>NC_138541.1:41976946-44376946 GCF_964234715.1 Podarcis melisellensis
ATCTCAAGGATATCTGATTGATTCTTTTCTGCTTGTTGAAACTTTTGAGTTGTCCATGAAATTGTAAATTACTTTCCATTGCTCTTTATCTCCAATAGATTTGTTGAACTGCATAAAGCATCTCAAAATTGTGCTGTCAGTAAAAATGCAGACACAGAGATTCTATTTGTACAGTACTTTGCTTACCATGGATTTTCATCACCAAAAATATCCAGACCTTTCAGCTGATCAAAATATGCAACGGAGGATAAAAAATATCCTGACAGCAATTCACAGTGTTCCTTTTTGGCTGTCATTCAATAAATGTGTAGTCCTATAAATGTGTTGCCAACTTACCCAATTTGTTTATCTTAAGCTTTTACTGTAGGCAGAGGTCTCATATTCAGAGGTAAATTTTGAGCATTGAATGAAAGTCTGTGCCGTAGTCCAGAAATCTTATCTGAGTGCATGAAATATGTGTACAAGAACACATTCACATGAGTCATCCCATTTTTTAAAATGGAGATAATAGCTTGATGAACGTGAAAGGATCTGTATGGAGCACACAGAAAAGTACAAGATATAAGAGAGGAATACTTGAAGAATTCAGTTTCTCTGAAAACCAATGTGAATGTTCCTGAACTGCATCTCACAAACTACTGTGTGAATTGCAACAAAATTATCTTTCAGCTCAGGAAATTCTCAGCTCAAGAAACCTCACAAATGTCTGCTAAAATGCATGTTTTGATGTTAAGGGTGTGCATTGGATTTAGATGAATCCTGAATTCCCAACTGAAGTGAAGCTCCTCAAAGGAATTTGAGGCTTTTCAGAAGTGACGCAGGATCTATGTAGTTAGGGGAGTCCTGAAATGTTTTGTGATAGCTCAGTGATGTAGACGTTAAATAAATGCTACAGAAAAGCATCAACTAAAAGTGAAACAATGTCTCTAGCTTAACATATAAAGAATAAGATCAGTTTGGGATGATGCAGGAAGGAAGAACATGTACCAGACTCGGGAGATGGGAGAGAGAGAGAGAGAGCTCCATTGTCACTGATGGGCAAGTTTAAATCAAAAGGAATGATCATATCCAGAATTTGAATCCATTCTAGTTCTTACAACCTCAAAATGAATTTTAAAGGTGTCTGGTACAGAAGGCCTTGGAATTATTTGCAAGCAATTTGGCAGGTTCTTTGCTTGGGGTGCCTGTCTCATGTCTGCAATTTTCCGACCAATTGGTCACAAAACACTAGCTGAAAGGGTTTGTTTGTTTGCTGCTTCTGAACTGTAATTGCTTGTGGAGAAACCACTACAGCTGTCCTTCTGAAATTTGATGGGATTCATGCCCTCAGAAGGGACAACTTTGCTTGCAAATATCATCAAACTCTGCCCCCAAATAAAAGAAAAATGATTGTTAGTAAATAAATCATATTTTAAAGATGCCCAGCAAAAAAAACCAAAAAAGTATCTGAACCCACTTAGGTCCAATCTGACAAGCTTTTGCCCCTTTGGAGGAGGTAGAATGCCTGCAAATTTCATCCACTTCTGTCAAAAGGGGAAAAATTAATAGTGAGTTGAAGGAAGGGAGGAAGCAGACTTGATCAACCCCAACCTGAATCAGTCAGCTAACTTTGGAATGAAGTGGGGTGTTTTCCAAAGTGCTGAATCAGGGACTGAACCACGTCTTCCAGTCCAGACACCTCCATAAAATATGCATAGCAATAAATACATGGAGATAAAATATGTATCAAAATATGTATTTTGTGATTAAAAATATTTAAATATGCATTTAAATCTAATTTTTGCATGGATTTTTTTTTTAAAAAACCAAACATATTAATGGACAAATGGAAATGAATGGACAAATGCAAAATCAACATGGCCTTGAAATAGATTGGTCTTTCCATCTCCAGGCTGAGGATGTGGTAAATCTGATTTCAGGTATCTAAGGTATTAGAATACTCAGAATTACACTTACCATTACCAATACACTTTTCCTCACAGGAAGCAATTCCCAAATTAGTTTTAAAGAAACCAGTACTGGTTCCCCATACTTGTGTTATCGTTCTTTCTAAGCAACAAATAATTCAAATTTGAGTGGCAGTTTAATTCTTCAGCTCACAGCTATTGTTTCCTTCTGGACAGCCTTTCAGAGACTTTCAGAATGCTAGAAATTAACAATATATATGCTATATGCATTAGTACTATTGTGTTTGTAGACAGGCTTTTTTTTTTTACCACTTAAGAGCAGTAGTGCAATTTCAAGCAGAAGACTGACAAGAACAATTACATTTAACAGGGGTACATGGTTTCATTAAACAGAGTAAATACTATTGGCTCTTTCAATGTTCTTAGACCAGAAAAGAAATCTATAAACCATTAACCCTCTTCCCCTCGCCACATGTGTAATGTTTACTAATATTTGCTGTGTTCAGTATGAAATCAGATTTCACTGAAAGCTACAAGTCAAAACTATTATATTTTGTGACATGGAAAATAGGTATATTTTCATCTTACAGCCACCAAGAGACATTAGTAAGATGAGACACCCTTGCCTTGAGTCGATGATTTTGAGATATTCAGTTTTGGACACCACATGCGAATTACTAGATTGATAAATCGATCACAACCTCATTTGTTTTGCTGTGGTTAGAACACTCTCCATACCTGTCACAACACTGAATGATGCTCTCATCGCCCACAATATTTTTATTTTCTGAGGACTGTCTGTATTAATAATTTGTTCCCTGGAAACAGGAATTCTCATGAATCTTGCAGAATCTTAGAGGCACTGTTGCAACAATCTGGAATGGAATTTGGTTGGAAATTAGCTTAAGAGCAATTGAACCCATTCTTGTGGACTTCCTGTTCATTGACCTCTGAACAGTCCTTCAACCCAGGAATGTTCAACTGCTAGCCTGTAGGGTAACGTCCAGCTCAAACAGATACTTGCGTGTGGCCTTGCACACTCTTTGTTATTGGGTGGCACACATGCTCTGCAGCTGAGACCAATAGGAAACTGTTAATGCAGCAGCAATTATATAAAACTTGTGGAACTGGAGACATGCTTGAATACATGCAGAACCAGATGCATTAAAACTAAACGGAATAGGTAAATGCCCAATGTATGTCAACTTAGGCTGCTGATTTAGCCTCAATTAGATTCTGCTGCTTTACTGTCCCTTGATATATTTGTCCCTTATTATACTGAATCCCTGCCTTGCTCTTTTTGTGTTTTCATGTCCATATTGGTGAAGCCACGCCTTCTTCTTCCTCCTGCAGTCCAGATGGGTTCCCCACCATTTGCACCTTAGTTAAATGAGTATGAGTCTAGCTCTCCTGGGCTCTACAATGCTCTCCCCACTTCGCAGTCTTCCAGAGTAAATAAATGAAGACTTTCTAAGGAAAACCATAAGAAATTAGGAACATAGGAAGCCCCCTTCTTAGTACTGTTTAGATGGACTGGCAGAGACACTCCACGGCTTCCCAGTCTTCCATGGAGATGCCAGGGATATAACCTAGGACCTTCTGCATGCAAAGCAGATGCTCTAACATTGAGCTACAGCCCTTCTCAAAATTATATGAAATACTCACAATAAACCCGTGCTGGGGACCTTCTGCTGTAACTGATCTGCTGCCACAACTGCGCAGCAGAATATAGGTTAGAAATACAACTGAACAAGAAAGTATGGTCAAGTGTGCCATGTATAACAAGGATATGAAAAATGAAATAAAATTTAATTTTGCAGGACACTTTATAAATGATACGTCACTTCTTAAAATACACTGCATGTATAAATCACTTTTTACAATATGAATTGCTTTGAATCTAATAAATCCGCCCACTGAAACTGCGAGGCAGTTCTCTGCAGTATGTTATTTTCATTCTTGGGAATGTGATTGAATAAAATGGAATACTACAATACAGACTAATGAAAATCTTCATAAAAGTATGAATAAGAATGCAAAATCGTAAATAATATTCAGGTCCCAAGATATGGATCCAGATTCTCTCCACTGGAATAGCACAAGTATATAAAGCAGCAGTGATAACAGGGCATTCCGTTCCACCTGGCTGCTGTCCTCTGGATATGGCTGGGAGTGGTTCTGGACACACACATAGAGAAGCAATAACACATTTAATTAAGCAAGCTATGGTACAGTGGTGACCATTTTCAAGAGATTCAAGTTGGACTACACTCAGCTACATTAGAGGATAACAGATGGCTTGGGATCAAAGACAAGCAACCAATTCACTGTGGGATTTGGAGATGTTCATGAAACCAAATGCCATTGCTTTCTTGGAACAGAAAATACATCTATATACAGTATATATACATGCAGAATACAACAAAACAATGTAACAAACAAGAAGGGAAAGATGAGGGAAGACAGTAGGGGAGGGAGGGGATTGTAAATGTAAGGTAAGGTAGGATTGGATAATGGTATATGATATTTGATATTTGCAATTATAAAATCTCAATAATAATATTATTAGAAAAAGAAAAAGAAAATATACCTAAGTGAGAATGTTCCAATAAACAAAGTGAATTCTCTTTTTAAAAAGTATGGAACAATGTCTTACTACTGTATATCGTATTTTTGTAAGAAAAAAGGTTGTCATGCTGCATTTTGCATGGCTGCTGATAGGTGGCCACATGAACTGCAGTGTGACAACAGCAGGTGCTGTGACGAGCAAAGCAGGCATGCTGGTGGCATGAGTGAATTGGCTGGCAGCATAGGCGCCGACTCCTATGCTGTATGGCAGAAACTGTCCACAATATTGGCAGAGCAGCACATTGGCTACACCTACCCTATTTCGAGTTGGTTGCACTTATGAGAAACCCCATTTTTACCGTTGCGCCATCAACTTAGATGTATGTGTGTGTAAGTGTATATATAAGAAGAAGAAACAAGGAAGGCAAGGGAAAGTTGAAGCATCTTAAATACTTTTTAAGAAAACGTGGGTAACATCCTTGCTGTCTGCTCCACCCATGGCATTATCAACGGAAGAGCTCTTTCATTGATTGCCACAACCCCCTCATTTAAAGTTTGCTCTAGTATAAAAAAAGAAAGGACCAAGAAAGGTGGATTAAGGGGCTGATAATGAGCATGAAAGGGCTTGAAATGTGAATAGTATTCACAAAGTGGGGGAAGGTGGCACAATTCAGCCCCAGTACAGAATGAGATTCTGAAATCCATGGTGTTATATCAGATTTGACTCATTATAAATGGCAGCAGACATGGCCTATTAGTTTTTTTCAGAAATAAGTTGTACTATCTTGATTCTTTATATCACTAGCCCAGCTTTCCTGCTCTCAGACACAATTAAATGAGTTGTTTGCTGTGGCCTCATGCCACCACCAAATCTTTCCATTATAGGTAACTTAATGCACTGTTGCCAGCTCAAAAGAAAACCAATGAAGTGGAAATGTGTAGTCATGGTTCTTAACACAGAAGTCGGATATTTAAGGGACACATATAGCATTGCAGTAATTTATGACTGTGGAAAGGGAAATTGCAAGAACTTTGCACTGATAAAGTAGGTCTGGGGGGTATAGTTCTCACCAAAAGTAATGCAGAATTTTTAAGGTAGATGTACACTGTGAAGTCTTCTGCATAAGAACTGGCATCTAAAAACACCACCGTCTAACTGTGCAGCTGTGGGGTACTTGTTTGCTCTCAACACACACAGAAATGTTTGGCATTGGTTAGCTGTTGTTGTTTTTAAATAGCAAATACAGCAAACTTGTTGGCATGCAAAGGAGCTGGAAGAGCTTCACAGAGAAGACGCTTTGTATAGAAGCATTTACAATGTGAAAGGTTCTAAAATGGAGATGGGACAAGATGGTGGTGCAGTTGGGGCTCCACTAGCACAGCAATGGGAAAGCTGAGTAATTAAAATGGCTGCCAGTTTGCAGTTGTGCACCATATATCATGAGGATTCAGCTTTGGGGAGGCCCACCATTGATGTCAAGGGAACCACTATTACGGGAAAGCCTATTGCTCAAACCTTGAACCAGCCCTAATCATTCCTTCCCCAATCTTTCACTAAGCATATGGCAAGGCCTAAGAACGTCAGTCTTTCTATAATCCTGTAATCCATTTCTACTCTGTGAGGGCGCTAACATTATATGATTGTACCGACGGTAATACGCCTTTCAGGGTGGTGAAACACTCTGACATCCTGGAAGGGAGGAATCATATTTGTGCAAGAGGCATCAAACTTGTAATGGCGCTATCATTCACACTCGTGAGATGGAGTCAAAGCCAGATAAAACACTGTGATTGCAGCCTGTCTCCCTGTCTGGAATTCTCTAGGGGAGAAGAGCACAACCAAAGGAACACCTGCATGGAAGGCAGGGACTAAAGGATTATCAATGTGGGCCCAGATGGCTGGCTCACTGTAATGAACAATCTTTAAAGCAAGTCAAGCAGTATAAGATGATTGATGCCAGCAGAAGCACCAACGTGCGCCAAAGAATGAGGGGAGCCCGGGGTCGCACATGTAACATCACACATTGCATTGTCGGGAGGAGGCTGATTGTTGAGCTGAGTGCAGTATGGCTTCAGTGGTCAGCAGCTCCTCCTCTCTCTCACTCAGCCTCCTTCCATGAAGATGCACTATGCTTAGCTCTGCACTCGGCCTAGTCTGCCCCCTCAACATGGGTGTGGGTGTGTGTGCCTCCCCAAAGATATTAGGGTGTGCAAAGCAGCTCAGCCCCCATGAGTTGGTGTCCCTGAATGCCAGATACAGTGGCAGGTTTCAAAGAGAGGCACTGCCAATGCGATGGAGAACATCGTCATTTCTTTTCTTGTTCAGTAAGCCATTTGCTAGATGAAAGACTTACTGGATGATTTATTACAGGCTGTGTTGTGTATTACTTAAGACCACTAATCATAATATGGTAATGTTTTATACCCTAAAGCCAATGACTGACTGAGCCATGGTCTGCCTTTGGTTGTCAGCAACTGTCATTTCCTGGCATAAGCGAATGAGCTGCTGACCTCAAGAGACTTTTAATCAGAGAGATGGGAGGGTCCAGAGTAGATCTGGCAGCTGAAGACGGACTTCTACCTCCCATTCTCAAACATCACTTCCAAAATGAGAGGAGAAAGAAAAAAAAGCTCTTTGCCTCTAATTAGACTGTGATGTATGGGATACGATTGGCAAGCGGGAAACTTTCAAAAATAAATAAATAAAGTTTCTGTTTTTATTATAAAACATTTTACAAGCCTGGCCTGGGAAAAGATTCAAATTAGAAAGCAATGATGCTGCTTAAAATGATGCTAATTAAAAGGGAATGAGTGCTAACAATATAAAGGAGATATCTCAACACATTTATTGTACAGCTAGATCACCAATTAAAACAATATGTGAAACCACACATTGAAAATCCAAAATTTACTCACATTATCAAATTAAGTTGGCAATAACCATTAATCCAAGCTCCCCAATCCTCCAGCACTTGACAGAGGAAAAACAGGTACATTTGTTTCACATTGCATTTCTAAATGTCCATAATACAATAATGGGAACATTACTTCTGAGAGACCCACTTTATGAAGCAATAGCTTCTCTCTCTCTCTCTCTCTCTCTCTCTCTCTCTCTCTCTCTCTCTCTCTCTCTCTCTCTCCTCTCTCTCTCTCTCTCTCTCTCACACACACACACACACACACACAGAGAGAGAGAGAGAGAGAGAGAGAGAGAGAGAGAGAGAGAGAGACGTTAAGGGGAATGGCAGTTGATATGCATATTAACTCGCCATTGTGCACATTCATCAGATTTAATCCATCCATGAAGATAGAAGTGTGCACATTTCCAAGTCAATATACATAACACCCATCATGACTTGGAGAATTACATCAATGGAATTTAGTAAAATATCTGGCCTAACCATTTCCATAAACTATGAGTTGTATTCAAAAAAGTCGTACTCAGAGTCCTGACTAATTTATGTACATTGATTTTTGTTGGTCTACTTTGAGGAGGACATGTTTGGACACAACTTTACATCAACTATACTCCAAGAACAACCCTGAAAGTAGTGCACAGATAGTATCTCAGTCTATGAATAGAGGGAGCTCCTCAAACTAAAAAGAATAGTTTGTATAAATAAGAGTTTGTGATCTGGGTTTGGGGACAACCTAAACAGTAGGGTGGTAGTGGTTCCTTGTTTTATATGTGGTAAAGTCAGTTTATAGAAGACTTTCTGATGTAATTTCTGAGGGGGCTCAGCAAATAATGCAAACAGACCCCAGCAAATAATACTTACGGCTCTTCCACTCATCCATATAGGATGCTGATCCTGAGCTCCCTCATTGAGGCTTTGAAGGAGCCTCCACTGTAACGCAATGCCACTGTACCAAGAGGGTGAGTGATCTTCTGGCAACTCTTGCAGCCAAGCTGCAGTATTGCTCTGCTTTCTTTTGGACCACATTAGTGAGGCCGAGGGGGGATCTAGTTGCCTGGGCAGCCCAGGACCTCCGTACACACTGCCCAGGCTTGCACATCCCAGAGAAGTTACTTTGGTGCTGTTACTGCAGTGGTTTCTCTCCCCCCCCCCCCCAGAGGCGCACTCCACTGACTCTCAAGGGAGGCAGATGCCAGCAACAATTCAGTTCATGTTAGCTGAAGCATCTATTGAGATTGCTGGAAACACTGAAAATCTTGAAGAGGGTATAATACCCAAGGCTGATACAATAGAATTTAATGAAGAGTGCTGGGAAAAGTTGATCCATTGTTAGAGGACTGGAAAGATCAGTTTATAGAAATATGATTCCCATTATTGCCTCATGTAAGCGAAAGCACAAGTGGTCTTTGCCTTCCAAGAGTCTCAAACACATTATTTTTTGAGAGAGATCAACCTACTTGAACAAAATGTAACTTTCTTTTCTTAACTGTCGAATGACAATCTAATTCTGTGAATTATACTCTAAATGTTGCTTGTTTCCTTTTATTATAATTTATAACATTAAAAAGCACCCGAAAATGTAAAAAACAACAACAACCCAGCTGCCTGATAGGACCTCTTTATCCTGCCTAATGGTAGGGCTGGGTCTACTCTTTCCCATACTCCCTTAATAGCATATGGATTAAGCAACAACATGGGCAGGACCTATGACATAGTTTCATTCCTATACAAACACTGTCTATGTTCCAGCAAGCTGTGTGTTATGAAGAAAGCATATGGAAGCAACTCCCACACTGATGTTGTAATTGGTCCTTAACAAGGAAAGCTACAGAAATGCTACAGAAATTAGAGCAGAATTAGATATTGTATGAGAGGAAAGGAATTTCCCCCATTTGGCGCAAAACAAAATTTTTCTCTCTCAATCTTTCTCTCCACTTTCATTATTTCAGGATTGGTTCATGAAATAAAAACCAAGAGGATGTTTTAAGGCTACCAGTGACCATTCCATATGTATGTATTTAAAAATAGATGACTTAACTACAAGCGCCATGCTTTCTCCATATTTCTGTATAGTTTATATAATTAGCTAATTAATTCACAACCAAGCTATTTCACTGACTATTGCTGTTTTACTATTTTATGACCTACTGTTCTGAAAAAAATATTATCAGAAGGATAGTACAATGTCTTGGATATCTAACCATTCCAAACAGGTTTCTGACCTGATGTTTGGACATAAACAGCCTTACCCCCAACACCCTGGTGGTTGATTTGCACCAGGAAATGTATGAGGGATGTTGTGTGTGTGTGTGTGTGTGTGTGTGTGTGTGTGAGAGAGAGAGAGAGAGAGAGAGAGAGAGAGAGAGAGAGAGAGAGAGAGAGAGAGACTCTATTAGTTTTCTGGACCTTGTAGTAACCATACCTGGTCCTTGTTTCTTGGGGCATCTCAGGTTAACCCTGTGCTTTGTAACAGTTACATAAATCCACTGAGAGGAGGTTTGGGCTAAAGAGTCACCAGTATGTAGATGAAATACTGTTCTATTTCTCATTTCCATCTTCTGGTTTTAGGGAAGCTATTGAAGTCTTGAAGCAGTTTTGGGATGAGGGCAAAAAACCTAAGGCCTAATTCAGGTAAGGCAGAGGGATGCCATTGAAGGTTTATCCTAGACTTAGCACTGTTCATGGAGGCATAGGCAGCGGTGCAAGCAATAGTAATAATGCAATGATGGCTTTCATGCAGGATATGTCCCCCAAGTAGTCACTTGTGCAGCCTGTACTGTGAAGCCAGTAATGAACAAGGGACTTGTCTTAAAAGCAACATCTTTGTATCTAGTTCTCTCAAACCCTCCATTATGTCTAGATAAATTCACCACTTGCCATGGTACCATCACACTATGACTTTTTCATCTCCCGCTGGTGGCATTCAAACTGTGATGGTGTCACATCCAACAATGTGTTTCGATAGACCAGGAACAGGGAACATGGTGGGATATGACCAGTGCTATTTTCCCTAGAAAAATACGTGCCAATACTCACCATGAAGTTGTTACCATAAGTGCCACACTTTTCAACAACAAAAAAGAGGTGCTGGTACTGCGTAGCCTTGAGCACCACCTGAATATGACCCTCCAGGACTTTCTATCTGATCTTTGACACTACCCCACCATACCACACTCTTCACCAGCCCTGTTCTGCAACTTCTTCAACTGCTTCTGGCTGGCCACCATGTGTACCTGAACTGTGATCATTCCCTTTGCTTGCCTGGTTTAAGGATGAACAGATGCATGTAGAAACCTCTGGTTTTTGTGTTGCTGGAATATATAGTCTACTGCCCAAAGCTAAAAGTTACAACTATCATCTCAACCACTTTTTAACTCTGGCTCGCCACTCACATTTGCATTCAGGGCTCAGAAGGCTGCGCATGACAGCATGTGTCCCTCAGACTGAAAAAGCATCTGGTAAGGACAGAGAAAGACTATTAACGGGTGGCAATGGTGTTACAAATAGAGCATTTCAGTGGGATTTGATGCAATGCCCTTTGCCTTACCTTTCCCTTTACTGGCTTTACCAGTGCTGCTACTTGCTTGTCTGCCTTCATTTGCTTTGCTATCCTTCACGCACACAAAAGGCACATGAAACCAAATCATACAGGTGTCCTTGAAATGACAAAACATACAAATCACAAGTACAAGAAAGCCAGTGACTTTACTTTGATCTCCAGGAACAATGCCATCGGAGCATCCCATGGATGCACTCATGCAGCTCAAGTCTCTTCTGATACAGTATTGCCCTGCTCTCTCCCTTGCACAATGAATTTAAATAAAATAGGTGATATCCATGGCTGGATCTTTTGCATCTGATTGAACCACTGGTCCAAGTAATGAAACAGAGATCATTTCATAGTGGGCTAGTTCACAGGTGATGGAAAATAGCAATTAACCAAGTGCAAAATAAATTCTTGGTAACATGTTAGTTCTTCTAAATTAAAATTATGTTTTATACTTTCTAATCATTGATTTTCTTGGCTCGCTTGTAAACTCTGCTCCAACACTGCATAATCCAGCTACAAAGATCAGACAGATTGTCTTTAATTCCCTTTAATATACGACTCTGGTAATATTCCCAAGAAATCACAAGTCAACCAAAATATACATTTTCCATTAATACAGTCATTCTCTGGTGGACTTCTTAGCAATTTCTGCCTTTCCCTACATAGGCAGGAGCAGAAAGCAATATTGGATTTGTAGATAATAAACTTTTGTCAATAGTATTTTTCTGGTTCAAGTACTTTGACTACTTCTTTGGAAATAACATCTAGGCAGGAATTATGTGCATGCCATCCCTTCTGAAATAAGAAGCCTTTCTACAATTGAGTGGGAAAGTCTGCAAATTGCATGAGGTTGCTTCTTTTCTTTTTTCTTTTTTTAATTACAGAAAGTGAAGCAAAGAATTACCAGGGGTACTGGGCAAACAAAACTTAAAAGAAGGCTAGAACTGTAGCACCTGATCCAGTGTCTAAAACATGAGAAGCGCCTGCTGGATTCACCTGACAGTGGAGGTAGAACATAGCTGTCAGGGTGAGCAGCCACTGATAGCCTTAACTTTCATGCATTTATCTAACCCTCTTTTAAGGCCATCCAGGTTGATGGCCATAACTGCCTCTTGTGGGAACAAATTCCACTGTTTAATTATGTGCTGTGTCAATATGTATTTTCTTCTCCCTGTGCTGAATCTTACAACATTCAGCTTCATTGGATGTATCCAATTTCTAGTGTTATGAGAAAGGGAGAAAAACTTTGCTCTATCCAAATTCACCATGCCATTGTCAAGCGTCAGAGGATCCAAACCCCACAGTAAGCTGCCAGGAATGGATGAGACAAGGAAGTTCTTACCAATTGCTTTTTATTCCCTGTTCACAGAGAGAGGCTTAGAAAGGCAGCCTCTTGGAACATAACTGTCAACTTTCCCCTTGTCTTGTGAGGAATCCTATTCGGAATAAGGGAATTTCCCTTAAAAAAAGGAAAACGTTGACAGATATGTCTTGGAATAATGGCGTTGCTCCGAGTAAGTCTCCCCTCCCCTTCTCTCCCACTTCCTCATTCATCATCCCTTCTGCAGCTGGCACTGAGGGACTTTTGCTTCTGAGCCCTTTGGTCTCCTTTTAAAAGGCTTGCTGGGTTCTGGGAGATGGTGAGTCTGGAATGCTTTCTAGTGATAACGTGTCAGCCAGCTGCTCCGGCTCTGCCTCCTCCTCCTCCTCCTCTCTCATCATTTCCCAACTTTCCCCCTCATCTTCCTCTGAGCTGTGACCTCCCTCAAACACCTGTTGTAATTCTGAATTGTCTTCTTCTTCCCTGTAAGGGTCAGGCTGGGGAGGCGGCCTCCATCATTCCTCCTCTGCCCAGTCCCTGAGAGCCATGCATACTTTTATACACTTCTGTCATTCAGCTCTTGCTTTGCCTTTTCTCTAAACTAACAGTTCAAATTAACATTAAAAAAAAACATTCCCCACCCTACTTCACACCACCTCTACTTCTATGATGGGAGAGAGATCAAAGCAGTCACTGCCTATGGATTTGTCTGTCCATCCTTTGATGCAAAGGGAGATTCTTCTTTTAAGAGGCAGAGAGTTGCCACATTTTATTTTGTTCTAGAATGAGATTTCAAAAGCATGAGCCCACTTCATCCAGAAAGTGGACTGAGAAGGCAGTAAATATGTGGATGCCTGATCTTCAGATTCATGTGGAGCTCATCCATCTCGCCGCAGGAGATACGAGTGAGCAAATCCTTTACTATCCACGTTACAAAGGATACACAAAGAGAAGTGACTGATGCTTTCTCTGTCATCATCTGAATGCCTGAAGCTGCCAAAATATGAACAGAAGTCAACATGAAAGCAAAAAGGCACATCCTGACAGTTGTAGGATTATACTTGAATACAATGAATAATTAAATCATTCATAAAACATCAAAGGTGGACCCTAAACAGTGACTGTGTATCTATCTAAGCTGTCCTCCCAGGGCATACTCATACAGTTCTAATATTGACAATTACCTGTTCTCTTACACCCGGTGCTATTCATTTCCTGCTTCTTACTGCTGATACCAGTTTGAATGTGAAAAGCACAGGTGGAGCAGACTGAATGACTGTTCCTTTGTGGTGGACAGAATGACACAAGTGTCTCCCTTTTCTTGGGGCTCTTACCATGCTCACAATTACATGCCACAGCACCAAAAAACAGGATTATACAAAGCTGCTATCTTGATGTGCCGCACTGTTAAACATTGACTTTTACCATTCATAAAAGGAGCAAATATTAGCTCGTTTCACAGCCACCTGTTACATGGAAAATATGCTTGTCATAAACAGTATAATCATAGTCTGGGAACTGTGGGCCAGTTTGCAAATATCTGCTATTACATGGAGCACAGCACTTTATAGTGTGTCTATGCAATATATCCTATGCAGTAGTAGGGCATGGCACTGCTCTTCAGAGGAACACAGGAAGCTGTTTATATGCATTAAAACCATAGGTCTCTCTAATCCTTCTAATCCCTAAAAGGCCGAAAATTGAATTTACGAACCCAGTGTCTCTTGTTTTGCTTCCTGTCTAGCAACCCTCCCCTGAACTGACTCTGAGGAGAGATTGGATCGGCTACCCCTTCCTCCCTTTCTGACAAACTGTTTCCGTCTCTGTTCCTGCCTGATTGAACTTCCCAAGAACTCCAACTGGGTTCCCGCCCACGCCCCATCGTTCTCCTGGCATTCCTAGGGGCAGGGGAGTTAGGTCTCTCTGCTGATCACCGTGCATGAAAGTTAACCCTCTCTGTTCCTGGCTGCTTCCTTCAGTTGTCTGCAAATCTTCCCTGAGAGATGGCTGTACCCCTTCACTGGGAGCTAGCTGCAATTCTGCACTGGGAGCTGGCTCATTCCTGACACAGAAGTAAGGTCTGGGTAACCACTGTTATCTTCTGCAGTGGGCTTGTTCCATGGCAGGCTACCACACTTTTACAACATCTGTGCTATTTGCTGTCAAACCTTGGGACTCTTGAAATATATAAAACAACAAAAAATCATGGAAGCAGAGTTGGAAGGGACCCTGAGGCTCATCTAGTAGTCTGGTAGTACCACTAGTAGTACCACTCAAATTGGGTCTATGAGATTCCAAGATTTTAAGCCATGTGGACTAAAGTTGCTTCTGGGACCCCTCTGGGATTAAGGGCCCTGAAGCTAAGCTTCATTAGTTTCATAGTAGATCCACCCTTGTCTGAACGATGGGGGTGGAGATGTTCCTTCAGGTATACAGGGCCAAAGCCATTTGGGGCTTTAAAAGTCAGCACCAACATTTGAATTGTTGTGTGTCGAGGTCCCCAGGACCACCCCAATAACGCACACATCACACAAAATTTTTTGTTTAAGATTTTTGGCATAATTTTGGCCACAACTTTATTGAAATACAAATTTGTGAGTGGTTGCTTAGGCATTGGTTGCGACTATCTGCCCCCACCATGGGGAACAGACTGACATTCCGCACGATGTGAAAGTCAGAATGGGGGAATACACTTGGAGGTAGCGACAGAGCAGGGAACCTGCCCTCACCCTAAATGCAACCAGGAGCTCATTGCTATGGCCCGAGCCCCCTTGACAGAGTGGACAAGCAATAGTTAGCCCCCAATTCCTTTAACGGAATCCCTTGCAGCAGCAGCATTAGAGAGGCAGGCACTCAACCACTTCTTCTCAACCAACCAAACCATAAACCAATGCCCAACCTTACAAGTTGTGACGATGTGCTACGCAGTAGGCAAAAACCAAATGGCCCCAGCCAATCAGCCAGATAGACAACATTCCTACCAGGCCCCTGCCCCAAGAGCAGACGACCCCATGACAGGCATAGCAAGGTCAAAGCGAACAACCCTAATTCTAGGGAGGGGGGGGGGAACGGAAATGTACTTGGAGCCAATGTAGATCTTTTAAATCTGGCGTTATATGGTCTGGGCAGCAGCTCTAAGTCACCAGTCTGACAACCACATTCTGGATTAGTTGTAGTTTCCATGCAATGCATGGTCTGAAATCTAAACCCAATCCCTTAAATTGGTCTGAAAAGAAGTTAAAGTTAATCTACTTAGTTTATGATTTTTTTTTAGTGGGATGTTTTATATTCTCTCTCTCTCTCTCTCTCTCTCTCTCTCTCTCTCTCTCTCACACACACACACACACACACACACACACACCTTTTCTAATTGAATAATTTATTAGTTCACACATTGAATAGACCTAATGTTTACTCATTAAAACACATTGAAAGACCTAATGTTTACTCATTAAAACCTCTCTTTCTTGGTCATGTTTAAACTGTTTGGAACAATGGCAGTAGTCATTGAAAAGTCCTGTAGGGATCTTTTAAATAAACAAATAAATATTGCTAAAGAATGGAGGTGCCCTTCTCCGGTGCCTTACTTAGTTTGTCTGTCAACTTTAGAAAGCCAGTTGCTGTTATCATCACCTGCTTTGAGAGATGGGCATTGTGGAAATAGAAAAGATAGACTGTCTCCTGAACTTTTATGCTCTCGGCAAGTAAAAGATGCTGGACTGCAAATCTTAGTTTTAGACAGAGCAGGGGTAAGGAGCCTGTCTCCCTCCAGATGTCACAGAACTATATTTCCAGTCATCCTTCACTGTTGACTATGTTGGCTAGATCTGATGTGAATTAGAATCCAAGAACATCTAGAGGGCCACAGGCTTCCCTATCCATTAGATAAATATTTTATATTGATGAGTGCATAACAGGCAGAACTAATAGTCATTAATAGTCTATAATGCCATTTACAAATTAGAATATATAAAAGATAAATCAAGAGAAATAACCAAATTTAATGTGGAAAATATACCTTTGTCCACAAAACTCTTTTCACAAGTATGTTATGGCTGCCAGTATATTCAACAGTCTGAATCAGAAGAGGTTAGATAAACAGAGGAAAGTCACGATGAAGGCTTCATTGTTGATAAGAGTACAAGCTATCTGAATGCTGATTTTAGCTTGCTTCGTATTGTTGCAGAAATGTACTATGTAAAGTAGAGTGGTATCAGCACAGCATTCACTTCAGGTTCAATGGTTAAAATCAGTTTCAGTCAGAAACTAAGTTTAAGAAGCCTTGCTCATACATCCATTTTTGATTCAAACCTTGACACCTTTCTAATCTATATCCTTGTGATAAATGCTTTCCCTTTGGGGGCTGCTGTGCCCACATCTACAAATTCTCATTACAGACACATACAAACATGGGTTTTTCCCTCAGGAGTGGCAGGCTTGAAGGCAAATGCATACATTCCAAATTCCATTTGAAAAATGGCAAATAAAAATAATAATGCTTCCTTTCTCTGGTTTTATTGAAACGTGACAGGAAAAAATGTTCTCCTGTTTCAGACAGGCTTACAAATGTTAGGTTGAATCTTAAGATCTGTTAACTTGGGAAAGGGACGCGGGTGGCGCTGTGGGTAAACGCTCAGCACCTAGGACTTGCCGATCGTCAGGTCAGCGGTTCGAATCCCCACGGTGGGGTGCGCTCCCGTCATTCGGTCCCAGTGCCTGCCAACCTAGCAGTTTGAAAGCACCCCCGGGTGCAAGTAGATAAATAGGGACCGCTTACTAGTGGGAAGGTAAATGGCATTTCTGTGTGCTGCGCTGGCTCTCCAGATGCAGCTTGTCACGCTGGCCACGTGACCCAGAAGTGTCTGCGGACAGCGCTGGCCCCTGGCCTCTTAAGTGAGATGGGCGCACAACCCTAGAGTCGGACACGACTGGCCTGTATGGGCAGGGGTACCTTTACCTTTACCTTTAACTTGGGAAAGGTCATGGAAGGAAACTTCCACATCCCCTCCTCCCACCAGCAGCCAAGCCACCAGTGACCATCAAAAAGCCTTTCTGGGGCCTTAGGAAATGTCTGTGGACAATGTAGAATGAGGTGAAGAAAACTGCTGCAGTAAAGGGTCTGAAATTTGGAACTGGGTTCTAATACAGCTGTGATCCATAGTTCAAGCCAGTTAATGGCTCATTTTTATTTGAGGTGTGATGATAGAAGTCATATACTACTACAAATCCAACCAACACTCAATATGTTGAAAATCTGCCCAGTTCCTGGAAACCCACAAAACCATTTTGCCATTCAAATCTCCCTATTCCAGCATGTTAAGCCACTAAGAATTGTACATATAAACTTATTCAAATAAAAATTCAGAAAGGATTGCTTCATGAATATCCTGGAACAGCTTGCAGGATCTGGATGCATGTACCTTCTCTATGTATATTGTCAAAATGGTTGCCTCTTGTTTTGCACTAAGGGATGTTGTAGGGTATTTACTATTTTGCTCCTGCTTGTCCTTTATCTTTGCAGATTGTAAAACATTCAAACAAGGACCTGCCTTCTTGCAAACTTCACAAAATATTTTTCCCACCACACTAAAACAGAATTGAGATTCATGCTTGAAATTTAAGCACATCTCATTCTCCATGTGCTGCCTTCCAGTTGTTCAAATCACACTGGGAAAGCAGACAAAATAGATTAAGTAGAAAGGGGCGCCTCAGTGCAAGTTGCACACATAAGGAGCCTTCTGGCTAAAGAAAAAGCAACCTGTTCCATCAACAGTTCTTCTATGCATTGTTTATACTTGCATAACAAATTTCTGATTAGGCATCCTGCCGGCCTAACAGATGGCCATTATGCTATTATATGGAAAAACTGAAATGTGCATTGAATTTGAGTACTTTGAGCAGAACATTACACATACCAAACAAGACATCCCAGAAAAACCTTTCAGAACAAATGTTCTCTCAGGTACATTGAATGGACTCTGAGAATAGAACTTAGTGTGCTGCTCCTTTCCAAGAACGACTTTCTTATATATAAAGAAGCCAAGCTTTATTCCAGATGGTGCATAGTACAATCTCAGAAAAATGGGAAGATCAGAAATTAGTCCAGAAACCCTTAGGCACAAAAAAATGTGCAACCATCTAACCAACTTAGGAGAGGAGCTTCAAGAATCTCTAAATACGGATAAGGGACAAAGTCACTGATCAGAATTCCAAGATCATAAGCTCAAAGCTTCATGCACAGAAGCATGAAGTTGTTCCAACACCCACCATGTTCTTCAACAAGACAGGGAAAGTCCAGCTATTGGCTCACATGCTTGTCTTGCTGAGAACTGTGGAACCCAGTTTCATGGAACCCAGGCCTTCTCCTGCCTCTTAATGTGCCACTATTGTCTCAGACAAAAGGCCTGGCTTTCCTCCTCTCCTGACAGCTCAGTCTGTACAATGGAGCTCCTCTTTCCCATATCTGACACGAGAAGTGACCTCCCAGGACTTGGCTAGCCCATACCTACCCAGAGTTGAAATGGCAGGGCTGCAAGACTTCTAGAGGAAAATATACAACGGAAAGTCCTGACTTGAGCAGGAGGGCTGTGATCCATGACCCTTTCCTTCCCCTTACCATCCTTATCAGAGTCCGTAGGGAGGGCCAATATGGCATTTGAATTTCTGATGTCCAAACTGAAGGAACCATTTAAACAAAATGAAGTGGGGCGTGTCTCATCCTTAATATAGGAGATTGCCATAAATGTAAGTTTGCAGCTCCAAAAATAGTACTAGTGGCAGAGATTTTCAAAGGCATTATCTTTAAAGGAACATACTTCCAGCATGTTTAAGGTAAAAGTAAAGGACCCCTGACAGTTAAGTCCAGTCGCGAATGACTTTGGGGTTGCAGCGCTCATCTTGCTTTACTGGCCGAGGGAGCCGACGTTTGTCTGCAGACAGTTTTTCTGGGTCATGTGGCCAGCATGACTAAGCTGCTTCTGGCGAACCAGAGCAGTGCACAGAAATGCCGTTTACCTTCCCACAGGAGTGGTGCCTATTTATGTACTTGCACTTTGACATGCTTCTGAACTGCTAGGTTGACAGGAGCTGGGACCGAACAACGAGAGCTCACCCCATCGTGGGGATTCGAACCGCTAACCTTCCGATCGGCAAGCCCTAGGCTCAGTGGTTTAGACCACAGCTCCCTGTGGCTTACTACATTGCAAAATTCTGTGAAGTGTGAAATACAAAGAATAACTGTGTTGGGATCTGCACATTGGTCCAGCATGTGCAGATCAGGTGAGTTCATTTTAGAATTGCTATCCAGACTAAGTTGTGGCCAAATGTTTAATAGTAATAACTCATTTATAAAGCACCTAGAATTAACTAAGTGCAGAACACAGATTATCATCAACTGATGGCCTTATATGGGTTTGCATGCCAAAATTAGCACCTTGAACTTAGCTCAGTAGCTAATTGGCACCTGGCACAATGTTGTCAAAATCAGCATAACATGGTGATGATGATCTGCCCCAGTAAGCAGTGAAGCAGCTGCATTTTGCACTAGCAGCAGCTCTCCAGTGTGTTTTGTTACTCAACATATGGCCATAGTGATATTCAGTCAAATTTATGTATCCCATAAATTCAAGCATGACTTTAAATACGTGCTTTATATAAAACACTTCCTATAGATAGCAGAAATTATCTTGTTTTGACTTTATTCTTTTACATTAGTTCTGCTCTCCCATCATTTTTCTTTCCCTATTTCTCTCCAGGTGAAATTGCCTGAACTGTATGGACTCCAGAAAATTGAATTTATAATGGCTGTACATTGCATTGAATGCAGTAGAATCGAAATATTATTTCTAAATGAATTAACAAAATGACAAAAATAGGAACCCAACTGTATGGCATGGAAAGTGAATAATATGCATCCATTAAGAAAACAAGCCCTTTATCATAATTGTTGCATTGACATATTCTCTGGTCTACACCATGTTATGTACCTTTGTGCTGGAGCAGAGGATATACGTAACTGCATTCTTGAGTCTTTGGTTGTCTCCTTGAGTAATGCAGCTCTTCCTGTACTTGTATAATATTATAGAATATATATTATATAATTATATAATAATTGGGGCTGCAGGGAATAAAGTGATGATACCCACCTGGAAAGGTATGGTGGAATATTATCTAGGATGAGGCTCATGATAGAGTTATATGCATCACCTAGAAGGAAAAACTAGAATAGAGCAGAGTTGCAAATGCAGCACCTGTGGGTTCAAGTGTGCCCACAAGGTCCTTCCCTGGTGCCTGTGGGGTCTTCTCCCCCACCAAAATCAGGCTTGAAAAAAGCTGGAAAAGGGTAAAAGGTAAAGGACCCCCAGACAGTTAAGTCCAGTCAAAGGCAAGTATGGCGTTGCGGTGCTCATCTCGCTTTCAGGCCAAGGGAGCAGGCGTTTGTCCACAGACAGCTTTCTAGGTCATGTGGCCAGCATGACTAAACCACTTCTGGTGCAACGGAACACCGTGATGGAAGCCAGAGTGCATGGAAACGCCATTTATCTCCCTGACAGAGCAGTACCTATTTATCTACGTGCACTGGCATGCTTTCGAACTGCTAGCTTGGCAGGAGCTGGGACAGAGCAACGGGAGCTCACTCCGTTGTGCGGATTTGAACCGCCAACCTTTCAATCAGCAAGCCCAAGAGGCTCAGTGGTTTAGACCACAGTGCCACCCACTGTATATTGTAACCAATAGAACTGGTCACTCTATGTGTGTGTGTTGTCCACATCCATTTCTCCAGTTTGCAAATGAGCCCCAAATGGTTGGGCACTCCTGGGCTTGAGAAAGAGATGTCTTTGTAATTGTCTTTAAAGGACTAGGTGTCAAGGTACCAAAGACTTAGAAGCAGCTTTGCATTTGCTGAAAGAATAGTCTGGGGTTTGTGCACTGGACAATAATTTGTGATGAACATAAACTCCTTCTCAGGCCAAAAACAGAAAAGCACTATAGTTAAAGAGACCATCTCTCAGTCACGCTTTGACAAGCCGCCAATAAGGCCCATCCTCCTAAGCACTTATCTGGTGGCACACCAAGCATTAATAGGAGATTGCAAAGGCTTATTTTGAAATATAGTCGTATTGCAAAGTGGTAAGAGGATGTGAAATTGGATATATTAGTGCATTTGGATGCTTTAGGGCTTCAGCTGCCAAAACAACAAACTGCACAGAGTCCAAACACACATACACCAACTAGAGGAGCTGCATGAACTGGTATAACCAACAAAGCAACATATAAAACTGGCTTAATATGATCAGCCTTTCAGCAGAGCCAATACATTATAGAATGATGGTTGGTCAAACATCACAACTAGCTCACAATATTTTTTTTAAAAGTGTTTTCTGCCCCATCAAAATGTGCACAATATATAGCTAAGCAGGGAGATTGTTAAGCTAAAGATAGCTGCTTGGAGTGTATGTTCAATCATGTTTGTTTGTGAGCAGGTGTTTAAGATGAGAGAGGATGCATCTTGGAAATTAAAGACATCGAGTACCATGGAAGATTTCTACTGTACCGTCATAGCAACATTCATCAGTATAAGGGTAGTTAACACTCCGTCAGCATTTCCATTTCAATCCTAATGTTGAAGAATTTATTACCTAGCTGGTATTAATCCATATTAAGTAGATATCTAGTGAGCACAGCATGCCAGAATTTCAGCTATGGCATAAATGAGTGGGAGCTCATTGCAGATTTACACTAGCTATTGATTGGTTCTCTTATTCCAAAGCTTGATGAGCGCTGATTTGGAATTGGCCACTGCTATATAGCTGAGTTATGTGCTATAAGGCATAATGTTTTATTACCCTCTAATTTCAGAAATAAATTTGATTGAATATATTATTGATAATTGCATAAAAATGGAAGGAGGGGAACCACATGGTTCCCCCCCCCCAAGGGAAAGCACAGTCCCTTGAAAACACACAAAAAAGCTGCCATTTTGTTAAATTATTATTATTTATTAAAAAACAACAACAGGTGTAGGGAACTTATGGGTGAAACCCACATACATGTGCTATTTCTGGGTTGTTTTAAACTGCAGGAAAATGGCAGTGGCAGACTTTAGGCTTTCAAATTTCACCCTGTGCGAAGCCAATATTTGCTTCTCCCCCACCTCTCACTTTCTGGTTTAAGTCATTGTAGTGATGCCCCTTGCAGCACCTTTGTGGCTTGGCACTCAGTGCAGGCAAACTGGTCACGCTCTCCTAAATCTGCCTCTGAAAATGGTGTGGGCCAAGGACCAAAGACCAGAGGCACATAATACAGTCATACCTTTGGTTGCGTTCGCTTCGTGTTGTGGATTTTCGGGTTGCGAACACAGCAAACCTGGAAGTGTATACTTCCAGGTTTTGCTGCGTGCTCATGTGCCCACATCTACAAATTCTTTGCAAACATCACCCCAAAGCAGATCAGGTTCATAAGTAGAGGTACCACTGTACATGGAATATGAAGTAAGTGCCATTGAGTTCAATGGGGCTTACTCCCAGATAATTAGGTATAGGATTGTAGTCTTAAGAAAAAGTATTTGAAGCAAGAAACAAACTGCATCTCTAGCATTGCTACTGGAAGTAGGTCCACTGTGTTTAGCATTGCAACCTAAAACAGTAACATTTCATAAGGTGGGGGGGGGATGTTTTAGTTAGGAAACCACACAGGAGTCTTAATACATGCATATTATTACAGCAGGCTCCAAAATACTGCAGGTTTCTTTGTTGGTATGGCTTGTGGGCCTGGGTGTCACAATTTGATGTAATGGAATGAGTGCCTCATATCATCAGAGGAGTGAATTCTACCTCTGCTAGAAACTAAATATTCACCTTTAAAGCACCAGTCACCTCATGTGAGAACTCCTTGGCAGCTTACTGTTCTGAGCTTGCTATTCAACCAGTGCGAGTGAGTCCCAGGCCTTCAGTACAGCCTGACTAATTTACACCCACAGCAGAGCAGAGCCTCCAATTTTTGTGGATAACTATGCCACAGTCATGCTTCAAGCATACTAAGCATACACACACCTCAGCTGACAAGGATTCTGTCAGTCTGGGATATGTGCAAGTGGTTCCAAGTGAAACGTGCGATCATGATTCTCCTTTTATCAAGTTTTAGTTTCCTGTCAGCTTTTGAGAGCGGTTCAGTCAGATGTGAAAATGAGAAATGGGAGTGCGGGGGGAGGGGGAGGGATATTTCACGCACAAGACAATGTAAAATAGAAAAGAAAAGAAAGCAACGTGTGTGACAAGCACAGGCTAGTCACTTACAGTTGTTGTTAAGGTAACATCCTGTTTGTTGTATTGTTGTGGGTGAAGCCAGCATGCAGTTGGCTCTCTGAAAAAGGAAAAACCAAAATGCTTTTACTTCTCCATTCCTTATTTGCTCTTTGGGTATGCATATACCTTTCCTCCCTAGTCGAAATAACTAAGGTGATGTATGGACAAATATTAGGGATTAGAAAGGGGTGGGGTGGAATTTCAGGTGTTTTGTACTGTTTACAAGTTACAGGAACAAAGAAAACCTCATTATGTTCTGTGCTCTGCCAAGCAAAAGGGCATCCTGCCCAAAGAATATGATTTTCATCTTGAAGCTCTTAAAAGAGAGGAGAAAGGGAAAGGCATAAATTTTAAATTGGCTGACAATTTGAGAGGCAAACCAGCATCATTTGGTACCTGAGCCAGAGAAACTCCACTCAGTCATGGAAAACCATTGGATTGAGTTCACTCTTGGCACCGGAGACTGTGTGTCATTTACTTCCCCTGCTCCGTCTTTCTCCTGCAGACTGCTTTCCTCTGCTATGCTGCTTTGTAATATGATGAAACATAATCGTTGTAGCAAAAAACAACACATACTGTATTGCTGCATGTATTCTTGAATACGTTCAATAATAGGGTATCCCTTCATTGCATGGATATATCCAGGGCTGTCTTTAGTATATATGCCTTGGGGTGCAAAGATCCGCCCAGCGCTCCAAAATTTAGTTTAGTTTAACTTTTTGAGCTCTTTTTTTGGGGGGGGAGCCAAAGTAACAGAGCAACGGGAGGGGGGGAGAGACTTTCGCTCCATTGCTTTTCACTGCTGCCAATCGAGAGGGACCAGTATACAGCAGTATGTATACATTTGGCGCCCCCCAGAATTCGACACTCGGGTGCTCTGACCCCTTGCACCCCCAGGTAAAGACGGCCCTGGATATATCTCAATGAAGCTTGAAACAGCTTTTGGAAAAATACTCAAAATCAATGCATTTGTTCTCTGCAAACCACCAGGCAACATGTTTTTATTATGTGATAGAGAAATACAGCCCCTGGGCCCTTCCCACCCAGCTTACAGAGTCCCACTCACACTATCCACTGTGCAGGTTTAGACTTGAAAAACAGCCTACATCTAAGCACCCCACCCTGAAAATTTCAGGGACATTTTTCTGTGCTACCCCACTCCCTAAAAAAACAACCCTGCGGAAACTTAGGTTTCATTTACATGATGAATGAATGGACTCACAGGCTCAAATCCATCTTTGTGGAGGATGGATATACCCGTGCAAATGAGCTTTGGCATTTTGGCCTACCTTCAGTTGCAATCTGGTCTCTGTTTGGATTTGAGAACTACACCATCCTATTCTAATGCTATATCCCCCCCCCCAACACAGTTTCTTCCATTTTGTTTTCTTTGATACTGTTTTAGCTAGAATACCAATCACTTTTCTTGTGCTGCCTCTTTTCATGAGCACTGCCAGGCTTTCATCATGAGGTATGTGTTTGCACATGTTTTGCAACTCACAGAGCAATTTCTAGCAAGAGGAAAGCTTGGTCCAGTGTATTTGCTCAGTGAACTGTAAACTGTTTGGAGCAAAACAACATTCAGATTTGGATGGAGTTTCTGTAATTGGTGAAATGCATTAAGCAAGCCCTTCTGTCTGCAACGCTACCCACACCTTTTCCTACACCATCTTCACTTTCTCTTTCTTTTCATTCTTTCTAAAAAGCTTCACTTCTTGAAAATCTGTGCCTTTCAGCTCGGCATGCTTAACTCCTTATAAATTGGTAGATTGATCATCTTATCCATCACCCACCAAATTCTCCAAAGTCACTTAGCCTAAAATGCTGGACTGAGCTGTTTGTATATGTTGAAAGATAAGCACACTTAAAATCACATATGAGTAAAAGTAACCACTTGAAGATCCTATTGGGCTGAAATGCTGAATCTGATTATTTCTGCTATTCCACTGCAGAAAGATAAACATACTTTGTACTCTGCTGGTTCTGTTTCTTAAATTTTCTGTAGCAAATTAAAGCAACCCCACTGTTCAGTTGGTTGCATCTTATTTGTCCAGATGACTCCAACATGGCTTACTGCTTCCTTCTAGTAGTAATATAACTATGCTTAAGAACCATTTTTTTTCTGTTTATTTGCCATAGTGCAATCCAGGGATGAGAACACTTTTCATTCAGAGAGCCACATGGAAGAGTGAATTGATTTTTATTGTCCAGGCTGTTAGCCAATAAACCTGTTCTGGATCTTGTGTAGAAATTACACAAGACAAGAAGAAATCTTAAAGCTTTACTGCAGAACAGTCTTAAACGCTTAGTTACAAAATAACCAAGTCATACATTGTAATGTTCCCTAAAGTTCCTATCTCTGCTCCCAAAGTGAGATACAGACATACCTCGCAAGTCGGATGGAATCTGTTCCGGAAGTCTGTTCGACTTCCAAAAAGTTCAGAAACCACGGTGCAACTTCAGATTGGTTCTCGATTGCGCAGGTGCGCCGGAAACAATAGCAGAAGCTGTGCCGGACATTCAGATTGCAAAAAAAAGTTAGAAAACCAGAATGCTCACTTCTGGTTTTTGATTGTTTGGGAGCTGGAACGTTCGACTCCCAAGGCGTTCGGGAGTTGAATTATGACTGTATTAAGCATATTTACCAAAATGAAGTTTCTGTGCATCTCTCCAACAGTACCCTGCATCTGCCTGTCTGCTTCTGCACCTATGTGGTGCAATCAACCTCCAGGTAAGTGGTTCTCAGGTTACATCTTTTGTTATGTCTTGTGACTTTCTAGTCATTAGATTGGTCACAAGGTGTTTAGCTCATTCACAACAGAAACCATTAGCCCTGTGCTCAAGGCAAAACAAACAAACTTCTTATACAGCATTTCTAAATACAATGTACTTGAACACAGCATTAAACTTTAACACAGGCAACTGGTTCAATGTTCCCTATCTTGCCATACTGTGCTGGCAAGTCTTTTTCCTAATTCCATTTCTATTTGCACATGGTCACACATGCCTTGTGGAGGCAGAATGTGATGGGGATAGGCATTTGGATGAGCACACCAATTCCCATTCCATTAAAAGTAATGTAGCACAGATGGACATCTACATTCAGAGGTCTAACTAAACTGCATTGTATTTGGATGTGTATCCAAAGCACATTCCCATTCTGGCAAGCTGCTTCAGTTGGGGCAGAAGAGCATTTGCCCAATTGCATCAGAAAATGGGGACACTTTCCTTCTTGTCAACACTTTCACACCCTTTCACAGGGGTGTTCAAAACTCAGGTAAAGATGGTCATAACGGCCACCAAATTCACCCGCCTGTTTCAGCTCAGCACAAGCAATTTCCTTCCTGCCTCCCTTAAATATCATTTCACCCTCTAAATCTGAGGCCAGGCCGTATGCAGAACTGCTTTGAATACTGAAACAGTCCTTCAAGGCCATTTGCTGCATGCCTCAGATCCTGCAACTTCAGCTCAAAGACTTTACACCGGTCATAGTTTGCATGTTTATTCTGCTTGCTGGTTTATCCTGTTTTCATTTTCAAGAAGAAAACATCTCCCTGCATGTGAATTTTCATCCCTGCATATACATTTTGGGATTGAAAAATCTTGAGTAAGCTGCAAACACCCAGTGCTACTCCATTTTCATCTGCCCTAACGGTCTACTAAAATATATGCCGTCACAAGCTGTGCTTAGTCACTTAATCTGTTTTATTTATTCAAGGTTGGAGGCTTTTTATCCCTTATTTTTTAATCTTTTCTATTGTACATCTATTGTGTGAAGCTGCCTCAAACCCCTTTTGAAATCAAAGCCGCTTAATACTATCTGCATTCTTTTGTTATCATTTCAATAAAAAGGTCCCAACAGCTTAATCAGACAAGTTTTATAACAACAGCAGTAATACCTTGTACATCCATCGAATGTTTGATCTCTGGATGTTTTAGAACTTTTCAAATATTGGGCTCTTTGACTGAGATGCTCATGTTACAAATGTGGTGGTGGTGGGAGATACAAAGATGTTTGGTCTCTCACTGAATGTCTCTGAAGTTATCTATAGACCTTCTTCGCAACAGATCCCAGATTTCCTGACCCTGTGTCCTGTTTGCTTTTCAGAGCTAGTTGAACACAGATGGCAATAAGGTGCTTTCTTCACAGTAAAATCTTTGCTTTTTAGAGTATCCTTTAAGAGGAAAAGCATGTCATTTCCTTTTGATCTAAGTGGTTCTCTTTTGGCTCCATATCTTTTACCTCTCATCACTGGAGTTCACTCTTACAAGAGTGATATAATGGCTACATATATGCATATAATATTAGGCAGCTTGGATATATATAAAATAGCATCCAAACCTGTAGCGCAGCATGCCAGTCTAAATGAGATATTTAGTCAGTTAATCCCAGTTGCTGTTTTAGATCCAGTATGCTATTGGCTTTATATGACTGTACCATATTGCTTTAACCAGAGAGCCCTCACTTGGCTGTGTTGATTACTCTGAAGCTACTGCATCTAGATGGGGACACGGGTGGCGCTGTGGGTAAAACCTCAGCGCCTAGGGCTTGCCGATCGCATGGTTGGCGGTTCGAATCCCCGCAGCGGAGTGAGCTCCCGTCTTTCGGTCCCAGCTCCTGCCCACCTAGCAGTTCGAAAGCACTCCTAAGTGCAAGTAGATAAATAGGTGCCGCTTTATAGCGGGAAGGTAAACGGCGTTTCTGTGTGCTGTGCTGGTGCTGGCTCGCCAGAGCAGCTTTGTCACACTGGCCACGTGACCCGGAAGTGTCTCCGGACAGCGCTGGCCCCTGGCCTCTTAAGTGAGATGGGCACACAACCCTAGAGTCGGACACGACTGGCCCGTACGGGCAGGGGTACCTTTACCTTTACTGCATCTAGATTCTGCAGTTCCAGCACAGCAGCTGTATACTTAAGGGACACTTGTGCCTGGAGGGTGCACGCTTCCTTTCAAATGCACTGCTCAGGCATTGAAACCTCATGCAGTAGTAATAACATGAGGGGGAGACTGGGGCCACACTCGCTGATCCCAGCACGAGATTTGATTTGATTTAATATTTGTATTCTGCTTTTCCAACAACAAATGTTGAGCTCAGAGTGGCTCACAATAATCACAATAGCACTTTAAAAAAAGCAAACATTGCAATCAGGGCTTTTGTTCCAGGTAGAACTCAGTTCCAGCATCTCTCAGATAGACACCATTGCCATTCTAAGAGAACAATTGAGGTGTTCATGGTGACTTCCAGCACCTCCTTTTCTAGAAAAATAGCACTGATCACAATAGCATATAAAGAAAGCAAACAAGAGCAAAAAAATCCATCCAAATAATTCAACAAAGTCATAGTAACTCACCATATTACAAGGATACTTCCTAATCACATGGAACCTTAGTCCAGAATGGATTGTGTGTGCCCTGTTGGTTATCAAATGCATTGTTTTGCCACACTGCAGTGGATGGAAGGCTCGCTCACTGTATGTGAGCTATAGGTACCTACAAGAAACTGGGGGCAGGTGGGCGAGGTCATGGAGTCTATGGAGTCCAGAACCAAAAGAGCCTAGGTGTACTGGCTGATGACTTGCATTACTGTTACCGGAGAGAGTGATTGGAGGACTGCTGCTTGACTCCTTGGCAGTTGTGCTGCAGAGTACATCAGCGTTTCATCTTGTTCCCTATACTTTTAACATCAATATCAAGCCACTGGGAGAATTTGGACCACGAGGTCACCAATATGTCGTTTCAGGGATTTAGCGCACAATGCCACCCAGTATGTAGATGACAACCATGTTCTGCCCACTCTCTCCAAATCCTCTGAATCAGATGAGGCTGTGCAGATGATGGACCTTTGAATAACAATGTTTTGGGAAACTAGCACTGTGTAATCATCTTCTGCCCCAACACCGGGATGTGGAGGTTAGTGTGACATCCGTGTGCATGCAGGGGTACAAATGCACTCCTGCTCTTCCCCTCTTGTGGTTTCCATCAGGTGAGGTGTGAACTCTGAATAGGTCTAAAGTTGGGTGCAAATCTGAATGAACAAAAGGATATGCAGGTCAAATTGGTCTTCTTTAATCTGTTAAAATGAATTTGAAATCTCTGTGGTCTCGGTGGACTTCGCACATGTAGAATAGCTCCTGAATATGAATTTGTAGAACATTTTGCAGTTTGTGGCCTCACAATGTTTTATTTTTGTAACTGCCTGCCAGCTACTCATTTCTTGGCAGTTAAAAGCTCATTCCACAGCCTCTACCGCCAGTAATTGTGACCTTCCTTCTTCAATTGCAGATGTTCAGCATGCTGTTTTATACAAGACCAAAGGTACATGCAAAATTCTTCATAAGGAAAATAAGTCTTCAGTTTTCTCTTACTTTTGGTCCACTGAACATTGTACTTCCCATTTCATGCTATATCATTGTCTTTTCTGATTCTTTTTTTAACACCACTTCATTATTCTGTAAAAAACCAAGATTTTTAAAAGCCACTTTTTCATCACAATAAGCTTGTTACTCACATTTTCTTTAATTAATCTATAAAATAAGCATGCCATTTAACCACACAGAAAGTTTCTCAGCATTTTAATGTGTGTTTCTCTCTGAATAAGTATATATCTATGTGCATTTTGTGTGTATCTCCAAACATACACATTTTTGCATGCAATATTATGTGTTTTTAGACATCATTTTTAGTTGAACTGTACCACAAAATTCAGGGAAGTGTGAATTGTGATGGATCATGAGTTCTGGTTTGTTTATTGTTTGGGGAACTGTGAATTTAATAGGTTTGTGTTAAAATGCAAATTAAACACATCCCCCCCATCCGTATCACACATACGCTCCACTTATTTTCTAGATTAAGTAGACTGTAGTTGGTGGGGAAATGTACAATTACAATAAACTAGAGAACTTTATGTCTGAGGAATTAGGTTCAATTCAATTAGCTTTGGCTCCATTCATATGATCCTGGTTTTCAGCACTTCTATTAAAATCAGGTGTGACTATCTCTTAGTTTAATGACCAAGACCAGGAATTCACGCCTTTATTCTATTCCATTGTTTCTTGCATTTACCAGATCCATCACCTTTTCTATAATAGATGGCAGCAGTACCATCTCCCAAAGGCAGTAGAACTATCAGTGTGATCTAGAAGAAAGGCAATCTGTTACATCCCCGCAAGCAAGTACAATGCTATTGTATGTGGACCTGCCATGAATGCCTCATTTTATTGTTTTTCAATTCAGGTGATGTTATCTTCTTTGCTGTTTTTATTATATCTTGTCCCTCACCTTGACACATATATGTGGAAGGCGATTTTAATGAAGAATAATAACAATAACGGTATATTCTTACAGGGCACAAAATCTCTTAAAGTCAGTAGATGGGAGCTGGTGGTGGTGGGTAGTGCAAGATGCACATTTCCTCACAGACTCCTGGAGAAATCTTGATGGATCCTTAATCTAATTACTCATGGTTCTACTTAAGTTATAGCATGCAGTGGTCAGTGTGGTGGGGCTCTGTCACTCACCTGACCTCCACCTGGCTGAGGCATTGCAGTATGCAGGGATGGGGAGGTGGGGCAGCAATGTAGGCATGGTGCAAATGCACTAGCAGTAGCACTGGATTGGCTCCACTGGTGTGTTTCCTCCATGCCAACCTCACTTCTACTGTGCTCCTGCCCCTCTCTGTTCCAATATGCAGCAGTGACTCAGACAGACAGACTAGTCAGGCTTCAGGAAATCAGCTTCCTCCCCTCTGTGGAAGTAGATAAGAAGATCAAGGAAAGGAATGCCCTACCAGTTAGAAACTTTAATGATCACAGCGAGAGAACAAAGAACACATATCCTAGAAATGGCGGCGCTCCAATTAAGGATCACACCCCCTTCCGTCCCTATTAATCTACACCACTCCTACATCTTGTAAAATGAGCTTGTATTCTCTGTGCTTTTTGTTCTGACACTTTCTGAGCTCTTCTTCACCTTGGGCTGAGTGGAGGAATGCTGTCCAGAGACTGTGAATCTGTTAACCCTCTCTCTTCCAGTGTTTCTTCTCCTAGCTGTCCCCCATCCAGTATTTCCCAGCTTCTGCCTTCTGAACTATGTCCCTCTGCAAACCACTGTTCCAAATCTATACTGTCCTCCTGCTCCTAGGAAGATTCAGGAGCAGGGGAAGGGGGAGGCTCCCACCATTCTTCCTCAGTGCAGCCCTCCTCAGCACGGTCCCTGACACAAACATCAGGTGAGCACCATAGCAACACCACACCATCTGCTAAGATCATAAGAATTTTCCAACCTTCATATTTTTATACAACAAATTTGTGTTATAAATCATTCAGCTTCAGGGGCATTTGATGATATGTATAATGTAAAAGAGATGGATGACATCCCCACCCACCCCAAACGTACGTTTGGGTTTTGTGAGTCACAAAGTACATTGTTGGATCCATTTTATGTGGAAATATGTCCTGACACAATTTGAAATCAGGCTGCCTCAAAGATTTCTCTTTTTACCACATCACAAAAAACCTTCAATTTACAACATAAGGTATATCACAGAAACCAATGCCGTTTGTTTTGAAATGGCATTTTATACAATTGTAGAGTGTGCAGCAAAAATGCTGCAATGTATTGCAATGTGCTCCTGTGAAGAATTCCAGCTAGCTCATCATGTCTTCCTACAGGAAGCCACTCCATTCCGTTTCCATAACCCTTGTTATCCTTTTTCTACTAATACCCCCTTTGCTACTGAACATGCTCAGTCCTCTCTTCACTGTTTTGGGTGTTTTGTAAAAAGTTAAGGTTCCCTCCAAGTACAGTATGCTAAAATCTTCCACTTGTTTTTCAGTGGCTCCATTTTGATTCCATTTTTCTTGATACTCTCTACCTGAATTCAGGTGTCTTGAAAGGGCTCTGTGTGCTGCTAAAACACTGCAATCTACCTCTCCTGTTCCTCAGGGATTAAAAGGGATGAACTGCTTGTGACAGGGTCCCAGCTTTGCCCAAAATGTGATGCTATGATGTGAGTACTTAAATTCACATTTGGAGTAATCTTGGGAGTCGAAGGGCATGCTGTTGAATGGAGTAACTGGGCATAGGCATATGGCTAGAACATGAAGATCTAAAGAGAATTTACCTGAGTTCACTATTAGAAGAAAAGGTATAATAACTACATGTACACATAAAATGACGTAAAACAGTTTTGGATGCATGAGCATTGCACATTCAATAACATTTCTGAAACATGGGCTTCCTTGACTTCCCAGTAAATAAAACACATGAACACACAACTGTAGGAGTTCATTGCTAGAAGTGAAGGATTTAGAAATGATGAATTTATCTAAAGCTGTCCCAAATGTCCATGAATCTGAAAGGACTGTCATGACACTGAATAATGGAATGATGAAAGCGCTTCCCTCAAAAGATATTTGGGACAGGTCACCAGGGAATGTGATCATTATCAGTCCTTTAAAATAACTGCCGTTAATGTTATTTTAGTTAGTAATGGTGCTAAGGTTTATCAGAAGATCTGTCTATTTCATGCAGAAGAATGCAATGCATCTTCTAGGGTAAAGCTGGCATGTCAATAAAAGCAGCAAAACTCACATTTAATTAACTGGTGCAACACTGGTGTGAAGAAGCTTCTAAGCATTGAAGACAGAAGGATTAGAATCCTATATTCAATAACCTTAGGACAAGTTAACTTGATTTTAGTGAAAGCCGGTATTATCAACTCAGACTTAGTTCTGTGATGCAGTATTTTTCACCTAGTTTAGTCATAGACTATACTGGTACTCCAAACATGTTGTGAAACTTGGGGTTGCTTAGGGTGGTGTTCAAAATTTTGGAGAGAAAAGTAGGGGTCCCATAACTAAGCTATAAGCCTCAGCCTCTGACTTTCCCAGTTCAGCCGAATCATTCTCCTATTGACTTTAAACAGAAGCGTGCCTTAATATTCTTCAGGTTTTGTGTTTGTGTGTGAACTAGGATGGCTTTGGATCCAAACCACTTCCCATAATAGTCCAGACACACCTATACCTGCTTTTGGCCCTGCACAACATTGGTTGGGCCAGTCCTTCAGAGGAACCAGTAATAGTGGAGAGAGAGGCTCGGTGATGGATCTCTTTCTCTTATATTGGAACTCCATTTGATATCCCAGTGACCAGAGAACTGCACACTGTTACATTTTATATAAAAAATAAGGAAGCAAACTGAAGCAATGCTGGTAACTAATTACACATTTGAATTTAAAGTTGATATAAGAGATAAGACATTAGGGCACCTGTATTGCAAAACAATATATATGCATGCATGCATGTATGTATAAATTAACTGATTTCACAGAAATATTTTGCTGCAGTTTTGGCTGCTTTAACTGAAAGATGCATTTCTATGTTCTGAGCACTCATTTATTTATTTTCTCTTGTTATCCACATCAGTCCTAGGAAAACAACATTTCTAAGCAAACCCGCAGTGGTTGATTGAATGTCACCCTCTATAATTGGACCTGGAGGGATCTGCTTCATCAAATGAAACTTGCAGACCCTTTGTGACTCACAATCTGAAGTCAGTAAGAAAACAATCACCTGAAGTACTACAGGTATATTTTTAAATCCGAGGGAAACATTTTTTATTTTTATTTTTTCCTCGTTTATGCTGCAGCCAGTGTTATGACTGCAAAAGGTCTTCGTTTGTTTTAACATCTCACATAATTCATTTTGTATTTCATTCATCCAACCCAAGGGCTAATCTTCTCATTTAAAAAATGGAATATATAGGACAAGCTGATAATGAAGGGCCAGAGCCTTTGCTGCTGGAACTTTGGGAACAGATGCATTTGTAAATGGCATAATTGCTCAGTTGCGTTTTAACCACTATACTGCATTCATGTGTGAAATATTTTTCTGGTGTCCGTGGTTTAGTTCACTTGGCTGTGTTTTATGGAGATCCCTGGCTTGCATAAACCAGGGGCTGCCAACCTTTTTGGGTCAGTGGGCACATTTGGAATCTTGAGAAAGTGCTAAGGGTGCCAGTCACAAAATGGCCACCACAAAATGAGTGTGCAGCTTTACACAAAATGGCTGCCACATTTAAAATCATAGAGAATGAGACAGGGCCATAAAATGGTGTAGGGATGTCTACCTCCACACCTCCCCCCCCTACAAAAATGCACCTACGTCAGCACACAAAGAGAGCCTCCTCACATGTCTCCTCTGTTCAGAATATAAGGCAGCATGGGCATCCCATGCTGGCATCCAGTGTAACGGGGCTTTTTCCCAACGGATCACTTGAAAATTGCTGAGGATCTTGGAAAAACATGTAATATCCCCCCCCCCCCAACTTGTAGTATCTGCAGCGTGCTGTGCCAGATTCTGTGTGGTTTTAACTGTATTTCCATTGCTATCATTCTCATACTATATTTTATTGTGCACAATTTGAATTCCATAAAATTCAGACTGCAAGTGTTCTTCACATACATGCCAAAGACCACCTCTTATGATGCTAACAGACCACTGGTGGTCCCTGGGCCACAGTCTGCGAAACCCTGAAATAGGGCAAGTGTATAAGGTTATGTTCAATGCAGAAGAGGCTGAACCAGTGCAAACAGGAACTGGGAAGGAAGAACAAATTGTCTCATGCATTGTCTTTTTTTTTTTAAGGTGACATTTACTGAGACATTTTTCTGCGCATCACTGGAAATACTGGCAGGCACATTGATGCCCACAAGCGCCATGTTGGCTACTCCTGGTTACCCCTTTTACACTGGGTGCCAGCATGGGATGCCCATGCTCCCTTCCATTCTGCACATTATTAGTTCATGCTATCTGAAGTGGTTTGCTGGAAATTTGTGTTGGCTTTATCTACAGGAACTATGGCTTCTCTCCTGCCCCAATGCATTATAAGTCTCCCACTTTACCAGATTCTATTCACATAGATTCCACCACTCATCCTGCCCAAGTACAATGATTTTTGAAACAGAAGCAGTGAAGCTGATTTGCTGAAAGCATTGAAAGCCCTGAAAGCCTAGATTTCTAGATATCCCTCACAGTAGGTAACTTTTCCTGAAAACGTTTTTCTGAGTTTACTATTCATTTGATATATGGAAAGATCCATAGGAACAGATTGATAGTTTACACACAACTCCTTCTTCATATTTTAGCACACAAAAATGTATGAACACACAATTGCTATTCCTCCTTAAATTAATAGAATCCATCCTATCGTGGTGATATTTCGTATGGAGCTTCTCATTCATAAGGCACATAATATGTAAAATGTTTCCATGCTTCAGAAAAATTAAATATGAAATAACTGAGCAAAGACAGTTTAAAGATTTGGCAAGGAGAAGTTATTTTCACTATTTCTTATGACTGTGTCAAGAAAAGGAAAATAAACTGGGTTTTTTAAAAATAAAAGTGTTTCATTATTGGTTTGGTGGAAATGTGTTGTGTGATTTTAAACCTGGGAGCTTAAATATTCCCATTTTACTCAACAGAAATAGAAGTGTGGGCAGCTTATGCAGCACAGGGAATTTCTGTAGTTTATGTGCTATGCAGATCTCTTGAGGATTTCAGTTCTCTTTGCGTATATTAGTTGAGAACAAAGGAAGGCTCAGCCAAAAGGCCTAGATGGTGCCAAGAAGGCTGGATGCCTGTTGGGCAAGAGAGGCAGAGCAGGTAAATTCCCTGCACCGATTGATGCATTTCTAAGGTGGTCTGACTGAGTGGACAGGGCTTGATCCCTAATTAAGGGACAATCTGCCTTTCCTCCAGCCTCTCCATTTGCAGCAGCACCTGCGCTCCCTACCTGTCGCCCAGTGTGCTTTGGGGTCACCACTAGGGGGCCATGTAGGAATTTTCCCCAATCTGCATTTTAGATCGCAGATTGGTTTTTTTGCCTACTTCACAATGAATAGCAACACGGAGTGCTAGATGGACTGCTGTGTTGTCTAAACAGGCTAATCTTCTTGATTTAGTCACTTTTGGCAGTTTAGGGACTAAAGGAGTGCAGCAGAAATAGTGTTGTTGTTGTTGCGTCTTCCTGCTTTGCATGGAAGTGATCGGATTTAGACAGATTTAGATACAAATGATAATGCCATATTCTATTTTTCCCAGCCTTTTCACATGTGTTTACAAGGCACAAATATGTATGCATATGTGTGTGTGTGTGTATCGGGAGGAGATGACATGTCAAATTGATTAACCACATCCTCTGCTTCATTCTAGATGACTGACAACATTTTCCTTTCTTCATCTTTTATCAGAAAATCCAATAAACCAGGCAAACGTGACATTTCTGCCACTTGCAAATGTATTCTATTAATACTAGGAAGGATTATTTCTGCACTCAACACTGCAGTTTTGGAGTTTTCACAGTGCTTTCGTTCAAAACAGGTGAAGTTTTGCTAACATACACTGAAGCCCAGGATCTTAAAGGCACAAATGTCACCATTCAGATTTATTTAATGTCTTGTCATTTGGTGTGACATTCTTGTTGAAGTTATCCATGGCAACAAGCTGTTGTGGAATTCTCAGTTGGCATTTATGGTTACGTTATGGTGACTGGAGTTGTTAACAAATGTTTCTGAAATGCGCGGAAATGGTTGTGAATGTGCATTTGTAGATTATGGACAGGTTGCCAAAAAGCCGGTGGCACTGTATAGACATTTCCTTGCAAGTTTCCTACAGAAACTTATTTGTACAACATTAAAGCAAAATGAAACTAAGGCAAATTCTGCAATTCTCCAAATTGATAGATACACACACAGGAAGAAAGAAAAGGAGAAGGGAAATTGTAAGTAAAAGTTTATGCCTTCACTTTCATATCATCTATTGTGGTTCAAGGACCTGATCCCCGCTTAGTGGAATGAAGACACAGGACATGTAATATAAGGTTAATGCGCAAGAAAAGGCCACAACTTTATTGATTACAGCAAGTGAAAAGGTATTGGCTTAGGCATTGGATCACGTCAATTGACTCCACCCACTCGGAGAGGGGTGAGCCAAAAAAGGGGGGGTTATTCACCAGTAGGTGGAGCCTGTTGATGCTAATACAACTATAAGCTCTCCCCTGATGTCACCGAGGGTCGTGCCATGCCCCCCCACCACCACACAGGCATTGGACAGGATCCACGACCGCCGGATTCCTTTAACGGAATTGTTAAGTTGTGGGTTGACATAGCAGACGACACAGCGATTTCTCCAAAGCAGTTCTTTATTTGTAATCTGGAGCAGAACTGAACTGACAAGCCCAGTAAGACTGCTTATATAGAGCTCCAGAACAATTGTAACTGTTGCAACGTTCTAAAACTACCCAATCACTGAATGTCACTTTCGATCCTTCATTTGCATACAAAACTATCCAATCACTGAACATCACTTTCGATCCTTCATTTGCATAACTATCTGCAGTATCCCCCTGCTGGCCCAGGGTGAGAACTTCAGTACATAACAGGAATACCCAAAATTGTTTATTTTTATTTTTATTTTTATTTATTATAATTTATTTATATAAAATTTATTTATTGTCAATTTTTTATTATTATTGTTTATTGATTAATACTGTTGTCACTATTATTTTTCAACCTATAGGATGCACATTTTCCCCTCCAAAAATGAAGGGGAAATTTGTGTGCGTCCTATGGGGCGAATGCAGGCTTTCACTGAAGCCTGGAGAGCGAGAGGGGTGGGTGCGCACCAACCTCTCTCGCTCTCCAGTCTTCAGGAAGCTCTCCGCGCAGCTCTCCCACAGCTAGCAGAGAGCTTGCCTGCACCCAGAAGCTTGTGGCGCGCTGAACTCCGCACGCCCAAGGCTTCCGGCTTCGCGCAGCTCTCTCCCACAGCTTGCTGATAGCAGCCTGTTCTGGGGGCTGGGGGCGGGGGAAGTTCGGGCTTCCTCCACCCCAGCCCCGCACCTGGGGGGGAAATATTTTTTTCCCCTTTATTTCCCCTCCAAAAAACTAGGTGCCTCCTATGGGGCGAAAAATACGGTATTTATTATTTTGTTCTCAATTGTTACTGAACCAGATATCCAACCCAAAGTTGAAGGAATTTGCTACAATCAGCTTCAAAACAGGAGGCCAAACATGCTCAAACATGGCAAAAAAGACATGGTGGACTCTGATATTAAAAGTGACACTATGCAATAACAATAAAGCTAAGTGAAGAAGTGAGCAAGAGATAAACTCTGACTCTCTTCATGCAATCTCTTTTTGATCTTCTCAACACCCACGAAACCTTTTGTCTTCTGATTTGGTCTTTAATCACACAAATGGATGGAAGGTTGCTTGCTCTTGATGGGGTTCACTCCCTCTACGCAGCTTGGGGGTACCTCTGGACCCATTGCTGTCATTTGAGGCTCAGGTGGCCTCAGTGACATGGAGTGCCTTCCATCAGATTTGGCTGGTGGCCCACCTTTGACCTATCTGGACAGAGATAGTCTAATTTCTGACATCTATGTTCTAGGTTAGATTACTTTAATGCAGTGATTCTCAACCTTGGGTCCCCAGATGTTTTTGGCCTACAACTCCCATGATCCCTAGTTCTCAGGACCAGTGGTCAGAGATGATGGGAGTTGTAGGCCAAAAACATCTGGGGACCCAAGATTGAGAAAGGCTGCTCTAATGTGTTATATGTGGGCTGCCTCTGGAGATGGTTCAGAAAGTTCAGCTGGTGCAGAATTCACTAGCCAGGTTGATCACAGGGGCAAGCTGGTCTGAGCATAGAATGCCAATGCTGGCCTGACTTCACATGTTGCCACTTAGTTTCTGGGTCCAATCCAAAGTGCTGGTTTTGACCTATAAATGTTTAAATGGCTCAGGACCACAGTACCTCAGGGACCACATCTCCTCATATGAACCACCACAGCCACACCATGTGGTACAGACCACTCACCCAGAGTTCTAGGTGAGTGGATATTATCATCTGAGGCGTTTCCTCATGTGCCTCCTCTGCAAGATGTCTGGTGTGGAGCCAGATGAGAACAGTGGCTTCCCATTTGTGGAATGCTCTCCCCAAGGATGCTCACCGGGCACCTTCATTACATTTCATTAGGCAACAGGCAAAAATGTTTCTCTATAACCAGGCCTTTGGCTGATTAAAGATTCTATGTGTTTGTGGGAGAGGGGTTGTTGGTTTGTTTTTGTTTTATTATATATTTTGTATTCCACGTTTGTATTTTGAAATTCTATACCTTGTATTCATGTTGGACCCTACTTGGAGATGCCTGCATGACAGGTGGCATATAAATATTTAAAATTAATCAATGCTAGAGCAGAAGGAAGAAACTACAAAACAAAACCTTCTTTCCATTGTTTTAGGGGATTGAGTGGCATGCATTCCTGAGCTTTATCAAGATGCATGCGAGACCCATGAAGGTCATTCAAAGCCACTAGTTCTTAAAAGATAACAAATCCTGCATGATCTCCACACTGGTGCACTGGGTTAACTCAGCTGAGATCATGTCAACATTTCTGCTTCCGACATTCCAGAGTCCAGGCACAGATAGCCATTTCTGCCCCTATGAAAGAAGTTGAGGCCTGTTTAAACCATAAGCCAGAGCTTCTTGACCAAAGATGGCTTCTGTTGAATTCTATAGGTCCATGAGGTGATCATTTTCACCAGATATCCAATTACCCCTGCCATAAGATCTAAAGAACAATCACAAATTCTAAACATTTCGTTAATTCATTTTAAAGATAACCAACTCTTTGGAAACTCACTCCTATGTGTGTTTTCTCATTAATGTGGAGGTCATTTGTTCCTTGTCTTGCTGGCTCATGTCATTCCATGGTTGTATAGACACTTTCCTCATTGTCTGATTGATTAGCAGAAGTATAATTGATTTGTTTATGATAGCCCTGAGGCGTTAGCATTAAGAGTGTTAACTGAGAAAGGGCCTTTTCTTAGGTGGTGCCTCCCTTGAGAAATTTGCCTAATTCCAGATTTGCTTCATTTTAGATGCCATGTCAAAACAATTTTTGAAAATATTTACTAAATCTGTATAATCAACTAAATAAACCAATTGCACAATAAAGGTTAACCTTATCTTAATTGTTATCTAAAAATGTATAATAAAACTGACAACATATAATTACAAACATTTTTAAAAAAATTTACCACTGCCCAACCGGTCAAACCTGTGATTCTCCACTGACACCAATATAAATATAGCAACACATCTTCATAAAACTCCCAGCAACTTATATGAGTTACACATTATCTCACCTGGCTGTAAAATGATATACTGTCTGACTCAGACACCTTAATTCACAGTGAGCAACACCAAGTTGTTTGTTGAATTTACAATAACTCGTGTGTGCCCTTCAACCAAAAGGGCAAAGAGAAGGGGGTGAGGGAGAGAAAGTTGCTGTGAACTGCTGCTTTCCTGCAGCACAAACTAATCTTTAGGCTTTTTGGTGATTCTTGTCTGCATTTGGCTACATAGCAGTTTTCTTTTCTTTTTTGCAGATGGCTTACTGAGCACTGCAGGAGGGGGAAGAGGACAGAGAAGCTGTTCAATAAGATACATATTCCCAGAGTGGAGCATGGATAAAAATTCACTTCTTGAAACATACAGTAAATAAACATATATGAAAAAGCAAATATCAGAGCAAGAACTTGTTGTTGAGGTGTCTGTTGTTTACTGTAATTTTTGGTATTCACACCTGCTGCTCTTTAAAAAATTGAAAAGGGTCTTAGACTTAAAACAAATGCAAAAATATGTGGCAGATATAATCACCACGTTGTTGTTTTTTTTAAAAAAACACACCACATGACTACACAAGCAGCATAATGAAATGAAAATGGTAAAATGATCATGTGTTATTTCAGACTACAGCTAAGGGCAGGCATTGGCAAACTCAGCCCTCCAGATGTTTTGGGACTACAATTCCCATCATCCCTGACCACTGGCCCTGTTAGCTAGGGATGATGGGAATTGTAGTCCCAAAACATCTGGAGGGCCGAGTTTGCCTATGCCTGGCTAAGGGTCCATGAGTCAGGGGCAGACTTTGGTTATATGGCGTTAAGACCAAAAATTGGTGCCCCCAAACGGAACTTCTCAATTCTGGATCTTCACAATTTTGGCTTGGTGCGCTGTGTAGCAGAACTACCCACAACGTCCTAAATATGACACTGCAGGAATGGAGGGAGTTCTGATCATGCAGTTGAAATTTCCTGCAGTTTCCTCAGGTCTTCTCTGGGTTTTCCTCCACACTTTGGCTGCAGATTTTGTGATAGTGCTGGGGAAGAGTGTCTGTAGGGGCAGGAAAGAGGAGGGACATTCCACTGTGTAAGTGGAAATCGTTCAGTTCCATGACACCAATTTTGAATCCTCTCCCGTGTACAGGTACAAAGCCCCTAGCACACCAGGTAGAAAGGTACTTGCCCTGAACATTGTCTGTTGTGCTCGTTGATGATATGGTGGGAGTTTTTTTTATGTAGATGACTTTTTTTTTAGTCATTCCCCATATGTCAACAATATCATGTAGATGCAGCAAAAATAAAATGTTGGCATTTTATCTAACTTGTCATGGTTTCTCATGACTTCCTCTTTAAATCATATTTTTTTAAAAAATGAAAGAAAAAAGAAACCTAAGTCCTGGTCAGATATTATACTTTCAGATGGTGTTATTCATTGCTTTGGAAGTGATGGTGCACTCTAGTCCAGTGTTTTTCAACTTTTTTGGGCAAAGGCACACTTGTTTCATGAAAAAAATCACGAGGCACACCACCATTAGAAAATGTTAAAAAATTTAACTCTGTGCCTATATTGACTATATATAACGTAATTCTCTTGAATAGGAATCAAATAAAGACAAAGAAAGTATTTTATAATTACTTTATTATGAAATAGTAAGTACTGTAAACAGAAATATGAAAAATTATAAAATACTTTATTTTTAAATCTTTTGAATTTTTCAATTATTCCCATGGCACACCAGGCAACATCTCGCGGCACACTAGTGTGCTGTGGAACACTGGTTGAAAAACACTGCTCTAGTCAGTGCTTTTTTTCTTAAAAAAGGTTTAGGGGTACTCTCATTTTCCTATTCATATTGAAATACTGCCCCCCAATGAGGCCAAACTTAGATTCACAAAATGTTTACGGGTATGTGTTCCTGGGCATCCCCCCAGAAAAAAGCACCTACTCTTGTCACTTCCATCTTTTAAGCTCCAGTCCTGTGCACACCCTCTGCATATAGTGCAACTAACACCAAATAAACATATGCTATGCCAAAAAATTATTGCTAAATGCTCCACATTTGCAAACCATATAAGGAAGCCATCCAACAAGTGGTGTGCAGATCTAAGAGAAATGAATGGAAGTTGTGAAGCCAACATTGTTAAAAATGGATTGTGCTCATGATGTTAAGGAAATACAACCTTTTTTTAAAAAAAAAGAAACAACAACGACAACCCATTTTACTGGTACAAAAATATATATCAAAACTAGAAAAGAATATTCCCACAGAAAAGAATAAAAATAATTGGCTCAAAATCCTCTATCTGTTTTCTATGATCAGTTTTCAGCTTATTGTTGGAAGGATACCGGGGCAGATCAATATTTGCTTTGGGCTAATTTCTTTTTGTTTCATTGGTGTGAGATCCAGCCTGTGCTGTTCTTGAAGAATTTTTCATCAATATGGAGACCAGTTACACCAAGGCTGTAAAAAGCCAGCAACACAACTAATAATGTTTCAGAGTTTTTCCCCACCAGTTGCTAACCTCAAACTAATTAAACATTTTATAGGATACGCCCCTTATTTGTCATATGATGCATTTATGGTGAGGAAGGAACCGAATATTTATGTTTCGTAAAGAGAGAAAGAGTTTAGGCACTGGATAATTACAAGGTATATTTCACTTTTGATACTTTTAGCAGTAGCAATGTGATGAGAATCTATGGAATTAATTGCAGGAGATGAACAGCTGGAATTTTAACAGTAAAACTATCTATTAGGATATGTGCACTTTTTCTTTAACTTTTTTATATAGAGGGATATTACTTTAGTTCTCTTGAAAACTATTATTTCCTTGACAGCTTCTTCCTAAGACAAGCTTGGGAGTAAATCTTCTGCATCGTTATATTTTTCTGTTGTACAGCCATCATATCAGTTTCCTTGGCTTGAAGCAGCCCAGATATCCTGCAGCTGTCAAAGCAGTTTGACTAGAAACAGATAAGAAAAAGCAAATATGGTCTCATTTCTTTTTAATCTCATGGAATATACATAGATGTTTGTCATGGAATCTACACCTGTCAAAAAGAAGCCAATTAAAAATTATTTTCTTCCTTTTTAAACTAGTGTAAACATGATAGAGGATCTACAGTTAATAGCTTCGTTTCATTATTGCCCGTCACCCAGAGTGAAAGACAACCTTGTTAAATGCCTTATTTTATGCACAGAAAAACAATTACCCAGGAATGACATGTTTTAAAATGGAAGCATTTGCCTCATATTACCTAGAAAAGAGATTTGTATAGAATGAGGCTAATAGCTGATATCATGTTTCTGGGGACTATTCAATAGCATCACCAATCAGAGTTTGAACCAAGTTTATAATATTGATTAAATTGTCATAAAGGTTGTCTTATTCCTTAGGTTCAGATGTTGGCACTTACATACAATGTATGAAGAAGAGATCCCAAAAGAATCGCAGGCATCCCAAAAGAATCACAGATTCACTAGGATATACAGTGGTACCTCGGGTTAAATACTTAATTCGTTCCAGAGGTCCGTTCTTAACCTGAAACTGTTCTTAACCTGAAGCACCACTTTAGCTAATGGGGCCTCCTGCTGCCGCCGCGCCACTGGAGCACGATTTCTGTTCTTTTCCTGAAGCAAAGTTCTTAACCTGAAGCACTATTTCTGGGTTAGCGGAGTCTGTAACCTGAAGCGTATGTAACCTGAAGCATATGTAACCCAAGGTACCACTGTAGAACATTCTTATTCAAGAGCTAAAACCAGTGGCATTTACACAGCCTTTCAGTCTGATCCAGAACTTCCCTGCAGAAGACCTAATTGAAACATACCCTTTTCATTTCTCACAATAAAGCAGGGGCAGGCAATTTGATGTCTCCATATTTTGCTGTATGCCAACTCCCTTCAACCCCACCTAGCATGGTCTGTAGTATGAGATGATGGGAGTTGTAGTCTACCACATCTGGAGGTGCCCTGTTTCCAACTTTGGTCAAGTTCATCCACAAATTTCACAAGCAGGGTTGGTAGGCATCATTCTTCACTTGTTGTCTGTCTGCATATTAGTTATTCAGAGGTATACTAACTGAGCATGCCTATCATGGGTAAACGCCCATTGAAAAACCTGTCCTCCGTTGGTCTGCCTAATCCTTTAAAAGCAGTCTAAGCTAGTGGCCAAACTACTGACCAAACTGCGGGAGGCAGTGGAAGACAGGAGTGCCTGGCGTGCTCTGGTCCATGGGGTCACGAAGAGTCGGACACGACTAAACGACTAAACAACAAGCTAGTGGCCATGTCAACTTCATGTGATAGTGAAGCATAGAATAGACACAGCCCACAACTCAGTGCTCCTGGCAGTGGAGGAAGGGAAATCACCAACTATTTGCTCAATGTTAGACATACTGTTATGGGGTAAAGTGCTGGAACATACAGTGGTGGTCCAGCTCTAGGCTTTCCTGGCTGACCTTTTAGATTCTCATCAAACTGGTTTTCCGTCTTCCTTTGAGACAAGGACTCCTTGGTTGTGCCCAAAAGGTTGGACAAGGCAAGTGCAACTGCTGATAGTTTTTGCTGCCCTTTTTAGGATGTAAATGCTCTATTAAGCTTTTAAATGAATTGTTTCTAAGCTACCGAGTAGATACTAATTTATGGAAAGACTGGTTATAAATATTTGAAATGAACAAATGAATGGCAAATCACTATCCTTTTTCAGAGATATGTATCCACTGATTTCATATTCCTTAATACTCTCCTTGCTTGAGGTATGCCATGTAAATAGAATTGATTCAGAATAAAGATATATAGCTAGATGATGCCCTGGGGGGTTATGGTCTTCTCCAAAGAGAGAGGGAGAGGGAGAGAGGGAGAGAGGGAGAGAGGGAGAGGGAGAGGGAGAGGGAGAGGGAGAGGGAGTGAAGAATGCAGTTAACATTCAGGGGGTGAGTGTGACATGAAAGGATAGAAATTCAGAAATTGGCAATTGTGTAGAACCCTTATTAGCAAAGTCACTGCAGCTTTCTGTAGGTGTAGATTTGCTTCTGAATCTTCACTTATCTAAGATTTCATTTCAAAAATTTTGATATTTCAGGAGTGTTCCTACTTGTATTGTCAAAAGCATTCAGGGCATAAAATAATTGCTCTTTAATACTAAGATGAGGCTGAAAGGCAGTATTCCCAAAAGGGCTTGAAAAACCTGTCTCATGTTAAATCCCTATATAGTTACCTGACTTATGTCATTTCTGGTTCAGGTGTTTCTAATTACAGACTTTTGCAGTGGGGGGAAAAATCAGTGGAAGGAAACCAGGCTGGCTGATAAATGCCTTTGCTTTGTAACATGAAGGTCAAGGCAAATTAAACAGGAATACTTTTCTTTTTTTAAAGAAGCTTTGTATTGGAAAGCAAACTTTTCTTTCCGTTACACCTTCTAAATTATGGACTTTTCTTTTTCTACTTATTTACAGATATCAGCAACCCACAACACAGAACGCAGCAGCAGGTGGAGGCTGTTTTTGGGACTCCACTGCTTCAAGTGTTTGAATCTTCCCTTTTCTCATATGTACACAAATTTTGCTAAAATGAGGACCCCTGACTCATGGGAGCAAACTATCCCCTGCTCTACACACACCCTTCAATCCTAAAAAGTAAGGTATAGAATAGCTCTGATTGTCAGCATTCTTTCTTGCTTCTGTCTCCTGAACTTATTACCTATGTTGTCATTAGACCAGGGGTTGACAACCTTTCTGGGTCTATGGGCACTATCTTTCTGAGCCACTGGGTAGTGGAAAATCCCCAATACCCCTCCCCCAAGACAGGAACAAAAAAACCCATAATGAATTTATGGAATACACAGGAGGCGGAGAGGGGTGGAGAGTCCCATCGTGCAGTAGAAGTCATTTTATGTGCAAAAGGTACTATTTAGCACTGGATATAGCCCACTGAGACCAACAGAACAAGTTAATAATGATTGCAGTCCCATTGATTTCAGTGGGAACTAAATTCAACCAATTCAATCTGGTTCCAACCCATTGTGGTTTTGTTTGCTTTTACCATCGGTAATAGCAAAATCAATTGTGCTATACATAAACAAGCAATCAGAGATGTACACCATAGCATAACAATTGAGACAGAACACATAAAGTTACAAATCTATGTTCAGAAGAAATAAAAATGAACTTAAAAGTCCATAAAACAATACAAACTGTGAATATTCATATAATGCTGCTGTGTCTGTGCTGCCAAACTAAATTAATCTTGTTTTTCTGTAATGTGCTTGCCTGCTGGAACTCTGATACAATATGCATGATTATGCTGTCACCGAGTCCCCTACACCCAAGAATTTCTATGGCATATCTCCAGCCAAATAAAAGACAAATGTACACAGAGGATGCATGATCTAGAAATCAGCAGGCTGTTCTAAGAAGTACAACTTAATGGCTGGACTTCTTTCCCATAAAAACATGGCGCACTAATGGATTGCAAGACATGGCTGGATACAAATGATTTGCAGATTAACCAGAGCGCCTTAAGGCTATACTGAACTTTCCCTTTGTACATTGAGCATTTGTGAAGTGAAAAGGCCTATTTTTCAGCTCTGTGGAGGAATCATCCATAAGAGCACTATTTAATTGCTTATATAGCCTTGCAAGCTGGTGTGTGTGATGGCCTCCTCTTGTACTCATACAGAAATGTCACAGTATAAATTAAGTTTTGCTCACATATGAACAACGAGTCAATAATTTATGAAGAGCAAAACCACAAGCAAAGTTTAGAAAGCTTTCCAAACTTCCTGGCTCAAGCATTTTATGTACCTTGTTTATGCATTATGAGCCATTTAACTGTTAGAATGAAACAGGTAGCAGCGTCTGGATTTCTCCCCCTCTTTAAGCATGACTAGGATTATAGGAGTAACCCAGTTCCCAGGGTGAAGGTTTTTGTCTGGATGCCCAGATGGGCTAAAAGGTCATAGAACTCCCCAAATGGCCACATGGAGGGGACACCCTTTGAACCTGATCAAGTAATCAGTCAGCAATTGGGCTGGTTGATGCAGTATACATACCCAATGCCTATGTCAAAGCCTGTTGTCATCTGTAATCAATAAAGTTGTGGCCATTTTGATCCCTAGATGTTGTCACACCATTTGTACTACATGTGCCCCAGCCCTTCCAACCTCAGGCTCACTTTGACTGGAACTGGAAATATTTACTTTCTTAGTATTCTGCTAATATAAGGTTGAATCCTGCAGGTTTTGCCTTTTGGAATAATTTAGCACAGAAATAGCTTTTCCACTGCCTTTTATTTTACCAAATATGCTCCCCTTAAATTGCCATTTTTGTGCATATGCAACTAAAGAAAAAAAGAATGAAATTATAGTGCACACGTAGCACATATTAATGAGCAGGAGGAAGATCTTTCATCCCCGAGTTATCTGGATTTAATCTTTATTATCTAGTGTTTGCTGATTTATATTCAGTGTTTGCATATGTTATCTCTGCTTAATTCTTCTGGTTCATAATTCTCAACACAGATTAGAACACAGCCGAAGGATGAGGCTGGGACGGGTAGGAAAAAAACCTGTCAACGGAATTCAGGTGTAACAGATCCTACGATCTAACAAGTCTAGGACAAGTTAGCAAGCAGGCAGACTATTTTCTATAATAAAATCCCACCAGGAAAATAATACAGTATGAAAAACAGATTGTCCTGGTCTCTGTAATTTCAGTTTGGGAATGAGAGCAATACCTGGCATTACTACTGTTAAGTGCAGTATAGTTTTCAGAAAGTGAAAGTAAACACCACCTTTCCTTTTTTAAAATCATGTCGTTAGACTGAGAAAATGAAACTACAGAATGGCAAAACGATGTAGTCTAATGCAGGATGTCAGGACAAAATGATGCAGCGTCAAGTAGCTGTAATCAGTAAAAAATGTTAGCATACCAATGCATCAAAAAGAAGGTGAAGGATGTGATTTAAGAATGATCAAGATGCAGGGAAATGTAGTCCTTCAGTATGCTTGGAGAGAACAGAATATTCCTGATGTGAGTGTTTGACTTTGTCACCTAGCGGAACATGGATGTTGTTAGTATCCTATCCCCTTCATTCAGCCGCACTGCAACCTCCCTAACTGAGCTTTTGCAAGGAGTCTCAGAGGCGGTGTTGGAGAATCCTTTCACAATAGTGTCAGGGGACTTCAATATCCATGCTGATGATGCTTCAAATGGGCTTCATGGCGGCAGAATCCGAGACCAGGGAGAAGAGTCGGTGGAGGAAGATTGGAAGAAATTTAAAGACTATCTACAGAAACATTGTAAAATTAAGGAATGTTAGAAGGATGTTGGAATGAAGTTATGTGGATTTAGCAGATATGTTATAAAGGTTTAGGAAAAAACAGACTGTTAATTGGTGAGAGGAGGGAAAGTAAAGTTACATTATATTAAGATAAATTACAGGACAAAAATTGGAAAAGACGGAAAGGATTTGCTGAAATAGTTAACCGAACTAGAATACAAAAAAGGGAGGTGTGAGGAGCTCAAGGAAACAAGCAAATGAAAGATAAGTTATGGGAAGATTCGCTGTGTTTTTTAATGGATTTTCTTTTTCTGTGTTTTTTTTTCTTTTTCTTTTTCTTTCTTTTTTCCTTATTGTGATGTGCTGTTTTGTTTTTGTTTAATATGGTGTTTTTACTTTTTCTTTTTGTAACTTTTAAAACTTTAATAAATATTATTTTAAAAAAACAAAACAAATGGGCTTCATGGCTTCTATGACAACCATAGGGTTGTCTCACCTGCCTCAGAAATTAAGGTGGGAGGTGGCTCAAGAGTGGACATTTTCTGTGGCAGCCCTTAAGTTGTGGAATTCCCTCTGCACAGAGGTGTATCTGGCCTCTTCACTGCACAGCTTTTGGTGAATGCTGAAGATGTACCTCTTAACCCTGCCCTTTGGCACTTGATATGTGTGTTCTCAGGACCCACTCTATTTCTGTGAGTTTGATCTGTTTCCACTGTTTTTAATTCTGATTTTAGTATTGTAACCTGCCTTGAGACCTGCTGGCAAAGGTTGAGTAATAAATATAGTAGCAGTGGTGATGATGATGATAGTAATAGTAACAATAATAATTGTACAGTATTCTGAGCATCGAAGGCGGCACTGTGGCACTGTGGGTTAAACCACAGAGCCTAGGACTTGCCAATCAGAAGGTTGGCGGTTCGAATCCCCATGATAGGGTGAGCTCCCATTGCTTGGTCCCAGCTCCTGCCAACCTAGCAGTTCGAAAGCACGTCAAAGTGCAAGTAGATAAATAGGTACCGCTCCGGCGGGAAGGTAAATGGCATTTCCGTGCGCTGCTCTGGTTCACCAAAAGCAGCTTAGTCATGCTGGCCCCATGACCCAGAAGCTGTACACCGGCTCTCTCGGCCAATAAAGCCAGATGAGTGCCGCAACCCCAGAGTCGTCCACGACTGGACCTAATGGTCAGGGGTCCCTTTACCTTTATTCTGAGCATTAGGTACAAATACAGTAAGTGGTCTACAACATGACAAAGTTAGGCCGAATGTTGCTAAAAAAAAAATCACTACCCAAGACAATGGCTTGAAAGAGGCCAAGGGAAAGAAGAGGTTGGGAAGAAAATCTCAGTTTCTTTAATGAATCGAGAATATTAAGTAAATGGATAATATGCACTATTTGTTTTACATATAAGCCGGAAGAAAGCTTTCTACGAGCTTTCAAGCATCAATAGGTCTAGGAGGATGCACATTCATCTCAAAGCAACAGAAACTGGAAAACAAACAACTAAAGAGGCAATTGAAAATACTGCTTTCAAAACGGGAGTATTAGTTTTGCATAATTCAGTAATTCTCATGAAAGAATGTCAGATAGATAAAACTTCTTGGCTCAGCTAAGAAATCCTGAAGGTCTGGCCCAGATTCATGGTGTGTCCCCCTGCTGGGACACACACTATGGGAATAATACAAAGTACTGATTGTGTCTGCGCTAGTGGGAGGGAGAACTGGGTTAGATATTTTACCTTTCTCCCCTTTCTCCCCTTTGCATAAAATGAAGAGGGGCAGTCTTTGCTCATGCTGTGTATCCACGTGTTGAGTTCTAGCAGGTTGGAATTTGCATATGCATGTAGCTATCCAATGCTCTGGTTTAAAATGTGAAACTCAAATAGGTGTTTAAAATGTGACCAGATAAAGATTCCATCCACTGTAGCGCACAATGACCTGCAAACAACAGTGCCTCCTACAAAGAATTCAAACCACTTCTTACTGTGAAAAAGCAGGAGGAAAGTATTTCTTATGAGCAGAAGGGTATTTGATCAGTATGTGCATACAAAGTTTAATTTCAGAAAGTCAATTAAAGGTCACCATAACCTCAAATGACCCAACACTAGTTTTAATTGGAATGCGGTTTCAGCAGCACACAAAAAATCCTGCTAATAGAATTAGCACAAATGTCCAGCATTTTCATTTTGACAATGAGCTAAGCTGTGGACATGAGAGAAAGGGAGCACATGTGTTAATTATGTAGCTATAATGCAGAAGAAGAGATTAGAGTAGCAACAGCCTAGTCTCAAGGATCCACACATTTAATTGTTGGTCCTTTCTGTATCTGAGACACTAAAACGCTGTTTCCCCACTCCTCTGACTGCACACTGTACTTTTCTGTATCTGCCCATCCCCTCCCACAATAACACCTATTGTTGACAAATGTGGTATTCTCCAAGATGTATTGGGTAACACACAATAAAATTAATAATGCAAAAAGTTGCCTTGTTAGGAGCAATCCAAAGTATCATAACAAATGGACCATGGGAAACATCCTGGAAAATAGATTCAGAAGCTGTGTACTAGTTGTTCTTTCTCTCTATGAATAGCTTAAGGGTGAAAGGTTTTTTTAGAGAAACTGGAGGATTTCTGCAAATGAGAAGTTCTCCTTGGCTGAATTCAGCAGTAGTCAAGATGTCGGACAAACATTTCCAGAAGTGAAATTCTAAGAATTTGACCATTCCTCCTTAAGTGAAATATCTGAGGAATTTTGAAGAAAAACAAAGGTGTCTTCACTGATATAAGATTCTCAGAGCTTACCATGCCACTGAAACTGCTGGTTTCCTATGCTTGGAGAGGCGGGGAGAATCTGTGGTAAAAGGAAGCATACAGTACTTTCCTTCAAAGAGTATGACAAACTCATTCTGCATTCCTCTGAAAGATAAGTACTTTGCAAATTCTAATTTGTCCTCAAGTGCCAAAAGTCTACATGAATGACTGGGGTTCACAATGTGTTTCCATTTGATGCCAGGAATGGGTGTGGAATGGCTGAATCCCACTCCTTTGACACCAATGGGAGGGAACATTCTTCAGGAAACTAACCATAAAATATCAAAGAAATTGGGGAAAGACACACACACACACACACACACACACACACACACTCCTGCCATGGCAACACAAGCAGGCAGAACATAGGAAACAACAGCTTGGTCCTCCCCCCCCCCTGTTCTCCATAGGATTTGTCTGCCCAAAAGTAGTGCTGCTGTGTAAATTTGCCTGGAAACCGCACCCTCTGAAATAGAAACCTTGCTCCTTATTGTTTGATTTTTGAAATTTGGCAGCAATTTTTGAATAGTCAGTGACACATGCTCTGAACATGCCTACACACATACACAGAAAAATACGCACACATGTCATATTGTTGTTTGTAAAAAAAAACCCTCCTGGAACCTTTTTTCCTTATGAAGAATGGGATACGAATGCTTTAAATAAATATATTTCAGAGCTGAGATCTGAAACATCAGCAATAGATTACATCAGCAATAGATTACAAAACTAATCCATTAAATCTTGAAAAGCGTGTTCTCCCTAGCAGAGAGCACGTGTTGCGGTTGGGGAAGCAAGCCACCTGCGGTGAATGTGTATTTTAGAACCCGAGCTTAAGGGGTTAAACTGGTTGCTGGGGAGTATTGAATGTTGCTAATATGGAGGAGGGGTCAGAGGCTTTAAATATTGGGAACGGACGTAGGACGTCCTCTTGGCTGATTTACACCGGATCAGGAGAGACGGTTGTATTGCTGAGCTTAATTTTCCTTGAATTACTGGGCCTAGGCTTAAATCTTCCTCTTTCTTCCCCCTTCCTTCCTCGTGGGTTGCTCCGTCTTTTATATTTCCCCTTAATTACCCTCTCCCCTTCCCCTCCCCATTCCCCTTCATTTGTTGAGCGTTAACTAATTCATTTAATTTTGAATTGATTTATTGCCCCCCTTTTATATTTAGGCTTGAGGGCGGGTACCCCCCCCGGCCTTAGGGCCTCCCCCGGTTTCGGGGGGCCCTGTCGTTGATCCCTGAACGGCGGCCGCAGTTTGGCCGGGATCCGGCCTACTTGAGGAGGGAGGCCTACGGCGTGCCGCGCGGGCCCGTTTGAGCCCCGTTTACTTACCTGGCCGCTCCGGGTGCGCGGACGGGTTGGAGCCTGGCATCGGCCCATAATCCGGGCCGCGGCGATACCGGGGTGCCCTCCGCGCGTTTAGCTGTTCCGCGGGGCGCTCCGTGGAGGAACCCCCTTTTTTAGCTTGAATCCGCCGCTTGTCGCGTGGGCGCAAGCGGCTTGAGCTCGGAGGGTAGCGGCGCGGCAGCGCGGCCTCCGCTCGCGGCGCCAGGGCCGCGACCAGGCTTTGGCGCGCTAGGCCTTTATTTGGAGTCGGCGGGTCGCCTCTCCTGTGGCCTAGGACTGTAGCCCTCCTCGCGGCCGCCATCTTCGCGGCCTACTTGTTGTGCTCCGTCGCGGGAGGGGTCTTTTCCCGGTGGTGCTCCTTCTCCTGCCGCCATCTGGTGGCCGTGCAGGCTTATAGCAGCCGAGCCACGCGCCAGGCTCCCCCTGGTGGCGCGGCTCGCTATTGCACCCCCTCCTCCTTGTGTGAGTCTGGCCTGATTGCTGCCCCCTGCTGGCCAGACTCGGTATTGCATTTAATTTAAATTAAATTCGATTTTATTTTAAAATAAATAGAAAAAAATATAAAAAATATTGAAATAGTTTCTATTGGCATATAGTAACTAATAATAATTAAAATTAAATAATTTCATTTATAATAATATAGTTTAAAAAAATAAAAAATAAAAAAATAAAAAAATAAAAATAAAATAAAAATAAGAATAATTTAAAAAGAACATTAATAGGTAGGCAGTAGAGAGCTAGTGTGGTCTAGTGGTTAGAGTGTTGGACTAGGTACTGTGTGACCAGGGTTCAATTCTCACCTGGCTACTGAAGCTTATTGAGTGACATTGGGTAGTCATTGCCTAACAACATCGTATTAGTAATTTTCTATTAACTATATTCTGATTTCGAATAGCAGGCATGGCTCCGAAGAAAGTTGCTACCCGTCCCGGCTCAGCCTCTACTTCTAAACGGCCTATTAGGGGCCCGTCGCAGGCACTTCGTTCTCCTACGCCGAGTCAACCGGTGGGGCGGGTGCAATCACTGGTGGAGAGTATGGCCGGCGATCCAGCAGCCTTGTCTCGCTTCGCGGCTGAAATGGACGGTTTCCTTCAACACTGCTCCACTCAACCTTTCACGTCGGGGAGGCCGCCTCGTCCCCTATCGGCGCCGTCTCCAGCGTCGCAGTCATCTAGCGAAGATGAGAGAGAAGGGTCATCTTCTAGGGGTTCGAGGGCTGATCTCCAGCTAACCCAGCCCCGTGACTTACCTGTAGCTCCTCGCCGTTCACGGAGGGCGGGTCGTCCCTCCGCGAGGGTTTCAGGGAGAAGGAGTCCTTCGGCTTCTTCCACCCGCTGAAGTGCGATGGCCCAGCCTTTGGATGAGGTGGCGTCGGGTTCCGGCATCTCACATGTTGTCTCTCCTCAAGCTTCTGCAGGTGTAATTCAGCGAAGCCCCGACTCTGAGTCTTCTATGGAAGACAGCTTACCAGTTCCTCCCAGGAAATCTTCGGGCGGAAAACGTCGCCGCAAGAGGTCCTCGCGGAAGCATGCCAAGCGAAGGAGAGCCGATTCATCTTCTTCTTATACTGGTACGTCCTCTTCCAGCTCTGATGAGGAGTCTAGTAATTCAATGAGACTTTATTGGGGCTTTGGAGAATCAGCCTCGGGGCTTCCACGGTGGGCTTGGGAGCGGAGGGCTAATTCACACCGGGCACGGTATGGGGCTGTCCAAGAATGTAAGGATGGTGTCTTGGTTCCCGACACGAAAGTCTCTACCAATTCGGCCAGGGATATAATTCCGGGTTCACATTTGTCGACAAAGCTGCGGTCCAGGATTCTGGATGGCCGTTATGTTGACATTTTTAAATTAGCCCCTCCTTCGGAGGACCAGGAGAAGGTGACTTCTTCTAAGAAACGCCCGGGTGCCTCCATGGATAGGACATTTGAACATTGGTTAGACTGCTACCAGGTCTTCGCTGGTGTGGTTGTAGCAGCTTACCCGCGGAGATCTCTTCATCTGCTGGTTTATCTGTCTATTGTTCGATCCGCCTTCTCCAAAGCTGGGGAAAGTGCGGCGATAAAATACGATGAGAACTTCAGGCGCCGTGCAGCCAAGATTCCCTCAGCCCGTTGGGATCGCAAAGATCTCGATGTCTGGACCACCTACGTAGGCCCTCTCATAGATAAAAAGGCTCCAGAACAACAGAAACCGAGGACTTCGGCTTTTAGATTTAGCCGTCGCCTGCTCTGTTGGGATTTTAACAAGGGTGCCTGTCAGCGCCAGGGGTGCAAGTATAATCACACATGCGAAAAGTGTGGTGCCCCGCATTCGGCTTCCACTTGTTCTGTGGGGCGGCGGCCCTTTCGTGGGGGAAAGGGGGGTTTTCAGCAACCCCCTAAGCAAAACGCCCCCCTCCCTTCAACCTCAGGAACCGGAAAGTAGCGTCCTGACCTCCTTGGCTCATACTCCTGTTCGTTTGCTAGCCCTGCAAAGGTGGTTGCAGTTCTACCCGGATAGGGACGCTGCAAATTATTTGAGTGAGGGTTTTTCTGTAGGTTTTCGGATTCCGGTAGCCATGCCTCCCGTGGCACGGAATCCATTTAACCAAAAATCGATACGCGAGCTACCTGAGGTCGCCCGCAAGAAAATTGCAAAGGAGGTTGCTATGCATCGCATGGCCGGTCCTTTTCGCGACCCCCCTTTTCTTAATTTGCATGTATCCCCATTGGGTATCGTGCCAAAGAAAGCCCCAGGGGAGTTCCGATTAATTCATAATTTGTCACATCCCAGGGGTACTTCGGTCAATGATGTGATTCCACCGGAGCTTTGCTCCGTAAAATATGCTTCTCTTGATCAGGCGATCAGGATGATCCGGAAGTTCGGCCACGCCGCCCTATTGGCAAAATGCGATATTGAATCGGCTTTTCGCCTTTTGCCGATTCATCCGCAAGATTTCTGGCTACTTGGTTTTCGCTTTGAGGACAACTATTATTTTGACAAAGCCATGCCTATGGGTTGTTCAATTGCGTGCGCCGCTTTCGAATCTTTTAGCACGTTTTTGGAATGGGCCCTCAAGTTTAGAACCGGACTGGGCGGGGTTGCCCATTATTTGGATGATTTTTTATTGGCCTCGGCTTGTGACACCGGCAACTGCTCAGCGTTGCTACGAGCCTTTGCTGACCTGACACAAGAACTTGGGGTTCCGCTTGCTGCGGAAAAAACTGAGGGTCCTTCGACCCGACTTACTTACCTGGGTATCCTTTTGGATACGGTTTCCCAGACCTCTAGTTTACCAAATGACAAACTGGTGGCCTTGAAGAAGGTCATAGGGGAATTGCTTCCTCAGAAAAAGGTGTCTCTTAGACAACTCCAGTCGCTTTTGGGACATCTGAATTTCGCGTGCAGGGTGGTGGCTCCAGGGCGCCCCTTCGGTTCACGCTTGGCCCGGCTCACTGCAGGCTTGAGGTCCCCTCATCATAAAGTTCGCCTTTCTAAGGAAGTGAAGACCGATCTTTCCACCTGGTTGGAGTTCCTCGAGGATTTCAATGGGGTGTCCTTGTGGCAGGACACATTGAACTTGAAAAATGACTTTCAGGTTCAGTCCGATGCTGCTGGTTCCCTAGGCTTTGGCCTTTACTGGAAGGGTCGGTGGTGTGCCGAGCATTGGCCACCTGCCTGGCAGGGAGGTGAGATATCGCGGGACCTAACTTTTCTCGAGTTTTTTCCCATTGCAGTGGCAGTGCATTTGTGGGTCGAGGAGTTCAGGAACCGTCGTGTCTGCTTTTGGACCAATAACCAGGCGGTAGTGGCCGTGCTGGCCAGGTTGTCGTCATGCTCCCCCAGGGTGTCGGCCCTCTTACGGGCCTTTGTGTTGCATTGTTTACGTTGCAATATAGTGTTTTCTGCACGTTTTATTCCCGGGGTGTCTAACGAAATTGCTGATGCTCTGTCCCGTTTTCAGATGGAGCGGTTCAGACTTCTGGTTCCAGAGGCTCGGATACATCCGGAATATTTCCCGGAACATCTCTGGAACCTTGGCAGCAATTAGCTTTGCAGGGAGTAGCGGCATCTGTTTCCTCTTCTACCCTTAAAGCGTACACGAAGGCCTGGTCTGATTTTTTAGCTTTTAAACGGCAGGCAGGCAGCGTCGTAGAAGGGGTCCCACCCACCTCTTCGCAGGTGTTGGGCTATTTAGCACACTTATTTCAGTTGGGGCGTGCAGTTAAGACCATTCGGATTCAGGCAGCTGCCATTGCATTTTTCTGCAAAACGATTTTTGATAAAGACCCGTGTGCGAAGTTTATTGTACGCAAGGCCCTCGAAGGCTGGGGAAAACTCCGTCCTTCCCGGCCTGCGACCCGCCACCCTATCTCTTTTGAATTATTGAGCAGTATGCGCAGGAAGTTGCGGGAGGTATGCTGGTCTGGGTACGAGGCTCGCCTATTTTCGGCCGCCTTCTCTATCGCCTTTTTTGGGGCTTTGAGAGTGGGCGAACTAGTTGTGGAGACCAACAGGAACGATCGTTCCATGGGTCTTCTGCTACAGGACGTGCAATTGTCCTCTGTTGAACTCCGAGTCTTGATTAGGAATTCCAAGACGGATCAGTTGGGCAAAGGTGCCCTCATTCGTCTCCCGGCTACGGGCGAAGCAGGCCCGTGCCCTGTCAAGGATGTCCGCAAGTATCTGGCAGTGCGCGCCCCAGGGGATGGGCCTTTGCTCAGGCATGAGAATGGGCAGCCATTAGCAAGACACCAGTTTTCAAAAGTGATGCGCAAGGCGATTCTAGCTTGTGGGGGCACGGCTTATGGTTTCGCCCCTCATTCATTCAGGATCGGGGCTGCGACGACGGCAGCACACTGGGGCTTATCAGCCGCAAAAATTAAAGATTTGGGTCGCTGGAAATCAAATGCGTTTAGGGGTTACGTCCGCTAACATCGTGGTTCTTACATTTGTTTTGCTTTGTTTACTTCAGGTTTAGCGACTATCCGTATTTGGATGGTCGGCCACAGTATCATCCACTGGGCTGGTGTTGCAGCACGACAGTCTGGATTGGGCCCCGGTCTTGGCTTTCCTCCGCATGTGCACATATCGTGGCTGTCCAGACGGGGAATGCGCTGGTCAGAGTTCCTGCCGAGGATCCGAAGGCAATTGTTTATGGACGGGCCACCCTCGGCTGTTGTGGTGCAGCTGGGGGAGAACGACCTGGTTGCCATGGACTGTCTTTCACTTCGCGCTGCAATGGTGGCTGACCTGGAAGTTCTGCAGGCAATGGTGCCTGCAGTAAAAATATTTTGGTCTAAGCTTTTGCAACGCCGCATTTGGATGGGCAGTCAGTGCCCGGAGGCCACTGAAAGGGTCAGAAAGCGCATAAACTCTGCAGTGTCAAAGAAGGTGTTGGAATTGGGTGGTGATGTGATTCCCCATCCTGAGATTCATTTTCGGGCCGCACCTCTTTTCAGAGCCGACGGCGTGCATCTTTCGGCCTCAGGGAATGAGGCCTGGCTGGGGGCAGTCGTGGCCAAGCTGAGGGCTTGGTTGGGTTTGTGAGTGGTTTGGCGGTGAGCATGGGCTCTATGGCGGTTAGGCATTGGTTAATTGGTGCTTGGAGGGGTAAGTGCCTACCCCTCCAAATGATGCGAAAGGGAATTCCGTTAAAGGAATCCAGGGGCTTGCCATTCTTTTGTCCTTGTCCCCGGAGTCGGACTTGGGCCGTGCAAGCCCCACAGGAACATGAGGGTGAGAGGTGAGGGACTGTGGCACAGCTCCATTTTCTCACCCAATATTTGTTTCCCACGCTGGCTTCCAATGATGGCAGGATGCCCAGCTCTGTCCCTGAGGGCATGGACAGATAGTCATAACCAATTGCCTAAGCAACCACTCACATATTTTGTATTTGAATAAAGTTGTGGCCAAAATCATGCCAAAAACCTTAAACAAAAATTCTGTGTGAAGTGTGTATTTTTTGGGGGGTGGCTTGTGGGACTCAACACGCAAACAATTTTTTCAGTAGCTCTTAGCCTCAGGTTAAGCACATATGGTGTACTGAATTATTATTTAAGAAAGACTTGAAATGTGGCAACTCCTACCCCTGTTTATGCATAGCATTATTCAACTTCCCATAATGAATACTGAGGACCAGAGTTCAGGATTCAAGTTCAAGTGAAATATGAAACGAAACTGTGCCAGTCAGTCTCTCACAATCTGCCAAAAGTGTGTGCCTTATTAGCTAGCATACAAACTAAATGAACAATCAGATCAACACATATAATCATATTACCTCTCCCCCAACACCACCCATCAAAACAGAAGCAGAATATTTTGCAGTATTGACCAGTGGCAGGCTTATATGCAAAACATGATGGTAAACATGGGTCGCAGTTCCTGACCCAAACATACAAAGAATTAAAAATGAGATGAACAAATATTTGATAATATTGCCCAGTAGGCTGAATGGTTTGCACCATGATGGTTCTGCAGCAACACTATTTCAATAGCCTCACACTATAAGGTGACTGTGGAATCCATTTTGATATACTGAAAACTGATCTGTTAATGTCTCCAGAGACGTGCCATGAGCTTTCACTGGAATTCAGGAGAAAAAAATTAAATGATAGATGCATGCCAGTTTATTTATACGGGTCTCTAATTCTGCACCTCTCTAGAACAGCTGTTACACTGCTAAATCTTGCCTCTCGTGGTGTGAAAAAGAGATGCTTCACATGTTAGCATTATTCTTGTGCACTGCCAAAACCTATCATTCAATTCCTCAAAAAGTTTCTTTCCCTGAGAAAGAGGTTTCCTTCCCCCACCACTATGCCCAACCCCAATTCTTACTCAAGGCTTTTTAGAATTTTGGTAGATGTTGGATTAAGCTTACTTTATTGTTGCTATGAGGTTGTGGTTAACCTTGTGCATTTCTGTCGATTAAACTTTTATTCAGAGCTGTGAAGCCTTCTTGATCAATTATGGAAAAAAACCATGGCAGAAATTATCTTGTTTTGTCTTCAGTGCACTACCTGACTCTGTCTTTAAAATAAGTCTATCAATTTAGCTCTTGACATAATAATCCCACATCAATTTCTTGAAAAGTAAGACGACTTCACTTTTTTAAAAAGATGCACAGTAGGAAGCTTCCCCACATTTCTGTGTGTATGAAGATTTTTAGGAAATGGGGACGTTCTAGTGGGCTTCAGAATCCAAGGCACTGTAGGGATGATTTTTAGAATGAGAAAAATGAAATTTGGCCACCTTGAAATTGCAACACAATACAACAAACGTAAGTCCAACAAAACCTCTGTACCACACCCATAAGAATTTTCTTTCATAGTGGATAATTTTTGGATGCTATTTCAATCATTGCTGGAGAATGGGAGCACAATAGATGATATAACAACAACAACAACAACAACAACAAGTAATTATTATTATTATTATTATTATACCCCACCCATCTGGCTGGGTTTTCCCATTCACTCTGGGAGGCTCCCAACCAAATATTAAAACACAATACAGCATTAAACATTAAAAACTTCCCTAAACAGGGTTGCCTTCAGATGCCTTTTAAAAGTAAGATAGTTGCTTATTGTCTTGAAATCTGATGGGAGGGGGTTCCACTACTGAGAAGGCCCTCTGCCTAGGTTTATGCAGTGTTTTTTTTTTCTTTTTAAAAAATCTTTAGGGGTACTTTACTCTCCTTTTCCTACTCATATTGAAATACTGCCCCTCAATGAGGCCAAACCTATACTCACAAAATGTTTAGGGGTATGTGTGCCCCTGCATTCCCCCAGGAAAAAAGCACTGGGTTTATGTGACACTGGAGTCTCTCTGCCTGCCAGCAGCCTTCAACCAATCCTCCTCTTAGTGATTGTACAGGGCGAGTCCTTTAAAAGAAGTCCGGTCGATACAGAGTACACATGTTCCACAGGGCCTCTTTTAAAAGACTCACCCTATACATGTTGATATAGCAGTTGTCTGTCAGCAACTCAGGGGCAGCAAGTTTTCTGTGACCAGGAGAGGAACTCCTGCAATGGTACTGAATTTCAATTGTTGTCAATCCCCTTCACTTCCAATTAGCTGTGATATTTCTCCCCCTCATCACCTCAGGACTAAATTAATGATGCTATTGGGATGCCTACACTGATGCCTAAGTTACAGAGGGGCAGAGAAAGCATGGTCCCCTTACCAACCATTTCGCATTCATGGAGGAAGAAGCTCCATCCCATCATACCCAATTCATTGATTAGAACAACTGTAGAGACATTCATTCCTACATCTGTACAAATGGAGCGCCTCTATTCTAATGCAGAGGACCTCTAGATATTGCTGGACTCCTATCAGCCCCAGCCAGCTATGGACAATGGTTAAGGATAATGAGAGTTGTAGTCCAACAACATAGGAGCCAATATTGCCCTCCTCAATAAAATATTTGACGGGAACGCCACCCCCAAAGTTAATGGACATTGCCATTCAAACGGTATGTGTGCTGCTGCTGCTGCTGCTGCTGCTGCTTCTTCTTCTTCTTCTTCTTCTTCTTCTTCTTCTTCTTCTTCTTCTTCTTCTTCTTCTTCGATAACAATTTATTAATTTTCCAAAAAATAACAATGCAACAACAACAACAACAGGGGACAAAATTCATAACCAAATTGAACCATAAATTTTGGTTGACCTCCCTCCACTCCCCCTCTTGGTTCCATTATAATATACTTGTTTATTCATGTCCATAAAACCTTATATACTTAATCCATTTTTAAAACCGTCTTCATCTTATTATAAGTGACTTTTAAAAGTTAGACTAATGTAAAAATCTGTACACAAAGCTTAGAAAATATGCTTTAAACAATTGCCCCCTTTTGTAATAATTTGTCCTGCATAGTTCAATAATCTATTTTGCCAATCTTCTTCTTTATCTTCTTAATGTTCTTTGGCCAAGGCTTCTTCCTTCCATAGGGGCTGGCTGGTCTTGTCCTGGAATCCAATCTCGCATATCAGAACAAAGTCTTTCGTTCAAAGAATCCATCAAGAGTAGCGTCTTAAACCTTTTGCCCTCCCTTCTTGTTTCTTCTCTAACATAGTCAGAGCCTCCCAAATCATTTCACACAAGGTACCATCTTTACCAGTCAGGTCCTCCCATATCATTTCATATGAAATTTCATTTTTGTCTTTGACTAGTTTTACTTTCCCATGTATTTTCCTCAGACCTCATTTGTCTACCAGTCCCACCTTGATGGTTAGTGTGTGCTGCATCTTGTGATTGATTATGCAGGGTGGAGCTTGCCTGGGCACCTCTCTCCAAGAATATCTGGAGCATCACAGATTCCTCTGCTCTCATTCCAACAAGGAGGCCAAGGAGTGGAGCTGACAAGCTTTCATTATTCTTGGACATTCAATGACTTCAAAGGCTAGCAAAATAATGTATTAAAGGGATAATAATAACAATAACAATTTATTATTTATACCCCACCCATCTGGCTGGGCTTCCCCAGCCACTCTGGGCGGCTTCCAACAAAACATTAAAATACAGTAATGCATCAAACATTAAAAGCTTCCCTAAACAGGGCTGCCTTCAGATGTCTTCTGAATAACAGCCAAATAACAGCCAAAAGGAATGAGAATACCTCAATATTAATTTAGTGAAATTATTATTTCTTCAGACTTTTATATAAAAAGCTTAGATATTTTTGCAGTCCTATTTGTTATTGCAGCTTATTTTTTATATATTTTATATTTCACACTTTAGGGACTATCCATACAGCCAGTAATACAGAATTCTACTATCTGTGTAATTATTCCAGCCGTAATTGAACAGAACGAGTAACTGTGTTAAGCCCCAAACCTGCAAAATCTTGCATACGTGTTCTATATAATGAGCAAGGGCATTTGCCTCACTAGGGGCTACTGTCAGTGTGTGTAACGTATGCACATAAATTTTGCAGATTGGAGCAATTTAGTTGTGTTCATTTATCAGTTAATTAAATGGCAACAGTTTGAAACAGCATGCGGCAATGGTAAGCAGAGAAATTAAGAGCACTGCTAAATATGTGACTCTTAAGTTAGTCTGCATGCAGTTTGACTAAAATCTGCATTCTGGATCAGTAGGTATTAGTCACCTGCTGTGAAGTAAGGGAGATAATTCTAAGCTTCTACTTGGAATGCTTGGCATCAGATCCACATGTCAAGGTTTAATTTTGTGTCAAGGGCATGAAATTCAGAATCACTGCTAAGCAAAGACATTTTAAACAGATTACATTCTCAATAAATAGATGGAAAACAGGATGTGTGTAGAGTTACAAGTGTTGTGTGTGTGTGTGTGTTGATTCTGAATGGGGGACAGTGGCGTAGCGTGGGTTGTCAGCACCCGGGGCAAGGCAAGTAATTTGCACCCCCTAACCCATGGATTTGCGCCCCCTAACCCCCAGATGTTGCACCCGGTGCGGCCGGCCCCCCCTGCACCCCCACGCTACGCCACTGATGGGGGATCATATGAAGGGGTTACTCTTGGAAATCTAACATTTTGATAAAACCCGCCAAACTGCTTTGGGAACCAAACAACACAATAGGCTGCCCCATGGTTGGCTCTCCTGAACTTGTTTTTGCATTAAAGTGTGGGTCTTCATGTTAAGGAACTAATATCATCTACTAAAAGCTGCAAAGTCCACCATAGCACGGTTCTGGAAAGATATATAAACCTAAGCTACTTGTATCATGTAGTTTGGGAAACAGCTCTTCCAGAGAAATTAGCTTAAAAGGTAATATTTATTAGAGGCCAGAGGGAAAGGGGTAAATTTATTTCTATATGATACAATTTTGTGGAGCATACAAATATGAGGGGGAAAAATGGACAATCTCCATTGCCTGCTTATACATGGATCTGGCTGGTCTGAAACCTCCCCTTTACTTTGGTTCCAACATCAACGGAATGGGCTCACCATTTCCCAAACAAAAGTTGCATTAAAAGAATTCACTTCATGGTCCCAAATATGAACTTAAATTAAATATATTTAATGCATAGACCACTTTAAACAAATTCCTTGCTGTCCATATATTGATATCTTCCAGGGAGTCCATGTAACCAAGGCTGTAGTCTTTACATTACTAAAGTAGGGAGCCTAAAGCCAGCAATTTATTACTATGAGGATAGCCAGCTATGGAAATAAATTTAATGGGATTCTAATACACTATTTTAGATGCTAAATATGCAAGCGTTCAGGCAAAATAGTCATAGATAAACAAGATATGACTTTGAAATAACTTTTATCCATAAGCAAACAGATCAGTATCTCTCACACACATTATTAATTCACTACTTCACTTTTATGATCATAGCATTGAAGATAGAATGAGTGGAAATAATTTGCTGTGGACTCTGTGCTTTTTGATATCAAGGTAAGTTTGCATGTCTTTTGAGATAAGCTAATCTGGCATGACAAAGATATGTTCTGACAACCTGAATTCAAAGAGTGAGGTTCATCTGAAAATATGAATGCCAGAGAATGGTCAAAGCTTACAGACAACAAAAGGACTCCCACATGCATCATATTCACGCTCTGAATATAAACCATGTTTTGTCGATGCACTAATTATAATGAAAAGTTATGAACCTTTAGAAGGTTGGATGAAACCAAAATTTTTTGAATGCTCCGCTATGTATTTCTCAGTTCTACAAAGCATCACTCCTCATTTGGAGAGATTTTGTTTGTCTGCTCCACCAATGTGTGTGAATTTTGCAAATTTCCTGAGGTATTTCCACAGGAACTGGGAAGACATCAGCTTCAATTTATTTTTTTCAAAAAGGTGACAGAACTGATTGTCCAACAAGTTTTAAGCTACCGATTATTCACAATCATCAAGTGGTGTATATTTCTCATTTTTGACCACATCCAGCTTACCATGGTTCATGGATCTTACATTCCAAATTCCTATGCAATATTTTTCTTTACACCATTGGACTTTCCTTTCACTTCCAGGCACATCCGCAAGTGAGCGACCTTTCGGCTTTGGCCCAGCTGCTTCATCAGCTCTGAATCTACTTGTACTTGTCCTCCACTCTTCCTCAGTAGCATGTTGGATGCCTTCATCATGCAAAAGACTGGACTGGCCCAAGTCGGAATTAAGATTGCCGGAAGAAACATCAACAACCTCACATATGCAGATGACACAACCCTGATGGCAGAAAGTGAGGAGGAGTTAAAGAATCTCTTAATGAGGGTGAAAGAGGAGGGCACAAAATATGGTCTGAAGTTCAACATCAAAAAAACTAAGATCATGGCCACTGGTCTCATCACCTCCTGGCAAATAGAAGGGGAAGAAATGAAGGCAGTGAGAGATTTTACTTTCTTGGGCTCCATGGTCACTGCAGATGGTGATAGCAGTCACAAAATTAAAAGACCCCTGCTTCTTGTCATACACCTTATGGAACACTGAGAGCAGCTGTTTTTGAGTGATGTCAGAACTAAACAGCAGTTAGAAAAGGCAGAGACTTTCATGTACATTATGAGCTGAGATAACTAAATTGAGTGAGTAAAGAGTGAGTTAAGAGAGTCTGTGATGGGGGAAAGGTTAGTAAAGGTTGCAGGGAATTAAATGATTAATCAGTTCACAGCTGTTTTGTGTTTATGTTTCCATGGTTTTAATAACAATTTCTGAGTTCTTGGATACCAATAACTCTGCTTTTTTGAGTAAAGTCTGCAATAAATTGCTACCAGTGCCTCTGCTTGCGCTGGATGATAACAAGGCACTGGGGCAGCTGAGCTTCCCTAAGGTAGTTCTTTCTCCATTGGAAAACATATGGTGATATCCAACTAGCTCATTCTCAGTAGGGACCCATTGAAATCAATGAACATGTTACTTATGTCCATTGATTTCAATTGTCATAATCCAAGTATAACTAATGTTTGATACCATCCATTGTTAACAATAGGAAGGGAGGGCTATTCCTACAACCAAGAAGGGAAAAAGGCAGTCCTCACTGGCATCCATCATTTATGTGAGGAAATTTAGAAAGGATGGCTGGGCACTTGTATGCTGCAGGTGTGAATTCTAATCAGCAGAAAAAACCCTAAAAAGGTGCCATGATATACAAACCATCACAGAATCAGCACTGGTTGCTAAACCACCCAAACTTACCTCATGGTCCATCACAGTTGCTCTTTTATTCAACCCAAATTAAATGACTCCAGTTAGCTGAGATCAAAAAATAATAACAGAATGTAGGCTTCTCCTTTTTTTTTTTAACAAACATTAGTGAAATATAATTGCTCAGTCTTTCCCTTTAATAGGTTGCTTGGGCCAAAACAAAACCCTTGCCTAGTTTAAATGTAATAAATATGTATCATAACCTACGCAATTTAAATGCATAAGTAGCCTAATTCACAAGCTGCATACAGGGCATATTTTGGGCAACATAATGAAGACATAGTCCATGAACTATTTTTTAATGTGATTTACCCATTTAATTTAATATTCCCTGCCTTGAGGTTTTATATAGGAACGCTCATCATCTTGATGAAAATAATAAAAATGTCAAGCTTGTAATGAACCTACCGAAAATTTACCATAATTTGTTTTTGAATGATCTTTTTTCTGATTAGGAGACTTTAAAATTGCATAACTGAAAGGGGAAATGATGGCTATTGCTAAGAATTCTCTTTGATGAGTTAAATGACCTGATTAAACAACTAGCAGCTCTGAAGAACACTGAACTATGCTAAATAAAAATAAAATATTTCTTTACTTGAATGAAAAATAGGTCAGTGAAAAGGCCATGATCTTTCAAGACACTCACGGTTTCAAGAAGACTCTAATATATATTACAAAATATTGCATGACCTAGTTCATAGTCCAGAAACACCACCTTGCTGAAACTAAGCTGGTTCTGCTCTGTGCCAAGATTGGTGGCTACAAGGGAGCCCGCACCTTGGGTACAATTATGAAAGACAGGCAGGTCATAAATATAATTCACAAAAATAAAGTTTTATGCCTGAAGGATCTCCAGACCTTTCTGCTTGTTGTATGTGAAGTCGACTTGTGACTGGTCTGCTTTGTGTGTGAACTGGAGTCCTCATGTCTGCAATGAATTACGAGATGTGCATGAGTGTCTGCCATCCAAATCCCCAGAGACAAAAATGGTTCCCATTGCTATATATGGTAAAACAAAACATTAAGTGCATACAGGTCTCTTTAGTCAAAGCCTGAATTGGATACACAGAGCGAGATCATCTGGGGAAGATAAATAAACGAGGGTTTTATTAATCCTCATAATGACTTGGCTTGCTCTCATGGATGCTGCGCCTGAACTTTCACCTCGATTATTGCCAAACACTTTATTCCAGAAATCATTACACGGCCTGAACATCAGTCAGGTTACAAGGTATGCAAGTCAGTTGTTATATCAGAGCTTTCAGGCACAGGGTTAGGTATAAGCTAAGATGTTGTCCCAACACTTAACATGTCCCTTTAACATGCTCAGCTTGGGAGGAGTGAGGCAGGTACAATCACTCACGTGGTTGGCTTCCCAAATCTTGGGACTCAGCAAGCAAGCAGGCCTTCCTGGGAGTAGGCTTGATCTGCTCATGTTCACACTTGCAGCAGCACATCCTTGAAGAAGGGGTGGAGTTGAAGCTGGCTCACTTTTCCCATCTAGTCTCAGTTGCCTCCATGGAGGTGGGGAGCACTTCAGTGATGGGGGGCTATGGTAGAATCACATCAAGTTCTTGAGATGTCTTATGGTGCTGAGGAGAGAGATTTTCCTTACATCTTACTCAGCCCCTCTCCAGCATCCTGATCAGAACCTCCCAAATCTCTGGGCCCTTTCCCAGAATCCAGTTCCACAGCCTGATCCCATTCATTCATTTCAGACTACCCTTGCCAGGATGTCTCCTCATGACACATGGCACATAGAAGGTAGCTCTCTTGTGCACCTGAACCCCAGAGAAATCAAGATTGAATTCCCCACCCATCAGTTGATACATGAGAAGGTCAATGCTGTTTAGTCACTATCTATCCCCATTCTATGGACCAACTTTTACAATAAGCAGGACTACAAATCTGTCAATCTCCTGACATCACTGTGGCATTAGATGACTGATAGGGGAATCTCTTTTCTACCTGTCAGGTGTGCTGGGTGGAAAAAAAAATCCCCACCAAGTCATAAGCAGATGAAAGACAATTGTTTGTTGTCACCTGGAAAGCTATTGTGGGGTTCCACTATTTGCAGAGAATATTATTTGAATGTGGGTACTGCATGTTTCCCCATATATTTGCAGCATAAGTTGCTTTGAAATGGTTACTCAGTTAGCACTTGCCATGTCAGAAGCAATGTAAACAGTAGTTAGCTGATAATTTATTAGAAACCTAACTACTAGAAAGTCACTAGAAGAGAATTTGAGATAGTGTTCACATAGAAGTCGTTGACCCAAACTACCCTTCATCTATCTGTATGTTTCCTGAATGGGTCTTCAGGTATTAGAGGGGAAGAGGGTACCATAATAGTCATTAAACACCCCCCCTTAAATCGAATAATTCTTTCCTAGGCCATTGCAACAGCCAACGCATGAGATAAATCAATACATTTTGTGGGGAAATTCAAGCAATATTCTCTCCCATAGATCTCATTATCATCATCCATCCATGGGGAAATTATCCAGTAAATAGTTGAGGGGGGAAATGTGTATTTGGGATTTGCAGACCATTTGCAGTGTCTATTATGTTTAAATTAAAAACTTTTTTTTTAATTCCAAAAAATGGCCTGATTTCTTGCAAAGAGTTTTCACATTGTATGAAAACTGTTAATATGCATGGCTGAGAGAAAAAATGATGTGCTTCCTTAATGAGAAAGCATGCTATCATGGGAACTAAGCTATGAAATGGATTATACCTCAAACGTATGCTGCAATAGTGTTTAAGCCTTGGGAGTGTGAAAAAAGAGACTCCTAATACTTAAGGAGGGGGCAGGGAGAGAGAATAAATAAATAAATAGCAAATGGTCCTGCTTCAGAGAGTCTCAGATTTTCCTGACAGAATGCATAGAGCTCTGGGGTGGGGGGTGGGGATAAAGTTTGGGGAAATGAAAATAAGGGAGAAAGGAAATACAGAGCACAGCCTTTTGTCAGAAGATACCTGGGTATTTGCAATGAGTATACAATATGTGCAAATAGCTGAGCTGTATCACCACCCACAATGATTCTGTGGCAAAGTCCTTCCCTTTGGCGATTACTATCTTGATGCCCTCTTAGATGTACAAGTACCAATATCCCACTGGTTCTCTCTATTTAAGTTTTGCCCACTCTTTCAGTGCCATCCTCTAAGACCAAGAACTCCAGTTCACCCATCTTGACTTGGAGGCATCTTGCACCAGTATATAAACATTTGTATACAGTCTCTCTTTTCAAGTGTCTTTGGCATTTACTTTTTGACCTGTAGTGCTTTGACCTCTCTAGAGAAAGCTGCCTTGGAGTATCCTACCTAGTAACCTACATTTTGCTTCTAGGACATCATAGCTACATGGCCCCATGTTACTGGTGGTAACAGGCACCATGACCACTGACTCCTCCACAGCACTATCTACCAGGCTATCCATGAGACAGCCAACATCTGCAAATTTCACATCTGGCAAGCTATTCACCCTGCGATCTGTAATGCATAATTGTGTGCGTGCGCATACACACACACACACAGAGCGCATGAAGAATGTTACTAAATAAAAGGAAAAATACATGATATAGAAATAAACTATATACTTAATTAGAAGTAATGTTGACTATGGATAGCCTAGTTGGCAGAGCATGAGACTTGGTTCAAGCCCCATGTTTCTGCATTGCAGGGGGTGGGAACAGACGAACCTTATGGTCCCTTCCAACTCTACAACTCTATCATGTACAATATTGTTGCCACAACCCTATGCTTCTTTGCCTGGAACTAAGTGGCACTTAAATCTAAGTATACAGGTATATGATTATAATTTTAGCTATTATGAAGCACATAGACAGAAAATTGCAGCACTGTTTATTTGTTTAGACATACATGCATATACAGATTTCTTTTTTAGCCAAGACTGATTCTGTAAAGCAGCATATAATTAAAAGCCGCCCAAAAGTATAATTAGGGGTGTATTGGTTTGTGTGCATGTCAGGCTCTTCCTTAGAGAGAGAATGGGCAGAAGGAGCTGCAGATGGATTCGGGGAATGGCTGATGGTAAAGCTGCCAACACATCAACATTCCCCTTCTATTTACAGATTTATGGACTTACAAAAAATTAATAAATGTTAACAAACTTAATTAAAAGATTTCACTTCCATCACTTACTTGTGCAATCTTTGTTAATTTTGACATTTCTACAGTTTTTGGAAGCTGTTGGAGAGCCCCATTTGGAAACTCTCAAAATTTTAGACATAGTTAAAAGATTCCACAGAGCTGACAATATACATATAACAATAAACAACATTTATTGGCCTAACCAGAATTTGATATCTGGTCATCAACTTACATGTATAACTGTTCCACCTCCTCCAAAATCATGTATTTTAGGACAAATGTACCTACCACTTGCAGAAAATCAGCATCAGCTTTATTACAAGGCCTGCATCGGCCATCTTTGCTCATTTTTGTCTCCACTGCAAAGAATAAGAAATCAGTTGGAAGCTAATGGGCTTTTGATGAACATTTGCATCCAACTGTAAAGTGTGAAGCTCTGCCCTTGCTCTAAAACTGAGGAAAAAAATTGCCAAAAGGGGACAAAAGTGTTCATGAAAGTCACTCCCCTTGTCCATTTCAGCTCAGCTTTCATGGAACATGCATTGCTGATAGGGAAGTCCAGTGTCAGCACTTCAATAGTTCAGTCTTACTTTTGCTCTTTGGCCCTGCAATTTTAACATTTTCTGTCATCTCCTTTGACACTTAGGACAAGGTAACTATTTAGAAACCAATTCTTCCCTTATATCCTGTCATGATCTTTGCACTATCCATTAGACAACAACTTTTCTTGGACATTCAAGTAAGTTTGGCTAAATTTAAAAAGTGCTGGAAGAATTTCCTAAAGTGATTTCAGTTAGTTATGTTTTATATTCCAGCAGGGTTTTTTATTATTATTACTTATTATTATTTTATTATTATTATTCTGCATTTGTACTTCAGTTTTCCTTTACATTTGTTCTGACCTGCTTTAACCCTCTCTAGAGAGAAAATTTTCTGGTGGTTCAATTTTCACATTGAATATTGTCACTTGGATGAGATGGGGTGTTTTATAAATAAAATGAAATAAGCATCTTCTTAGAATTCTTTCGTAGGGTATGTCTGACAGCCTACCAACCATTAAATCCATGTGCAAGCCCTAAACCTTGCATGGGGATTGTGTAGCCTTCTGGGTGGTGTTGAACTTCCACCCACCCAACACAGCATAGGATGCTGGAAGTTGAGTCCAACCTGTATTGCTGCTGTAGCCAAAGGACAGCTGGAGAGTCACTGTTTCCCATTCCTGTCCAAAAGGGACATTTCCAGGGAAAAATATGAGTAAGCATTTCCAAAACCAGCGTCAGGGGCTAAGCTTGAAGAAATCAGCTGACTAATATGCTGTTAAGGTGTTATGGTGTGTACATGTTTACCTTGCTAATCTGAACATTGTTACATTTTTAAAAAATAAAACAAAATGTGTATCAAATATATTAAAATGTATTTTAAATGTATACTGTTTTAACAAGCAGCATGAACACAAACCATAAAAAAGAAAACCCTTAAAGAGCAGAATTTTACTGGGTGTTCAGATCTTTGGTTGTCAATATGTGTAACAGAAAATGATGGCACCAGTAAGAGGATTATCCAGTTGTGATCTGTCATTGTGAAATTATCCACTTGCTCAAGTAACTCCGTAACTGCCCATGAGACTGAGTCAGTCTCAGTCTGTAATCTCCAATCTATTATCAAATCAAAGAAAGAGACCAGGATACAAAAGGCTGTGTGGGGATCCACACACAAACATCATTTGGGAGGAGGATGCTTGACCAAGTCATTATCCCCCCCCCCCAAGGCTCATCCATTCATTTATTTATTACAGAGCCATCTTTCTGCCAAGGAGCTCAAGGCAGCATACGACCATCTCCTCCTCTTTTTATCCTCACAACAAACCTGTGAGGTAGTTTGGGCTGAGGGAAAGTGACTAGCCAATGGTCATCAAGAGAGCTTTATGTCTGAATGGGGTTTTGAACCTGGTCTCCCAAGTCCTGGTGCGGCATTCTAACAGCTACACCACACTGACTCTCTTTTAGGGGCGAACATAACAACAAGGACACCTAAATCTCAAGTGAAAATATAAAAACGACTCCAAAATGACTAATGGGGCAGTGAGAAAAACAAAAACAAATTGCCTGCCTAAAGGGTCTAGGTACAGGGACCCCTGACTGTTAGGTCCAGTCACGGATGACTCTGGGGTTGCGGCGCTCATCTCACTTTATTGGCCGAGGGAGCTGGCGTACAGCTTCCGGGTCATGTGGCCAGTATGACTAAGCCGCTTCTGGCGAAACCAGAACAGCACACGGAAATACCGTTTACCTTCCCGCTGGAGCAGTACCTATTTATCTACTTGCACTTCGTGCTTTCGAACTGCTAGGTTGGCAGGAGCAGGGACCGATCAATGGGAGCTCACCCAGTCACAGGGATTCGAACCACTGACCTTCTGATCTGCAAGCCCTAGGCTCTATGTCTAAGGCCGCTCAAAATACCTGGGGCGGTGGGAGGGAAGAGAAACTGAGGGGAAAGCATGTTGTAATATACAGTTACTGACTCACACTTGTGTGCATGAAAGGATTAACCTGAACTCAGGTTACCAGAGTGGGTGTAGCTTAGCATGCTTGCAGCAGCCTCTGCTCCCCCACTTTCTCTTCTTTATTTTTCATGGTCCTTGGAACAAGCAAAAAAGGAGCCATGTGGCCAATAGCTCTCAGCTGCAGGAAAAAACAAGTGAAGTGAATCTTTCCAAAAGCAAGATTTTAAAACATGTATCTCTGCTAACCTGAAACTGACATGATCCTTTTTGTAAAGAAACCAAGTTCTTTTCTTTTTTAGTCATTTGGAACCTTCCTTCTTTTTTGTTTTACTTCCAATAGATGGAGACTTATTTGCTATAACTTCTGGAAACTCTGTGAATAGAATATTATTTGCAAAGCTAAGTATCTGTGATTTATTCTAGCCTAAGTAATTTTTGTGGTGAATGTTTGTTTAAAGGTGGATAAGGGCAAATGCAAATATAACCAAGTTTTTAAAAATGTTGCTGAAGCATCACCATTGTGCTAACTCTGCTACTAGACAATAAGAGATCTGTCTTCCAAACTTCTCTTTCCAAGAAAGCAAATCCTCACATAAACCCAAACAGCTTCATTGCCAGTAGAGCTGATACAGAAACAAGCGGTGAGACCCTCAAAATGCCACCACTGATACCGTTGAGAACATGGTAGACTAGTCCCAGCCCTCCACAACACTGGGGAACTCAGACCACAGTAGCAGCCAGTTAATATTGTCACAGGAGTGTGCTGGTCAGTAAACACACAGTTCAAAGCTGGAGTTATCAGCAGAAACATGATCTCCACAGACTTGGTTGAGTGTCAGACCTAATGAGCAGAGCAGCTCATTTCCAGTAGTCTTACTCAATGAAAATCAGTTGTTGAGACTGAAAGTCCCTGCCTTCTCACAGCCATCTAAGTCCTCTCCTCTCCAGGGCTTTCCCCAAGCAATCAGAGACTGCACCTGTATGAAGTCAAACTCTTCTCTGTCCTTTTTATGCCCCTTCTGGTGTTAGAAGACAACTGGGGAAGAGAGCTTATCTCAACATGTGACCCTTCACCAGCCTGACTCATCTCTGCCTCTTGGCCTCCCTCCTCACACTATTCTGCTTCAGCTTCTCCCTCTGATTCTGAACTTCTCTCTGCCACAGACTCTCCCAGCTCACTAAGCCCTGTTACCTCTTCAGTTTTCAACACCTTCTCTTTCTAGTCTTCTCCCTGTTGTCAGTGTTGTCCCACCACCACACCCCAGGCTCTGAACCTTCTTCCTTTGCTAGTTCCCCAGCTGGTTCCTTCCACCATTCCTCTGCGTCCAAGCAGTCCATGATGAAAAAGAGGTCAGACTATTGGCCAAGACAAAACTGGCTAGAGCCAGCCTCCCCTTGGCTTAGGCAAAAATAATTTGCTACTGGCCCCAAAGGGCTGGGTGCAAATGTCATTCCCACAGCTGAAATGTGGGGAAGGAGTAAGACAGTGAGAAACAAAGGGATTACTGTGATCTGCTTAGCTTTATCTCATTTAATTAGTTGAAAGGCACTGCACAAATATAGCAATTAAACAATTAATGCATTTGAAGATCAACAACTACAGTTACTCAAAATGCTCCCACACAATTGAATATGTGTCAGTGGCAATGAGAGAAGTGTCTGACAAATAATTTTCTCTGGAGACTAAAGAAGGAGAACTTTTCTGCTAAGAGGCAGCTCTGAAACCTCATTATCAATATGAGTAGAGGTTGGCTGGTAGACTGCATTCTCTCTATTTATTTTGCCATCTTTTTTCCCTCTCTTTGTATTTACATCATGTCTTCAAGTTGTCTGCTGGAATCTGAAAGCAATTTACATTTTTTTAAACCAATGAACATTTTTCTTATGATTTTCTCCCCAACTCTTCTCCTCATTATGAAACAACAGAGTGAATGCAGTCATTGATCTTTTTCCATAACCCTATTACATATCAATAAAAGGGCCATTAAGATAAAACCAGCATCATCCAGGGATCAACACTGCTGTTATATGATTAGAAGTTACTCACAAATATGTGAAAGGTTTAGCCAGCCTAACAATGCATGTGTTCTGATTTTCAAAACCTATATTGAGATAATGGAAGAATGTAAGGTAAAAATGAACTATTTACCTTGGAAGGAAATGGAATATAGTGTAGGCTTGATCAACCACCAGCTGTCATGTTGATGCACTGAAAGGAAATAAAGGGAAACTAATTAAACTATCTGTAGGGGAACAGTTGAATTTATCACATTTTCCATTGTAAAACATACTGATATTCCTTTTCCTGTTCAGATGAGTTGTGAGTGAAGGGTGCTTGCTTGTTTTAACTTCTGGTGGCAGAAATAGACAGATCAATAGCAAATTTCAGGAGGATGCAACAAGCAATGCATGCATTTCATTTTGACCTTTCCTGTACCATAAAGGTGTTAATGATCATGCATAAGGGAGAGAGCCAAAGACAGTGGAGCCATGATTCATTGAAAGGTGATATTATCACCTGCCATGTTGGTGATGGATTCATTCCCAAACAAATTATTGTAGCAATTTACACGTGATACAAAATGCAGTTTGTCATTAACAGAGATGATACAGATGAGAATCATCTTGTTAGCAAGAACCACCAACCTAAAGTCATATTCACCCAATGCCATTAAACTGTGCAAGTTCACAAACAAAAGCATTCATTGGAGTTCCAGCTATTTACACCAGCCTTTCCCAAATCTGATGCCTTCCAGATGTTTTAGAATACAACTCCCGTCATCCCTGACCACTGCTTAAGACTGATGGGCATTGTAGTCCAAAATTTCTGAAAGACGCCAAATTGGAGAAGGCTGCCAAACCTACCCCAAAGTGGATCACAGAACCTGTCATGGCTTCCCTAATTCACCACAGTCAGCATTTGAGAATGTCAGAAGCACAGGGACAGGACAGAGCACTGCTAGAAGAAACTTTGCAATGAGGGGAAAGTTTTAGAATACCTGCTCCATGATTGCAATCATGGGATTGTTGTCTTTCACATGATGGTATATGTTTTGACTCCACAGAGTGGGAAGTGACGGAGACAGGATGTTTGTGTTACTGTGTTCCATGAAGTGGGACTATTTCCTTTGTTCTTTTTCTCTTTTCTGTCTGATGCTAGAAAGAGAGGGAGCCATGCTGAAGTGCTCCGTGTGTGTTTATATGTAAATAAAGTAGATTAGCCAAAATGCTGAGTTGCTGAGGTCTGTTACTCAACTCTGCGGATCCCTAAGTGTGCCGGTGTCGGTTGGCATCGGTCACTGTGATGTTCGGACGGAAAAAAGCTTGTGAAGCTCCCGAATGATTGACCAGGAGGGAGAGAACATGCCAATCGGGCATGTGTCCCTGTCAGGGTCCTACTCAAGTGTAGGCTGAGCTTCTACAAACTATCCTCCTGCTTGCATCTAAGACTGAATGTGTAGCTACAAGCCATGATAACTATGTGCTGTCTCCATGGTCTGAGGTATAAATGCTTCTGAATACCATATTCTGGAAATCACAGCTCTTGTAGTTGGGTCCTGTTTGCAGGTTTCACATAGGCATCTGATTGGCCACTGTGAGAAAAAGATGCAGGAGTAGATGGACCACTGGCCTGATCCAGCAGGCTCTGATTTATTCTTATTGTAAGACAGAGCAGGTATCAGATACAGTCAGGGGTGCATCTGGCTGCCTGGAACACAGGCAGGAAGTTGCTTATGTTTTTACTTTCCCATTAGGGAATCAATACATCTTTCCTGTAACATAAATTTGTAACATGAACCAAGATGTATGTGTTTTATACATACTTAAAACAACAATAACCCATAAATCTGTTGATTTGGTTATGACAGAGAGAATGACAGCAGAAAATTCTCCATTATGCACAGACTTTGGGATGACGGTTTGTACTTTGGCAATTTCCATAAAAGAAAACTACTAGAACACTTGACTCAAGCAAAGGTATTTAAACAACAACAACAAAAATACTTCAAGTGAAGATTGCAAGTTAGATTTAACTTATTAGTGTGAACAAAAGCTTTGCATTTAACTGTACACAGCTGAAGCACAAACCTTTCTAGATATGAGTACGAAATTTATTACCTTATTGAACAATTTCCCCTTCAAGTGCACTGTGTCGCCTATATTGAAAAGAAAGTTTAGAGACAGTGGATGAGTAAGCAGTAGGAATTGTACATTTTTGTACATTTTGAAGATTGATGCAGCTGAGCTTCTGCAGTGCTCTGCTAGGTACATGGAAGAAGGGATGTGGGAGCTGCCTGACTCAGTGTGTTATTAGTGATTTATAAAGCTGTAAGGAGCTTTCCATCATAAGATCAGAAAAGGCTTTTGTATTGCTGGAGATGAAATTCTGATTCTCTACAAACGAAAAAGGGTATGATGTTGCAAGAACCCTACTGGTTGTACTTATCCGAAGATGAGGTCCACAGATTAGTGTGGTGAAGAGCACATTTCTTTGCCAGTGATGGATTTATGATCCTTGCATGCAGCTTTCTAACAAGAATGTGCTCTTTTGTGAAAGAAGAGGCTACTGACCTTAACATCTGAGGGTGCAACTCTCTGTCAAGGTTGAAAAGGGGAATAATTCTTCAGTAAATTATTTCAGACCCTAGCTCATCACTAGAAAAAAACAAAACAAACCTAGAGTTGTGTGAAAATGGCCTCTTGAAATTCTCTGCCCTATTGCAGGCTGAGAAAAGTGGGGGTGGGGGGAGTTTCTCAGGGGTAGTGACATGAGAACATATTATTTCCCCTAAGGTTTCTGTTGCTGTTGCTGCAAGTGGCTGTCACAGCATTTGCGCTGGCAGCCTGGCAATCATTTTGCATTGTTCCAGGCATGGTGAGAGAGAAAGACAGCAACCATACAAAACGGATGGGGAAAGTACAGAGAAAATTCTGCAGTGCTGTCGTCTTCTGGGGTGGAGGAAATCACAAAATTATCGGGGGGGGGGGATGTCTTCTGAAAAATTGCAGTGCAAACCTATTCTAAACACTGGGTGATATTTTTTAGATTGTTCCTTTGTAGTCCAGCAGAACAGGCTGTAAAATAAAAAATACCCCTTTGTGTCATTGGTTTGAAGTCAAGGCATGGCTGCAAAGGAGTAATCTTTCTCTGCAGATGCAGTTCAAGCCAGGAAAACTCATGGGCAGCAGGAAAAGGTACTAACTTTTTGATGAAAAATAAGAATTAGGAGCATGTTTAGAGTACACTCTGGATTCTTCTTCCCTTGAGCAGCTTCAGGTGTGGGAAAAGTGGGAGTGATTTACTCCAAATAGCCTGGCAATGCAGGTTCCAAGGGCTGAAGATCCTTGTTAGGTCAGATCTATATGGTCAAACATCTAAACAAGGCAAACACATACTGGAGAAGATCTGGTCCTTTTTCTAGCTTAAACACACAGAGAGAACCAGAGAATGAGTATACTAAGTAATGTTCCTTGTCAATTATCTTTCCAATCCAAGAGAGGTATTAAGCAGTCGAACAGAGAAGGCAGGCAGGTATTGAGGATGTAGAAGGAAATGGTGAGTTCATCTCTTATTGTTGTGTAGGCAGGACAGCCAGTGGATTCTCCATGAGTCAGTGGAGTGCCAGGCAGCAAATCTATGGGGTGTGTCAGCCAGTTTATGCAATGTTTTGCTCATTGCCCCCTTGTGCCTTCTTTCACCTTGCATGCTAATATGACATGAATCCATGCCACTACCCTTGTAGAAGCAAGCATGTTCAACATACCCATTGGCACCCAAAGCATGCAAGCAAGGCATCCAGCCTGGTTCTTCCTCATTGATGTTCGGGACATCCATGACTCTAGGCAGGGCAGCTATTTCAAAATGTGCATAACAGGTTGGAAATGCATGCATGCATAGATGGATGTGCACAGACATTCACTTTAGCTGCTGCTGCTCAGTAAATATGGATGGAAAAACTGGGCAGAGGACAGAATCTCTCAAGCATCTGGGAAGACAGATTACCTCCTGAAGTTGGCTGGCAGAGATTTTTGTCAGGTAGATTCTCAACCCTGGGAACATGTTTTGCACCACAAATCCAAAGGGAACCATTTGCATGAACTGGAGCTTCTTATATATGCACGTGGATATATGTGTAGGCCCCTGCTCGTGAAGTTCATTGGGCAAAGAAGTGGATAGATTGCACAGAGAGGGCTGGTGCTGATAGATCTTGAACACACTTGCCCCAAGATAACTTGAAATCATCTTTCTGTAGCCATTATATAAGTCAATCTGTGAAATATTCCCCACTTGGAATCAATAATGGAAATCTGCCTTAAGGAGCAAAAACAAATATACCACTTGAATCAAGAGAGAGGGAGAGATGTATGGTTCCCAATGCATTTTTAAAACAACAACAGTTCAGCCTTAGGTTCCATGGATATGGTGCAATTCTTTTTTCTCTGTCAGGAGTTCGTTGAACTATGCCTTGAGTTGTAAAGGGGTGGGATGACAAGCTACTTGATGCTTTAAAACAAAGATTAAATGCAGTTTTAGAAGCTTAGTCAGGTGGATTGCAAAAGGGAGTCTAAACAATTTCCCCAAAGCCTGTGTTGTATATTTTAAATGCCTTTCTTAATGTACAAGAAAATACCATACAACATCTCTTTGTGATCAGGGATTTCTAGAGCTGGGAAGGAAAGTGTAAATTGAAATGCTGACTCTATTGATCTTTTGACTTGTGCTCTTGAAGGTGAATTCTCCCTTTCGACTCTTTAGCCAAAATAAATTTGAACAAATGCAGCACAGCCTGAATTTCATTTCTGTCAAATCACTTATGCAAGGCATTTGGGGCTGAACAGACTTCCATTTTAAAATTTATTTATTTATTTCTAATCATTTGAAGACAGTGATATCCATGCAGAATCCAGAAACCATTTCAGTGCCCAGTCTATGGGGTAAAGCATTGGCACAGTTGTAGCCCTACTGTTACTGAGAAATGCATGCACAAGAAAATTCAGGATCTGCGCACAGACAGGCTGTGGTAAAATTTCAATTGACTTCAGATATTTGAAGAGACAGTTCAACAAGGCTTTGGGAGAATCTGCATAGGACAATGGCACTAATTGTGGGTGATGCTTCAGGCAACTGGAATATCTCATTGCAGATCAGAGGCTCCATACTGGAGAGGGGACTTACATGCTTAAGATGTTGGAAAAGCTACAGTCAGGGTTCTCACCACTCACACAAAAAACCCAAAGAAGTTGATGCTGGCCCATGACATTTTGACATCTGAGGCAGAACCCAAAATAGTGCCCCCCTCCCCACTCAAGAAGAAGGATTGAGGGAAGATATCAAGAAAAGAAGGGGGGAAAGAAAGATCAACATTGAGATCTGCTGCCGCAGTGGACCTTGCAGACTGAGGCAGTCGCCTCACCTGGCCTCATAGACAGGCTGGTCCTGAAAGCGGTAGATTGTGGGAGGAACTTCACATGAAACTCAGGTCTTACTGGGAAAAAGTGAATCTGCGTGAGAGAGAAACCATACCAGTGTGTGGTCTCCACAATAAGTTCAAGTCTCACTGCACACCAGAAAAATTATATGGCATACTGTACATCCATACATCCATACATGATTGACTGATTGACAGCGCATATGTGCATACCTGGAAATTCTAATGGAGACCAACATGTGTGGAATCCACAGCTGCGCACCAGGGACATATGTTTCTTTTATATAATTTGTGTTGGAGTGAAATAAAATAAATAAATGATTGCAGATGTCGTAATTTAAGATAGTTTGACAAACTGGGCAATATCCACATTCTGAGGCTCACCAGTTATTATGATGGAGTATCCCTCTTCAAGTAATAATAATAATTTATTATTTGTATCCTGCCCATCTGATTGGGTGCACCAGATACTCTGGGAGGTTTCCAGCAAATATAAAGGCATAGTAAAACATTAAACCTTAAAAAGCTTCCCTATGAATTAAAGTGTTAATTAAGACTAGTCAACTAAAGCATATGAGTTAGTTTACTATGGTAACCCAGTCTATTATTATACACAGAGTTCACCACATTGGCTATAGTTTCCCCCTGAAGCTATCACTTTTGTTACATTCCTTTTAGATCTAAACGTAAATCAGCATTATCACTATGAAACACAAAGCATACACACATTACACAGATCAGGACCATCAATTTTAGTGCCATTTGTTGTAGAAAAGGTCAATCCACTATATAACATGCTAAATACCATTAATGCTATAAATACTGATGAATCTGAACTGTCATTTGCCAACATTCCTTAGAGGACCTCCCCTCCATTTGAACATTTGTGCCCCTATCTAACCCATAAAACCAAATTGTCTCGAAATGCCTAGTCTCAAATGTCTGACTTCAGGCATATCTTCTCTCTCTCTCTCGCTCTCTCTCTCTCTCTTTAAGTATTGAATCTGAGAATCTGTCACAAAGTTCACACTTTACAGTGTTGTTTCTCTTAGACTTTCAGTATCCTAACCGTTATCCTGTTAGTGATATGGGTTAAATGATCAACAGTTTATAGAGCACCCAAGAAAGTAATGTCATGGTGAGCACAAAACAAAATTTAGCATAACTTGTCTGGAATATAGTGTTGGCTTTTTCAAAATAAATAAAATATTCACTTAATTTCTGACAATTGAAATGCATTCAGAAAAACTGAAATATACAGGGGAAATATTGACAAAACCATTACATAAAATGTTGTGGAGGGATATAGTTAATTGAATAACAGAAGTTAAAAATAATTTCTCATATCCAATTGACTAAAGATCAGTATGAATGTCTGGTAAACCCAACCATCTCTCCTCTGCAATCAGTATCAGATGAGTTGCAGTCAGATTACAGTTTTAAAAACTGGAGAATTAATTAATTTTTTTAGATTGCAAGGATTTCATAAGAAGTGGGAATATGACTGAACATTTTATGTTCCTGAAGAACACAACCATTTGAGTATTTTCAAGTATGGGAAATAGTTCTAAAATTTATAAAGAAACAATGGCTATCTAAGATATATCATCTTTTGTGGAAAAGATTGTGAACAAGAACAAGTGGAGTACATTAAAAAATAAGCTCAAGATATTGGGAGTAATATCCCTATGGAAACATGGGGAAAGCTATGGGAGGAGGGGGAGATATAAAGTCTGTGCAAATGGGAACATAAGAGAGAATTGCTTTCAACCACATCAAGTTGGTACCTAACTCCTGTAATTATTGGTGTGATGGATAAGATATGCTAAAATGTGTTGGAGGTGTAAAAAAAGAATGTGAAACACATTTTCCAATGTGCTGGACTTGTTCAAGTGCACAAAACTAGTGAGTTTGTGGTCAATTGTAGTCAATTGTGGTCAATATTTTAACAATGTACTGCAAGACCCTCCATTGTTACTATTTAAGTATGTATTAAAACTTTTATGCTGCTTGATGGTAAAAAGCAAAACAAAACATCCAAGAGGTTTACAAAATATCATATCACGGGAAAAGGGGAGCATAAAGAACTATAAAAGCACAAGCAACAGTGTTGCTTCCCCCAAAATTGATAGTTTTAGTACTACCTCACTAGAAATATTGATTTAATAATACATTAGACTTTGTTGTGAAGAAGAAGAAGAAGAGTTTGGATTTGATATCCCGCCTTTCACTCCCTTTAAGGAGTCTCAAAGTGGCTAACATTCTCCTTTCCCTTCCTCCCCCACAACAAACACTCTGTGAGGTGAGTGGGGCTGAGAGACTTCAAAGAAGTGTGACTGGCCCAAGGTCACCCAGCAGCTGCATGTGGAGGAGCGGAGACGCGAACCCGGTTCCCCAGATTACGAGATTACCGCTCTTAACCACTACACCACACTGGCTCTTCCAATTGTGATGGTTAAATTGGCATCTTATTTAAGAACATAAGCTTAAAATGGGAGAAGAAATGCATTTTTGGAAATTTGGTGTCCCTTTATACAATTTCCCCTTGAGAATCGTGGTGTTCCCCAACAGCAAACAAGGTCTGATTGTTTTAGATAAATCTTAGTCTATACCTCCCTTTCTTTTTATATGTACAATTCTAATTTAATAGTGACAATAAGAATGAGAAGGAAGAAGAAGGTGTATGTGGACAATAGAACAAGAGAATCAATAAGATAATGGTGTTGATGTTTATTTCATGTTTATTTGTAAATATATTTTTATAATGAATATGGCTACTTGCGTATCATTGTTAACATAACATGTATTACAACGGATGAGTTATTATTCATAATTGATTTAAAACTCATTTGTTAGAAAGGAATAGTAAATAAAATAGTGATAAACCAGTAAAGTAACAGTTGAACAAGCACACGATATCCAACACTACCTTCTCAGTTTGCAGAAGGCATCTATCAACAGAACCTGGAGGAAAGCAAATTTTGCTACTTCCTTCTCCTTCCTGCTGCCCCCTGTGTCCCCCAACCCTTCAGCTTTTTTGGGGGGGTGACACAGAAAGCTGCAGGTCGGAGAAGGCATCACTGGAAATTGCCTCTTTTCCTATTCCACTGAAGAATGGATTCCATCAGCAGAGGATATAGCACTGGATACTACCTATAATCTGTGGCCATGGGTTTTCAAAGCAACTGAACTTAGAACTTGGCTGAAGGCTTAAACACAGCAAGGACTTGGAAGCAAAGACCCCTCACTGGGCTCAGAGAGAGAGAAATCTTTGTTTAAATCTAGAGTGTGTGTGCCAAGTAAAACGACTCTGCTAAAAAAAAACTATTTCGTGTTGATGAGCTGACATGACACATACTTGAGAACAATATATAAGGGAAGAATTTAAACACCCCCCCCACGATAGAGAATAGTTGTGCAGGTGGAGGGACACCATTAATTAATGGACCAATATTTCCTGGTACAGGTACCAGAGGCTGCATGGCTCCTTCCAATGGCATTGGGAAGGCTTCCATGATGATCTCCCATCCCAAACTGCCTGGCAGGTTTATAGCCTCTGCTTCTGCTCCTCCTAAAAGCTCTCTAAAGCTTTTGAGGGCAGCTTCTGGTTGGAAAAATAAACAGTCTTGCAGAGATAGTATATTTCTTCTTGTTTAAAACACTCCTGTCAGTTTCTGAAATTCACTCTGTGAAAATACAACACAATTTTCAATGTGGTCTGGATGTACTCTAATGAAGTTACTTTGTTAAATCTTTATTTCAGCTATGCTAAGGTGTTACATTACATATGCCCCTGATGTGAGAGGAAAATGTAAATTATAATTTGAAAGCAGAATTTGTAGATTCAGTCTATGACCTGAGCTTAATAAGAGTCCATTTCAATTGTCTCAGAATTATTGATTATTTTCTCTCATTAGCTGCAGCTGTAAAATGCTTAATGAGGTGAAAAAAAGAATGAAGGGGCTGATGCTTTATTTAATCACCAAGGTGTTATATGAACTTCATTATACAACATATGTCTGTAAAATAATTTTGTAAGAAAAACATTATAGATTTCAGTGTGCTCTCTCCCAGGGAGCTTTTACCCAAGTGCATAAATTACTGGGAAAATAGTTATAGCTTCATAATATCAGATTATAAATATTCACAATTAATTTGTAGAGAGCATATGAACCTACTTCTCATCATTTTACTTCTAATTGCTACCTCTTTGTATTCATTTTCGCCTAGAGTGTAGAGGAGGGGCAGATTTAGCATTCAAACAGAGAAATAGGAAACATTAGTGTTGCAGCCATAGATAAATTGCAAATTATCCTCTGACAGAGTAATCCTATACATGTCTAGTGAAAAGCAAGTCCTACTAAGTTGTGTGCTTTCACCCAGGTAAATAGGTAAAGGATTGTTGCCTGACTCTTTTATCAATGCTAGGTGTGCCATCATTTCTGAAATTGTAACAGGAGAAAAATGAACAAAGTGGAGCAGAGAAATCACAACAATTACAGAGTGGTTTGTACATAGAATAGGCCTGTGGGTGTTGTGGTCTCGTGTTCCAGATGACACATACCTTCTCAGACAGTTTCACCATGTCATCATCTAAAACTTTTTTTAAAAAGCCCACCCTATTCAATTTATGGAAATTACTGAGATTCTGGGAGAAGTTAGGAAAATTCTGGGAGAAAATGAGTTGACAATGTAGCAATGTCAGTATTGAGGTGACAACCCCCCCATGCATGTGTGAGGCCCAAGGCAATTGTCCCCCATGCCCCTCCTACCATTCAAAGTGTTAGTGACTATTGAATTCTAGCGGAGAAGGATCTGAAGATATCCTATGGAGCCATAGTAAATTTCAGCGAGTAGTGACAGGTTTCAGTTCTCTGAATGGAATTTCACAGAAAACAACTTAAACAGCTCTAGCCGTGAGTGGGCAAAAGGCATTCAGAAAACGCTCTTCCCTGAGGCATTTTGCCCTCCTGAACTACATTCCTTTTAGCAAAATAACAAAATAACAAAAACCTGCAGCAAATCTGACAGTACCTGTACACAAAGAGCCCGGACTTTCCTTCTCCTTTCAGAATAAACACTTTCCTGCTGTTTCGCTCGACTAAGCAAGATACATGTCCCTGGAAGCTTATGTAGACAAACTGTAACACCATTTGATACAGCTCCACGGTTATTATAGAGGCCATGACATCCCATGGCCACCTCCGGATGAATACTGAAGTCACCCAGAACTATCATCCTGGGTTCCCCGAATGCCATGCCAGAGACCACCTCAGTAAGGGATACTGCTGGGCAACAGGTTCCCAGGTTAAGTCTCAGGTTCAATCTTGTGCAGACCGCTGTTTGAAAGCTTAGCAAGTGTTTGCCAGCCAGTGGGGAAAGGACCCTTTTCAGCATCATTGGAGTTCAAGGACACACTTCAGGCAAGCAAAAACATTCAAGGAAAGGTGTGGGTTGGCGAGAGGGTCTGTGTGCGTGAAGAAGGGCCATGGCATGTGTAGGGTCCAGAGGACCCAATACAGAGGTCTGCAGGGCCACATTTGGCCGCCAAGATGACATTCCTCATGCCTGAGATAGAGGCAATACTGAGCCAGATAGACCAATGGCGTGAGTAACTTCCTATGTTACTCCAGGTTATGACTTGAACTGGAAAGAGTGTTCATGGTAGGAGGAATAATAGTAAGTAGGATGGCTTTACCGTTTTGTTGTTGATCTTGTGTTTTATTTTACTGTACTTTTGTACACCACCTTGTGAACTCAGGTTGAAGCTGGTCCAACAACAACAACAGCAGCAACAACAGTGCAGCACACTATTCCTCCTGTCTTAGGTTATTCTGTAATGACATAGATCAAGATGCAGTTAAATCTTTAGCAGGTGCACTGAGCTTGCAACCCAAATGCTAAGTGTAGGTTCTCCCCATCAATGTCTGCTTTTATGCTGTTGGTAGGGATAGCACAAATGAGCCGTGAACAGAAGACAGGTTCTGCTAAGACAGCTCTTGCTAATTAGCAGCCTCCTAATATCTGCGATACTAATGCTAGCCCCAAAAAAGGGGGGGGGTGGAGGAAGAGAAATACACACCTAATTGTTAATGACTGGCTGAGAGAAGTCTGGAAATTAATAATAACTTTTGGTATGATTAAAAGCAAGAAAGGAAATGAAAAAGTCATTGTCCTATATGGAATGTCATTACATGGAAAGATATGCACATTGTGTTGTGTACTGGAAAATGTAAACACCACAGAAAGTGAATTTTCTGTGTCAATGTGTACTGGTGTGTGGGAGGAAGGGACTCACAAAGGTGGTGTCTGTTTTCACAGTGTTCTGCTCTGGCCCCTTGGAGGTGGTGTGTAGAGCTCAGATGAGAGGAAAGACCATTCTTCCTCTGGTCTACTCTTTGACCTTAAAGTACCAATAATATTTTAAAATGTTATTACTATATTCAGCACACAACGTAGCAGTGTGTCACGTATCATGTTCTGAAGTGTCTTTCATTATTCTAAAAAGTAGTAAAACCAAGTACATAATTTTCAAAATAATGTAGATGATACTGATTCAGTAAAGTTATGTGGGGCTTTTTTAAAAAATAAAACCTGCACAGTTGTATAAGGTAGCTAACTAATTAAACATCTTCTTGATATAGATAGTTAGGAGCCAAAGGCTAGCCTTAGGAATACTATGTTGGTAATGCACTAGTCCCATCAGGCTTCATTAAAACTCCTGGAGAGAGATTTAATTTAACTCCTCATAGCTGTCAGAAAGGACCAATGAAATATATTCACTGGCATGTCACAAAAAGTATGTCATCAGTTTCATTTTGAAGCTAAGTCCCGGAGTTGAGCAAATATCTATAAAATGTATGCTTGCTTACCATCAACTCCCTTCATTAACTGACTAGTGGTAACGGAGTGTTTTTGTACTGCTAAATTAATGAAAATATTCCTTAACGCTGAGATTTCTGTAATGAAAAGTTGTTTCCTGGGATTTCTATTGCCCAAAATGAGGAGGCTGCATAAGAAAAACTAGCAGATATACCAAGGAAGCTCAAAATATTTACGACTATTCCAGGAAACTACACCGAGTAATATTTTCTTCTTAATAAAGATTCAGGTTTTGTCTAATATGTCAATTTCCTTGTTTACATTCAGCCAAGAAATTTCCACAAAAGGCAGGTACAAGTTTCAAGGGTTCTTGTTCTGAATGTACTAACACTTTACAATGTACATATTTAAATATCTGTCTTCCTATTACTGACAGACAGAGGCATTGATTTTATGGATAATTACCACCTCACACTGTTTAGTATGGTCTTCATTTCATTCTGTCTTCCCACCTATTTTACACCCACCCACCCAAAAAATCAGTGTTCTGTGGCAACTGAGAATGCTCAGTTCTTCTTAAGTTATTTTTTGGGGGGGTCCCCTTTAAATATTTTTGGTACTCTTGCAAACTTGGGGTCTCCCCAAGCATGCCTGCCTCCTGTTTCTTAGTAACCCCTCTTGTCTCTAGTCCTATTAGCACCCACAAACAAATTTTGCTATTAAAGGAACTGATATTGCTTTGTTATTGCTGCTATGGGGTCTCAGTCCTTCCTCCCTATGTTCTGCCTGTCCTGTAAGACTTGAATGGCTATCCTATATACCACACACACGACTGGTAGTGAAGGTGATCCTATGCATGCCCATGCAGAAGTGAGTCCTACTGAGGACTTTCTGCCAGGTTGGTGGGTATGCGATTGGACCCTCACAGTTTAATCTAGATAGACATAAGTCCTATGGAATTCAATGGGGCTCACTCTCAGGTAAGTGGAGTTGTGATTGTAGCCAAATCAAATCAAAGGAGGCTAAGAAAAAAGTTGATTGTCAGTTAAATGAGCTAGCGCTTCCAACCCTGTGTTCAGGTCTGGCTCACCTTCCAATAGCAAAGAAAGAAGAGTAAGAAGATAGTTATGGAACTGATCTGAACCTTTATTGCATCAAGTGGTTATAGGTAGCCCAGCACTGACAGTGGGAAACAGGGCTCATAAGTGTGCTGCTCGTATATATGAACTGCAACACTCAGCCATTACCCAATTAAATGTCACCATGTTGTCATCAACTATCAAATATTATGAAGTTATTATTAAAGAAGGCTAGCTCATTCAGGCAGTTCTAACTACATTTGAGCATACCTGATTTTGTTTGTACGCTGAATCTTGCATCACCATTGGAGTTCCAGAGTAATCCCTGCAGTTGCTACAAAATGCCTTCAGTGCTGCTGTTACTGCTCTGGCCATGCAGCAATTCAGGAAGCCCACTCACTGCCTTATGGGTGAGGCCTTCCTGTGCCAGTTATCAAAGCATTAAACAGTCACTCCTCTAACAGGGAAGGAGAAGGAGCTCAGCAATTGAGTACCTGCTTTGTATGAAAAAGGCCCCAGGCTCAAACCCTGGTATCTCCAGATAGGAATGGGAATGATACCTTTCTGACACTCTGGCGACCCACTGCTGGTCAGGGTTGTAAGAGCATGAGAATAATCTGCTGGATGAGGCCAGTGGCCCATCTAGTCTAGCACCCCATGCTCACAGTGGCCAGCCTATGTCAATAATACAAAGCTAGATGGATTGAGGGGCTAAATCAGCAGAATGCAGCATCCATGTCCTCAAGTCTCCCATGCTCTCTCTTTCTGCTTCTGCTACAGTGGGCAACATGTTTCTTATCCTTGACTGCCATTGCAAAACCATAAAATACAAAATGTAGTTTGTCAACATAACTCATTGGTGCACTTGTATGTCTGCTTGACTTGGAACAAAATTATTGATCTGATTCATGTCAAAACATTTCTTGAAGACTTTTCAAGTCAAAAAGGAACTTAACAGGATTTCAAGATGTTCACTAAAAGTTGTCAGTACCCTGTAGTTTACACAAGGGAATGCTGGTTTTTGTTAACAAATAGAGGACTATTCAGGGCTCCCCCCCCCAGCCAGAGCTTACTGGAGCTCAGCTCTGGCACCTCTTAGGTGGGCTCCATTGCCATTCTAAGAAAGCAAGGGAGAAGTTCGTGGTGAGCTCCAGCACCTCTTTCTCTAGAAAAATAACCCTGGGAATATTGATAGTGCACCCAATTTCTTTTTCTGACTGACAACATGTTTGCTACTGCATCAGACCAAAGGTCCTTCTACCCAGTATTCCATTTCCCACAGGCTGCCTCTGCAAAGACCACAAACAGGGGAATGAACAGAAGACACTGTCTTCCTCCAGTTGCCTCACCAGACGGTGGTTTCCCATGGTGAACTTATCTTTTAGAGTCATCAAAGCTAGTAGTCATTACCATATATTCTGGTAGAGAGTTCCGTAAATTATGTGTGGCATGAAGGAGAGCTTGCCTTGCCTGTCTTGAAGATTTATTAACTTTTGGTATCACTAGAAATAAAACATTTCTTTATGCAGCATACCCAGTGCACAATTAAGAACTTCTTCACTGTGGGAGAATTCTACAGGAGAAGGAAGGGCAATATTTTCTTCAACATTAGGAAATATACTAAGAGGGTGCGGTCAGATGAACCCTTTCAATACATAGGGCTGGGCAATAATTTTGATTCAGTTTATATTTAAAAGCAAACGCTCTTCATTAGCACTTCCCAAAACAATATAAGAACAAAGATACGGCCATTCTCCAAGATTTTCCAAATGTTGCTATTCTCCAGCCAAGTAATGTGTAAAAATATATATGCATGTACTGGGTCAAACTGTGCACACAAATGTGGATATTAATGAAAAGAACAACCTGTCCAAGGCATAATGTTATGGGAAACTGTTTTGCAAAAATTAGTATATTGGGCAAACTTTTAGGGAGGGATGCACTAAAATGCCAATGGATTTTCATGCGGTCTTTTTAAATAAATAAACCACGAACTGAAATGGACAGATTCATCCATTTTTAGACACGTTTTAAGGTGAATACTTGAGGCGAGTCGTGTAGTCCTGCCTTCTATCACTCAGCCCAAGAGCCATGCCTCCTGCTATCAACCCGCACATAATTCATCTTTGCCCAAGATTCCCCTTGCAGGGAGCCGCTCCATATTGATTTTGATTTAATATGACAGCTTTCCAGCAACTGTGGCACCCATCTGCACTATACATTTAAATCTGTATCATGCCACTTTAAACGGTCATGGCTTCCTGCAAAGAATCCTGGGAAATGCAGTTTGTAAAGGGTGCTGAGAGAGGTTAGGAGAGACTTTGATTCCCTTCACACAGCTACAATTCCCAGAGTTCCCAGTGAAGAGGGATTATCCGTTTAACCACACTGAAAGGGAAATTCTTTGTGGGGAGCCATGCCTGTTCTGGTTTAAATGTATAATCATTCTGCTTTAAAAGTATATAGTCATACCTCGGCTCCTGAATGCCTTGGGAGTCAAACCTTCCCACTCCCAAACAATTGAAAACCGGAAATGAGTGTTCCGGTTTTTGAACATTCTTTTGGAAGCCAAACGTCCAACGGGGCTTCCACAGCTTCCGTTTGGCTGCAGGAGCTTTCTGCAGCCAATCAGAAGCCACGATTTGGAAGTCAAATGTTTTGGAAGTCGAATGGATTTCCAGAAGGGATTCTGTTCGACTTCCGAGGTACGGCTGTACTGCAGATGGGGTCTACGTTGAGCTCCATGCTGCTCACAACAGTAGCAAAACTTTAACACTTTTCCTAATACAAAAGAAACATACAATAAAAGCACAGTGCAGGAATCAAAACAATATAAAAGGGTAAAACCACCAAACACGTTGGTGCCTGTGGCTGGCGTGTGAAGAGGAGTAATTGCTTGAACATCCCACAAAGGACATGGTAAGGATACACATGTATCCTAACACTGAAGTTTCTGCTTGTGCAAAGCTCTGTCTGTGTATCCTGCAGAGCTTTGGATTCCAGCTCTACAAAACGGCACATGTCACCACCAGCACGGCATATCTAACTAGTCTGAAACGAATGCCATAACAGAGAATGCTGCTGACCATTTTAAATAGCTTTCTTTCTTCGCCGTCTGGAGCCGCTAATTTTGTAACTGCACAGATGGTGCATAAAAAGAATCTGATGACACCTTGGTTATTTGTTAAAAAGTGTGGCTAAAGAGTCTTTCCTACTCCATTCAATCACATATGTAACTATGATCTTAGGACAAAGATAGAAGACAGAGCCTTTTGGATCCCCAATGGGTATTAATAGATATTCTAAATTCAGAGCTTTCGTTTCACTAACTATGGCCTAAGGCAGTAATAAATCATTTTCAAACAGTGCACTGAATAAAAGATAAGTACAAATATCACTAGGATCAATAGCCTGGGGTTTTATCATTGTACTATAATTACCAACATAATTTAGCTCTAATGCTATCTAAAATTGAGTTTAATTACCTAAAGGGAACTGAACAATGGGACAGAGCACATAAGCTAAAAGTTATTTCTGACAAAGTAGACCCACAGCTGGAAATATTTCATAACCCGTTTAGACATTTCAACAGCTACTTGAATTCGCATTGCCATTTTCAAAACACAGATGCAGCAAAGGGTAAAGAATTAGCTCTTTAGCTTCTAAACATTTGGACAGGGGAGGGGGGAGAATGTATTTGCCGTGCCTATTAATGATCCTTCCCCATTCAAGTTTTCACATTTTAATGTCAGCTATTCAGTCCATGAAAATCCCACAAGGAGTTTCATTAGCCGAAAGGAGAAGCGGGGGTAGGGAGTAGGAGAAATCCTTTTATTATTCCATTAGTAGATATTCCCTGTTCTGCTCCATCACACCACAATCCAGACCTGAAAAGGCCATCTTTTCTAGGGATAACAGAGTAATTGAGTCCCCATTCTCATCTTAGCAAAGACGGAGCACTGTGCCAAACAGTTAAAGGGGTTTATTCATGCAACCATCTAACCGAAGCTCAACTGAGACCACAATGCCTGTTTCAATTTCCCTCCATGAGTGGAGTCTAGAAAGAAAGAAAGAAAGAAAGAAAGAAAGAAAGAAAGAAAGAAAGAAAGAAAGAAAGAAAGAATCAGGATTGTTTGTGGGGTTTTTTGTTTTTGTTTTTAAAGTTGGAGATTTTCTCATAATGTACATAATATACTTTTTTTTTCAAAAACACAAGTTGCGTTCCAGGACACAAGTATCACTTTAGCAGCATGTTCTGTACTTTGCACAAAACCTATATTCCCTCTCTACAGTTTTCTGCAGATATGATTGTACTGGGAGAATAACCTCAGTCACAGCTTGAGTAAAGTTATTGAATTTTTTTTTAAACTAAATTTGAAAAATTCACTGTTATATTTCCATCATATAATTTAATCTGGTAACAATAAAAGCATCATGACTCAAGTTGCTTTATGTTTCGGGAAGCTTTTAACGTTTGATGCTTTATTATGTTTTTATATGTGTTGGAAGCTGCCCAGAGTGGCTGGGGCAACCCAGCCAAATTAGTGAAATATAAGAAAGTCATCATCAACATCATCATCATTTGCGTTTGCCTGAATTTCAACTGAATGGAGGTGCAGTTATGCTTAAGAAAGAAATGCAGGCTCCCAGGACAAGGGGATAACCAGATACACTAGCCTGGTCTTCTTGGAGGAAGAATAGGATAATATTGTGTGTGTGTGTAACATTTTTTTCCTTGTAGAGAGAAATAGAACTGTACGCATGGTATTGCATCAGAGTTTAATCACAGGGAAGTACCCAAAAGAGTCAAATGAGGTAGTATCTTCTCCCAAGCCAGTTGGAGTGACGTTTCAGTGGCAGTCCTATACATGGAAGAAGTCCCTTTGAACTTCTTAATGCATCTCACTTCTGGGTAGCTGGCACAGAATTTCCCTGTACCTCAGGTTACAGACGCTTCAGGTTACAGACTCTGCTAACCCAGAAATAGTACCTCGGGTTAAGAACTCTGCTTCAGGATGAGAACAGAAATCACGTGGCAGCGTCATGGCAGCTGCAGGAGGCCTCGTTAGCTAAAGTGGTACCTCAGGTTAAGAACAGTTTCAGGTTAAGAACAGACCTCCAGAACGAATTACGTTCTTAACCCGAGGTACCACTGTAGTAGAAAGCATAATGTTGAACAGCAGCCCTATGCATCAGCTGAAACTGGGAAAGATCCCCATGTAATAAATAAAGCACTTTATAAGATACATGTGATTGCAGACTACCTGTAACTGGATGAGAATTAGGATGGCCATAGTTTGCGTACTGCAACTAATTCCTACCACCTTAGATAAAAATTCAGGGGGCCTAGAAAATGCAATATTCAGGTTCAATGAAAAATCACATTTATGCAACAATTACAAAAGACTCTATGATGGGTTGTTTTCCAAACTGCAAATATTCTCAGTTCCCAGCTGTATATTTCACATAACTTTAAAGATATGCTTCGTTTATCACCAAAGTACTACACATTTCATCTGAAAAGAGAAGCGTGTGGCATCTATAATAGTTTAGATGGATAGTTCATAAAATTGAAAGGGGAAAAAATCCACAGTATGGCGTATCCCTGGTGGAGTCATCATTTTAAGGTTTTTTTTTTTCTTTTCCCCAAGGATAATCTCTACTGGGGGTAGATGGAATCCTTGTACTTTCTTGAAACATGGATCTATCCATACAAGTCGCTTATGAAAAAAGCCTGTATATTTCATTCCTCATGAGCACAGATGATTCCTGTGGCTGAAAGCTTTATGTATATCACTAAACAGACACTAAAGCCTACTTAATGGTCCGTATCTGAAGGCTTGAGGATGTCAGATGCTATACTGTCATAATAACTTTCCCATCTAAGATTAGAGCAGCTACATTCCTGTACTGTGCTTTGTGAAAGAAAGAAAAAAAAAGCAAGCAAGCAAGAATCACAACGGAGGAATTCTCAGGCTCCATGACTCGGAGCAGCGATATACCCAGATGCTGCTTATGTGGCATATAACCACATAGTTAAATGGGCAGAAAGGGTAGACATTGCCAGCCACGGTGCAGAAGGAACCACAGAAATGGCAGCAACAAAGACCTCTTCCAATTACCCATGTTGCATGGGCAGGGGCAAAGGAAGGGGGGTGCGGTGGGGGCATCTGCCCCGGGTGTCACCACTGAGGGGGGCGACAAAGTGCCAGGCGGCACTCACTGTGGAGCCTGCAGTGCACCCGAACCATAGGGCAGCTGAGTGGGAGGAGGCAGGCAGACTCCTCAGAGACTCCATGGAGCATCCTGCCCTTGCTCGCCCCTCACCGCAGGGCACACGCACCGCCCCAGGCACCCGATCAGCTTGCTCCGCCACTGTGCATGGGCCCCTTCTCTGATCTTACTCTGGCTGCATACACACATTTAAGCCACAGTTAAAGCCCATTCCACACCCTGCCAAAGAATCGGGGAACTGTAGCTTAAGGGTGCCGGGAATTGTAGGTCTGTGAGCCAAAAGCTAGAGTTTCCAGGATGCTTAGTGAGGGGGGTGTACTTTAACTGTATGGTGTGTATGCAGCCTCTGTCTTGTCTCCCTCCAGCTGTTCCAGCATTCTGTGTCATACATGAAGATGATTAGCTGTGATTCCTGCAATGCAGGAGGTTGGACTAGATGGTCCTTGGTTTCCTTGCAATTCTATAATTCTGTGAATTTTTCATGTAGCGGTTAAGGTAGCCTGAAGACTTGTGGATTGATGGTCAAGGCTGAGGGATGGCTGGCAGTCTGAGGTGAGTCACAGACAAATTTGGGAGGGCCCTTGAGCAAGACTCTGTGGTTTTCCCTTGCTCAGTGAACCTACACTTGAGGATACAGTGGTTACATTTGGAGTTTTGGGCCCCAGTCAAAAAACAGCTGCTGCGGAGCGTGGTATATTACAAATTGGATGCCATGAGGGCATGGTGTAATGCAGAATGAATATTTACTGAGACCTTTCACTAGTGCTATAGGGGGTACTGGCAGGCAAACTGACACCTGTGGATTGAGGAGATTTCACCCCTCCCATATCTAAGAATCTCCTGATGAGTCTGCTGATTCTCCAAAGAGAAAGAGGCGTGTTCTGCTCTCTACTTATTTTACTCCAGCACCAAGAGTCAGTCAGTCAGTCAGTCAGTGTGTCGGAGAGAGAGAGACTGAGTGTTAGAGATCGTGTGTAGAGATAAGGTTGCTGCTGAAAGCAGCTGCAGACACTCAGTGTAGTGTAGCATTCTTTATACTTAGAGAACCCATTAAGCTCTGTATATAGTTGTATAGTAGTTGTAGATAGAATAAAGAAGATATTCTACAGAGCTGCTCTCCGAGTCATTTATATACTCTGCTAGACTCTGCTATACTCTGCTGTGTGACGACTGTCTACTTGGAGTGAATCCGGTGCTCACAACTCTAAGCTGTGAGTCCACAGCACTTTGACCTGTTCCTGTCCACAAGGTGGTCTCTAGCAGTGCTACCCAGCTCGCCTAGCCCAGTTGGGGGTGAAGTGTATGAGTCCAGTTGGTGGCACTGGCTCAAGGGCAATGCTGACATGGATGACATGTTGGCAACTCCTCTAATGGGGTGCTTGGGGTGGATATAGACACGGAGGGACACACACTATAAATAAATCAGAAATTAGATCATTATAACAAAAGAAAAAAATCCCTATGGAAAACCGCGTTTTAAAATTTCCTGCTCTCTGATGCCATCTAGTGCCCATGTTTATAGCACATTCTAGTTGCTGTTTCTTTACTAATGTAGCTGAGTCCCCTGAATATGTTGATGATTCAGGACAGGGTGATGAACCACTTTACCCAAAAGCTTGAAGATTAGGATGACCTGCTGGTAGCTATAAAGGCCCATTATGAACAATTGTTTGCCTGAACACAGTGTTCAGACATTCGCAGTGTAAAAACTGTGGATGGGGAAGGGGTGCACCCACACCCTAAGGCCCACCACTGACTCATTAGGGTTTATGATAATGGGGAATCTTTCTAAGTGTGTTCAACTGAACATGCTTCAAAACAGTCTTCAATCCTGTGTGGTAATTTCATGAAGATATGAAGAGCAACTCAAGTGCCTGAGGATGTTGGATGTGTGCACCCTTTCCCCATGTGTGTTAACTGTTTTGTGTGTTCAGGCAAGTGCCTGAACACAGCTATTTTCAGCTTTTTATATAGTGCTAACTCATTGGCTGATGATATGTCTCTGCATGTTCAAATTCTCTGCCTTTGGCTAGTGGAGTTAGGCTGCCAGTAATGGCCATGCAAAAGATGGGAAACTGCATGGAGCTCAGTAGCAGGCCCAAGGCAGAATATCTACTCATCAAAGCAGCACACCCCAAGAGACCAATGTGCAGCTTCATTAAACTCAAAGGGGGATGTTCTTAGAAGATGCAATGTACCCTAGAGTCTGAACTCTTGGCAATTGTTGACTTTTATGCTTTCAAAAGTCACTAGTATCCATCTCTTTTGGTTTTTAATTACCACATTAACCTTTCATCTCTTGACTTTTTAAAAAAGACTTACTAGATCATGTTTCTGGTTATTAACTTCTATCGTGTACAGTAGAACTTTGTCTTATAAGGCTTATTTCTGTTCATAAGTCAGGTAGCTTGCTGCCTTAATATATCATCTTCATTTTCTCCTCTAACTAGGTACATTCTTGCCACTCATATATTCATAAAATATAATTTAAATACGATTCCATTTAGCTCTGGGTTTTTAATGACCTTTCCTACAATACGCTTCATATTCATATTTCTTTTGTCGCAATGACATTTTTCCCGCATAAGCATTGCTACCACAGTAAATAATGGGTAAAGAGACTGAGCTTCCTACAAACTAATCATCAGTGGAGTACTGATTAATTTCTATGGACCACTTATCAAGCAATGACAGAGTATTGCTGGAACAACCACTTTCAACCATACTTCTGTTACCTTGATATATTGGAGCACATAGACATGTAAAATTTCCAGGTCCCTGCACCTTACCTCAGCCTTGATCCATGATATGGCCACTTAAGAACAATGTGAAATTCTATAACCTAGTTGTAGTATTTGGCTAACAGTGGCCTAAAAGTGTGTGGCTAGATTACGATGTGGCAGGCTCACATTTTCAAAATACCTTTTAACCCCTACATCTTCTAAAGTAGGGATGGGGAACCTTTGGCTCTGCAGGTGTGTTGGGCAGCAGATCCAGCCTCCAAGGAGTACATTGCCTGCTGTTGCTGCAACTGCACTCATCCCTTGTCCCCAGAGTAGATCTTCACTCCCCTTGTGTTCCCGATGTACATCTTTATTCCCCCTCCTTGTTCCTGATGTAGGTCTTCACTCACCCCTTCTTTTCCAGTGGGTGGGAGGCACCATTTTGTAAAGGCTTTGACCATGGTGGCTGGGATTGATGGGAGCTGGATTCTTGAGGAAAGGTAAGGTAAAGGACCCCTGGATGGTTAAGTCTAGTCAAAGGCGAGCATGGGGTGTGATGCTCACCTCGCTTCTCAGGCCGAGGAAGCTGGTGTTTGTCCACAGACAGCTTTTCCAGGTCATGTGGCCAGCATGACCACACTGCTACTGGTACACAGAGCACCATGATGAGTACCAGAGTGCACTGAAATGGGAGCTCACCCTGTTGCGCGGATTCGAACTGCCGACCTTACGATTGGCAAGCCCAAGAGGCTTGGTAGTTTGGACCACAGCGCCACCCGTGACCCCCTTGGACTCTTGAAACATGGAAGGTCACAGAATCTTCATCCCTGATCTATTGTATTCCATCGCATGTATTCTTCCTTTGGTCTTAAATGAATTATTTTCTCAGGTGGTGTTTTAACAAGTTGTGTCCTTAGACAAGGTGTGTTATACAGAGAATGTGTGTGGCAGCCACTGTATGCCACAGCATGAAATACCTTGTGATTGTTTTATTCCATTTTCACATATAATTTCCTACATTCCAGCAGGCATTTTATCTCCATGCTTCCCTATGTTTATTGACAAGAAAGGTAATTAAAAATGAAGAGGTAGCTTCTGTTCTCATCACATTTTAATGTTATCTCTGGTTTTTTACACAGGCATTTGAAAGATCTATATTATAAAGTTTTATGATTTACAAGCAGAAAAAATGGAGTATCATTCCAAATGGGTTTGGTAAATTCTGAATTCCTATGGAAAGGAATGGCCAGTGGATTGCCGGTGCCTTGTAATATAGGTGCAATCTGCTTTCTGGATTATATAGAGACATTATTTTCTGTATACTAAAGAAAGGGTATGCATTTATTTCATAACGAATACAAAATGAACTGAATGGAGTTCAATTTTCATTTGTCACAAAATTAAAACCAAGATTATGAATAGGATTCATTTCTCTCTCTCTCTCATAATGCCTTTGTATCCATTCACTACTCCACATATGTGAATGGGATTACAATATCTACCATCTTCTTGCCTGCCTCCATTCAGTTGCCATTTTCTTTTTCCAGAGCATTCTGTGTAACATTCTGGGACATTTGGCAAGGTGGAAGGAAAATGACATTGGTTCCCCCAAAAATGGTGGCTGCCAGACAGTCAGCTATTCTTTTTGTGGCAGCCCAGAAATAATGCAATAGGTAGAGCATTCTGGGAAAATAATATGGTAGCTTTCAGAAGGCCGCTGCAGAGGTGTGTTCCAGTGTTGTGAACTACCACAAGCAGCAGCAAAACCAAAAGTTTAGAAGAAAAAATTGAAACAAAAATGAATGCGAGCAATGAAACAAATGGTTCCTTTTCCTCCCTTGCCAGTACTGAGCCTGACTGAGGGAATTCTCTTCATTACTAGTAATAACACTAAAAATGCACCATACATTTATAAATGATCATTAGAAACAGACTATGCAAACTGGATGACCAAATTGTTGTGAAGTTTTCTGAATTTATAAAGCTCAATACATGACTTTTAGATTGCTGAATTTAAGAGAGAGAATGTAATCCTTATCAGAAATGCTATAATTATGTGGCTACAAGATTTGGGAGTGAAAATCAACGACAGAGCTCAGCCCATGTTTCTAGTTTACACTGCAAATTGCCCAGCTGACAAAAGCTAAAACGAAGTAAACACATGCAACATTGCAGTACTTTAGCAAAAAGGAGAAGATGAACTACATAATAGAAAGAGAGTGAAACAGGTGTTTATGGGAGAAAATAATAGCTATTAAAGCTAGCTCTTCCTACCACGTCTCATTAAACCAATCAATGTCTGTGCAGGCACTAAGACTCCCCATATATATGGTCATTATTTGTAAGCATGTGAGAGTTGTTTTTCCTGTATTGGATTTCATGCAAAAGCAGAAAATCAGAATAATATAAGTATAGCCCTAGATTAGAATAAGAATTCTCCTCCAGTGGAGATGTCATGGTTCCACCAATAGTCAATGGGATAGGTTGTCATTTTTCATTTTTTTTGGACAACATTATCTGGTATTTAAAAGTATACCGGCTCTAAACATGGATACTCCATTAAGATATTGATTGATATAGACAAATGCATAGAAGATATACCTACCATTAAATCTACCAAGCGATGGAGTGTGAATTGGAGTATTTCATTTGTCCCTTTGAAAAATTGTGGTCTAATGCTACATTACAGAAGGGGTATAAAAGATTAGCATTCAAGTGGAATGAGATAAGTGAAGGCTGATAATGGTCCTGTACAATGTAAAAGTGCCAGTGCAATGATAGTAATCTCAGGAAAAGAAAGAAATGGCCAAAGATTAGAAAAGCTTCTGAAATTCTTCATCATCATCATGATCATCATCATGATCATCAAATTTCTGTACCTCCCTTCATCAAGGATGGTTTACAATATAAAAACACAAAAATACAAACATAATAGCAAACAAAAACATTAACTCCCTTCCCCCCAGTTTAAAAGGCCATATATTGTTTAATTAGCCAAAGGCCTGGGAGAAGAGCAATGTTTTTTTTCCCCCCCAGATGCCTAAATATATCTAAAGAAGGCAGCCAGTGAGCCTCACTGGGGAGAACTTTCCATACCTGGAATGCCAAGATCTGAATTCCTTCGTCTTCTACTTTCTTTAGTAAAAGGAAATGTTGCAAGCCCTCAATTGTTCAAATTATATACCTCTGAATTCTGTAGAGTGATGCTCATGTATAGTTTGGCTCAGTTTTCAGTATATTCATGCCTTTTCCTCCATCCCACAATATCAAATTTGCACTTTGATAATACACTGAAAAAATGAGTACTGATGTGATAACTGGTTGCACCAAGGTTCTTTTTGTGTAGTATTTTACTAATAAATAAACAGTTTGTGGCAAAATGAGGCAAAAGCAACATGCATGCAATCAAGATGTGGTCAAGAACTTGAAACAGCCTGGAAGAAGAATGAGCCCAAGAGAATATGGCACAGCTCCAATCCAAAAGTACCAGAAATTATCCACATATGTTTCAGGAAGTTTCAAAGAAAGCTAGAAGATTGTTGTCGTGGAGGACATCCAAGGTGTTTAGCTTTGTTAGCATTCTGAAAAACAGCATAACAGTGCTACTCTTTTGAAAGCTATTTGGGAGAAACAAGCTTTAGTAACCATAGACAAGGATAATTAGTTTGCTTTTTTTAGAATAATTGAATTAATGAATAAACTTGAGCATTTATTTTGCTTTGTATTCAAGAAATTAAGCAGTCTTCTACCTCCCGTTGATTAGAAATTAGATCTCAATTGGCAGCATGTACATGTATTTCTGATAAAAATATTAATAAGAGATTAGACACCTATTGACTTCCATGTCAACAGAGAAACTCAAGATTCTACCTTTCATGTTGCTTGGCACAACATGGCAAAACCCACCTGATGCTTACAACACATTCACATAGCTTTCTTTGAACGTGTTTCCTACAATGGCAGGGGGTTGGACTAAATTATCTTTGATGTCTCTTCCAATTGATACTATCATTCTATTTTCTCTCCTCCTAGTGCTCTCTAGATGCCCCTGAGGACCCATCCACGTAGATAATTTATTCTATAAGCTAGCTCTCTATTAATACAACCACCATTCTTGGGTGGGCTATTTCTATGATTGCAGCTACAATAAAAGAAATTGCTGCCAAAAAGCAGCAGCTTTATGCTTCTTACAATACATTCTCTGCATGAATGAATAAATCTCCAGGGATCATCTGAGAACAATGCATCATGAGAGAATTGTAAATTGCATAAGCTGGACTTTTGAGAATGACTGGAGTGATGGCTGTGTTTCCTTTGTATGCAGTCTGAACTTAAGGAAAACCTGACATAGCACCAGGGAAAGATGGGGATCTCTGATGGTGCTTAAAAGTTCATACCACTTGGGGATTGGGATCCACAAATAACATAGTGCATACTTCTATTAAGGCATCTCATAAACTAGTTCAATAGGACTGTGTTAACATAAATGTGATATGCCAGTTTTGGTACACAGTGGCTAACAGTTTAAACCTGCACATCTACTCAAATGTAAGCCACATTGAGTTCCACAGGGCTTAGTTCTGAGTAGATGTGTGTAGAGTTGCACTGTACTAGTATGAGCAGAGCGATATGGAGAACCTGTGCCCCAGAAGGCATTGTTAGAACTCATTTGTAGGCCAAGACCCCGTGACCCCCACAGTTCCCTAAGGAGTGAATAACCAGACAAGACAACAGCATATAGTTTATGGGTTCAAATAGGCCACAATATTTATTGGTTACAGATGTGAACGGTTTGACATAGGCATTGGGTGAAGCCAAATTATACCATTTCAGTCCATCTTCTAAGCATAAACCACAACTTGGGGGGGGGGGCTTATGACCTACATCAAGTAGAGGGACTCTACTCAGGGGTCCCCATTGGGGGGGGAGTGCTATGGCCCTAGCCCCCATCTGGGCATCAGACAGAAGTTACTTCTCCTGGATCCCTTTAATGGGATACCCTTAACCAAGGAGAGGCAAGCAGAGGCTACAACCTCCCCTCCAGTCCTACCCAATGCCTAACTGCCCACCATTGAAGAAGAGCAGACATCCCATCAGCTCTATTCAACATGTCTTATGCTCAGGAATGATGGGAGTTATAGTCCAACATCTGGACGGCCACAGGTTCCTCATCCTTAGTGTAAGTCTCACATCAGCCTTAAACTCATCTGAAGGCCTTAGGTAAACCAGATCCTCTCACCACTCTGTAACACATGAATCATAATGCTTCTCTCTCTCTCTCTCTCTCTCTCTCTCTCTCTCTCTCTCTCTCTCTCTCTATATATATATATATATATAATGTCCCTTTCATCATTACCTGCAACAATGCCTGAACATCAATATTAAGCACAATAGCCCAAGCCAGTTGTTATTTTTGTTTCATTTTTTATTGCAAACAAATGCACATGTTGCTCATTAAATAATCAGATGAAAGCAGATTCTGATGCTCCTTCATCTCAATGCATCACATGCGTTTGCGAGCAACTAAGCTAAGAAAGCTAAGCAATAGCTGGAATCACTAATTAGTTCACACGCAAAATTCTACTGTAGCAAACAGTCCTTTATCCCTGGGTGAATAGTCAAATAGAAGTACTCTATTTCTGATCACTCAATCCTTTCTTCCCCTTCAAAAAGAAATCTTTACGCCTTACAAAAAATGGCCTAGAACTATAATTCCTAGCTCTGCTGGATATCAAAATCCATCAACTTAACAGCGATAACTAGCTTTATATCTTCCTACAATAGTTTAACACCCTCAGACATTAACCCCTCAGTTGTCTGGGAGCTGTTAGACCCACTTCTTTAGAACAGCTTCATGCATTGCTTAGAAGCAGTAAGAAACAGCCCCATTGCCAGATACAGATTAAATGCATCGTGCTCCCTGCGAAGGGAGAAGTGCAGGTTCCCTTTGTGCACTACACTGGCAGCACAGAGTGTGTTGCCTTGTCTTTGTCATATGTGATGCTTTGCTTGCAGATAGAGTGATGAGTATGACATTAAAGCCTGACCCCCAAAGTCCCTGCTTCAGTCTCACCTTTGTCATGAACTCACTAGGTGGCTTTAAGGAAACTTCTGTCAGCCTCAGCCTCTTTATCTGCAATTTGGGGATAACACCACTGACCCGCCTTTGGTTATAGGGATTACTGAGATTATGTACATAAAGCTCTTTAAACACTCTGAAAGGTGCTTGCTATAATGTCCTGTCTAAACTTGATGTAAACTTCTATGGCCATACAAGCACCTCATATTGCAATGTATGTTGCTTTGCTTCTCCAACTAGTCTTGTGTGGCTGATCTTAAATAGATGGGGGCAAAACATACGACACTGCCCAGCAGTAATGTACAAATAGGGATACCTGAAATTAAAACTACAGGAAGTTTCAAAGTCATGTTTTCCTCTTTAATTGTATATCTGCTGCTGCTGAAATGTTACTGGGGATGCTTTCAAAATTCTCCTTGTCTAGATTTCTCCCAAGATTATAGAGTTATTAATTCTGTGGATACACACACACACACACACATATATATATAAAACCACAGAATTAATAATACCAGTGTATTAAGAATTCTCCATTGTTCCATTTTTGTTTTTGTACAGGGCACTGTAGACATATGGTTTTGCTGCAGCCTTCATTTGTGGCTTTTCGTCCTCTAATATCTTACTCTGATGCAAGCATGCTCCCCCACCACTCTGATGTTGTACTCTCCCCAGTTTCCCAAGTGAGAGTCTGGACTGTGGGGGGAAGAGGGGCTGAGACGAGGGGATTCAGGAAAGCCAGAAGTTGTTAGATTCCAATTCTATGCATCCCAGCCAGCATGGCCAATGGTGAAGGGTGAGGGTAGTTATAGCCCAGCAATACTTGGAGGGCTCCAGGTTCCCAATTCCTGGTCTACTAGATTCTATTGATAATAGTCAGATGATCAGAAGCATCCATTGCTATTGCAGAACCAGGGGGGTGAAGTTCTCAGAGTGTCCCAACCCAACACATGCAATATCCATTATTCAGTTTTGTGTATTTATACACTTATGTTTATCTAAGGCCCACTCCAAGCTCAAAGCTGTAGCTATAGAAGGAAGAAGTACCTGCATTGCTCCTCCTTTCTGGAATCAGAGCTATGGGGTGGAATTGAGGATGATTCTTTTCCATCCTGTTGAAATCAGATAGCAATGGTGCACACCCTTATCTCTTTCTGGTGTTTAGTCGGTGTGAGGAATACTTGGTGTCGCTGATGAATTGCATGAAGAGGAATAGAATGGGTGGACAGATCAGAGCATGCAACACACAACCACACAGAGAGACTGTAGAAGGAAAAGGAGCGAAGTGGGCAGTGAAAGTACAGAGAGAAAAGAGTAGGTAATGGGGTGATAATAGGAAAGGGGTAACGTGGGGGTATAGAAACAGCTGTGGAGTGAAAAAAAATGGGATAGTTGAGAGACCCAGTGAGATAGGGAGGTGCCGCTGAGGATGCTGTGGGTTGGAGAACAGAAAAGAGGGGTGCAGATATGTGGTCACACTCACATACAAAGCACTTGAAGTTGCAAAGAGAAGTGTATTAACAGAGTATGGGTTAAATGTCACAACACTGAGGTAAAATTGTAACAAAAAATTTTCTCCATTGTTAACAATGCAGCCCCCTTGAATCGATAACTCAGAAGATGAGCGCTGAAGTTTAGTCCTATATATTAGCAACAATATGTAACAGCTCAAAACACTGATACTTAAATAAGATCAATAGCAGTCTAGATAGCTGTCTGGATAATGGAATCCACAGTGGAAGATCATTGATACAGAAGAGGAAATTTGCAAGTGAACACATAATAACTGCGCTATCCAGCAAATAGCTGGAATTGAAGGCGGACATTTGCTCATTAAATAATAATCACCAAGTCTGAGACTGAGCCACAACACTTAAATGAGAGGACAAATAGGAGTCAGAGGAGTAGTGTGTAGAGCTGGGAGTGAGAAACCATGAAAAATTTAAAACTTGGTAAAATCCCCAATAACTATAAGAAAAAACCCTTTATTTGTTTGCATATTAGATTATGTTGTGTTCTCTGTCTCAGAATAATTGTATTTTTCCCTTTTGCCTGAATGCTTTAAACTATTAATGCTGATTTTTCTTATTCAATTTATAACAATCAATGCTTCAAGCATGTCACAAAGCCACTTAATTGGACTGACACCATTTCCAAAGATTTGTCATCAGTCACAATTTAAGGTACAATGTATACTGGTTCTCTCTCTATACAGTGGTACCTCGGGTTACATACGCTTCAGGTTACATACCTTTCAAGTTTCAGACTCCGCTAACCCAGAAATATTACCTCAGGTTAAGAACTTTGCTTCAGGATGAGAACAGAAATCGTGCTCTGGTGGCGAGGTGGCAGCAGAAGGCCTCATTAGCTAAAGTGGTGCTTCAGGTTAAGAACAGTTTCAGGTTAAGAACGGACCTCCAGAACAAATTAAGTACTTAACCCAAGGTACCACGGTATATCTATCTATCTATATGAGAGAGAGTGGCGAGAGAGAGAGAGAGAGAAATACTGCCATTCATTCTCAAATGTAGCACAATTAAATAATTTCTGACTTTTAATTTTGGAATTTAATTTAAATGTAGAAACTACTCTAAGACAGAAAAATAAAACAAACAAAAAACATGAGAGATAAAATTTGGATTATAAGATACTTTGAAAATATGCTTGTTCCAAAAAGATCTTGCTTATTTTATTACATTATTTATTACACAATGCTAGTTGAAATATAAAATTCTTCCATGGCCCCAAAGGGTTTTCTTTGGTTAACCTTGAGAAAGAAGCGACTCCTTATTTTGGATTCATTTTGGATTCCCACCAAAATTCTGAAATTTGAAAGGAAACAAGGTGAAACCTCTGTTGAAATTTTGCAGAATCTGTAGAAATGTTGATGGAAAATAAAAGGATTTCAATTTGATGTGCTAGGGTTTTCAAGACAAGAACTGGCTGTCTTTCAAAACAGTAGGAAGCCACAAGGAAATAGAAAAAGTTGTGCTGGGAAAATATGTCAACACAACTACCACTACAAACTCACATATCCCTTATATTTCTAAAGGTCTGGGATGCTGTACACCAGTACACCAGAGAGAGTCGACAAGGGCCATGGAGAGCTTTCCAGGAACACTTAACAATGTTGAAGGTACCATTTGCAGTGGTCGAGCACTCGGAACCACATTCAGTCTTCCCTGGAATTTCCTACCAATATGTTGAATTTTCATGAGGACCTATTTATTTATTTATTTATTTATTTATTTATTTATTTAGTTAGTTATTTATTTATTGAGAGAAATGGAAAATGTGGATAATGAATTAAATATTGGAAAAGTGAAAAATCAAAATTGACAGATTTGCCCAACCCTACCACCATTTATGTTTCCCCTCAACAGGTAAAAGAGCAGAAAGCTCTCTCTCTCTCTCTCTCTCCCACACACAGAAATCTGGTAAAACGTGGATCCAAAAAAATTTAAATAGATCTTAGAGATTTGCATGGTTTTACATGGATCCCGCCCCCAACAGCCACTATCAAATGAAAGCTTTTATTGGTACATTGTGAAGTTGAAATCGGAGATCCAGAGCTTGCAAGCACCTCAGAAACATTGACCCCGGGTGCAGTTCCTCATGGATCTTTATGATTTTCACACATGATGACAACGAAACTACGGTATGTTGGGTAGAAAATACTAAGCAGATACCATACAAAACATTACCCAAGCCACTGAACATTATCCAAACTGCCTTGAGGGTAAGCTAAGAAGGATTTAGCCCTGTGTCCTTTGGAAGTTTCACTTCTGAATTCAGAATGGAAATTATTCCACTCTGCCCCAGTGCTCTTGAAGGTATGCATCTCACTGCTCTTGTGAAAAATGAAATCAACTTCAGATTGCATCAACAACCCAAGGAGGAGCAAACCCTGGAGCAATGCAAATGGGCTGAACAGCTGGTGAGTGCTTTATTACAACAACTAAAAGCCGTGGCATAGCTTTCTTTTCTCTGAAAGACTAGTATTTAAAGTACTGCAGGGAACATCTTAGAAATGCTTCATAGAAAATATCGTTATGCTGAAGTTCTCATTACTACCTGTGAGGGCTGCTTTGATTTGGCTCTGCCAAAGTACTGTAGAATGCGATCATGTTGGTTTTTTTGTAACAAATTATCTCTATCCAGCCAATTAGAACGAGAGAAACAATATAGCCACAGCATTAAAAAATAAAAAAATGGCTGACTGGCTAATTTAGGCCCATTACATAATTCCCCTTTTATTCTACCAGAATGGCCCCCTGTAGCTAACATTATGTCTCTAGCATGTTAGTCTGCTGCATTAAATATCCTGAAGCCCCCTTTGGACCCCTAATAGCTCTCTTTTTTCCAGTTGCACCTGCAAAATGACCCTATCATCTGAAGATGAGTTGCAAACTACCATGTGCTATTCCTTAAATAGTCTCTGTTGCCCATGAACATAGGAGTAGGAGAATACTGTGATTACAAAATGTCAACACAGAACTACCCACACCGGACTCACTGTACCTCCTTTCCTGATCAATTTAAAAACTTATCAGGAGAATATTATGGACCTAGTTTATCTTGATTTCAGCAAGGCTTTTGACAAGGTCCCTGTGATATTTTTTGCTGGATAGCTGATAAAACGTTGATAGATCATATCCAACAATGATAATGAACAGCTCCTCACCAGTAAGAGAAGTGACTAGCGGTGTGGCCCTGATGTTGTTTAACATCTTTATAAATTGTTTGGAAGAAGAAGCCGAGGGGATGTTCATGAAACATGGTTATGACACCAAACAAAGTATGGGAGCTAATACCTTAGAGGACAGAAAGAAGATTCAAGATGATATTGGAAGATGGATTACTAGTAGCCAAAACTAACAACGACAACAAATAATTTCAACAGAGATTAATGTAAAGTTGAGCATGTAGATAGGAAGAGTCAGATGCAAGAGTCAGAGTCAGATAGGGGACATCTAGCCTGGCAACAATACATGTAAAAAAACCCCTGATCTAGGGATTTTAGCAGACCGCAAGCTCAACAAGAGTCAGCAGTGTGATGTGGCAGCAAATGGGAAGGGGGAGGCAAAAGCAATTCTAGCTGCATCAACAGAAGTATTGTCTCCAGGCCATGAGAAATTATGGTAGTACTTTATGCTGCTTTGGTCACCTGCAGTGCTGCAGATTCTGGGAATTATAGCTTAAGAACGATAACAGTGAACTGGAATGCAGTGCCAAACATGGTAAGGAGCCTGGAAACCGATAAACAAAAGTTATAGGAGCTGGATATGTTTAGCCTTGAGAAGAGCTCTCCTCAAATATTTTAAGGGCTATCACATAGATGATGGAGCAACATTATTTTCTGTTGCTTCAGAAGCAGGACCCAAACAAACTTGTTCAAGTGATAAGAAAAAGAACTTAAGACTGAACATTAGGAAGAACTTCCAGATGGTATGAGCTGTCTAACAGTGGGACAAATTGCCTCAGAAGGTGGTAGACTCTCTATCATGAGATGTTTTTAAGCAGAGGCTGAATAACCACCGAAACTGGAGTGTGAGTCAAAGCAGACAGAGCACACAGAGTCTCAGAACAGTTAAAGCTGCTTCATGAGGTGACTACTACAATTATAAATGCAGGGGAGATTGCTGCATTAGGGCAAGTGTGGCACTATCCCACCAACCACCATTTGCCCTCAGCCAACCTACATTTGCCATCTTGCTAACCAGCAGTTCAAGATGTGGCCCTGGCTGTCAGCTTCCTTCTCCTTGGCTGCAGTTTTGCCCTCACAGAACTCAGAAGAAGGATTGGGGGGAAATTAGAATTACCGTAGTTGGCTCCAATGATCATTGCTCTGTCTCTGCCTGTTACTTGCTCTAGTGCCACCTACCATTTGCCTCCTTGTCTTCCACACCAGCCACCACTGTACAAATGTATTCCTGGGACCGGTGCATAGTCTTGTCACTACATGTTTACCTGGAAAATCATTATTAGTATTTTCTTTCTGAATTAAAGCAGCTGAACAGAGATATCTGCTTCAGCTAGTTTCAATTTTAGTTGCCCTTTCTGCAGCAAGAAAGCATTGTTTGGGTACTGAATGAAAACCTATTTGCTTTTGTCTGAAACCTTTATGATTGCCTATGAGTTTTCCTTCTTAGTCTTGGAATTTCAAGTTCTCTGGAGACACTTGTGCCTCTTCCTTCTCTAGGAGATGAAACCTATTAGAGTCTGGTATTGTGAATGTATGTTCTGCCTCTAAAGTTTACCCACTTTAAATTATTTGTCATTGGGTTGTGGTGGAAATGTAACCTGGGCATTTTATTTAAAAAAAAATACCCACTAAAAATAAAAAATAAAATTAAAAAGTTATATAGCATTAAAAATGTAAAATGGTATGAAAAAAACAAAACTTTAAATATTCAAGCCACGGTCACCCAGAGAAATTTAAAAATAAATCCACATAATTAAAAAAAGTATAAATGGAACCCAGAAAACTCAACAAAGGGAGAACCGCCTAATCCCCGTACTGCAGTTTAAACTGCCAACCACCACTCTTGTAGAAACTTCAGATAAGCCTTAAGGCTTAGATTATCTCTGAACGCACAGCTGCTGCAGCAAACACAGAATCCCAAAGGATTTCAAATGAAGGCCGTTCCTTGCTCTCCTGTGCAAGTTTTCTTTGGAAGTAATAAAGAGGGTGGAGTCACATAAGCTGTAGGCACAATAGGGAAGTCCTGACCAGGATCAAAGCTGTTTTGTGGATCTTCTCCAGAAAAAAAAAAACTGCAAATCTCAACAACTCTGTGCCCTGAGTGTCTTGATTATTTGCCGCAGTCTTTGTGGTACAGGTGACAAGCCACAGGATGAGAGCCCTTTGGTTCTTGCCCTTCAGCTCATGTGAAGGATTAATATCTCTGGCAAGGTATCTGCTTTATATACCTGGGTGGAACACAGCACAAGAACTGCAGGAGAAGATTGAAATGTAATCATTCCTTCCCTTCTTCTCCAGCCTTAACAATCTGTACTGTGAATTCTGTGGAAATGTAAAGCAGGAAGGAACTGATCCAATAAAACATGTGTGAGGAACCTTTGGCCCTCCAAATGTTGCTGAACTACAACTCTCAGCACCTGTATGGCCAATAGGAACAATAGGAGTTTGAGTTCAGCAACTTCTGGATAGTGAATAAATCATGACCTGCTGCCAGGGACTGGGCAGAGGAGGAATGGTAGAGACCGTCTCCCCAGCCTGACCCTTCCAGAGAAGCGGAAGACAGTTCAGAATCACAACAGGGGTTTCAGGGAGGTTACAGGTCAGAGGTAGTCGAGGGGGGAAGTTGGGAAATAATGGAAGAGGAGGAGCAGGCAGAGCTGGAGCAGCAGCTGGCTGACACATCACTAGAAAGCATTCCAGACCAACCATCTCCCAGAACCTGGCGAGCCTTAAAAGTAGGAGAGCAAAGAGCTCAAAGACAGATGGCACTAAGTGGTACCCATAGAGAAGGTGATGCTGATGACAAATGAGGAAGTGGGAGAAAGGGGGTTGGGGAATGTTCCAAGGCTCTCTCTGTAAATATTGAATAAAAAGCAGATGGTAAGAACTTTTCCTTGTTTTTGTATGTTCCTGGCAACCGGCTGTGGGAGTTGCTTACAGCCACCTGACACATGCTTATTTTGTATGGATTTTATGTTGTTGTTGTTTATTTCTAATGCAGGCAGCAGCAACTGTCTACACTGATTATTTTATTATTCCAAATAGACATTTTTGCTTGTTCTGTCCTACCTCTTCCTAAAATGCAATAACTCGCTAACTTTTACGTGGGCAGAAATCCTACCAATGTCATTCTTGTAAGATGTTCCTCCTGTGTATCACTTGCTATTACACTGCTTGTATGATTTTCAGTTGCCATTCAGACTAATCAGAACAGAATCCATGGGCTTAAAAGGTAAACACGTAAGCTTTTTGTATTTGCTGTTTAATGAACACTGCTGTCCCATTCTGACTCAAACATAAATGCTTCTTGTTCCCCTGCACTAACAGATGCTTGATGCACACAATCATCATCACTTGTTGTCCAACAGTGTTTGGCTCAAATAAATAGCAAATGTGGCTTTTATTCCTTCTGAGACACTCAAAGGCTTGCAACATTTTGCTATGGCGCATTCTGCTCACAAGGTAAAAACAACAACAAAACTACTAAACTTGCTTTTAACCTGTTAGTTTTCACACCCAGATTGGATATACAATGGACCCTCCAGATACAAATTTAATTTGTTCCGTGGGTCTGTTCACACCCCAAAAATTACATAAATAGAGGTGCGCTTCTGTGCATGCGCGCACAGCAAAACCCGGAAGTATACATACCATAACCCAAAGATTCCGTATCCAGAGGGATGCGTAAGTAGAGGTCCGACTGTATTGCTAAACCATTTTGTGATATATGAATGAGCCTGTTGAAGCCCTAGTCTCCCACTCCATACCCCAACCCTCGTACAACAACAAGAAGGAAACTGGAAGAGTCCACTTCCTGTTTAGCAGTAGCTGCAGTTTATTGTATCTCTCCAAATGACAAACTGTAGATTAGTGTAAAATATGATTTATTAATATACCAGGACCATAAACTATGGTCTGAGTCTGGCTTGTCTCACTAAACTGTAGCTTACACAAACCACACTCCTTTTAGGGTCATAACAGTAAGCCACTGCTACTACTAAATGGGAAGAAGATATTGCCAATTCTGGCTCATATTATGCTGGAGGAGTGAGGAGAACAGAAGCCTGAGGATCAAGAAAACTCGTTCACGTAATCAAACTGAGAAATCCTATTTGATCTCTTTTCATGCAGCTATATGTGATATAGATTCATCTTGTGCTATTTCAGTCCCTTCTTCATTCATGATGAACCTTCAAATGTTCATTTAAAACCCCAACACTGTAAGGTCCCTACATTTCTCTCTCTCACGCTTGTGTGTTTATACACACACAAAAACACACACACGTACGTACAGACAGATAGATTTAATTCAATCCAATCCAATCAATAATTGTTCTTAAGGAATTTTTTCTTTCTATTTTTTAGCTGTTCTTATTTTTATCTGTAAGCTTCCATGAGTCTCTGTCAGGGAAAAAGACAGGGTATAAATAAATATATTGTTGGCATCCATCTGTCTCAAGAGACAATGGAGTGCACCTCCGGGGGTGAAGTCAAACCACTGCAGTGGCAGTGCCAAAATGACCTCCCTGGGGTAGAAATGTGGGCAGTGTGTATGGAGGTCCTGGGCTTCCTAGACAACAAGACCTCCCCTCAGCCTTGCTGATAATGGTTCAGAGGAAAGCAGAGGAATATGTTTGGCACCAGCTTGACTGCAGGAGTTGCCGGAAGGAGGCGTACCAGACACCATCCTACCGTCTTACAGACTCCACTCTGGATTTGTGTACAGTTTACTCTTTAGACCAGGGTTTCCCTTCTCCTAGATGGGCTACCTTCCCAGGCTGACAAGCCCCTCACTTCCCTCTACTGCTTGTGCGGAAACCACCTTCTTGACTGTAGAACCCATTATTGGTCATGTTCGCCCAATCTGCCAGAGCGTGTCTTTTCACATGCAGAGGAAGTGAGGATTTGAGACCCATCGGCTACCCTCACCTGGTTTAGCCAGCCATTCAAAGCCATTTCCCAGAGGGTAGGGACCAAAGGCAGATGTACTATCCCAGAAGGAGCACAATGTGTCCTCCACCAGAGGTACTACACCTTCCCTAACACCCCATGCACCTCATAAAATAATGTGCGTATAAAAGCTGAGCACTTTTTTTCTGGAAGGACTCCTATGCTTTCATAGCTGCATAATATGCAGATAGTCCTTTTCCCATTGGGGTGATTCAGTTTTAAATTTCTACTGTTGCATTGCCACATATCACACAGCTACTTAAAGGAAGCACTCTGCCACAGGAAAAGGTAAAGACCACCAAGATGGTCACAACACACATTCTAACTTCTAGCAGATTGTTTTCCCATTTAAAAATGGATATGGATGAATTAGTGAAATAAATGAAACCTTATTTCGATTATGTATGAGGTATTGTTTGGAATTCAAACTCACATTCCGTTGACAAGCATTCCCATATAAGGTAGAAAGCCAATGCATGCTAAAAATAAAAGTTTCATTGGGGAGATCTTCTCTGTGCATTATTAATCTAGGGGTTGGCAGCATGCTGACCTCCAGATATTATTGGACTGCAGCTTCTACCAGCCTCAGCCAACATGGGCTCTGGTCAGGGGTGATGGGAACTGCAGTTCATCAAAATCTGGAGGTCACCACATTGGCCACATCTATATTAGAGGTTGCTATGATGTCTAAGAACTAGTACAGAGATAAATATTTAGCAAAAACAAAACAAAAAAACCCCAACCCTCACAACTCTGGTGTTTTGATTTAACTAATATTCCCCACTACCTATTTGCTTCCAAGCCCAATTCAAGGAATTAGTTTTAACACTGAATACCATTCATGTCCTGGGATGCTTGGACTTTAGAAAGCATCCCTCCGTGTATCAGCTCTCATGCTTATCAGAATCAGCAGCCTGCAGGATCACACCTGGCACACTCCAGCAGAAAAGCAGCATACACATGCAAAAAACCTCAAAGGAACAAACTTTTTTGTATGATGGAGTGGCTGTTGTTGTCTTGAATGTGCGCAAAATTCATTAGCAATATTCTAAAATAAATCTTTCCCTCCCCCCAAAAAAGATAAACACCTTGTAACTAAGTCATAACTGAATGGTAGAATAAATTTCATAGAAATGAGTGGATATACTTATCCCTAGTTTTGAGTTGGTTTTTGTAAGACACTTTGAGGTTGTGAAAAAAAGGAGTGTTGGCTATTTTTTTTAAAAAAATACCTAGAATAATAGTTTGTATGCTGAGAGACCTCTAATTGGATCTCTTTCTGCATACCTGGATAGGCTCCAAATTTCATGTCTGAACTATTTCTTGCTCTAGATTGCATCATCCAGTTATTGCAAAAGTGTAATCTATTTGTCCTGTTAGAAATGAAAGTGGACACCTATCAAACACTCTGCAAATGGAACTTTGCCCCCAAGGCTTTCATTTCAGTTTTTCAATCTGATTTTCCAGTGTCTTGTACCAGTATTGTGCTGGTTTGATTTTTCATTGTACTGTGCAAATAACAGACATACCGTTTAAATGGCAAGTCTCCCATAAAATCATCAGGTTTAGTCTCTGGCAACCATGTTTCACCTGCACAAACAGTCATGTTCCTATTTCACACAAGCAATTGGTTGGTAGAAAGAGGATGAAAGGACAAAATAAAATCCAAAGATCTTATGAGGGAAGGGAGGTTTCTCAGTATGTAATATTAGAGAATCGTAGCTCCATAAAAGAATATTTCTGAAAACTTCAACACACTCTACTTATACACCAGTACATCTCTGCCCATTATCATCGCTTCTCTAGCTCCATGACCTGCCACCATCCAAAGTGGTGGCATGGTAGGTAAAGGTAAAGGAACCCTGGATGTTTAAGTCCAGTCATACTTGACTGTGGGGTTGCAGAGCTCATCTCGCTTTTCAGGCCAAGGGAGCCGGCATTTGTCCACAGACAGCTTTCCGAGTTATGTGGCCAGCATGAGGAAACCGCTTCTGGTGCAACAGGACACCGTGATGGAAGCCAGAGTGCATGGAAACACAGTTTACCTTCCTGCTGCAACAATACCTATTTATGTACTCACTCTGGCGTGCTTTCAAAATTCTAGGTCAGCAGAAGCTGGGACAAAGCAATGGGTGCTCACCTCATCACGCGTATTCGAACTGCCAGCCTTCTGATCAGCAAGTCCAAGAGGTTCAGTGGTTTAGACCACAGCACCACCCATGTCCCCAGTGACATGAAAATCGGATTCCAGACCATACCTGGACTGCTGTGTCCAGTTCTGGGCATCACAATTTAAGAAGGATATTGACAAGCTGGAACTTGTGCAGAGGAGGGTGACCAAGATGATCAAGGATCTGGAAACCAGGCCTTGTGAGGAACAGTTGAAGGAGCTGGATATATTTAGCCTGGAAAAGAGGAAGCATAGAGGAGACATGATTCAGGAAAATTGAGTCTGTTAGTCAAGTGTTCACCTTATTTCTTTTCTTTTAAATCTTTCAAGCAGTTACACATTTTGAACAAGAAAAGCATCAAGAGGAAGCCTTTAAAGGATTATATTAAACTATTAAATCAAAGCTAAGCTAATGCACAACATAAACGATAAAGGTCAAGAATCTAGATTCAATAGAAATAAATGTCTTCAATATAGCATTCTATTTGAACATTTCATATGTATCAAGCCAGATTTGTTATTACGAGTTCAGATTTAGTGGGGAGGGGATCTCTAACACACTGGATGGATTTGCATGTGATGTGGAAGTGACACAAATACCATGTGGCAACAGCAGAGGAATCCCCCTACTGTGCAAATTTTATTCCAACAAAGTCCAGAATTAATACTTATAAATAGATAATATAGATTGTGGTACACATTAGTGTTGGATTTGGAATCCAACACATTATTGGCCAACCTGAGATTCTTTCAGAATAGATAACATGGAATTCCATCTAGCTGTGATGAGAGAATGATCTATGGGCAGCTCTGACAAGAAGATACACCTCAAGGTTTACAGTGATAAGCTAGAACTGGGCCAATCAGCTGGAGAACAATTGGGAGAATCTCAATGAAACATCTTTATTCAAAATAGCATACCTCTCCTCAGTCAAAGGACAAAAGAAGTCCAACACTTAGATGACCTGCTTATCAGCTCCCATGGGGATCTGGATGGCTGCTGTTGAAAACAGATGAATATGGACAGTGGTGTGATCCAGGAGAAATCTACTTAATTCTACAATTCCCAAATCACCATTTTTGTACCACAAGTGTAGTACAGAATCACTTCCCAAACAGATCCTCCGACACTCACCAAAAATTGATTTCCCACAAATTTCCCCAAATTTATTTCTCCTTGAATTCTGCCCCAGCCTTATTTTCTACACAGGTATCTTCCCAAAGAAGAAGAAATAAATTATGAATATGGAATGTTCTTGTGGCCAATTTACCTCATCTGCCTGGTACTGTGGGGCCTCCATCCTTACCGGAGGGTGAGGACCAGTCATTGGAGCTAGGCATTGTCATGCCCCTTGCCATCAACAGGTTTTGGCTTGCCCAGGGTGTCAGTTGAGATTAGTTTCCCACACTTTTCCATTCACCCTGCAGATGTTATGTTAATAAATGTGAACTTGTGCAACCTGTTTTATGTATCTTGTCTCTTCATTCCTTGGTCTGGTCATAATCCATGTCAATGGTATTCACCAGGAAGGGATGGAAATCACTACCACATAATAGCTGCAGTCCACACATTGAGCAGTACCAAAAGAGATAGTGGGAAATGGTGGTAGAGAACTCTCTATGTGGATGCTGATCTGTAAGGTGAATGTATTTCAAGGACCAGTTCTCTCTCTCTCTAGCTTCTATAACCTTAGATCAAAAATGGTGACCTTGCAACTCTCCAGGTGTTGTTGGACTCCAACTTATAGCGGCCCCAGCAGGGATGACCAAGATGGAAGTTGTAGTTCAGCAATATTCAGGAGGCAGGATAAGAAGCTCCCCATACCTGCCTTTAAATGTAGGCTGAGGATCATGTTTATAAAAATAGTTCTCGAGATTTCTTGAAGGAGGAGTGGCTTTGTGTGGAGATAGAGATATGAATTTTTGCATTTGCATTTGGCAATATTTAATTTTTGCATTTGAGTTAGCTCACAACAGTTCTGTGCATAATACGTTTATCTTATTCAACAGAACATGAATGATACAGGTAGACCTTTGATACCTGGCTTGCTTTCTGCACATTTTTGTTTGTTTGTGAGGTTTTGGTTCCATAAGTTATCTATGGACTGAAGTAAGTGAAGTTGTCTAAACAGAGATGCAAATTGAAGCATACAATTATTTGTTCCAAGGCAACTGACTGAGAAAGGAAAATAAAATAAAAGAAAAGCAGTGCCTGATTATCTGACCTTTACTTTCTTAATCGTAAATGAGTAAATAAATCATGCAGGATTATTTATTGTTCCTCTTGTTAAGCAATCCAGTTCCTTTTGTATTACTTTTAAAAAGAAAGGTCAAAAGTAAATCAGGCACAAATTAAACTAAAATTCCCTTCACTCTAGTCCTCAGGTTAAGTTGTGGAAGAAGAAATTGCATTGTTTGTATAGCTCTGTGAACATTTTATTGACCATGCCCTTTGCACCGCTCCCTTTCTCTTCTGGTTAGAGTTTCATCATTATTTGCTCTAAACTCATTAGGAGATCTATCTGGAGAACTCTGTAGGTCATGCTCACCTAGGAGCAGTCTGAGTTACATTTAGGTCCAGAGGGTGTATAATGTTGTTGATTAGATAAATCAAGCACAACATGAATGCTGTTAGAACTGCATGCGAGTTGATTTGGACCTGCCTTTCTTTACCAGCTTTCGCATAGAAATCAATTCAGTATAATGGACCCTTCTCCACCCCAGCTGCTTTAGGTTCTGTTTTCATCTTGGCGAAAGTTGCAAGGAGTATGGTGTGACAGACTGTAACATATAGGATTGCTACTGATAGCTTCTTAAAGTTATTTTTATGGATAACCCTCCTTTTAATAGTATTATGCATGCTTGTAACAGACACCTATTTTCAATAAACAAAAGTCTGTGTCCCTTAGACATATTAAGCATCAACACAAAATTCGTGGATCGGGGCAGATTCCATCACTTCTTTGAAGAAATAAAGTAAGTGCATCTCCATGGACAAGTCAGAAGACTGGTTCGTGCATATAACTTTTCCATAACTAAATACATGAAGACACTTCAAAAGGAATCCAGGGAGATAAAGTGGATTAAGACTCTGTTAGCTGCCCCATGCTCTGCGAGGAATGATGGGATACACCTGTAATAAACATATTGACCTCTTGAGTGATAGTAAAAGCATTTACATCCATTGCTTTCCATGGGTGCACTCTGAGTATGACTAGCTTTGGCTATAACCATTTATCTATGGTATCCTCCTTTGAGGTGCTTCTCCAGATTACTTGTACATTGAGCATTCATCTTGATTTGTGTGCACAAAGCCTATGCAGCAGTTAGACTATGTCCAGTCTTTATTGAGCATTCATCTTCATTTGCTTGCAGGGTGTATATACGTCTTCCCATTAATCATTTATTCATCATCACTTTCCTAATCCTTAATTTGATCCCATCACACAATAAACATTTTTCATCTCTCCCCCCTTGACAAAACGAATGCACAGTTTCACTTTGTTTGTCTGAATTTGGCCTTTAGTGCTGTGCAGTTCTGGATTGCAACTGGAATTGCAGGCCGTTTCTATAATTTAGAAGATGCATAAACAAAATGTGAGTATGGAGGGTGGAACCCCACTGGTTTAGTAAGACTGAAGGGTAGAATGCCAATCTGCTTTCTTATTGTTGATATTTTGTCAGATGGTATTTTGCAATATTTTGTTTCGGGGATTAGGAGGGAGACTGAAAATGAATTCAAATTAGGACTGTCACATTGCACTAATCTCACAATCTTTTAGAAAACTTTGATCAATTTACTTGTCTTGTGTTAATAATTTTCCCTGATGCTTCTACTAATTATAGCATGTTTTGGGACTCTTTATCCAAAAGGATTTCTCTCTCTTACAGCCCATCTGTTCCTCACACTTTGATGTTTCAGGAAGTGTGTGAACGCACGGCAGTTATTTCAATTAAATGGAGTCTGGTTCAGTTTTTACTGAGCTAACAGCAGTTTTCAATTGCCATTATATTTTCTTACATTGTATAGTCCCATGAAGCTAGCACAAGGAATCCCCTGAAGAGATTCCTCACCTGGCAATGGGTGACCTCGACAGGAGCATCCCTCCCACCACTATGTTGGCAGCTGAGTCTTGACAGCTGTGACAAAATTTATCTGAAGTATTGTGCTATCATACATACTGGAGTGAAGTAGGTCACTAAGTCTCCAGGGGGAAGATATTACACCACACATCTTAAACCTGCCATAAAATGTTGTACTGTTGTGAAAGCTTTATAAGCAGGTGGTGGTATACAATGGAGAGGAATGTTTGATATGGGACTCTTCAGAACTCCTGTAAAAAATTTTTGCTAGGCTTCATCAAAACAATTGTTGTTTCCCTTCTTCCATGTTTTGCCCAACCAGGAAATTCAAAACATGCCTTTAGTTGTTTCACCATAAGCAACATTAGCCTGCGGTAAATACAAGGTGAAGGAAATGAGCTCATCTCATGCTTTGTTTTGTTTTATGCAGACAGATAGTTGTTGGGATATTTCACCAAAATATCTATTTTTTACCTTGTATATTAAATTATTATTTCATTTTCTTTTTGAGAAATACAAATGGATGTCGAGGCTTTTAAAAATGAATGACAAGAAATACAGAGATTGTGGGCTGCCATGTATCAAATAATTATGGAACCACACAAAGAGTGCCTTGCAGTAGGCTAACACCAACGTAAGAGACCGATCATTCAACAACAGAGCACTGCACCTTCCATTCAAAGACTGTGGTATTTTTACATATTCGGCACCCTGTTTCTGTTTGTGTGTTATTGAACTAAAGGAGCAGGAGCTAGGAACAGCCACTGACAAAACAACAACACCCAACAACAAATGCCAGGACACTTCTTGTTGCCATGCAAATGGTTTTGATTCCATGGCACAGAAAGATATTATCTTTTTAACTTCTCACACCTTGCCCTTGGTTCTATAGAAAGGTATTTACTTTACAGAACGAAAAGCAGAGTTGACAGATTAAATGGAAAAGTTCACACATTGAGAGTTAGCAAAAGAAAGGCAAATCTGCAGAATGCCACAAAAACAGGTTTCCTTAAACATTTTGTGAGGAATCAAATCATAACTTATTGCCTGCTAAAAGTTACTCCATTCTTTTATTGGATTTCCTCCCTCCTCTCTCAACAGCTTGTTGTTTCAGCACAGTGAGATGTTTGCAGACTTGCTTTGGTCAGCCATAATTTATACTTCTCTGTGTGCAGAAAATCCCAAAGCTTATAATGCTTTAGAGTCTCAAGTGAACAGCATCCTTGTATACACTTGCTGCATTTCAGTGTGATTTCCTTTATACTCATTTTATATTATTAAACAGTAGCTCCCTTTATTAAAGAAATAAAAACCCGTATTCTATGGGCCTCTGATTTTCTTGGCATGAGGAGAGACACTTTATTTACCGCCTTTTGTCTTTATGAAAGAGTTAGAAAAGACCTGAAATATGAGGTAGGTATAGATGGAAGCAGGTGGCACATGTGAGCTAATGACCCCTGTGACTTCACACATCTCACTACCACCACAAACCTATTGTGTGATCTGTAGGGATGAAAGAAGGCATCCTTCTCCATTGTTTCCATTCTGCTGCAGTTCATCTTCCAGCATCTTGCTGTCCACTGTGGCAAAATTATGTTGTCATTACATCACTCCATTCATTTCAGTGCAAAGGAAGCACAATGCAAATCATTTGCGGACTGAATGCAACAACATCGGTGAATGCCGATCATATTCAGTGGCATTGACTTCCATTCCTGACATGTGGCAGATAAGCAAAGATCTGCCATTTCTGCTCCTGTTTCTGCTTTTATCAGAATCCTCTGACATCCCTAGTGGTCTGCCACCTTGGATGCTTTGCCATCTCATTTCCTCATTCTGAGATGCTAAGTCCTGAGCCAAACCAAGAGTGGCTCATTTTGTCAGTGCTACCCCAAGTGTAAAAAAAGGTAAAGGTACCCCTGACTGTCAGGGCCAGTCGTGTCCGACTCTAGGGTTGCGCGCTCATCTCGTTCAAGAGGCCGGGAGCCAGAGCTGTCCGGAGACACTTCCGGGTCACGTGGCCAGCGTGACGAAGCTGCTCTGGCGAGCCAGCACCAGCACCGCACACAGAAACGCCGTTTACCTTCCCGCCAGAACAGTACCTATTTATCTACTTGCACTTAGGGGTGCTTCCGAACTGCTAGGTGGGCAGGAGCTGGGACCAAACAACGGGAGCTCACCCCGCCGCAGGGATTTGAACCGCCGACCTTGCGATCAGCAAGTCCTAGGCACTGAGGTTTCACCCACAGCGCCACCCGCGTCCCGCATCCCAAGTGTACTCACCTTTTATCATTGCCTGGGTAGGAGCTTGACAATGTTCTCATTGCACAAACATGTTCAGGAAGCTGCATCTCCATCTGACAAGTGCCCCAACCCAGGATCAGAATCCGCCAAAGGGAGATAGCCTCATACCATTCCAAAAATTGTTCTGGCAGCCAAAGAGGTCCAGGATCAAATGACATGCTCTACTGCACATCAATACTTGACAGAACTCTTATTCAATGTTCTATGCTCAATACTAGAGTCTTTAACTGTAAAGATGGAAATGACAGCAGGAATTCTATAAAGGTAAAGGTAAATGGATCCCTGACCATTAGGTCCAGTCGTGACCAACTCTGGGGTTGTGGTGCTCATCTCGCTTTATTGGCCGAGGGAGCCGGCGTACAGCTTCCAGGTCATGTGGCCAGCATGACTAAGCTGCTTCTGGCGAACCAGAGCAGCGCATGGAAATGCCATTTACCTTCCCACCAGAGCGGTACCTATTTATCTACTTGCACTTTGACGTGCTTTCGAACTGCTAGGTTAGCAGGAGCAGGGACCGAGCAACGGGAGCTCAGCCTGTTGCAGGGATTTGAACCGCTGACCTTCTGATCAGCAAGTCTTAGGCTCTGTGGTTTAACCCACAGTGCCACCCGCATCCCTACTAATTCTATAGCCACTGTTTAAAAAACACCCTATGTGTTGGCACAGCTACACCCTCTACTTCACCAGATTCCCTAGTTTAACTATCCGTAACTGTTATCAGGGACAAAACTTTCTCCTGCCACACTTAAAAGCCTTGTAATGTTTCATTTTTCTTAAATAATTTGCAGTACTGTCCTGTTGTTCTAATAGATGCTAGCGCACAACTGTGGTGTTTCGGGCTTTATGTTTTGATTTATAGCATCTTGGAACTAACAGGGAATCATATTTTTTACATTTAGCTTTAACTGCCTGCCAAATATTTTCCATTTGGAAAAAGAGTATTTTCTGAAAGCTAAATATCATACAATTTATCTGCAGCCCTAGCCCTGGAATTAATTTGTTTCAGGCAAGAGGGGAGGAAAACATTACCCCAAAGACTGCCTACATTTATCAAGAAGTCATAAAGCTAAAAGGTTTAACAGCTTTGATTTTATAAGTGAACTCGGACTGTGTAAAAAGTTCAATTATTCACGATTTGATTTTTTTATCAAAAAAGTATAACATTATTAAAATGATGGCACAAGCAAATTATTTCTAATTCACTGACTTTATTTTTTAAGCAGGAGCCTGTCATTACAAGATCATGAATTCCCCCATTCTTGGAATAAAATACATATTATATCTGGACTTCCGAAAAAGCTTTTGAAAAAGTCCATCAGACTAAGAGTGCATTCAGAAGCGGGGGTTATTGCATTAGGCTTCCTGCTTAGAATGTCCGCACCTCTCTTCTAGTTTCTAATGTTCAGTTCACACTGTATTATCTGTTGCATAATGGAACTGTCAAGATACTGCTGTGTCATGCATTTCACTTGTGTAAATTTCACTACTGCCAGAGGACATGGTATAACACAACTGTGGATGTCATTTGACATATCAACCCCGCCCCCTTTGTTTCTTTGTGATTTACTCATGAAAGTGGCAGAAAAGAACTGTATGACAGAATACTGCCCCAGGTGCTCAAATTTCTTATTCATTTCCTCTACTGAATCAGGACACACATTTGGGCAAGAGGTGCTGGTGTATAATAATCCCTAATGCTTGGTCATATTTCTAACTATCTGTGCCTCTTGTTGCTGGATTAGAAACCAAGTATGCAGTCCTGTTCAGGAAGGGACGGCATTCAATCCATACTCCTTCCTAAACGGGTGGCTAGCACCTTTTGTTATGTAGGACAGTGAAGCTTATGAGCCTTGACCACCGTCTGACTCAGAACAAGATTGGGTTTTAATAGCCATGAAGCATAATTAATATAGGGCTCTCCAGCTGCAACAAAATTATGTATTATAGGGCCATGATGGAGTACTATGATAAAAGGGAGTTAAGTGGATGGCTCCACAGAGTATTTAAGAGTGTCCATCATAACTTAGAAAATATTTAGGTGTCAGCACAAGAAATAAACCTCTGATGTAGTTTTTTTTAGACATCAACAAAAACGAGAGCCATCAAACTGTCAGGCTGATTTTTATCTTAAGGGACCTTCCTGAGTTTGTGTGGGCACATCAGTTAAGGATTCACAAGACATGAAACAATGTTTTTCTCAAAAGGCGCTGCAAGAATCTTATTACAGGCAGCTAAAATTCAGATGGAAACGCTTCACAATCACATGAGGTACAAGCCTATAAAGACTAGGGTTTAGCGCCAACCAGAACTTGGAAAGTTCATTTTAAAAATATATTAGGTTTTGTTCAATTGCAACATGTCCCTAAAGGAATGAATCCAGTTCACGTTTATCCCCTTTTCAGTTCACAGCTCAGTTCAAGTTAAAGGAGCTTCGTGGGGGGGGGGGTCAACATTCAGAATGCTACAAGCTGCTGTGATGAAATATAAGATATGCTTAAGAAAAAAGTCGTGTCTTTTTTTACTGTTGAAGAGTTTAATGAATAACTCCCCCCCCCAAAAAAAGAGATATATACAAAGCATACACACAGGTGATTTAATATCTGTAGCATGTTTTGGCTGTCCAACTCACTGAAACTTGGGGAGAGGGGAGGTTCCCCACTTCCATTACTGGCACCTCATACAGATCCTTGGACCACCTTGGTCCACCTTGGACAGGCCCAGAATTTTTCTGATGCACCACTCTTTGGCTCAGGTGTTAGGATTAATCCAAATCTGCTTCACACTCCTGATAGTGATACAATGTCAGCATAAGTACAACCACAAACAAAGGTAATGTGTGTTTCATTGTTCCACTAATCTGTTCCTTGGAAAGTCTTTTCAGTCTTCCTATTAATGGTTGAGGTGCCTGCTAAATGATTCTCAGGGTCCTTTACAACTCTACAATTCTATTATTCTAGAGCAAGGAATTGGTATTTTTTATTTTAAAAAATTGGACAAGTTACACCAGGAGGGAGCACAAGCAAATATGTGCTAGAGTATAAAAGTACCTGCTTGAGGTAAGTGCTTCTGGGGGAGGATTTTTGTTCTAATGAATCTCTTTCTTGCACCAAACATGTCAGAAATAAAGCTTTCTTGTATGATTCTGATGTTGGTCCCTCATTCCCCAGTCAGCAGGGGTCAGGCCTGACATCTCACTTAACTTCTTATGGAGACAGAATATCTCTTGACTCATGTAACTTAAAGTAAGCCCTCTGGCTGAATACATAAGACAGGATCCGCCAGGAGACCCGTCCTTTCCTTTCCTCGCAGTCTTTCTGTGATGCAAGGTTTCAAGGAAGGCAAGATGAAAACAGATAAAAGAAAAAGAGCTCTCGATGGAGCTTTTTTTGAATCCCAAGAGTATGGACCCCAAGTTAAACTCCCAACTTTGATTCAAATATATAACTCCACAAGCCTTGTTCAACCAAACCCACGCACTGCCACTAGAGGACATCTTAGCTTGATAGCTATGGCTAGGTTTGCAAAACACAAAACACACAGGCACACCTCACCCATCCAAAAGCAGCTATATAGACTATTTCAAGAAGAAAATCAGGTCACTGGCATTTACATATAAATCACATTTTAGTAATATAACCCTTGTAATAGACTGTTCTTTCAATAGTAAGTTCTTACATAGCGAGTAAGACTAGAAAGATCCCCCGTGACTGGGAAGGAGATTTCATTGTGAAGTAGAGAGTTTCCCACCACAGCTGGCACCTCTCCATCTCTCTCTTTTTTAAAGCATCAGATTTGTCATTTTAAAACAGATGATAGGATAATTTGTAGTTTTATATACACTATTTAGAAAAAAAAACAATTGCCGAAAAGAATAGTTTACCCAGGAAATAGTACATTAATCACATTTTAAACCTCTCCTGAAATCTAGAGACCTCCACCTCTTCAGACTTAGGCCGCAATCCTAACTGTGTGTACTCAGGAGCAAATCCTACTGAATTCAGTCGGGTTTACTCTCAGTTAAGCTAACTTTCAATTTTACACATTCGTCTTAAAGGGATTAATTTGGAGGTATATGCCATTAATTTCTTTATAATTAATTTCTTAGTATATCTAGAGGCTAACAGGCCATGCAAAAAAAAAACCCAACTACTGCACTTCAGCAGTTCCTAGGATTCTGCATAAGGATGTAAGAAGCCCTATAGAAAATATTCAGTAATCACATCAAAATTATCTAGACCAGAGTAGACTAACAGGGTGTCCACCTGATGCCACTGAGCTTCAACTGCTATCAATTCCAGCATGGTCAATGTTCAGGGGTGATGGAAGTTGTCATCTATCAAGATATGGAGGGCACCACTTTGGCTGCCCCAGATTTAGACTGGGGTGGGGGAGAAATTTGATTTAGTTTGCATTTGAAGGCGAATCTACCTAATTCAGTTTTTCTGAAACAATACATGAACCAAAGCACGATCATACTTTGACATCTGCACTTCTCTGAATTTTGCAGTGAAGTTCTCCAGACAAGCAATTTGAATGAAAAAAATGCATACCTCAGGGTAAAGTGTGCATATATGTGCTTATTGAATTGCATTGAAACATTGGTGTATTAGGAGAAATTTGCACTAAGATACCGATGAATTTTCAAGAGAACTTTAAAAAGCACTTCAAACTGATTTGGAAATGTGGAGAACTGCACTTTAGACTGGGAAAATGAGAAATCGAGAGAATCCAAAACTGGAAGATTTAATGACACCTACTTTAGACTATATAATGTATGTTCTACTTGAGAAGAACACTCCAGATTTGATGGCAACCTAGACATGACCATGCACATTGCTGAGTAGTATCTCTGATTTCCATTTCCTATAGTGTTTTGCCTGAGCAGGAGCTTGCCAGGACCCACAAAAATTGTATCCATTTTTCCATTCAGCAAACTTGGATGGCAACTGTTAACTGCCACCACAAGAACCACAGCAGATGTTTCGCAGCATGCATAGCTGAATCATGAATTTTGCAACTGCATGGAAATTAATAAATGGTAGAATTTTGATTATTTGGGATATGCATGAAAATACTCACTGCAGAACTGTGCTAGACAAGGAAACCCTGAGCTGGCTTATGCAAACCAACCTGGCCAGCCTAGTGAAGAGCAAAGCCATTAACATGACAAAGGGTGCTGATGGCCCATCTAAGACAGGGGTTGCCAAGGTGATGGGGAGGGGGTGACGTGACAGGGAAAGAGAGTCTTGAACAAGGTGTGCTAGGAGGAGAAAGAAGAAGAAAAAGGAGGAGGAGGAGGGGGAGAGAAAAGAGATCCATCTCAGGCAGGCTGCTGAAGGCAGGTTGGGTGAGATGTTTTGGGCTCCAGTGCTGCACTGCTATGAGGAACAAGCCCCTCTTGAGATGCCTATGGCCCTGTGGGGGGTGGCTTCCAATTTTTGTAACAGTATGTTATCATTTGAGTTTGGGGAGATTTTTTTTCTTCAAGCATGAGGAGAAAATAGAAGGTGAAATCAGTGTGAAGCTCCTAAGAAATAAACATATTCCATGAAAAATAGCTTTGTATGTTTGTGTGTGTTGAGGGTGGATGGATGTGCAATGCAACACCCATCAGTTTTTCAGTCAGGTCATGCGGACGTCAGCCCAAAAAAGGTTCTCCATACCTAATGGAGAGCACAGACAATGCCACTATGCAGAGTTCTACTCTTGACAGAGATTTTTCCGTGCTACAGTCTGTCACCATAAGCAACTGGTGGTGAGCAAAATCTCTCCGCTCAATGAGAGTCATCCACACATAGGGCAGCTCTTACTCACAGGTTGTTTCCATGGATTGGCATGTGGTCCCTGAAAGACTTTAGATAGGCACTCACACAAAATATACTTTAAAAGGCGTCTAATTCATTCGTCTTAGCTGCCCTTTCTTTCCAAGTGCAATTCAAAAGCTGTAGCTTCTCAAGTGTACATTTTGCCTCCTACTGTAAAAGGTGTGCCCCTTAATCAAAACTTTAAAAAGAGCAATGCGAATACTGAGGGGGGAAAGTGCCACAAGAAACCTTTTGAAATTATGTATTCCATCTGGGAAATTGAAATATATTCTTTAGTTGCTGCCTCCCTTTCACAAAATAAAAAAAGAGAAAGACTATCAATATTCTGTGGAGGAGATTGAGTGAACATTTCCACCACGGAAACCTAAATAGTTTCAATAGAATATATTTCAATGCAGGCTATTCAGAGTCTTTCAAGGGAAGAAGCACAATAAAAAGAAACCCAGATCTCTTTCTTTTCTGATTCTTGGCTGGAGGCAAGTGGTTTCTGAAAGAGAATTTTTAGCATTTGAAGGAAAGAGCTTCCTGCATTTTGTGCACAAATGATCATTGGGCAGTAACAACATAGCCATATCCAAGGCTACCAAAAATAATGGACAAAGTTTGTGTCTGTGTGTGGGAGTGGGGTGTTAGAAGGAGTCAACTGATTTACAAAATGTGCAGTAATAACAGACCTCACTTTAAAACAGAGAGTGGGAAATATGGTGTAACAGCATGCAAAGAATCTGCCTCAAATACATTGCTCCTTTTCAGTATGAGGAATGTGTATCAAATACATTGCTGCTTTTAAGTGTGAAAATATTGTTGGTGCCTCTGGAAACTCACTCAGATCTGAAAATCTCTTTATAGTTCAGTTGTCAACCCTTCTAAACTCACATTGAAGGAGGAAATTTATTTTGTAAAACCTTCCAAAATTTGTCTTGAGGCAAACTCCATTGGCTACAAAGATGCCTCTGAATAATGAAAAAAACATTAATATTGGTAAATAGATGAAAGTATATCCCCCCATCTGAAGATGTTAAAGGACTTGCTCCAAGTAGTACTAGAGACTACAGGTACATGGGTTTTTGAAAGCTTCACAGGAGACTCGCATTCAAACAAATGAAAATTTGGTAGCATTCATAAAGAGTGAGCTAAAGAGTTCAGGTTATAGAAAGCATTTGAAAGCTTGGGACATTATACATGTAGACTGAGTTTCATCCCAATTATTTCTACTCAATCCCAATTATTTCTGATGCTGTCATTATCATGAGATAATGTCAAGTATAGTTTTCCTTTCAGTAAGGAACATAAGATTGTCTTCCATTTACAGGACCACCTCTCCTGGTATGCCCCGCAGAGGACCTTAAGGTCCATGAATAATCATAGTTTAGAGGTCCCGGGCCCTAAGGAAGTCAGATTATCCTTCACCAGGGCCAGGGCCTTCTCAGTGATGGCTCCGACCTGGTGGAATGCTCTGTCCCATGAAACCAGGGCCCTGCAGGATTTAACCTCCTTCAGCAGGGCCTGTAAGACAGAGCTATTCCGCCTTGCTTTCAATTTGAATATAGCCTGATCTTTTATTCCCCTTCCTTCCCTCCCCCTCTCCTTTTTATGAAGATTACCCGCTCTGGGATCCCACAGCTAATTCTCCCCTGGCCTCCTTGCTGGCCCAAATAGGACTAATTTAGCCAGCTAGCCCTGGTGATCATCTAATGCTTATTGGATGGATTTCCCCTAAATTGATTTTAGGATATGAATTTATTGTTATTCACACTTTTATACTATATTTTGTGCTGTTTTTTGTTGTATCACAATTAAGTGTTTTAAATTTGTTGTTAGCTGCCCTGAGCCTGGTTTTCTGAACAGGGAAGGGCAGGGTATAAATAAAAATTTATCTCCAGCAGTTTGCTTTTATGGTAAGCAAAAAAGTCACAACTACTACTGGGACACAGAAGAGCACAGCAATTCTTCGTCCACTCCTTTCCTTGTAGCTCCAGTGGCACCTTCTGTTTCCAGGATGGAGAACCTCAGAGCCAGGGGCCAAAAGTGTCCCTCACTCAAGCCTCTGTATCTGGTCTCAGGATTCTCCTCAGTCAGACTCTGCACCACTGACTGGTCTTGCTGCATGCCCTCCTTGTGTGCTTTTGCTGGGCTGGAATGTGTCCTTGAACTATAATCATGCCTCTTGCTTCCCTGGATGGATGGTAGAGATAGGCAAGTGAGCATGTGTAGAACCTGCCCTATTGTACAAAGACAAACTTTACATTCATTGCCCTGCCCACTTTTGCCTCTGGGTCCTGCCTATCATTGGCATGTGGCCCCTGGAAGGTTGCTCAGAAGGAAATGTGGCCCTCAGGCTGTAAGGCATTATTTCCCCATGTTTGATTTTTTTTTGCAAATGTAGAGGATGAAAAGAGATGCCAGGCAGGCAATTTCAAGCGGAAGCAGGCCTCACGCTTAACTAGTTCAAAGCAAAGTGTGAGCCAGCTTGCTTCTCCAGCCTTAGAAGCAATTAGATAATTACAGATTTTACCATATTAAGTCCATAAGCTGATAGTTCATCTGGAATGATGATAGAGTGGAGGGTGAAAATCCTATCTCCGTCCTTGAGGTTTTCATAAAAGCTGTGGATTTCATTATTCACTTTGCTGCCTGTGCAGTTATGTAGAACATTGTTTCCCACCGCCAAGGTAGTTACAGCCAGCTCGGAGAGCCAGCCGTTTCATGCATTCATTGGGTAAGAGGTGCCTTTCACTCCTTCTGTAAAAATCGCTGGTCTTCAGCTAGTGCTTTTTGAGGCAGATGGAGGAAAAATGGAAATTGGGATTAGGGAGGCCAAAAATAGAGTGTGCTTAGTACCAGAGACTTAGAAGCCGTGTATATGAGCAAGGAGGAGAGGCTATTACGAATGTCAGTCAAACTCTACTTTTAAAACTTGGAGATAGAAGAATAATCAGCGGGACAGATTTGCAGCTTGTCATTACCAATAGCTACCTCTAGCATGATTAATGATGTGAAAGCCCAGCGTGAGATATTCTCTCTGGTGTCCAAAAGTTCTTTTAAAAGTATCTAGGCAGCTTCTGCAAAAACAGATTCCTTACTTGTCAACTGCATTACATCCTCTCTCCATGCTTCTCCTCTGAATACTGAATATATCTACTTTTCTAACTTCAGAAGCAACCAACTGCTGATTCTGCCTACAGTGGAGGGGAAAAAACCATCACAATCAGCTGAAGGACATAGAATAAACCTAGACTACCTACCTACCTGTTTGCTTTCTCTCTTGGTGCCTTAACATTTCTCCAGAGAACTTGTATGACTAACTGCTTTGACTTACAAAAGAGTCCTTATGCACAAGAGCTGTGATGCATTATGAATAATCTGAATTATGAACACTTTGGCAAGAGAGGCTGCTAGTAACTTGTGATGCTTTCAGCGATCTTCTCATCCAGGAGTTTCCCTGTAGTTCTGAATTATCTCATCTTGTTTCCAAAGTGGAACTGATGCATTAGGAATCCTTCATTGTTCTCCCCCCCCCCCCTTTAAATTTTGTATTGAATGCAGCACATGTGGAATCTGCCGCCTCTTTGAGTTCCTATCATGCATTTGTGAGTCTTTCCTTGTCTATTTTGCTGTGATAAAACACTGCAAAAGGAAAAGCAAAAGCAATTGTACATACATGTGATTGCATCAAGATCCTTTTGTGTGTGGTGTTTTACTATTTTTCACGCATGCATGGATGTACTAGTAAAATAACACGCAAAACCAACCTTCATGAATGGAAATGTTGTTACAAGGCTTTTGCCGTTAGCTTCCATTTTGTGTTTGGGGCAAACCAAAGATTGCTTTGGCTAAAGCACAGGAACATGGGAATGACCATTCTTTCTTGATGTTACATCCAGTCTTGTAGTTGATTTCTCTGTGCTTGGCCTTCTTGTCAGTGAGGTCATGAGTATCCAGGAAGTTGATTGATGGACTACCAGGTTGCAATAACGATAATAAGGCAAAATGATTGGTAATCAAGAGGTCACCAAATGATGGTTTATGCATCTAAAAAGCTCCTGCACTGAGCTCCAGACACAAACTTTCTCCATAAACCAGAAATTTTACACAAATATAGATGCAGATAGAAATGGCCTACCCATTAGGCAGGCGGAAGCAGCTGCCTCAGTTGACAGAATCCCGCAGCGCCCCACCCACTCCTTTCACTAGGGTGTCATGGCAGCGGCTTCCAGAAAGTTCTCATGAGAACTTGCTGGAAGCTCGCACAACTCAACCCCAGTAAGTGAGGCTTCAGCAATGAGGGCAGCTGTGAGGAGTCCTGGTTCCCACATAGAGTGCATTGCAGTAGTCCAAGTGAGAGATGACTACAGCATGCACCACTCTGGCGAGACAGTCCGCAGGCACATAGGGTCTCAGCCTGCGTACCAGATGGAGCTGGCAAACAGCTGCCCTAGACACAGAATTGACCTGTGCCTCCATGGACAGCTGCAAGTCCAAAATGACTCCCAGGCTGCGCACCTGGTCTTTCAGGGGCAGAGTTACCCCATTCAGGACCATGGTGTCCTCCACACCTGCCCACCTCCTGTCCCCCCAAAACAGTACTTCTGTCTTGTCAGGATTCAACCTCAATTTGTTAGCCACCATTCATCCTCTTCATTGGTTCTGATTTGAAAGAGAGGTAGAGCTGGGTATCATCCGCATACTGATGAACACTAGGCATATGCAAGAAAAACAGCATGAGTCACCAGGAAGACACTTGGTATAGCTATTGTTCTTGAAAGATAAATACATTCAGAAAGAGCATCTAAGATAAATCTTCCAGTTAAATCATTCTTGTTTACATGCCCCAGTCTACATCTTAGCAGAACCTTCCCTGCCATATTACTGGGTCTTCTCTCCTGTAACCCCTCCCCAATGCCACGCTGGAATTTATCCAATCCCCTTTCATTTCCTCATTTTAACCTCCTCTCATTGGTCATCATGCTGGCTCACCTAAACACACTTTTGGATCTACTACATGCCTATCTAAGCCCAAGTTTTAGCCTTAGTTGCTGTCAAGTCTTCTCCCTCGTGCAACCTCTCTGTGTATCCCAAGAACACAGAATCACATCTTTATGTCAACGTTGGACTTCAAGCCTAAGGCATAGCAAAGAGTCTATGCTGCTGGTCCTGCACTCCAACATATTGAGGCCAAAAACTGTAATGTGCACCTTCCCAGCTGCACTCCCAAATGACTCACATGACCTGTGTGAGATCACTGAGCCCCAAAACACATATTTTGGGGCAAAATGCATGGGATTGTGACCTCACAATGGGATGTCTCAATTTAATCAGGGCAGTTGAGGGGTAGGCAATGGGGTTTATCGAGGCATAAGCTGCTATTTTCAGAGCATATAATTTGGTTAAGTTATTTATGATCAAGTTGCTCATCTGAACCTAGTCCGAATCATATCCCATAAATAAAATATTTTTAATGAAAATTAAATCTTGGAATGGTCTGAGGAAAGGAGAACAGATGGGGCCTGCTTTTTAAGTCCTTGGAGACGACCAGGAAGAGCAAAGTCTTCTGTCTGGTCCACTCATGATCATTTTCAATAAACAGTATTTTAAACGAGGGAGGGAAACCGCAGATGGTGGGCATTTGTACTTCTTGTGTTGTACTATATAATGAGTAATAGTAAAGAGAAAATTCAAAACACAGACATTGTTTAATTTCCGATAACAGCTGGTGATAACATGGGTACACAAACCTTCTGAGGCTTTCAAGTCAATCTGTTGCTTCTCCATTTCCTCTGAAGGAATGTGTGAGGCTGGTTCAACATATGCCTCAGAATGAAATGGAAATAACAAGACAGAATGTTGAGGTACTTGACAACACAACTTCATCCTGCAGGTGGGGAAAGTTGTGATCCTTCCTTTAAAACAAAACAGAAATATTGATAAGTAGAAAACTAGCCAAGCTAGATTTTTAAGTGCGGGGAAGTGTTATGCAGTCAAACTCTTTTTAAAACAACTCTTTTTAAAAAAAAAAATGTATCCCCTACATGCAGTCTGAAGTGGTACAGTCCATTTTGCCAATCAGCATTTTATTACCTCACTCTGATGTAAGAAGACCAGCCTTCAGCAACCTGGTGCCCTGCAGATGTCTGGGATTACAACTTCCACAGCTGGGAAGCTGAGGCTGTCAGGGGTTATAGGCCAAAACATCTGGAAGGTACCACATTGGTGATGGCTAGCACAGACAATGCTTCAAACTTTCTCCTTGTGCAGGAATAAAGTAAAATAAAATAAACCCTCAACGATCAACCTGCAAAGCAGCAAATCATAAAGGTAAAATATGATGTTATAAAAAAGTTAGAAATGTTCCTCTCCAAATGCTTCTGGGGACTATTTGCCTAGTAGCATCTATGTTGGAACATTCAAAGCTAGAGGCTAATAATTTCATTTTTAGGAAGTCATAAACAGCAATCCTTTTCGTCAGATGATGAAAAGTAGTGTTGATTGAGTGTATCCAAATGACAAACACATTATTGTGATATCAGTTGCAGGTGCTTTAAGTATTATGATTCCTGTCTGTTTTGGTGACAGGCACAGCAGAAGTAAATTTGTCTTCAAGAAAGGGTAAGATATCCAATAGGTATCTGTGGTGAGGTCAAAAAGATAATCTCTGCATTTTGTCCTGATCATAAAATAATCAGTCATCACCACCATCATTTCATGGCTACAATTTGCCTGGAGTTAGCCTTTTAAATGTGTGTATATTTAGAAAATCAGAATGTAGTCAATATGCTAAGGAATATTTATGTAGGATGCTTTGTTTGCACGTTACAATTAAATTAGAGAAACCTAATAGCCTATTTTGATAAAGCTAGGTATTAGAGTAAGCAAATGTAAGAACTCCCCTATGTATTGCGTTGCAGTCCCCAACCATCTGGAGCATTTGGTGGGGAGGGGTATCAGGCTGAAAGAGACAGAACTTCCATTAGTAGAAGCCAGAAATGCCCTTAATATGAGAGGAACTCTTCCCACAGATCCAACTCCATGTTTTGTTGTTAGAAAATGGAAGAAAGTTAACAATGAAAGCTGGGATATGCGCAGATCAAAACTGAGCCTCTACTTCTAATCTTTAACATGAATATTTCATAAATAGAAGAATGTAGGTCTCGATAAATCCAGAAAACATTTTCACTTTTGCAAGAGAATTTCTCTTTCCTTTCTTCTCCAGTAGCCCTTGCACAAACTCCAAAATCTGCTGGGAGAGGGGCAACCACCTCAGCAGATTAGGGGGCGGCATGTGGAGGACGGGGGGGGGGGGCTGCAGAGGGAACCTCAGTCCATTCCACAAACAGTTTCTGTTTCATTGGAGGGCCTTTTAATTTCACCCATAATATCACCAAGATATGTAATGATCAGATACTTTCGTTTCAAGAAGTGGCAATCAATATAAAAATGAAAAGACTGCCTTTCCGTCAATATTGTGAAAGACGTATAGTTATCACATTAATCATGCAACATGTCAGGGCGAGATCAAAGTTTGAGAAACTTGGGCCACAAACAATATTAAACAATCTATTAAGGTATCGAATAAGGAAATAATGGCAGGATTTCCTGGCAACTTGCCCATATCAAACTAAATGGGAGGAAGGCTTGGAGTTTTGCTGCACTGCAAGATGCATGAGAATTGATTTGGTATAATATATCCTATAAACTGATAGGCATAATCCTGAAGGAATATGTCTCTCAAATATGTTTCAGCAGCACTTAACACTATGTAATTTCAACAACAGAAACCTAATTTCAACAATGGAAAAACCCTGGAAATGTGAATTATAAGACCAACAGCTTTTATGCATATATGATGGAATTGCAACAAATATTTTTTTAAAAACACCAAACATTCTGGGGGAAAGTTACAAAACAAATCAGGGAAATATTGGGATATGATTTGCCAAGGGATCTGGTGGTCTTACATTTGTATTATCTGGAGGGCCGAACTGAAACATATAATGAATAATTTGTTTCAGATCAATGCACTGCATATAGCAGATAAGTGGAAGGATAATGCTGAAACTGTTTTAATGAATGTCTTTTTAAAAATGCAGAGAGCAGAAATAGTAAAATTATGTTAGAATAAGTTATAGATAACAACAGGAACATATATTTATTGAAAACTGGATAATGTTTATTCAGTACAGTACTGGAATGTAAATAAGTAGCTGCCGTATACCACATCAGACTATTCATTCATCTAACTAGTTTTGCCTACTACTCAGAATCCCAGCTGGTAAATGCAATTGCTCAGTGAATTTTTCCTCTTTCCCCCCAGTTATAATTAATTCCAGGCTAGTTCTGTATTCTTCAAATTGCAACCTCCCTGGTATCTCTATTTGGAAGTACATTATCTACTGATTTGGGGAGATGATGTTTTCATTGGAGCAATACTTACACTGGCAGCGGCTGTGTGAGATCTTCCTGAAGTTATTGGTTATTTAGCTCCAAGATGAATATCCTGCAAAGAAATATGAGAGGAACAACAGGCAGAGTGGAATGTCATCTTTAGTGTACCTATAAAACATGTAGGAGGACAAGTGTTATTAATCAGCTCTTCGTTTCATTTGGTCCTTCCTGACTATATGCAGTTTGTCAATCTATCACCAAATCCCCATCAAAAAGCTGCTTGTTTTCAGGCATTCTGGGCTGTCCATTAACTTCCGTGGGCATATTTTTATGTATGCTTCCTCTTTTTTTCAGGTTTCACATTGCACCATCATTGTAAGTGGGAGTGGAATCAAGACCCCTGATTAAGTTTCAGGACCTAGTTACCTGGAGGAATGTCTCTCCCATGATTAAAGGTCTTCCAGGAAGACCCTTCTGGTTGCATTGGCACCAAATAAAGCCTGACATACCAGGAATATGTGACAGGGCCTTCTTGGTGGTTGAACCACAGATGTGGATCACTCTTCCCCCTGAGTTTTACCTGATATCAGTATTACCTGACTTTCATCACCAGTTTGAAATGTTTGCATCCCACCAGGCATTCCAAAGTGCGCACACAGCTTTTGTATTAATTGTATTCTGATTAAAGGTTAGCTACCTTGGTTTTATATGGAAATCTCAATACGCCAGCCCAATATTTTATTCAGCAACCTTGGCTTTTGTAGCCAGAGTCAGTCAGGGCCTCACCCTTTGAGACCAAGTGGGAAAAGACCTACAAGCCAGAGTGCAGATCTCCCAGGACTCACAGCCAAGGTGATACAATATAGTTATGATTTCCATGCTACTATGAACGCCATGATCTGCCCTGAGATTGTTACATGATGAACGGCAGAATTCCTCCCTGTCACAATCCGAACTCCACCCACTTCCCCATTGCACTGACAGCATTTTTCTAGTATAATGGTCCCAACGGAGGTAGATGCTGCTGGCACACAACAGTGGGCGCTATGCCAGCATAGAATCCATTCACTGACACATATTTGATGCAAGAAGACTTTGGAGCAATCCTATCTCTGCCCAGCAGGTCTAAATTGTGGACAACATTAGTGGACTTATGGATTATGTTGCTTTCTTGGCTAAAGATGAGACCTGCCCCATGCATTCACAAAATACAAATACAAATGCATCACACGAAGTCTCAAGTTTCCTCAACTGGGACTTAGAGAGCAGCTTGGCAGGCCTGTGCCTGAGCTCCCAGTAGGCATATATACATATAATCCCTTTCCACATTATAATTTCAGTCAGGGGAGTAACTTGTCAACTCACTTCTGTTACTGACCATTCTAACATGGAAAGGGGTCTTTAGAGAGCTTCACAATGAGGCGGATGAATTCAGAAAAGCTATTCTCTATAATGTAAGAGATCTCACAAGACCACATGCATCATTTACTCAAAGGATATAACCTTGAAAATTTGTGAACCAACTGAAGTAGTCATTTCTTTTTCAAGCCCTGTTAGGCATAACATATCACCATTTCCCTCCTGCTTAGAATACTGCCTAAATTAGTAATTAGGAACACTCCAAATCTTCAAAACAATATGGAGTTCAAGCAATTAACAATGTGATCCTATGCATGCTTACTCAAAAGTAAGTATTAAATGCAGCCCCATTTAATTCTGCATAGGATTTCAGAAGAGTACCAAGAGAGAAGGGACAAATATTCAAATACTAGTATAATATTTGTGTATTGATCAACACTGCCCTCATTAATAGTTGGAAGTCAAGGAACAGAACTCTCCTGCTTTTTCACATTTCACTTTCTACATGGAAAAGATCTCTCAATTTTTACTCTGAATTTCCTTTTATTAAAGAAACCAAATAAAACTCAGGTTTTCATTCATTATCATGAGGGGTACCATTTCATGGAAAAAGATGTAATTTGAAGAAATGCTAAAAGGCCCACCTGGGAATATGTTCAGATTTAAGCAGCAAAAAAAATTTTTAAGAGAATTTGCTGTAGCTTTTATACTTCATAATGACTCTAGCAATGCTATCATAGTCACATAGAATCAATTCAACAAAGGGATTTCTGTCTTTGGTTTACAGAACTACCAAACTATCTTCCGTGTGCTGCTGTTCCAGCATGCAGAGAAATCTGCTGAGGGATAAACAGATTTAGTTATTTTTTACTCCACACATTCAGGAACACACAACCAGTTCATTAGGGCTGTGTAGGGAATAGGAGAGCCATACAAAGCTGACCTAACCCTCATTCTCCTCTTGGTTAAGTTATGCTTTACTCTAGAGCTTGACTGAGCAAAGAATGGGATGGAAGATGCAGAGCTCCCATTTCCTAGTTTATCCTGGAACATTGTATGTTTACAGAGCAAGGGTAGGAGTTGGTGGGTGGGGGAGAAAGTCCTATGGGGAATCCTTCCATGCATGGATATTGTGCCCACATAAGGAAGGGTCGTAGTCCTAGTCTATAGGACAATTAGTTTGTAATAGTAGTTATTCAGTATGTGTATAAGCTGTCAGTTGGCCAGAATTATAGGTGCCCCTGGACAATAATTGCATTTGGTCAGAAACATGAGGAGGGAGAAGCAATATTCCCCACCTTCCTGAAATGGCATTGCATAAAGTCTGCATTGTATAAAAGAAATTGTAGGTCAGCCACCTAGGAGAAAGATGTGCTTTTTGAGAAAGATCATTGTCCATTTCCAAGATGCCTATTCATTAAACTTTGTCCATTAAAATAGCAGAGAACATTGTGTGGGTAAACGTCTTATTTAGAAACCTTCCATTTTTACAAAACCAACTACCCTTCATAGCACATTTTTTGCAGCACACACTGAATTGGATTTTCAATGCACACTGAGCAGCATGAATACAACAAACCCTAAGAAAGCCTATTTTCCTACCTGTAGGGCTTTGTTTACTAGTGTTGTTCTTCAAAATCATTACAGGGATGAAAACCAAGAAGTAGAAGTTACCACATGCCTTGACATGCAATTCTCAGCAGCACCAGAACACTATCTGGTTTAAATTGCCTAATAATTTATTGAAAGAACAAAGGGGGGAAAATGTGCAGGTTCCATTGCTTTGGACGGCAGAGAGCTCTTTCTCTCTCTTTTTAATACTGAAAAAGAAAACAACAAGGGGGAACAATTTTCCCAACACCAGCCATTTTCAATCCGTCTAAATTCTGAAACGGTTAAGTTTTACAGACTGCATACATGAGGCTTCCAACAGTGACTACTGCAAAACATAATTATCTTATTTTGCACTTGCTTTGCTATCATGATTTTGCATGGTTTACTTAGTATACTGTTTGGGTTTATTATTGTTTGCTGCTCTAAGTACATTTAGTAGAAAAGCAGGAAGAGATGATGATGATGATTTAGGAAATGATCAGAAAGCTCTCCAAACAATGTACAAACATAATTATAGATAAAAGCAGTGCTTTTTCCAGGAGGTAATCAAGGGTACATAGAACCAGCACCTCTTTTGTTGTTGTTAAAAAAGTGTGGCAATTACAGGGCTTTTTTTAAAAGCAGGAACTCGCCACAACTCAGTTTCTGCACCTCTCAGATGGGTACCACTGCCATTCTAAGGGAACAAGGGAGGTGTTCATGGTGAGTCCCGGCACCTCTTTTTTTCCAAGAAAAATAGCAATTAAAAGACAATTAAAAGCATTAAAACTTTTTTTAAAAAACCACACAATATATTTATCATCATATTAGTATTAGAATTGTTATTGTGTGTTTTTTGCAGATAAAATCGCTCAGATTCGGGAAGAAGTAGACTCCACCGTGGGAGCAGGGCCAGGGCGGGAGAGTGCTAGAGTTCTGTCTAGTCAAGTTGAGTGGGATCAATTCCAATCTGTTACCTCCGAGGATGTGGACAGGCTGCTTGGACGAGTGAAACCAACCACCTGTCTCCTGGATCCTTGCCCATCCTGGCTTATACAAGCTAGCCGGGAAGGACTGGGTGATGGGCTTCGTGGGGTGGTGAATGCTTCCCTCCGTGAGGGAGCCTTCCCAGACCCACTGAAAGAGGCGGTTATTAAACCGCTTCTTAAAAAACCATCTTTAGATGCGGCCACAATGGCCAACTATTGCCCAGTCTCAAATCTTCCATTCTTGGGCAAGGTGATAGAGCGAGCGGTTGCTGAACAACTCCAGGCACGCCTGGAAGAAGCGGACCATTTGGATCCCTTCCAGTTGGGATTCAGGCCTCATCATGGGACTGAAACTGCCTTGGTCGCACTGGTTGATGATCTCCGGCGGGCTAGGGACAAAGGTGAGAGCTGTTTCCTAGTTCTGCTGGATCTCTCAGCGGCGTTTGATACCATCGACCATAACATCCTTCTGGACCGTCTTGAGGGGCTGGGAGCTGGGGGCACTGTCCTACAGTGGTTCCGCTCCTTCCTCCTGGGCCGTGTTCAGAAAGTGGTGGTGGGGGATGAGTGTTCAGACCCCTGGGCTCTCACTTGTGGGGTGCCTCAGGGTTCTGTCCTCTCCCCCATGCTTTTCAACATCTACATGCAGCCACTGGGAGAGATCATCAGGAGGTTTGGGCTGGGTGTTCATCAGTATGCAGATGATACCCAGCTCTACCTCTCTTTTAAATCAGAACCAGTGAGGGCAGTGAAGGTCCTGTGTGAGTGTCTGGAGGCGGTTGGAGGATGGATGGCGGCTAACAGATTGAGGTTGAATCCTGACAAGACAGAAGTACTGTTTCTGGGGGACAGGAGGCGGGCAGGTGTGGAGGATTCCCTGGTCCTGAATGGGGTAACTGTGCCCCTGAAGGACCAGGTGCGCAGCCTGGGAGTCATTTTGGACTCACAGCTGTCCATGGAGGCACAGGTCAAATCTGTGTCCAGGGCAGCTGTTTACCAGCTCCATCTGGTACGTAGGCTGAGACCCTATCTGCCTGCGGACTGTCTCGCCAGAGTGGTGCATGCTCTGGTTATCTCCCGCTTGGACTACTGCAATGCACTCTACGTGGGGCTACCTTTGAAGGTGACTCGGAAACTACAACTAATCCAGAATGCGGCAGCTAGACTGGTGACTGGGAGCGGCCGCCGAGACCATATAACACCGGTCTTGAAAGACCTACATTGGCTCCCAGTATGTTTCCGAGCACAATTCAAAGTGTTGGTGCTGACCTTTAAAGCCCTAAACGGCCTCGGTCCAGTATACCTGAAGGAGCGTCTCCACCCCCATCATTCTGCCCGGACGCTGAGGTCCAGCGCCGAGGGCTTTCTGGCAGTTCCCTCATTGCGAGAAGCAAAGCTACAGGGAACCAGGCAGAGGGCCTTCTCGGTAGTGGCACCCACCCTGTGGAACGCCCTTCCAGCAGATGTCAAAGCAATAAACAACTACCTGACATTCAGAAGACATCTTAAGGCAGCCCTGTTCAGGGAAGTTTTTAACGTGTGATTTTACTGTATTTTTTGTTTTTATGGAAGCCGCCCAGAGTGGCTGGGGAGGCCCAGCCAGATGGGCGGGGTATAAATAAATTATTATTATTATTATTATTATTATTATTATTATTATAAATTATTATTATTATTATGAGGCGGTGACAGCCCCAGCCCCCAGTGATCATAAGGAAGGAATAAAGATGCAGGGGCGTTAGTCACCACTTCACACACACACACACACACCATAAAGGTAAAGGTACCCCTGACCATTAGGTTCAGACGTCTCTGGGGTTGCGGCACTCATCTCACTCTCTAGGCCAAGGGAGCCAGCGTTTGTCCACAGACAGCTTCCGGGTCATGTGGCCAGCATGACTAAGCCGCTTCTGGTGAACCAGAACAGCGCACGGAAATGCCGTTTACCTTCCCACTGGAGCAGTACCTATTTATCTACTTGCACTTTGACGTGCTTTCGAACTGCTAGGTTGGCAGGAGCTGGGACCGAGCCACAGGAGCTCACCCCGTCGCAGGGATTCGAACCACCATCCTTCTGATCAGCAAGCCCTAGACTCTGTGGTTTAGACCACAGCGCCACAGCGTCCCCCCACACACCATATAGGGAGGGAAAGATTAAAGGATTCCACCCAAGGTCATAACCCCCAAAGTTGTGACGAATTGCTATGGGGAAGACAAAACATGCCAATGCAGGAAAATTTCTTCCTGGTCCTTCAACAGCAACCAGTCAAAGACCATAGCAGCGCCCACTAAACAGGAAGAAAAAGTTAACCTGCAAACAAGAAACATTAAACAAAGGGAGGCTAGGGGGTGTGACTCTCCAGAGCCAACTGCCTGGCTATTGTTGGCTCCACCCCCTATTTATAAATGGGGCTGGCCCCACCTCCCATCAAGAAACTTGATTACTGAGGCTGGGTGTGAACCTCCAAAAATTAACACTGAGAGGCAAGCCTTTTTTCTTTTTTTTACATTTTTGTGTAATTTCTATTAACTCTCAATTTTAAACTTGTCTTATTAAATTTTTGTGAAAAATATGTGTGCAAAATTGCATAAAGGTCATTAAAAACATTTACCAAGTAATATGCTGGAGCATAACAAAAAGTGGAAAAGAAGGCTTGTTGAATATAAGCAGAGAAGTAAGCAGAATGCTTCAATAATATCAGATGAAATAATTTTCTCTGCTGATTAAAATGAAAAGCAAATGGCTAATGCCCAAATGGAAATGATGGAAGTTGTGAATTGATATAAGGTAAAGCAAGTACATTTTCCATTCATAATAAAAAGAAATGAGTACATCACATTAGAAATACATAATATCACTATGCAGAGCATCAGATGGGTTCTGGCCTGCATGCCACAGCTGCTGTCACTACCCCTTTTATGGGTGCTGGCCTGATCATGAAGGAGACAAGAGACAAGAGGAGATCCAAGAAAAAGTTATGAAATCCCTGGATCAGGAATTTGATGATCTTTGTCAGAAGGGTTGAATCAACTGCATCTTCTTTTACGACCATGAAGATACAACTCAAGTTATGCTGAGAGCAGACAGTTCAATAAGCAGTTACCCAGCATCACCACAGAACAGCATTATTCTGTGTGCAGTGAGGCATGTGGAAGATATCTTTACCACTTAAGAGAAAGGCTCAAAGAAAGAAAAACCTGCTGAAGTTATTGCTAATAATCTTGTAGATTTCATGAAGAAGAAAGGCATTGATAAGAGCCAACAGGCCATTGGAAGTGATTCTAGGAATGTTAACACTGGCTGGGAGGCTGGTACCATGCATTAGGTAGAGGCAGGGGTATAGGAAAGGGGGGGGCAGGGTGCGGTTCTCCCCAGGTGCCATCATGGAGGGGGGTGACAAATTATCAAGGAACAATTACTGCCCCACTAGGGCGATTCATAAAAAAACTTTTTTTAAAAAAATGCCTGCTCCAAAGGTCTTATTTTACTACACTAGGGATTATATAGCTATATATGAAATTTCATGCATATAAGTTAATATCTTGACCCTCCTCCACAAAAATAGCTGTTTACTTGGCCGTTTTCCTATGTCGTGAAGGCTAAAATTTCAATTCAGTGGAGTAGGGTCAAGATATTAACTGATATGCATGAAATTTCAGATATAGCTATGTAATCCCTAGTTTAGTAAGATAAGACCTTTGGAGCAGGCATTTTAAAAAAAATCAATGGGGAGGGGGCTGACAATAAATTTTCCACACTGGATACCACCTGACCTTCCTATGCCTCTGGGCAGAGGTCAAGTTTGGTTGTAAGCTGATCTGGCGTCCTCCATGCCAAAAGTGTTACCTCAGTGACACTTGATCACAGAACAAGTAACATTGGCAAGATACTAGATCTGCAGATCTTGAGATTGATACTTCATTCGCCAAACTCTCAATTGAAGAGCCTCTTACGTCACTAAGTGACAATGCCATAAAGGTTCTTGTCTACTATTCAAGCATACATATATCAGATCACACAGGCCACAAGGACAAGAAAACTTCACACATATCTACCTCTTCTTGAAATTGTTCTAGTGAGCCATTCCAGGTGGTTAACAACAGCAAACAGGCTTTGTCACATATAAGTTTCAAAACATTGACTTAAAGGCAAAACCCTCAACATCGTAAGAATGATAGTGGAATCCATTGTTTGTCTGCACTACCCCTGCAAAGCAAAACACTCTTGTGTTCAGATGACAGTGATGAGAGGAGAGCTGGTATCCAAAAGAACATTGACTTGAGGGGTGGAGATGATGAGACACTAGGAGATTTTCCTGTATGACTGAGGAAAACACATTCCATCAACCCCAGGGCTTTGTTCCTGTTGGAGCTGATAGACAGGTCAGATGGGGTATATGAACCTTCTTTGACATGTAAACGTACTTCAGCAGAAGTAAAGAAATTAATTGATGAGCCAATGCAATAGTCACAGTGGCCCTGCCATGCTCAGGCTATAGAGAGGTGTGTGAAATAAGTCACAGAGGCAGCAGGTAGGGTGTATACGCATGAGAAATATTAGGGCCACATCAGAGGCCAAGAAGAAAGTTGGCAAATGAGGTCCAAGAAAGAAACAAAGCAAACTTGTTGTTTAAATTTCTTATTAACAGATGTCATTACTTTTTGTTGCTTTTTGATTCCAGGGTAAGGTTATATGCTTGGTAGGATGTATTTTATGCAGAGAAACAATTTTTATAGCATTATCTGACATTTTCAGAAGGCAAACTTAAAATTCTTTTGTTTTCCAAGAAGAGTTTATGTGCTTTTAAATCAAATGTGGATTTATCAAGCTAAGTGTTGTCCAACCACAAAATAATAGCAGATTTGAATACTTCAAACCCAAAAAAGTATGCCAAGACCCCTCACTGAAAAGAATTGCAAAAGTTAAAAGTGTCGCTCTCCAGGTACACCTGGAGGGCTTCAGTTCATAGTCTTAACAGCTATAACTGAGTTTGGTCTCATGTATCCATCTGTGTGTGGTGAGAGAAGGGGACAGTCAAATGCAAATATATTAGAAATGACTGAAAGGATAATGGCAGTAGCAGACAGAGGGAGTGGAAGAGAACAAGCTGGAGTGTTATCTAAAACTGCAATCCTATACCTTTTTACCTAGGAGCAAGCTCGATTTAACTCAATAAGGCTTCTTCCAAGCAGATTTCTTCAACATCATAATAGGGAATGCTCTTCTGCAAAGCCACAACACAGTGTTTGCTATTAACATACAACAGTTTCCAGCATTGCTTCATAACACTAGGAATAACACATGGTGCCAGAAGTAGGCTAGTCTGAAGTACATAAGGCAGTATGAAATATAAATATTAAATAATAGCATGCCATTGGCTCACAGAATGTGAAAACCCTCACAGGCAAATGAGCAGGTGCACATTTATGATGGCTCAGCATGAACTCAGACTGTAAAAGTTATTAAGAAAGAGGCTTTGCAGTCCTTTTTAGTGTCACTTTTGGATGGCCAATAATAGAAAAGGAAAGCACAGCATCTTCAAGTTGGAGCATGCAACACTAAGGAGCTCTAACCCAGCACGTGACAGTCTGCACAGAAAGTAGTATCTCTACAAAGGGTTGATATGATGGTGATCTGGAGCAAACATCAGAAAGACACAAACATGAACAAGAACTTAGAAGATCTACAAGACAAAGCAAAGCAATATGGAGACTGGTAGAACACGGCCTAAAAGACGTGGATAGCATTTGCATTAAAGGGCCGGAGGGTAGATTTCCTTTTAGCAACGGATAAGTGTGTAAATTTTGATTTCTCTCACCATCTCATTTTTATAGTCTAGTTCAGTTTGCCACATTTCTGCATCTGTTTCCAAATTATTCTTTGGAAATACCGGTAATATGTTCATGAAAATTCATCAGAATTTTAGTGTGTCTCTCCCCTAATATACACATTTTAATGTGTTTTTGTCTAATACATAGCATTTTGTTTAATCACACCTCCCATGTTCCCATCCAGCTCTGCTTCCCTGCAAGATGGAATTTAATGATTCTCAGAGTATTAATGATAATTTTCTTGAAGAGCTGGGTGGGGATGTGGGAGGCCTGCACAGGCTTCTCATTCCTGCATGGGTACATCCCCCTCCTGCACATTTGATGAAGGAAACGCACCAGAAGTGAGTCCTGCAGTGATATTTCTGCATGCAGGCATTGCACCTGAGGTAGAACTGTCACCATATCCTGTTTATTAAATAGTTATTCATGAATTAAATAAAAAGCTTAAATTAATTAAGTAAAAAAGAGACGAAGTCTGAAGCTTTTCCACCTGCTGTGCCCTCCCTAGAGCTACATTTCCCTTGCCTGATCATTTCCCATCTGCTCGCATTTCACTTGGATTATATATGGCATTTGTGTCTAGCCTGCTTCTTTCTAACATGCTGGCTTTACAGGCTGGTTTCCTACAAACTCGCCAGTTTTAAAGGCACCGTTGTGGACTGTATCTCTTTCGCTCCTGATTTTGGTTTGCGGCAGACTGTGGCCAGGGTTAAGAGTGTTAAGCTGAGGAGAGTTGATGTGTGTGGCGGAGATCCTGCCCTGAAGCTAAATATTCTGTCTTTTTTTTTGTGTAGGAGTTCCTTGGTCGGGAGAGAGCAAATTTAGGCATGCCCAAGGGCTTTTGCGTAGCTAGTAGGCTCTCGCTTCCTTCCCCTTTGGCCAGTATCGCTTCACATGCTGTATCATAAATAGTTCCAAAACCTCCTGCTTTTCAGAAGCACCTTACAATTTGGCTGCTGCTTGAGAAATGCACAGCATCAAAGCCTGCTGGGTTTGGCGAGCTTGTAATATGTTTGATGTGAAGAGTCTGAGAATACGGTGAGCCAGATCAAAGCTGTGTTCAACCAGCTTGACAGTGGCAGAAAGCTTCAGAATGGCCAGTAAGATAATGGATCACACTGAATATTTCCAGCAGTTCAAGGGTCAAGTGAAAGAAAGCATCAGGAAAAAGTGTGTGTGTGTTTGTCTGTTGCTAGCATTTCCCTTCTTGCAAACTATACTGCTATTCCCCATTAAAGCAGGAATACGGCATTGACTGTAAGTGTTCAGTTCTAATGAAAGAAACCAGTGAATTTTTATTTTTTATAATATTCATTGTCAAAATGTAGCTATTGTACAACAGAAAAGCCTACTAAGAGTTGGAAGGGTGGGGGGATATGCACTGCCTGCAGTCAAAGCCAAGCATATTTAGTTCCTGCATTGTTTCAAAATGAAACTTTGTGATGTTAGGCTGTCTACTGCGACAGGTGTTAACATGTCAAACAGAAAATTGCCATCTATATAGAAGCCAAAATTATTTATTGCTACTCTTCCCTTACACCACTTCTCTGCAATTTTAAAATCCATATGGAAAATCCATATGGCTGTTTCATAGCTTTTTTTGTGGATCCTCCCCCTTCTTCAATAGTTATTCCTTTTGCTAGTTATGAGTTTCTCTTTTGATTGATGTCAGTTATGCTTGGGAGTTAAGAGAGCCCAAGCCAAAGGATCCTTCATTCTACCCTTTTAAAATCTAAGCTTGTTTCATTTGTCCTCCCCACCTGCCAAAAATACTCCATTTCATCCACTCTTCCATCCTTCCTGGCCACTGAGCTTGCTCAATCCTCAATGGGCTGATCTTGGAAAGTGGGTTTTTCCCCATGAGGCTTTCGTTGTACTTCAAAAAACCTTGACATTTCCCTGAGTCTGGTGATACCTCTCTTGTGCATAAGTGATGCTGTCTTGGCTACATAATCAACACATTTCTCCCCTGTAGATTGCAAATCATATCTAAAATGAACAAAAAACTTAGTTGCAAAATAACTACCGGTAAATACTGTGCTGATGCTTTATATTGGTCTTACTGTCTCCTAATTGCATGCCTAGGAAATGGTGGAGGGTAGGGCAAGGAATAGTTATTACCTGCTAGGACAGCAGGAGATAAAGTTCTCCAATTATTTTATGTTCTCTCTTTGCCTGTACAGACACTTGTATTATGAAGTAAGAGGCTAGCCAGGAATGTAGAATAATCACATCTTACATTCCTCCTATATGAAAGATGATACAGAAAGAGAGAGAGAGATGAAATTTATCGGTTTGTTAGTGCCACACACACTGATATGATTTCTGATGGCTTCCTAATGCCATGTATCTGCAGATAAGCTATCAGTCTTTCACTGAGATTGCTGTACAGTTAGCAGGGAATCATTAGGAAACTTCAAAATTTATGACAGAAATTATCCTGTTAGAATGATCAGCAATGGGAAAACAAACCAACTCCTTGCCCCTTAATTCTGTTTTACATGCAAGTGTCAGGGGGTGGAATATATGAATGTATAGGGGAAAGATCTTGTTAAAATAAATATATGTTCCTGTAGTTATTTGGAATCAACCTAATATTGAATGAAACAAGAATGGATGTTAGGTTGAACATGCATGGATGGAACTGCGTTGAAAGCAGATAAATGATCACTAGTGAAATGGACATGAAAACACAAACAACAGATTGTTTTCCAAGGTAATCCTTGGAAAACAAAGTATAATTTCCATCTGTTCATGAAAACCAGTAATCATGAAATGAATCACTGACCCAAAAATGTTAGGTCTCTGGCTTAAAGGAGAAGTTTAATTGAAATGAGACTAGAGCGAACTTAAAAACTCAAATTTGGAGATTAGCAAATCAACAGGGGTTTAAAGCTGTTAAAATTATTTTTGGAAAGTTTTCACATTTACTGGAATGAAGACTTAGAGCAATGGAAATATAGAAAGCTGGAGAAATGTGGCAGGACAAATGTTCCAGAAAATTATGCAACCCATATGAATATTCATCATTTGAAGCTGACGCTAATAATGTGCTGCCATCAGTATCGTGTTAATTTTCAAAATGGTCCTGTGAGCCAGCCAGGTCAAGGCCATCGTTACTCATATAAACAGATGTGGAAATGAGGCCAGTGTTGTTTTCTATCTAAACCATGCAGTGAAGATAAGTGCCGAATCCTGATCTCTGAGTACTATCAGACTCTAATGTCAGTAAATCAAACTGGGTAAGAACCAATTCACACAATCCCTGAATGAATCACTGGGTTTTGTGTGTGTGTGTGTTTAAAAAAAACTTCATTGCCACCCACACACCATCATGAAGATTGCATACAATGCCATCCCATTTGGATTTTGCATGAATTTGTCTCTCAGGGGCAGGAACGAGAAACCTATATAAGGCTCTCCAAATCGTAGAATTATAGAATTGTACAGTTGGAAGGTACTCCAAGGGCCATCTAGTCCACCCCCCTGCAATGCAGGAATCTCAGCTAAAGCATCCATGACAGATGGCTTGATTTTTTGCTATGTTTTTATATGTGCTTAAGTCGCCCAGAGTGGCTGGGAAATGCAGTCAGATGGGAGGGGAATACTACTACTATTACTACTACACCTCCAAGGAAGGAGAGCCCACAACCTCCTGAGGGAGACTGTTACGCTGTTGAACAGCTCTTACTGACAGAAAGTTCTTTTTGATGTTTAGTTGGAATCTCCTTTCTGGTAACTTGAAGCCATTGGTTCAAGTCCTCCCTTCCTGGGCAGAAAAAAACAAGCTTGTTCCCTCTTCCATGTAACAGCCCTTGAGATATTTGAAGATGGCTATCATATCTCCTCTCAGTCTAAACCCACCCAGTCCCTTCAACTGTTCCTCATAAGGCTCAGTTTACAGATCCTTGGTTATCTTGGTTGTCCTCTTTGCACATGTTGCAGCTTGTCAAAATTCTTCTTAAATGGTGGCACCCAGAACTGGACACAGTATTCCAGGTGTGGTCCGACCAAGGCAGACTAGAGTGGTACTATTACTTCCCTTGATCTAGACACTATACTTCTGTTGATGCAGCCTTTTCTGCTGCTGCATCACACTGCTGACTCATGTTAAGCTTACGGTCCACCAAGACCACTGGATTATTTTAACTTGTACAGCTAGTAAGCTAGGTGTTCACCATTATATATTTGTGCATCTGGTTCTTCCTGTCTAAGTATAGAACCTTTAATTTGACCCTATTCAAATTAATTTTGTTAGTTTGGAACCAGTTCTCCAACCTGTTATCTTGAATCCTATCTTCCTCCAATAGCATCTGGAGCACCACAGCTTCCTCACCCCATTTTTTGAGGTGCAAAGGATTCACCTCATCCATGGCCAAGTTCTGCTCATTCCATGTTGACTGATTTTCATGCTTCTGATATTTCCTCTCTTTCACTGCTTAAAGGAGAAAACAATTCCACTAGGAATTTGGGTTGGCTGCATTTGACTTACATCTCTGGTAAGTGAGGACATAGGCTTGGTTGGTTCTAGCTTTGAGGCTGTAGGCCCTGGCCCTACTCTTCCCTGTTGCTCCTCCAGTCTGAGAAGATCAATTTCTGCCCCGTCTGACTGCCCCTCTCTTCCCTCACTGTGAAAATGAATAAGAAATCATCCAATGTTCTACCCCAAAATGAACTTAGCTCCTGGAAAATATGGTATTGACTATCAGGCTTAGTTCAGAAGTTTTTTAACTAGCTCAAATGAACTAGTTCATTCCAAGCATGACATATTCCAGATTGTAGACCTACATGGCATGCCTACAAAAAGGTAAAGGTAAAGGACCCCTGGATGGTTAAGTCCAGTCAAAGTCAACAATGGGGTTGAGGCGCTCATCTTTCTTTCAGGCCAAGAGAGCTGGCGTTTGTCCACAGACAGGTTTCCAGGTCATGTGGCCAGCATGACTAAACCACTTCTGGCGCAATGGAACATTGTGACTGAAACCAGAGCACATGGAAATGCTGTTTCCCTTCCCGCCACAACAGTACCTATTTATCTACTTGCACTGGTGTGATTTTGAACTGCTAGGCTGGCAGGAGCTGGGACAGAGCAACGGGAGCACACCCCATCCTGGGGATTCGAACCGCCAACCTTCTGATCAGCAAGCCCAAGAGGCTCAGTGGTTTTGTAGTGTTTACCAGATCTCAGTTACAACTGCTGAGTGAATTGCTGATCATGAGCTTTACTTTAGAATGTGTTATCTACTGATAATTTTTTTGGCTAACACTAATGAACCTGGAAATAAATCTTTACCTAATTTCATAGTGTCATAAATTCATCACACTTATTTCTGAATAAATTTGCTGCACTATTGTCAATAATAGTTTCTGAAGTCCTCTGGTGCCTCACTTCTGCTCTGAGCACTTTGAGACAAAGCACTACATGCCTGCTGCCTTTTGCCTGGAAAGGAAGCCTATATTTTTCAGTGCTAGTTTTTTTTTGGCTATACTTACTCCAAAGTTTCTATCAGTCCTGATTCATCTTTGTCCCTAGGCATGACTATTTTTCACTTCACTGCGCTGCTGTTTATTGTTCCCAAGTCATTGCACTTATTGCTCAAGATTACAGTTAATTTTCCTTTGGTGCAGCAATTGGATTTTCATTTTGTAAAAAAAAAAAAGGGGGGGAGGGAAAGAAATCCCTCTGAAGAACCTTCAACAGAGAAATACATTGCTTTTCATTACACATTCAGTGCGCATTTAATTAAAAGGAGGAGAAATTACCTGAAATTTAATTATGAAGGAAGAATTTAGAAGGGAGCTGAGCCAACAATGCCTTTCAGTAGCACCAAGATATGCATCAGATATGGCCATCAGGAAGATTTTTAAAAGGGAAAGAATATTAACAACCTAATAGCAAAAGGTTTCCCCCTCTCCATCAAGAAGATTAAAATAAGAATAAATTTAATATTCATGAGCAAGACATGATTTTTCACATACTCGTTTTAAATATACTAAGGCAATTTCAGTTCGCTTCAGACTTCTGTTAAGAACCAAATTTTCCAGGTACTGTCAAGTGCTGCTTGGTTGGAGGTGTTTGTGTGGGAATCATCTTTCCCTGTTTTTAAAAGCACTGATGCAGTTGACGGTACAGGGGGTGCAATTTTACTAGTAAAATAGGCATCTTAAACATGATAGATATATAGAAAGAAATCTTAACGTGCTGGCTGTGAGCTTTAGAAGTGTGATGTATTTGGTAAGAATAATGAAATGTGTGATAATCTTCAGTCCTTCTTTTCACTCAGGAGCTGGAGGTTTCATGTATTTACTTGTCCTTCATCAGATATGATCCCAGGAAGGTTTACAGACATAAGCAACTGCACATTAGAACTATAGAATGCAATTTAAATCCATTTTAAAATTGAATCCTATTATACTGCTCCCTCAAAAACATCTATTAACTACAGCTGGCCTAAACAGATCTGACCTAAACAGACCTCTCCCAAAGACTAAAGTGAAGAGGGACATCTCCAACCATCTCTGAAATTCACATGCCTTCCATTTGGAGCCAACTGTTAATTAATCCCATGGGGTAAGAGTTGGGATGCAATTGCCAACCCAGAAATAATAGTGGAGGCACTCATGACTTGACAGTGGAATTTGCAGGCTGCAGAGGTTCTTACCTGATTTCTTTCCACAGGGACTGTAAGACAGAGTTGCTCCACCTGGCCTTTGGCTTAGAATCAGTTTGTCTCTCCCTCTTTCTTTTTCCTTTCTTCTCCTATGAAGAGATTGCACCCTAATGTTTTAATGTTGTACCTTAATCTTTTAAATTGTTTTTTAATCAACTTGTTTTTATTATTGGTTGTTAGCTGCCCTGAGCCCAGTCTTGGCTGGGGAGGGCGGGGTATAAATAAATTATTATTATTATTATTATTATTAATTATTATTATTATTATTACCCACCATTTCCATTCTTCTTCAAAGTGGCCTGCATCAAAAACAAGGGCAGGACTTGTTACTTCTTACACTTACCACAGTATTAAAATGATGTTTATATAATAATATGCCACACTCAATTGTCCCATGAACCTTATGCTCCTGAACGGTTTCCCCTAAAAGCACTTTTGCATCTTTAAAAGCTGTCCAACAGAAATCCAGCCCCCCATTTCTCTCAAATTGTTTGTACTCATCTCCTCTGATTTCTTCTCCCCATGACCTTTTATACCTAACTTCTAACCTCTTGGCCCAGCTAAACCATAAACTCTACATAGCTCAGGCCTGGTCTATAAGAATCTTGCCTAGAAATAGCAAGGTTCTGTACCTCCAGAGGCTAATACAGTATTGGCCAGAAATGGTTGACCATTGACAATAGCATAAGCAACTCAGTTGACTAACAGTGGCCACAAACAGGTCCTTTTAATTAAACTACAGATGTGTAGTGCCAAATTTAGGGCAGATTTAGAGTGCCATGCCAAGGGGGCATAACGATGATGATGATAACCCTTTTTATATGGGTACCTACTGAGAAGATCCATTAAAAAACTGTACCAAAATGAATTATTGTGAAAATAAGAAATATCTATGGCACCAAATTTTGTTTTCATTCAGGGCACCATATTACCAAACTCTGCCCCTACAAAATGTCTTATAGGTAAAAGTACATACCAAATTTTCCATGGATCTAAAGCAACAAATGTTTCCTCAAAGTCAGAATATGAATTGATAAATATTTCTGAAAAAAACACCCCCCAAAAAAACTATGGATGAAAAACACACACCAAGCTGTCAACATGCCAGAGTATCTCATAGATTTAATTTCATAACATTTTAATGTGTTTAACATAAGTATTTTCAAAAATATTCTTTCTATGCCAGTGTTGGCATGGAGCATCCTCAAACATCCCTCTCTTACACAGCCAAGTTTTGAATCAGTCCACCAAACCATTTTCTAGCCATAAATCAGAAAACTTACTCCCACAAATTTTCCATTATTTATGGCATGATTCAACTGATGCACCTTCAGCATAGGGCCATGATTGTGGCCCCATGTGAAGGAACCCATATTTATGGTAAATTTGTTGGAATGTGGTGTGCATGCATGTGTGTTTTTCTCAGTATTTTCATACTGAAGGATAATTGTGTGTTGAGAAACAATGGTGAATGTTCAGAGTTAAAAGTATCATATGATGGTTCCACCACTTGCCAAGCCTACCCCACATTTATGGCTGAAGTTTCCCAGTGCTTTGGCAAATGTGAGCTGATCTGCAAACTGATTGGATGGAAATGCAACCAGATGACTGCCTTATGCAGAAATCCACACAGAACACCTCAACCCACACTTTTGACATGCCAATATTTTTGTGCAAAATGGTTTCTTGGTTGCCGCAATGCCACCTGTCCTTTTTTGCTTCTACTTTATTTGACTCTCATAAGCTGCTTTGTGTTTACAGATCAGCCCTGCAGAATCCGATAATGATATCCCTTTGTGTGGATATTTATTACTAATCACCAGCCAGAAATGAGTGAAGCAGCACTTGCTACCAACCTGCTTAAAATGAAAATCAATAAGCAGAATGAAAAGAGAAAGGGAGGATCAATAATGCCTGAGAGATTTTCCTGGGAAGCTAAGGCAATTTTCTTCACGTGAGAAGAGTTGTCTATAAAGATAGTGTACTGGTGATCATGGTCCAGTGTGCTCTGTCCTCATTACCCTGGTGTTGCTGGTTCTGGTTGTAGGCCATGGTGGAAACAATATCCACAGAAGCACCCAATGTCTATAGGTGAACCTGGAAGAGATGGGGTCCAATAATCAGCATCCAGTAATCTGAAAAAGAATGTTGTGGAGTTGTCCCTTGAGTTGTAAATTTGAACTAACAGTAACATTGGTGCTTTAAGGGCAACGTATTTGTTATATATTGAAGATGTCAATGGAGAACATGGCAAAGTAGCTGGATGGTTGTGCTGAGATTCCTTTGACATTTTTGCTCCTTTTTTTAGGAAGTGGGAGAAATAAATTATTCACAGATTTACAGATACAGATAGGTAGCCGTGTTGGTCTGCCATAGTCAAAACAAATTTTTTTTCCTTCCAGTAGCACCTTAAAGACCAACTAAGTTAGTTCTTGGTATGAGCTTTCGTGTGCATGCAGAAGTGTATCTGAAGAAGTGTGCATGCACACGAAAGCTCATACCAAGAACTAACTTAGTTGGTCTTTAAGGTGCTACTGGAAGGATTTTTTTTTTTGTTTTGACAGATTTACAGAGTTCACCATAGGGTATTGATTCACTGTTTGAAATCTTGAACTGGCATAAGTAACAGATGATGCCCATCTTCTGCTTGTTGACCTCCTGTAAGGGAAAGTTCCCCTTATGACTGGTCCCTTTGGCAAACTACTCTCATCATCAAGGTATGCTTCTTAATTTTAATTGAAATCTATTCTTCTAAAATTTGAACTGACTACATCTAGTCTTGTCCTCTTCAGTGGGTCTCTTCTGAGTAAAATTTTGCTGAAACCACCCTAAATATACCTTTTCTTGTAGAATGTTTCTCACATAGTTTCCTTTTCCAACTAATGCAAAATGACTAGTACAAACTATTACTTCTTGTAACATGGAACGCAGCCTAAAATCGAATGAGTTTTTTTTCTATAGCCACATCAAGTTTCTAACTCATATTCAGCTTATGATTGACTGAAGTCCTGAAGATCCTTTTCCTGTGCTTTTTAAAAATCTAAATGTGGAATTATCCATTTATCATTGCTGAATTTCATTTTGTTAGTTTCAGCCTCATTTCCCATTCTATTGAGGGTATTCTGAATTTTATTCGGGACTTCTGAGGTGTTAGGTATGATATCCCTCTCAAGTTTGTGTTAACCACAAATCTGATTAGGATTCCCTCCATCCCGTCACCAATATCACTCATCAAAATTCTTGCAAACCACTAGACCCTGCAGTATTTCACTCCAAACGCCCATCAAGCTAGATCATAGAATCATAGAATTGAAGAGTTAGAAGGGACTCCAAGGATCCAGTCAACCTCTCTGCAATGCAGGAATCTCAACTAAAGCATCCATGACAGATGACCACCCAACCTCTGCTTAAAAACCTCCAAGGAAGGAGAGTCCACCACCTTCCAAAGGAGTCCGTTCCACTGTCAAACAGCTCTTACTGTCAGAAAGTATTCCTGATGCTTTGTTGGAATTACTGTATTGGCCCAAATATAAGCCGCACTCCCCCCCCCCCCCAATTCCAACCATGAAAAGTTAAAGTGTGGCACCAGTGTTTGCTTGGGAAGCGGGGTGCCAAGCGCTGGTGCCAGCCACTCCCTGCCCCCCATTCAGGGTGGTAGGGCTGGGAGGTGGGTGTGCAGTGTGCTCTGAACCAAGTGCTGGTGCCGGTTTGGGGAGCGGGGCGCCGTGCACCGGTGCCACCCCCCAACCCACTGCTTGTTTGAGCATCAGAGTGATTAAGGTGCCAAAAAAGTGTCAGCGCTGGCTAATCACCGTGACTTTTTTCTTTTTCTCTCAAATTTTAAGGGACTGGCTAGTATTCGGGTATTGTCTTTTTTCTCTCCCCCCCCCCGAATTTTAAAGGTGTGGCTTATTTGTGGGTGTGTCTTATATTCGGGCCAATATGGTACAGATGAACACTCTTTGAAAACACATTTCCAACCATCTGCGAATCCATCTGACAGTAGCACACATCAAACCCATTTGGTAACAAAAATATTGTAGGAAATTTTGTTGATTGTTTAGCTGAAATCAAGATAAATGAAGGTAGGCCAATGAAAAAGAGAGAGATTAAGATTGACAGTGTCATCTGCTGTAGAGAAGGTGAATCTCCCCACTCTATCCCTGCCTCACAGAATTTCATTACAATCTCCTGCGGTTCTTATAAGAAAAGAGAAATATATTTGTTGGCATATCAACTGAAAGCGAGAACATTTAAAATGTAAGGGGTTTATTCTCCGTTATCAAGCATTTTCTACATACAGAACATCCACATGGTGTAAGATAGAGAAGAAAATAATGTAGAAGAAACGGATGGCTGTAAATCATTGAATAACAAACAGTTTACATGGCAGTGGTGGGGATTTTTTTTTTTTTGCTCACAATGGGAAAAAATTGTTAAAAGGATTCAGTAGGTATAAATGTAAGTCAATTCTTTTATTCAATTAAATCTGCCAGTCTTCTTAAGCTAAAGAGAATTCTACTGTATCACAGCGCAGAATGCTAATTACACACAAGAAAATACAATGCTAGAAAATTTCAAATTTTTAAGCAGCTTTACACATTAGGGTAGAATTAGAATAAAACTTCTGACTGCATTGAATAAACAGAGGTCAGTTGAAAAGCCTGCTTTATTTAAAGAAACACATTCTTTTAAAAAAATCAAAACCACCTATATTGTTACTGAAAAACTGAAGAATTTTTTTACTGCTAACTTTGAGTGCAGATCTCATTTTTCCTCATTCTAGTGGCTACAACGATTCTAAATTTTAGAACCTTTGTTATCCTTATATAGATGTAGAAGCAATGTTCGAAACTAGATCAGTAATTCGTTAAACAAAAAGAAATAATAAAGACAACACCTTGCAATAGTGATCTAATGGGAGGCGCAGGATAGAAAATTTACTGAGCTTTATTAAAAGTGTCGAGGAAAATCAGGTATTTGACAAACAATGTACATATAGAGGCTCTAGCATCTAGCAAAGTGATCTTAAACATATTTACTTAGAGGTTTGTCCCATTGATTTCAATAGACCTTTTACTTTCATTAAGAAGCTTAGAAACATCGTCTGATGCTGCAACCCTACACACATCGGGGAGTATGGACCACTGGACTGAATAGGGCTTAGACATGTACAGGATTGTGCTGTTAATCTCCACCTTTTTCGTTCCACTGATTTACAGATTCCTTAAAAATGCACCTCTAGTAACAAATTAGTTTTTTAAAAAATAACAGTTTTTTTGCCAGTGTAAGTGAATCTTCTTGGTATTGGTAGTTAGACAAAACATGTCTTCCTAAGAAGATACGCATGACATTTTTCTTTCATAGAACCAAAACTCTCTGTTGATGCAAGTCTTTTAGAGGTGAGGAGATAATTGCCTAACTCTGCTACAAAAAAGAGGGGTCAAAGTTCTATGAGCAGTTAACAGAATTTCAACTGAAACTTGAAATAAAAATCATATCCTCAAACTGCAGTAATAAAAAATGACAACACAAGAGATGTTGCAAATATACTTTTCCTTTGTCTTAAAAAACCATGCTTTACAACCTGATGGAGATGAAAAACTTGAGATATCAAAAGCTTCTTTTCAGGGAAAAAGAAAGCCTGCAGCCACAATGGGAATACAATTACATGTTTCCTAGGCTTCTCTTTCCTTGTGAGACATTTCCCTTCAAGGCACAAAAAGATTAAATAGTGGACAGGGCAGGACAAAATGCTTCAGTTAAAAAAAATAATCTAAAGTTGTACGTAGAGTGTACCCTAACATTTCAATGAATAGGATTAAGTCAACATGACACCCCCCCCTTTAAAAAAAGAAAAGCCTTCATTTTAAAATGTGGCATCATTTTGTCAACACATGGCTCATGTGTAGAAGGTCCCTTAAACATTTAATATTTTCACCAATTGGCCAAATCACCCTAAGGAGGTCATCAATAGTACACAAAATGTTTGCTCACAATTCCAGCATTTTTATATCACCAAAATTGCATTTTAGTCAGCCACACAACATGTACAGAAGGGTCTAACTTTTTTTAAAAAAAGAGAAAAACACAATCAAAACAAAACAGTGACAATTTAGAGGATGAAGTTAAGTGCAATGTACTGTAAAACTATTCACTCGGCTGTTATCTAACATGGTTCCTTATGCTTCTCCAACCCAAATCACTGTGTTTCCTCTCTCAACTTCAGTGATTTCGCAATTCAGCTTGTTCAGCCGTCCATCCAGAATAAACAAGGATTCCTTAGAAGGCGTCATCAGGTACTGACCAAAGAGCCCGCTGCCTTCAATTAAGCGGTTCTTCCTGTTCCATGGCCATTCATCCGGCTTAAGAGGCTCCTTAAGACTCTTCACCATCTTCACCTTGCCAGAGGACAATTCTACAAAAAGCACATCAGTTTGTGTGCTGGAGCTACCAAATACATTATATTGATGGGCTTCAGTAAACGATGCTTGAAAAGCTACATCGGATATGTGCAAGTTGGTGTGGATGTCAAAGGCATCCTGTATCTCTCCTCTAACTGTGATGGTCTGGACCCTCATGAGACCTTTCACATCATCAATGCTGACTAGATAGTGACCATCTGGAGAGATATATGGAGTTCCTGTTACATCACCATTGTATCCAATGACAGAGTCAGTAACACCGTCCACTATAAGCTGCGGTGGGACAGCTCCTGTGGTGTCAGGCTTACAGCTGATAAAATAATATCCTCCAAGGTGTGTGTAAGCCAGAGACTTTGGAACACAATTGTAATCCTTTAAGCTAATTGTCTTGATGTACGACATAGTTTCAAGATCTATTTTCTGGAGCACAGGCTCATCTTTGTGAAGAATAAATCCAAACCTAAAAGAAATGAGACAAAAAACAAATTCAAAGGGGGGAAAATCCACAGTATAGTATATACAATCAAATGCAAGCAGTGCTTAAAGATCTCCACAAAGCGTTACATGTAAACCTTGCTTATATCTGAGATCTGGTTATCATATGCCTCTTTAAAAATACAGTGGAACCCCAGTTGCCGAATGTAATCCATTCCGGAAGACTGTTTGACTTCCGAAATGTTCGACAACCGAGGTGCAATTGCCGGTCAGCAAATTTCATTGAAACAATGGAGAAACACGCCTCGGAAGCCGTTCAACTTTCAAGGCATGTTCGAAAACAGAAGCATTGCATTCCGGGTTGTTGACATTCAAAAGCCGAAATGTTCAACAACTGAGGTTCCACAGTACTTGTTGTTTTTGAAATAATTTTTATTGAATTTTATGTTTTTATCATATTAGCATTGTATCAAATAACATAAATAAATACAATTCCCAAATCTTCCCCTCCCACCCTATGACTTCCCTCAACTTTGTCTTCTGGTTTTTAAAGATATTAACTTCTGCTTGCATTATTGTATCTTACTTTTAATTTCCTTAAATTAAATGTTATTATGCTCTTATCATTTTTACATCATCTTTGTAATTTCTATATTTAAGTGTTTACTCAAATCCTGCTAGTGATACTGTACTTATTAGTCACCTCATATGTAGGTTTCTCATACAACTTAGCTTTAAAACATAACAACAGTACATTTAAAAGTCCACAAGGAATCTTAAAAAAAAAACCAAATTATTTATTTTATGTACTTATGTGACATCCCCACAAAGTTCTCTCAACAGCTTACAATAAAAAAGTAAATAGAAAATAAAATATGAAATAAAATTAAATGAATACAACACAAACAGAGCACAAAACTCTTCTATATATTAAAAAGGAGAAAGATTTAAACTTGAGAGGCCCTGACTATACAAGCTGCTTACCTGGGTATGTTTTCACCTGGTGCCACAAAGAACCATAAAGATGGCACCCTGTGAGCCTCCCTAGGAAGTCAGTTCCATAATTGGATGCCACTACTGAAAAACTTTCTTTCCCTGGTGGCTACCTGCAGCAGGGCCTCTGAAGAGAGTCTTAAGGTTCAAAGAGGTAAAGCAGAAGCTGGCCTTTTAAATAACCTTGTCTCCATCAGTTTAGGGTTTAAAATGGTAAACCAACACTTGAAAGTAGAACTGGAGACACTGGCGGAGGAAAAGGAGTGGGGAGGGAGCAGACTGCCCCCGGCACCACTATTCCGGTAGGGTGCCATTGTGGCGGTGCCCCCCGAACATGCGTGGCGTCACACCCCCAGAACACATGCCACGCCCCTGCGGATGGCATGCCACGCCCCCCAGGATGCACGTCACACCCCCACCTGCTCTCCGCCCCAGTAGTGGAGCATGCAGCTTCGCCACTGACTGCACATTGATCAAATACAAAGAAAATCCCAACAACAAATTACAATACGGATCTCACAGGAGTTTAAAACACAAGCAGCAAAAATGGGAGCTTAGAAGAATCAACTTTGCCAAAGGGATTAAATTAACACGATCTTAAAAGGCTAGGAAGGACAACACAAAGGCTTAGTCTGAAGCCAAAAGCACAACAATGTGGGGCCTGACAAGCTCCCTTGGGGACAACATACCATAGCTGAGTGAATTGAACTGAATTGAATTTTATTATTTCAGTCACAGACCAGTTCCAGCCCACATACAATATCAAGGAAGTCATAAAACACGATAGGGATACATTTGAAATAGCTGAGTGCGGTACTACCAAAAAGGTCCACCTGGATTGAGAGGGTGCTCAGGGAAGTGTATAACATATCAGATTAATGTATAGTTATACTTGATGAAGCTGAGCAGCTTAAAGTGTGAACCGATTCCAACGAAAAGCAATTTGTTTGAGGAGATGGAAAAGAAAATGTTGGTAGTGTTATCCGAGATAACCTATTTACAGATGCAAGTTACCACTGTGTACTGCAGTCATCAAGTGATGCAACAGTCCCAAGTCACAAATTCTTATCAAGTTGCTGGTGAAGGCTATAGCTTCTCTGCAATTATAATTCAGTTCCCAAGTAGAACAACATACATCAAAGCCACCTATGAAGTTTAATTGGAATATATTTTTTGCCATGTGATTAAGAGGAAATGGTACACTATTCTGGATGTGCATAACTCCAGCGAGATATCGTATATGCAGTTTTAAAATCAATTAACTGTTGCTTAAACCAGAATAGATACACAGCTTCAATGGGAGCATGCAGTACATCTCAGATACTTTAGTTCATTTCATTCTCTTTCTCCCCCATGAACATGAATTCAATGCTCATTGCTATTATTCCAATCCTTCTCATCATAATGATTTAGGATTACACCTCCCAACTATAAAGGCCTAAATTGTTTCATTTTCAAAGTACCTTTAGGCATAAGAACCAAGGAAATTGACTATGTGGAGGTTTTCAGAAAATATGAGACAAGCATGATAAAGCTGAGCAGAGATGGAGCAGGACTCCTGGATATTACTACACAGGCTTCCACCCCAACTGCTGGTCAGACACACTGCAAAGTATTCAGCTCTGTGAGTGTGTAGTCACAAGCTGATATTTGATGGCTGTTAAAGGACTACCGGTACCTTAAATTTGATGGCTGTTAAAGGACTACCTGAGATGCGGGTGGCGCTGTGGGTTAAACCACAGAGCCTAGGACTTGCTGATCAGAAGGTCGACGGTTCGAATCCCCGCAACGGGGTGAGCTCCCGTTGCTCAGTCCCTGCTCCTGCCAACCTAGCAGTTTGAAAGCACCTCAAAGTGCAAGTAGATAAATAGGTACTGCTCCGGTGGGAAGGTAAACGGCGTTTCCATGCGCTGCTCCGGTTCGCCTGAAGCAGCTTAGTGATGCTGGCCACATGACCCAGAAGCTGTACACCGGCTCCCTTGGCCAATAAAGCGAGATGAGCGCTGCAACCCCAGAGTTGGCCACGACTGGACCTCATGGTCAGGGTCCCTTTACCTTTAAAGGACTACCTTGGCTCTCATAAGGAACTGTTCTAGCTGGAGAGACTGTGCTCCGAGATTTTAAATGATATAACTTGTTTACTAATTCCAACTCAACAGTATTCAAATTCTTAAACACACACTCATACAATAGCTCTGGTTATCATTAAATACTGTATTGTACACACGACACCTTCAATATTTTATACCCTTGCAGAAAAACAATATTACAGTATTCTTAACTACGACACAAGTGGAGCTTTCAGGCTTTTTCTTAGCAGCATGCTTTGGCACATCTCAAAATGTCACCCCCCTCTCCAACCCTTTGATCCTCAATGCCAAGTTTTCTTGATGTAACTTGCTAATATATCTGGAAAGCCTGACAAATAGCACCAGCAGGTTAATAGGATTAACAACCAATAAGGCTGATAGTGAGGCAGGGATGAGAAGGTGGAATAGACTGACTGAGTACATACTGATTTTTAATATCTGCTTATGATTCCGACTGAAGGAACTCTTCTTTGCTCCATCTCAAAAAGAATGTGGTTTGCTGCAATGCAGAAAAATTAAAGCATGCTATAAATGTGAAGGGTGATTTAACAAATAAAGGAAAGGATGGCTAATGAAACATACATCATGGTGCTATGCCTTACATAATGGAGTCCTATCTAATTTCAGTTTCTCCAGATAAAGAATGCATAGTTGCTGCATAACCTAAGAACGTTTGACAGTGCTAACACAATGAGGAAGAAAATGGGTGACCTTTTCCTGAATGATTTATTACAAGATTGTGTATGGCCAAACACCAAAGAAATTCAAACTAATGGATCATCAGAGCTCATTATCTCTTCTGAGTAAGGACTACCAGATCCAAATATCTTCTTTAAGCCATATAAATGTTTTAAAATATTGCCACGGGGCCAAAGTTCGATGGAAGAGGAGAATTTATCCTGCATCTGTTATGATTTTGCAGAAAGTTAATTCAATTGATCTAACTGAACATAAAATGTTGAACTTCCAGGTTTTTTTTACATGTATGTAACCTTGAGTATCACCACCCACTTCCCTTAAAATTAAGCCTTTCTTTAACATAAGGTAAGGTTATCTCTTCTTAGATAGCCTGTGTTCATGTATGTTGAGGGTTTATTTTTATAGTGAACTCCTTCCAACTAAACATCAAGAAAAACTTTCTGACAGTAAGAGCTGTCCGACAGTACAGTGGTACCTCGGGATGCAAACAGGATCCGTTCCAGAGCCCCATTCACATCCTGAATGGAGCATAAGACGCAATGGCGCATTTGCACGTGTGCGGGTTGTGTTTTGACACTTCCACACATGCACATGACATCATTTTGAGCGTCTGTGCATGTGCGAGCGGCGAAACCCGGAAGCAACGTGCTCTGTTACTTCCAGGTTGCCACGGAGCACAACCTGAAAGCTCTCAACCTGAAGCACATTCAACCCGAGGTATGACTGTAGAACAGTTTCCCTTGAGAGGTTGTGGACTCTCCTTCCTTGGAGGTTTTTAAGCAGAGGCTGGATGGCCATCTGTCATGGATGCTTTAGCTGAGATTCCTGCATTGCAGGCGGTTGGACTAGATGACCCTTGGGGTCCCTTGGAATGCTACAATTCTATAATTCCACACAAACGGGAAATGAAGTATCAGCAAAGTGTCAATAAAAAGCCCTGCCAGCCACTCACACTCACATTTTAGTCCAGCAATTAAACAGGGAGATGCCTGCACTTTGTTGATAGATCAGAAGCTGGCAACAAGTCCTATAATTTCCCTCAGAAAAGTGGCCTTTAGCATTTGCGCTAGGTCATTAGTGAGCAAACATTCTTGCCAAGGGCTGACATCTGAGCAACCTGTAAGATATGTATTGATTCTTATTTCCTCAGAGAAAAATATCCCCTGCACAAAGGTGAATCTAAATTGTCCCCTTCATGGACACAATCTTAAAACAGAACAGTCAGTGATTAAAGCAGCAGAGACCTATCGCAGTCAAAGGAAGTTAAGCCAGATTCTTTAGGAAAGTATCTCTGAGGCTGTCTAATCTTCAGGCTGTAGTTTGACTAGAAGGCTTCAGGTTTTCAGAGCCGTTAATCTAGTACCTTTCATAAGCATTTAATTTTTAAAGATTAGGGGAAAAAACCTGCAGTCACTCATAATTGTGCCATAAAATTATGCTTGCGGCTTATGTACTATAAACCTGTTTTACGAGTAGGTCTCTAGTAGAACAACAAGTGATACATCAGAGTGCCTTTAGTTTCCCTCAGTGATTTATATGTAAAAAGTGCCATGTTTAATGCAAACTTCCCTTTCATGCAGATTGATATACGGAGGCCTCCCACTGTTCATTAATCCCTGATTAATATTTATGAGACGTCTAACCCTCATGTCTCCCCTGTGCAATAATATCATGCACAGTGCCTGGCTTAGAATCACCAACACGATTTTGTCCAAGTGCATACGGATCCTTCTTTCATCCGTCCAAAACAGTGAAAAGTGGGAATTAGTTGTTCTACAGAACAACAGTAATGGCATTTTTTTTAAATAAAAAAAAGAGCTAGAGCAGGTGGAACATGACAGGCTGTGGGGAGTTACTTGGTTTGGTCTCCATTTTACCTGCTAAACGTCTTAACTAAATTCTTATCAAAATGCTAATCTGAGTGCAGAACCTGAGTAAAGGATAATCAAATGAGGCTCCTGTATTGAATGATATATAACAGTTCTAAGTCTCAGGTCCAGAAGCCAAACATGACCCTAACTTGCTCTTGGGATACATCGGTGGTCACACCTCTTGAGTCTTGTTCTGCACCCTTCCTGAGAGCTTTTGATGGGCTGAAAAGTATCCTTGAATTATGATAATGCATGCTTTCTGCATGGATGCAGGAGAGAGATATGAGTGAGTGTGCAGAAAAAATCACACCCATTGCTATTCCATGTCCCTAGAAAGTTGCTTATCGCAGAATGTGGCTCTAGGGCTGAAAACCATTCCTCACCTCTCATAAATAACATGGGGTGTCCAAAAGCCACCTGATGTCGGCCAGTGAGGCTGCCAGAACTTGAACACACATTGCTCTCAAATCTGTAAACAGGGAATAGACAATTCGGTGCCAGCAGTTCAAATGGAAGTCTAATGGTGACTCAGGAATGCAACAGAACTGCTATGCTAAGATGAAAGGCAAGTCTAGAACTAATTTTGTGAGTATATTAGCAACAAACAAGATGAAGCATCAAGTAATATACCCTAAAGGCTTTTTATTTTTGTTTTACTGAAATTTATCTGGGGTGGGGATAGGGTACCTGTTTGGGAAGACATTTCTGCTGTCAGGCATTTGCTCTATTTAAAATTGTCCCACAAGCTATTTTCCCACCTGTATGGGGTAAATGGTAGTATCTTTTCACCTGCGAATGTGAAAGCAGTGTGTGTGGGGGGGGAGGCATTTTGTCAAAAAAGCTGTCTGATTGGAAGGGATTAATAATCCCCTTTCCAATATCCTACAATTGCTAACAGATTTTCAATTCCGATGTCTGCATTTCAGTCAAGCTGTCATAGAAACAACATCTCTTAGTGCCTCATCTAGTTTGTCTCTTAGTCTGCTGGGCAAAGATTCAAATGAATAGCAATAATGTAGTTTTGATTTTTATTTCTAAAATGCCTAATATACTGAAAGAAATCTAGAATTGGTTTCATTTGGACCAAATTGCTAAATATGTGTCCTTTACTGCAAGGGTGCGCTCGCGCTCGCTCTCTCTCTCTCTCTCTCTCTCTCTCTCTCTCTCTCTCTCTCTCTCACACACACACACACACAAACTTCATCATTTGGTGTATCTTCAAAACACTGTTTTGGTACATTGTGTATCCAGCTTGACTTTCTCTAGGTAATTTTGTAGAAATGTTACTTTCAGGAATAGTCATCAAAGTTACTTATGGAATATTCATGAATAAAGCTTTGGAATGTCATGGTGAAATATTTGTATTTCTTATTGATATAGTGCTATAAATGTGCATGGTGCTTTGACACAGTATGATAATGTCTACCAAAGACAGTTTATCAAAGAAGGCAGTCTGTGATCATCACAGCCTATTAATAAGTTAACTGGCAGTGGAGATTACTTTAAGGTGCATATTTATCTAATTAAGTTTAGATCTCTACAAATATGACCTCTACGCAGACAAAGACAATCACATGCAGAATTTGCATTTCTAACTTCAAGTAACTACTTATAATTACATATTAAATATGAAATCCACATTTTGCTCATGCCGCATCTTAGACTGCTCTTCTTTTCTCAAGACACGACCAGGTTGATATCTGGCTAGTAATTTCAAAGCTTCCCTTCTGAGGTGTATCTGTTGTGAACGCTTTTCAACATTTCACTGGCTTTATTGTGATGAGTTTCCACTTCCTTGGTGGAATGTTATGAGTTTTGCCATCCCCTATCAGTTACTGTTGTCAACATGGGTCAGGGATGGGTAAATTCAAGCATCATGGAAACAAGTTATATCACATACTTTGTTTGTATACAATAATGGCTGGGCGATGGAAAAGGTAATCTGCCAGGTTCTGTACATGGAGTTCTAACAAACCTGGATATTTAGTTGTAGCACAACTCTCTGGGGGGAAATCACTATTACTTGTTTAGTTTTACAATGCCAGTAATCTAGCAGCTTAACACTATGAAGCAAATTGTGGGTCATGCCTCTATGTCTAATCTATTTATCCATGCTTAGCCAAATATGTTCTGGAATTATATTGCTCTGGGACCAATGTCCCACAGAGCAATGGACCAGACAAACAATGCTCTGTGTAGTAGACTTCAAACACATAGAATGCTTTCCAATAAAACTATTCTTCAAAAGAAAGCAAACCTGGTATAACTGTGTCCTATCCACCCAATGTGACAAAAGCATTTTTCTCTTCATCAAGCTCAATGTTTCCGAATACTTAAGCTGTGCTTCACTTATTGCTAGTTGTCTCCAATGAAGAAAAGAGTGAGTGATATTTACACATAATGTACTAAAGAAATAGTTTTCAATCTGAATGTAATGCAGAAGCAGAAGTGAAATACATATGTGTTTAAACAGTAGTCACATTCAGAGTTAGAAGAAAGAATGTAGGTAAAGGTAGAGGGAAGCTCAAATGGGGATGTTGATCATAGCACTATAGATTAAACTAGAGTAGATTCAGAACAGGTGAAATTATTGGACTCCTTTTGAAAAACTGATGAACCCTTTTGGACAACAAATTGCAGTGGACTAGGCTGGGGTAGCTGACTCCAGTCAAGCTTAGTCAGCAAGGGCAATGGCCAAGGATGATGAGAGCTGTAGTCCAACAACATCTGAATAGCACTGTATTGACTTCTCCTGGACTACACTGTGTCAAACATGAAAAGGAGACATTGAAAATCAGTAGTAGAATATACTGTGCTGAAGATTAGAAAGGGTTCGGTGAAGTCTAGCTGCTGTGGGCAAGCTAGAACTGGGAATTTTGGTCAGACACATGCAAAAGATAACTGGACATTTCTTTTAGTTGAGAGACCCAATTTAAAACAACATATAGTTTTTCTTTTGACAATTTGTTGAAGACACAGAGAGGTGAGACACTGTAAAAACTAAGAAAGCAAGGGAGACAATTCACATCTCTCTTCTCAGTGTGAATTCAGCAAGACAGCAGAGATCTGCTCAAAACTCAAAGAGCTGAGAAATTTCTCATCATTTCTTATATATATAAAAAAGAAAACATCTGCAGGAACTGAATATGTAGACATCAGTCAACAGATCCTATACCATGTTTTCCTTGCAGCAGCAGGGAACTGCTTGCACAGGTGGGGTAAAAGTAACATCTTCCACTGAGCACAAGGGACAGGAATATGCAAAAGCTGGAAGTTTCTAGCTTCCTGACATATACTTTCCCCACCCAATCACATTCTGAAAAAGCTAAATTGGTTGCAAGTGCAGCCTGTCAGTGACTTCAAATAAATTCATAAAACCTTCCGCACTTAATAAAAAATTGTTCTGTTAGTGTGGCAGCACATATGCTTTGGAGCTCCCTGTCTATTGACATCAGGCAGAAATCTTCACTGTATTCTTTGACACCTGCTCTCTTTTTAGTTTACTGCTGATTTTAATCGATTTTAAAATGCTTTAAATTACTTGTTTTTATGGGTATTTCTAATATTTATGGCAAACTGCTTGGAGGTTTTGTTACAATCAAGTGGTTTCTAAATTTTGTCAAATAAATAAAATCAATTTTAATAAAACTTCTTAAAGCTGTAATTATTGGTTTTCAGAAAGGCAAACAAGAACCTTCTGTGCTTTAATTGTCTTTGCTTTCCTTTAATCCCACCACATTCAGACTGACTTCAGTTTATATTGGCTTAGCCAAATCCAATGTTAATTCTGCAGTGGCTCATACTTCCATTTAACATTTTTTAATGCCCCAGGGAAGTTGGTATAAAGCCATTTCCTTTTTCTCTGGGTTGATTCCTTTTTGATATCAGTCTTGACCCACTAATTATAACCTTCTCTTAGCAGCTCTTACAACCTAGTGTTTCTTCAACGTGTAGCCTACCGGAGCCATTTACATGAGTGAGTAACAACAATGGCATTTGGTTTTAAGAACAACTCTGGTCATTACTGCAGAGGTATCAGGAACACAATGATGTCTATAAAGTTATCGGTATGAACATACTTCAAGGAGAATACAAATAATTCCATTTCTGTCACAGACATACAGACAACTATATGGGAGGGTTTTATATCAGACACAAGGCTGAACAGAGTATGAAAGTTATGGGAGGCTTTCCCAACCTACAACAGCAGGTGACCAAGGCTTTTTCACAAACTACAAATGACCATCTAGTGAAGCTTTGACAAGAGACCATCAATAACGTGAGGTTTAACTAAAAATCAATTGTCAGAACCTGGTACGGGGATTATATTGACATTTTAAAGGAATGTGCTTGGCACTAAACATTCAGTTTAAAAAATAGGTAAGACCTGTCTTTCTTGTTCACATTTCTAGTGCTCATGATAAAAGAAGGTCCATGGCCATAGTACCAAGGCTCAAATCTGCTAGCATCTTTCTCTTTCCAAGGGTAGAAGTAAGTCTCCCATGATCACATACATGAGTAGATCCTAACCCGTGCTTCCAATGATGTGGATGAAACCAATCAAACTAAGTCAAGTTAAATTTTGCACAGCAGTTTTAGCTTAAAATGGTTTTAAGATTAAGAAGATTAAAATTCCCATTTGGTCACATGCATTTTTTCCCCTTGTTTGATAAAGATTATGAACAGCTTTGGGTCTGATTACTTTTCGGCTAATGTATATGCAAATGAGCGGTGGTTCTATCAGTTAAAACCAAAATGTGGAGAGAGTAGGTTTCTTGTAGAAGCTGAAAATAGATTTCCTTAACAAAAATCCAGCAAATAATACAAGTATTGTATTGCTCTTGGTTTTTAAGGAAATGATTTTGTTATGGATTGCACTATGATTATTATAAATCTTGTTTAAAATCCATGTTAAGTAATATAATTGTAACTAGGGTTTCCAGCAGCATAGATATCGATGGTATGATTATGAACTATATTAAATTTCAGCATCGCTACTGGAGTTTCATTTTGTGATGTATCTGATATATCTATGATTAATTAGAAGAGTTTTAAATGCAAGATGCCTGCTGATTTCTGGATGGCATGGGTAATGTGTTGCCTGGTGGGTATTATATGCCATAGTTGAATGCATTTTGAATCTTAGCATGCTGTATGGTTATTCAGACATAAAGCTGCATGCAACTTTCTCAGACACAGAGAACTGAGTCAGGTGATGAATTCATTGATTTGGAATAGTGGGATATAGTTCACTGGTAGTGCATAAAAATTCCCATTACAGTATAAGCTAATTGCTTCACTGAGATATTTTCAGAGAGAAGGAGGATAGCATCTCAGCTAAGTTACTGCTATCAGGGAGACTCAGCCACCACTTGTACTCGCAACTTTGGGAATTGCCAGTCTGTTCTGTTTCGGCTTGACCAAAGAATGATCAATGAACCTTTTAAAGCACTGGTAATGACACCAACCACGAATTAGACTGGCCATGTTCTGGACATATCAAAGAACAGACGGCCTAAATCTCCAAAGCCTTACCCCATCAATTAAGATTAGAACTGGGACTTTGAAGGACATAGCTAAGGGATTGTAAGGCGGTGATCATCACTAGTTGAAAAGCAAACCTTTCTACCAAATGCTGGACACCCTTCTCTGGTTTGCCTCCCTTGGCACTGAGAAGATGTTGTAAGAGATGCAGGACTGCTACTGTTCTTCTACCTCTCAACATTGACTGCAATGTAACACATGAGCTGATGTTCTTTTGTCATGCATTTGCCTGCCCTCACCAGTCAATGAGGCAAAGCAAGAATGGTAGACGCATAGTATTATCATTTGATACATATGTTGCATTGCCATAAATGTCACGACGAAGGAATAACAAAGAAAAGTGGGACAGTGGCAATTTTGTGTTTCTTTTTCGTTTTAAAGTGAACTACTGCAGCTGTCCCTTAAATGTTTTTGCAGTCTAACCCATGGGAAAAAGTATCTCCTGAGAGTAGTAGGCTGTCTCTCTGCATCAGCAAATACCCCACCAGCTTCCGGAGTGTGATAAATATAGAAGATAGTGTAAAATTTAAAGTATGGCTTCTGATTCGCTTTTGCATGCTGAGAAAATTGTTAGCCTGATGTTACCGTATATATTCAAGTATAAGCCGACCCAAATATAAGCCGAGGCACCTAATTTTAGCACAAAAAAAACTGGGGAAATTTTTTGATTCGAGTATAAGCCGGTTCATCACACCACAAACCTGGTGGTGGCGGCAGCAGTGGAGGAAGAACAGGCAGCCCAAAAGGGCTGCTTTTGGGCTGCTTGTCCCTCCGCCACCCACCTCACTGGAGTATAAGCCATGGGGGGGGGGGGCTTTTTCAGCATAAAAAATGTGCTGAAAAAGTCAGCTTATACTCGAGTATATACGGTATTTCTTTTCCATGAGGCTTAACCAAATTGTGGCATATTTGTGGCTGCATTTTTGGGAACCATTTTCTGTGAATACATTGATTTGCAAACATATAAAAACTGGGTTGAGACCAAACTAGCTACCTAGTGTAGTATTCTCTTTCCTACAGCAGCCAGCCAGAAGACATGGGAAGGGTAAGGAGACAATGCTATTGTCAACTACCCAGCTTTTGAAATAATAATAAAAATGTTGAAAACACAGCTTTACTGATATAAGCAATCTTAGTCATCCAAAGTATGACTCACTTGTGTCTGACATACAAGGATTTGGAATACGTATTGTGGCAACAGACTGCTGTCTAAGAAAACCATCTGCAGAAAATATTGTAATCTGGCAGTGATAGGGTAGCTGCAATAAAAACTATGGAGGAGGCAGCATATAATAGAGTTAGCAGCATCCTAAGCATTTCATCTAACCTCATTAACTTACATCTCCAGTATAAGAGCCACAAAAGGAGAAGTGTAGGAATACTGAATGAGAACCAGAAAAGCGTGTTCTCACCAGCAGAGAGCACGTGTTGCGGTTGGGGAACAGACCACCATCATGACTAGGCAAATTTGGTGGGAACCCAAGCCTGTAAAGGGTTAAATGGGTTGCTGGGGATTTTTGAGTGTTGCCAATTCGGAGGAGGGGTCAGAGTCTATAAGTAGAGGAGATAGACGAAAGGACATCCTCTTGGCCGTTTTGCATCGGATCACCCGCCCCCCTCCCTTTTATAGGATGGTTCTTGGGTTCAATTGACCTTGCTATGCCTGTCATGGGGTCGTTCGCCTTTGAGCGGGGGCCTGGTAGGAATTTTGCCATTTGGCTGATTGGCTGTTGCCATTTGGTTTTTGCCTACTGCGTAGCAAATCGTCACAACTTGTAAGGTTGGCGGTTAGGCATTGGTTAAATTGGTGCTTGGAGGGGTAAGGTGCCTATCCCTCCAAATGATGCGAAAGGGAATTCCGTTAAAGGAATCCAGGGGCTTGCCATTCTTTCGTCCTTGTCCGTGGTGCCGGGCTTGGGCCGTACAAGCCCCACCGGAACATGAGGGTGAGCGGTGTTGGACTGGTTCCCAGCCTCATTTCTCCCCAATACTTGTTTCCCACGCTGGCTTCCGGTGGTGTCCGGAAGGGACCAGCTCTGTCCTTGGGGGCAAGGACAGATAGTCATAACCAATGCCTAAGCAACCACTCACATTTGCTGTATTTGAATAAAGTTGTGGCCAAAATTATGCCAAAAACCTTAAACAAAAATTAACGTGTGATGTGTGAATTTTTGGGGGGTGGTACTGTGGAACTCAACACGCAACAACAAAATAGCCCAACCATTAATTTGTGTTTCTTGGTCATAACTTCCAAGACTCTGGATTACAGGAAACAGGGTGCACCATACTATCCCAAGAAGTCCATCCTGTTTCTTCTGGGCCTTTCTGTTCATCCTCTGAAGTTCAGAACTCAGGAACAAAGAAAGTCAAGTGGTGCAGGAACACAAAGGCCTACCCTATATCAGTGGAAGCGTATCTGGTGTATAGCTAGAAAGCCCCTGACTCAATCTCCAGCATCTCTGTGCAGGGCTGCGAAGGCCCCCTGTCTGGAACCCTGAAGAAACACTGCCCATCAGTGAGGAACATACTGAGGCAGATGGGCCAATGATCCAATTCAATATATTGCACCTGTCTATATTTTCCAACGCTCCTTTATTTGTCACATTTAAAGCCTTCAAAAATGTTTGAAGGAATTAAAATCAGAATAGCTTCTGATTGAATATTGCTCCTATGTCTATTAGCACTTCAGACAAAGAGAGCTATTTCAAAGACAGAATAATTAATTCTATTTAAATTTCGGGCTAACACACCAGTAGGTTGATTGTTCATTCTTGCACATGTGAAGGCAGGTACCGTGTGATGTTCATAACACCTGCTAGAAAGATTAAAGCAGCCAAAGACTGGGAATGAATATTTTACAATTATTTCATTTAACATTGCTTTGAAACATTGTATAATATTATAATTAGAACCTTTAATTTATTCCAATTATCTTACTTTTCCTAATTTTATGAACTGTGGAGCTAAAATAATCAGCCCTTCTGCTCCACAGACTTCTAAATATCTCTCTTTTGATATTCTCTCTCTCATTCCTCACAGAAATTTAATGCCTGTCTAGAGACACCTGTGGGGACAATTAAGGGCCCTATTGTTGCTACTTTTGACAAAGCTTTGCCGAATTAAACGTATTATTGCCACCAAGATAAAATGCAGGTTGAAGTTAAGCGATGCTTCAATATTGAGAGAAAGTTTGGGAAACTCTATGCTGATTTTTCATTTTATTTGTTGTCTTTAATTTCATCTACTTCCTCGCTCACTAGTGTTGGATTTAAAAGGAGTGTGCACCAGCAGAGGACTGATAGCTGAATCTGTCACTTCAGGGAGCAGCCCAATCTGTCGGGAGTCACTCTGTGGTCTGGTCAACTCAATATGTATTTGCATGAGTGGTTGGTTGGATGGAAGCAAGTACTCAATTTAAGAGGCAGTCTGATATAGGGAAAACTTGACCAGGTCACAAACTCTAAATTCCATTACTACTACTACTACTCAGACTTCACCAATGCATCCCAGGGCGGGCTATAATAATTCAAAATTAGAAACAGTTAAAATAGATTACCATCATCACAGGGGTAAGATGGGGCCTGAAAACACATGTCCGAGTTGTCAAGGCCAGGCTAAGGAGCATAAATCCTGTTAAAACAGATTCCTTCTCCATCCCTAGGTTGCAAACTCATGTTTGCTTCCTAATGTCCCTTCTGTGCTGGCACTGCTGTTGAGCATTTTCACCAAAGACAGCTAACTTTAAATTCTATGTATCTTCTCAGAAATAGGTCCCATCAAGTTCAATAAGATTACAGCTTTTAAACCCTTTTCTGACACAATACTTAGATTTTTTTCAATTTTTATTTAAACCAGCCCTCCAGGTTCTTAAACCAAGGCACAATTAATTAGTGAACGTTGAACTCCTTAGTGGACAAATTAAAATATCTTTCTCTAGAGGTGGAGGGGGAAGGGAGAAACAGATCTGTACAGGCTTATAATTTAATTTCTGGTTTATTTTAATATGCTGTCAAAGGCTAGTTAAAAAATTGCTCTAAAACCAAAATTCTTTATAATGTTCAAGTAAGTTCATTGGGAATGAATATTTTTGTGTAAAGGTGATGTTGAGGTCAAAAGCTGACATGCTTGACAGGAATGAAAATTGAGCTCATGTATTTGAACTAACTTTCAGAAGAATCATTGGAAGGAATAAACATAAGGACTACAACTCTCTAGGTGAGGCAAAGAAGGAGGTATGATCATTGAGGTTTTTTCAGTTGCATTGCATAGCCCATGAGTGATGGACTGAAGTACTTTCACTTCTGTGTGTTCTTAAAAGCAGTAACACCAGAGCACATAGAAGTATCCTCTGGGGTTCAACTAGGTCTGCAGAGAACTAGGGACTTGAAGACAAGTCCTATATTGCTAACTCTCTGCCATGCTCTGTTTTCTTTGGAACCAGGGATTCCTAGTTTGGAGAGAGGGTGCTTACTGCTTTTTCTGGCTAACCCTGTTTCTGACTTTAAGAAAAGTTTTGCTTTCTAAGAAGACCTGTGTTTGGAAGCTTGCCCCTTTTTGTTTTTCAGGGTTAATGTTCCCTTTGATCATTTCCAGTTCCTTCTGCTGTCGACTAGTGTAACATAAATGTATTTGGCATATGTTTATATATATTATTGTAAGTTGTATCGATTCCCATCAAACTCCCCCCCCCTCATGTTGCAGTTTTCATTGTCACTATGTGCCTTATTTTTAGCTGCACCAAAAAAAAAAAAAATTCTTTCAAGTTACACTACAGCACCCAAGTAAAAAATTGCTTAAGAAGACAATTCTGCCCTGGACCACAAGATCTAAGGACAGGATGGGAGTGGGCTGTGGCAGAAAGGTGGAGCTCTTAAGATCAGAGGACTGAGAGGACTGAGATATTTGAATATAGGACTACAGTCGCACCTTGGTTTTCGAAAAGCTTAGTTCTCAAATGTTTTGGCTCCCGAATGCCGCAAACCTGTTTCGGTGACTGTTCCAGCTTGTGAATTATTTTTGGAAGCTGAACTGATGGGGCTTCTGTGGCTTCTGATTGGCTGCAGGAGCTTCCTGCAGCCAATCAGAAGCTGATCTTTGGTTTCCGAACGTTTTGGAAGTTGAACCAACTTCTGGAACAGATTCTGTTCGACTTCCAAGGTACGACTGTACAGGAAAACATATCCTAAAACCTAGGGAAAGAATGAATGTGATATTGGAGGACAACAACAACAACAACATTAAAAAATATCCATTAGATAAGTAAGTACAAACCCTTGGCTCCAGAACTCTTACTAGTTTGTGTGTCACTTACCTTATGTGAGTGATGAGGAGGGTTGTAGATGGAATGAAAAAGTCATCCACTCTGTCAAACTGCTTCCCCACTGGCTGAGTATGAATAGTATGATGAGAAATACTCCCACTGGCCTGGGTTATCACCTGGAGGATGTATTGTGGAGGACAATTACTGATTTGAATCAATCATGTTTGATTAAATTATGTTAAGGGTAAGGCTACCAACAACTTATTCCCAGACTTTACTCAAACAAAGTTACTGTAATGGGTGCAGTCATTGTCATTGTTTTGAAAGTAGATGTTTCTAAATACCTGCCTTATTTGTTCTTTGGCATGTGGTTCATACCCCCAATTAGAAATAAGAATATAGTGGGTTGTATAGCAAGAAACTCCAGGAGTTCAACATATATTCAACTTTTTAGCTTTAGTACAAAGGATATATGAACTTCTTGTGAGAAATCCTAACTCTTCCACTGTTTCTTCCTTCCTTCAGAATTATTCAGATGGTTCTCTCAGGTACTGTAGGTACATTCAAATTTGCACTGAAATTTCACTTTCAGTGATAGTGTAAACTCTGCTCAAAATTTGTATTGCAATGTTTTTGACAGGACAAAAACATGTATACCCTGATAACATGAGAGCGGGCCTGTAATTCAGCAACAATATTATTATCAGGGGTTTCTAATACATTAAAGAAAGCTGCAAAGCAAGATGGATGTGGATCTATCCCTGTGCACAAATGAACTGTATACATTTCTGAAACTGTAGTAGCATGTTTCCAGGCTCCTGTGACCATGGAAATAAGGTGCTGACATTTTATGTTTGCCCAAGTGAATGTGTGCCTGGAGACAGCTTGGACTAGTGGTGCATGTACAGAGAAATATTATATGAGCAAGCCCTACATTTTGATGCAAACAATAAAAATTTAAATACCAGTGCTTAAAACTAAATCCAATAGTTTCTACTGAAGTAAGCAAATAACACATTACAGTCTTATAAATCTGTATAGAAACAAGGATATGCAGAATGGTTGCACAGATTTAGCTGAAGTCAGGAATATTGGTCCTGATATAATGCTAAGGCCAATCCTATTATAACAGTTTACTGCGGTATACAAAATGCAACAAATACACATTTTGTTGGACTGTACCACAATACCCAATTCCTTTTTAACCCAAAGAGTTGAAGAGGGCAAACAGTCATCTGCTGCCCCCCATTCCCCACTTCTCTACCTATTCCTTTGCCACTAACAACTTTGTATAGCACTGTTACCTCAGTCAGAGATGGTGGCTGATATAATTGCAAAGGTGCTGGGCCAGTTCCTCAACCTCAGTGGTTATGGCATTACACAGACCTAGAAATCCCTTCACAGCAACCCAAGGTTTGGGCTGCCAGGTTAGAAATTAATAGAGTTGTATCCAAATTGAAACATGTATTTGACATAAGGAAATCAATCTTCTTGTCCATTTTGCCTTAAAGTTCATATAAATATTTTGAAGTAATTTTCAATAATAGTGCATCTAGTGGAATGCTTAAAGCTCCCTGGAGACTGCAATCAGCTCCCGAGTCATAATCAATAGCAATATATATCAGCCTACATTTGAAAGTATGTCTCCCTGCGAAAACAAGCTGTTTCTTTCAATGCAATCCCATTATCAGTTTGATGGTTCTGATCCCTTTTGAAACAAATGATTCAAAAATAACCAACTTCAGCAAATAACATTCACAGGCAATCCAAATTATGCTCAGGCTCTAATAAAGAAGGGATGTGAAGCATTGCACAGCTCCTGCATTCAGGGGAATACACATTTGTCTGTATTAATGATTCCTGGAGATTTACTGGTTTCATGCAGTCAGGAATCATTATAAACAAAGCAGCTCTGATGAAAAATTACTGTGCATTCTATATATTTTAAAATATGTAACTATTGGTGCTTATAGCAAGCCATTTTTCCTTGAGCAGTGGCTAGACAGACTTCTGTAGGGGATGCTCCAACTATAGGTTTCCTGCATCAAGCAGTGGTAGACAGGAGAGCCTACAAGGCTCCCTTAAATTCTAATTCTACACTGTACACATGTGGTCATCTCTTTAAAATTCTCCTGCTGGTAAGGTACTTCCAGGCATCACAGTAATAGCTTAATGTCACTTTTCCAGAGGTACATTCCACAGCACCAGGGGTGGAGGAAGGGGTGGGTGGTGGGTGCTGTCACCACTGAGGGGGTGACAAAATGCCGGGTGGCACTCACCGCGGGGCCTGCAGCGTGCCTGAGCCATGCATCTCTCCTGGGAGAGAAGCGGTGGCATGGTCTTCCCGCTGCCTCCCTCCCACCAGCTGTAGGGCGGCTGAGTGGGAGGAGGCAGGCAGACTCTGGAGGTGTGCCCCACCCTCGCCCCGCCCCATGGGTGGCTTGCCTGGCCCCTGGGCGCACTGCCCTAGCCCCCCGAGCAGCTTCCTCCACAGCTGCACAGCACCACTTAAGGATTAAAAGTCTGCCAGCCTGTCATTTCACTGGATCTTTCCACCTGATCATCAACTATGAACCTCACCAATGCTCATGTGTTAGGACCAATCAGTACAGAATCCTTAAATATTACAGCAGATCTGCCAGATGAACCCATACAAAATGCTATTTCTATTTATTTCGTTTTGTTTTCACGCCTTCCCCTTCCACTGAAGGGAGCCTGGGATGGTGCACAACAATAAAAAATGCACCTGTTCCAGATCTGAAATACGTAAATGTAAGAAGGGTTGGATTCTGTTCTCCATCCCCAACCTGTTACACATGGCTCCTGTTACACAACTATAAGACACAAAATCTTTGTTGTGATTTAGCTCTAGATACTTTAAAGCCATTTTGATGTGCTTATGTGTGAAACATCACCAGAAATAGTACTGGGGGCTCCTCTTCTGCACGTAACTGTCAAAGTAAGAGAAATGCATTCTGAACAGAAGTTTAAAAAAACAAAATAAAATCTGTGTTTGTTTAGATTTAATTCAAAATGTTGACATTATTCACTGTGGGGCAGTGCCAACTGGGGACATAGTTTATAAGTATTCCACTGCAGGTTTTCTACATTTTGAGCACGTACAAATGAAGGGAATTTCTTAGTAAGTCTTATTGCTGACAAGATAGCTTTAAAAATTCATTGATAGCTGCTGTTGAGCAGCTTCCAAGGAATTACTTTTCTCTGTGTATCATAAGATTCTACAGCGAGTTTGGCTAGAACTAAAACAATGAAATAAAAATACTCACCTGTAGTGTAGGAGAATTCTTATCAAAACTTCCCCAGCTGAGCACCCATACCTGATCATGCGATTTGTCGTAGTGAAGTTTGACTGGAATGGGATCTGTACTTACTGCCTAAAGAATATGAAGAAACAAGGAAAGAACCAGTTTTTCTTTAATGTTATAGTAACGTAAATATTGCACAAGTTTGGAGTGAAAATTAGACCCCAGTGAAGCCTTCAATTGTTGATGTCATTTTAATTAATCTGAAGCTAGAGCACTCCTGCTTAAACAGTGATCTTTGCTCATTATTTGAACAACGTGACATGGATATATGTTCCGTCTCCACCTAATTAAGTTGTATGCAGCAACAAAGCTATTAAAATGCTTGAGACAAAAGTGGCAAGGCAGCAAACTATTTATTTGCCCTTCTTCCTAGATTCTATGCTTCTTGGTTTATCTGTGAACATCTTTTTGCTTTTGTTAAAAGTTGCAAATGAAGAGAAAAATGTGGAATATACCGACCATGGATTCATCAAAGTGATCCATTTCCTTTTTAATAGCAAATTGAAGAATTTCAACTAGCAAAAAGAATTCTGACCAGAGAAGGAAACTGACACAACCGTGATTGTTCTATGTGTATATTATTAGATCATAGCTTTCATGTAATTTTTAACTTGGTAAAACAAGACAAAATTAATATATTTCACTCAAATAATTTTGTGTGTGTGCTTTGAAAAGTAGAAGAAGCACACAGAAAGAGGTAGGGCAAGAAAAAAATCTTCACTGGGTGCTTAGAATTACAGAAACAAACACAGCAGCCACTTGATATAAATGGAGTAAGTGTGTTTAAAGGTAAAGGGACCCTTGACAGTTTAGCCCAGTCGCGGACGACTCTGAGGTTGTGGCGCTCATCTCACTTTATTGGCCGAGGGAGCCGGCGTACAGCTTCCGGGTCATGTGGCCAGCATGACTAAGCACTTCTGGTGAACCAGAGCAGCACACGGAAACGCCGTTTACCTTCCTGCCGGAGCGGTACCTATTTATCTACTTGCCCTTTGATGTGCTTTCGAACTGCTAGGTTGGCAGGAGTGTGTTTACACTCCCCGAAAAGGGCCAAGTATGCAGTTTGGGAATCATCCTGGGCTTGGCATTTTTTACAGAGGCATAGGTATCATCAGTAACCAAGAGTGCTTTTTACCAATTTCAGCTGGTATGCCAACTGTATCTCCAACTATCTGTAGAAGGCACCATTGATGCATGTCTTGGCGTCATCCAAACTACATTATTGCAATGCACTCTATATGGGGCCGCCTTTAAAGATGGCCCAGAAGCTTCAACTGGAGCAGAATGTGGCACCCGTGGCACTTGTAAGAGCCAGGTTTTCTCCACATATTACACAAATTCTACACTAGTTATGCTGGCTGCCTATTCACTTTTGGCCCCGTTAAAAATATAGGTATTGACCTTTAAAGCTAAAGAAAAAGAAAGAAAGAAAAAAGGAACAGGCTATCAGAAAGACCACCAACAGTTATATGTACCTGCCCAAGCTTTAAGACTGGCATCTGAGGCAGGGCCTTCTCTGCGGTAGCCCTGCTGTCTCTGAAATGCTCCTCCTAGGGAAATACATAGGGCACCTTCTCTCCTGACATTTAGCAATACCTGAAAGACACACACACCCCTACCACCTACCCTGCATTCAGGTGACTTTATGCTTCTTAAGAACGGTTGTATCTGTTGCTATCATCTGACTGCTGCTAATAGTTTTTACAGCCATTTAAAATACTGAAATTGTAATAATATAGTATTATACTGATGTGTACCTGCCTTCAGAGGGTATATATCCTAAAAAGCAGGTTAGAACAATCAATTAAATAATAATCCTTGCCACTATTTTTATAGTATCAGGTAACTGTCAGAATCTAGTCCATTGAAAGGACCAGATTCTGAAAGGAGACCATTTAGAGACCATTTTAGTAGTTTCTCTTTGGATGTTGTGCTTGCCCTCCATAACAACAACAACAATAGTATTTTATTTATACACCGCCCTTCCTGGTTCAGAAAACTGGGCTCAGGGCGGCTAACAACAAATTTAAAACACTTAATTGTGACACAACAAAAAACAGCATAAAATACAGTATAAAACCAATAAATTCAAAAATCAATTTAGGGGAAAATCCACCCAATAAACATTAGATGATCACCAGGGCTAGCTGGCTAAATTAGTCCTATTTGGGCCAGCGATTAGCTGTGGGATCCCAGAGTGGTTAATCTTCATAAAATTTCTCTGTTGCTGTCAATGAACTATCAGGGTTGTATTTGTATTTTTGTTTCGTTTTTGTTTTAAAAGGAGCCCCTCTATCTCTTTGTTCTGTTTTGTTTGTTGGTCTTTCTATCGGGAAACTGTGAAGCACAGCTTGTTTATCAGTTTGACAAGAAGAGTACCAGCTGGCTAATTAAGTGGATCTAATTTAAAGTAATGATGTAGATCCTCAAGATAATGTGCTAATGGCTGGCTGAGACCACTGGTGATGCTTAACTATACACCTGACGTGTTGCGAAAAACTCCAGCTTCCTGTAAAGCCAAAGCTGTTTTTCTTCTTGAGCAGACAAACTCCAGGACAATTGTTTACTACTGGGTTACCTTTCTTCTTTTTTTATGCTGCTAGATAACACCTGCAATAGTCTTTCACGCCTGAATCAACTGTTGTGATACTGCAAATTGTGCATGTTTGAAACAACGTTTTATTGTTGGTTCAACCACTGCAAAGAAATCGAAGGGAATCAAACTAGGCGACTTGGGTCAAACCCACTGAAACTGAAAATGCAGGTCTAAATAGTTCCACTTAGAGCACAATTCTTCTATTAATCTGTGTGCTAGGTCTGCTTCTCACTTTATTTCCGAAATGTCCCTTGTATCTGAGATGTTATATTACATGGGATATTAGCTGTGTGGGTGCCATGGTTGTAGAAATGCTTCTATGTAAGATGAAAAATCACTGAAGGTGGTCTTGCTAATTGTACTGGCGTGCTTAAAATTGCCTCTACCCAATGTGTTAAGTAACTTCACACCAAACTACCTCACCCAGCAGGTATAATATGAGATCAGGATGCTGAAAACGTGATGTGGAAATCTGGCAAACTGGACTTATGATTGGAAAAAAGGAGAAACAGAAATTGACAGTCTCGCTCATCCCTAGTGAAACACTCCAAAATCACAATTTGCTTGGCATGACCACCCAGCGCATTTCATGTGTTTCTGCTGGTCCCTTCCCTTAGTTCCTGTTGGGGAGGCTGGATATCATTCAGGTACAGGATTGTATTGCAACAACATGTTTTTCCATGCATGCAATTATAGCTTGACAAGATCACCTCTTGTGGCACCATCTAGAGTTGTTTTCCAAGAAAGGTATGCAATTTTTCTTGAGTAAATAGAGAGCAAAAGATATCCACCTTCTGAATAATGTGCATATTTGACTTCTTGTACCTTCCTATGCTAAGACATCTTAGTGATGTGGAAAGAAAAAATAAATAGTTCCATCAAAGTGGACTGGCTAAGAATCTAAATGCCTCACATATCGGTTATACATATTTAAAGATTTATGTCTAAATGCAAGAGAAAAATAACTCCTGGGGCTTGCAAAAAAAATAATACAGTAGCATATCATTATGGGATAAGAGAGCAGGATTGTTTCTATGATATTACAAGCATTGCTGAGCCAACTCTTTCCCTAAAAACTGCCAAAGTACTTCATATTAGTTATACTTCAGTGCTGAAATCTCTACTGTAAAATGACAGAGATAAATTGATATTTCCTTCATGGCTGGCAACCTTTTGTGGGAACTTTAGACATTATATTTTGTCACCCTGGCTAAAAATCTTACAAGCCTCTTTCCGTTTTCTTACAGGATTTTTATCAAGGGTAAAAAACCTGTAATGTAGTTTAATATTTCAATTTATTAATGGGATTTCCTTCTTGCAGAAATGTGTGAGAATCAGTGTAACAGAAATAGTGCCGGGGTCCTCTTTAAATGAGAATAAACTTTGTTATAATGTTAATATTAGAAAGGTTGTGTCTTGGACTTGGTGGGCAATATTTCTGGACTCACAACAGGGCACACCAGCCTGCCTACTACAGTCCTCTGCACAAGAGTCCATTCTGTTGCAGAGAGACCCCCCAGGAGCAGCTTTTGGGAGGGGGCTAGCAAGAGGCCTAAATGTGTAGTGGGAACTGACTTGCACAAGTAGAAACACTTTCCACGAAGGCTGCATGCATTTCCTGACTCCAAGAATTATGGGCACTGCACTTTGTTGTTGTTGTTGTTAATTTAATTTATATACCACCCTTTATCAAAAGTTCCCAGGGTGGTGTTTAACATTAAAACATATTTTACGGAGAATAATAATAATAATAATAATAATAATAATAATACAAAGCATAATGACAGACAGCAAAATAATAAAATAATCATAATAAGAGCCCCCCTACACACACCTTTAACAGGCCATAGATTATTTCATCGCCAAAGGCCTGGGTAAAGAGGAATGTTTTTGCCTGGTGCCTAAAGACAGGCAATGATGGCACCAGACGAGGCTTTCTGGGGAGAGCATTCCACAGATGGGGAGCCACCACAGAAAAGGCCTGTTCGCTTCTTGCCAATCTCCAAACCTCTCGTGTAGGGAGGACATAGAGAAGGGCCTCAGATGACAAATGCAGGGTCTGGGTCAGTTTGTATGGGGAGAGGCAGTCCTTAAGGTATGAAGGCCCTAAGCCATGTAAGGCTTTATAGATCAATACCAGCTCTTTGAATTGGGCCTGGAAACTAATTTGTGTTGCTGGGAATTGTAACTGTGAGGAGTACACTACAGCACCCATCATTCTTTGGTGGAAAGAATATGCTTCAAGTGTCTTTTGAAAGAACAGTGTCTATGCAGTCTAAGGCAAAGCATATACTGGATACAACATATTATAACGGCCATCCAAAGTAGTTGTGGACTGCATATGGGAAATCCACGTTCCAGCAAGCATGAACATGATGTTTCATTCAGATAGGCCAGGTGTGGAGAACATCAGGCCCAGGGCTGAATGCAGGTGTCTAGGCCTACATGGGACGCCTCCTCAAGCCACACTCCACAACTTCCTCTAGTGCTTTTACATGGCTATATTGTGTCAATGATTGGTGAAAATGGCTCTTGCCTGCCTGGTTGACGACTCTGGGGGGATGTGTATGAGGAGGTATAAAAGCTTGTAGTGGTGTTAAAACTTCGGTATTTTGTATGTCTGAAATTGTGCCTCGGGTTCATAGGTGAAGAGTTGCATCCCTTCTCCCAACCACTTTTTTTTTTGTCTCTCCCAGGCTCCATGGCATGTGGTCCTTGGAAGCTTGCACTCTAAGCAATGTGGCCCTCAGGCTGAAAAAGGAGAAGTATTGTGAGCCATCTTGTTGTGAACTACCTGTGCTTTAGAAATGTCTCTGAAACTAATAAACTGGACCCACCTTGAATACTAGGTGAGCATGGCAACCCACAAATTCTTCTCTTGCTTGGATTTGACAAGACAGAAATGTGACAAACAAAATAATGCCTATTTTTGATTAGCTGGATTACATTCTAAGAAATGCAGGTGAACTATGCAGTCTTCCAACTGCTTCTCCTACTATAGTTCTGTGATTAAAAATGAACACAACCTTTCTTTTGTATTTTATTGAATGCTATGGTGATGGCGTTCTAGAGCTGCTTTAAAATAAATTATAGTTATCTTTATTTTAACCTGTCATATTGATACACGATAAAAAAAGAAACCATGAGGACTGGTGCACAAGCATTAGGTGTATATTAGTGTCTGTTATATTATAAAGAAGTCTAGGGTACTGGGAATATTGGCAAGGATTAAAATTTTAATAGCAGCCGTGCCTGACACTTTCAATCACTTTCAAATTTCATTTCTTCTTATGAAGATGACAGCAGATTTTTTAGCAACTGTATAATGCCTATTCATGAAGTGAAGCACAGCTGCTTGCAGGAAAGTCACATTTATATTTTAGAAAGTGCAAATTTTATGATCTTGAAATGAATTTTAAGACACTTCTTTGTGTTCTGAAACATAGTGCTGACATGATTTTGCTCTCAAGAGTAAGGTGAAAATTCTTGTCTGAATGTCTGCTTTTGGCTAACCCTTTTCACAGATGAGAAGCATCTAAAACTTAAACTGTACATCATAGCCAATGGTTGAACAGGCAATTATATTTGCTATGATATATAAAGCATGCCAACTACTTGTCTATATATGTGTATCAATCACATGTACACATGCACATCCATATAGACATAAAGACACAGGTAAATGTACACCTCATTCATAGTTAAAGTAATGATAATCTCAGGGTCCCAGACAAAACCTTTGGGGGTTTATAAAGTTGCCAATTTTTAACTTCCAAATCTTTATAGTTTTTTTTTAAAGAAATCCTTCCCTTTCACCAAAATATATTTGCACTTTGTTTACATTTCTTTAGTGTAAGACTCTGAGAACTTCTAACAATAAGCACAGAATGGGCAACATACATTCATATATCCAAGTCTGAAACATCCAGACTTCAAAATATAAGCTGCTGTTAGGAGCAATTTCAAGGATGCCAAGTTATTTGTTAGCTTAAATAAACAGCACAGTCCTCAACATTCTACACAGAAGTAAGTTTCATTCTGTCCAAAGGAATGTATTCCCAGGTAAACTGCGTATAAGGGTGAAGCCAGGCAGAGCAATATGAAGCCCTCACTGGGACCAGCATAGTGCAGCGGAGCAGAGTGGAATGATTGATTGGATCAGATTGATTGGATGAGAATCTGCCATGTCTAGCTAACAAGGGTAGAAAGTGTGTGTGTGTGTGTGTGTGTGTGTTTATATGTTTTTGCTGTTTGGGGCCCATTTCAAGGGGATGGATCTACCTAGGATCCAGCAGATCCACAGCCAGCCATGCTCCACCTCTGCAACATCAGTTTTAGAGTTGTAAGCTTCTTCCTGCAGGTAGGAACATTGCTGGCAATAGCATTCAATCCATCTTACTTTCCATGGCTGCAGCAAAGCGCCCTCCCAACAGAGAACAGTGCTTTCGTAAGCCTGTTAACACACACTGCAGAATGTGATATGATCACACTCCTTTGGGTGGACTTACCACCGAACGGTAGGAGTCACAGTGCACATCCCAAGCCACATAGAAGCTTCTTGCAAGGACATGGCCCTAGCCCTGTGGGTGTAAAAGGTCCTAAGCTGAACCCTGGGAATCTCTATTTAAAGCTAGGGAATTTTCCTCTGAAACCCAGACGAGGTGCTGCCAGTCAGAAAAGGCAATACTGAACTAGACAGAGCAATGGTCTGACTTGGTATAAGGCAACTTCTTCCCAACACTACACTGATAGGAATCAGGTTGCAGTTTCTTTTTGTCTTTGCTAATAGCCACAAAGGGAACTGTTCCCTTTGAAAAACTCCAGATATCCATGGCTGGTAGGATATTCTATGGAAACTACTATCACACAGTTGTAGTAGTTTGTGAGATTTGTAGTAGTTTGTGAGATTACATACTTCCTGAATCATGGCCTGTTGAGAGAAAGAATAAGCAACAGGCCTCAATCCAACATTTTGTTCTACCTTATACAGCAAATGAAAGAAAAGAGTATCTTACCTAGGAAGAACACTTACCTGAACAACTTTTTGTGACTGCACATCAACAATCAGCACTCTGTCTAAGGTGGGTTGGGTTACATATATAAACTTGTCTTTTACATTAACAGCAGATGCCCAGACACACTGCTGGACTTCTTCCCCCTCAGCTTTAGGGCAAACTTCATCCTAGAATTAAGGAGAAAGGAAGATGACAATAGTTCTAAAGGGTGCTCATAACAACTCTGCCACATTTCTGCATGACTCAAATGCAAGCTCAAAATATGCCAGAAGAACAGGCAAAGCCTGAACTATTTCAGGAACTAACTGTACTAGCTTCAAATCATGAATTCAGTTTCATCCAAGAACATTCAGCCACCTCCCCCGCCCATCCCAGTTTTGCTTGTCTCTTGAAGTTATTTGTTTAATGTTGGTTAAATTATATGCCTAGCATAATGGATGATGTGCTAGTTGTAAAACCTCTTAAGTCTTCTATGATGCCATTTATGCACAGAGATGCCTTAGCTACAAGATCTAGTCCCCACCAGATCCACTTTTGTGTTCTGTTTTAAAGTAATCAGATGATGTGAAAGATCATCTGATCGTCTGAGACTTCGGAGAGCTGCTCTGAGTCATAATAGACATCAATGAGTTAAACGGAAAAACAGCCTGACATTATATAATTCAGTTTCCTGTGTCCCAGGAATAAACAGAATATTGTACATGGCATGAAATGCACTTTCTAGAATCCTGTCCCTTTAATTTCTAGAATCTGTGACAGAAAATATCATATACCTGTAATATTCTAGGAGCAGCTAATAATAATAATAATAATAATAATAATAATAATAATAATAATAATAATAATAATATTTATACGCCGCCCATCTGGCTGGGTTTCCCCAGCCACTCTGGGCGACTCCCAACAGAATACTACTACTACTAGTAATAAAGTGATAAAAGTACTCACAAAAGCTCACAGTACAGTGGTGCCTCTGGTTATGAACTTAATTCGTTCCGGAGGTCTGTTCTTAACCTGAAACCGTTCTTACCCTGAGGTACCACTTTAGCTAATGGGCCTCTTGATTTCTGTTCTCATCCTGAGGTAGAGTTCTTAACCCTAGGTACTACTTCCGGATTAGCCGAGTCTGTAACCCAAAGTTTTTGTAACCCGAGGTGTTTGTAACCCAAGGTACCACTGTACTAGTGTCCTAGTAGCAGCATTGCTGCTGCTTACCAGGAGGGGGAGCTAGTGGTGAGGCTGGGCCTATGCACAAGCACCAACGGGACTTCTGGAATGGCTCAGTTGGTGCACAGATAGCTGCTTCTGATTATTGTGACTGTGGCCCACTGTGTGAGCCAGTCTTTTGATGCAGTGTAAAACAGTGTCCTTAATTCCCATTCCCTGGAACAGAGCCAGGTAGATACCTGGGCCTTGTCACTGCAGATTTGCAGTTGCTATACAGAGAAGAGAAATGACCAAAACTTAGCCATTATCACTCATGAAAGTGCTTCTGGTCTATTCCGGATGCGCTAAAGGATTCGTATGAACACAGGGTTTTTAATCTGGCAGCTGATATGTGGACTGTAATGCCTTCTGAAAATCCACAAGTGTTATGGCGTCGCAACAACACAAAAGGCAAATGGCCAGCGACTATGTGTGACTAGAAGGCATGTAGATCTTCCAGAGTGCTATTTATCAGTGGATATGAAGTAAATCCACCAGTGCTACAAAATTAACTGTGTGCCAAACATTCTAACACTTCAAAGAATGCTTGAAGAATATTCATACTCCAGTTCTGAAAATTGCTTGGGCCAGAAATGTGTCACATATGCCAAGATTTCTCTTCATCTTTTCTTCATCTTATTACTCAGGACAGCTCATCAAAACAAGATTTTAGCATATATCTGATGCTTATTCCTGACCTAATATCTTCTATTTGACACATCATAGCAGGCTGCTGTAGCAATACTTATGGTGTGTCAGAGGATGATGACTTCAAGTGAGGAATAAACAGCAGGCACTGATGAGCTGCTAAGCAAATATCTTGTTTCCTTGTGCAGGGGTTTCTTTGAAATGAAAAATAGAGGGGAAAACAGCACCTGTGACATGCAGAAGGATTGAATACTAGAAAGCACATTTTTAAAAGGCACATGATATAATTTATCTGAGCATTCTGTGGCATCTCTGTTTGATGGTTTTTCTTTAGTACACAGTATAGGCACTGTCTGAATCTTCGCATGTCAGAGTGGAACAGAAATCAATTTCTGAGTCCTGCTTAGAATGTATCCACTTACAAGGAAGGTTAGCAGTCATTATTTGTTGCTCAGAATTTATTAAATCTTACAGGGAAATGTGTCTGTTTGAAGCCACTCTATAATACCTTGGAACATTAAAAAAGGGTTCCTCTGAATTGACCAACATCGGGCAAAAGAGTACTTGCTGATACTAAAATTAAGGTTCGATTTCCTATTAATGCTTAATATAATTCTGTTAATGCTGTGCTGAATCTTGCCATTCAAATTCTCAAAAGTTATGTTCCCCTATGGAGGAGGTTTTCATTTTCCTGTCTCTTATTCACTGAGGGGTACATGGAGTATTAGGGGTAGTACCACTGGTGTGTGACATGTTGTGTTCCTTCTGAGGTAGTTTGTCCATCTTTGGTCTCCACTCTTCACTCAGCTCTCAGGAGCTGTCTCTCCTAGGAGCTGTCAGCATGTGACAGTGGCCGCACCCTGAGAAACAATTTCAAAAGGCTGGCTAAACCAGCTGAAGTTAGCTGATGGGTCTCAAACCCTCCATGAGTTAGGGACTTCCCCTGCATGCGAAGACAGGCTCTGGCAGATTGAGTGGACATGACCAATAGTGGGCCCAACGGTCGAGAAGATGGTTTCTGCATGTACTGTAAAGGGAAGTGAGGGGTAGAAGGGGCTCATCAACCTTGAAAGGTAGCCCATCTAGGAGAACAAAATCTCTCTTCCTAAGTCTTCACTGCCTTGCAGCTAAACTCATTCCAAGGAAAAATCCATACCCTCTGCTTTGTGGAACACATTTGGGAGAAAAAAAGGCTAAGCGGTAAAGCCTGTATAAATCTGGGGTGGAGTCCCTAAGATAGTTAGATGGCATCTTGTATGCCTCCTTCCAGCAACTCCTGTAGCCAAGTTGGTGCTAAACATATTGCTCTGCTTTCCTTTGGACTATATCAGAGAGGCCAAGAGTGGGGTCCTGTCATCTAGGCAGCCCAGGACCTCCAGACACACTGTCCAGGCTAGCACCCCAAAGAGGTAACAGCAAAAACAAGGCAGGAGGCAGCAGTTATGAGTTACTGGTCTCTTCAGCCACAGCAGGTGCTGTGATTCTCCAGCATGGCCAGAGGCACACACCATTGTCTCTTGAGAATGATGGATGCCAACGTTAAAGTAAAGTGATTTGCCTCCCTAGAGAGGGAATTTTACACCATTTCTTGATCCTGCCAATCTGACAGATTTTGAGTGTAAGCCTACACAAGCAGGGACTCTGACATCTGATGCTAAGGACTGGGCAAGTACGTATGGCTACAGGTGGTCCTTCAAGTATCCAGTTAGCTGAATTCAACTTGACCTCATCCCGCCAAAGCTACGGGGTTGTTTTTGTAACATTCCCTTGAAAAGCTTAAACGAATGAAAAATGAAGGCATTCTATGGATAAATCGGGGAGATCCAACATCACAGATCACTACACTCAAACATAAAGCTATTGAAGACACCTCACTTAATGTGGCCTCAGCTGGGACAAATACTGTATTATGTATATTCAGTTAGTTGTATAGCATGCTGAAATATGTACATATATGTTTTTGCATATCACAATTTTCAGCTAGTATATCTGCTGTTAAATATTAACTTAGTCAAATGAGACCTTCAGTCCTAAGCAAATTTTTTCTCCTTATTTATTTTTTATCTATGAGACCCATTAATCTGACTATAGCTGATGCCAGAAATAGTTTGATGGGAACAGAATGCAGAATGAAGTATTTTCTGTTTTAGAAATGATTTTTTTTTTTTTAATAAGGTTAAGCTTAACAGTCTCCTCCTTACCTTCAAATGCAAAGCTCCATTAAACATTTCCCCAGTGGTCAGATAATGGGATGAAACAATTTTCTCTTAAATATAGGAACAAATTCTCTTTTTAATTAAAAAGTGATTGATGCACCTTTTTTCCAATTTAGGTTCCTTATAAGAGGAACATCTGATAATATCCAATAAAAATGTTAATTTATTACACTGCTTTTTGACACTTTCCTAAGCAGAAAGTGATTCAGTCTAATTCAAACCAGCAGATGGAATAAAGCAAAATATTTGGTGATTTTGGAGAGTTGTTTCTGAGATAGAATGAGATCTAGAAAGAAAATTGATTTGCAAAATTCAGTTATATGGGATGCCTTATTCAAGCTATCTAGTGAGTATATACATGGCCTCTTATTTCAGTAGATCCTAAGTCAATCCATATATTATTAATTAGCTCAAATACATGTAAATAATTTGTTACATGACAAATTATTTGCAAGAAACTTTGAAAGTTTTGTTTCTAAATAATATAAATTAGGATAGGAGGAGAGAAAACAGAATTGGCCAAGGATATCTAGTAAACTAGACAGCATCTTGAGAAGTAGAGACATCACCTTGCCAACAAAGGTTCGTATAGTTAAAGCTATGGTTTCCCCAGTAGTGATGTATGGAAGTGAGAGCTGGACCATAAAGAAGGCTGATCGCCGAAGAATTGATGCTTTTGAATTATGGTGCTGGAGGAGACTCTTGAGAGTCCCATGGACTGCAAGAAGATCAAACCTCTCCATTCTGAAGGAAATCAGCCCTGAGTGCTCACTGGAAGGACAGATTGTGAAGCTGAGGCTCCAGTACTTTGGCCACCTCATGAGAAGAGAAGACTCCCTGGAGAAGACCTTGATGTTGGGAAAGATTGAGGGCACAAGGAGAAGGGGGCGACAGAGGACGAGATGGTTGGATAGTGTTTTCAAGGTTACCAGCATGAGTTTGACCAAACTGCGGGAGGCAGTGGAGGACAGAGGTGCCTGGCGTTCTCTGGTCCATGGGGTCATGAAAAGTCGGACACGACTAAACAACTAAACAACACCAACAATCTAGTAAACTCTGAAAGGACTGTTACTTAATTTTCTGAGCTAACATTTTAACAACTGACCAAATGCAAGTTTGCTTATATACTGTATTTTTTTCTTTTAAAGGTTCATGTTTCTATCTCAGTTCAGCAGAGCATCCCTGTGCAAATGAACAGCTATGCTTAATTTCAAATATGCTTAAGTCCAATGTATAGTGTTTGATTCCTACATTAGACAATCAATGAACCTTTGTAATGTTCACAAGTAAAGCTAAACCATGATTTAGTACTAAGGAAGAAGCCTTAGCCAGCCTTGGTCTTGCATGCTGTCTCCTCCACTATATATAGCGGTGAGGATATTGGAAACTTAATTTCTGCTTTCAAACAACTTTGTTCTTTGTTACTCTTGAACTTGGTTTAGGATCATGGCAAGTGAGCAAACCGTTGTTGAAATAACCAAAGTTTGGAGGCAATGGGGAATTATAATTAGTTTAAAAGTGGAAGCTGCTAGATCTAAAGGTGAACTTCTGCAAGTGAAAGATACCTTCAGCTCATAAGAAGGCTGCTTTACACATCATGCTACAGAGTTGCATGAAAAATAATAATGAAACAAATGCTAAAGATGTTGTTCTCCTTGTGCAAGAGATTCCATGAAAGCTTGTGGAAATTCTAGCTGATCAAGATTTATGAGAACTTTTGTAGAACCTCCTTTACTTGGGCTCACTTGTTTCTTTAGATCTAGTCTTGTCTAAAGACAAGGCACTTCAGAGCAGTGGTTCCCCAAGTGGGCACTACTGCTCCTTAGGAGGGCATTAAGATTACCTATGGGGTGCTAAGAGGAGCTGCAAGGGGGCACAGAGCTGTAAATGACTATCAGACTTTTAAAAATGGTGTCACTGGATCAAGTTAATCAGAGTTTTTTAATTCATTAAATTAAATGGTATTAATTGGATTTTGAATTAATGTGCAATTAATTGCCACTGTTTTGAATTTTGCTGTGGTATTATCTTCCTTATAGGGATGTGGGTGGCGCTGTGGTCTAAACCACTGAGCCTCTTGGACTTGCCGATAAGAAAGATGATGGTTCGAATCCCTGCAATGGGGTGAGCTCCTGTTGTTCGGTCCCAGCTCCTGCCAACCTAGCAGTTTGAAAGCACGCCAAAAAGTGCAAGTAGATAAATAGGTACTGCTTCGGCGGGAAGGTAAACGGCATTTCCATGTGCTGCTCTGGTTTCAATGTTCCGTTGTGCCAGAAGCGGCTTAGTCATGCTGGCCACATGACCCAGAAAAACTGTCTGCGGACAAACGCTGGCTCCCTCGGCCTGTAAAGCAAGATGAGCACCGCATCCCCACAGTCATCTCCGACTGAACTTAATTGTCAGGGGTCCTTTACCTTTACCTTATTATCTTCCTTAGTGGGCCATTCAAATCACTAATCTGAATAATGCTTTTTTACAGGTTAGGGTAGAGAGCCCTGGGGATGAGTTTATGCAACCAACGGGGTGGTGGCTCAAAAAAATTGGGAACTGCTGCTTTGGGCAACCAATGCCATAAACACATTGACAAATCAAATTTGTAAGAATGAGGACTCTAAAAAGCCTGAAAGCCCCTCAGTACTTGCATCTGAGGAAACTGTCACGTCAAAACGCTATGCATTTAATGTGGTATGTAGTAATAGATACTTAGCTCAAAAGCAACTTGAAATCCACACTCAGGAGCCAGTCTATGCAGCAGAAATATATGTATTAAAATAATGCATAATTCAATGAGCTGGAAACATACTTTCCTTCTCCATGGAGGGAATTCTATTGAGGATTTTTTTTAACAACATAGCATAGTTGCCTGAAGGTATGTTGTAGTCAAAGCAATGAGTAGAAAAATATTTTTCCCTTGCTATGTAATTCACGTTATGGAGCAGCAGCAGATTTATAGGCACTATGCAGGAAGGCATAAAAATAATAATAAAATCCTAACCAGTAAAGTTGCATGACAAAAAAGGGGGGCACAGAAAATAAATTTGCATGGCTATTTTCCAACTGCAAGGCGAGAGTAGTTTAAACTTACTACTTGTGGTGTATGTCTGTTCAAATTTTGCCCTATTCAAGTGTTCAGTCTAAATGTGCAAAGGGGCAAACAGGAATACATCATATGAGTTGGAAAGACATTGTGTTAAACTTGAGGCATGAATTGGATATAAGTACCTTTGAAATGTATATCAACTACTGTGAATTTTACACTCAATTTACTGAGGGCTATCCCAAAATCTGCTCTGATCTCAAAACAAACAAACAAACAAACAAACAAACAAACAAACAAACAAACAAACTGCTTAAAATTCACTGTGTTACTTGATCAAGCATTAGATGTTCTTCTGATACAGGATTTTTAAAACTTTGTTGTGATGAGTTGTTCATCCTCACAAATGAAAGCAACATGTGCAAAAGACTACAGAGTTCATGACGCAATGTGACTATGGTGAAAATACCAAGGTCCTTTCATTGAAGTGAGAGTCTGATGATACTGAAGGATAGCACAGATACTGATGATAGCACAGATCAAGCTGGCTAAAACTTAGAGGATTATCTAAAGGAAAATGGAATAACAACACAATTCTGCCTATGTAATTTGCACATACCTACACACTCCAGCAGGAAGGTAAACGGTGTTTCCGTGCGCTGCTCTGGTTCGCCAGAAGCGGCTTAGTCATGCTGGCCACATGACCCAGAAGCTGTACGCCAGCTCCTTCGGCCAATAAAGCGAGATGAGTGCCGCAACCCCAGAGTCATCCACGACTGGACCTAACGGTCAGGGTCCCTTTACCTTTAACACACTTGCTTGCTCTATGAATTGAATCTTCCCCTCTCCTAAATTTTACCTCTGGTATGGGGGAGAGGGCTTAAAGATGGAGAAGAAAAAATAAACCTAATATATTTTACATTATAATTACTTCTCTTCACTGTTCATCACTCAACTTATCATTAATTCTGAAATGCTACACAGAATACTTTTACATTTCACTGTTCTTATTTTCAGTTTTCTTTGGTAAAAATTTCAGATACTTCTTAAATGATCAGCTTTTAAATTAGCCATCCACACAAGAGAGAAAAAAGGTATTTGACTTATTTTTAGTGATGTTGAACTAATTTTAGTTAAGCAGCACAAATCAAAGCTTGATTAGCTACTGAAAGTATAATTACATGCAGTAAAAATTTATCTTGTTGTTGAGCACTGCATATATCTGTATATTTTTTTAACTTTGGCAGTAATCATTACAGAAGCAAATCTAGCCCAAGGGTTTTGTTTTGCATGGATTTTAGAAGAGTAGAAACATAGGAATATGTGAGGAGGGATGTAGGTAACCCACAGTTATATTTGCACGAATGCCATAGGGATAGCTGTAACCACAAAGAATCCAGTGGCACCTTAAAGACTAACCAAGTTATTGTGGCATGAAGTTTAATGGAGTAAGGTCCACTTACTGGATCATATTCTGTCTTTATCTACACCCTTATCTGTCTGTCTTTGTGTTCGTCTATCTAATCTTCATACACAGACACACATAAATGGGTACATAGAAGTAAAGTTTATAAAAAGTAGGGTCACATGGCAATGAAGCAACCTGTGGCTTTGTTACACAGAATCCAAGTTAAGATCACATTCACCTATTCATCACTGCTTGACCCATTTTCAAAGTGTGGCAACAATTTGCAATAGTAAGCCTTTGCACGAGTTCTTTCTAAAGCAGGCTTCCTCAAACTTGGCCCTCCAGATGTTTTGAGACTACAATTCCCATCATCCCTGACCACTGGCCCTGCTACTTAGGGATCATGGGAGTTGTAGGTCAAAAACATCTGGAGGGCCGACCTTGAGGAAGCCTGTTCTAGAGTTTGGTTGCTACAGCCTGCATCTTCCATATTTGCCATGGCATTCATACTACTGCATAGCTAATGTAACACTGTAGCACAACACTGAGCTAAGACTTCCACAAACGCTTGAGCAAGAGAGTCCATGGCACAGCATGGACACATTTCTCCTTCTGCCCATAGTTCTTTGGAGCTAATCAAGTCAGGGTCTTCTATTGTTGTGGAGGCCCAGTGACAGAAAGGAGCCGGAAACATTTGTCAACAGTTGCTTCATTAGCAGATAGAACATTTCAAAGAGCACATTCAGCTTTTTGCAATATCAAGCATGGTGGAAGGAAAGAGTAACTAGATGTTTCAGAATACTTGCCTGGAATCCAAGGAGCTTTTCACTAGGCTTAATATGTCTCTGGAATTCACACTCCACTGGCTGTATCACTTTGATTCCATCTTCATAAAATACATAGAACATATTCCCAATTCCCAGACCTTAGGAACAAAAACATGTTTAAAAGTACAAAATTAAACCACTCGGGGGGGGGGGGAGTTCATGCACCAAAGCTTCGACTAATTTTTTTGGCCAGATGATATTTTGTTAATGTGTGTAAAATTAATTAAACTAATCCTGTGGGATTATTAAGAAAAAAACACTGTAGACTTAAAATGAAACTTTAATGTGATACAAGATTTCACATTATAACCCCCTGAGAAACAAAATGGCTTCATGAATATTAGTCTGGAAATAAATGGCATACTTTGAAAATACCTGCAACAAAAGAGAATGTAAGGAATTTATTATTCATTTAGGATCAACGAGGAATAATAAATTATTTACTTTTTCTCATCGCGCCATTTGTGAGGGGTGGAAGAGGTAAAACAGAGGTTCTTGGCAACACAGAAATTATGGAGGGTTTGAGTTTCTAAGTGATTTTTTGTGTGTCTTATCATATGAAAATATATTTTATGGTTTGTACCCCATCCAGCTTTGCTGTAACAAAGAGAACTTTTGTCCCTACAATTTGGGGCACCAGAGCTTGGCCAACCTATGAACCTTAAAAAGTTGAGGTGTTGAGGAATCTGCTGGAGCAGACTGGGATATGGTGCAGGTGCCCAGGTGCTCAATGAAAAGTGAGCATCCTGGCTTGTGTCAGTGGAAGTGTTTGCATACAACCCTATACTTTGAAGCACTGTAAAAGGATCGTTCTATTGCACAAATATTCATGGAACCCTCAATTATATCTGGTATTGCGTTACAGAATAAACAGCATCATTCTCACAAATTGGCTACAGAAGTGGAAATCAAGAAATTAGTTCCTACATGGTCAACCTCCTCTTTGCACACATTATTTTGTCTTGGTGCTTCAGTTTTTCATAGTTCTTACACATTACTAGGGATGGAATCTCCTTTGACATGGTGTCAGAATTACTAGTAGTGCTTCTGGGGGGTTTGTTGTAGGATCTCTTGATACAGGCTATGTGGTATCAAAATGGTGACAGGGAGAAGTGGTGGGTTGGGTTGTAAGCTTCATAAGGTCTTGGTCGGGGACGGCTCCTTGTTTCATACAGATAAGTGCTCAATTTCTCACAGTGACCTGAATGCAGAATCTGTTCATTGACCTGGCAGACTACGAAACCCAAATCTAAAGGCAATTTAGCAGGATGCAACTATCTCAGTGCATTTATAGGGCCATTCAGAAATTCATTTGATTTTTTTTTATGCAGATGAAGATGGAATGAAGAGTGGCAAGGGCAGCTAGCAGAATCTGACCCTTTTCAATTCTCCTGCATGTCCATTCAGAAACTCAACTGACAGCTACATCTTTTTGGAGGAACAAAGCAATACATAGCTGTGGTCACCTGCAATAGCTAGAATTCTCTCTGAGTGTTTAGAATCTTTCTAGTTCAAAAACCAAACCATTCAAGGTTGCCTACAAAGGCAAATGTAAAGCCAACTATCAAAAATAAACATGCTAGATAAAGCAAAGCAAGTAATAAAAAAAGAAGAAAAACCAGTAAGAGGTGTGTCTGAAATAAATTAAAAGGCCAGCCTAAAAATAAAAATGTATCCAGCAAGTGATACATCTTTCCAGGGTACACACCTTGACACATTCCAATGGCTTCTCTGAAATTCAACATATTATTATGGCCATTCAAAGGAACCACTGCATTTCAATGGTCATGCTATGTCATTGGTTTTGATATATCCCAATATTGCACTGAAAGTAGATATCTGCTTTTGACAAGAGTGTATCTATAGTTGTGAGACAACCCCAAAACAAGTAGTTCCTGTGTCTTTAATAGCAGCTTGATTTGTAGAAATCAGCAAGTGAATTTTTTCTCAGCTTGGAGCACTGTCACCTAATGTATGTTCAAGGCACAGGAACAGGTGCCAGTATACAGTTGGCAGCCCCATATGTATGTGTGCTTTGCTAGCAAAGACAGTGAATAAAACATGACATTTGGAAATTTCAAATCTCTCTGAAGAACAGTAAAGAGCATGCAGACACTGCCTAATATAAACCATTCTATTTCTGTTACACAGGTTCCAGCTAGCATATGCATTCTAACTGCTGGCTTTCTCACTCTAATTCTGATTTTTTACATGTTTTCCAAAAACCTACCTACTATTTTGTCATACCTCCGCTTATGTACTTAACTGTCTGTTGATTCTGAAAATCATAAAGGTTGCATACAATATCAGTAATATTTGGAGTAGACCTATCAAAATTAATGGAGATAACTAAGTTATGTTCACTAATTTCAATGGGCCTACTCCAAGATTTTTCCATGATATGTCTTGAACCCCTATAGAAAACAGTATGCCAATAACCATCTCAGTTTCAGATGTGAACAATGTGAATATTTCTTTTTAAAAGCTAGGTTATTAAAATGTAAACAGTTATTTTTGTTGGAGGTAATAACTGAGGAATTTAAATATTTGTACATTGTACTTTCAAGATTTACATGATTGGAAATTTAAATTATAATTCAGGATCGATTTTTGCTTTCCTCTTTCATATATTGACTATTTTACTCATTGTTTTCTCTTATATTTTGAATGTACCCTATGTGTGGTGAGACCAGAGGAATAAACTAGACATATGGAATGAGTTATTGCACTTAAAAACACACACAACCAGCCCCCCCAAGGAGGGGAGTGGGCATGTTCAGCACCATGGCTGGAGGTATGGATAGGAAAATTTGTCAGTTTTGGTTTCTCTCATACCCCTTATTTTTTAAGTTCAATTTTCCACATTTCCACATCAGTATGTAAGTTTGTCAACATTTTAATTTTAGTGTGAAAATTTTCTAATACACACATTTGTGTTTACAATTTTGCCTAACATACACACCGTTGCAAGAAAACTTCCCCTAAACTAAAAGTATGGGCCAAGATTCCAAATTTTAAGGACGAACTCTCTAAAACTCAACTAGTAAATAAATGCTATGTTGCTTCTGAACTGAGCTAAAGGACATTTGCTTATCACCAAAAAGAAAGAAAGAAATGGAAAGCAAAAAGAAAAGAAAAGAAAAGAAAAGAAAAGAACAGCTAAGGGATATTTGCCTATCATTTGAGTCATAGTGTATTTTGAGCTCCTTTGGGAGGAAGGGCAGGGTAAAAATAATAATAAATACAATTAAAACTTCTGGCTGTAATCTTATATTCTATATCACAAGCAGTAGGTTTTGGTAAACTCCAACCTTCCCTCTCCCACCCCACACAAACTTCCCAAGTTTTAAAGCTTTTTAGTTTTGTCTCACCAAGTAATCAGATAACAGCACTTCTCTGTTACTCTGGGAGCTTCACTAGATAGCACTCTTGGCAAAATAAGAATGATTCACATTCCTGGGTCAACATTCTGACTGAAGATAAGCTGATTGGCCAAATGATTTATGACAGCAACAGGACAAGTTAAGGGCACAGTCCCCACAGGGAGTTTTAACTGTAACTCAGATATGCCCGTAAGCCTTTTAGAAACATGGGTTATTGTTAGGTACAAATAGAGAAGGAAAAGATAAACATTTACAGATAATGCAACCAAGGATTCATCCCCACCCCAAATAATAATTAGGGGTTTTTTTTCTATCCTTGACAATGACACATCGTATAACAGAATTAGAAGCAAAGATCTATTTGTGAAGAATGAATGCATAATTAAACATAATTGCTATAGCTATTGTCTAACTATAAATTTAATATGTACATCAGACAAGAAAATTACTACAGGATGGGGAGAAAATTATATTAGTACCTTCCTCTCTCCACAGTATGTTTGCAACTGCAGCATGTAAGAGGAAAAGAACAGAAGACACAGATGAGTATGAAAATATCACCCAATGGCACATCAGTTTCTAAAATTAGGAACGTGATACAAGATTGATTTGCACGCATCAACTATCTAAAACAAATTCTGATTGTTTGACTCCTAGATATATACTTACTGCACTTGATATTTATGACCAGAATTTAGCACGTTTCAATGAAAATGAATAAGCTAATGTGAACCACAAAGCTTTTTATTATTATTATTTTTTTAAAAAGCTTTTTAAGTGGAAATATAGACAATGGGGATACTTCAGCTAGTCTTATTGTGCTATTGTGTTTAGAATGAATAATTCTAAAGGGGAACACTTCACTGCATCTCAAAGAGGTGAAACATTAAAAAATATTCTATGAGTGGTGCATTCGAATGACACTTTAGAACTGCTCTGCATGATCTTGACTCCTTTGAAGCTTATGGGATGCTTCTTAGTGCCTTCAAAAAGCAAAACTGAAGGCAATAATTTTCTGTAGCAAGAGAGAGAGAGAGAGAGAGAGAGAGAGAGAGAGAGAGAGAGAGACTTTCTAGTATATTTACAAGAGATCATTATTATTGAGATTTGAGCTCCATGGAGTTTGGGTTTAAACATTTACAACTGAAAAACGAAACAGAACCCCAAATGCTTATTATCCAACCTATGACCATTTTTTTCTGTTTTAGAAGCATAGCTAGGCAGAGTCATACACCATCATAAAATAAATTGACAAATTCAGACACAACCCAATCAAAGTAGAAGTTAAAAGTTCCTAAGACATTTCAGAAACAGATCACTCACAGGAAACTGATACATCAGAGAAGAACCTTTGAACACCAATTTTTTTTTCTTAGAATTTTAAGAAAAAGGCAGAAAGTTAATTAGTTTTCTTCCTCCAGTTATTTTTTTCTCTGCTATGCAGGAATCTTACTTGCTCTACTGAAAATCCAAACATTTCTCTAAGCTAATCCTGTAGTATCGGGCTGGTAGGCTTAAGGCAAAACCCTTATATTATGTATCAGTAATAGCATGACCAAACTAATAGCCACTCATTCATGTTTAGTATTAAAGAAAGTCATGGAAGGCAGTTCTTGACATTAAGAAGTTATATTTGTATTTGTGCTCTGGGTCTCTCCATCATAGTTCCCCTCACCACCACACATTTGGTCCTGGCAAAGGTAGATCTTGTATTAGTCAGTGTATAACAAATATGGACTTTAAACATTTGCATTCAGTAGCCAACAAGACCTGACCGTATTTGGCATTTTCCCTACTTCTGTTAACTCTCAGGCCAAATATTTGCAGAACTTAAGGACATTTTCTCTTGTATGTTTCAAGGGATACCTTTAGTTATTTTGGATGGAGCTTCAGTGGGGTAACACTACTCTGATGAGTTCTATCTGTGAGAAAATTTCTTCCAATTCAACTGAATTCTTTATTGTGTCCCAGAGACCCACCAATAGATTCCAATACAATAAAAATGCATTAAAAGCAAACATACTAGTTGGGCAGCAAATAAAACTATGCTCGTTTCATACGTTTATCCAATACAAGGTACCCTCTCATCCTGACCGCCTCAGAAAAAAAAATGTGAATAAATTGAAACAGCAAGCCATATATTATTAGTTTGTAACTTCCATCGAGATTGCTGGAAAGAGTTGATTAATCCAATAAACACTTTGTATTCTGAAAGATTATCTGAATATTTCACTTTTATCATTGGAAACAAGTAAGTTCATTACCAAAACTGTAGCTAAATTACTTTGAGAGCAATGAACCAATGAATATACAAGTAAAAAGTCTCATCTAAAGAAATGTAATACTACTTTCCTACCTATTAACAGACATATTTGATAATTTTGCAACGTTTTTGTGCATTAACTGCTAGGTTTTATTGACTGAATCAATATTTGGTTGAGTATATTTGCAGTTCAAGGACAGTTATGCAGAAAATGTATCACAGTTTTTAATACAACAAAATTTTGCTACATAAGAACCAATAGGCTATTTTTCCTGGATTTGAAAAAAAAAAAGAGAGGGAAAATCTGCACTTGGATTTTGGTATAACATTCCAAGTTAAAAGCACAGAAACTACAATATAAAACAACAACAACAACAACAACAACAACTGTGGCAACTTTGTTCTGAATCTCTTTTTATCTCTGCTGTCATTAAGATTCATGGTTGAGAAGACACAGATTTAATTAGAATTGGGTCCTCTGAGCCTTGGTTCAAGGCCTCAATCATTGGTAAAGTTGTACTTGTAAGGTAATGGCATTGAGTGATTTGGTACACAGTATAAGATTGAGAAAGAAAGGAGAGATAACAGGCAGAAAATCCAAATCCCAGGTGGGAGAGGTGAGAGAAAAAAATCAGAGGGCAGCCTAGATACACAATATGACTGCTGAGGTATCAAGGAAAGTGCTGTGAAGAGTTCTGCAACCGAAATCCCCATGACAGGTTATTGGAGATTGGGTAGGGGGGTGGAATCCCATCTAAGCTTGTAGGTCTCCTGACAAAACAGATCCACTTCTGTTTCCCCCCCCAGAAGTAGTCCCTGGATATACTGAAGTTTCAAATTATACAGAAAACATACTATTCAATCAGTAAATGTGACTGGTCCTGTCTAAGGTCCCAGTCAGGTATAAATGAATCCAGGACTAATATTGGATCAGCCAGAGTTAATGATTGCATTTTCTGTTTCCTATATACCACCTTGATGGAGTTATAAGAAAGTGGTAGAAGTGTATTTATTATTTAGTAAGGGTTGTGTTCAACTAATGATTACTCAGAGGAGACCTATCACAGTTAATGGACAGGACTAACTTAAGTTCATTCATTTTAATGGGTTTATTCTGACTAAACATTAGTTGAATACAACCTTATATTCAACCTTAAATTCCAGGGGGAAAAGAGGCCATGGGTAAGATCCAGAATTGTGCAGTGTGGAACTCCACATTCGTCTTCTTTTGTAGCATCTTACATCCATATTTGGCTATACACATCTTCAAGTTTTCTCCATTTCTTTCTGTTGTTTGCTTCCTGAATCCACAGAAGCCCTGCTGCTAATTCTAGATTGCCCACCCATTGCTTAGGTACCATCCCCTCGGTCTTTAAAAACTGTAGGGTCTCCACACTAATATTGGCTTATTTCGTTGGCCTGAAGAGTCTCTTGCCACAGGTCCTGCAAATGTCCATTTTGACTTGGTGTCCCTTTCCATGACTACATAACTGTCAGTCTTTGCCATCTTAAATCATTAATTCTTTATATCTTTTAATGATAAGTTCCATGGAGAGCCTAAAGCCTTCAAAAATCTGGCCTGGGTGCTTGGGGGACCAGCATGAGAAGTGCCAATGGGGGGCTACAAAGGGAAAAGGGAATCAGCAAAACTAACCTCCCTTCTTTCACCTGCAGGAGTGTCCATTTTGGGCACCTCTGCTTGATCCAGCTCACTGTTCAGAATGGAAGGAGCCCTTCCATTCAGAGAGCAGCAGGTCTGACTCCAACCACAACATAATTAAAACAATGTGTTTTATCTATAGAAACCACAGAGTTCTACAGACCGCATAAATTCCCCACATATAGGCAAGCTAGTTATGTGCAGTTGAAATTTCCTTTCTCTGAAAATTCTGTAGACAGGGTTTTTATCTGAAGACAATAACCTTAGAATAATAACCCCAGAGATAACTGCTGAATCTTGTTTTATAAATAAACCCTTGGTAATCTACAGATGCTTTATGGGCTTTGGAAACAAAGATGACCCCAACAGTTGCTGGTTTTTTTTTTAATTATAAAAAAATCTGTTTGAGATTGAGTCCCTGGAAAGCCTTTGTTCAGCTCTGCATACCTAGGCATATCATAAAATGCCAGCATAACCTATTCCCAGAGAAATGAGGTAAAGAGGCATTGCTGTGTATGAGATGCAAGAGAGACCTGTGAAAGACCCTGTGGAAGAAATTTAGACAATAAATCAGAGTCAAAAAAGTTTTTAGCCTTATGCTGTTCTATAGGCCTGGCAGGAGAAGATGGCCACGAACCTCAGAAGTCAGTAGTATTCAGAGCACATAACCTCTTCTTAGGTGATAAGACTTTGACATGCAAAAAAGGCCCTGGTGTTAGAAATTGATCTATTTAATGGTAGTGAAAAGGCATATTATTTTTTAAACATAGCCTCTAGACACAAAATGCAGGAAGCAGATAATTTTCAGCTTGCTGTGGGTGAACAGATGAAAGGATTTATAGAAGTTGCTTCATAGAATGTGACAGAGTCACAGCTGCTTAACCGGGTAACATGGGGAACTGTAATGGATGTTAAAGAATAAAAAATGCAGGATGAAATATTAATTGGGCATCAAATATTCAACTCATCTGTAAATTACTGCAAAATATTTGGGTGGCAAACTTTCCTCTCACTTCATTAACAGGTAAACAACATGAAATCCAGATCTCCTGAAACAGAACAGCATTATTTAAAAAATATTCCAGAGGAAATTCAAATCTAAGCTTTATTGTTAAAAGTAAGCTTTTGAAAATTATCATAATAATAAAAATATCAATAGTGGGTTTTTTAAAAAGAAATATCTGTTTGAAAAATATTATAGCTGAAAACCTAAGACGCTATTCCACTAAATCTTACACACAGCTGCTCCACTGAAATTAAAGAACATGACTAAGTTAAGTCTGTTAATTTCAATAGGTTTACTTCGAGTTGAATATCATCTTATATTACATCTGTGACCCGGGAAATGGTGCAACAGAAGTTCAAGCAGTTTATTATGCTGTTACAGTGTAACGGCAATGATAATGTTCGATATATATGATATCCCATTCCCACAGTTCTATCACGAGCAAGTGTCACACAAATAAAGGGACCTCAAGGTTAGGATATGCCTACGATTCCTCTGTTTCAAACATGAATAAAGACACTTTTTAAAATGTCATCCTGGGGCCTTCAAGGAACAGGGATCCAAGTTTGAAATATATTCATAGGGTATCCTTGAGAGTTCATCGATCAAAGCGTTAACGGTGACTTCAGATGTTCACATGACTTCAGATGGGTCACCATGGCTACTTTTGAGGAATCTGACACGTTCTGGGGAGACAAAGAACCCCTTTGGAAGATGTGTGAGAGCATGAAGGTTTAAAATGCCTTCTCAACAGACCTAGAGGGGATGGGAGACCTTACAGTGATAGAAGAATAGTGAGTCACACATGATTCCTCTATGGTTGTTATGTCTTAAGTCAGTCTTATTTTAAACATCACCATCTCTATAGTACACCCTGAGAGTTATTTATTTATTTATTTACTTATTTATTTAGCATGCTGCCCTTCATCTGTAGATATCTGGGCAGTTCACAACATGGAAATATAAGATTGTGTTGCTACCCTTTGGACCTCTTGTGGAAGAGGTGCATGAAGAAGGGCTTCAGATGATGGTCACAGGGTCCTGGTCTGAAGTATATTATCCTTCTGTGGCTAACATAATTTATACAAATGCACCACCACAGCATACACTCAGTAATCATTGTTAATGTTGTGAAAGAAATGATAACAACAGACAGGAGACACTAAATTAGTAGTGGCTCAATTTAGTCTGCCACAGGTACATTGCCCATTCACAGAGAAATCTTTTCTAGGACATAACAAAGCTGTCTTTAGCTAGTCAGGTGGCAATTCTTGGAAGTAAATCCTACTGAATTTCACAGGGCTTACTCCCAGGGTTAGGGTTGCAGCCCCAAACTTTGAGAAGAGCTGGATAGGTTTATGGAAGGGGGCACACAAGTCTCCTATTCCCTATAAGATGTGGCAATCTGAGTGCCTGTGTGTGCGTGCCACAGACTGAAGGAACAGGGTTCTATTATGAGCTATAGGATCCCCACCAACTGAGTCTAAGGAGCAATCCTAGCTTGGGCTGGATTTTCCAGCCACATCTGCAGTTCTGCCAGCTCCTGCTGGTCAATACGGAAGGGGGAGTGGGATGTTTTGCCCCTGTTTCACCATGCAAACTGGCACAGCCTGAGGACACAGTTGAGGTACCTCCTCAGAATTGGAAGGGCTTTGGTTCCAGTTGATCCATTGCAACGTGTCCCCCAGATGTATACCTTCACGAAACTCCTAAACCCTACCAGCAGCATGGATCAGGGATTTAGGATTGCTCTGCTTGTCCTTTAGGAACATAATAGAAATACTTGTCCTATTGTTGTTTAACTGACCCTCTGAATGTTAAGGCCTCCCAATCACAGGTATGAAGCTAATGTACCAATGAACATTATCTCACAAGATGTAGTGATGGCTGCCATAGAGGATGGCTTTAAAAGAGGAACAGACAAATCCATGGAGGTTAAGGCTATGAATGGCGACTAGCCATGATGGCTCTGTCTCTACTCTCAGAGGCAATATGGCTGTGAATGCTGGTTGCTGTGAATCCCAAGTGGGGAGAACATTGTTGCACTCTTGCTCGGTCTGTGGGTTTTTCATAGGCCATTGTCTGAACAGGATGCTGAACAAGATAGGCCTTTGGTCTGATTGAACAGGCCTTGCTATCTTTCAGTTTATGGGCTCACAAGGACACGGAATGGTTTTGTGGACTGAGATGTAACTTTATTTCCAAATCACATTTCAACTCTTAAGTTTATGACTCCAGAATTTTGGAGTTTGCATGAAGTCTCTTGTGGAGTTAATTATTATACTTCTGTGATTATGCTAGAACACAATACATATAAAATAAGTGTTGACAACATGCAAACGGGCATGTTACGTATATACAAAGGACTGAAAAATCTCTTAGGACTGAGAGATATATTAAGTTGTTCCAATACTAATAGGAGTGTCAAAAGGGTTTACCAGATTACCATCTTTTGTTAAAATTGCGCCAAGCTGTCAAAGAAGCTTAACTCATTGCTTCTTGAAGACAAAAATGTAACAACTGCAGGATAAAATGCTTTCACAGTGTTTTTCATTGACTTTAATCTTGAATTTCCATTTTGATGATGAATTGTTATCATCTTAGTAGTACTGGCTTCTCTCAGGAGCAGAAATGTGACAAGAGTGTGTTATCTGCAGGATACTTTAAACTAAAATTATATCCTCCAACTGCAACCAAAGCCAAAGCTCAGACTATTTATTTCCTTTTATTCTTGCTAACAGCAACAGGCATCACATGGTCCACTGAAGGTCTTATCCATCACTCCATTTTCCTGCCTGCTATAAAAGCCGGCATATTAATCTCCTAACAAACCGCACTGTAGGTTATTACATCTTTTAAATCTAATCTCAAATTCTAAGTGTAGGTATAATGTAAATGCTTTGAAGGTTTGCTTCATATTAACCACTTCTCACCATTAAATTCGAGTTTCTGATTTTGTTGTTGCTGTCAAAGAAATCCAGCGGAAGAGAAATGGATGCTTCATATCTTTTACTTCTGTACAGCCCAGTGAGATATAAGAACCTTTATCGCACTCAACAAAATCCAGCCCTCCCAAGCTCCTCTTTAGAGGCAAGCAGATGATGCATGAGGTCCAAAAAGCTATCTCCAGGGCTGTGGTGAGAAGGTATGTCAAGACTGTACTTTATATTGTGAAACTTTTTTCTTTTTTCTTTAATGTGCATTACTGCACATTCCTTTAGACGAAGAAGAAAGCTACTGAGGCTTATGACCAAAACCTTTCATCTGTATTAATTCATAAAAGTTGTATAACTCTACAACACAGAGCAGGCTTTGCGACAGGTTTGATGTCTGGACCACATGGAACTTTCTCTCGCTAGCAAGTTGGAAGACATATAACTAAACTAGGGCACTTTCTTTTTTACCCATCAAAGCCAGAAAAGCAGGTGTTCAAGTGTTCTGTGATGGATTTACGCAGCGCAGGGTTACTTTGCCAAAAGTAGAACCTAAGAATAATGGAGCCGGTATATATATTGTGCTAATGGAGAACAATAGAAAAAGAACTGTATGATGGCAGCGCAGGTTAATCTTGACACTGACACATCTGGTGTTGCAGCCATTGAGACGAAGAACATGGAGAGAGTGACTATAGGAGAGAGCCAGGGCTCCTCATTATTTCTCTTCTAATGCCACTATACTAGCTTCCTGGTAGGTGGGTCACTGTTGCTTACTGGGAGGGAGGGAGGGAGGGGAGGGGAGGGGTAAGGCAGCAGGAATCTCAGCAAGGCACTTCTGTATAATATACAACTCTCCTGACTAAAACTTTTGGACTTTAATTTTTTCCTCCTTTGTTGCTATCATCATTCTATTTTCAACAACATATTTGCATGTGAGTATTAAATTATTCCTGCATTTGCAGGGGATTGGACAAGATGACTCTTGGGGTCCCTTATGAAACTAGATATGCTCAGGACTTCTTTTCAGGTGGAACTCACCAGAACTCAGTTCCAGCACCTCTCAAACGGGCGCCATTGCCATTGTAAGAGAAGAAGGGAGTTGTTCATGGTGAGTTCTGGTGACTCCTTTTCTAGAAAAATAGCACTGGGTATACTCAATGTGCAAGAGCAACTGACAGATTAGGTTGCAAATAACACAATATAGGTCATTGAAAAACTCAAATATGGGCACTGACGGAGAACTCTGGCTGAGGATGCCATGGTGAAAATTGTTTGATGGGACTGAGGGAACCAGATTCCTTATTTTAAAAATAATAGTAATAATAATATTTAGTATATTTACTCACCATAAAGATTATCTTTTAAAAGTTAAGCACCTTGAAGTTCCATTGATTTCACTGGGAGAGAACAAAACAAGTACTTCAGTTTTCTCATTGAAATCAATAGGAATAAGTTCAAAGTGCTTAACGTAGGCATGATTGTGTCTCCTATTTACAATAAAATCAGAATGTCTGCTACCTGGTTCCGAGAGAACCAAGTAAATACGCAGCCAAGAGGCTTGGCACAATTATTGGGCATGCAGTAGTAAATTATTGCTGAAATCAATATTACTTTTCAGATTTACAATTCTTGGTTTAATCCTTTTGCCACAGCAATCACTTCAGCTCTGACTTCTACAAGGCAAACCCCCAAAATCAATCAAATCTGAAGTTCACAGAAAATGTCTGTTCTGTTCACTTGCAAACTAAAGCACAGTGACAAGGAAAATGCTAGAATTATCAGGATTGAGCTTTCTACTAAAAGAGACCTACCATAGGGAGGTCCTTACAGGTGATTTATGTTCTCATGCGCTGGCTGGTGATGTTCCAAATTAGCTTGATAGATGGGAAGGAAGGGACTGAGCAACGGAAGTAAAAACATGCTTGGTGTTTTGTGCTGTGTTTGCTCAGCTTTGGCAAAATACATTTCACCTGCCTCACTTTTTATGGCTCGTAGTACTTCTTGAATGTCTTATAAATTCAGATTTAAAGTTTATTTTATAAAAAGAAAATAAGAAGTAAATCATCTCCTTACCTATCGTATTATTAACTTTTACTAGTCAGGTTCATGGGTTTAATTCCAGAAAGAATAATATTTTTCATGCTTTGCAACCATGGCATTCGTTATTTCCCTTTTATACGGTGCTTTTAGGAAAACAAACTGTTCCAATATCTTTGTTTCTTTCAACCAAAACAACCTTGTGAGGTTGATCAGGATTATCATCCACTAAATAGCTCACAATGAATGAGCTCCATGGGGAACATATTATGAGACGTTTAAAGCAAAGGGACATGCGTTCTGTCACTTGCTCCCATTCCTTCAACATTGTGACCACTGATAATATTAAAAAGATGAAAGGCAGGGACTGCTGCCCTATAAGGTATGGAAGAGACAGGATCGAATCTATGCTTCCAGGTGTCATAAGAAAGCTGCAGAGATAGTGCAGGATAGTGCGTACCCCGGAAATGATCTCTTTCAGCTTCTGCCTTCTGGAAGAAGGTACAGGGTTATAAAGACTAGGACTAGCTGCCTGAGAAACAGTTTCTGTCCAAATGCGATTTTGGTTTTAAACACAGTGTAAGGTAGTCTCTATGGGAGTATAGTGCATTTAATTATGGGGTATCAGAGTTTTTAGGGGGTTAACCAGGCTGGGATAGCTGGCTTGTTGGTTTTTGAATGTCTGATGTAGATTTTTTTCAATTTCGTTGTTCTGTATGGGACAATGACAATAAAGATTATTGTATCGTATGAAGAATGGTGATAGGCTTTTTTAAAAATGCATACGGAGTAGGGAGTGGGGGAGGTAATGAATACTGAGATTGGGGAATAGCACACAAAGAAGAAAGGAACTGTGATTTGAGGGCAGGGGCTAGGATGAAGCCATTGGTGGAATAGTTGGAAGGAACCACTGAGATTACCACTGAGAAGGAACCTAACTTAATTGAGGAGACCAAAGCTTAGTGGTAGAGAACATGCTTTGCATGCAGAATGATCCAGGTTTAATCTCTGGCATTCCCTCCCCTCTTAAATAGAACCGACAGCAGCTGAAGGAGAACATCCTACCTGGACAGCTTCTGCCAGTCAGAGCAGACAATATTGGGTTAGGGGTCAGCAAACTTTTTCAGCCACTCTCCCTCAGACGTTGTGGGGGGGGCAGACTATTTTTTTTTGGGGGGGGGGAATGAACGGATTCCTATGTCCCACAAATAACCCAGAGATGCATTTTAAATAAAAGCACACATTCTACTCATGTAAAAACACGCTGGTTCCCAGACCGTCCGCAGGCCGGATTTAGAAGGCGAATGGGTCAGATCCGGCCCCCAGGCCTTAGTTTGCCTACCCATGGGTTAGACAGACAAACTGCCTGACTTTCTATAAAGCAGCTTCTTTTGTTGCTAACATCCTGCCTTAGAAGGCAGGTGGCACAGTGTAAATGTGAATTGGTTGTGGCGTGTGTGATTTTAATCAGATGATTCATCAGCAAGAGAAGGGCACTGAACTCTTCTTTCTGTGCACCAATGCTCTCCATTCAGGCAGCACCACCAGCTGCTTTATGGAGATTTAGCACATAACATTTAGTATAGGGATATGGGGTGGGGGGGGGAAGGGTTGGCTTTCCACACCTTCCCAACGTAACTTCATTTACCATATGGGGCTGCTGACTGGTAAAAGCAAAATAAATGTACAAATAAAAAACAGCCGGAGATTCTGAACGCGGTTTGCCCATGGCAGGACTGGCTTTGAAATATGTGGTTTGCTTGTATTAACAGTCAGTTAGGTTACCTGCAAGTAAGTTAGGTAGTGAGAGATTTTACTTTCTTGGGCTCAATGATCACTGCAGATGGTGACAGCAGCCACGAAATTAAAAGACGCCTGCTTCTTGGGAGAAGGGCAATGACAGGCCTAGACAGCATCTTGAGAAGTAGAGACATCACCTTGCCAACAAAGGTTCGTATAGTTAAAGCTATGGTTTCCCCAGTAGTGATGTATGGAAGTGAGAGCTGGACCATAAAGAAGGCTGATCGCCGAAGAATTGATGCTTTTGAATTATGGTGCTGGAGGAGACTCTTGAGAGTCCCATGGACTGCAAGAAGATCAAACCTCTCCATACTGAAGGAAATCTACCCTGAGTGCTCACTGGAAGGACAGATTGTGAAGCTGAGGCTCCAGTACTTTGGCCACCTCATGAGAAGAGAAGACTCCCTGGAGAAGACCCTGATGTTGGGAAAGATGGAGGGCACAAGGAGAAGGGGACGGCAGAGGACGAGATGGTTGGATAGTGTTTTCGAGGTTACCAGCATGAGTTTGACCAAACTGCGGGAGGAAGTGGAAGACAGAGGTGCCTGGCGTTCTCTGGTCCATGGGGTCACGAAGAGTCGGACACGACTAAACGACTAAACAACAACAACAGGTTACCTGCAAAGTTCACATTGTGATAAATCAACTACTGTTTTCTTTTAAATATTAGTCGTACTGAGGAGTATTGCATCTACCCGAGCATATGTAACTCTAGTGATTTCAGTGGAACTGAGCACAAGATTGTGTGGCTCAAGCCTGTTGGAGAGCTTCTAGGAATATTATTATGTGGGGATGAGAGTCAAGATATATCCGTTTTGTAATGACAAGTTTTTATTAGGCACTGTGATGGTCTATTTTGACTGTGTAAGAATTACTGCTACCAGGTGGTAAACAGCCTCACTAGCGACTATTAATTTCATTCAATTTCACTTCATCACCGAGACAACATAGCAGAGAAGCTGCCATTTGAAGACAGATGGCACTTGTGACATTTACTTGTAAGAGGCCACCAAATATATCAAGTAGTGTTTTATTCTTCAGCCAGATAATCAAATTATTGAATAGTATCCAATGCTATGAAATATTCTTAGAAGTGATGTACTGACATAGATGACTACTGTAACTATAATTGGGCTTCCTTCTATATATTTATGACAATGTCAGTGTCAGCCTAGCTAGGAAGAGGAGAAGCAGCAGAAGGCTGGAAAAACATTTGAATGATGTGGTAATTTTCTCAGTAACTAATGTCACATTTAGAAATACCATTTCCATCTCCAGTCATTAGAATTAGAAAGGTAATCTCAAGGATCTACAAAAACCACCAGTCAAAAATTAATTGCAATGGGAAGCCAATCTACACCTTAGTGCTACCTGGCAATAAGCCCCATTGAACACAGTGGGACTTTGTGTTGTGCAGATGTGTATACTATTGCTCTATAAGTTTTATACAAACCTTGGTGACTAATAATGCTCACTTCAAAACAAAGTGAGTACTACATTTCTCTTTGGTCATGGGGTGGATGTTAACTGGGGGGGGGGTCACCTTTCCACCTACACACCCCTGCATCCAACCCCCATTCTCATCTAGTTACACTTTCTACCATTGTAATTTTTTTTTTTTTGGTAGATGCACAAAGGAGGTCTCTCTCCCCACTTTTGATGCCTGACACTTCTATGGCAATAAGCCAGGCACGGAAAGCACTGGGAAACACAATTTTGCTTGGTCAGCACTTAAAGTTGATGTCTAGTACATCAACTTCTTCCATAAACCACACACCGTAAGCAAATACAGCACAAATCAAGGAAATAATTGTTGTTGATATTTATGCTGACTCCATGAAGCCACACATTTCCCTTCCATAAGATTTCCAATGCATTCCCAGATAATAAAGTCAAAAATATGACTGAACAGACCTCACACCTTAGATGTTAATGACTGAGATCCGATGGTGCCCTAACAAGCGCACCTATTTGTACAAAGGTGGTCCCTGATTTCTTATTATTCCACCCATGTCACACCAAATACCATTCTGGAAAGCAGCTTTTCAGAGGGTTCTGGAGATTGCAGCAGGAAGAAGCACAAAAACCTTAAATTACTAATCTCTCTCTCTCTCTCTCTCTCTCTCTCTCTCTCTCTCTCTCTCACACACACACACACACACACACACACACACACACACACACTATTGTAACCAAACCAAAGACAATATATTTATTGCAGGTTCAGTCAGGCTGTTTGGCCAGTTACTTACACCCTAAATTCCTGGAAGAGCTACTTAGAATTATATCTGAAAATTCACAGATTTCATAAACAAATCAGTTCCCCTGGTGAATGAGAGGCAAGACTAAGTAAAAACAAAGATACAATCTCTGTTACCTCTTAAATAGGGATCTGTTGTTACTTTTTGTCAGTATTGCTTTTGAGGGACTGTTATTTCTGTAGCAATTACATGGATGCCAAGGCAATCCTTGCACAGGATGTTCTGGGAAAACTAGCAGGCTACAGTGATTTGACCTCTTTCCAGTTATATGAACCTGCCACATTTGATGATCTAGCCTCAATCAGAACATTCCAAGGGATGTCTCAAAACATATTATGAGACAGTAAAACTTTTTTCTTATGTGTGTGTCTCCTACGGTTTCTAAGTACTTCCTATCAATTACTGATAGCTTTTCTTCTCTAGGTATGAGGGGAAAAAATAAAAAGTACACACGTGTCTTTCGAGCAGAATCCTCCACAAAAAGTGAAGAGATGTCTTCATCCACTCCTGCTTCGTTCTTTGCAATACAGGTGTATGCTCCTGTGTCTTCATAGCGTACATTGCTAATGTGGACCTCGCTGCCATTTGCTGGGTGCAGAAGAAAAAAAGGAATACGTGAATTATGGTTTTTGTTGTGTTACTTTGCTCGCAAGATGAAACAGGTAGCATTTGTTTTAGCCCAGCCCGTTTAAAGCTTTTGTCCCTCCTCCTTGAACTCCCCTAATTTGGGAGATATAAAATGTGGCCACAAATATGCAGTTGGTCAATGTTGCACATTCTTCTGCTTGCTATCAGAGAGGAACAATGCCTTTTTCTATTTCAGTGCCAATGTGTGCAGATTTCATCATAGCTCAATCAATGCACGTGTGAACTCTCAGGTAGAGAGAGGCATTGGATTTGGTCTATAAAAATGCTAATTCAGAAACTGATATTCACAGATTAAAGGAGAAGATATGTTAGTTGGTTAAACAGCATGTGCTTGGTTTTTTATAAACTTACCACTTCAAATTGGAAAATACTTCACTGTGGTAACATTTCCTAAAAAGATTACTTGATACACTCGCACAAACATACTAAGGTGAATTGAAAATAGCTATAGACAGAGAAGTAAAGGAAAACATATATGGAACAGGTTACTTGTAGACTTCAGAACTGTCAGCTTCACTTCTGAGGTGGAGTTAACACATCATACCTGTTGCTCAAGGCTCTGCCTGAAGGCATGATAAATAAATTACACCAGTTTAAAAGTTCACGTTGCTCTCCAAAGTCTTTGTAGTGCAGATAAAAAGACATGCCTACGCTTTTACCTTGAAGAGTTAACTGTTTAGATAACTTTGGAGTGATATCAATCCCGTTCTTCAACCAGCCAAGCACTGGATTGGGGATACCCTCTGCATGGCACTGAAGGCTGGCTGTAACACCAGGCTCCCTTGCTTGGCTTTCGGGAAACACTCTTATGACTGGCGGAACTGAAATAGACAAAAAAGTATGATAAATCAAATGGAATGCAAATGCAATCATATTTTAAAAATTAATCAGTGATAACAACTGCTTAGCCGTGTATCATTGGCAAAGCAGAAGGAAATCATGACATTGACCATCTTGACCACGAGTCCTGGAAGACCTGCTCCCTGCCTTGTAGGCCTTTTCCTCCTGGGCCCTGACTGACTCCAGCCACAAAAAGCTATGGCTGCTGAACAGACTCTTGGGCTGGGGTTTTGTTTGGGGGGGTTGCTGAGGAGGAGGGGTTGTTGCTGTTGGGTTTTTTGTATATTTATTTTAGATCTTGTGATTTATGTGGAAATTGTTCAGTTTGGTTGTGTATTTTAATGTTTTGCTTATTGTTTATTACTGCTTTTGTTGTGTTGTAGTTATGCCTTTCTACATGTTGTAAGCCACACTGAACAAGGTTTGAACTGTGGAAAGGCGGCACACCAATAAAATTATGAATGTGTGCATGTAAATGTTTCCTAGCAGATATTGACCTCTGTCATACAATTTGGGAAGGGCCATAGCTCAGTGGTAAAACAGCTACTTTGCATGCAGGTTCGATCCCCAGCATCTTGAGGTAGGGCTGGGAGAAAGATTTCTTGTCTGAAATCCTAGAGAGCCCCTATCCATCAGTGTACACAATACTAAGCTAGATGGACGAAATGTCTCACTCTGTATAAGGTAGTTTCCTCCTTTCCTGTATTGTGGAAGGGTGAACATGCAGGGCCATTTGCCACTTGCCTACATACCCATGGTAAGTAGATAAATATTTCTGCATTGAAAATATATCTTCCTTTCCAAGTTGCATGAGAAAATTAAACTCGTAGAGTCGGAATCAATACATAATTAGTGAGGGGAAAACCACATTTCATGGCTGAGTGGCAATCAGAGGATTACATCTAGTCATTTATGACTATACTGTTACCTCACCTGGGATTTACAGTGTAAGACAAAACTACTGTGTGATGTAATTGTAAAATAAGAGTTGTCATATACAAATGTACCTCTGCATTAACAATAAAGCTCTCTAATTAAAATGGATTGCTTACACCCATCTCTTCAGGTTATTTACTTTCACTGCGATTGCAGTAGATCCCTACTAATTAAATTTTAATGCTTGCATCGTATGATTTTGTGCTAACTCCTTTCAAACAGAAAAAAAGTAATAATCTAGAGGTAACTGCAGGTATCAAAAGTCCACATAGCCACCCACCACAGCCAACTTCCAGCGATGTTGTTCACAATCTAAGGAGCTCCAAATGCACATATACAGCTCTAGCATACATGAATCATGTAGGGCTAAATGTGTGGATGGAAGAATGCAGAGTCGGGGGAAAAGTTGAGGACATCTATTCCCCCCCCCCATATATCTCATAAGAAAAACACAAGTTCACAGAAAACCACACGTGGAAGATAATACCTTACAAAAGAGTCTTAAACCACATGGTTCTGAGGTCATGCACCTTCAACTTCCGGTATGATGAAAATGTACCGTTTTCCAATAAATTTAATATTATCTCGCTTACCTTCCCCATCTCAAATAAAATGTGCTAACTTTATTATAAACATGATGTGCCAAATTCATAATAGCCATACTAATGTCACTAGAATCTCTCTCTACCCCATTAAACTAGTATACCTCCTAGCTGCTGTAAGAAGATGGATTATCATTTCCTGATCCTCCAGTGGAACCAAGTACAAATAAAGGATTCAAGAGAAGATTATATAATGCTGTGCTAATAATCTCAGCTGAAGGTTTGTTTGCTTGTCTGGCCATTCTTGCGGGGAAGGGCAGTACAAAAGATTCCTTTAAAAATGTGGGAAGGGGAGAATTTCAGTGAAGACAGACAAGGCCTGGGTGCACATGTTCTTTCCTTTTCATAATTCTAGCATGCTCCCAGTGCCAACAACCCAGTTTTGTGTGCTGTGGGAAAGGCCCTCCCTCATGGGCTTTTCACCAACACCTGACAGAGGTGCAAGAAAGGATTTTACTTTAAAAAACAAATGAGTGTGCTGCTCTCAGGCACTCCACATGCAGCCTCTGTGGCTTCGTCCTCTCTCTGGAAAGTTCAGGTGAGAATGTTGTACAGTGTTACCTCGGGTTAAGTACTTAATTTGTTCCGGAGATCCGTACTTAACCTGAAACTGTTCTTTACCTGAAGCACCACTTTAGCTAATGGGGCCTCCTGCTGCCACTGCACCGCCGGAACACGATTTCTGTTCTCATCCTGAAGCAAAGTTCTTAACCTGAAGCACTATTTCTGGGTTAGCAGAGTCTGTAACCTGAAGTGTATGTAACCTGAGGTACTACTGTAATGCAATGTCTTCCCAGGGCTGTTCCAGGAACCACAGGAATCTAGAGAGGCTGTGGAATGCCATGCTAGAACTATGAAAAGGAAAGAACCACATACCACATGCTGTAATTTTTATTAAGGAGGTGCCAAACACTCTCCCTTGAAAATTTCACAGAAATGCTAATGTCTTCACAAAAGAGGGACCTCATTCTGGGGGCTGCACAGGAATTGTTTCCCAAAGTTGGTATGTAGAGTTTAACACAGTGTTAATTAAAGTTGAGATGAAAATCATGTAGGTGGAGACATTTCCTAAAAAAGCAGCAGGAAATGGTCTCTATTTTCACAGGGATGTTTTTTTTAGGAGGGAGGGGACTGTGAAAATAAATAAATTATTAAATAATACTGTTGTTAATAGTTTTCATCTTCCTCCAAAAATCTGGGGAGAGTTACTTTTGCAAAAAAAGGTGAGTGGGTAGCTGATCATTAATTACTTATGGACATAACTGATATTGCCTGAGAAAGAAAAATCAGTCATACGAAGAATGCACTTTCCAATACTTTTAGATTTGTTTTTTTAAACAACAACAACACCCTAACATTCCAGTACCAACTTGAGGCACAGTTATTGACACGGGAGAAAATTTGAATGATAAAACATAAATTATTAATTTTGACTATTATGAAATGGGATTATCTGTTTTCCGATGCAACCCAACTGTTTAAAGGAAATGGCTCAGCATGACACCCTCGTTATAATTACGCTGGCAAGAAAGAAATGACTTTGACGCATTTTGCACCTCAGTAATAATCATACACAAAATGAAAAGCATTGACTAGTTTTTGAAGGAGGAAATTAGAAATAACAAACTTTAATCTTGATTCTTATCATACGCTCCAGCTGTTCCTATTTATCAGAGACAATTTCTGTTTTCTGGTAGTTGGAAGTTAAATCTCAGAGTGTGGGATGTACCTCGTATCTGCTTCTCGCGCTTGTAGATGCATATAATGGGAGTGCAAAGGCACCATGCAGTGCCTGCTCCACATTTCCACATAATGCAGCTGCTGAGGTGCATACTGAACTGTTGACAACCTAGCTTAGGACAATTATGCTTTTTCTAGTGCAACTGGAAAAGCAACTTACAAATAATGAGTAAAGCCTTTAGAATGTGAAGTAGAACCTTGATTCTCAGTGTGAGAATTGAGTGCTTTAGTATGCCCTCATTTCCATTTCTGAAGTGGTAGATGACAGGTTTTTATCCTTATCCTGGTAACCAATTTATTTCATGGTCGTAGGCTTCCTACAGGGATTTTATTGTTGTACCTAGGTGAAAAGCTGCCAGCTTATTTGGCCTTTGTCCCTTCTATTCCACCAGTCCGAAAAGAACCATAGAATTGTAGAATTGGAAGGCACCCCGAAGATCATCTAGTCCAGGCACGGCCAAACTTGGCCCTCCAGCTGTTTTGGGACTACAATTCCCATCATCCCTGACCACTGGTCCTGTTAGCTAGGGATGATGGGAGTTGTAGTCCCAAGATAGCTGGAGGGCCAAGTTTGGCTGTGCCTGATCTAGTCCAACTACCTGAAATGCAGGAATCTCAACTAGATCATATATGACAGATCCATTACAATAAAGCCCTGCAGTCACGCTTCATGCTGCTATCCCACCCTTTCTCGTTGAAGGATATTAAACCTCAGACTTAGTTCTGGACACTGCTGAACATATGCACAGCAGCAGCCAACTGGCAACAGGGAAATGCAGCTTCCAGTACTTCGCAGTATTAAGTAACACTGCTATGAGCATGCTGGTGCTAGTGTCTAGGTCTTAATCCTGAATCCCAGTGTTGCTATTCACATTCCTCACCCATGTTTCCTTTCACAAACTTGGGGAAATTGGGGCTGTTGCAGGGAGATTGGCTGCTGCTATTAATTAATTAATTAATTATTAATAATAATAATTCAAAGTATAAAACCCACTTTATCTGAAGATCCCAGTGTGGTGTATAACATTAGAAAATCATTTACGTAATATAATAAAAATAGACAGGGAAATAATCACAGAAACAATCATAATAACTGCCCCCCCATACATTAAAAAGGCCACAGATTGTTTAGAGGCTGAAGGCCTGGGTAAAGAGGAATGTTTTCGCCTGGCACCTAAAGACATATAATGATGGCACCAGGTGAGCCTCTTTGGCCTTGATAGGGTGACAAGGACTGATTTCTACTGCTTAGGGTTCCAGATTGTGTGGAAGCCTGTGTACATGATGGTCCAATCTCAGTCTTCAGACATTTGCACTGAATGTGTGAATTACAGGGGGAAAGCCCATGTGATGTGGTCCTACTTGCCACTCACATCTTCTCCCACTCAAATGTTCTCCCTAACCATTCATCTGAATAGTGCTCATGAATTTACTTAAAATGAAATCTTACAGGTATTGCTCTTTTTTCAATATACAGTGGTATCTCGGGTTACATATGCTTCAGGTTACATACGCTTCAGGTTACAGACTCCGCTAAGCCAGAAATAGTGCTTCAGGTTAAGAACTTTGCTTCAGGATGAGAACAGAAATTGAGCTCCAGCGGCACGGCAGCAGCAGGAGGCCCCATTAGCTAAAGTGGTGCTTCAGGTTAAGAACAGTTTCAGGTTAAGAACGGACCTCCAGAACGAATTAAGTACTTAACCCGAGGTAAAGGTAAAGGTAAAGGTACCCCTGCCCGTACGGGCCAGTCTTGACAGACTCTGGGGTTGTGCACCCATCTCACTTAAGAGGCCAGGGGCCAGCGCTGTCCGGAGACACTTCCGGGTCACATGGCCAGTGTGACATCGCTGCTCTGGCGAGCCAGAGCTGCTCACGGAAACGCCGTTTACCTTCCCACTGGTAAGCGGTCCCTATTTATCTACTTGCACCCGGAGGTGCTTTCGAACTGCTAGGTTGGCAGGCGCTGGGACCGAGCAGCGGGAGCGCACCCCGCCGCAGGGATTCGAACCGCCGACCTTTCGATCAGCAAGTCCTAGGCGCTGAGGCTTTAACCCACAGCGCCACCTGTGTCCCTTTAACCCGAGGTACCACTGTATATATATATCCATATAAATATTATTTTCTCTGCTTCTAAATTTTGTCGCTATTCTATTCAGGTAGCCACTATTCATCAAATTGCCATCGATATATCACTAAGATAATATAACAACAACAACTTATCCATGTTGTATGAAAAGTTGCTATTGGACTTGTGTTGTTTTATTTGCACATTGTACGTCTTTGAAAATGAAGCAAAGTTTGAATGAAAAATTATAGACTGAATTCTATAAATTATGTATAAGTCAGTAAAAGAGCAAATGCCTCTTGTCTATGACATTATTGAAAACATCAATTGCTCCCTGTCACTGTCCTACCTCATTCATTCTGTTTCCACACTCAGATCAACTCAAAAGTTAATATGGTGAATATTCATAAATAAAATAAAATTGTGCTCTCTTTCTCTCTCTCTCTTAGTAGCACTTACCAACTTCGGAAAGGGGGGGGGGCAGAACCATAGATCTGGATCAAAATGGTGATCTATAAACCAGTTTTGTTTAAATGTTATATTTGATTTACACACTGATTAATCACATGTGCTCACAAGTAAGTCTCACTGAACTGAAAGTATCATGCTTGCAGGTAAATGTACTAAGGATTTCTATCCTATCACAAAAAAGAAGTGTTATGCAGGTTTTTTAGCTGCATTACCATATGTTCATAAGGGATTTAGATGAAAAGGGGCTCCTGAATCAGGTAGCACAGTCCCCAGAAACACTGGATCTGGACCCTGACACCACAGAGACCAAGTCCAACCATCAGGGTCCTGCCTCAACTGAGATTCTTCAACCAGGAACCCCAGTGACTGCAGCCACTGAGGAGCCAGTGTCTTTTCTTCCACTGGATTCACAAGCCACTGAATCTGTGCATGGCTGCATTGTACAGCCCGGCAACAGAGAAAACAGGCTGCTAGGTTACGGGTCAGGAAGTTGTCACTTTGATGGTTTTGATTCTCCAGAAAAGGAGTGGAGCAGAGAGGGACTACAGAAGAGCTCAACCAACCTTTGTCAGAACAAGTCATATCTTTTCCTAGAACCTGTTCTGAAGGACTTGATTTGACTCCAGTTCTTGTCCTGTTAAGTGCTTCCACAGTCTCTGTGCTTCAGTTCCTTTTTCTTGCTACGTCTGCTGAGCCACTATCCAACTGCCTTCCTCCAGATTCCATTCCAAGCTCATCTTTGCCAGGACAGGGCATTAATTAGAAGTTCCATTCCTTCACTATGCAACAGAGCTGGTGTTGCATCATAGCTAGAGTCTTTGACTAGAAATGGGGAGACCAAAATTCAAACTTGTGCTCAGACACAAGGTCATAAAGGGTGACCTTGGTCAGCACACCCTTTCATCCTGATGTACAGTCACAGGTTTGTTGTAACATGTGTGTGACTATGTACACTACCCTGAGTAGCTTTGAGAATAATAATAATAATAATAATAATAATAATAATAATAATAAATGATATGGTTCACCTTGTTCTCTCTGGAAATAGATGCTCTTGCCTCCAGTAGAGAACGGAAACATTTACGCTAAACAGGTATATTATTCTGAAGGTATGGAAATTATTTTCACTGCAGGCTAGCCGAGGCTCTGTCCATCATTCAGTACAAAGAGTTATGCCTATTTTTAGAGTCAGGCAGTATGTAAGGTAAGGTGAGAAGGGTGGGGAGATATGGTTCTCTAGAGATACTATGACATACATATTGACTCCCTCCTTGAAGTAGTGGTGGACTAATTTCAGCAGTGTTCTATGCAACACCAAAATCCTCCCCCCGCCTCTTTGCTTCCATTCTACACCATAGTGATGGTGCCCCCAAGGCCCCATGCCCAGTGTGAACAAAGTGGTCATGCTTCCTTAAATTCACCTCTGCTTGGAATCAGATAATCAGGGAATTTATCAAAAATCAATAGTGGCCAAGTTGTGGTTGATGTGTCATATTGCTTGGGAACTATTAGTCTGACAGGTCTGCTGGCTGGTTCACTTCATTTTTTGTCCCAGTGGGACAGTTCCAGGTTATACAAACACACATCCATCAATGTTCTCAACCAGCAACTTTCCACCCTGCTCCCTCCCTCTTTCATTGTGAAGGGTTGCCAGGAACTGCTCTACCGCCCCCTGTGCTTTCTGTGCAGCAGGAAGCCAAGCCTGCAGTTAGATAAGACATGCCATTTCTTCTCCTTGCAGTGGGGTCCGATAAGAGTGAAAAGAAACACTGGTTGACATGGAGTTCTTTATAACTGAAGAAGAAAGGCAGGGACAGAAAGGGTCTGACTAGAGAAAAACCCCAGTAGAGGCAAGGTGCTAGGAAGAAACTTGAGTGGCTTGCAGTCCACAGTGCAAGGTGTAAGGCCTCAGATACTACCCAGTTGGTGCCCCAACAAGAAACTACTCACTGGGGAACAGCATGTGATGTAACACCCTGGTCATAATAAACCAGAGTAAACTGAACAATCCAGTGGTTGTGGCTATTTGTGAACCGGAAAAGAGGTACCAAATGCATGGATGTTGGGTCTTTTGGTGTACCCATGCCCATGGAAGATCAACAATGATTAAGGCACACCAAACGGCTATAGCAATGAAAAATCAAGCTGTAGATGCTCTCCCACATTACGTTTGCATTATCGCTCACATGCATTATTACTACCTTTGCAAGTACATTGCAGTATATGCAGGACTAGGGATGGATGTGATTATTGGAATTCCTTTCCACAGAGTTAATGCCAATATATAATTGCATTAAACCTGTGCTTGTTTCTCTCTCTCTCTCTCTCTCTCTGCTATGCATTTAATATTGCTCAAATCCCTGCATGGTTAGAAAGTGACATATTTACTGTATATGTTGATTTATCCTCAGGTCAACACAGGATATAAATCTAAACAAATAAGTAAAAATAAAATGGAACACAAACAAAAATGGAATTTAATTCTGGGATAAAAGAAAGGAAAAACAAAGCAAATTTAAACAGATAAAATGACAGAACATTAGTGATAACAATTACTACTGATTCATATGAATGAAAATAGACATGTTGCAAAAGTGGTCAAAGTCCAATTAAACATATTTCAAAGCATTCTCACATTAGATCTTAAAGATCAACTAAGCTTCATTATCTTGTTAACCTTATTTTGACTCTTCTGTTATACGAGTGCCATTGCATTAATTAATCTTTTTCTTGGACTACAAGTGCTGGTTTCTTTGCCAATATTTAGGAAAACAGTGGTTAGAGCTACAAACAGAATCCATAAAATTGCTGCTTCATCTGACCAAAGCATTAAGCTTCACATTTTGACCCAGTTTAGCTTCAATGTGCAAATCCCAATATATTCATCTGTTCACAATCTGATTTGACGAAAGTGCAAATACAAAAATATAGCTACAGGAGTACTGTCAAATCATGGTCACAGTGATTGTATTAACTGTAGAGAGATGTATCCTTAATGTAAGAAACTATGTGGCACATTATAGCCCTGTAGAAATCTGTATCTTTTTCTTCTTCTTCCCCAACAATCCCACCTCCTTTAAGTTGACAGAGAAAAAAGGTAGGTGATTGGTTTGATACTTTGGCCTAAAGAGATAAAATCCCTCCTTTTATTTGGATTTTTATGGAGTTTGATAAAGTAGCACCCTTCTAATAAGTCTTAACTCCTTCCTAGATATCAAGAAGTCATAGTGATTGACACGTACAGAGCTAATAAATATTCATAGAGACCTCTGACCATTCTATTCAATAAAGCAAAATACATATTAGATGATCTGATCGCTTTGGAAGGAGCTTCAAAATACTAGTCAAAACACATGCATTACAAGCCACTAAGCAGAGACAATGGTGTCCATTGTTACTGAGTTCCAGTAGGTCTATGATGGCTTACTGGATGCATTAGGTTGCTCTGCATTTTAAGTCCTATTTTTCTTTAATATGAGGACAGCTTTTTTTCTGGAAAGCATGTCACATTATTGAAAACAGACAGACTACAAATGGATTATTGCAGTATGCAATAACATGATTAATCTGTTATTCAAAGCCATGTTTTCCCTAAATATCTATTATTTTACAAACAGAATACTAAGAAGGCACATTGTTTAACACAATTAAGAGCTCAAAGTACAGAGTAAATAAACTGTGTGGTCTTCCTTATTATTTTCAATAAGAATTAATTATTTAGAATTGCTACACGCTGTGATTAAATCTCATTTTCCTGTAGCTTTGTTTATAGAAGAGAAAATATTAATGAAAACTGATCATCCATGTCTGCTTTTGCTTTTTGGTTTTCATATAGCAATTAAGAAACCAAAACAGTCTACTGAATTAAATCTAGAGACTGCACCACAACTTGGCAAATCAAACATTTCCCCTTACCATTTACTTGAAGAATATGAGTCTGATAAAGTTTATCATAGCCATCTGCATAGCAGCTGTAATTTCCCATGTGAGTTGTTGTGATCTTAGTAATGTACAGGGACCCATCATCGCCAAAATCCTAAAGGGAAAGAAGAATCAGAAGGTGATCACAAGTACCTGGACAGAAGTGCAACAGCTGCTCAATTCACTTTAGAGGTACGATACAAATACCAATGAATTTAAAGAGTTTCTAATCTCTTCAGTATAAATATTATAATATTACTTTGTCAACAACCTACATGATATCAAAGTCACACTGGAAATGTGTCAAACCACAAAGACAGCAGCTAATTTGAAGATCAACTGACATAATTAAAATGATGTGGATCAACATAGTGGATGCTGGGAGCAAATTCTGATTCTGCAAATGGGCCCGTGGACCTGCTGAAGTGACAGGCAGATCAGTGTTAATGAGGTGTCAGCGAAGCACACGTGTAATAATGGTGGTGGTGATGATGATGATGATGATGATAATTTATTATTTATAACCCACCCATCTGCCTGGGTTTCCCCTGCCACTCTGGGCAGCTCCCAACAGAATATTAAAAACAGAATAGAACTTCAAACATTAAAAACTTCCTTAACAGGGCTGCCTTCAGATGTCTCCTAAAAGTCAGATAGTTGTTTATTTCCTTGACATCTGATGGGAGGGTGCTCCATAGGGCAGGCACCACTACTGAGAAGGCCCTCTGCCAGTTTCCCTGTAACCTCACTTCTTTCAGTGAGGGAACCACCAGAAGGTCCTCGGAGCTGGATCTCCATGTCTGGGTTGAACGATGGGGGTGGAGACGCTCCTTCAAGAAGATCCAGCACTGCAGCCACTGGATTCAGTGGATCCATAACTGCCAAATGCCCTGTTTTGGAGTTTTTCACACCTTACCACCACTGGTAGCTTAACACTCACTGACCATAGCTCATGCCTTCTATTGTGGTGATGCTGCCCACAGCAGTATACCTATCTGTAGGTGTAGACCAGAAGAGACAAATTTATATACTACTTTACTCAACCAGCAATCAGTGTAAGGGAGGGCAGGATTATGTTCTACAAGTCCTGCCATTCCAACACCTTGAATGCATATTTAGATCAGACCTGAACAACTTATCAAGCCTATCAAGCCGAGCAAAGCTCGGCCCATCAACCATTTACACTACATGAAACTTTCTTGTCCCATTTATTCAATCCAAGTTGAGCTAGCAAAACCAGCAAAAATATTCATTTACTGAGCTTATGGTAGAGCATCATAAAAGACTGACAGATCTTTGTTCAACTTGGTGGGTCACAAGTTATTGGGCCTGCTGTGAATCATCTTTCAGCTATAAAGTCTTTATCTGCTAGACAGTTTTCTGCTACAACATGGTCCAGAGAACGCATTAAGCATGAAAAATATATAATCAGCACAATAAACAGAAACAGAATATATAATAGGACATGGAAGCTACCCAGTTCTTTTGTTTTTAAGAAGTAACTGATATCGCTTCTCCTTTTTTATATATACTTTTTCATTTTCCCAGGACCCTGCATTCTTATAAAACATGAATGAATCCTTCCTCAGACTTGGATAGGATTTAAACAAGGTACTGAATTGCATACTTCCTCTTCAACACTTGAAATGTTGCAATAAGAAAAAAGAAGAAAACAAGCTGAGCCCAGTTGTATGTGAAGTACTCTCCTGTGTCTACACAGTCTCAAATCCAGAAAGTCTTCAATAGTACTGTAATGGTTATCAACTATGATTTAATTAGGCCATTACACTTGCTGTTAGTAATTTCTTCTTAATTCTTATTTTGGCTTTTATGTTTCCACACCATTAATGTTATTAGGTACCAAGTGGGTGTTTCTTTTATATAGATGTGTGGTATATTTTCATAAAACTACAGTAAGTTAATTGGAACAACCTGTTAGCTAGGAGCATATGGAGCCCCATTGAAAGTATATTACGATGAGAGATAACTTCTGTTGTACAATGTTTAATGCAACACTAAAAATACAACACATAACAGGAAATTAAAGGATACAGCAACATAGCAAAGCACTTTTTTCTGATCTGTTTAAAAGCCTTCAGATGATAAAAAGCTCAAACTGGGAAACTAAATAAGGTGAGATGACATTATGCTCAAAGCAGTGGCATATTGGCCTGGTTCAGACAAGCTTCTGGGTGCAGAAAGCCTATGCAGTTGTGTCCACCAGACTTTTTTCAAAGAGGGCCAGATTTGATAAAGTGAAGGGCCGTGAGAGCCGACCAAAGTGCCAACCAAAGTTGTTAACCTTTTTTTTAGTAAGGAAGTTGCTGAGCTTTTTTTTAGGGTTGAAGCTCTTGAGGTTTCTTTAGGATTTTACTCCAGGAAATAAACTGCCACAGGGGCCAGATAAACCGACCAGCGGGCTGGATTAGGCCCCCAAAATGGACTTTGGACATGTCTGGCCTTATCAAGGGAGAATTGGCTTGTTCCTTGCCACAAGGCACACTTGCCTTGCCATATATTGATGAACTGGATGAAACATTCAACTGTAAAACAATGCATGTAAGTCTCAAGCTCACAGTAATTTCCTAGATTCTATGCACTTAACAACAAAACTATTGCAGTAGACTTGTATGCACATTGGCCTCTATGCAGCGGTTTTGGCCATAAATGAACAGTCAACAGCACGAAGGTGACAAGCAGAATGGTGTTTGTTATAGGATAGAGGGAGATTAAGGGCTCAATTCAACTAACTGGCCCTGGAAGCAGTCCTGCAAAGACATCTACTAGTGTAATGGGGCTTTCCCCCTTCTCCCCTCCCAGCTGGCTTGTACGGTGTCAGGACATCTCCCAGAACAGCATGTTGGGAGGAGGAGAGTGGAGATCATTTCATCAGACAAGCAGAAATGAATTTCAACACTGAATTCTTTCCTAGGATGTGTTGTACCTAATACAGCACACATGGATTTAAATGTTTTGGGCATTTAAAATATTTATATTTTAAAATCTGCCACGCAATTGAAAAATATTGAAAATGTGCAGATATCTATCTCTATCATTTCATCCTTTGCTGTTTCTTGTGGGGTGGCTTTGTTTGGTGGCTTTGTCTTTTCATGAAATCCTAAACAAAGGACGTTGGCACTGATTTCAGACATGATCTCAGTGATTTTGGGTAAGATCTCACCCGAAGTGGACGTGATGTCGCCTGAAGTCAGTGCCAATGGCAGAACCACTTCTCTGCTGTTGGTGGAGGTGGCAGGGCAGCCATAGGGCTGGCATCTCGGGGGCTTTTGCCACCTGAGGCAGTAGCCTCACCCTGCCCAATCTCCGGCTCTGTATGTGCTTGTCAGTTTCACACAATTCATTCGCTAAAGATGGGGACTGATAAGAAAGTGATTTGGCCTCGGCTCCACACCAGCAATTTCTTGGCAAGAGACTGAAATTGCCTGCAATATGATTTGGTGACAGATCAGTTTCAGAACTAGCCACATAAACATTATACATATAAAAAAGCAAGCAACTCACCCTAGAGGCTTTTCTATTTAAGCTATGAAAAGCCTTGGCAATTATACACACAAGAAAAGGCCGATCTCATGATTATTCTCTGAGGACTACACTGGAGAGTGGCACTAACAGTACACTCAAAATACAAGGAAGTTATATACAACCCCACAGAGAAATCAAAAGGAGACAATAAAACAAAAGCAAGTCCCGAGACAACAAATCAAAGACAAATGTTGCTTTGCATGTGTAACAGGCCATGGTTAGACAATGATTACAGACCTTGCTGATACTACTTTTATTAACTATTAGTGCTCTACAAAGTTTGCTTGACAGAGAAGGATCAAGAGATTGTGGTGAGTTGCTCTCTCCCTACTTTCTTTCATCTCCCCAAACTCCTTAGGTGTCAACATGCATAGAGAGATGTAGCACAGAGAATTCAGAGACATATCAAAATGCAAACTTTTTTTGCCTGTGCCGTATCAAAATCTGTTGTCCAATTTTTTGGGGGAAACTGTTCTTCCTCTGCAAAAGAAACTCCAGCTTTTTTGGCATCAGTCTTTGGCTACTTGAGAATTTCAGTGTGTGCAAGGTTTTTGAGTTTACCTTGTTATTCTAAAGTGGCCAGGGATGATGCATTCCCCGTCCCTATGGGTAAACATTTAGCCAACGCTCAGAAGTTTTCCTGTCTGCCCATGATCGGAAAAATCCCCATGTTTCTTAGCATGAAATTTAATTAAAGTATGGGCACCCAGGAAGGCTGTAGAAAGCAGATCTAAAGAGAAATTACTGGTAGAATGAAAAAAGGATACACACCACTCAACAAGTAAGGTAAGTATGACACAAATCCACCACCCATGAAAATTTCACTGAATATTCTCTCATCTTTTATGACTTTCAAATGCAATTTCTTTTCTCATTAATGGAAAATGGGTTCAAAAAAATAAGAGAAATGTTCAGCATAACATTATTTTTTATATACATTTTAAAAAGTTGGGCCTATAGTTACACAAATCGTGTCCTCCAAATCATGGAGAGCCACATGTTGCGGTGAGATCACTAAACTGCCTTCTTGTTGCCGGGGTGGGCCTGTTTGGATGACTTCCGCACCTCTTTGGTTGCCTCTTTGTTACTGGGGAAAATTTTCTGTCGGTTGGGTTTGATTGGCAACTAAGGGGCTATTTAAGGGGCTGCACGAGGTGAAGTACTTTCTCTTTCACATCATGCAGTGGATCTCCCTCCCTATAATTTAAGGTGTGTTTTGACCTTGCTATGCCTGCCTAGGGGTTGTCTGTTTTTGGAGCAGGGGCCCGGTAGGATTGGCTGATTGGCTGGTGCCATTTGGTTTTTGCCTACCATGTAGCAAATCGTCATAACTTTGTAAGGCATTGGTTCATTCTTTGGTGGAGGGGATTATGGATTGGCTGTGGCTGCCCCTCATTTTTGTTGTTGCTGCTAGTGAATTCCATTAAAGGAATCCAGGGGCTCAACTTGCTCTGTCCGATCCCCTCTCAGGGGCAGAGCCATTCCAGAGTTCCTGGGAGCATCTGGGGTGAACTAAGAGGTGGAAAATCCGCCTCTGTGCTCCCCCAGTATATTTTCCCTTACTGACCTCTGGAGGTTCCAGTTGTCAGTCCTGTTCCTGCTGGTGCAGGTTCAGGTAGTCCGAACCAGTGCCTAAGCGACCACTCACATGCTGTAATCAATAATGTTGTGGCCAAATTAATGCCAAAAATCTTAAACAAATATTCTGTGTCCTGTGTGATTTATTTTGGAGGGAGTTTGGGGGTCTTCACACGCAAAGACCTTCATGTGCCTTTTGTGCAACATGTGTCTATTATGGTTAGGACTGAGGCCCAGTTCCTTCTCATAACACAGTGCAGTGACATCAAAAGAAGCAACCACGTATGGTATACCTTTGTACAAAAGGCAAAACAGTAGGCATGAGGAGCTTTATTCCTCCCTATCCTAGGGAACCCCCTCCAAACCCTGCTCTTCATGCCAAGTGTGTCTAGTGTGCCTGTACCCTGTGCCCATGCTTTAGCAATAGAGACAGTAAAGTTGATAAAATAGGACAGGACTAGAAGAAAGAGATTGTTCTCCTACAGCCTTTATAATCTTCCATGCAAGCTAGGCCTGCTATTGTCCCTTGCTAACTGTAACTTGTTACCATAGCCTCTTGTTCTCAAAGAAGTGGTAAACCTGTGTCTTAGCACTTTAGGTGGAGGCTGAGGCCTCACACATTCTCTTTAAAAAGCAAAAGCAAAACCATGCCCAGAAAATTAGAAGTGAGAGAGAAATGTGGGCTAAAACCAGTGGCAGGCAGTCATTGGATGAGGGGGATTAGACTACAGTCATACCTCATGTTATGTTTGCTTCAGGTTGCGCGTTTTCAGGTTGCATCCTGCGGCAACCTGGAAGTACCGGAAAGGGTGATTTCTGGGTTTCGCCGCTCACGCAGATGCAGACGCGCAACATGACCGCATGCGCAGAAGCAGTGAATCGCAACCCGCGCATGCGCAGACGTGGGTTGCGTTCTTTTCAGGTTGTGATCGGGTCTCCGGAATGGATCCCATTCACAACCAGAGGTACCACTGTAGTTCCCTTCTTCCCACAGCCCACCTTAGGAAGAGAGGTGCGATGCTCTGTTGGGTACAAAAGCCTTCCCGCCACCATCCCAAAGCCCGCCTAGCTTTAGGAAGGAGGCAACAGGGCTCCAGCATCCTGTCATAGGCCTGGTGTCTCCTTCCCAAAGCCTGGAACACTTCTGCCTGTCTTAGAGAAAGAGACACGATGCTCACCAACGTGACCTCAGCCCTCCCCCCCATCGCCTTGAAAGCTGGTGTCTCCAGCCCTAACTGTTCCCCTATGAAAAATTTCACTGCACCCCACTGCACCCCATTTTCCTTTGTGCAGGGGATGGAAGCAATCTGAGGTGGTATATCCCAGAGAGGTATTATTAGCCACCCCCCCTTTCCTCCCTGCTCCAACTTTCAAACTCATTTACTGGCTTCTGCAAGGAGCAAAGCTTGAACAATAAATGGAAGCCAGGAGCATTTGTTGCACATCAAGACTACATGCAGAAAAGATGATGATAACCTAAAATTGTGCAATTTGTCCATTTCCAGGGGCCCGAATGATTGTAATTATGAGGCATGTAGAGTTCACAGTGTGGGCTTCTAACAAAGATTGGAAGTACTGAGTTAGAGCAAAGCTGGAAGCCAATTTGTGACATGCGCTACTTCAGATATTCCATGTATACGCACCCACCCTCGATGATGAACCTCATTCCTGTCATGGGTATATTATCACTTATATGCTGTGGTCTTGCATCCTGGCTTTTAAAGCATCTTGTGCAGATAGCTGCATCTCATATGCCAGTTGGTATATAATGCAAGTGGGAATAGGAGGGTGGTAAACCCTGCTGAGTTATGCGAGCACACATCCCTGTCTGTGTTTAAGAGACAATGTAGGACTTGCCTGTTCTAGAGAGTGATTCAAGTTTGCTTGTTTTTTTAGTGTGCTGTTGAAAAGTGTTCTTGTATGTGATGTTTCTCACCGCTGCTGTTTTTAAAGCTGTTTTATGCTGCTTTTAGGCATGTTTACAGTCACTGTATTTATTGTTTTTATTAAATACTTTGAGCTTCATTGGATAAATGTCACGTAAGAGATAAGCAGAGACAGATGGATTTTGATGAATATACATGCTAAATTGAGATCATTGTTCTATGGGCTGGCTAATTTCCTTCCCTGGGAGTACAAAAATAGATAAAATGGACCACAAGTGAACTGGCCTCTCTCTTTTCCATTTCTAGCGTTATCTGTGAAGACAGAACCAACCGGAACACATGTATGCTCCCAATTTGGGCATTTCTCTACTACTGAAGTGCACATTGTCCTGCTGCTTGTTACCCCAGATCCAGACGCACAAAAGGGTCTAACTCAATAATGCTTCCTGGGAAAGTGCAATGTCACCCTGTATTGGCTGTGTTGCATTTATGTTCTCTAGCGAATCATGAGTTATACACATGCATCCTGAGCAGTCTGGAATCTGCCAGTTCACTATCAGGAAAAGGTAAACATAAAGGACCCATAGACAGTGAAGTCTAGTCAAAGGTGACTATGGGGTTGCAGCGCTCATCTCGTTTTCAAGCCGAGGGAGCCAGTGTTTGTCCACAAACAGTTTTCCGGATCATGTGGCCAGATGACTAAACACTTCTAGTGCAATGGAACACCATGATTGAAATGCACGGAAATGCCATTTACCTTCCCATCACAGTAGTACCTATTTATCCACTTGCACTTTGACGTGCTTTTGAACTGCTAGGTTGGCAGGAACTGGGACAGAGCAACGGGAGCTCACCCTATCGTGGGAATTCGAACCACCGACCTCCTGATCAGCAAGCCCAATAGGCTCAGGGAAAGACTCAAGGCACAGGCCCATAATGCAAGTCTGCAGAATATGTACATAGTCATACCTCCAGTTGCAAACATGATCCACGCGGGAGGCATGTTTGCAACCCGCAGCATTCGTAGCCCGAGGTATGACCGTATAATTTACATGCATAGTTGCAAATAAATGTCTCTGGGACAATTAAGATGTTAGGTGGTTCTCATTGTCACTTTGCAGAATGCCCAATGAAGTATACAAGCAAAGTGAAGAGTTCTGGGGAACAGAATGCAAGACTTGGGGCTCAGTCCTCTAGGCAACTCTCTAACTGCATTCCTAATGCAAACTTCATCTACTGAGGTATCAGAAAAGAAGCTACTGGTAGGGCATTTGCTATGATTCATTTAATTTTGGAAGAATATGTAATTTAGATACTTACCTTCTTGATCTTTACTGATCTTACTATCTGGTCTCACTTACAGTCTAACTCACAATCACAAAGTAGGCTCATATGCACATTAGCACTTAATATCCACATTGTGTACTAAGACAGGAAGCAGTTCAATTCCATGTACCTCTATAACATAATTTCAAGTTAAATGACTCCAGTTTCCTTAACTGGTCACATCAATACCTTTTCAGCAATATTGTTGCATGTGCCATATAATCTATTACAATCTACACCACCAATCCACTAATTTGACCACCTTTTGCATTTCCGCTGAACCAATCCTAACACATCCCAATGCAATCATTACTCACTAACCTGAGAAATGCCATCTTATCCCAAGAACAAAGTGAGGGCTTTCCTTTTAAACCTCTTTCACCAATAATAACAGTACATTCCTTTCCTACCCCCATTTCATGTAGTCTTGCAATCCCTACTTGCATGATTGGTCCTGTTCCAACACTAAAATGGTCAAGTGAATTATCCATAAAAGGAAGCTCACAGAGATAAATTCCCAGATTAATATGCATAAATATCAAGGTTATAAAATTATTACAAGAAATGGAAAGTCTCATGCTTCAGATTGCATTGATTTGGCCTTTCCCCCACTTCATTCTTCTCTCAAGAAGCAAAATTTCTTATTTTCTGTTTGCAAGTTATATTTATTCCTCATCGCAATGTCTGCAGAGTGCAAGCTATTTAGCAATCTGACTGTAGCGGGCTAGTACATCCCACCCCCATCCAACATACATTACATGGTTTAATGCTTAGCCATGCACTGTTTTGACATTCCTCAGTAATAATTGCACAATCTTCATAAAGTTTAGGAGAAGAAACAGCTTGAAATGTAAAGACATCTTCAATATGAGTTCTGAAAATTATAAACAGGGCGGGGAGGGGGGAAATGTAAAGTTGGATACCACCCAGATTGTTAACAGCATGCTACTTGTCACAGCATTTCAAGAGTCTGCCCCCCTCTTTTTTCTCTCTCAAGCAACTAACTCAATTCATCATTGTTTCATAATGATTTCCTCAACTTTGATCCATTTTAAATGTACATTGTTGTTGTTTAGTCATGTCTGACACTTCGTGACCCCATGGACCAGAGCACGCCAGGCACTCCTGTCTTCCACTGCCTCCCGCAGTCTGCTCAAACTCATGCTGGTAGCCTCGAGAACACTGTCCAACCATCTTGCCCTCTGTCATCCCCTTCTCCTTGTGCCCTCCATCTTTCCCAACATCAGGGTCTTTTCCAGGGAGTCTTCTCTTCTCATGAGGTGGCCAAAGTATTGGAGTCTCAGCTTCATGGTCTGTCCTTCCAGTGAGCACTCAGGGTTGATTTCCTTCAGAATGGAGAGGTTTGATCTTCTTGCAGTCCATGGGACTTTGTACAAAATGTTCCTTTCATATCTCCAATTTTCTTGAACAGATCTTTGGTTTTTCCCATTCTATTGTTTTCCTCTATTTCTTGTACATAGTGTTATTTAAATTAATGATTGTTTGGTTTCTGAAGGTAATCATAATACAGAGTTTTGAGGCACCCCAAGGACTAACAAATTTGTTGTGGCATAAAGATTCATGGACATTTAATCAAAAGTGAACATTATTGTCCTCATGTCCTGCATGAAGTCAACATCATCAGATACAGAAAGCATTATCCTAAATATCAGATATATGTGCATTTTTAGGGGGGGGAGGGTTGGAAGCAGTAGACTGGTACCTTGGTTCTTGAATGTAATCCACTCTGGAAGTCCGTTTGACTTCCGAAAACATTCAAAAACCATGGCGTGGCTTCCGATTGGCTGCAGGAGCTTCCTGCACTCAATTGGAAGCTATGTAGGATGTTTGGCTTCCAAAAAAAATTCACAAACTGGAATACTCACTTCCAGGTTTGTGGAGTTCGGGAGCCAAAATGTACAAGTACCAAGACATTCAAGAACCAAGGTACGACTGTAATTCTTTATGTTCAGATAACTGAATTTTTGCTTATTGAGCAAGCAGATAGTGGGATCTGCATGTACTGAGTCGGAACCACTGTTAGCATCTTTCCAGAGTTTCATACAATAAGTCTCTCCTAGTACTCCCTGGAGATCCTGGGAATTGAACATGGGATCCCCTGCAGGCAAGGCAGAGCTAGTAAGCTACTAGTAGCTACTGAGCTAGAAAGGAACAGCACCCCCCAACTGTTCCTAAATATTTCCTGCTCTGAAGGGCCAGTAGAGCATTTCAGTGCCACATATAAACTGATCACGCCATGACAAATAGGTTAACCGCTACTATATCAGTAAGCAAAATATAGGATCCCTAAGGTTTGAATTACCATTTTCTAGTATTTTTGAACCTTTAAGCAGATTACTTTACTGCTTGTTCCAAAGGTACCACCAATCAGTTTCACTGAGTGACCTCAAGTTTTATTATTTTAAAGAGAGAGAAAGCAACACCTCTCTACCTACTTTCTCCATACCATGCAGAATTTCTTTTTGTACAAAAAGTGGCTTCACATGCAGAACCCATGCAGAAAATCTGTCCCAACATGCTGCCATTTGTAATCTAATTTAAATGGCCATTTGATTTACAATGTCTGTGGTTCCTGAAATGCCATTCCAAAGCCACATACTTGCCTCTCTCCACCAAATTCTGTGCTTTTCCCTTTATTTTAAATTCAGTACATTACCCTGAGAGTCTGCTTGGAAAAAATCAATGCAACTAGTTAACACAGTGAGCTCTAAAACCTATGTCTCATGGTAAACGTTACCCAAGAGTGTTTCAATAATTGTGCAAATCCCTGCAAACATTATGTTACTGTATATGCTTTATAGAAGCAGAAAAGCTCTCAACTAAATATGCTTTTTATTACCAGGAACAATATTGCCTTCCATGGGAATGATAAAACAGCCCAAAAGGCGTAACATTTTTCTTAAGGCGTTATGTCGAATGCAAAATGCATCAAAATGTCATTTTCAAAGTTAGCTTCTTAGCTAAAATGTGTTTAGATATTGTTGCAGTTTAGGGTGCTTTTATACATTCTAGAGGAAACTCGGAAGCTACCCCAACAACAAATGTTTGGCTGTGCTGCTTTATGTTAACAAAGGGTTCTTATACTAATGCATAGTTAGCTCAGTTGGTTAGAGTGTGGTGCTTATAATGCCAATGTTGAAGGTTCGATCCCCGTATGGGACAGCTGAATATTCCTTCATTGCAGGGGGTTGGACTAGATGATCCACAGGGTCTCTTCCAACTCTACAATTCTCTCATTCCATGAAAGGACAAATGGAGGACACTAGTAGTACTGTGAAATATGAGACTACACTTAGGTATTAAACTTTTGCATTGAATTCAATGGGACTCAAGTACAACTAGCTTACTCTGGATCTACCTTATCATAACTGACATGGCCATTTGTGTTAATAGATGTTTGACATTCCACATTATTTGACATTCCACATTATTTACCTGAAGAGCATACATAAACATCGCTGTAGTGCTTTCCCTGGGATATGGATGGAGTTAGAAGGATTTCCTTCCAGACCTCACATTAAATTTCTTCTGGAAACCTTATTAGGTGCAATAGTTTGTATTTTCAACTTGAGATAGGTTGGCACATCATTAATATATCCTTCATGAGGAACGAAGACATTGCTGAATTTCACTTTGACTTTTAAAAAAGGAAACTCCAATTTTGAAACTGCTAAAGTAGTCTTCAAAAAAGCTCAGTCCTAAGAATATGGTTCTTAAAAACTGGACTATTTCAAAAATTGCCTCTCTGAAGCTTCTATTTGCATTATGAGGGAAGGCTGCACTGGTACTAAGGGGAGCTTTCCTTGAAATGAAAATAGCATCCTTGAAGAGGATATTTTTGTTGGGACCCTGGCAGGATGAGAAAGATATCCCTCCACCTCACTCACATAGGTCCAATATTGCTCAAGCACCAACCCAATTTTACGTAGTTCTCCAACTAACCATTATTTTGAAAATGCATACCTTAGGGGGAATTGTGCATAAAAATGAATTTATTAGTGAAGATAACATAAAATGCATTATATTAAGAGAAGTGGCTTCAAAAATCTGTCCATTAGTCAAAACTGTTCCTTAGGAGAAATTCACACTAAAATAATGGGGGGGGGGGGATGATGAGGATTTTATATATATATATTCAGAAATTGCTGCAGAAATGTGGAAAAATGAGAAATGAACAGATCCTTCAATCCCTAGCACCAAATACACAATTAAGTTCCATTATGGAAGCCATAGTTGTCAAAGTTTTCCCTTTTTTAAGGGAAATTCCCTTATTCTGAATAGGATTCCTCGCAAGAAAAGGGAAAAGTTGACAGCTATGATGGAAGCACCCATTATTAATCTGCACTGATCATAAATTGCATTTTTTTTTTTGCAGTTCACTAAGCTTTATGCGACAAAAGCCCCCAGAAAATAGGACAATATGTATAAAAAATATCATAGACGTGTTAGGTTAAAATTTTACTAAACATTAATAGCATATATTAACAACAGACACATTCAAATGAAAAACATTGCTTCCACTATCCTTAGCTTCTTGCTTAGGGGGAAGAACAAAAACCTGTAAAAATGGTACAGTTGCCTAAGCTACTTAATTACAGTCAAGGCTTATCAAAACCTGACACTCATTTTAACTTCCTTGTTAGCAAAGGCCTTAACGCTATTCAATGCGAATTAAGTAACTGACATTAGCAGAGCACTCTAGTTGTAATATAAAATGCAAAATGCAAGGCAAATCATGAATTGTACCAGTTAAATGTTGGGGTGCTGAATGTATATGTTTAACACTGATCTTCAGATTGGGACAACACAAATGTTGTCACCACTAATTTACTGCACAATACAGCATCTTATTGCCCAACATCAATGGTTTACTACGCTACAGCAACTATTCTCTCAGGTCTTGTGTAGCAGCTGCTACTGTATTCAGTTATAATGGAGGAAAACTTCCAACTATATATGACTGGAAGAAAACTAGTTTATTTGTTTGACTATGAAATCAAATCACTCTACATTAATATAATAAATGTGCACGTGTTCTAATTATGTACATGGAATGTGAGTAAAAAGATAGGTAGATTTTCTGCACCTGCCCACTCTCTATATGTGCTCATGATTTCTGAAAGAGCATACATGAATACTGTATGTGCATAGGTTCTGCATGCATGATCAAGGAAGCCCAGATTCGACAGAGCTCATACATAATATGGTTAGTATGCATGTAGGCTTTTCCAAAAGTTGTTCTGTATGCACTTACTGAGAAGGGCAGGTTCAGCAGGTAGGAGTGGATGCTTTTCTCCTTCCTATTAAGAACTGAATTTTTGAAATTGACATTCCAAATGAAATCAGCAACAAAATATGCAGCACAAACCAGAAGTGAGGACAAAAAAAGTGGGTGGGTGGGGTTGAATCAGGCGGCTAGATTCAGGAGCATGTCCGAAATCAGGACCAAAGAACGACCAAGGATGCAAGAACTAACAATAGTTTAGGAAGATATTGTAGACCAAGAAAGGTTCAGCAGGAATAGAAAGTCCTATTTATTTATTCCTTCCTGTTCTTTGCTTGCCATAGAGTGGAGCAGCAAACTAAGATTAGCTAGGCATTCAATTTAGGCATAATGACAGACCACCAGTGGAGGCACCTAATTTAGGGGAATTGGGGCACTACCTGGCCTAAACCCCAGCACACAGAGACAGTTATAGCCCAGTCCTTCTTCCATTTCTTGCATTCATATGCAATAAAACACCTCACTATACTCTTGACTTGTTTCTACCCATCTCCTTTGCTGGTCAGTCATCTCTGGACAGCACATTCAACCACAAGCAGCCCTATGGTCCCACCTCAGAATCCAGGGGTAAAAAAAAATGGTTTTAAATTATTATTAATAATAATTTTTATTTGTACCCCGCCCTCCCTGGCCGGAGCCGGGCTGAGAGTGGCTAACATCATATAAATAACACAGTACGCATAAAAACAGGCATCAATTAATTAAAATAAATCTTAAAATTAATCCAGACAAATTAAAATCTGGACAATTGGCAATTATCAGGTTAAGATTGAGAGCAGTTAATACTTGCCAGGACCAAGTGTTTCCACTGATCATATAAGGACCTGTGAGTGGGCTGAGAGGGCTCTTTCGTGCTTGCTCTTATACAAAAGAAAATAGGTCAGACTGCACCCTGCCCAAAGGCCTGGCAGAACAGCTTCGTCTTGCTGGCCCTGCGGAAAGATGTCAATTCCTAGTCTCTTGTGGGAGAGCATTCCACCAGACCAGGGACACGGCTGAAAAGGCCCTGGCTCTGGTCGAGGCCAGTCTAATTTCCCTGGGGGCCAGGAACTTCAGAGTGTTGTTGTCTGCAGACCTTAAGGTCCTCCGTGGGGCATACCAGGAGAGGCGGACCTGTAGATATGAGGGTCCTAGGCCATATAGGGCTTTGTAGGTTAAAACCAGCACCTTAAACCTGATCCTATACTCCACCGGGAACCAGTGCAGTAGGACTGGTTTATGAAGGGAAGGAGACCCATTTGAAACTCCATTTTGATATTATTTCCTACTTTCTCCAATGGGTTAAACTACTAGCCAATCAGAAGTTCCTCAGAAATGCACTGAAAGTTCTACAGCATTTTGGCAGAATTATGCATGCCCTCCCCGACCAATCATATACGTCTATTGGCAAGCTAGGTATTTTTGTTGCTCTTCTCTGAGACTGAGGCATTATTTTGTCCTTTTGCAAGCAAGCAAGCATCTTGAAAACCAGCAGTGTATTTGTGTGAGTTAATTGTTCATCTTCTGGCACAAATACACTCACATATACACTTCAGTGAGAGAAGAGGTGTAGCGGACCCACCACTTAATATCACCAATTAATAATGCGGCAGATCCACTCCTGCTAACTGCCCCCAATTAAAAATTATGCACCCACCTCATGGTACACTAATTACACAAGTTTCTACAACTGACCACAAATTATCTAGTCGGGGACTTGTGTGAGGGAAAACTTAATGATTTAGAGTCTCAGGCAGCAGTTCATCAAACAAACAAGAAAAGATATATTAAACAAAAAGAAGTTTATGAAACAAAGTGGGTCAGGAAATGCGTTCCCTCAGGTAGAAGTTAACTTACTTACTTTAACTAACTATAAGATGTCTCAGGCTTAAACACAACACTATAGGCACTACTCTTCTTAAACTTCAGTTTCTTAAAATCAGGTGTTACACTTCAGGTGGTAAATTTTCAGGTTTCTAGAATAGATGGTAAAATGCTCAACTCAGTTTCTGTCACTTAAAGGTAAAGGGACCCCTGACCATTAGGTCCAGTCGTGACCGACTCTGGGGTTGAGTTGCTCATCTTGCTTTATTGGCCGAGGGAGCTGGCGTACAGCTTCCGGGTCATGTGGCCAGCATGAATAAGCTGCTTCTGGCGAACCAGAGTAGCGCACGGAAACACTGTTTACCTTCCTGCTGGAGCAGTACCTATTTATCTACTTGCACTTTGTGCTTTCGAACTGCTAGTCCCCGTCACGGGGATTCAAACTGCCGACCTTCTGATCGGCAAGTCCTAGGCTCTGTGGCTTAACCCACATATCTGTCACTTAGATATTACAATTAAATATTTTCGACACCATACCGCTCCCTTCACAGCTTAATACTTTGGTTCATAAGTAACGGACACTTCTCAGTTACCCACAACTGAGCAATTCTAAATGGTTATAACAGACCCAGGGGGTCACCTCACCTCTTCTTACTGGTTTGGGAGTCTTCAGTACCTAGAAGAACTCTCCTGTCCTGGCTATACTGAGACGCAGGTAGCCTGAATTCCCACAGGATCTACCTCTCCCAGTTCAGTCACAGCCCTCTCAGAACACTCCTGTCTGCATTCCTTTCCCAGACCCTCAACCCTGTCTCCCTATCCAAGCTGCGAGGCTCTGTCTTCTCGCTATGGATAGTCTCCTCAGTGTGTATGTTTAACTTCTCAGAACCAGTTCTCCCTATCTCACTCCCCATCTCCCAACCTGAGACCTGTCTAACATCTCAAATCGAATCCTATCCCTCTTCTCAAATCTAGCCCGATCTCTCAAAACCAAACCCCATCTAACACTCTCTCTCTCTCTCTCTCTCTCTCTCTCTCTCTCTCTCTCTCTCTCTCTCTCAAACTGCTCCTTTGATTCTTTCCTCCCAAAGTGCTGTTCCTCCCCACTCTGTGGCTGGCTGACTCTTTAGCCAATCAGCAAGAGGCTCCAGCACTGAGCCTTTTTTATTGCCAAGGTGGAGGGAGAGGAGATTCTTGGTGACAAATCATGCTTATTGAATTGGATACAGATGCTAAGTATTTGTAAAACTAAAGTGCTTAAGTCTTTACTGGTGCTTTACAAGGGAGAAGGATAGAGAGTGTATCAGAACAGGTGAAGGCCACACAAATCTCTCCCATCAGAAAAGCAACTGTCACAGAAGAGACTGCTTTCTGAACCAAAGATACTTTTCAGTTTAATTAGGTGCAATTTGTAATGAGCACTCACACTTCATAATGTGGGTGCCCTTTGCATGATCGTGCACGCAACTACAGTTCCCAGGGAACTTACTAGTAAAAGGGGGTTGGCTTGCTTCTCAGGTTATTAGTTCTTGCTGAGAGGTGGGGTCAGACCCATTTATAAATGGGAGGCGGAGCCAACAACAGCCAGGCAGTCGGCTCTGGAGAGTCACCCTCCCTGTATTTAATGTTTTCTTGTTTGAAGGTTAACTTTTCCTTCCTGTTAGCAGGCGCTGCTGCAGTATTTAACTGGTTGCTGTTGAAAGACCGGGAAGAAATTTTCTTGCATTGGCAGATTTTGTCTTCCCCGTAGAAATTTGTCACAACTTTGGCGGTTATGGCCTTGGGTGGAATCCTTTAGTCTTTTCTTCTCTATAATGTTGGGGGGGGGGGATGAAGTGGTGATTCGCCCCCCTATGGTGGTGATTCCAGGGTCCCCTCTTAAAGGAGTTATATAATGGGTGTCACTGGCCATACACTGAAAGGTTGTCAGTGAACTACCCTGCGTGCGGGGATTTGGGCTTGGCTGCCAGCTACACTTATGTCTTGCAGAGCACCCCTATATCCCATTTACCCTGATGTGCCCCAGTTTCCCCGGCTGGGGGGCTGGGAGGGATACACAGCCAAGGCCTAAGCCAAGGTCTTCCTACATTCGGAAGTTTAATAACGTTTAATAAAGTTGTGGCCTAATTTTAAGTCCATAACGTTGTCTGAGTCCTTAATTCTTTGCTTCTGATCCCTGGGGACCGGGGCTGTCGTGTCTGGTCATGCAAAATACAGTGCTTAAGTGGTCACAGTACCTTTGCAAGGGACGAGGATGGGGAAAGAACAAGAGCATGGCAACTTCTCCCGGACCTCACTGACCATGCCCCCTAATTTCAGCAAACATGTCCCTTTTGACATCCTAGCTATCAGCCTCACCAAGTCCAGTAGGCACAAATTGCCACTGCAAGCCAAGTTTAATGTAAGTTCTGCCCCCCCCCCACAACAATAATAGTAAGCAAGCGTGGTCAATTTCAGATGTACAAACAAATCAGAGTTAAGCTACATCTGAACACAATCTATCAATAGAAACTCAGCATTCTTTCCCCCCCCTTAGCTGTCTCTCCAACTTCCCCACTGTGAAATTCAGATTACTGAAAAACAGGGAAAGCAGCATTTTAGGCACAAGTTCAGCCTGATCTTCACTTAAGAGGCAATATGCAGACATTTCATTTTTATTCCAGATGCCACTTGCTAACCTCTCATTTCAATTACATCTAACTCTAATTATACTCATATCATCAACACTTTCTGACAGGTCATATAACTCATTACAGTAACAAGACCTTTAGTAGAGTGAAATCATATAGTAGGAAAATTGGTTTCAAGAGCCTACTTTTTAATCCCACAGATTTTAAAACATTGATACTTAAATGCTAACAGCGTTTGGCTTTCGGCCTCAACGGACTAGCAAAATGCATACACCTCTGATGCGCATGTTAATCGCTTTAGGAATGGAAACTTGTAAGTTATTCAGTGATGTGAAAATTACAGTCTTGCAAAAAGCAAGTGAAGAAAAAAAGGAGGTCAGGAGGCAAGGTGGGAAGGGGTTAATAGAAAAAAATGGAGGGTTAGAGGAGCATGTGAGAAAGATGATGGCTTTAGGACTAGGAAGGGGAATGAAAAAAGGGAGAAAGAATTGTTGAGGAAAGCATTCAGCATAATTAACAACTTGCTATTGAGAGTATGGTTGCAATGGGTGAGGGCTGACTATTTAAGATGCTATACCAAAGAAGGAACAGAAATTTAAAACTACCTAGAATCTTGTAGCACCTTAAAGCTGGAAGAAAATATAACGGCAAAAGCTTTCAGGTATTAGAATCCACTTCTCATCAGAAGTTAATAAAGTGAACTTTAGTTAATAAAAGGTGGATTAAACATAAGGCTATCTCATCTGTACCACCCTGCTTTCCACAATGACCAATATTACTTAATATAGGTCATGCATAGGACTTGAGTCCAATAGTGTTCATTTTTTATGTAATGAACATTAGTTGATGAAAACTTATGGCATAACAAATGTGAGGTGCTACAAAATTCATGGTTGTTTTTGCTGTCAGAAGACTAAGAAAGGTACTCATCTGGAAGAAATGGACAAGGGAGATGCTGAATCTCTGAATAAACATGCTTCATGATTGTGGAATTTCCTACAGGTTTGCAGCTTGGGAAGGCATGGAGAAACCTGATGCCAGAAAGAAGCACAGGTCGCAATGAAACGTCTTAAATTTTCTGAGCAGGGAAAAGGGATGTCCCAGCAGACTCATTACAGGCACATATTTAGAGATATGATGGAACATGCAACTTTAAAGAACATGTATTATTAACAAGGCAATACAGTCGTAAGGATAAATAAGCAGCAGGGTAACGTTGCCCATGGGCACACCAAAAAGCAAGAGAATGAAGATGAGAAACGCCACTAGAATTCCTGACAGCTCCTCTGTATCACTCAAGAGATAAAAATGAAAATGACAGGAACAAGGCAGTTTTAAGAGGCAACTTATGCATATGGGATGCCGAGCTAAGCTCCAGAATGGAAGGAAGGCATATTCAGAAGAGAATCTCAAAGAACACTGTGAACAGGCTAAAACCAAAGAAACAAAGCATGCTTTAATATAAGGTCCTTGAAGAGGCATGTTTGCTGTAAAATACTGTCACTGCCTCAAAAAGCTTCACAAAGGCTTATAAAAAAATTATTCCTAGGATCCATAAGAAACACAAAGTGAGCAAAGAAACAAATTAATTAATGAATTTTACAGAAAAAAAACAACTTTTGAAAAGTACTGCATCTACTTCAGTGGCCGTCTAGTAAAGCTTATCCTCTTACTGCAGGGCATGGGAAAAAGGCCCAACAGAGAGATGGAGAAATATTTCTACTGTGTGTCATTGCCACATGCTATTGCCATTCTGTTCTGTTCCCAAATTATTCTGTGGTGGGTTTTTTAAACTTCTCATCTTATTTTAGTATGTGTATTTTTATGCAAACTATTATTTGAATGTGAATCTTCTGTCAAAAATACATGCTGAAATTTATATTTTGATGCGTCTACACTGTTGGAAACTGCTTTGAGGGAAGTGTGAAATCTGGTGGACAGCTAACTACACACATACTGTTACAAAAGTTGGATTCCACACCTACTCTCTGTGGGGTGGTAGCAAGATTTCAGGGAGTTCTAGGTGCTCACCAAGGGTTTGTGCTTCTTCGGAGAACTGGGACACTGCAGAGACAGTTGTGGCTTTAAGAAATATGATTTATTCTCATATTTACACCTTCAGTCTGCATGGAGGGAGTCCAGATATAACAGCATGGTCATCTCATGAGGGGCTTGTTCCTCACAGCAGTGCAGCACTCAGTCCAAGACATCTCTCCTAATTCTGCTGTTCCTAAAAGCTAAGCCTCCTTTACTCAATTGCATTCTAATAGTCAGTTATTTTGATGCTTATAAGTACTAATGGTTAATTCCCCCAGGTGTTAGGTGTCACCTAACAAAGAAGTTATCCTGACTACATCAATACTTGTTGATTGACTAGGATTGTTGTTGTTTAGTCGTGTCCGACTCTTCGTGACCCCATGGACCAGAGCACACCAGGAACTCCTGTCTTCCACTGCCTCCCGCAGTTTTGTCAAACTCATGTTAGTAGCTTCAAAAACACTCTCCAACCATCTCATCCCCTTCTCCTTGTGCCCTCAATCTTTCCCAACATCAGGATCTTTTCCAAGGAGTCTTCTCTTCTCATGAGGTGGCCAAAGCATTGGAGCCTCAGCTTCAGGATCTGTCCTTCTAGTGAGTACTCAGGGCTGATTTCCTTGAGAATAGACAGGTTTGATCTTCTTGCAGTGCATTGGACTCTCAAGAGTCTCCTCCAGCACCATAATTCAAAAGCATCAATTCTTTGGTGATCAGCCTTCTTTATGGTCCAGCTCTCACTTCCATACATCACTACTGGGTCTAGGGCAGTGTTTCCCAACCTTGGGCCTCCAGTTGTTTTTGGACTACAATTCCCATCATCCCTTGCCACTGCTCTTGCTAGCCAGGGATGATGGGAGTTGTAGTTCAAAAACAGCTGGAGGCCCAAGGTTGGGAAACACTGGTCTAGGGTTACAGACTGGTAAACACTTAGGGCTTACCTAGTTTAATTAACTATTCACATGCTAATTGTTGATGCCCACACTTTCTAATACACATGGATCTTGATAACAATGTTAAGGTCTGACACACTAACTGAACATCTCAAACCTTTTGCAGAACCCTCTTTCTAATACACATTGTGACTGTCTTATAACATATCCCAGTCATAAAATGCAAGTTCTAATTAAATTCTGATATTTACTAAATCTAAACACTTAGCACCATTATATTTTGATGTGTCTAAACTGTTGGAAACTGCCTGGAGGGAAGTGTTAAATCTTGTGGATAGCTAAATTCATACATAGGTGGGTGGGTGTAGCTGTCTTTATTGAAAGTTTTTTAGCCTTGCAAATGAGGGAAATACACACAACAGTATAACGGGGAAAGTCCTTAGCTACAAATATCACTGCGCAATGGCTATACCTTTACAGCTTTACAGTTTACCCAAACATGTCCATAATGTTCCATGGACAGTTGTCAGTTTTATGCCATTAATGATATTCTACATTTGCCACATCTATCTCTCTAGTTTTGTATATAACACATAATTGTACATATTTCTATGGACTGTTGTGCATCAGCACAAGTGTTCCATTTTTTAAAACCTCTTATTTGCTAGATGGTCCCAAATCTATTTTATAGCCTCTGAAAGGATTGTGCGTATTGTGCAGCAAATACAATTCTTCTGGTTTCAGAGTTATCTCTGAAAATAAAGAAATATTGTATTCTAATCTCGCCCCGCCCTCCCCAGTTTTGCAATTATGTGCTGAACAGTACAGTGGTACCTCAGGTAAAGTACTTAATTTATTCCGGAGGTCCGTTCTTAACCTGAAACTGTTCTTAACCTGAAGCACCACTTTAGCTAATGGGGCCTCTCACTGCTGCCGCGCCACCGGAGCACGATTTCTGTTCTCATCCTGAAGCAAAGTTCTTAACCCAAGGTACTATTTCTGGGTTAGCGGAGTATGTAACCTGAAGCGTATGTAACCCAAGGTACCACTGTATCACAAATTCATTTTACTATATGATTTGAGGGGGGGGGCAGAGAAGGGGGAAAAAGCAGCCTCACAGCGATCCTTTCACTTCAAACATAGTTGAGTGAATTAGCACAAGCACTGGAATAGGGACTAGGTACCTATCAGTGGTTATTGGCATGGATTTTGGCAGTGCACTAGAAACATACATGCATGTACAGAACTATCAGTTTCAATATCAATGTATATTTAGTGGGAAAGGGGAAGATAGTGACTGAATTTTGCTTCCTTCATCCCTATCCTCCCACAGGCAAGAGATTAATGGTGTCAAAACTTACACTGTTGGTCATTGTTTTGAGGTTATAGCAATATATAAAGCATATCACTGCACCTTTGAATTGGTGTATTTTTTTAGACTGGAACCTGAGCCATTACAAGGGAATATGCTCCATGGAAATTACTAAGCTTGCTTCCGAAATTTCTAATTTCATATCTCTGTGCAAATGTGGATTCACAAAGAGCAAGCTATAAATTAAAATTGCAATGCACAGATATCAGAAGTCAAAAATGCACAATAAACTTCGGATTCTCCCGAAGTTCCTGCTCTGAGTATAGTACATTATATGAGAGCATCAAAATATGAAGTTGGTGAACAGGAAGTTATTTGAATATATATAGGATGATATGATTCTGAAATCAAGTTCTTCTTATGAATAGAAACCATTCTGAATGCAGAGATGAAAAATGAGAGCTATGGCATTTAGATAGATGTTAACTCAGCATAAAAATGACAACTAAGAAGGAATGCACAGGATGCTGATAAAATTTACATATGCTGTGAAACTTGGAATGAAGGAAGAGAAATCAGCTAAGCTAAAGAAAACCATCAATAAAGGTTAGAGTAGCTGCAATATATGGTATTAGAAGCATGGGTAGATAGATCAGTGAGCAGTTTAATTTAGAAAAATTTCAAGAGCCATTTCCTAAAAAGTGTGGCAGATATGCCATCTTGAGCTGTAATCCTGTCATAGTGCACAAGTTAAGCATGGGTTGATCTAGGTAAGTAATTTGTCACATGTCAGTCCTGCAATAACCGGTGCTGGTGATTTTATATGTGGCAATATTCTTTCTGGCTCAGTGCTGAATTAATGATGGGATGAGCCATTGCATGATTGACCTCTCTCTGCAGCTAGAGTGGGTTTGCGTAATTTCAAAGGAGATAGTCCTGCATAGGTTCTAAGCAGTGGGGAACATGTCACCTGAAATCTGCTCCTGTGAGCTGTCCGGTCACTGCATTCTGCACTAGTTGAAGCTTCCAGACCAGCTACCAGTTCAGATACATACAAAGCATGTCACAAGTAATCAAGACTTGAGGTTACTAATGCATGAGCTGGTGTACTAACTGGAGCTGGTAAAAAACAACAACCCACACCTGCCACAGAGATCACTTGGGCCTCTAGTGCAGGCATGGGCAAACTCGGCCCTCCAGATGTTTTGGGACTACAACTCCCATCATCCCTAACCACTGGTCCTGTTAGCTAGGGATGATGGGAGTTGTAGTCCCAAAACATCTGGAGGGCCGAGTTTGCCTATGCCTGCTCTAGTGGTTCAAGGAACACTCTCAGGCTGAGTACCTGCTTTTTTAGAGAGAGTACAACCCCATCCAGAACAGGCTGTTGACCTATCTCCTGGACAAGGGAACCACCACTGACAAGTTTTTCATGCTTCCATGTTTCAAGCTTAGTTTATTGATTCACAACCAATCCATCACTCTATCCAGGCATCAGACCAGGACTTTCACACCCTCTCCTGACTCAAATGTAATGGAGAAATAGAGTTGAGTGTACTAATGACACCTTGCTCCAAAACTCCTAAGGTCTACTTCCCATGGCTTCATATACTTGTTGAATAGCATTGGGAGAAATAATGCAGAATATGTGAACCAATCCTTGTACATGCTATTTACCTTAAGTAAGGTGAAAGAAGGTATGGGGGGAGCCCCTTTTTAAAGGAAATTTCAGGTCTTTTTAAAAAGCTGGCCTTTTTGTGGAACTAAAGCCTTGTATAAGAATTATGGTCATGTACCCAGAGCAAGCTGGCTTGCACAAATGAAAGAAGTGTTGTAGAATCTCTGGGGAAAGCTACAAGAAAAAGCTACAGTGGTAATAGAAATAAATAATGAACAGTTTTTCCAAAGAATAATTTGGGGAAAGTGTAGCTCTGGGAATACAAACTGTCTCCTAAAAAGAAGAAACAATCCTTGATGGGTTCTCTAGCTTCCTTTTTCTTGAAATGCCACACATTTCTACAGAAGCAAGAACAGTCAATCTCTATTGACTTTACAGGGCTTAAAAATAGAACAAAGGGAACAGGCATCAAAGTAAGGCATAATTGTGTAGAGGACTATCAACAACAAATGTGCAGAATCAGGAGGCAGCTCCTGCTTTGTTTAAGAAAAGGACAAAATTAGCTTTATAATTGCCTACAGTATCAGAAACTATTTTTAAACAAAACAGAGTTGGGGGGAGGCGACATAAGAAAGATAAAAGAAAGGTTGGCATTTCAGAGGAATAAACCACTGGCTTAGAAATAGATTCAGAAACTTCTGTGTTAGCTAGGGAAAGTCTTGCTAGTCCAGATGAATCATATTAGTTCAAATATTGGTATGAGATAGGATGTTGTTGATCTTCAGGATCTTCCTTCTGGCTTCAGATAAAAAATATTAGTGTGAGCCAATAGGTTGAAGGAATGAATGGAAAAGGTGGCCTCACTCTCACTCTCTGTCTCTCTCTCCCCACCCCCAAACTCTTAGGCTACAATTCTACGGAGACTTCTTTGGTGGTAAACCACACGGGATTTAGTGAGGTTTTCTTCTAAGTAAGCATGCATTGGATTCCACTGTACAATTGCAAGCCTTTGTACATTTTAACTGGAAGTAAGTTCCATTGAGGGACTTGCTGTATACGCAAGCAGACATGCACAGGACTGGGCTGCAAACCACATTATAGCATCACTAAAAATAGGAATCCCGGCTGTTATATGACTCAGTAAACAAGTAGTGATTCAGAAAACAAAGGGATCATGCCGAAAGTTGTGAGCAAAATTGCCCTCAGCCCCATTCAGTTCTATGAAATACTGTAAACAGACTGCAATAAAATAGGACTTTACCTAGCCCCAAGTTTTAAGACTGTAAATAATCATACAAAAACAACACCAGTATGAAACAATTTCGAATAATATTATAAACATGTGATAAACTAACTCCCACTTATGGCCTGGTTGTTTGCCCAAGCAGAAAAGTTATTAAATTGCCTTTGGAAGTACACAGGATTTGGGAAAATAAAGAGGGTTCACATGCACAGCTAGGATGCAACCACAGGAAACTCTGATTCCATGGCTAGTACAAGTTAGATTAGGGATGAGAAAATCATGGCCCTTCAGATGTAGCTGGATTACAGTTTCTATCGATCCCAGCCGCCATAGACAATGGTCAGGGATTATGGAAGTTGGAGTCTGACAACATCTGGAAGGCTACAGGCCCCCTATCTTTGTGTCAGAAGGCTCCCTTGACTAATCTTCAAGATCATGACAGCACACAGAATATTAAGTCATTTTTAGTATAGATAGTCCAAAACTACAGAAGACTTTTGACAAGTGAATATGACACTTCTTCACCTCCTACCTCACTTCTGAAGTGGCAAAACCCATAATCTATTTAAGCAAATGACAACACTTCATTTACTTCTAACAAGGTCATTGATGCTCCTCACTAGTCCTATTGCTACATGTTAAAACATTAAAAATGAAACCAGCCTTCTCTAATGTGTTGCACTCTTGCAGCTGATGCAATCACATGCATTTAATTCCATTGTATCCAATAGCCAGTCTATTTTCCGCTATCTTGGCATGATTACTGAAAGTATTCTACCTGACTTTCTATACTTGAAAATACAGACAAATACTTCCCCCCACCTTCTGTATACTGTGATTTAAAATCAGCTCTCACTGCTAAACAAATACACCATAGCTCATAATATAGCTAGAGGTGAGAACAAAGAACACCACCTCTGGAGACAGAAGAAATTGTACCAGTGCTGAGGCTTTTTGAGTGCTGAAATTGCCTTAGTAAGTGCAACAAATGAATTGGTATTTAAAGTGCTGCATAAACCACAGTGCACCACATTCTCTCTGAATGCATTTATTTGAAGTTCCGTATCTTTAAGTGCTACATTCATGTTCCACAGTGCAATTTAGAAGCACAATTCTCCTCAGTGGACCTATCCAATTACTCGGCTGCTCTCTCGGGCCTTAATTTCTATTTAGGGAGAAAAAAATAAAGTAATGACTTCATCACAGCTATGAGTGCAAGATTCCGAAGCTGGAAGTTTTAATAGGTGTCAAAAATTTAGCAGAGTATTTAATTTACTACAGATCAGAAGTAAAGGCTATAACCACATGTAAAAGAGGCAGCTCAGCTGCACACCTTGACAGTGTCACACCTATATTGTACATACAACATCACTGAAGTCCGCTTCAATTCATCCTGATTAACTAAAACCCCTTTGTCATCTGTTCACAAACACTAAAGCAGATTAAAATACCCTCAGCTCATAAGAATGCATTGAAATCCACCTTTCTAGTCTGTAATTATTGCACCTGTGCCTAGACAATTATATGCATGTTTACTCAGAAGTAAATCCCAGTGCGTTCAATTAGTGTGTTTCAGATTGCAACCTGAACTATATTAAAATCTAACTGGCCAACCTCAAGGCTGCACTCCTATGCATATTTACCAGGGAGTAAGGGAGTTATGCTAACTCTCATCTAGGAGCCAGCATGGCATTCACTGCTACTAGTACCAGCCATGGTTAAAGGTGAATGGGATGGTTTTGTCATTTCTTTTGCTGCACCAGCTCCAGGATTGCACAGCAAAGACTAGGATGTAGCCAATCACCACCCTTTACTAGCTGAAGATCCATTAGGTCCTTGGTCACCCCAACTTCACACCCTCCCCAACCCGGAATGCCTTGTGGTGGGGATGTCACCAGCATTAGCTTCTAACCATCTATGATTTTGGTGGGCACAGCTGGGACCTCTGGTGGCAGCAAGGCATCACCAATGGAGTCTGGTGGAGGGACAGCTCTTTCACAGCAAAACTCATTCCACATGGCAGGGTTTGGATTGCTTTCTAAGTCACTTTTAAATTACTGAGATTTACTCATGAGTAAACATGCACAGGGTTTGACTTGAAGTATGAATCGCTATACTGAAATTTCTGCCTATGCGTAACTGGTAAAATCCAGATCTATTAAAGTCAGTGAAGGCTTTGCCACTCATTAGAGTAGGAAATGGATGGTGAATACCTGAGAAGGTAGGGATGGATGAACATATTGATTTTGGTTTCTCATATTCCATTCTTAAATTTAGTTTTCCACATTTCCACTTCAGTTTGTATTATTTTGGGGGTTTTTTGTGTTGTTTTTTTAAATGAAAATCCTCATGAAAATTCACCAACATTTTAGAATGAATTTATCCTAATGTGCACATGAAGGACAGAATGTGAATGAGAAGTCCCTCTCTCACTCCCTAAGAAGCAGAATCAGCTTGGAGGGTGTGAGGTGCAAGAGGTATGGATGCGCAAGATGGGATTTTCCAACGACTACACCAGCCTACTCCTCAAATCTTGCTGCTCTGTGATTTTACCACCTGGCGGCATCTACATAATGCCACTGAATCATGTTCAAAAACAAAGTCACAGGGAGGGAGGTAAATCCTACCTCCAAAACAAAGCTTTAAACATGCCCAGAACAAACACAGCTGGGCCTATCACTGTGAAATTTGGCAAGTTTCCTTCTTAGGGACATCTCTATCACTTCTCTATTTTCAAACCAAATGCCCACAAAACACATGGGGAGATTAAACGATTTTGTTTTTTCAACTCACCTCAACAGTATAAAGGCTGTATTTGTGGGAAAGCTACCATAGCTAATCCATCTGAAATTTGGTAGGATTCAGATAGATACTGTTTCCTACTTTATGGGGCAGCAGGGTGCAAAAACCCCATGCAAGTGCCAACTCACCATAAAGAAAATATATATGCAATATGGGAAGAATATGTTGCAAGGGGAAAAAATCAGTGCATTATAGTTTTAAAGCAAACAAAAGTAAATGTATCATTTTCTCTTTTTTTAATGGTCTCTTTATGCCTTGCCACAAACTTTTGAGTTGTTCAGTGCATGTGCTATTAAAAGCAGAAATTATTTTTCCCCTTTATGGCCAAAGATCAGTTAAGCAGCTTCTTCCTTGACAAGACTGAACTATGCAGTTAAGGCTGGCCATCAACACAGAACAAGAATGATGCTAATGAACAAATGTAATAAACATTCCACTGAATGGGAGGTTATGAAAGATACACACATACTTAAAGACCCTGGTATTATATGAACAAATGACGAAAATACAGCCACATTCCCCAGTGTATTTTCATCAACCTAGAAATTGCATATTCAGCCAGATTTTTTAGGCTTTTTGAGCTGGGGGTAGGTGGGGTGAAAATTGCTGGGATCCTGGAGGATCTGTAAAATTTCTCATATATTTCATGAGGTTTTGTCATGATAGTTGTAACACAACAGACTCCCTTGCAAAAGAGAGACTGGCCACAACTCCGGCACTTCATTGTAACACACACACACACACACACACACACACACACACTTTTTTCCAGCCCCCCCAAATGTTTCTAAATGCCCCCCTTTCACATGAGATAATAGGCCTCATGAAGGCTTTGGAGCATTTTCAGCCTTGCCTAAAAAGGCTGTAACACATTTTCAGCCTAACTTCCATGGTATGTATACAACCACAGCCTATTTCTAATCTCTCTCCAAGCTCTCATAACAATTCATGAGACCCCATGGAGTGAAGTTTAGGCAGGCCAAACAGACTGCAGTATGAGATCTGAATCTCACATTGTTTACTTCAGCTCCTTTGATGTCTCAGCTCCATGACTAAAATGCAGCCGATAGGGAAAGGTTTTGTGCATCCCTTGGGATCCTGCTATGTTTCCATAAAAAAAATAAGATTGTTTTTGCTCGTACTATTACATAGATAAGCTTGAAAATGTAAGAATAGCTGGTGGTACTACAAAAAAGTTTAGAAAGTTAATAATGTGGCAGCTGCTATTCAGTCTTCCTGGAAGAAAATATTTTATGAAATATGCCGGATTATGCACCAACCTTTTAAACTATGGATCCAATGAGGACCCTTTAATCAACAGGTTTTTAACAAAGAGCTCCAATTCTTGTTCCCAGCAGCCACGTCGTCCAAATTGCAAGTCTATTGGTTCCTCCAAATCTGGACCATTGCGTTAATTGACAAGTTACCACACTTGGAGATGGAAGGTGAACACAGGCAGTGACGGGAAAGGATGAGGAGCAGGAGTCTCCAGCAAATGGTAGCGAGCCCCCTACTGATCAGGCACCTTGATCACAATTAACAAGGTGCTCTTTATTACAGTAGTACCTTGGTTTTCAATTGTCTTGGAAGTTGAGCGTTTAGACTTTCTGACGCCAAAAACCCAGAAGGAATTACTTTGGTTTCTGAACACTTTTCGGAAGCTGAACGTGCCACATGGCTTCCGTATTGAGTTTTCCAGACGTAAATGCTTCCGGAAATGCATGCTTTGGTTTACGAACGTTTCGGAAGTCAAACGGTCTTCTGGAACGTATTACGTTAAAAAACCAAGGTACCACTGTATATTGTCAGATCTTGTTATTTTTTTTTACCATTTCACCTTCTTGCCTAGTTGAGTAATGATTTAGTGTTAGCAACACTCAGGATAATAAAGGTATGCCCTTTTCACCTGACAGAAATTACACGCAAACAATGGAACCTCATACAAAGTACCAGCAAGAATACAGCCAAGCCAGTTCTTGAATTGAATAAGGTGTTGTTGGATTCTATGGGGTGAATCCATTTGTTTCTTTAGCCTCAATCCTTTACCTCATTCCTCCCTCTCTTTTTTTTTAAAAAAATAGGAGAATTGTATAATATCTATTGCCAATGGGCAAGAATTTATATTTTGCATTTTTGTTCAGCATCTGAAAACGGAAGCCGTCATTTAATTTCAAGAGACATTTCCAGCATGACCCTTTGACCTGAACAGGAGGTCACTCATGTGTCAGAAGAGGAACAACACTGAGGAGCGGTTGTCAGTTTGACAAATGCTACTGCTCTAGTTTGTATGGCAAAGGTTTTATAATGACTCTATTAAGTAGCTCGAGAGTCCTTTATCACTCACATTGATGTCTTCCAAATCTAAGTTGTTCAGAGCGACATTGTTCCGCTTCCAGATGATAGGAGGTCTCAAGGTCCCCTGAATGGCGCAACTTAGAACTGCACTTTGTCCTACTGTTGCTGCAGTGATGCTTATTTTCTGATCTTCTGGCAGACTCAGTTGAATTACTTCTGTAAAAGATACGTTGCATTTAAAGTTAATTAGCATACAGGGTTTCTGCACCCTGATAGCTTTAAGATTTTAATTTGAATTAAAGGCAAAATAATTTCCAAATGAAGTCAGGAAATAGAACTGTTTCAAATAAAAGGTCAGCATGACATTTCAATTAGATTGACTGACAAGTATTGCTTGGTAAGAAGAGAGCCTTCTAACATGAAATAATTTCAAAAGCAAAGAACATGGCATACCGGCTCCAAAAGTACATTAAATATATTGTCAAATATCTGAGCACCTTGACAATATTTTTGTAGTGCCCTTCTGGATAAACATACTCATGGCATGTATGTGCACCTGCACACACACTTTAGGGGAGCTGTTTTTTAAATAACCCTTTATAGTTAAATTAGACATAATGATGGCAACCATGTAGGTTTGCTCCAAGAATCTGCCCCATTCACAACAAATAAAGCAGGGTCAGGAAGTCAATTATTAAATCAAAAGAAGTCTATCATTGGGGATTATATACCACCTTACTTCCTGGTGGTCCATCACTTTAGGCACATTTCTTCTGAGCTGGATTACATTTTTTTATTATTATTGAATTTATTTACTGCCCTATGCCCGGAGGACTGCAAGGAAGTAAGATGCCAGAGGGTTTAGCTCCACTGACCTGCATACATCTTTTGATATTAATAGTAGACTCGACCCGTTCATTGCTTTATATTAAATAGGCTAGGCTGATGAACAATAATCATTGGTGCCATCATCATACCCCTAAATAACACTAACAAATAAAATTAAAATCTGGTTTGCAAAAATGGGGCATCTTCATCAGAAAGTGAGCACACTTAACTAAAATAAGCCTTACACATAGTCAACATGACCCTACCATATGTTTTTCCGTTTCGGTCTCTAGACATTAAAATATGAGTTTAGTGTTCAGTGGGACATGTTGTACAATCTTCTGACGGAACACTCCTATCTGGGATGAACCTGGGACAGCTCAGTCAGTAGAACATGAGACTCTTAATCTCAGGGTCATGGATTTGAGCCCCATGCTGGGCAAAAGATTCCTGCATTGCTGGGGATTGAAATAGATGAGCCTCATAGTCTACAAGTCTATATTTCTATGATTCTGTCTCAAAACCCATGTCTGACATGGCACTGTGGAATGTTTGACTGTACAACGTGTTCCTGCAAACATCTGAATTGGCTCAAAGTTTGGACATCGTTCATGGACTAATCTACTGCCAATGACTTTTCATCTCACCGTGAAAACCAGAAACTGATGACAAGCTCATGCTACAACTGATATGTCTAAGCTATGTGGCAATATGTAAAGGGTTTGTAAACTGGAACCAAATACAATGATAGATGATGGACTATTCACAATAAAAATGGCAAACATTGTCAAGAAGAGTTATTGATGGTTTTTACTTATTGGCTTTACTGCCTTTTTTTTTTTTTTGAGAAATTTATTTTACACTGAAAAATAACCCGGAGTAACATCTAGCAACAAAATATTGCCATACCCTCATCACACCCCTGTAACTCCTCAGTTAAGCATCTTTCTGGGGATGAGCCATGGGGGCTGTTTAGACATGGGCTGCCTACCAGCCAACAATGGAAAGAGCTCTTCATGGTTGGCTGTATCAACTGCACTGTGCAAGCAAGGAAGAGGACAAATAGGAAGCTGGCACAACTCATGATGTTACATACTGTAATGGTTCTAGGGGGTTGCTCGTGCGTAGGTTGCCTGGTTGAACCCTTTCTCTCTGGACAGCCTCTCACCCGTGGCTGTTTCAGTCGCTAGCAGAATCCGTCAGTGGGCGTTTCTTGAACCTCTTCCAGCAAAGAAGTTCTTTGGCGCCAAGTCTCCACCTACTCTCCCTGCGCGGACGTCTTCTGCGCAGGGAGGGTGTGGGCAGTGGAGGACCTGTGCTCTCCCCACTGGTCTCTGGTGAAGAGTCCTGGAGCCTCCTCTCCGATTCCCCCATCTGCCCCCCTTCACCACTGGTGTTACACTGATTTCCTTCCCCAGCAGATGGGCTGCCTCTCTCCCTACTGGGACCCTCTCCGGCATCGCTTTGGAGCCTTCCCTCCGCCTCTGGCTCCGATGGCAGTTCCTTGACACATACGTATAGAATTCCTATTGATTTTAATAGGTGATGTAACCATATGCTCAACACTTTGGCTCCATTCAAACGTAACAGCTGCAGACCCATGCTTCCTCCCCTCCCATTTTCCTTGCACAATAATTTCTTCCGTTTTCCATTGTGTGCTTTAACCATGTTTCAGCATTACTTTGACATTATTGCCAATATGGTTAAAGCTAACCAAGAGCCCTTCATAATTCTTGTTTGGTAATCCACTTCAAACCATGGTTACAAAGGAATCTTAGCTGGCTTTAACCATATTCATGCCCGTGTCACTATAACACTAAACTATGGTTTCAGAAAAGCATGGAAAGAAAGAGGGATTCATGCATGAGAAGGGCAAGAGAAGATGTGTGAGGGTGTACAACTTTGCAAAGCATGGTTTGTAAATTGGCCCAACATAGAATCACAGAATCACATGGTCTCTATCTCCACTAACATCAATGGGACTGAAATTAAAAGTGCTTAACATCGGGTAGACTGAGCAAATAATGAAGATAGTGATCCATGTTAGAGTAGCCCTAGTAGGCTTAAGAGGAATGTTCTGCAATAAATGTTTTGTGACAAGTGGCCTAAAGGAGCCACAAAGAGCTTTGAGTTACTTCATTATTGCTCAAACAACAAATTAGTCTCAAGTAAGGCAGGCATTAATCTTTCAATTGGGGGTAGAACATCCATCTAGGAACATGGAAAGATCCTTAACTGGCTCCTTTTAGCCAAATTAAGAGAGCACTTTGTAATTAGCACAATTAAAGAGATAGCACATTTGTCTAATGTGTTTCCAAAAGGAAGCATCAAACAAACAGTCCACTAGTTCTGGGTAGGGAAAAAGCTTTGTTGCATCATGAAAGGCACCTTTTTCTGGCAAGAAAAAATGGCAAGATTTTAGTTTCATGACAGCAAGAAATTCACAGATATCCTGCTTGTGCTGTATTCTTCAAAAACAAAAAAGTGGTTCAAAACCTTTAATTACATACCACAAAAAGTAAATGATGTGTGTTCCACATCAGCAACTAACTCCAGTGCTGAATCTATGGAGGGGAAGACACACATTCATCTCTGTATCTTTAGACATATCATAACCAACAAAAAATAGTTACTAAGAAGGTGTCCTTTGGCAATCCTGCGCATTTAGCACTGACTAATTCTCTTGTCAGGAGCAGGGAATAACAAATGACTATGGTGGCTCTGAGTGGAACTATTTAAAATTACTGTAGACTAGATCTGTATTTGACAAGGACATTGAGCCAGACATCAGAATGGAACCATTGTTCATGTGAGCTCAAGATGTAGCAGCAACAAGTATGCAATGTACAAGGCTGGTTTATGACAAGTTTGAGGGCACAATCCATCAGACAGTTGTGTGGCTGGGATTTCAATGAGATTCAACTTTCAATGAGATATAGATTTGAAGCCTATTTTACATTTGCCAAAAACTTTCCCAAGCTGAACAGACCAGTCTTTATTGGGTGCATTAAGAAGCCATAAACCATTGCACTGGAAAAAAGGTGAAAGAAAGTTACATGGCTCAACTATTCCAATTACTGTCATCAGTTCCATATCTGCTTGCCACACCACCTATTGGCAATTTTTCCTAAGCCGAAATTTAGTTAAGTCATGAGTGGCTGTGATCTAAAAAAATGAATCAGACTATTGTCCAAAGTTTCAACAGCACAAAACTGATAGTGAATGGAAAAGTAGCATTGGTACCATTCCAGTTCTTAAATACTTTATCACTTAACCACAAGTAGCTAAGAGAAAAAGCAGAATAAACTTTTTTCTTTTGGTGGCGGCAGGGAAGGGGGAAGAGACAAGGGAAAGAAAAAGTGAATATATGAACATCTGTATATATTACATTTCAATTGATAAAATATTAAAACAGGAACATATTCCACAGGATGTATAATGGCAAATATGCTTTTTAATTAACAACTATACATTTTGAGTCTTCCCATTCAGTTACTTATTTATTCACTTGCAGCCACAAAACACCCCTTTGAGCCTGAGCTAACGAACATTATCCAGACTGGAGCTTGCTAGATAGAATTAAGACCACATTAAACCTGTATTCATTTTGTTTGCCTATTTAGAATGTAATTTAAAAGCAATAACCTCCTCAAACGACATAGAACCATCCTTTGCATATAATCTACAACAAGTTTCAAACTCTTAATGAGAAAACCATAAAACTCTGAAATAAAACAACCACAACAAAGTGCTGTGATGGGATAATTTTTACCTTTTGCTCCTTTGTAGTTTTAGTGTAATTTTATATATTTGTGATAAAGGTACAGTGTTATTGCATATGATCTTTATTTCCTTTTATTGCTCCTTCAGTAGTGTATAATGTCAGTTTCACTTTCAGCTCATTTTGTTCAGATTCACATAACAAGAAACATAACACATTTTTTAAACGCATGTAGAAGAGAACAGATGAAACTTAATATTCTCCAATCAGTTGAATCAAAATATAAATCAAAGTATTTAGGGAATAAAGCTTTAATAAACCTGTTTTGGGCAGCAATCATATATCCACTTACCTGGGAGTAAGCCCCATTGAACACAATGGACTAAGCAGAAGGGCGAGTAGACAAGTGCATTGTTAAAAATGCATTGTTAAAAATGCATTTTATACATAATGCTATAGAGTTAAGTTTCTTTTAAAAAACACAACAACCACGTGTCACAATATGGAACGAGGCCTAAAGAACATAAATAGGAAGGGAAATGTTTTCTGTCTGCATGATGAAACTTTATCTTGTTTGTTTTTGGAGGTGCAAGTCACATCCATGTGAACTACAGGGAAACCAACCTTGATTTACACCTCTATGTTCTAAGCAGGGGTTGGGAACATGTGACTCTCTAGATGATGTTGGATTCCAACTGCCATCAGTCATAGTCAGCATAGGGATGATGGGAGATGTAGTTCAGCAACACCTGGAGGACCACAGGTTCTCCATCCATCACATATTCTAGATGAAGAGGTTTTATTTGTATTTATTATGCAATATTTTTTGTTCAATAGTGGATCCAATGGTCAAGAAGCACCTGCTGTAGTGGGAAGTGAGGGGCAGGTGGGGTTTGCCAACCTAGCCCATTTAGGAGAAGGAAAACTCTGATCCTAAACTGCTGCCTTGAGAGATATTTTCAGGAGAAGAAAAGGCTAAGGAGTAAACCCTACACAAATCCGGAGTGGAGTCCCTAAGATGGCTGGATGGTGCTTTGTATGTCCCCTTCTGGCAACACCTGCAGCCAAGCTGGTGCCAAAGGTATTGCTCTGCTTTCCTTTGGACCACATCAGTGAGGCCGATGTGTATGGGGTGTGTGCGTGTCTTTCATCTGGGCAGCCCAGGACACACTGTCCAGGCTTGAGCCCCAGGGAGGTTATTTCAGTGCTGCTAACACAGTGATTCGTGCCTGGATGTGAACTCCACTGTCTGTCGAGACAGAAGGATGCCAACAAGTGCCCTTTTGTTTTCAATGCTCATTCCAATTATGCAGGGGTGACCCTCTGTATACAAAGGTACTGTGGAAAATAACCACCCAGCAGCACACATTGACCACATAGCTAGCTCTGCAATGATCAGAAAATTCCAAGATGGCACAAGATGACCCTACTCTGTTGTAACCTTCTATCCCATTCTTGTGCTATCTCATAGCATTATACCGGTACTGTATTTTAGCTGGCAACTGGCTTTTGCAGACACAGTAGCATGAATGCATGATGCTTTACCAATATATACCTGTGCAGGGTGTTATAATATGCTGACATGATACCCTAACAGGGGAAACAAAGGTTGCCCCATGGTTCCTGTGTTCAGACTACACATCCTACCTGCTACACATCCCAGCACCATCTGAATGACAACCATGTACCATAGAACTGTTGTACTGCCTACATGTTAATTCCAGCATTTCAGAAAGATATTCCAACACAAATATTTAGGGCTGGTACACATCCAGAATACATTCCTTGAAATATTACAGTCTCTCCGATCCTTACTAATGTCTTTTTTTGCGATTAAATTTAAAAAAACAGTTCATAAATAAATGAGAATATCTTTTTTAAAAATTTCAGACATGAGCACTCAGTTCTCAAATTATGCAGCATAAGTATTCAAAGTTGCAACAAAAAGTTTTCCTCCATAATTATTTTGTTTAAAAATATTCCATGCTTGGATTGTGAAAGGAGATTTAAAATAGTATAGATATTATAATTTGAAATGATTGCTTTCTCAACTGCTTCATTTTAAGAAGAAAAAACCCCACTGGGGAGAAAGAGTTTGTGTTGTTGTTGAGTGTTTGTACTAGTGAGTCTTTTAGGGCAAAGCAGAGATGCAGGCTAAGGTGTAAGAGTTCTATGAGTTATTTATATCAAGTGGTCTGTGTGTGCGTAACTCCAGCTTCTCATTTTCAGTGCTTCAAGGAAGGAACAGCAGCTATAATCCACTGGAGATTCAAACATCTTTCTGATGGCAAAAAATATAGTTGCTGTTGGATTCTCTTTGCTTTTGTGGGGAGCCCTTAACCTATTTACCCTTACCATTGTATAATATGCGTGAATCTCAAAAGCAAAACAACACACACACACCTTGATAGTTTTAACTACTAAAAAGTCATGTGCAATGAAAAGCTAAGGCCCTGTAGTACCATTATTTTGTCCAGATATAACAAAGATGGCTTTGAGAGCAAGAAAATAGGCCTGGATCACCCCTCAAAAGCAACCTTTTCTTCCTTACAAAAATATTAAGCCACAGGCTCAGCTCTGAATTGTCCCTTATCTGTATACATTTAATTTACAGTCTTTATCTTTCCATATGGTCCCACAAGCTTGCACTGATGAGTTATCCTTGGCTAAACTGACTGACAACCTCAGGCATTGTTCTTAAAGTCTATATCCTCCTTCTTCTAATCCCAAACCACTCCCACATATCCTTTATCTGGTTTTCTCTAAATATGGTGTTGGTCCCATACATACTATTTTTGGTCCTCCCTCCCTCCCTCCCTCCCTCCCTTCCTTCCTTCCTTCCTTCCTTCCTTCCTTCCTTCCTTCCTTCCTTCCTTTTGGGGTTTTCATTTCAAACTGCACTCTCCATCTACTCCCCTCTTCCCCATGCTTAAAATCCTCTTTCTGTAGTTTGCACCCTCTCATTATTTTTCTTTTAAAACTATGTTTCAGTCTTGTTTTACTGTTGGTCCTGGAAGATACCCAGAGTAGTTTCACAAAATGGACATGTAAGAGTAATATGCTGGCAAAGCAGGAAGACATGAGTTTAGTTTCATTCTTTTCTCTTTTTTAAAAGTCTTCATTGACAGAGGGAATGATCCAGAATTTATTAATTATTCAAATCAATCCATAAATTAATCATGAGGAATATACGCTGTTTCCTTTTTCCATTCTACCTTATAGCAACTCCCAAAACCTAAAGTAATAATGGACATATTCAAATAACATATTAAGGCTTCAGTCCTCTGAATGCTTACATGGAATAATGTCTGATTGCACTCTTGAAGTAAGCATCTATAGGATCAGAATTTATATGCTATTTAGTAGTGTGTATTTTCAATTATTTAGTGGCACAAAAATAAATCACTAACCATTTATATACAAAACTTCTGTTCATCCTAACAATTTTGTGAAGTAAGAACCACAATATTTATTAAAGATGCAAAGATATTTGCACAAGCAGTTTAATAGGGATTACACTTGAATTTAATTCCCTCATGGTTGTTCTGTGGTGCTTCTGATCAACCTATTGCTGGGATGAGCAGAATGGAGGTGGAATGGAGAATTTTAGGGAAGTTTTTAATGTTTAATGTTATTCTGTTTTTAATCTGTTGGGAGCCACCCAAAGTGGCTGGGGAAACCCAGCCGAATGGGCGGGGTATAAATAAGAAGAAGGAGGAGAAGGAGGAGGAGGAGGCGGAGGCAGAGGCGGAGGAGATGCAACTGAAGTGGGAAAATGAGTCATAAGGATGTACAGGTTTGCTTCACACGTTATTTTCACTGCAAAGGCATACACTGATGCAGAGTGAAAAAGCACACCAGGATATACTGTCATGTGTGAAAATCATGCAAGTGCTTCTTTTGTCAGTTGTTTACAGGGAGCTTTCTACATATGGACGAAGATTTGAGGTTATTTACAAACCATAAAGCATATTTTTGTTGTTTGTAAATTTCCCTCATGCAAAATAGCCAACTTGACTTTGAGAGGTTTTGTTGTTTTCTAGGCATCAGGCCAAAACAGGTATATATATATATATATATATATATATATATATATATATATATATATGTGTGTGTGTGTTAAACTCTGTTTTTGTCAGAAAGGTAGACACCTCTGGGCCAGCCATCTGGAGGAAAGAAGCAGCGACACTGATTGCAGTTAGATACTGTAGCTCCTCTTTCCAGTGGGAGTGATAAAAAAAGGGCTAATACAGAAAGGGAAACTGTGATAACGTAATGTAACACATTTCCAGTTTCAACCTACAGTGAAGTGATTTCTTACCCCCTTCCCCAACTCTCATGTGACAGAGATAGGCATTTTTATCAGTGTTATTTAGCAGACAAGAAATAAGCAAGCTGCCTGCAGCTACACAGAGTGTCAGAAATAGTACTGAAAGTCAAAAGTTGGGAAGTCCTTCCCGGAATAAATAGAAATCAAGCTCTGGAAGGCATCCTTCAAAGCTCACCTGTTCTAACCCCCTCACCTTACTGTATGACACTTTGTACATCCCTGCCAGACACTCGACTTGTTTTCCCAACTGAAAAACCCTATGAAGTTGTTCAAACATTATTTTCTCAACCCAATAAAAGCGGAGAGTGATTCTCAGAGTGCCACTGCTCTGTCACCTTGCTGAGCTTAGAAATATTTTTTTCTAACTACTAGATAATAACAACAATAATTTATTATTTATACCCTGCCCCTCTGGCTGGGTTTCCCCAGCCACTCTGGGCAGCTTCCAACAAAAAATTAAAATACAATAGTGTGTCTAACATTAAAGGCTTCCCTAAACAGGGCTGCCTTCAGATGTCTTCTAAAAGTCTGGTAATTGTTTTGTTCTTTGACATCTGGTGGGAGGGCGTTCCACAGGGCGGGTGCCACTACCGAGAAGGCCCTCTGCCTGGTTCCCTGTAACTTGGCTTCTCGCAGCGAGGGAACCGCCAGAAGGCCCTCGGCGCTGGACCTCAGTGTCTCAGTGGAGACGCTCCTTCAGGTATACAGGACTGAGGCTGTTTAGGGCTTTAAAGGTCAGCACCAACACTTTGTACTGTGCCCGGAAATGTACTGGTAGCCAATGTAGGTCTTTCAAGATGGTGTATCTGTACACAACCCAGACTGAAGATAGGAACAGTAAGTTTGTGGAGAGACTGGATACAGGCAAATCTAATGGCTGGGCAACTTAGACCAGGGTGGGGTACCCAAGGCACTCTAGATGTTGAAGGACTAAACTCTTGTCACCTCTGACTATTGGCCATGCCAGCTGGCAGTGATAGCAGCTGGAGTCCAAAGACACTTGGCAGTCTTCAGGTTCTCATTCCTGGGTTTGAACATGGTAAAAGGGAATTGGCAATGACATCTGGAAAGGTCAGAACTGACTAAAGGTGTTGATAAATTCCACCCTCTCCTTCTCAGAAATGATGCTCAGTTGCACAGGCTTTTTAACAATGTTTCAGAGCAGGTAGAGATATTCAAGAATTCCAATGAAAACAGAAACAGGCCTGGAAACTGCCAACGTTCACTTATTCGTTCCATGCCCAGAACAAATATTATTGGTATTCACTGTTGTCTATGCTTTCAGTCTACAAATGGCACATAACTGATTATCTGTGTATCTGAAGAAGTGTGCATGCACACGAAAGCTCATACCAAGAACTAACTTAGTTGGTCTTTAAGGTGCTACTGGAAGGAATTTTTTTTTGTTATAACTGATTATATTCTCCCTCATCTACACTGTGTTTTCATTGCATTAAAATTAATGGGACGGAATGACATAATCACAACATAACTTATGTAATTTGCATAATTAATTACATAAGTTGATTAATTTTGTGGCAGTGGGCAGTAAGATGGAAGAACAACTCCAGAAGAACAGAAACAGTGCTGCATGTGATTATTACAGGATGGAATGAAAATGATGCCCTCTTACATCTCAGAAAACAGTGAATATTCTTAAGAGGTTTGGAGTAAGAGTCCAGGGGGAGTAATCAGTCAAAATCCTAATATCAGGTTAACCTAAAATGAGTTCACAGAAGTTTCCAGTACCCTCTAGCATGGAGGTTTCCAGCCTCCTGCTCCATGGAGTTGGGGTTTTTTTTTTTGGGGGGGGTGGAATTGCAGTAGGAAGGAGATGGAAAAAAATCCCTCTTAACAACACCCATAAGTTAACTTGTTTTAGATTCCAAGGCAAAATGCCTTCTTACCTTTGTTGTATTAGGAGAGACCACAGTTTTATAGAAGAGGAGCCTCCTTACAACGAAAGGATCTACAAATAAAGCAACTTTTAATTTGTTCATTCTAGAGTATGAGCTATGCTAAATCCCTATATACAATGATCTATTTTATTACTAAACAAACAATGGTTGGCTAAATCACAATCTTAACAGGATTTGTTGTTAAGCTTCATATTTGAATTAAATCAAGAATCATACATAAACAATAGTAAAACTCCAGTTGTATGGTGCTATTTAATCAGCAACAGGGGCTTAGGTTATTGCTGCTCTACGACTCTGGGTTCTGTTTTTTGTTTTTGTTTTGCCATGTTAAAAGATAGGAAGAACTGCATAGGCAATACATTTCAGGCACTGAGGGGGCATGGGCAACTTTCCATCAATCAATATTGAACTCCTGACTTATTACAAAACTACAAAGATGGGCTCTTAAGAGACACTTGTCCAGACAGCAGTCTCCAGACAAAAGGTTGATGGTACAGCAATAGTTCTTTCAGCAAAATGTCAATAGGGAGAAGATGGAAGTCTCAGGGTCCTGTCAAGAGATGCAGCCGATGCAGCTAGAGACAAATAGACGTGCAGAAAACATATACCAAGATTCTCATTCGTGACAAGCTTACGTGGCTAGTTACTCAATCCCAAAACTCATGACAGCAATGCCCTTCCCCTAATATAAACATTTTAATTGAAATAATAAAACCAAGCCTCAATTTACATTTGGAATATAAAGTTTATTGTTGTAGTAAACTTCACAAATTTTAGGTGCCAAATTACAATCCATTCAGATTTCCTTCTAATACCTTTCAAGGTTGTATAGCATAGCATAGTCTAGATGGGGAATGCCATACTCTACGATAACCACCCACCACTTAGTGCCCTCCAGATGTTGCTGGACTACAAATCCCATCATCTCTGACCATTGGCTATGCTGGCTGAGGCTGATGGGAGTTGGAGTCCAAACTATCTGGAGTGCAGCAGACTGCGAGAAGGCTGACCTAGGATGTGAGGATATACTGTTGATTGTGTAAATGCCCAACTACCTTTGCCAATACCATGAAACAAGAACATATTTAAAACAGGACTAAAACTATGTTGTCTGTCATTGCATGGCAACAACTTAGTCACTATCTTAAGATTGCAATATGAAAGCTTTACATATTTTCTGTAGGGTAAAGGTAAAGGTACCCCTGCCCGTATGGGCCAGTCGAGACTGACTCTGGGGTTGCGTGCTCATCTCGGTTAAGAGGCCGGGAGCCAGCGCTGTCCAAAGACACTTCCGGGTCACGTGGCCAGCGTGACGAAGCTGCTCTGGCGAGCCAGCACCAGTGCAGCGCACAGAAACGCCGTTTACCTTCCTGCTATAAAGCGGTACCTATTTATCTACTTGCACTTAGGGGTGCTTTCGAACTGCTAGGTAGGCAGGAACTGGGACCAAACGACAGGAGCTCACCCCGCCGCGGGGATTCAAACCGCCGACCATACGATCAGCAAGTCCTAGGCACTGAGGTTTTACCCACAGCGCCACCCGCGTCCCTACATATTTTCTGTATTTTAAATGAAAGAGTTTCTAAGAATGTAAGAGCCGTAAATAATAAAGGTTTAGAACAATTTTAACACACACACACACACTTCCCTAATGACAAATGTCCCACAGTCCCCAAAAGCTGCTCTTTTAACACAAATCTAGCCCATTATCTCAGTTCTATAAGCATATCTTATAGATATCTGGTCCTTCCCCAAACCTAGAAGGATGCACACACTCCAGCAATTAGCAGCTTGTTAGTTAGAGCACAAACTCTCCTCCCCACCCCCGCAACTTCTAAATATTTTCTGAGATTCACACCCTCCCCCCTGGTTTCTACCTGTCACAAACATAATAATCAGCATAAGATTCATAACTAATTTCCATAAATTTTGCTGTGGAATTAAGTGTTAAGAATGTGACTGAACAAATTGCCTCCAACATTTTTTTGTTGGAGTAAAAAAAGAAAAGAGAAAAGAGAAGCAAGCAATGGAGAAACTATTTCGTTTGAATGCATTAAAACTAAAGAATTATTATTGAGATAGACTATAGGGAATTCAAATTGCTGCCACTGCTAGAGGCCAATGCAATTATCTGAATCACAAAGAGCCAGCAAATAATTATTTCAAATGGGGAAAGTTGGTAACATTGTTGTTTTATAAGGGATTCAGAATTCAAGTGCAAATCCAATGATGTATTGCAGGCAATAACTGCATTTTCAAAACAAAACAGAAAAGATCAACCATACATGAAGACAAAAAACAAACCCAATAAAAACTTTGAACATTTTGGATGCCTTCCAGAAAATATTAAATGTTCATTATTCTAAGCTAATATGCTTAGAGAGTCTTTTTTGGAATGTTCTTTCTTTATTTGCATATTTTTCTCAGCCAGCTGTCTTCCTCCCTCAACCAAGAAGCTGGAATAGAGATCCTTACCATCACAAATATCCCACTTCAATCATAACAGCCACAGTACTCAGGCCTCTATCCCAAGTGTGTGTGTATGTAAATATCCTCTTAAAAGGGGCGGCGGGGGGGGGGGAGAAATTTGCATAAATGACAGGTTTGTGTACATTTTACTTCCCCAAGCCAAATTCCAGTGTATCGCAGTTTAGTAGAATGTCCTTTTTTAGAAGGCACCTTGAACATCTCTTCAAAGACAAAACAGGAAAGGGATAGGACCTCAAACACAGACACAGGCAACGGACAGGTGAAGTATATACTGTAGGAACACATACCCACAGTCATGACATCTATGTCACTTCTGACTAAGCTCTGGGTACACATGTTCAAGTATAGCAGAAAAGGTATTATTCTAGAAGTCATCATCATCATAGACTTTTATTGTGCTAGCCAAAGGCCATGGGATCATTCAGAAAAATAACAAAAGGAAAAACAGCAATAACCATAAAAATCCTCAGGCACCACACATACAATATAAACCACGGTCACAACTACTAAGATTGCTTGTTGCGTAAAACAGAATAGCAGAAGATTCTCTAGTAAAATGTGCCAAATTAAATATCCGAATCCCCTTTGCAGTTGACCGCTATTTTATCTAGTGTGTCCCCCCCCCCGATCTTCTTAGCTGCCAACGCATAGAGTGCTAGTTTATAAGTTACAAAGTCATCAGTATCGCTCAGCAGCCATTTCACCCTTTCCACCCTGTTCAAGTGAGTTCCATTTGGAAACGGGTTTTATGACTCAATCTCCTGGGTCTACATATAACAGGCACTGCAATAAGTAGTGGCACAGGTCCTCCACACAGGGTTGCCCACGTAGACAAAGTCTCTCTTCATAATGTACTTTGCTGTAGTGTCCATCCAACACCGCCGAGGGCATCGACTGGAATCGTAATTCCGTGAAAGGGATTCTAAGCACGGCAAGAGGGAGCTTTGACAGGTAACTGGCCCGGGTATGCTCCGTTTTAATAAGTGGGAACCATGGCAAACTCTTGTTAGAAGCCATCATGGTTAGATCCCTTTCTGCATCCGACCTAAAGAGACAATCTCTTAAGTGCCTCTTGTCCATCTTCATAGTCACCTGAAAATCTTGTAATTGATATTGAAACAAGAGGCATTGGATACCATTCTTCCAACATTTGGTCTGTTTCTGTTCTGTGTGTGACATAGCAGGGAATCTCTCCTCTGAAAGAAATTGAAGTCTTTTCACATAATTTAAGCACAGGTGATCAATTCTAGCCTGTATTGTTGTCACGTCAGCTTCAACACGGAGAAGAGCAGCTGGAGTCCCGTTGGGGAGCGAGAGCACTTTCCTGAGGAATTTGTTCTGCACTATTTCTAAGGCTTTGTTGGCATTTGGGTCCTTGCCCCATATCGCTGCTCCATAATGCATCTGGGAGACCACTTTACTGGCAAAGATTTTCAACGCAGGTGAGGAGAAGTCGTATTTAGCCTTCCAACGATTTAAACATCTCAACTTGCAAAATGTTTGGCACTTTTATCTCACAGCAAGCACAAACCGTTCCAACTTCAGGGCATTTGCCAAAGGAAAACACAAACTTCTGAAGTCAGTACAGAGAAAGCATCCCATTAATAGGACTTTCCGCATTTACCATGTATAGTGCTATAGCTTCTGCTTCCCCTCACCCCCCGACTGTATGACATGATGCCACATGGCATCATCACTATTCACTATTCCTTGAATAATGTACTCAAAAGCTACTTTTGCTTCTACCACAAAAAACCCCAACTTTTGTGAAGGATCCAGAATAGATCACCAATATTTTCATTTGTGTGGCAAGTGTACAAGTATTGTCCTGGTTTCTGCATGGAACAGGTGGGGTTGGTGGGTGTAGTTTGGGAGACATTTGTTTTGTACCACTTCCTTCTGACTGGTGCAAGCTGTCAGTTTGTGAGCACAGTTCAGAGGAGAGATGGCAGATAGGGATGATGATACAGTCGTACCTTGGAATTCGAACTGAATCCATTCCGAAAGTCCGTTCGACTTCCAAAACATTTGGAAACCAAAGTGCAGCTTCTGATTGGCTGCATGAAGCTCCTGCAGCCAATCGGAAGCCGTGGAAGCCCCTTCGGACGGTTGGTTTCCAAAGAACGTTTGCAAACCGGAACAATAACTTCCAGGTTTGTGGCATTTGGGAGCCAAAACGTTTGACTTGCAAGGCGTTTGGGGTACAAAGTACGACTGTACAGTGGTACCTCAGGTTACATACGCTTCAAGTTACATATGCTTCAGGTTACAGACTCCGCTAACCCAGAAATAGTGCTTCAGGTTAAGAACTTTGCTTCAGGATGAGAACAGAAATCGTGCTCTGGCGGCGCAGCAGCAGGAGGAGGCCCCATTAGCTAAAGTGGTGCTTCAGGTTAAGAACAGTTTCAGGCTAAGAACGGACCTCCGGAATGAATCAAGTACTTAACCCAAGGTACCATTTTACTGAGTCAAAGTACGGCCCATGACAACAATCCTAAACTGAATACAAAAATCTATCACAATAACCAGGGCCACCATACATCAGACGCATAGGTCCTCTTCTAATTTTCTATACTCCCACAAAATTAGAATTCCAGAATACAGGGAATTGATTTTTTTTTAAAAGGGCTATCCCCATGCACATACTCAGAACGTTTGCACTTTCTGGCTGGAGGAACAAAAGAGTATGTTGGGCTACAGCCATGGATTTTTTCTCAATTCAAGTACAACCTGCCATTAGTGTGGAAAGGAAAGCCCATAGTCACTTGCTAACTGCAGTGACATGTGTGATAAGGTGCAGACAATCCACTACAAAAACAGCAAGTGTACCACAACGTATGGTAAATATGGAAAGTCCCAAATCAGCATAATAAACACAGAGAGTTTTCTATAGACAGATAGTCATGAAATGGAGTGCAAGAGATTTCAATGTCTGTGTGCCTAGGCTCAATCCTTTATTATCTGGGAGGGCAGAGTAAAGATCAACCTTCTAGGTCCCATGCCACTCTGTAATTCAGTATAGAGGAATGAAGCACTTCTGAAGTTCTCTTTATCTGATTGCAAATACAAGATCAAGCAATTCAACTCCATCTCTCACATCTCCCCAAACACTTCTGATTATTATATGAAGATAGCTATCTTAAATGAACACCTTCTCCTTCTAAGTGGAATTCTCTGTGCTCCTGCTAGGAACGTCAGTTTTGTCTAAGTGGAGAATGCTTCCATTTGAATTGCAGCACTGCCAGACATTCAATAGTTGTCCTTCGCCTGGGCGCACCTCCATATGAAGGCTCCAAAGATACGGAGCATGTGGAGTGGATGGCGAGAGAAAAGGGAAGTTCTGTTCCTCAAGTGGAAGTCCTTGTGTAAACAGGACAACTTCACTGGATACAAACCCACAGTTTTTATCCCTTGGTTAGCTTTACACAAGGAACACAGTATTGCTTTACCGGTAATTTGGGTTTACATGTAGTTTGGATAGAAAGCCATGCTGATTCTGGAGTGAAAACTTGACAAGGAAGGAGAAATTAAGTGTATAAGTATTTGGACACATAGATTCCCCCCCCAAAAAAAGTATAATCCTATGGCTGCAGGGGGGGGGGTAATGTTTACATTTAAAAAATAAATAAATCATGCTCTTTTTTAAGAAAAAAAACACACCTTGTGGTTTATTCCAACCTAAAGCTTTGTGCTTACCAATATTCTTCTTAAAGGTATTCATTTATGCATTCATTCATAAAATGTTTTAACTGCATTTCAACCATCAAAGTGGTTTACAGAAAACCACAAAAAAACTATACATGGAAATGTTACATGAGGATATCAATATTGCCCAGCTTAGAACATTTTAGGCCGTATTTCTGGAATAAAAACTATATTTGGATATCGATTTCCATGTAACATTCCCACATGCAGGTGCTTGAAAGAAGAGGAAAAACCCAATGGGAGACTGCAAAATGTTGACACCTAACAGCACTTAGCTTGACTTTATGGGGTCAAAGTAGTACTTCTGTCATGTGTTGAAGCATCATAAATCCACCCCTCTTAAGATTCCTGAGCTCGCTTCCCATTTTCAGGTATTCAACTAAGTCAATAAGGCATGAAGGCAAGGTTGATTACCATATGCAGACTACCAGGTGACACATGCAGAAATCAGGCAAGTAACTTGAGCTATGAAAAAATGAAGATAGGCCATCCACCCGTCAACAGATACATTAAAAACTCAGGAGGGGGGGGGGAACTCTGTGTACTGACTTTTGACTTAATTCAATTAATTATATGAAACAAAATGAAACAAAAGCAAAGAACCAACCAAATTAGCATATGTGATGGAGAACATAATTAGGCTGGCATAATTCTGTGACATTTAGAAATTTAATGCATAATATGCTTGCATTATTTTAGTGTAACAAACACAAAGAGAGTTCAGGAAACGGGGTGCTTGGTTGCATAGTGGGAATCCCGGTGTCAGCATTAATTAAAAAAATACATATTCAATTTTAAACATTTTTTGTCTAATAACAAGAAAGTGTTGTTCCGTCTTAATAATGCTATTTTACCACCATATCTGTGACTATATAAAGTTCAGGCGGATCAGAAGTGGCAAGTTGAATTTTAATCATGAGATAGCTCTGCTTAAATTATAAACAACTGGGAGCAATGGTATGAGGAAATAGAAATGAACTGCAAAGAGAAGAAAAGTTAGCTGTAATTCCTGCATTGTATGGGCTTGGCCTCTATGACTCTTTGGGACCCTTCCATCTCTACAATTCTAAGATTCTGTGAAGGAAACTAGAAGCAGGAGACTAAAATAAGATGGCAAAAGGTGTGTGTGTGTGGGGGGGGGAGAAATACTGTTTCTAGAAGAAGTTGTATAATACATCAAAAGTGGTGCTGTATCCTATAACTTTTCTGTGCCTGAAGATATTTTTTTACTGGACAATAGGAAATGGTTCAAGGGCTGTTTAAGTGGGATGCTGAAGAGAAGGACACAGACCGGCTACAATTAGGTTAAGGTGCAACCTCTACAGCAGAAACTTGTAGGTGTTTCAGCCACAAGCAATACCTTTTGAATGGTCCATCAAAGCAGCGATTTGCCAGGAGAGGGAGGGGGAGGCTCTTGTGAAAGGCCAGAAGCACTCTTCCCTGGGAAATGTTTTGAAACTACTCATAATTTGACGCAATCTGCTGCACTCCAGAAAGCAAAAGGATTTCTCTTCAGAAGTGCCTACAAAGGACGCCCCTCTTCAAAAAAGGCATTCATGGCTAGGATGCTTTAGAGATATCAAGCTCTGAAGAGGAAATCCATCTGGGAATTTTAAAAAATCCCACAGAAGTTAGAACAAATGTGGCTCAGAATTTATGTACATGAACGTAACCTGAGTTTATGTCCTTATTAGCTTTGATAGTTTTAAAGGGGGATTAGACAAATTCAAGCAACTCAACTGTATCCAATTTTGTCCCTCCACTCACAGAATGCCATTTGATGCAGTAGAGGCTTTTTTGTGAATGGAAGGTAGGGGAATCAATTTTAACAGATTCTCCCTTTCCTTTTCAGCCTCCTGTGCTCCTCCGAATATGCTGTGGAGGGTTGAAGTAGCATGGGAGAGGTTTGCATGAGGGAAATTCGTTCACTCTTGATTCTGCTCATAGGAGGAAGGCATAAGAATCACACTCCCATTCCCAAGAGTGGTCAAACCTTTCTAAGAGTTCCAAGCAAACTCTGAAAAAAGGCTTGAGAGTCTTTTGATCATTCAGCTTAGTGCTTGCAAATGACCTCCCACTATTTTCTCCTGTCTCAAGGTCCTCCAGAAACTTATTTATTTATTATTTATCCATTAATTTTTTAATGTTCTTCATCCAAAGATTATGGGGCAGTTCATGGCATAAAATTACAAAATGAAAGCGCAAAATACATAATAATAAACAAACAAACAAACATACCAATACCCCATACACAAACACAATTAAAAAGCCGTATAATATGTAATCAGCCAAAGGCCTAGTTAGAGACAAGTGCTTTCGCCTAGTGCCTAAAGACATGCAACGAAGGTGCCAGGCAAACGTCGATGGTGAGATCATTCTACAAATCGGAAGCCACCTCAGAAAAGGCCCATTCTTGTGTTGCCTCCCTCAGACCTCTCATGGAAGGGGCACATGAAGAAGGGCCTCAGGTGGTGACTGCAGGTTCCAGATGAGTTCATATGGGGAGAGGTGGTCCTTAAGGTATCCTGTGATAAGGGGATAGTGATAGTAGAGACTTCAGACACTCAGGGCCCATGGGGAATTTATTCTTGATTGAATACTTGTGACATTCCTTTTAGAGATGGGTGATTTGTCGCCCTCCAGGTGTTTCTGGACTCCAGTTCCCCTCACCCCTGATCACTGGCCATGTTAGCTGGGGCTGATGTGAGTTGGAGTCCGACAACATGTGGTGGGCCACAGGTCCCTCATCCCTCATTTATTATTTTTCATGAAAACTAACTCATTTATCCTATCCCGAATGTTGAAGGACATTACTGGTAGATGATAGCATAAATCACGTTGGAAGATGACCAGGTGAGCAATTCCTTGATGGAGGACTGTATGTTCAGTGTGCCACTGAATACTAGTTGCTGGGGAACAACACTTAGGGGACAGCTTCTCTTTATGTCGAGCTTGTGCTTTTTCTGAGGACATCTATTTGGCTGTGAAGGAAAGAAGATGCCAGACTGGACATTTCTTAGCTCTAATACAGTACATAGTGGCTTGGGCAGCTTCTAAGCTAAACAGAATTTGTCACATCTAACATAAGGTAAAGGTAAAGGTACCCCTGCCCGTACGGGCCAGTCTTGACAGACTCTGGGGTTGTGCGCCCATCTCACGCAAGAGGCCAGGGGCCAGCGCTGTCCGGAGACACTTCCGGGTCACGTGGCCAGCGTGACATTGCTGCTCTGGCGAGCCAGACCTGCACACGGAAACGCCGTTTACCTTCCCGCTAGTAAGCGGTCCCTATTTATCTACTTGCACCCGGGGGTGCTTTCGAACTGCTAGGTTGGCAGGCGCTGGGACCGAGCAGCGGGAGCGCACCCTGCCGCAGGGATTCGAACCGCCGACCTTTCGATCGGCAAGTCCTAGGCGCTGAGGCTTTAACCCACAGCGCCATTAGATAAGGCATATCTAATGCCTCATATCTACCATGAATGTTGCCATGCCCAAAGATGCTTAAAGATTTTGGTAGAACAAAATGATTATTGCAATCCAGTTCACATTTTTCATATGCATTTTTAATTGCAAAAACTTGTATGTGCACTTCACCTTGTTGAATAATTTTAAAATGTAGAAGCTTTTGAACTTTTCACTTCCTTCTCTCAATTGTGCCTCACAGTGGCGTAGCGTGGGGGTTGCAGGGGGGGCCGGCCGCACCGGGCACAACATTTGGGTGTTAGGGTTAGGGGGCGCAAATCCACGGGTTAGGGGGCACAAATCCACGGGTTAGGGGGTGCAAATTACTTGCTGTGCCCCGGGTGCTGACAACCCACGCTACGCCACTGGTGCCTCAAGCTTTACTTCTGCCTCATACACAAATACTTCCTGTTTAATGTTACTATTCCCTGCTTTGCAACAAAAACGGCTGTTCAGTGCTCTTTTTGTATTGGAACTCTAACTGGTATCGCCTACATGTAAAACACACACACACCTATAAGGGCCATAGGTGCTATATTCAGAAATCCTGCTACATACACATAAGAACTAGATGGTAAAATATGGCCTTTGTTGAAGAGCTGTAATGCTCTGTGTATTTTATGGATAACAAACTTTCTGTACTATTTCCCCTACTATTAGCTGTCTTTGAGATGGGCCTCCCTAAAGGAACATGGGCAGACCATTTTTTAAAAATTATTTTTTTGCTGCCACTCTTGGAATATTTAACATTAAAGGGCCCCCAGATGTATTTACACACATTTTCTTACTCTTCCTGAAATGACACCAGGCATCTGAATGACAGGTGCTGACTTCTGCCCACTCTATACCAGTTCTTGTGTGTATGCAATGTGATGGTAGTATCTCAAATCACAAATGGATCCAGGCAATCAAATTCAAATCTGTGGGCTCTTGTTCCCTTTGGCAAATAGAGCTGCTAGTATGGAAAGAACCCACACCCATGGAATCTTTAAAGTTCCTTGAAACACATCTGAAGCTTACAATTTGAGGTTTCCCTCAGGACAAGTTCATGTGTTTCGTGAATCTCTCTCCCCACCCCTGCACAATTGGGTTATATGGAGTAAAGGAACACGTCTATCTTCCTGCTTTGCATGCAAACTTGAAAAGTACAAACAATGGATGCCCTAGCCATTCATGTTTCCACTTCTCAGCACTTCGCATACTGTGTGCATCTACCTGGAGAAAAGAAGAATGAAAGCTTGATGCTCCTTATAAAACACAGTGGTTGGTTTTCTCTGTGCTTCCATCTTGACTGGTCTTTGATGACAGTATAAATGGATTGTAAAAGCACCGTCACCCTGATTGAGCATAGCACTGTTTCTTTTTCTCTTTTCCTTTCTTTTTTGGCAAACTTGTAAATGCACGATGCTAAGATTCGTTGTGTTATGTGTCTGGGTCTGCCTCAATAATATTTATCATGATAAAATAAATTAGAAAACTGGGTATAGGGAAAGAATAAGAACTGTCTTCCCAAACCATCATGCAAGATGTTAGTGGTAAAGAAATATATTAAAGCTCAGGGTACAGTAAGCACAGGGTTTAAATTATAGAGGGTATTATTTCTGAAATACTGACAGCTCAAAGTCACACATCTCTCCGAAAGGCATGAAAGACGAATGCATAACTAGAACAATCCAGTCCAAAAATACTTAAGAGTGTTATTCACTAATAGTCCACTGATTTCAATGAGCCTACTCTACTCTTAAGTCTAATGTTGGATATCACCCTTATCTTAGAATGCTAGAGACATTTTGATTTAAAGTATTACTTATGCAGAGGAGACCCTTCACAAATACCCTGTCATGTTTACCCATTGGTTTGTTATTTACTTACTAATGATTTCAACCGGGCAAATTCAGGAAAAATAAGAAATGCCACATTAATAAATTTGAAACAGTTTGGACTTGTGGGGAGTCACAACCATGCAGAGCTAGAGAACAGAACATCTACTGCCACTCTCCATGTAACACTATATAAATAACACCTGTACCTTCAATATAAGGGAAGGGGTAACTGTTGGCGGCAGTGGGGTATTAAAGGCAGAATAGGCCTGTCCCACCTTGTCCTGCCTGGAACAGCTGCTCCTGGGCAGATTCAGGAACATAATTTTCTGCCAAGAAACATGGGATTTGTAGCTTCCCGTTCATATTAGTTGGGGTGTGAGGAGAACAGAGAGTGAGGCCAGAAAAAGTAGAAGCCAAAATAATTGAGCCAAATAATCATTTTCAAGCTATGCTTCCCACTTTCAGCAGAGTAAATGATAATTTTCATTCTCCCTACCAGAAAATGATGTTCCTCAACATACTCTGGACTATCAATTCCAATTAAGGAGATACTTGCCCTCTCCTATTGCTAGTGAGCTCTCCCTAATGCCCATTACCTTTGAGAACATGGGGGGGGGGGCACATTTTTCTCCTCTTGGAAAGCAGTTTGGGGAAACTGGAAGAAGAAAAGATATGTTTGATCTTTGGGGTGTGGTTTTTTTTTAGTTTGTCTCAAGGAAACTCAAGGAGCAAACAATTGATCTCAAGCAATTTCTAGGAAAGCTAAAAAAACAACAACAACCCTGTTTTTGAAAGTGAGGCTTGTCCAAACACCACTAATCAGGTTCACTTAAAATGTCACTCATCCTTCCCATTCTAGTAGGGATGTCCTACCCTGCGTTTCTGCTATATCATATTAGTGCAAAGCAAAAACTGTGATCTTTGTATCTCAAAGTTCAGGTGGTTGATATATAAACATGGTTGCCTTAAGTCTCTAATCCAGTTTGTACAACGTTGACTTTATTATACTAGAAACTTTTTTGGCACTTGCTAAGTTTAGAAGTTAGATCATTTCCCATTAAGGTCTGACAGAATGTAAAACTCTAAAAATATTCCCTATGCTAAGCAATATTAGAAGCTGAGATTTAATCCCCTAGTCAATAAAGATTTAGGACACAGCAGGCAACCTCAATGATAAGAATTTATGATTTACATAATTTACATGAAGCTTCTGTGTTTGAAGCCTTTTTGAGACAGATGAGAGTGATGTAATTCTCTACATGCACAGAGTAAGTTACGTGCGTTCAAAGCTTTTTGAAAACAATGATATTCAAGCATGCACATAAAGAATTATAGATATGTCACAGACTTTTGTTATTTATAATAGATAATGAATTTCAACGAGACTTGCAATTTGCACTTAACATTCTTTGAACATGTTTCACAGTCTTCTAGAATCATTGAATCACAAAAGGAAGTGCTTTTTTCCGAAGACAACCACACCTAAGTAAGCAAACACTGTGCCTCTGGATATTCTAAGTGACTGTAGAAGAAGGGTGAACATATTAGCATCATAACTGGATAAATGCACTAATTTTCTAACCTAAGGTTCCTTGACCAAACTAAGAAGGCAGGCCTGATGGAGATACTATTCTCTGTAGTGGTCTAATCTGTGCCTGCCTGCTTTTCAGAAGGAATGGTGGAGCTCCCTAGTGACCTATGTGGATCCTTGCAGGCAGTGCTTTTTAAAAATAAAAATAAAAAATAGGTACTCACCATGAAGTTGTTACAGTAAGTGCCACATTTTTAAACAACAAAAAAGAGGTGCTGTATACTTTTGGAAAAAGCACCCCTTGCAGGCATACATGGTGGACTTGATGAAACCCATTACTGTACATTCTGTCATCACACCACACTCACACAAACTTGATTATAATTTTACTTAAGAGCCATTTAACATATTACATAGGCAAGCTCGCATATGCCACTGAGTTAACCAATCCTGGGTTGCTGACAAATGTACATGTCAGAGCATGTGTATTCAAACGTGGTATTTGCAATCAACATTTTGAAGTAATGATATTAACTTATAATATCCCAGGTGAGCTTCACAGACTCCCTTAAGTTAACTTATTTTAAGAGGCAAGTCACATCTTTGTATAAGGTTGCCTTCAGTTACTGGGACCGCGAGAATTTTTTAGGCTTAAGAAGATGCAAACACACATCAGTATTCTGACAGAATGTTAAGACTCCTGATTAATTTCAATTTGAAAATTGATTTTACAGGCTTTACAGAGACCACAGACCTGCATCTATACCACATTTAAATGTCAGCTCACATAATAAATAGCAATAATTGGTTTTAAAGGCTAACAATCTACAACTGAATGTATTGTATAGTTTTTCATGCACTTATCCAACTGGAAAAGTGAATTTATGCAAAAATCAATGTCAGTATATGTTTGTTGTGTTTGCACATGGCTAGCTCAGGCAAAATCATTTCATTTAAATGTCAGAAGTTTACCATAGGCACCTTATCCAGCTTGTTTTACGACTGTATAGATCTCAAGCTAATGTTTATGTTTACAAAGAATGAATATATATATATATATATATATATATATATATATATATATATAACCAAACATTACTATAGAACACTTGCATTTAACTTACATGGAACATTTAAGGAAGCAGTGAGCCTACTAGGTGTCACTAGAATCAATGGCTAATGAAATGGGAAATTCAAGAGCACAGCTGACATTCCTATATATCTGAAGGAGCGTCTCCAGCCCCATCATTCAGCCAGGACACTGAGATCCAGTTCTGAGGGTCTTTTGGCTGTTCACTCACTGTAATAAGTGAGGTTAAAGGGAACCAGGCAGAGGGCCTTCTCGGTTGTGGTGCCCTCCCATCAGATGTCAAAGAAATAAACAACTACCTGACTTTTAGAAGACACCTGAAGACAGCCCTGTACAGGGAAGTTGTAAATGGTCAATTTGTGGGAACAATTCAAAGTGCTAGTTACATAGCTGTCAACTTTTCCCTTTTCTTGCAAGGAATCCTATTCAGAATAAGGGAATTTCCTATTCAGAATAAGGGAATTTCCCCTTTAAAAAAAGGGAAACGTCGACAGCTATGGCTAGTTATGACCTACAAAGTCCTATTTGGTTTGGGTCCAGGCTATCTGAAGAACTATATCTCCCTAAATGTGTCTGCTTGGGCTTTGCTATCTTCTGAGGCGGCCTTCTTCTTGATCCATCACCTTTGCCTGCACATTTTGTGAGGACCCTCTTAGTGGCTCCTTCCAGATTGTGGAATTCCCTTCCACAGGAGTCTATACAGCCCCTTCCCAATGCTTTCCTTTCACTGGCAGGCAAAGATAGACCTTTGACTATTACCCTGCTGTTATAGCAGGGTCTTCTGAGGGTAGATGTTGCACATTTTATTTTCTGTTGTGGTTTTAGATCATTTTAAGTATTAGAATTCAGTGTTCTTTTAACTTGTCAACTTTTACATTTTATTTTACTTTCTTTTTTTCAAAAAACAAACATTTTTATAGTGATTGGTGTGTTTTTAGTTGTCACAATGGGAGCTTTTTAGTCAGGCATCTTGTGTGTGTATATTGAAGTGATGAACACAAATATAGCTGTTAGCAAATAGCATTGCTATATGCTGGTTAAGTGAAACTCCTGGATGATCTGGAAGACAAATAATTCCCTCTTTATCTAAAGTTTGTTATTGGTGCTTTGTAGAAAAAAAAGATGTGCTTCCAAATGCTATGGGAGTTTTGAACATCGTCCTTCTCAGGTGTTCAAAGGACTTCACATACTTTACCTCAGTAATCCTTGCAAGAATCATGTACTGAAGACCCTCCAGTATTAATACCCTCCTATTTCAAATGGAGTGAAGCAGACAGAAAATGACCTGGCTTCTAATGAATGAATGGCCCAAGTGAAGGTTGAACCCAGAAGGAATATTAATTGTTGCACAGCTCACATAGTACATATCTACTACTGTATACCAGTTGTACTCTTTTGAGTATACAAACTGCACACATTTCTCAATAGCTGTCAATGGCATTCCTACACTTTTCGATGACTTACTTTCCTGTGATCCCACAATGTTGTTTTAAAAAAGGTGTAGGGAACCTTTGGGCCTCCAGATGTTGCTGAACTACAACTTCCATCAGGCCCAGCAAGCACGGTCAATGGCCACGATTAGTGGGAGTTGTAGTTCAGAAACATTTGGAGAGCGAAAGGTACCCCACACCTGGTCCACAACTAACACATAATGCAGCTACTTGACGGAAGCTTAGAATGTTTGACTGAGCATTTGAATGGAAGAGGACCCATAACATATATATACTACTTTAACTTCCATGGAAGTTAAAGAAAATAATGACAAAAGTTTATTAAAACTTGATGTTTTTTCTTTTCTTTTAATGGTATCTGCTTCTAACTCTTGAGCCCTATTATGGGTATGCCATTTCATCGACATTATTTCTCTGAAGATCTCTCTAAATGCCTACATTACATTTTTATTTCACCTGGTCACCAATAGTATCTTTTGAGGTCTTTGAAGTAGATGGAAAGTGAACAAGGAAAAATGATACACAATAGAAAGTACATTATAAGAGCTCAACATGAAAGACAGAATAAAGAAGACAGGTCAAGAGTTACAAAGGAATACTATAGTAATACTTAAATGTGCTTATTACTTTTGGAAATGAACTTTATAGTGGAATCATCTAAAATTGTACTTCACCACCCCCCCCCCCATCATAATAGTATTCTTTCAACTATGGAACAAAACCAACCAGAATTCCTCCAGGGAAGGCATTTATGTATGGCCACCAGTGCAAGGTATCATTTACATTATATTTTCACATAAAGGACATTCACTGAAATCGATTTCATTGTTCAAAATATTGGCTATTTTAAGGATATTTAACTGATTTGCTTCCTTTGATGCATTCCAAATATGTCAAAAACATTATTATTAAGTAGGCCGGTTTTTTTTGTTTTTTTAAAAGACTATCTGCAAAGATCCCTTATTTTGATACTTATGGTTTAACCAATACAGCTGGGGAAATATACTAAAGCTTAGTTGTTCCTGTCTATGACAAAGCAGTTGTACTTAGCAGTTCTATAACAGAGATAGGATCTTGCTGAATCCTTCTCAAAGACCATCATCCAATTAAAGTAAAGAAGAAGAAAAAGGCAACTTGAACATTATTTTTAAACTAGACCATACACACTGCATATAGAGGTGAAACTGTGCCTTTTCTTGCCAGAGTCAACAGACACTTTCCAGTAAAAAATAAATCTGAAGAAGTGTGCATGCACACAAAAGCTCATACCAAAAACAAACTTAGTAGGTCTCTAAGGTGCTACTGGATATATATATATATATATATATATATATATATATATATATATACATATATATATATATATGTATGTGTATATATATATATATATACAGTGTATATATATGCAGGTTTTGGTGTCCTCGGGTGTCTTCCCGTGTAAAAGTTGGGGTGTCTAGGCCTAGACACCCCAACTTTTACACGGGAAGACACCCGAGGACACCAAAACCTGCATTCCTGTACCCGTGAAAATCTACGAAAGTGTATATATATATATATATATATATATATATATATATATATATATATATATAATGTGAAACTGTACAGATCACTAGCAACATCTAACAGTGTTGTGAGTATTAATTGAAGTCAAAGGTTCAATGACATGGAGGGGAGCACTGTACTTCTTCCATAAGCTAACCATAAGAATTAGCATTATATCTAATACAATAAAAGTCTAATTATATCATGCATTTTTCTTTCTTTTTCAATATTGGTAACCTTAGTCATAGTGACTGCTCATGGACTGAATCAACATGTGGGCAGGACTGTTCTGAGTCTTTCACTTGCTCCCTGGCTTGTGTCAACCTTCTGTGTCCTTCTGCACAGCACAGAAGGAGCATTCAGGTTTTCAGCTGTATAGTCCAAGGCTTCCTTCCTGCAGATATTTGTGCTGTATGCACATCCATCAGAGCTGGCACAAGCCAGCATGTGCAATGTTGAGGATGGAGCATGTCTGCACAGCCCCACTCTCCTCTCGCATGTTCCAGAGAAAGTTCACCCATTAGGTGGAGAGAAGCAGCTGTCTCAGGCAGTGGGAGTGGAAGAGGCTGTGACGCACTCACTCCACCACTGCCGGAATGCCCCCCCCCATCAAATTTTATCAAGAGGGAGATGTTCCAGCGTCTGGTGGTACCACTTATTTTCCCTGCTATTGGGGCATAAAAGATAAATTCCAAGGCCTTACAGAACACCGTTCCTTACTGAGTTAAGTGAGAGGGAGTGTTCCGGTGGTGGCAAAAGTGGGGGTAGGCAGGAGACAACAACAAGTATGGGGTAGGAGGTGACACATACCCATCTTGCCTCAGGTAGCAAAATGAGACAGGTCACCCTGTCATGTTCATTCAGTCTGCAACCGTATTAGAACTATATTTAACTGTTTTTATAGGCAGAATTGTTTTTAAATAGTTGTATTTTTTCCGTATACAGTGGTACCTTGGTTCTCAAACTTAATCCATTCCAGAAGTCTGTTCCAAAACCAAAGTGTTCCAAAACCAGGGCACGCTTTCCCATAGAAAGTAATGCAAAATGGATTAATCCATTCCAGACTTTTAAAAACAACCCCTAAAACAGCAATTTAACATGAATTTTACAATCTAAAGAGACCATTGATTCATAAAATGAAAACAATAAACCATGTACTGCAGTCACACAATCAATCAAGCAGTAGCTGAACTGGGTTTCACAAAGTCACAAAAACAAAACAAAAAAGCCGAAAAATAAAGCAAAATAAATAGCAAAGACTGGACTCAGAGACACTCAAAACGGAAGTGTGGCACTCAAATCAGAAGTGTAACACTTAAAATAAAGCACGTTCGGCTTCCGAAAAAAGTTCACAAACAGGAACACTTACTTCTGGGTTTGTAGTGTTTGGGTCCAAGTTGTTTGAGTACCAAGGCATTTGAGAACCAAGGTACCACTGTCAGAAGTGTTTTTAATTGTTTCATTGTGGAACTGTTTTTAATTGTTTTCACACTTGTTTTAAGGCTGAAATTGATTTATTTGTCTTATAATTGCATATTTTATTATTGCAACCCACTCTGGCAGTCTGGATTGTGGGCTCATGACACCCACTAGTATAGAGCTTGCCTAACCTTGCCCCACTCCTGTTTCTCTCCTGGAAATCACAGTAGCACCCTGGTAACACCACCCCATGCTCTGCTGATGGCTACAACCATCTAGTTTGTTTTATTAATTTACTCATTGAACCAGACAGGCATTTCTGATATGTGGCCTCAGAGTTCACTCTCACATTCTGTCCATGCCACCTAAAAATACTCAGGATGAAGTTAATTAGCCAGTGATGGAGATTAAATACAGAGAAAACCATGCATTAGGGCAGTGCTTCCAACACTGACACTCAGAATAAGGATGCTCCATTATTTATGTATTATGTTTGTTTGTTTTAAAAAGTATACCCTGCTTTTCATCATATTGTTTCCAAAGCAGCTTACGAAATAAAAATACTATGACTTTATGCGTATTCGTGTGCAGTGAATTACAAGACTTGTTCCTTGAATATTCTGCAGCATTTAAGAACCGAATGACTACTGGCTGTTTGTTCAGAATAAATATGACTGTATTTCATAAGGTGCCTCAAAAACACTTCTGTGTTATATCTGATGGACGACACACAGTTCAAGTCATGTTGGTGATTCTCCTTCACTTTACAAAGATGTGTGTGGAATGTTACTTCCATTATTTATAATAAAGCCTTGTTATTTGTATTCATGGTATTCAATCAATTCTGTTCTTATTGACTTTCTGTTCTCTGCCGCTTCCATAAAGTGAAGGGACTACACATTTCCATCTGTTTAAGTGATCAAAGGAATAAGTTGTTGCTGCTTACTTATTTGTTGCAAGCATGGGACTTTTGTGCACTGCTGTGAAAGGCTACCTGAGCTCATTCCCTTGATGTTTATTTCATAAAGGTATGTTAATAGGGAGGTGAAATTACTTTTTATTTCAACTTTTAAAACAAGACACAAAAATCATACAAATAGTAAACACAAAATTACTGTTGCTATAAGAAGCATTCCTAGTCAGAGTAATATTGCAATATGAGGAAAATACACACAACACATAAAGACTATAATGAAAGAAAGAAAGAAAGAAAGAAAGAAAGAAAGAAAGAAAGAAAGAAAGAAAGAAAGAAAGAACTTATTCTCATCTTCTGTTGCACATCTGCATGGAAAGTTAGTGGGACTATGCCTCCTGCCCTCTCTCCCTGACCCCTGTGATTTCAGCAAAAGTGATGATGGGACTTGTTCATGCAGAATTCCAAATTGTGTTCAAGGTTCTCTGTGCATACAGCTGTACACAGACAGAAGTCCATTTTGGATACTTCTGCTGAGTATGTGGCAGTTGGGATCAGGGCCTGGAGAAAGCGCATGAGCCATGGCACAGACAGGATCATATCTCACAAAATAACTGCTTTCAGTGGTGTCTGTATATTTTGCTTCATAACTTTCATTATATGACATGGGTACAGGGGTAGAAACTTACTTTCTTCTTCTTCTAAAAATAAGCCAGAGTCTCCTCAACACTGGTTCTGGGCCTGTTACTACAGCAGTATCCCCTGTACCACTGATCTTGGTAAACCCACAGAATAAGCTTCTAGCACATGTAATTTCACCTCTCAAGAGATCATCCCTGAAAGCTGCCATTTCATTTTTGCTCTAGTTCTCCCGTGCTTTGTTATTGTGACCACTCAGGAAAGAAAGAGTTTGGGTGAAGTAGGTAAAATTTATTCATGTGAACCCCAAACCAATCTGCATAGGGCACGCAAGATGTGTGATTTAACAAATAACCAAACTAGGTGAACCAAACCTTACATAAGTAACAGGTTGCCCCTCTTTGCACCCCATCCTTTCAGGAGAGTAGGGAAGCCTTCCTGCTCCACCCCCTCCTAGGGCCCCACAGCTCCAGGTAGGTGTTACTGATTGACCCCACGGGTACTCCCTAACCATACCAGCCAGTCCCACAGCCATGTAGTCAGATTTCCAGACTACACTCTTCCCCTATAACTGCCCACCAGGATTCCCCACATCTTTCTGCTAATGTGGCCAATTCACCTGTTTAACAACTACTCCCTGCTAAATACATCCACTGCTTCATCAGTACACTTCCATTTCATTTAAAGCTTGTCCAATCAAGTTGTGCACTGTGGTGATAAAAATTTTATACATGAGAGCACCAAGTAGATTTCAAACACTTCTAATCGAACATAAATGTTTGTAATAGTGAGAAAATTGGGGAAGTTTCATTAACATTTTCTCCTTAAGCAAATGTGCCTCCTTTCAGCAATCTTTCACATTATTTCCCCCACCATTTTCTTTTCACCCGGGAGCCGTACAGAGAGATGGCATGCCACCCTGAAATATAGTCAAGCAGCAAAACCTATGCACACCTGTCAATCAGATAGTGGGAGCAGTACTTTATTCTGAGCCTCTTTGTAAATAGCTGGACGTTGGGTACTAAAAATACTGTTCTTCCTAGTGATAGAGATGTCATTAAGCGGTCCATAAGATACGATTATGTGAGGATGTCACTGAGCTCCTATGCAGTTCCCTCAAAGTGAGGACAATGTATTCTGAATAAGATTTCTCTCATTCTGAATTAGCTTAGTTTTCCCTCAATTACATTAATTTACCACATAATGAGACATATATATTTATAAAAATGTGCTAAAAACGTAGCTGATCAGGGCTATGAACAATGAACCACTGTAAATGGGTAAACTTTAGAAAGCATTGTTTTTCTGCTGAAAATGGAGAAAATTCAGCACATTCCCATTAAAAAGTATTTAAAAGAAAATTGATTTTTGAGCTGCAGAATCCAAATCCCTATTGGCTTAGAGATGCCAAATCATAAAACTCACAAAGTAATTTTCAGTCATGTTTGATTCTGAACTTACCATCTTCAGATGACAGTCAAGGCTCTAATTAACTACACTGCTGGAAAAAAAAGTTTCCCTACTAGGAAATGCTAATGAAACAATAGTGATAATTAATCATGCCGGTTTCACACTCCTGTCCTGTCTGCATATTTAAACAGAATTTAATTGCCTAACTGACTTCAGAAAGGAAACTTAAAGGGAATCTGAACTCCTAAAGACCCTGAATCCCAAACACTAGTATTGAAATGTGTATTTTCAGTTGTAGACTCACCCCCCCAGACCAGACCCCTATATTCAAATATTTTTTCAGGCTATTATTTTTCATAGTCCATAAACATATGGCAGAAATTCTCACGCACTGTGCTAGTAAGCCTCCCTAAGGGAAAGCACAATCAAAACTACATAAGCTTGCTAAAATCAAGATAATTGTAAACAGGTTACCCAGTAGCCTGATGCATTCTTATAGATAAACATGAGGCATATTCTGGTGCTACTGACTGGAAGCAAAGAAAACTAGTTTTTACAGACTAATTAACACTAAGTATTAGGATCTGATTCATTTGCAGAAAGGAAGTAAAACAGAAGGTTGTCATGCAGCATATTCAGAAGGGTGGGGGGAAGAGTCTGTGGTATATAGACATTCTCCAAGATTAGGAATGATGGGAGAGCAAAAAGATAAGAGAGCAAGATCCACTACAGTCTTCTAACTATAAACAGAAGGATATGTCAGTTTTGGTTCTCTCTGTTTCTCATTTCCCCATGCTTAACTTTGGTTCCTCATGTTTCTGAGGCACTTTGCTTTTTTAAAAATAATATTCATGCAAATTCATCAGCATTTTTGTGTGAATTTCTCCTCATATATTTATGTATAGAGTTTTGACTAATGTACACATTTTTTCATGCAATTTCCTTTGCTATACAGTGGTACCTCGGGTTACATACCCTTCAGGTTACAGGCTCCGCTAACCCAGAAACAGTGCTTCAGGTTAAGAACTTTGCTTCATGATGAGAACAGAAATCGTGCTCCAGCGGCATGGCAACAGCAGGAGGCCCCTTTAGCTAAAGTGGTGCTTCAGGTTAAGAACGGTTTCAGGTTAAGAACAGACCTCCGGAACAAATTAAGTACTTAACCCGAGGTACCACTGTATTGCATTTCTGTATGTTATTTCAACTAATATTTTTATGCACAAGTTCCAATAATAAAAGCATGTTTGTAAGTACAGTTTGGCTGGAGAACTGCATTGCAAATTTTGGACAAATGTGAATTTAGAAAGTTGGCTCTGTTTCAGTTCACATATTGTTTTGGGGTGTGTTTTGTAGATTGGGATTTAAATGTGCACAGATCTGAATGCCAACCCAGTAGGTAAGCCTTCTGCAAACAGATGTTCTCCAAATGTTTTCCCAGGCAGTTTGATCAATAGTCAGGTGTGATGGAAGTTCAAGCCCAAAACATCTGGAAGGTGCCAGATTTGGGGGGGGGGAGAGACATGAACCCTTCTCCTCCACACCAATCACCTTTGCATGAGCAGTCAGTGGGTGCAGAAAATTTCTCCATCCATGCTATTTGTTATTGGCTTGATACTAGCATTTGTGAGATAGAAGATAGTTGGCAAATATTCCATTATCTTAATAAATACTTAAATAAGGGTGGGCTTCTACTGTAGTGGGCCTCAGTTCAAGAAAAGTTGCAAAATTGTAAGATCTGTTTCAAATATTACACCAAGGTTTTTTGAAATCATACATTCATATGGAGATAGATCTGGGAATAAAACTAGAAATTGTACTCACGAAATGCTCTATAGAATTCTTCCAGGCCTAGGTGCTTGTCACTGTTATAATCATCATATTTCAAGAGATCGAAAAGAGAGCAGTCAGACAGATCCTTGCCAAGCTCATCCTGTTTTATTACCTGACAAGAAAATTATAACCATGAAATTACACTGGAGCTCTAAGAGTTGAATGGAATAATTAAGTATTCCTAATATCATTTAATAGATGATTTTACGGATGCTGTAGGGCAATGAACTAGAACTGTGTAAAGTCAGAAATTTCAAGTTGCTTTGTAATTATATAGTGCCATTCATAAAAAAATTAATACATTTTCATTGACTATGCACATTTAGATTTGGAATTCTATGGACATACAATAAGAGCTAACAATGAAATACAAACTATGCATTTTGGATTGTTGAAAGGCATTTTTTTGTCAGGATAATCAGTCTCACCTTTATTATAGATACTGCTCCCAAAGAACTAAGAGAGTCTAATATATCCTCATCATGCATGGAAGAAGAATAGCAAGCGCTTCCTTTCTGCCACTAGCATTCTAATGCAAACGTCAGAGTGTGGCACCTAATATTTCTTGAATGCAGTGATAGTTATCCAAGAGGAATTTCCTACCACTTCTTCTCCAGTATGTCACCCTTTCCCCCACTTCTTGTTTGGTAGACCCTCTGAAAATGCCTGTGGTGTGTGGTCTACTGTGAGAGCGAGGGATCAGGAAAAATCAGGCAACTTTATCATCACCATTATAAGCCACATAACTTTCACAGTTACTAAAACTACCTTTGTTGCTCAGAAAGACAACCTATATTGGAAAAGAGGTAGGTGAATTACGATCCCCTTGGTTGTCCTCAGCTTCTCAGCAGTTTTTGCTATAAACTATGCTGTCCTTCCGGACCACATGTATGGGTTGAGAATTAGAACACTGAATTACGTTGTTTCTGACTCCATCTTATGAAAAGGTACCAAAAATTGCTGCAGGTTAACTGCTGTCCTGTCACATGGGAAATATCCTGTAGGAAATTCTACAGGGTTCTGCCTTAATTCCCGTGCTTATTAAACTTTACTCAAAAATGCAGGATTAAGATTGTATGGAAATTGTTCATCGACATAATGATGATACCCAGATCTAATTCTCTTTTGTCTCTAGGATCATCAGAATCTGACTGTTGGTTCCATCTAGCTAAATATTGTTGCTACCAAGTGGAAGTGACTTTCTGGGATGTAAGACAGGGGTCTTTCCCAATGCTACCAGGAGGTGCTGAATATTGAACTCAAGGCCTTCTGAATGCAAAGCATGTGTCTACTACACTTACAGCCCTTGTGATAGGTACCTTTAAATGACTACGTAAATTAAGGAAACAACTGAATTATTACTGAAGTGATTACTGTCATCGGGGTGGAAGACTGCAGCATAGCTAGCTGGTGTCCAGGAGCCACTGGCCCTGGCATTGAGACTGAGAACATCTCTAAGGCCAACACAGCATTTAGCCACTGACCTTGGTGCTGATTGATTGCTGCGACAGTTTATACAGCTCAGCTTGCTTGACTGGATGTGTGTGTGTGTGTGTGTGTGTGTTACAGGCACAGGGAAATGAACTGGGAAATGTGCACTGGGTGAAAATACTCCACTCTCCTTGAAACACAGCAAGAGAAAATGACCTCCCTGTGTTTTAAGCCACATGTTCCAACCCTCCCTAAATCTGAGCTGAAAGTTCTCGTTTCCTGCTTACTTAAATGCATGTGACACCATCATGTACCCAGATCTGAGCAGCTGCCTGGTGGTTTTGGTGTTACTTTTAAAAAAGTAGTTTTAAAACAATAAAGTTGAAGCAGCAGCTGACATAGGCTGTGAACACCAGTAAACACCAGTTGTGTAAAACAGACCACCTTTAAAGCATTTTAGCATTTGCTAAAACCTCCCTCCCGGCCCCCAACCCACTTCTTTCACACCAAAAATGTTTGCTGGATAACATTCAGATCTGCGCTACAAATGTCAGTCTCTTGCAAACAAAGGCAGCTCCTTATAAGCAGAAAAAGCAATTATAATGTATTTACATTCATTCTGTTTATTTCTTAAAAATGCTGTCCGTCAAAATTGGATGATAAAGAAAGCCTGCACTCCCCTCCTTTTTTTTTAGGTTAGTAAGGATGTTTCCATTGCAACTTTTCTGCTTAAAAATAAAAAATAAAAAATTCCTCGGTAAATTTACCCAACTCAGAGACAGACTTGTGTTTGTTTAATGATCCAGCATGGAATGAGAGGCTAGAAGGTGCTTGTTCTCTTTCTGGTTTTGCAAATGAATGTTTATTCGTGGAGTTCAGAAAGACCACCAGGAATGTAATTTTATGTCCTTTGATTCTAAGTGTCTTACCTATCAAATGTGTCCTGATAAAAGCACAGTCTGAAACTGCCTTAGTATTCACTATCGCCTATGTAAATGAGCTCTGTGAAGATGGGCAAAATCAGCCTTCAACTGTAGGACTCATTTTCTTCTGAGTATAATTTCCACAGCAGTTTCAGCACACGTAAAAATGCTGCTGGTTTTATCAAAGCCAAAAAGCCGGATGGGGGGATGCAGTGAGCTCCCCTTACCCACCCAATTAGGAGCATGAGAATTTGGAGGAAACATCTGGAGAGGCAAGGAGTTCTCTTTGTTTCCTTTTACAATTATATCATGCATTTTGTGTTTTATGCTGTAAACTGCCCTGTGGTCTCTTGGTGAAGAGTGGTATATAAATTCAATAAAAATAATAACCCCAAACCACCCCAATTTTTACGCAAGTTTTGAGATAGAGGCTTTTATTGTGGTGACATTTTTCTTCTCTCCGAAATCAGCTTTCTGCAATCTGTGCTCTCTATATGCTTTAAGCAACTTCTGCCACCCTGACTATTGGCCATGCTGCATCTGGTGAGAGTTGAAAACCAACAACCTATGGAAAGCAGCAAGTTGCAGAAGCTTGGTTTAAACCAGTGGTTCCCAAAGGGGGTGGTGCCACCCTCTGGGGGCTTGCTAAGAGGCAGGGGGAGCTGGAGGTGATGATTTAAGTGACTTTAAACCATTGGGAAGACATTGGGAAACAGGTATCACTTCATCAAGTCCATCCATCACATTAAGAATTTACTCAACAGTGAAATAGTTACTAAATGTGGTGTCTAAGATCCTTCCTGGTATCACTGGATCAAAATTCATCCATTTTGTTGAATTAATCCAACTAAATATATTCTAATTGATTTTGGATAAATGTGCAATCAATCACTACTGTTTCAAAGTTTATGGTGTTATTATCTTCCTTAGTGGGTCATGCAAACCACTATTCTGAATAACAATTTTTGTAGCGTGGGGAGCGCTGGGGGTGAGTTTATGGAACCAAGCAGGAAGTAGCCTGAGAAAGCTAGAGGACCACTGGTTTAAACCCAGGGTGGTGAATGTTTTCTAGCCTAAGCACCATGCTCCCTCCTGAGGTACCTTCTGGGTCTCCCGCCAGTGGTGGGGCCAGAGACAAAAAGTGGCCACAGCAACAGATGTGAGTCTTACACTGGGCTACATTCCAGCAGCCATGCCCATGTCATTCACTTCCCAAGTGTGCTGTCTTGGAAAATAGACAGGGAGGGACTGCAATGGCACCACTTTTCCTCCAGTAGGAGGGAAACCACATTTATTTCAAGGTGGTTGCTTCTGAACAAAACATACCAAACCAGTCAATTATGTATTATTCTGTAAAGACAGCACACATGTCTCCCACATAGCCATTGCTGGTCTGCTTATCATCACTGGGCTGCTATTTATTAATATTCAGTAACCACAGAAGGTGAAAAATGCAAAACGAATAAGCAAATACAACCATAGAATAATTAAACATCTTACAGCTGCAGTAAGTCAATATTCCTTTAGACGGACTTTAACCATTTTTCAGTCAAGGCTGGCAAAATGATTTGTGTGTATATGTATGATTTGCTGAGAGTTGTGAAACTGCATCTATTTGTTGCTGTTGAATATTTGTATATTCTCTTCCTGGGAGCTCAAGGCTGTCTTCGCTTTTATCTTCATAACAGCCCTGTAAGGTAGGCTAGAATGAGAGCTGGTAGTTCAGACATCAAAGCTGTGCAACAGCACATACTTCAGAGTATGTTTTGCCTGTTAGTTATCAAGGTTGGAAACATGCTTGTTTCATTTCAGTATTTTGTTATAAATGTCCGGACTGTGAAATTCTGTGGTTAAAGCAATTGAGCTGCTTTGCTGGCTTTTCTTTACATCATCTCTGAATGGTGTTACATAGCAATGGTGTTGCTGGGGCCCTGCTGGATCAGGCCAATAGCCCATCTAGTCCTGTTCCCACAGGGACCAGGGAAACCCACAAGCAAGACCTGTGTGCAATAGCACCCTCCCCTCCTGTGGTTTTGCGCAACTAGTATCTGGAAACATGCTTCTCCAACCATGGAGGCAGACCATAGCTATTGTGACTAAGAGCCACTGATAGCCAGGAGTGCCATGCATTTGTTGAATGCTCTTTTGAAGCCATCCAAGTTGGTCGCCTCTGGTTACGGATTTTTCAGGGTGCGCACAGCCCCCTGGAATTAATTAAATCCGTAACCAGAGGGCCCACTGTATATTTATAGCGTGCTTTTCTATCCAAGAGCTCCAGCTTGTGCACCTTTCTCTCCCCCCTCTGTTTAGAAGACATCTGAAGGCAGCCCTGTTTAGGGAAGTTTTTCATGGCTGATGTTTTAATGTATTTTTAATCTCTTGTTGGAAGCCGCCCAGAGTAGCTTGGGAAACCCAGCCAGATGGGTGGAGTATGTATAAATAAATAAATAAATAAATAAATAAATAAATAAATAAATAATATTGTTGTTATTATTGTTATTATTTGCAACAGCCTGGTGAGGTAGGAGAGAGACTTTGTGCAGGGCATCAGACAATGACTTTCTCTACACCCCTTGCCACACTGTCTAGCCCTCGGAGTCTTCATAAGGAAACTGTTTCCAGAGGAAGAACTGGGGTGTGAGACTTTGTCATCATGGGGCAGTTGATTGACACATGTGCTGCCCCACCGCCAGCCTGAGGCACCTTTAGAATGGAGTTGCTGCTACAGGCATTATGTGTAAGTGTCTTCTAATGAACCAAATAGATCGTGAGTCATGGGGAGAGCATACAATCAAGTCTGTAAAAATAATGTGTCAATTTGTTACTGGCCAGCATACATTTGTATATATCCTTGTCTGCGCACAGAAGGGTCACACATCAGTCTGTGCTTTCTGCATGCCATTCCTGTGAATGTGTGAATAAGCTTTGCTTTTCATTAAAATATATTTCCTTGGTAACAAAACAAATGCATGAATCACTGGTAAAGTACATTTTACCACTGTGTCTTCCCATAAAACAACTGGTACTCTAAGTATCCACCTCTCAGCATTAAGCAGTCACATTGACACCTGCAATAATTGAAACTGAATTTACAACTATGCAAGGAATTGTAATTGCTTTCATGGCATAGAAAACATGCAAGTAAATTTGTCTCACCAGAGATTCACAGGGGGACTTTCAGCATGATAGCCCTTGATTGACGATTATATTTAGGGTCTGATTCTGTGGGGTTGTAAAATGCCCACAGTGCCTACTAAGCACTCCCATTACCAGATGCTTTGGGGATTTTATTACACCAATAGATCAGAAAGGGAGCAACAAGATGAATCCTATTAGCCACAACCTATAACCCAGAGTTTTGGGGGAACATAATGTGCTATTGACCAACTTTGCTGATTTAGATTGTGCCCCACAATCTATTTATGCCAAGATATTATATATAAAATTAATCATTCCTCTATTCTGGCTTATGTAATTTGTGAATCACAGGGTTAACTTGTTTGAAATACCTAGCTATCTTTTCATTCTTTTTCCATTCTTTCCTTCCTCCCAAAAGAGAGCCCAGGGCAGCTAACAACGTAAAATAGCAAAGACACCTAAGAATAATTTTAAACAGCAAAGAAACGACAATCACGACACATCACAAAGATAATAGCGGCTAAAGCTGCTGATAGGGACCTGACACTCATTATCTCACCAAGATCTGGACAAATAAATGAATTTTGATTTCGTGTGTGCATGGCTGAAGCAGGGGGACAACCTGATGAGATGATGGAGTTCCGCAGATGGGGAGCCACCACAGATAATAACTTCTATCATTGCAGTGTACAGGACTAGCTGACTCTTGGGGTCTGTTCCAGCTCTACAATTCTGTGATTCTATGTTACCATCCATCTCATGGACCATGAACAGGGCCTCTCCCACTAATTGAAACTTTAGGATGAAAGGTACTTAGGAAAATGTTCCTTCAAATTTTGGATCCAAGGTCATTTAGGGTTTTGCATCTTAGCATTAATACCTTGAACCAGGTACAGCAGCACAACAGCAGAAGCCAGTATAGAAATCTGGAGTCTGGAACCAACTCCACTTTTCTCTGCTGCCTAGTTGATCAGCCATCAACTGGGTGGTGCATAAAATATTGTTATCACTGTGTTGCATCAGGGATTTTTTTGTGAGTGCTCATTCACGTATATTGAAATAATAGGGGTGGTAGAAACAAATGGCTAATGGGAGAATGTTCTTCCTGACTCAACAACAGATCAGATGGTTGTGAGACCACCACCAATCTCCTGCTCACAAGGGAGGTAGGACAACATTAAAATTTGCCCCTCCATCAACCATGCCATCCAAGCTGCACACCAAATCAGCACTAGGAACTATGCATTCAGTACTAAATTGGATTATCTAGAACTGGGTCCAACTGCTTTTTGCCCTTCCCTTGGTTTGAGTCATATGGACAGCAACATAGGGTCTCTTTCTATGGAATCTATGCCTACCTTTTTCAGGAGTGGGGACAGCTGTAAAAGATAAAACAGTTGACATTTTTCAGACTTCAAATTTTAGTCCTACATAGCAATACGATCTCAGTACTAAGGCATATCAATAATGTGAGTGATCATAATAAAGTAGGTTGAACAGATGCTAAAGGACACTACCTTGACCCAGCTATAATCAAGTTTATCTACAGCATTCAGCAAATATTTCTTACACTTTACTTCCACGGCTACTATTCCAGGCTGGTTCTGCTTGCACAAAGGCTGTCAATCATGTAAAATGATATCTTGGATTTGTAGAGTACACAGATGGCCTAGGATGAAATGACTAGCTATCATTTGTCTGAGAAATAAAGATGGATTTATCCTCCAGTCCCTGTGATGTACAAACAGAGTGAATTAAGTATCTACAGGACCTTTTATTTCTAATGTTAAGAGAATATTTGTATAGGTAGTATTTGCTGCAATCAAAGACACAAGAGCCCTGATTATACTCCCACAAAGCTATAAATGCAAGACTTTTAGGAGCTGAAATAATATGTGGTGAGGAACAAACTGATCTCACTTTGAATTTTTTTTAAGAGTGTTAAAACAACTGAAACACTTGTGATTACTCTTTCTAGAAAATGTTCAGAGCCTATATGGATCGGAATGCCAGTTGCTGGGATCCACAAGTACAGACTGTGCAAACATAGTATTGGAGTAGATAGGATTTTGACCCGACCCATTAAGGCTCTTCTTATGGCCTTATGTAATCTCCTGGTGAGATCTTATCATATGAAGCAACAAAAATGTAACTAAAGCATTTACCTGTGTCAGTTCATTGCTGTCCACAAGACCATTGTTGTCTGAATCATAATATTTAAACATCTGATCCACCAATAATTTCTTCAAAGCCATTTTATCTTCAACACTTCTTTCTCTTGTTTGTAGCATGTATCTTCTGTTCTGGAGATCCAGCAGAAAGTTTTTCATCTTATTGTAGTCGATTGACTTACAGTTATCCCCTGCCAAGATAATAACATATTTAAGATTACTTGAATTAGATCTTTAAAAATTGTTTCCTACGAAAGGCAGGCTGTTCCTGTTAGCACAACTGCTACAATTGAATTTTGACCCTTAAGCATGTGTAACTATGCCTAGATCAATATAGATATTAAACAATACAATCAAATGGAAAAAATGGATGAACATGACTGGGTTTTTTTTCCAGAATTGTGCAATGAAATTGAGCTTTGTCCATATGTGAGATTTCCAGCCAGCACTTCAACGTATGCTTAGATACAATAGTTATTTTCTAGAATAGTGTGGGAATTAGTCCACAGCATAAGTATCAATAATTAGCATAAATTACAACAATAAGAAGCTAGAACAATATGACAGCATTAGCGCACAAGGAGTTAAGCAGTTCAAACTTGGTTGATGAAAAGCATGTGCAGAACAAAATAAAGCAACTTAAAATTCAGTTTGAGAGAAAAGTGAAAAGTTCCACTGAACTTACTCAATAAGAGTTCAATTTTCTACTTTAAAATGTCAATACAATTACCCAGGTAATCGTTATGCATGTGAGTTTTACTCAGAGAATTCAATCACTTCCTAATGATGACATTTTTCATATGTCTTTGAAAATAATTTCAGTTCTAAAGTATGAAGAATGGATCAATTACAGAAGCTAATAAGGCTCACTAAACAGAGGTAAAGGGGGCATTCAGAAACCTGTCACCATCGACATGTCAAGCTTCTTTCACATAAATTATATTTTATGGAATGAAAAAAATTATAATTAAAAGCCATCAGTTACATCCATTATTTATTTAAAAATAGCAATTAAGTTCATACAGAAGAAAGGTATGGCAAATTAATTCTGGTATAGAGAGGGCATCATTTTTTAGATTAAATGACTCACAGTGATTAGCGAATTCAAATAAGAGACAACCTTGCATGCTCGATTCCAATAAATGGATGATAAGTAACCATATATATATATATATATATATATGTAGGTTTTGGTGTCCTCGGGTGTCTTCCTGTGTAAAAGTTGGGGTGTCTAGGCGACGTTTCGACGAGGTCTCACTCGTCATCTTCAGGCTGGTGCTTTCGGCTTCTTGTTACTGGAACAGAGCAGGATCTCAGTGTTTGAGTTCCTATAAATACTGTTGAGGGGGTGTGGTGTATAGCCTCCAATGTTCTGGGCAGAGAGGAAGTTCCCAGGCTAGTGTGCCTTTTCTTCTTTTGTTCCTTAATTACTTGAGGGATATCTTGAGTGATTTCTTGAGTGATATCCTGAGTACCACTTAGGTGGGTCATTAGGTGTGGATTAGTTGCTAAAGTCTTTGTGTCTTGACCTCTTGAACTTTGTGAAGAGTTTTTCTGAGAAGATGGCTGTACTGCACTTAGTTGTGCTCTGGCTTGGCTTCGTGTATAGGGGCGAGCTGTGGTTTTGTGGCCTGTGTCAGCCAGATCTGTGTAGGGATTGCAGGGGGGTGCAGCATCGAGATAGAGAAACACCCTCACAACATGAACAAGCGTGACGACACATCCCGCTTGCCAGACATCTGGAAATTAGCCCTCCCCACAAAAACTGACACCAGATCCAGAGGCACACAGAACGCTATCACCAATCAACCACACCAGACCCAAACCCAGACCCTCTCCACAGATAAATTACAGACACCATCCAGTAGCCAAACCATGGTGGCACCTCCGGATGCTGCACCCCCCTGCAATCCCTACACAGATCTGGCTGACACAGGCCACAAAACCACAGCTCGCCCCTATACACGAAGCCAAGCCAGAGCACAACTAAGTGCAGTACAGCCATCTTCTCAGAAAAACTCTTCAAGTAATTAAGGAACAAAAGAAGAAAAGGCACACTAGCCTGGGAACTTCCTCTCTGCCCAGAACATTGGAGGCTATACACCACACCCCCTCAACAGTATTTATAGGAACTCAAACACTGAGATCCTGCTCTGTTCCAGTAACAAGAAGCCGAAAGCACCAGCCTGAAGATGACGAGTGAGACCTCGTCGAAACGTCGCCTAGACACCCCAACTTTTACACGGGAAGACACCCGAGGACACCAAAACCTGCATTCCTGTACCCGTGAAAATCTACGAAAGCATATATATATATACACACACACACACACACACACACACACACATTCCAGGCAGTCTGTGGGGTAGGGGGAACCCAGAAAAAAACACCACTATGGCTATTTTAGAGGCTCAGTTCTAAAGCTCATTGGGCTAGTTGACCTTGGGCTTGTTGCTCATTTTCAGTTTAATGTACTTCATAGGATTGTTGTGAGGATACAATGGGGCAAGAGAGAACATTGTACAGTCATGTTGTTGTTGTTGTTTAGTCATTTAGTCGTGTCCGACTCTTCGTGACCCCATGGACCAGAGGTAAAGTCGCTTCAGGTTGAGTGTTTTCAGGTTGCCTTCCGTGGCGACCCAGAAGTAACGGAATTGGTTACTTCTGGGTTTTGCTGCTTGCACATGCACAGACACTCAAAATGACATCGCAGAAGTGGCAAATCGCGGCACGCACAGATGCGGGTTGCGATCTGCTCTGGATGTGAACGGGGCTCTGGAACGGATCCCGTTTGCATCCAGAAATACCACTGTGTGTTGCTTTGTGCTCTTTGGAGAAGAAAGTGGAATACAGATCCAAAAATGAGAAAAAAATTAATTATATTAATAGTACTGTCAGGGAACTGCCATCTAAAGCGCCGGGGGCGCAAAGGCTCACTGAGGTTGAGAGAGGAGTAGCAGCGGAAGAGGGAACCAGTAGAGGGCGAGCAAGAACTCCAAGGGAAAGTGAGTCGGAGGGATGGCTCAGAGACACTTCCAGCGAAAACAGTGGGGAGGTCTCAGGACCTCCTATAGGGACACCCACACCTCGCCGGAAACTGTCACGCCGAGAGGCCAGACGACGTGTTTCCGTTAAAGAGCTTTTATGTTGGAAAAGATTCCGAAAGCAGCCACTTTTGGATTCTACTAGTGATTGACGCAGCCATGCTGGAGGGGCTCTGTCACAGGCAGAGGTTTGAAAACCTGATCAAACTCTGAGGGACTTGCATTTTACGCACAAGCAGCTCATCGTCCCATCACAGCAATCCGAAAGTCACCGAAAGCCAGCTTGTGCAGGGAGAAGCATCATGAGCAACCCAGCCGGAACCGGAGGAGCAGGAGCAGCTGGAGGGGGTCCAAGCCTGGAAGAAAGGTACAGGGCGTTGGAGATCCAGTTGGCGCTGCAAACGGCGAGGCTTGAGGAGAGGAGGGCTCAGGATGCAGAAAAGGGAAAGGAGAAAACCACCCCGCTCGCCAGAAAGGTACCAGGATTGGTGCAGAAATTCGGGGGGGATCCCAGGAACTATCATGCCTTTAGAACAGAGATGCAATACGCTCTAAACTTGCAGTTTGATGACTTCCCCGACGAGGAATCGCGAGTGGCTTTTGTGATTGGCCATCTCGAATCCGGGGCGAAAGATTGGGTTAGACCCCTGATGGCAGTGAATAATGAGATCCTAAAGGACACGAGGAAGTTTTTTCGTGCCATGGACCTGATGTTTTCCAGCGATATTGAGCAGGGGGTGGTGCGAAGGCAGTTAATGGCTTGCCAGCAAGGAAGCAGATCTGTCCGTGAGTACTGGACTGAATTTACTATGCTGATTCATAAATTGGGGTGGGACCTATCGGCGGAGCCCATCCAAATGCTTTTCGAAGAGGGGCTTTCTTCAACCGTCAAAGATGAGCTTTCCCGGGGGCCCAGGGCGGAGTCTATGGATCAGTTAACCAAATCTGCGTTGTCCATAGGAGCGCGCCAGGAGGCGAGGGCTTTGGAAAAGCGGGAAGGGAAAGGAGACCGTTGGAGGGAGTTCCGCATTCCAGACATTCCAGAGCCACCTTTCCCGCCGGCAGAGCCGATGGAAGTTGGAACAGCGCGGGCGCGCGCAGTTTCAAATCCCAGTGAAGGGCGGAAGAAGGAGGGAAAGAGCGCCAAGAGATGTTATCTCTGCCAACAGCCAGGGCACTTTGCCAGAGTCTGCCCACAAAGAAAGGAATGGCAAGGGATGGCAGGAGCTGTTGGGGGAAAGGAAGAGGAAGGCAAGGAGCAAGTAAAAGCCAACGCCTGGCTGCCACCGTCGGGGCACAGCAGCCAGGCCAAAGAGCAGTGAAAGTGCCCACGCCGGAACCTCCCAGACCCGCTTTAGTGATAGAGGTGTTACTAGAACTGCCAAACGGACACCCACTAAAGATCAAGGCGCTTTTGGATTCAGGCAGCTCCTGTAATTTCATGAGTAAGGAGTTTGCAGCTGAGCATCAGATACAGACCATCCCTTTAAGTAACCCCTTGCAGGTGACTACGATTGACGGCAGAGAGCTGTTGGGGGGAGAAGTTAGCCAACAGACTGTCCCGATGATAATGAGGGTGGCAAGGCACACCGAACAGATAGCGTTTAATGTGGCCATCCTGGGAGGAGCGCCCATCATTTTGGGGATGAGCTGGCTGGCGCTACACGATCCGCTAGTGGGCTGGCATCAGAGGGTGGTCTCCTTTGGGTCAGCGCATTGCCTAGAACACTGCAAGGAGGGGAAGGTTTCGGGAGGAGACAGAGTCACCCTAGCCGGGATGGAAGTAATGGACAAAGGGAAGGTGCCCCCGCAATACGCAGATCTGAGCAACGTATTCAGCGAAAGGGAAGCAGACAAACTGCCACCGCATAGACCCTTTGACTGTCAAATCAACCTACTCCCTGGGGCCCAACTCCCAGTAGGCAAGCTGTACGCCATGTCAGACAGGGAGATGCAGGAGCTGAGGGAGTTCATTGACAAAAACCTGAAGCGAGGTTTCATCAGAGAGTCCCGAGCGGTGGGGGGCAGCCCAGTGTTTTTTGTGGACAAAAAGAACACAGACAAACCGAGACTGGTGTGTGACTTTAGGGCCCTCAATGCAGTGTCGGAGCCCCTGGCTTTCCCTATGCCCCGAATTGATGACATTTTGACCAGAGTAAGGAAGGGAAAGATTTTTACAAAGCTGGACCTGCGGGGGGCGTACAATCTGATACGCATAAGGAAGGGAGATGAATGGAAGACCACCATGTTTACCCCTTTGGGAGCCTTTGAATACCTCGTTATGCCCTTCGGTCTACAAGGGGGCTCCGCGTGTTTTCAAGCTTTTATAAACCACGTTCTGGGACCTTTGCTCTACAAGAATTGTGTGGCCTTTTTAGACGACGTGTTGGTGTATTCGGAAGATGAGGAACAGCATGTGAGGGACGTTCGAGAAGTGTTGGGCAGGCTGCAAGCCAACCAGCTGTGGGTGAAACTGGAGAAGTGCCAGTTTCATACCAAGGAGGTGGAATTCCTGGGGTACCGCTTGTCAGACAAGGGATTGGCCATGGATCCAGGCAAGGTCCAAGCGGTACTGGAATGGAAGACACCGAAGACCAAGAAGGACGTGCAAAGATTCTTGGGGTTTGGGAACTTTTATCGGAAGTTCATCAAGAACTTTGCCCACTTGACGGCGCCCATCACCGACTGCCTCAGCAGCAAGAAGAAATTTGTTTGGACGGTAGAGGCGGATCGAGCCTTTGAAGAACTGAAAAGGGCTTTCGCCTCGGAAGAACAACTTCTGCATGTGGATTTACGAAAACCCATGAGAGTGGAAACCGATGCGTCCGACCGGGCGGTAGGGGCGGTCCTTCTTCAACCGGGGAGGAGTGCGTCGGAGTGGAGACCGTGTGCCTTCTTCTCGCGGAAGCTGAATAAATCCGAGAGGAATTACACGGTGTATGACAGGGAACTACTTGCCATTCACGAAGCATTCCGGAGGTGGAGACATTTATTAATTGGGGCACAACACAAGGTGCAAGTGTGCACCGACCACAAGAATTTAGAGTATTGGAGAACAGCTCGAGTGCTCAACCAACGACAAGTGAGATGGGCACAGGAATTCTCCAAATTCAACTTTGAAATTTGTTATGTGCCAGGCCCAGAAAACGTCAGGGCGGACGCGCTCTCACGCAAACCAGAGTATTGGGAAGGGGAGGGGGTGATCGAAGAGAGACATGTCATCCCTGAGGACCGCTGGGTGTGTGGGGCGGCGCTGGTGGGGCAACGAGAACTGGTAGAGGAAACGGAAAATGATGAATATGCCCAGGATAAGCTCAGAGGTCTCAGGGGGGAGGGCGAGAGTCCCGGAGGTTTTGAGGAAAGAAATGGGGCATTGTATTACAAAGGGGCACTGTATATACCCGAAGGTGAATTGAGGGGGAGAGTACTCAAGCAGTTGCATGATAGCCCCACGGCGGGACATTTTGGACAACACAAGACCATGTGGTTGGTTACCAGGGAATTTTGGTGGCCTAAGGTGAGGGAAGATGTAAGGGAGTATGTAAGAGGGTGTGACCAATGTCAGCGAGCCAAAGGGGAAAGAAGGGCGCCGGCAGGGTTATTAGAACCATTACCCACACCAGAACGGCCTTGGGAAGCGATATCAATAGATTTTATGACGGATCTGCCAAAGTCCAAGGGGAAAACAGCCATCATGGTAGTAGTAGACCTGTTAACTAAGATGTGCCACTTTGTAGCATGCTCACATGCAGTCACAGCGGAAGAAACAGCGAAGTTGTTTGTAGAACACATCTTTAGGTTGCACGGGGCTCCCTTGAGGGTGATCTCAGATCGCGGCAAACAATTTACTTCCAGGTTCTGGAGGAAGCTCATGAGCTTGCTGCACGTGGAAGTCAATTTTTCAACTGCCCGGCACCCTGAAACCAACGGGCAGGCGGAAAGAGCAAATGGCATTCTTCAACAATATCTGAGGTGTTATGTCAATGACAGAGAGAACGATTGGGTCGAAAAGTTGGCGTTGGCAGAATTTGCCTACAATAATGCGGAGAATGTGTCCACAGGGATGAGTCCCTTTTTGGCTAATTACGGGTGTCACCCCAGGGCATTTCCAGGGGAAGGAGGGGAGAGATGGAGCGTCCCAGCGGCTGAACATTTTGTAGAAGAGATGGAAGCGATCCATCATCAGCTCCAGCTCAACTTAGAAAGGGCTAAGGCACAATATAAGAAGCAGGCAGACAAGAACAGAAGGGAAGGTGAAACCATAAGGGTGGGGGATCAAGTGTGGTTGTCAACCCAAGGGTTGCCGTTCAAAGGGGGTTGTAAGAAATTGAGGCCCAGAAGATTGGGACCCTTTGAGGTCATTCAGCAGGTCAACCCGGTAGCTTTCAAACTCCGATTACCCAACCACATGAAATTGCACCCAGTGTTCCACAGGTCGTTACTGTCACCATACAGGGGGGGACGTGAAGGGGAGTACGTCAGGGGACCAGCCTTGGAAGAGAGGGAACGCCGCAACCATGTAGCGGAAATCCTCGATTCCAGGTGGAAGGGAAATCAGGTGGAGTATTTGGTGGCGTGGGAAGGGGAACCGGAGTCAGAAAACACCTGGGTAAGTGCAGAGGAAGTCAATGACGAGGTTTTAACAGAAACGTTCCACCAAAGGTTCCCGAGGAAACCTCAGCCGATAGCAAGGTTTAGGAGGGAGTATTTCGGCACCACCGATGAGGAAGAGGAAATGGAAGGGTTCGCGGAGTCGGAGTTGGAAGAGGGAGTGGACTCCGATGACGAAGATTACCGAGAGAGTAGGAACAGCAACAAGTGGAGGGAAGTGTTCGCGACGTCGGAAGATGAGGGAGGTTCTTTCAGGGGTTTTACCTCCTCACCGCCAGTAGGGGAGGAGACGGGAGGGGGTGAAGGGGGCCCTGGAGGGGAGGTGGATGTCAGGGAACTGCCATCTAAAGCGCCGGGGGCGCAAAGGCTCACTGAGGTTGAGAGAGGAGTAGCAGCGGAAGAGGGAACCAGTAGAGGGCGAGCAAGAACTCCAAGGGAAAGTGAGTCGGAGGGATGGCTCAGAGACACTTCCAGCGAAAACAGTGGGGAGGTCTCAGGACCTCCTATAGGGACACCCACACCTCGCCGGAAACTGTCACGCCGAGAGGCCAGACGACGTGTTTCCGTTAAAGAGCTTTTATGTTGGAAAAGATTCCGAAAGCAGCCACTTTCGGATTCTACTAGTGATTGACGCAGCCATGCTGGAGGGGCTCCGTCACAGGCAGAGGTTTGAAAACCTGATCAAACTCTGAGGGACTTGCATTTTACGCACAAGCAGCTCATCGTCCCATCACAGGTACATATAACATATAAATACAAATAAATAATATAAGGAAGGGCTGTGACTTATTTATTCAGTGGTAGCTGATGGAAAACTCTTCTGCAATTTCATGTTGCTGTACTTCACTTATGAATGCACAAGAAAATATATGATGTTCCAAAACAAACAATGATATTTATCTGTCTTACATGTTCCACCTGCCCTTTTATTTCTAGAGTAAATAATTTAGTGTAACTGCACCCTCTCCGATTGCATGGAGCCTGGACAGCCCCTTGGTTTTCCACGGATCTGAGGGCAATGAAACAATCACTGGGACGGCTAGAGCGCCCGTGGCGGATAACTCACTTTGAAGCTGACCGGACATGGGTTAGAGCTCAATGTCGAGCCTACCAAGTGGCGGTAGCAACGGCAAAGAAGACTTTCTTCACCGCCTCTATTGTATCTGCAGAAAACAGCAGCAGGAGACTCTTTCAGGTGGTTTGCAATTTAGCGGAACCACCTGCTACATCGGGGCCCAGTATGGGCCACATGATCTCCTGCAATGATTTTGCAAAGTTTTTTTGCAGATAAAGTCAATCAGATTCAGGAAGAGGTAGACTCTACTGTGGGAGCAGGGCTGGGGCGGGAGAGTGCTAGAGTCCTGTCCAGTCAAGTTGTGTGGGATCAATTCCAATCTGTTACCTCCGAGGATGTGGACAGGCTGCTTGGACGAGTGAAACCAACCACCTGTCTCCTTGATCCTTGCCCACCCTAGCTTATAAAAGCTAGCCGGGAAGGGCTGGGCGATGGGCTTCGCGGGATGGTGAATGCTTCACTCTGTGAGGGAGCCTTCCCAGACCTGCTGAAAGAGGCGGTTAACAATCTGCTTCTTAAACAACCATCTTTAGATGCGGCCAATATGGCCAACTGTCGACCAGTCTTAAATCTTCCATTCTTGGGCAAGGTGATTGAGGGAGAAGAAGAAGAAGAAGAAGAAGAAGAAGAAGAAGAAGAAGAAGAAGAAGAAGAAGAAGAAGAAGAAGAGTTTGGATTTGATATCCCACCTTTCACTCCCTTTAAGGAGTCTCAAAGCGGCTAACATTCTCCTTTCCCTTCCTCCCCCACAACAAACACTCTGTGAGGTGAGTGGGGCTGAGAGACTTCACAGAAGTGTGACTGGCCCAAGGTCACCCAGCAGCTGCATGTGGAGGAGCGGAGACGCGAACCCGGTTCCCCAGATTAGGAGTCTACCGCTCTTAACCACTACACCACACTGGCTCCCAGTGGTTGCTGAACAACTCCAGGCACGCCTGGAAGAAGCAGACCATTTGGATCCCTTCTAGTTGGGATTCAGGCCTCATCATGGGACTGAAACTGCCTTGGTCACACTGGTCGATGATCTCTGGCGGGCTAGGAACAAAGTTGAGAGCTGTTTCCTAGTTCTGCTGTATCTCTCAGCGGCTTTTGACACCATCAACCAGAACATCCTTCTGGATCTTCTAGAGGGGCTGGAACCTGGGGCACTGTTATACAGTGGTTCTGCTCCTTCCTCCTGGGCCATGTTCAGAAAGTGGTGGTGGGGGATGAGTGCTCAGACCCCAGGGCTCTCACTTGTGGGGTGCCTCAGGGTTCTGTCCTCTCCCCCATGCTTTTCAACATCTACATGCAGCCGCTGGGAGAGATCATCAGGGATTTGGACTGGGTGTTCATCAGTAAGCAGATGATATCCAGCTCTACCTCTCTTCCAAATCAGAACCAGTGAAGGCGGTGAAGGTCCTGTGTGAGTGTCTGGAGGCGGTGGAGGATGGATGGCGGCTAACAGATTGAGGTTGAATCCTGATAAGACAGAAGTACTGTTTTGGGGGGACAGGGGGCGGGCTGGTGTGGAGGACTCCCTGGTTCTGAATGGGGTAACTGTGCCAGCTGTGGAGCCTGGGAGTCATTTTGGACTCACAGCTGCCCATCGAGGCACAGGTCAATTCTGTGTCCAGGGCAGCTGTTTATCAGCTCTATCTGGTACACAGGCTGAGACCCTACCTGCCCGCAGACTGTCTCACCAGAGTGGTGCATGCTCTAGTTATCTCTCACTTGAACTACTGCAATGTGCTCTATGTGGGGCTACCTTTGAAGGTGACCTGGAAACTACAACTAATCCAGAATGCGGCAGCTAGACTGGTGACTGGGAGCGGCCGCCGAGACCACATAACACTGGTCTTGAAAGACCTACACTGTCTCGTGTATTTTTTAAACAAGAGAAAAACAACTACCAGATTTTTAGAAGACATCTGAAGGCAGCCCTGTTTAGGGAAGCTTTTAATGTTTAATATATTGTATTTTAATATTCTGTTGGAATCTGCCGAGAGTGGCTGGGGAAACCCACCCAGATGGGTGGGGTATAAATCATCATCATCATCATCATCATTGGTTTGGAATCTTCTCTCCCCTGCTTCTCCCAATCGTACAAGAGCTACAATCTCAATGATTTGCTAGGCTTTCTCGCTTGTCAGGAGTGAGGAAAATCCATAGGAACTGATGCAAACTTTAATTAGAGAAGGCTGAAGTGTCCTCTACTACTATTACTGAATATGATGATGATGATGATGAAAGATCAACAACAGCTAGACAAAAATTAACAAGGGTTTGTTTGTTTGTTTGTTTGTTTGTTTGTTTGTTTGTTTGTTTTGCTTTCCCCTGTCCTGGCAAGGCTTCTAAATACCTTGTGACAGGCAGAAATCCAACAGAGACAGTGATGAGAGAACCTACACTTGTTGAATTTTTAAGCATGGGAGTATGATTTTATTTCCCTTGGGTAAAGGTAAAGGTAAAGGTACCCCTGCCCGTACGGGCCAGTCTTGCCAGACTCTGGGGTTGTGCGCCCATCTCACTCAAGAGGCCAGGGGCCAGCGCTGTCCGGAGACACTTCCGGGTCACGTGGCCAGCGTGACAAAGCTGCATCTGGCGAGCCAGAGCCGCACACGGAAACGCCGTTTACCTTCCCGCTGGTAAGCGGTCCCTATTTATCTACTTGCACCCGGAGGTGCTTTCGAACTGCTAGGTTGGCAGGCGCTGGGAACGAGCAGCGGGAGCGCACCCCGCCGCAGGGATTCGAACCGCCGACCTTTCGATCGGCAAGTCCTAGGCACTGAGGCTTTAACCCACAGCGCCACCTGCGTCCCCCTTTCCCTTGGGTAGAAATGCTTTAAAGACACTGTGTTTTACCTGAGATTAAAAAATGCAGTTGTTTGGTGCAGAAGTTTTTTTGTTTCTTTAAAGGCAGAGATTCAATGGGTATCATAGTGGCAATTTCACAGAATAGCTGTGTTTCGGTTTCCACATTTGGGGGGAAGTCAAGATTAATCGGGTTTTCATTGAACTGTTAGCTGTACCAACCTTCTTCCCATCTCTAATTATTATTAAAATAAACCTGCTAAACAAAACTAGTCACTCTGAGGAAGACACAGATATAAATTCTGACTTTTCATGAAGGATACTGGATACGAGTCACACACACAAACACACACTTGCGTAGAGCATTAGGTCACCAAGACACTTTGTTGCCTGAGGGAAGGCAAGATGGTGCCAGACGTCTACTGGACTGGATGTTGAACCTTACTTCAACAGTGGCAATGGGGACCATGCCTGATAGCTCTGTACTCCAGCAACTCATCACAGTTGCTTGCCCTTTAGCATCTGCCACCTGAGGTGACTGCCTCACTGCTAATGGGAGGGACCACCCAATATGCATACAGAATGTGAACTGTTAATCAAAATGGTTTATTAAAACCAAACAAACCACCCAGCCACAGAAAGGCAGACTTGGGAGCTCCTATGATTCAGGTGCTTTTTGTTATGTTTTTCAGCCCTTGTAAGGTTGATTTATCTACCTTATCTGGATCCAACCCATTATGTTTCTTTATCACATCTGTTAGGAAATATATTAGATACTAGCAACAGTTAAACATACTATTTTGATAGAGCATTTCAACATGATAATAGCAGTAATTTCCTACAGCGAGTACCTGTTCACTCTGAACATCACCCAGCCTTGGAATTACAATTCTAGTCATGCTACTAAAGAAGCCATCCAGCATGTTTCCCATCTCAGTCAGAAGCCTATACAAATCAAGTCAATATTTAAACAACTTGCCTGAAAGCCTGTCATTATGCTCATAATGTACAATAATGGTGATAGTTTAGTGTAAGGGGGGAAGTCTTGAGCTAGATCATCTGCAATCTATAAGCACACAATTTCATTTTCCATTTTCAAAAGTCAGGTAGCATTCCTAATTAAGATGCTCTCATTTCCAGCTATTTCCCACAGAAATGTCTGTATTCAATTGACCCCAAGTAATGTTATTTCTCCCCCTTTCTTTCTACACCTCACTTTACAGCATGGAAATGACATTCTCAGTTTTACCAAGAAGAGAACATACATGGCCACTCACTGTAATTTTACAAATTTCCAGAGGCTTTAAAAATACTCATAAAAACTGTATTATTTTGGTCTGTGCTCATATGACAAGTGAACTAACATGACTTAATATACCCGTATTTTTCGCTCTATAAGACGCACCAGACCAAAAGACGCACCTAGTTTTTGGAGGAGGAAAACAAGAAAAAAAATATTCTGAATCTCAGAAGCCAGAACAGCAAGAGGGATCACTGCACAGTGAAAGTAGCAATCCCTCTTACTGTTCTGGCTTCTGGAATAGCTGTGCAGCCTGCATTTGCTCCATAAGACGCACACACATTTCCCCTTACTTTTTAGGAGGGAAAAAGTGAGTCTTATAGAGCAAAAAATACGGTAAGTTTAGAAGTGTAATTAGAGAAAGAACTGAATTTTCAGAGATATTACAGAGTCTCTCTTTCTCTCTCTTTCTCCCCTAATCCACCATTACTGTATTTGTGGAGAAGACCATGAATGCAATCCATAAACTGTAATGACAGTTTACATCTTACTGGAATTATTAGCACTGAAGGGCCTGACATGTACCATTGTGATGGAGGTACTCAACATTCTGTGGCCTGAGTACAATGGCAAGCAATTTATTGTACTGCTTGCAATATGGTACCGTTTTACTTGCAGTATCATTAGCTATTATCCATCTACCAGTTTCAAGTTATTTATTCTAGCACTAATACCTTCAACCATCACGTAAGGTTGATTTGATACCCACCCCCTTGTTTCCAATGTAAAATCTTCCTCACCCCTTCTTCCCTGGTGGTGGGGGACCATTTTGTAGTTCACCTCAGGTATCAAAATGTCTTGAGCCAAACCTGCTCTCAGTCTAACCTACTTCAGAGTACTGTTGTGAGGATAAAAGCAGTGGTGGCCATGTGTGCTTCACAGAGGTCCTAGGAGAAAGGTGAGATAAAAAGTGTAATAATAAAAAAAAGGAAAGAGCGGGTTAAATTTTAATACTGAAAGAGGCAAACCAGTGAGCAGGTAAGGTGGTGGATAGTTCAGCTCACCTTACCCACACACTTCTTAGACCACGTACTCCCCATTTTGTATGTGAACAAAGAAGACATATGAACAAACATGTCTGCCTCTGTCGTGTTTAATTTGGCCATGAGAAACAAACAGGTCAAGTTATAGTTTACCTAGTCTGGATACAGACTGGGGGGGGGGGAATTGGCCCAGGATTTGCCAAATGGTTGATACTAGTCTTTCTATGAAGAAGCCAATTATGTGGTTAGTTGAAGCATCTCCAGCCTGCACTGCTCATCAGTAAAGTAGTGGCCATTATTTTAAATCCCACTCCTTTTTGCCTGGAAAATGTTCCACATACTATGGTAATTGTTTGTTGAAAGATGGTGACTTCACAACACCATATTTATAGAAAACAAAATGAATCGTTGCATTTTCTCTGCATTGCCACTTTTAATAGCTAGTTTTTTGTCTATTCAACTCCACTTATTATAGAGGCTGTTCTGTTTGCTATACATTACCAGGAAATAAGCACAGTTAGCCAGTGATGTGACATATGTCAGTGGGACATACGGCAAAGTGAGAAGGACCTTGAGAAGGACCAGCATGGCTTTTTGTCTAGAATTTAATGTTAGTTCTAGTCAATATTTTAAAATGGTTTGGTTTTCTACTAAATCACTGTATGGTTAAATGAAAAACCTAATGGAAGTTACTTCTGCTAACCTCTCCATCCCGTGTTCTTTTCTAATATTTTTCAAAGGTTCATTCAAATGATTCATAGATTCAAGCAATTTGTGTTTTATTTTTTCCCCATCTATGCCATAATTTGTTTCTCAATACTTGAGATTTATGTCATGCTTTTTTATTGGCTTCAAACAGGGGGCTGAGATCATAAATCCACCTTTCCCCCTCATACATATGCAAAAACAAAGTTATGACAGTGAAGCAACAAGAATGTCACTTTACTCCTTTTCTGTATATGAAGTAATTATTCAAAACTGGTGCTCTTTTGTCATAGAATAAACACAAAGGAGCATATTTGTTCCCTTGTGTTCCCTTGCATCTTTGTGGTAGTAACTTTTGAAACTATTGTAAGGTAATGATTCAAAGTGCAATGTAGGTCCCCCCCCCCTCATGAGTGGGCTTCAAACTAAGATGCTACACATAAGCAAGTACTAAACAATATTCTCTGTTTGTAAGGTTAAATACAGGACTATTTATAAAAAGATATGAACTGAACAATATTCAGTCGTTCTTGTGAATATATTTGTTACTGATAAGATTAAAGGAAGTGGGTTCAAAGAAGTGGTACTGTTTGAAATCTGTGTGAACTTCTGGGCATTTCCTGTTTTCCCTGGAAAATCAATCTATGCTATTTTCTGCTTTATTGATTTATTGACCAATTACATTTATATCCCACCTTTTCCTCTCAGGAGTTCAAGGTGGCATACGTGGTTCCTCTTCCTACCAGTTTTATCCTGACAACAACACAATGCAGTAGGTTAAGCTGAAACTAAGTGACTGGGCATAGGTCAGCCAGTGAACTTCATGGCTGAATGGGGATTTAAATCCAGGTATTAGTGTAATACCCCAACCATTAGACCACATTGGCTCTCAACACAGACTACTGCAGAACTTCAGAGTTCTTTCCTGATTTTCATCCAAAGTCGGTGTTGCTATTTTTACTAACCAAAATAATCGAAGTTCAAAATTTCAAAATATTTCTCTTAGGTTTTCCAAGACTGCATGCAGCAAACACATAAGGGGCTGCTGATGTAAGATGGAGGCCTTGTCCAATACAGTATTCATTACTCAAAGTCTTCTGCATAGTAGATATAGGGTATTACACTTTACAATTAAAAAAAGCCTTCACTTTGTGAAGGAAAGGGTGTAGGCAGCAAATCAGGAACCCAATAAGGCCAGTCCGCAACCCCTCCCTCCTGTGAAGGACAGTGGCTTTCTTCAGCTTTGATTTACAGACTGTAAAACTTCCAATTTTAAAATAGTAATGCTTTTGTTATGCCCACAACTGAGGTTTCTGAGTTAATAAAATCTCCGTATCAATTGATGCAATAAAATATAAGTTCAGCTTGTAATTGAACACATTCAGAATAGAGATTATTCTTATTTGGAGAAGAACATTCCCAGCTTGGAAAGCAAAAAGTGTTTTTTGAGCATGTTTGGTTAACAAACAGAGCAACTGTTTAATACAGCAGCGCCAAACATTTCCAAAAAAACCCCCACAAATTATTTGCTGACCTTTCGTTGAATGAAACTTTCATGAAATGAAACTTTCACAAAAGATTGAGGGAGAGGTGAGGATACATTTCTGTTTGTTTTATTTAATAAAACTTACAAGGGAATCACTCCAAAGGCATTCCAGGAAGGGGTTGAAAAAGATTCAGGTCCTCTCAGCCTTTGAAAGTGAACCTTCCCATTTCACAGCCCTTGGGCTCACATGTGGGTCAGAATGTTAGAAGCGGAATAATCAACAGACCAAACTACACACGCCTGTACTGTACGTATGGGGACAGCCATCTCCCCCCCTGTACAATTCCACAGGAAGGTTCTGCATATTAAGATGTACAGTCATTTTAAAAGCCCCCCACCTTTTTTTTAACTGCACGGCTATAGAGTTGCCTTAAGCAGCTTCCAGTGTTTAAAAGGTTAACGGAAGAAAGAGGCAGCCCATGGACCATCTCATTAACGTCTTCTTGTAAATGTGGGCAGATTTTTAAAGGATTTTTCCTTAATAATAATAAATCCTATAAATGGGACAAAACAGAGCCATTTTTTTATTTTTTTTGTGGGGGGATGAAACCAGCTCAGGGTGGACATAAGTGTGCCCCACCAACTGGAAGGAGAACAAGTCCACAGCTTTCAGCTGACCACCCTTTCTAAAAGAAAAAAAAACCCCTCAAAATTTAGGGGAAATTCCTTTCTCTGCAGTATAACAATGGAATGGGGTGGTAATATTTTCAGGAAACTTGGAGCAGAGGAATTCATCCCAGCCTTAGTTTTGTAGCTGCCTGTTAAACTCCTTACTGTTGAAATTCTTGTTGACTGCTGTGAACAACATAACAAGCCTCCATAACCAACCTACATCTATCTCTATTTGGGTCAATTCTCTCATTTATTCCTTGTAAATACGAATGTTCCTCATCCCAACCTAAACACCTCTCTTGTTTCTGGGAGTATTTGTTTTGGCAGTTTCCAAGTGTCTCTTTGCCATGTCTAGTGCTGGGAACTACAATTCCTCAGGGATAATATACAATAAGAACACTTGTATGTGGCACCATCAGTTTGCATCATTCAACTTTATCAACCAGGCAAGAAATCTTGGAATACAGATAAGTCCAACCCCCATTGCTTGCTAAGAAACAGTTACTGAGCTGACTCTGAACTGACATGGAGTGTTCGCTCATCACTAAAAATAATAATAATAGACACAGTGGTAGTCAGGAGGAGGAGCAGAGACATCTAATAATGTTGTTTAAATACTTTCTTCAGATTTAAATGTTTTGATATTTATGATTATATTCAAATTGTGCTTTATCTATGGCTACAGTACTGTTTGAATAGCTATTGTATGCTGCCCTGAGATCACTGCTGATGAAGGGCAACAAGAAATAAATAAATGAAATAATTCCTTGAGACATCCCACATGATTCAGGAGGATAACTAAGTTACTGTGTCTTTCGCCATAACGTAAAATGCAAAAAAGAAGAAGAAGAAAAAACTTACACACCTCCTCTTTATGGCAGAGAGAGCTTATTTATTCAATTTGCAAATTACAGAGTGTAGCAGAAAGAAGCAACACATGTGTATACTTTACCTCACAAACTGAAATATACAAAACAGCCTTTGAGCCAAATCTAAACACAGGCTGATCCTCAGCCCGCTGCCTCTGCCAACATACTCAGAAGCCATGCTCCCCACTGCCCACATGCTCAGAGCATACCAGGTATGACTCTGCATGTGTACTAAAATACACATGTAGAGCTCTTTTACATGAGGGTCCCTCCATTGGCCTATGGTCCCCCTTCTTGTGTGAAGGAGCATGCCAGAGATCTGGACAACAGGGCGTAGCCTCTGAGTGCATCAGCAATGGGGGTGCTAGCCCACATAGCCCTGTGACTTCCCTTGAGACTTTTTTCAATGTCTGGGTTAATCTTCTGAACTCCACTTCATTCATGAAAAAACACTTGTGATTTTAGGGTCCTTTTCTTCCCAGGCATGAAACTACAGCATTTTAGGGGTTGACTTCTACTCATCTTTTGCAAAACAGTTAATCATAGCACTACTATCTGAAATAGCATGAGTCAAGAAATACCTAAATATAAACTGGTTTCATATCAATATTTTGTCAAGTAAATAACATGTCATGTTCCTGCAGTTTAATGTTAGGCTTAACATTTGAAACCACCATTCCAAATTTGAATTAGATTTACATAAGATCTCTTTTTACACCCTGAGAGTCCAATACTACTTTCTTCACTTATGAATCACTATGACATACACGGTTATGGCTTGCACTGCCTGCTTCCAATGCTTCTGAAAACAAAACAAATTATTTATTCTCACTTAAATTATATAGGGTGCCCATGAAGATAAACACTACTGAGGCTGAATTAAACAGACATTAAAAGATTGACATTAGAATTTCAAAGCACTTATCTCATTCATACTCCTATCGGGAGTAGCTACTATTTATGCATTTTTGAACAATACAATTCTAACACAGCTCCAAAGCTGGCATATTGTCAAGGAAGTATACACAAAATGAATAGGAAGGCTGTCTTGAGAAACGAATAGCTCAACATGATACATCCTTTTGTAAGTATAACAATCACTCTAAGACTGAAAGACTCTGTAGATCAAAAACAAAATGTGGGCTATTACTTCCTGCAAGTACTCTCTCTCTCTCTCTCTCTCTCTCTCTCTCTCTCTCCACTTAGGATCACTATGGATTTGGTAAATAGCTCAAGATGATAAGATGTTTTAATAATGGAAAGATCCTCCCCCTTTTTCTAAGGACACAGAAACACATATGTATTTAACAAAATGTATATACTGGTAGCTTTTTTAAAAAACGTGTTTGCTGTACTGAAATAAAGATAGCATCAATATATATATCATGCAAGAGGGAAACGACAACTGAAAAAATGGCACAATCCTGAATAAGATAAGAGCAATCAATGGTCAGTGGATGATGGTACCACAGTTACCACTGTTTGCAATAGAAGTTTGCAACAGAAGAAGCAAACTTTAGAAGAATGGTCAGGGGTGATGGAAAGGACAATGAGACATTAAAAAGACAACAGTAACCTGGGAATCATTAGCCGGTAAAACTATTTTCTCCCAGTAAAAGAAATGAAGATATATAGCTATATATATTCTCATATATAAACTCTACAGTGGTACCTCACGTTAAGTACTTAATTCGTTCTGGAGGTCTGTACTTAACCTGAAACTGTTCTTAACCTGAAGCACCACTTTAGCTAATGGGGCTTCGTGCTGCTGCCGCGCCACCAGAGCCCGATTTCTGCTCTTATCCTGAAGCAAAGTTCTTAACCTGAAGCACTATTTCTGGGTTAGCAGAGTGTGTAACCTGAAGCGTATGTAACCTGAAGCGTATGTAACCGAAGGTACTACTGTATTTGATGGAGTTACAAGCTTGGTGGATTGGGGGAATGCTGTGGACACAGTGTATCTTGATTTCAGTAAGGCTTTTGACAAAGTCCCCCATGATATTCTTGTGGGGAAGCTGGTAAAATGTGGGTTGAATGAAGTACCAATTAGGTGGAGTTGTAGCTGGTTTTAAGCTGACATTCCTGCATTGCAGGGTATTGGACTAGATGACCCTTCGGGTCCCTTCCAGTTCTACAATTCTGTGATTCTGTGATCATAAGCATTATTGTGCTACCTTGATTTTTTTTAAAAAGAAGAAGAAATCTTTACAAAGACTTGCAAATCTCATTTACGTTTGCACTGCCATAAATGACCCAGCGAACTCTTAAATTTCATTTTGGAATTATTTAAAAAGCAAAACAAAATCTCCTTCCAAAATCAAACCCGTAAACTGCTGTTGGAAATTTAAACACATGCTAGTATGTTACAGATGGTGAGTGAGCCATGTGGATTTATGATGTTAAGCTGTTTCAGAATGAAGGAACATTAATAAGCATGTAAGGCAGCAAGGCCTATCATGTGTAATTATATTTAGACCTCTGTTACATGCTACATATGCACTCTACAAGCCAGTCCGTTTGGACTGATGAAGATTAAATTAACTCCATTAATTCCTAATGAATTCCATTAATCACTAATGAGGCTGTATTCACTTTGTTTCCCATATTATAACAACTTCAAGCAAATATAAATGAAATAAATTAACATGACATTCTCCATCCCTTCTGTTCAAGGAGTTTATTAAGATGGGATGAAATGAGAAATATAAAAGGCAGCCCATCCCTAAGGACATTGTTGTTGAAAGTGAAGGTCAAGACAAGAGTCCAGATCAGTTCTGCATTTTCCTCCGCAGTGGAGTCAGACCAGCTATTGCTGTCAGTTCTTTTCCCACAGGACACAGACAATTTTTACCTGTCACTATTTATTCAGACAGACAACATGAAAGGGAGGGGGAGGAACAGCATCCGTATGCTTCAAGATACAGAATGGTTAAATCAAATCAAACCAAAGACTGCCATAAACTTTTGCTCTAGATCTCTGAAGTTTATAGAAGCTTTAGAGCACCCCTTGGCTTGGGGTGCTATTTATCTCTTTGACACAGTTTATGTGTTCTTACCTAGTTACAATCTCATTCAAAATAGGTTGCAAATGTGGGTTTAGAACAGTAGCTTTAGACTGCAACACATTACTAACTTACCTGGGAGGACGCCCACTGAACTCAATTGGATTTATTTCTATGTAGACATGTACAGTATTCCAGCCTCAGTCACTTCTGACAGTCTCAGTCATGGCTAGAATCACAAGACAGTGTTTACAGGAAACACAAGATCTAGATCATACTTTCCTCAACACAGAAGCTGTTAAAATACAGTGGTACCTCGGGTTACATACGCTTCAGGTTACAGATGCTTCAGGTTACAAACTCCGCTACCTCGGGTTAAGAATTTGCTTCAGGATGAGAACAGAAAATGTGCTCCGGTGGCGTGGCGGCAGCGGGAGGCCCCATTAGCTAATGTGGTGCTTCAGGTTAAGAACAGTTTCAGGTTAAGAACGGACCTCCAGAACGAATTAAGTTCTTAACCCGAGGTACCACTGTATTATCCTTAGAGGGTAAGATTAACCATCTTATTCTACCTTTGTTGTGAAGGAACAGAGATTTCAGCTGAAGATCTATCTGTAAAATCTACAAAATAGGTTGCTAACCTAGTCACTAAATTTGGCATTCTTTGGGCTGTCTTTTTAGTCTCTCAAATGTATTATATTTCAGGTATTAAAGGGAGACATCTTCCTATTATCCCTGATCATTAAACATGCTGTCTCAGTATGGTGGGAGTTGGATTCAGTATCTAGAGGGCATCCTGCAGGATACAGCTGCTATATAGGATCTATACATTCAGCCAGGTGTCATTTGCAAAACCCTTTGGCTCTTTTTGAGCTGCTGCAGTCACCATTAAATCTACAAACTGTCTGATCCCAGCTGTATTTAACAAATATTTTTCAGCTCCCATGACCAAGAAACTGCAAGCAGAAAGATTACTGTTTCACACGGGTTAGTTTCAGAATTCTTCTGTATTTTTGGTAGAGAAAGTTCCATAATTAAATGCATGCTTTTCCTTTTCCAGGTTTGTTTGAATTGCAGTCTTCCAAACTGCTTACTGACTCAATCGTTAAAAAAAACCAGACACCTGTAAATATATTTTTCACACATAATTAAAATTATTCAGCATCACTTCAGCATTTCCTCTAGCTCTCCCCATAGACAAGATGCTTCTGTCAAGCAGCTGGGTGGACTACTTCAATCTTTCAAATACGAATTAATGGAAATATAAAATAGGATTTACTGAGCGATGGCAGATGGCTGGAGGATTTTGTAGAGGTGTGACTGGTCTAATTTACAGCAAGAGTGAGTTCAACCTCTTGCTGTGGACAAAAGGTTAGTTCTGCATTACATTACGAACTTTTTGCTTGATTAAATGCCAGGAGAGAACACACCATTTTATCCTAGTTCCTTGAATATCAACCTACCAGACAGAGATGATGCCTTTCTATCCAGAGTGTAGGATAGAAACACAACTCAGTTTTGCTCCCTAACTATTAGAGTCTTATTATACTGAAACTGTTCCAGTATAATATAATGCACTCATGGAATGCTGTCCAATGTATAGCAGAGATGAGGAACCTGTGATCCTTCAGATGCTGCTTAACACCCATCAACCACAGCATCTGTACTGGAACAAGTTTCTGTACTTGTTAATAGATACCCAGGTTCTAGGTAGAGTCAGAAAAAAATTACTCAGAACTTCAGTTGAAGCATGCATTAACATTATTATTTTTAAAATAGTCAGCAGGGAGTTTAGTTGTATTGAAACTGTGCAGGGAGGGGCTCTTTAACCCTTTGCCACCATTGAGAACAGGTTACTACCCACTGCAAATATGTGCCACCAATATATCTATCTGTGGCTGAATACAGGAATAACACAATGTCTAGGTTGGCTTCTAGTACTTTTCATACATACCAATATACAACAAATATGAAATATTTTATAGCTTCTAATTCTTGTGAGTTCTGTAGTGATCACAGTCAATGTAATGTTTATTTCAATACCATATGCCAAGTTTTTGCCAGTTTCAAAATCACATGTGGTATCTTCTTAACTCAATTTAACCCCTAAGGTATTCATAGATACAGCATATGCCTGTTAATTGACCACTGTGCAGCCATATGAGTTTGGAAGTCACACATTTAAACAGGAACAGTGCCTATTCTCTGGATAAATATAAAGGTAGCATGTTTTCAAATATAGGACACACATTCTGTTCTCACTAAAAGCTTCTAAGGGGAAAACCAGGATAAGACAACAGATCCTGTCAGCCATTGTCTGAAATGAAGCAGAAGAATACATGGACACCTTTCAGAATCACACTCCACCCTGGCAGAAAAAGAGGGGGGGAAGGATGGCACTTTTATTATATTAACAGCCATCAGCTAAAAAGGAAACATGTTCTGTAATGTAATAAAATGGCTGAGGCTGCCTACAGTCTAACTTACCATAATTGCTAAAAATGGGATCTCTTGTTTCAAGAAAGGATAAACATGGTGAGGACAAACAACAGGGAATAGCACTATAGTGACTTTCCACCTTCAAATTATGTTCACTGAGGATGAGAATGGGTATGTCTCTATTTCTACCCCAAATTTCTAACAAGTTTCCCCCTCTTCCCTGTCAGAATTGTTGTAGGGTCTTTTCTTTTTTTAAGAACTATATTGGAAAAACAGTAAAGAAGCCTAGTAAAGTCAAACATACTTGGCTAGGAAACATTAACGTTTTAAATTCCTAAAACATAAGCACAGGTCATCATAAAATACATTTAATTTGTTGTGCACTTGACAACTCCACCCTTAGGGAAGATTGCCAGAGTCAAACTACACATTATGCTTAGTGCATTTTCCCAGTGGTTCATAGATGCATGAATGTGTGGGGAGTTGTTGTTCCACTCTCAGCTGGGAGAAGAGATAAATTTCCTTTTCCAGTTTGCTGTGATCCAGACAACAATTGGGGTTCCCAATGCCTATATTTAATTTAAAAATGAAGAGAAATGTAGCTGCACGTTATGCATTAAACATAACAAGTAGTTTGACCCTCACTCATGTGTTTACCTTCGTGTGCTTTGTACAGTATTGGAAATGAATTGTTCATTCAGTTAGTATTAGTAGTTGCAAGTGTTACTACCTTGATAAATTAATCACAGCACAGTCCTAACTCACTCATCCTATTGAATTCAGTGGAACTTTCTTCTAGGTCAGCTGGGTTAGGAGTATAGTCTTATAATAATAGGTTGCTAAAGTAAGCCATTAAAACAATGTAACTCCATATTGATTTGAGAAGCACCCGAAACTTCAGATATTTGGGCTGCTGTGAACAATATAACCTTCTTTTGGCAGCAGCACAATATGAAGAGCGATGTTTGCCCAGCAGCAGCTCAACATGCAGGCTTTAAAAAAAGACTGCCACTACAAATGACCAACAGAACTGGTTTAAAGTAGCATTGAAACAAACTATGCAATAATAGCCGGTAAAGCTGATAGCTACTTCATGCGCAGTTGGCGCTGTGGTTTAAACTACCGAGCATCTTGGGCTTGCCTATTGTAAGGTTGGCAGTTTGAATCCATGCAATGTGGTTGAGCTCCCGTTGCTCTGTCCCAGCTCCTGCCAACCTAGCAGTTCAAAAGCATACCAGTGCGAGTAGATAAATAGGCACCACTGCAGCGGGAATGTAAATGCCATTTCTTTGTGCTCTGGCACTCGTGGTTTAGTCATGCTGGCCACATGACTTGAAAAGCTGTCTGTGGACAAACACCGGCTCCCTCAGCCTGAAAAGTGAGATGAGCACCGCACCCCATAGTTGCTTTTGAGTGGACTTAACCACCCAGGGATCCTTTACTTTTTTACCTTACTGCACATAAATGCATGGCTTCATGTGCCAACGATGATAGGGATAGCAAACCTATAGTCCAACAACAACTGGGTGGGGAACCACATTGGCTACCCACTGCACTATGAAGTTGCAGTTCCTTGCAATGTGGGTTTTAGCCATTGTCAAACAAAACACAGCATAATCTCTAGAAGTCAATAGCACATATTGACGTCTAGTTGTTTAAACCAGGCTTCCTCAACCTTGGCCCTCCAGATGTTTTGAGACTACAATTCCCATCATCCCTGACCACTGGTGCTGCTAGTTAGCAATCATGGGAGTTGTAGGCCAAAAACATCTGGAGGGCCAAGGTGTTTTAAACATTGTGTTTTAGTGTTATAACCTGTCCTGGGACCTTAGGGTGAAGGATGGGTGTTGAAGCAGAAGAAAGAGAAAGCAATGGCATATTTTATTTGTTTACACACACACACACACCCTGCCTTTCCATCTGTAGCATGGACCGCCCACAATTAGCTCTGTTTTTACTACTATGTCTATCAGCCTGAAACCGATTTAGGATCTCACTCAAGTAGTTTTAATTCATCCTTAGTCTTATTGTTTTAGATCTTCTGTATACTGCTTAGAGACATCTGTGATTAAGCATCATACAAACCACTGAAATAAATAAATAAATAAATAAATACATGACTTAAATGTTTGGAAATGGGAACCACTGAAATGAAAACAGAGCTATCACCCTAAATATTTATTGGATTTAGATAAGCTCCAAGTGCCAAGCAGATTCTGTATGAGCTGACATAAGCTGAAGCAGGGACCCCTCAAATGCTTTGTGGTGCCCCAGCAATCAAGAGATCAAAAGAATGTTGCAGACAAGAGTCTGCTGAAGCAAAAGTAATGCCAAAAGTTTCTGGATCTATTTCCCTGTCATTCAGAAAGATATAGCAGCTCTAGAGGTAATAGTATGACTGCAGATTCCATCCACTTCTCCCAAAAGGGGAAAATTATAGGACTTTATTATTATTCCCCAACAGTGGCCAAATCTTGAGGCTGTTGCACTCTTATTAAGTGTGTTTGTAGATTTAAGATTTATAGTCCTCAGGGTGATGGCTAGGAAAATGGTCCAGATAAGGCCATTACTTGAACCAGTATGGCATTTCTTATATTCTTTTAAGAAAAGTCTTATGATGTCCTGTAATTTCGTGCATGAGTTCTTTGCCAACTAGCCATTTAAGTATAATTCTTTGGAAACTAGACAGGAAAATTAAGTTTGAGTTTTAAATTACTGTAACTGAACATTTTATTCTTACAAATGTCTTCTATAATTTGTACTTAACAGTTTTAGCAAGAAATCTTTTCTAGCCATCCAGACAACATCCAGGAACAAAGCTGTTCTCCTATTCCTCTTGGCTACCGTCTTTAAGATTCAATCCTGTACACTTATAGCACAATTCCAAGAGAATCACACAAACAGGACAAGACGAGCAAGCATGTCAAAAAAGAAAGAAAGAAAAATGGAAGTATTGCAGCTTGCTTAGAGGAATTTAAATTTAAAGTTAGGGAAATTTAAATTGCAACTTCAGTTGATGTCAATCAAGTACCTGCAAAATACAAGTCCCTCAACAGCAGATATTAATGGTTCTAGGAAATATTGTAAAAAAAATAACGCAAAAACGACAAAAGAAACACCCCTGTCCATGACACTAATTGGATATTAAAGTATTATAGAAGTGTTGGTGTGGTGGCTGAAATTAAACAGTGAATCAAAACGTTCAAGTACTACTAGATAGCTTTAGGTAAGCCACTGCCTCTCTCAGCCTCCCATCAGGATACAGGTTTAACACTTGCATAATTCAGTGTATTCCAACCATTTTCTGACCATGGCCCCTTTCTGACCTTGTTTCCTTCCTGTGCCCCACCCCCAATAGAAAGGCAGCTATTTAAATGTTTTGTTTGTCAAAAGAACATGTTTTAGTTATAAAAAAAAACTGGGGCGGATTTCGTCCCATGCCTTGCAGAGCCAGGTCGATGCTGCTGACAGGTCCTGCGCCCCTCAGCAACATCCGAAGGCTCCAATCTGCTAGGCCCTGGGGTGAATTGCACCCCGCACATTGCAAAGTCAGGTCCAGGCTGCCACCTGACCCAGTACTGGTGGCAGCTACAAGCAGCATAGCTGTCAAGAGTCCCTTATTTGGCGGAACAGTCCCTTATCCCAGTGCCATGTCCCGCTGCTGTCCCTTATTAATGATGTCCCTTAAATTTCCCGGGTTTCAAAGGAAGCAGCTCCTCTCCCTCCCTCCCTGCCGGCCAGGGAGGAGGGAGGCTCCAGCTGTGTTGCTAACCCAATAAGAAGTCTAAGAATGACTGGGGGGTGGAGCTTGCATGCCTTGTGCTGATCAAATCAAATGCGTTGCCTGGGGACTCGCCTTTGCTCAGCGCTGCCCAGCGTAGAGGTGACGGTGGTTTTCCTTGAGGCTTGAGACTTCGTTTGGCTGCTGGCTGGGCTTTCTGCCTTTGGATCAGAGGGGCTCAGAAGTCGAACATACCTGTGCCCGGAAAATCCCTTATTTTGGCTGCTGATCCCTTATTTTTGAGGCTACTGGTCCCTTATTTTCAAATCTGTAAGTTGACAGCTATGACAAGCAGTGGTCAAAATGGGAGCCACAGCAATCACCCTCTCCTGCTGGAAACAAAGCAGGACTGCTCCAAGAAAATGCACATGGCAAAAAGAAGCAGTAGGCCACCCACTGGTTTTACACTTAAGATAGGAAATGGAAGAATTGAGAGAAACCAGTATTTGACATATTCTTCCATCCCTACCCTGGATTAACAGAAGAGGGTGTTCCTCAAAGTGGCTCTTTAACAGAAGTACCTGGTCATCTAGTATCTGAGTCAGCAACACCACTCAAGAGCATGTGAGGATATTATTAACTAGAGCTTCTCTCCTTCCATTTGCCACCTCTTTCACAGGGAAGTCAATCAGTGGATGACATTTCACCAGTTTTCAGGAATGGGAATGAAAATGTTTGAAGTGATTCAGGGGAAAGAGAAAGTTGTGTGTTCGTGCAGTATGCATGCAGCATGCCTCCCATCCTTCCTTACAGCAGGAAAACTGTGTAGGTTAGTCAAGCAGGTGTCCAGCCAGCTTGACTAGTTGGCAGTCACTAGTGTGTGGCTGCCAGTATTAAGCATCCCATGAAAGATGCTCTACTGCAGTGTTTTATGTCTCTCTCTCTCTGGCTGGGAAATGGCGGCATCTTGTAGCACCCATGGTGGAGCTGGGAGAGCAACTGATTCAGAGTCAACTTTTTTGTTTTCCTCTTGAGTAAATGCTGTAGTCTGTTTTACTACAACTCATTGTGTCTTTATCTGCAGCACAAAGCTACTTCTTTGTGTTTTTTATGTTTTTACAAAGTCTCCCAAACAAATCAAGTCTAAAGACTTATATGCAGACCACAATGGCTTCCCTGCCCTTGAAAATCTATCAGTAAATGCCCCCAATAATTGATTGTGTGCCAGTAATGTAATTTCCACTTTTAGTTCTGAGATAAAAGATATTCAATGTCTTATGTTTGTTGTCCCACATAAATATATAACTGCTACATTGAAAAGTGATTTGTTGAATGTGTTTATATAAACTGTAGCTAGAGAATATTTAATTGTGGTTCCCTGAAACTTGATGGAAGACCGTTATTCCCTAAACCAGGGACTGGAAATTAAATAAATGAACTCCCCCTCTGTTTTGAAACACATGGTTAAATAAGTGGCTTTGCTAAATGGTTCTCTATAGTATTTCCACAATTCATTTCCTGCTCAAATGAATCTACATTGTTTAGGCTCTATTAATAACTACACTCTTAAATAATTCAGCAAGGAAAAAGAGTAGAAGTGTTTATCAAACTTTTAATGAACATTAAAAGGTCTTGTGAACTTCCAAAAGAGTGGGATTGTAAAGAGAATTGTAATTTTGAAAGCTGCTTCTCCCAATCAGTTAAAGCCTCAGATACGAAATCCGAGCTGCTGCACAGGTGTGGATCTTTGGTCCATTCAGTGGAGGGATTCTAGATTGTACATGGCTCATTTGGTCTAGAGGCCCTAGAAATGAGATACACACACCAGGCTCCTTTTGACATCTCCACCCCCATGGCCTTCAAACTAAAATAAAACATAGTTTCATTCTTCCACAACTGGAAATAAAAAAAAATATTAACTAAAACATTCTGTTGCCCATTTATTGTGTGTAGCCAAAAGAGTTTCTCATATTTAATACAATGTAATATCAATGTAAATTGAAGCTGCATTCTTCTAGCTGTCATACACACATCAGATTTCCCCCCCCCAAAAAAAATAGTTCAACCGTATAATTTAATACATTGTAAGGGAAAGGGTGAATGAGGCAGGGCACAGGAGTTTGCCAGGAGGTTGGGTGAGGTCACAAGGAGCAAGGTTTTACACTACATTGAGCTTCCTTGCTGGAAGTATAGAAATTGAAGCTGAATGGCCATTTACAAGATATTCTGCAGTTGCATCCTGTGTTCTAGATACAGCTTTCTGTGGGGTGGGGGCAATACTAGATGCCAAACATGGTCCTTCTCAATTTTGCCTAACTTTATGATTCTAGCTCTTTGGGACTGTGATATCTTGCAGATGGAAGGTTTGAAGGAATCAGTTCCATAACTGAGCTGAGATGTTGGCCATAGTTATTTTTGTTTATTTCACATGAAAGCAACTTTAAGACTGGTTTTATTTCAATATATACTAAAGATGGGGGGGCAGGGAGAGGCTGCCACAAAAAGTATCAGCCCTATGTCACAGTCTCCCTCACCCTCAAAATAGGTCACTCAACTTGCTTCTTATCTATCTCCTAAATTATTCTGATAATTTTCACGACCCTGCAAACCAATTAGGTGAAGCAGGGTCAAGGAAACACAGTCTGTGATATAAGATGTGTGGGACATAGCAGAGAAAGAAGGGGAAATCATGTAGTTCTTATCTTCCTACTAATTGTTGATAGGACAATTCAAAAATTAAAGCAAACACAGAGTCTGGGGTATAAGAGTTATGGACTGATTACTGGCTTACAAAATTCAGTGAACAGCAATGTAAAATAATGAGATTAGGGACTGAGAATAATTATACAAATAATAGCTTAGAAAATGTAGATAATAAAAACCATTGAATACAAGTCTAGGGAAACTTCTCGTCTCTAGTATTCTTCATTTTCTGTTAATGCAGTGTAGTGTATTCATCTTGCAGGAAGTCATTAAATTTAACATGAAGTTTTGAATGATTGAAAAAGTTATGTAAAAGGCATGTCTAAAAACAGGTAAGAGAAGTGATTTTGGAAAGTCTTCCAGGAAGATCGTAAGTGATTATATCCCTTATTGATTTTGACTGTAACCTACAGATGATGGATTTTCTACTGACTCAGTTTTCAGAGAAGCAACAAAAAGAGGTCGGATCCTAAGAACAGCAAGACCAGTTGAAACTAGTGGCTACTAGATTTCACATTATTGTTCATTAACTGTGAAGGCAGGTTGTATGCAGTTTAGGAAATGTCCTCATCACCAATTACACCAACACTACAGACAGAAATAAAACAAAACAAGGTTTCAGGTGCCAATATTGTCCTCTTCAAAGCAAGCCATTGGGTGTGCGCAGACTGAATAGAAAGTGAAGTATTTCTGACAAGTAACTTTATTTCTCCATGCCAAATAACTTATTCAGCAGACAAGAGGAAAGTCACCAAGTATCAAGGTCACCTTTCCTATCTTTTAGGCAGTACTCTTAAAAATCTCTGAAAGTTTTAGTTCTTGTATTGCCAAGAATTTTGAAACAAGCACAGGTTGGTGTGTGTGTGTGTGTGTGTGCGCACAGAGATTTACAAACTTAATCTGCAGCTTCCTGTATTTGCTTTCCCCTTCATCAAGACTTTCCAAATATATCATACATTTAGAAAAAGAATTATTTACATTTTGATGTAGACACATTGATATTTTTTGCAGTGTTTGCAGAATCAGAAAGACTTTAATTTCCTTTCAAAGCATTACAACTGACTGTTCTACTTGTTTTGTGGGAGTGACGCTGTGCAAGCAGCTGATGCAATGCTATAAATTCAGAGGTGATTTTATTCCACTTTGATCAGCCTTTACCAAAACCCGGCAATCACATTATCCTTGGGAAATGAAGGATAAAAGTTATGCTTTGGAAAATTGCTGTGGCTGTTTATCATACAGACTGTGGCTGTGCACCTAAGAATGGTTTTAACCCATTGCACTTTTCAGATATTCTAATTCTGAAAGAAGCCATAAAAAGACAATTTCTGTGGTAAGTTTCCTTCCCCCTTCCCTAAGGCATCATAATCAGTGGCTTGCTGAGGTTCCAGAACTCAAAGAAACTTCAAAGAACTCAAATAACATAAAAAACACACACCTAGAACTCATTTTGCAGGTTCTTTCTCTCTGGGTGGTACAAGCAGAAAATATATTTTCTCATGTTCTCAAGTCAAGCCACATTTAGGACATGTGCAACCGAGCTAATTTCATCTAAGAACAAAATCAGCTCCTGATTTTCACCTCTCCATGGGAGTTAGTAAAAAATGGAAGAAAAGCACAAAGCAACAAACTGAGTAGGAAAATATACTTTTCTGCATGTAGAATTGAGAACTACATTGTTATTGATGACTATTTTATGACTGCTATAGATGCCTGGACAACATTCTGCCCTGTGACAGTGTTCCCTTGCTGAGTTGCCTTGCTAGTCACCCTACTGAAAGGTACAGACTTTTGAATCTTGAGGGCATTGCGGTAATTATCCCCGATTCAAAATATACCCATCTTATTTGGCAAACATGAGCACATTTCCCCCCTCTAGCCATATGTTATGCCCAGTCATTTATGCAGCCCAAGACAGGTGTTGCTTAGCATAAGCACTGTAAAATGAAATCTTAATAGAAACATTTGGTGAAAAATAGACAGAACTTGTCATTCACACCTCTCCAATATGTATTTGCATTTTATAAATAATAGTAAAATACCAATTGTGCCATTCTGTTCTGCATCATGAAGTTAGGAATGGGTTGCACATGTCAGAACATAACACATTTGGATAGAAAAGTGGTTCCTAAAATCAAGCTACTGGAATATGAACAGACTTGTTGCCATATACTTAACATCTGTGCTTTCTGCATGGCAGAACAAACTAACATAATGGTTACTGCCCTGGACTGAGATTTCACCACCTGTTTTTTGTTTTTTTGTTTCCCCAGAATCTGATAGCAAAGCCAAACAGACACACAATTCTAGTGTTTCAACTTCTTTTGATCACCAATTCACAACAAATGTAAATATCGTGAAGGGAGAAGGGAATTTGTACCTTCCACAGGGTATGGCATGTTGCATTAAAACAAGGCCACACATTATATCAACAGGCAGCTTGATCAAACAGATACAACTAGCATGAACAATTCTGATTTATTTGCTGAATTGAGTTAGATCTGCAGTGTGTTAGTCACTGCAATCACTGAACTCACAATCAAATTGTGTAGATTTTTCTTTCTTTTTTTAGTGGAAATGTTTCCACTGAATTGCTGTTAGAGATGGAGGAGAAATATTCAGTTCACATTTAAAGATGAATCTAATTCACCCTTTCCAAAAAATACAGACCACACAGTCATCCTTCAAAATACCCACTCAACTGAATTTTGTAATGCAGTTCTGCAGTCAAATGGCATGTTCTAAACTGCATACACTGGAGAAAAAGTATTCATATAAAAGCATTACCATATTTTTCGCTCTATAGGACGCACCTGACCATAGGACGCACCTTGTTTTAGAGGGGGAGAACAAGGGGGGGAAATTCTCCCCCTCTCTGCTCAGCGCCCCTTCAGCAAAACGGCAGGAGAAACGGAGCCCCTTCCATTTCTCCTCCTGCTTCGCTGAAGGGGTGCTGCGCAGCTCTCCCTCTCTGCTGAAGCCAAGAGAGTCTTGCTCTCCCGGCTTCAGCAAAAGGAACCCAAAGCCTTTGGAGCACAGCACGAGTTCCCGCTGCACTCCAAAGGCTTCAGGCGGCTATCCCTGAAGCCTGGAGAGCGAGAGGGGTCGGTGCGCACCGACCCCTTTCACTCTCCAGGCTTCAGCGAAAGCAACGCGTAGCCTCCCAAGTGCGGAGGGAGTGCTCCCTCTGCGCTTCGGAGGCTTTGCGTTGCTATCGCTGAAGCCAAGGAGCCTGCATTTGCTCCATAGGACACACACACATTTCCCCTTAATTTTTGTAGGGGAAAAAGTGCGTCCTATAGAGCGAAAAATACGGTGTATTAGAGAAGACAACTTGGCAAACATTTTGCATGTTAGGCAAAATTACACAAAAAATAGGCATTTTAAGAGAAGTCTAAACTAAAATGCTGAAGTATTTTCATTAGTATTATTTTTTAATCACAAAATGGGAAAAATTTAGAAACTGACATAAGCCAAAACTGGCATACTCAACGTTCCCTAACCAGTACCAGCAAGAACATTCAGGGAGACCTTCAGCCATAATAAAACGAGTTCAGGCGTATACATATAGCCACACGCAAATGTAAATAGTAATAACAGTACTATACTGTAGATTTAAGCAGGCAAGAAGTTCTTGTTTTAAAGCCATAACGAACTGAGAAAATTAATGATGTAAGTCAGATGGTTAAACACATCAAAATATTCAAGGAAAGTCTCTAGGAGGATTACATTTATATTGTTAGCCAGAACAATTTCCAGAAGATTCACACAAAATCCCATGACTGGGATTGAGTGCTTCTACTCTCTATCCTGACCTGCTTCTGCTTACCTGAACTAGCAAATGAACAGGAACAAGTGAGAGAAATAGAAGGGCATGTGTTTGGCAATGGAGCTGCTACCTCAGATTTTTTTGGGTCGACCCTAATGGCAGTGCTATTTTTTCTGGAAAAAGAGGTGCTGGAACTCACCATGAATGTCTCCTTTGTTCCCTTAATGGCAATGGCGCTGATGGGAGAGGTGCCAGAACTCAGTTCCGTCAAGTTCTGACTAAAAAAAATATATTAAAAAAAAGCCATGCCTAATGGCAACAAGAGGTAGCCATGGTGTCCAAATTCAAAATATTAGCACCAGAGCACAACAACAGAGTGGGAGAAAGGAGGCTGCAACAATAGTTCACGAGAACAGATATTGTCATTCAATATGAAAATTAATTCTTAGGGGTCTTTTCCAATTTTAAGAAAAATCGAAAGCAAATTCTCTTGGTACTCCCATTTGTCACACTCATCTAAGTTAAAAACTGGTATTCTGCATGTTGTTATTTCTAGAGGGTTAGTACAATTCTCCGGAGAAAACATCTGCTATTTTGACTGAATTTCACATGACACACAAGATCAATGAGCTGGGAGGCGGGGACTTGTCATTAAACTTAGGATTGTGGAAATTTAAGTGTTCACCCTAAGGAAATCTAAATTGCTGGATTGGGCTGCTTTTCATGAATATTATTTCCACTTGCAAGTGTTTTTGGGGTGCTAATGAGAAAAAGTAATGTAAAGCTGCATACAACCACAGGAGAAATGTTGTTCTACTTAAAGTACCCTAATTAGCTCACAATAGCCACATATCACACAACAAGAACCAAGTCTGGTACATAACAGTTGCTTAGAGCATAAAAAACTAGTTAGAGAAAATAAACAAAATGAAGCTCTATAGTATTCCTACAAATTTTGCTGGAAGTCTACCATCTAGCTGGAATAAATCAGTTCATGACTGAATCCAACCAACTATATGCAAGTTATAGAAATTCAACCCAATAGTTATTAATCTGTGTGTACATCTCCACTACATAAGCGTATCAGCACTTCTAACAGACTTGCCAAGCCTTGCTTGTTCAGGTCCTGCAGTTTTAGTCAGTCTCCATGTGGAAAGGTAACACGAGTACGGAACCTTGCACTAAATTTATTTCATAGTTGCTCTTCCAAAAAAGTTTATATAGATTGCTTTGATTTTTCTAACAGATAAATTATTCTGAATCCATTAGTTTAATTGAAGCTAATTTATTCCACATCAACAAATTTTCCATTAATCCATCTGTTATGAAATACATAACATAATAAGATACAAACCTCCTGCCAAGGGAGAAGTAGTATGGAATAATATCTGTTGAAATATTCTTCAAAACACTTATTATATATTTTAAAAGTTAGTTGGTGTTCTTACATGTTTCAGATCATAGAACATATTTCAGTGGGGGTGTTGTTGTTAAAATAAGATTATTTGGCATTTCCCTTTCTGAGATACAGAAATTGTAACTGACTAGCATAAAAATATAAACTAATATTAGGCAGCCTCCCAACATTTTAAGTCTTCATTAACATACACTTAGTTATTAATCTGTCCACATTCTTTAAGGAGCAAATGACATATGTCTTATATAACCACCCTTCAATTTTGTGGGGTAAAATGTTTAGCCCAGACACACTTTTCACTGGCCAATTTATAGTGCAGCCCTTCTAGGATGTTGTCACAAATTGTCTTGAGTAAGTTTCCAAATTTCAGCCACTTACCAGTTACCATTTTCCTTATGAAAATAAGTAAACACCTGTAAAATGTTGTAGAAATGAATTGACTTTTGCCCTTGGGGTGTGTTTATTAAAAGGGAAAGGTAGAGGTAAAGGACGCCTGACAGTTCAGTCCAGTGCAGACGACTCTGGGGTTGCAGTGCTTATCTCGCTTTACTGGCCGAGGGAGTCGACTTTTGACTGCAGACAGTTTTTTCCAGGTCATGTGGCCAGCATGACTAAGCCGCTTCTGGCAAAACCAGAGCAATGCACGGAAATGCTGTTCACCTTACCACTGGAGCAGTACCTATTTATCTACTTGCACTTTTGGGCGTGCTTTTGAATTGCTAGGTTGGCAGGTGCTGGGACCGATCAACGGGAGCTCACTCCGTAACTGGGATTCGAACCACCGACTTTCTGATCGGCAAGCCCAAGAAGGGCTCAGTGGTTTACCCCAGCCTGTATCCTGACTGGGATAATAAAATCCCCAGCTTTTTTTCTTTTCTCCATCAGCACAAATAATAAGGATACAGTTGTTTGAGGATAGCACTATCTGCAAACATAGCAGCCAAATAAATAGCAGAGCTGGGAATTATTTTCATCAAGATCATACCATGGATAAACATTGATGCCCTGTATCTCCAGCTTCAGTTCCTTATCTAAAGGCTCATAATTAACCACCAAAAGGTCTTCCAGTTTTGATGTCCACATTTATTCATAAATATATGAATTATTTTGAAATATGAACTCTTATTTTATTTTTTTGACCTAGGATTTTATTCTTAAATAAATTCATAAGTATCGGCAATGAAGCAGAGGACCTGACTAACGGCAAGATAAAAAGTAATGTGATTAAAATATAAAGAAAAATATTTAATATATATAATATATATTTTCATAGTATTGGGCAATGCAAATAAAAAGCACCTTCCCCTGGGTATTTTAAAAAAATGTATTGAACAAGCAGCTGGCAATCCTATCTAGATATTATACTTCTTGCTTAAAGACAGTACAGTGAATGAGAGAATCTTGCTAGCTTCCTTTGAGTTTCAAAAATGTGATAGAATTCAATAATCAGTGCCATTTTAGCTTCATAGCATCACATCCATAAATCTGACACAGTCGATAGCAGAAGCCTGTCCTTATAATAAAAGACTGATTTCTAAAACCTTTTAACACTAGCATCCTCTTACCCAACACTGCTTGAGAATTCTAAGGAAGACTGCGTACCTGTTTCCAGGTGGAGGTGGCGATTGCAGCCCAGCCCAACCACCAGGGAACCAGAGGGGTAAAGGGGACCTTCCTGTGTAGCCAGCTGACATCATGGTTGGCTGGCCACAGGGACTGGCAGGATTACCCATCGAAATTAAAATTTGCAGAAACCTCTGTGATGATACAGGTCAGTAAAATGTGGAACTGACTACCAGCTATACCTCCAAGATTGATGGCAACAGCTACTATGAGACAACATGTCATGCTGTCTTAAGCTATTCTGCCACTCCATATTATCTGGAGGGCTGTACCCTGGCAGCTCACTGTTGTTTGGTGAGCTAGCAGAAAGATTCTAGTATCCTGATCTGTTTTACATCAAAATTATGAACACTGTAAGCAATAGATGCCGTGACCACAATAAAAGATACGGCAGCTAGGTGTAAACTCCTGTATTTTTTCACCTTTTGTTTTCAGCAAGGTCTAAACAAACTTATACATGGCTGTCAGCACAGTCTTATTAAATTCTATTTTTCTTATAATCTTTATGTCTTGATATCAAGTTCTCTCAATGGAACCATATATTATTCTGGTTGTGTGTGTGTGTGTGTGTGTGTGAGTGAGAGAGAGAGAGAGAGAGAGAGAGAGAAACAATTTTAGTAGTTACCAGTATTCACAGAGGGCAGGTGCACACTCAAAAGTGCTATAATTACCTGTACTAGTGGGAAGGGCAAGGAGAGAGAGCAAAATTATGCATCATAGACAATCTAAATAGCAATTGGTAGAACAAATTGCCAGATGACATTTGTATTGCGGGGATGTTGCTTAATTTTTAGATATTTGGTAGACTTTAATATTTAGTACTAATTATGCAGATAAAAATACATTCAACCATGATACACATTTCTTCTTGGCTTTTCTGTGAATGGCAAAATCCAGAAGAAGAAGAAGAAGTGAAAGTTTAGTATGTAAAAAAAAAATCGCAATAGTCCCCAGATCCATGAAGAACTGCATTCCCTATCACTGGAAGAGTTGGAAGGGGATTATTAACTGAATTGTTTCAGTATGAAGTTAGAAAGTTCTTTTTTTAAAAAGTCTAGTGTAATTTTACTTATTTGGTTAGTAGATGAGACAATCCAAGAAGCCAGTTAATTGAAGACCCAAGTGGGGGGGGGGGCAGGGTAGGAAAGAAACACAATTACTGCTTAGCACTCTTCTTGTTTAATATACTTTGTTAAACTCCGCTGCAAACATGCTGTAAACTTTGCAGCTGCATACCTTTGTCCCAAATCAGGGAAGTGGGGAACGGTTTAGGGTGGAGCAAGATTGAGGGTAGCCCAGCCTGTTGCAGAGAGGCCTCTTGGGCCCAGAAATTATCTACATTTTTCAGGAAGGGCCATTGATAAACATTCATATAGGGATCATGTGTCCTGAAAATGTAGATGATTTCTGGACCTAACCCATATCAAGGGCTGGGGAATTCCAACAAAGGGACTTCTGCTTCCCTTGCCAGAGAGCTTTGACATAACAGGCAGCGTATTTCTGTGTAAAAATGTGTGTGGTGGATGCCAGAGGAAATCTTTTCCCAATAGCGCAGGCATAGCACGACATGTCCCTGACATGTAGGATTATCAGCTCAGTTTGCAGTATATTTGTAGCAAAGGGCTGGATGGTCACCGTATTCATACTACATGAAAAGGAAACAAAATGTGCATTCTTAATCTTTGCACATTTCTTGCCACTGCATTTTCAACTACTTCCGTACCCTAAGAACAAAATAAAAGCTCTGATCAATTTAGAGAAAAGCAGGTTAGAAGAACACTGTTAAGCAACAGCTTCCAACAGTCAAAGATTAACCTTACTAACTCTTCAATGGGAAATTCTGAGTGGATGAAAAGAAAGCTGGCCATGATGTCCTCACCGTTAGTTCTTTAGATACCTAAATAGCTTAGATGACAATGAAGAAGAAGAAAAAGAGGATGAAGTTAAATTTGCAGTGAGAATTGCCCTTCTGAAATGGGATGCAAATTAACATTAGCCATACACAGACTTTCATATCTCTTTAGTACAGCACAGCATTATTAAAGGTTAAAGAGAAGTAGTAGTAGGAGACTGCTGTACTTTGAAAGCTTCACACCATACTAACATCTTTCACGTCTGACCCTTTCTTTTTTATATTAGTAACCCATGGAAATAGATTAGTCAGTTCTGTCAGCTCCCTCTCCAGGAGCCCTGAAATAGTCTCATTCACTTATCTATTAGCTGTATACCCTAGTGACGAATTCTTGCCTCACTGTTCAGCAAAAATGTGCATGATAATTGTCTAATGTCACATGTGGAGAAAATAGTCCATTAGACAAGTTATATTATTTTTTGGGTACACTATGCTTATTCTGAAAAATATAAAGAACTACTTGAAAGCTAGATATTACCATTATGCCACTTCAAAGAGATGACTACTCTTAAATTTCTGAAACTGGACAATTACAGCTTCTAAAGGACTTCCCAGTGTTATATTACAGGTTCAGACAGCAATAGCACTCACTTAAGGTTGACGAACATTCACCATTTTGACGGCATATTCATTTGCATTTGAAGGGTTCCTAACTCTTAACTACTTGGCTAAAGTTGTCAGTTCCCAGTGAATTTATCAGTTTGACAAGTTCAATTTTCAGTTCCCTTCAGTAAGGAGTTAGGTGAGTGGGGAGAAGGACTAGAGAGATGTCACCAAGTGATCAGGACTGAATTTTGCTTGTGTCAGATGGATCTACCACAGTGCCGAATACCAGCAGTGGAACAAGCCAATCAGGTGTCTGGGGCGGCGCGAGCCAGGGCAGAATGCTCCGTGGGACCTCCAAGGAGTCTGTCTGCCTCCTCCCACTCTGTTGTCCTACAATTGAGGGGGAGGCGGCGGGCAAACCGTTTGGGGCAGCATGGAGCGTGTAGGTGCCCAAGCCACCACATCACTCCCAGGAGAGACGTGTGGCTCGGGTGTGCTACAGGCCCCCTGGTGAGTGCTGCATGCCATTTTGTCACCCCTCCTCAGTGGTGACACCCAGGGCGGCCTGCCCCCACTGCCCCCTTACTCCGCCCCTGCTGAATGCAACACAAATCATGCCCTGGTGGTGAGCAAGATCTTTCTCCAGCCAAACAGGACCCAAAGCACGAAACAGAATGTGTGGTCAATAATCAACACTCCTAGAACAACCACATCTGAACTTTGTGAACATTTCTCTGATTCCGTTGAATAAGCTCTACTGAACTGCCCCAGAAACAGCAAGGTAGAACTACATCAAAGAGGCAACCTACAACACAGCTTCGTCCTCCTTTGGCAAAGTAAAACAAGGGATTCCTGACTGGTTTGAGGCCAGTGTTAAGGACATGAAGCAAAGCACCAGGCTATGGGAACTGCAAGTGTGTGCAGAACCACTGAAAACCTTGCCTGAAGAGATCGTCACAGGCCATTGCCAGTGAATGAACTGGAGAAATTCTGCCTGCAAAATATATTCTCCATCACTGAAGGGTACAGCTCTTCCTTGACTACTAGCATGAAGTGATATGAATAGAAGTGAGTTCCATATGGCAGCTGTCCCTTAATTATGCCACACTTTTCTTGGTGGCAGTGATTACAAAAATGGATGGAGGCTCACTGTGCAAAGCTGCTTAACTTTGGCTGGACTTTGTGGGTGGATTGTCTTTAAGATTCCACACAAACTAATACAGCTGTTCTTTGGCAATCTGATCTTATGCTGAAGAATGGTTTCGACAATTGATTAGGGCACAGAAGGGAGTGATACTGACTCATTAAACATAGCTGCTGCTGCTGCTGCTTCTGGAAGGGAGAATAATAGTGCTAAACCACAGAACATTCAAATGGTTGATATGCCCTAAGGATGGCCATTCTAATCCCGTTCCATTTACAATACAGATAACGGGATTGTCATTACTTTATTTGTTGGCATAAAATACCCAGAAGAACAAAAAAAATTATGTGTGCATAAATCAGTAAACTTGTGGTTAATATCTAATTGGCAAAGGGAACTGGGATATGTGTAGCACGTTTAATGACTGTTGGGTGTTATAAATCCTACGTTACAAAACAGGAGTCTAAATGAGGACCTCCCCAACCCACTGTATCATACAATACTCCCCAAGGAAAAGTTATGAATATTAAAGAATTAGCATATATCATCTTTTGAATGATAGAGCCAAAGAGCAACTCCATTCTTTTCTCGTTTGTTTGCCGGAGGAGAGGGTGTGTTTGGAAATCGAACCCAAATAACCAGTTATAGTTGCAGTGTATAATGTATACATTTTATAGATAAAGCTACCCACATTCTCAAGTATTGAATGCTCAGACCCAGCTAAAAAGCTGAATCATTCCTGCTTGCCTTCTGTTACATAGAAATGTCTAGGATTAACCAAGGGTGCCCTCATGATAAAATCAATGCTTTTTTCTGGGGGGGGGCACATACCCCTAAATATTTTGTGTATCTTTGTACTTTTGTCCAGTGTTGGAGCTTCATGCTCCTGCATAGGGGGGCGGAGAGCAGGTGGGGGGAGGAGTGGCGTACATCCCGGGGCGTGGCACGCTGCCCGTAGGGGCGTGGCACGAATCCTGGGGGTGTAGTACGCCACCCATACGGGAGTGGTGCGTGTCCTAGAGGTGTGGTGTGCTGCCTGTAGGGGTGTAGTGCCCAGCGTGGGCACGGGGGCAGCCATGATGGATGATGGCATCCTGCTGGGATTACACTGCTGGGGGCAGTGCACTCCCCCTGCATGCCTCTTCCTCCTCCAGTGCTTTTGTCCATTTACAGTACTGTATTTATTTTTTCCTATTTGAACTATGAAATGGTAATTTTCCTGAGTCAAAATGAGAGTACCCCTAAACATATTGGTTTTTTTTAGAAAGTAGCACTGGATAAAATCATCTGTGTACCACATTTAGACAGAAAAAACACACACATATATGTAAGTACAATATTTCAATGGCTGCTCTGTAGTCTTCCTTCTGAAGACCTACCAAAGACTGGGCCCATTTATGCTGGGTTTGGGGTCTCAGAGTAACTTCACGGGGGAGGGTAGTGTTTCATATGAGTTACCTTCCTTGAGTCTTAGAGGAGGTTACGAAACAAATAAAACTCATATCTGATATTGTATATTTATATGAAGCATTCACACTGTGTTTGAATAAATAACTGATGAAATTCTACATTAATTGGTGTGAAGGGGAGGGGTTCTCCTCAGGCAAAACATCTGAGGAACAATGAGGGATGTCAAATGAGTTTCACAAAGAGGAATCTAAGAAAAATTAATCACACTGCTAAGTTGTTGCTGGATTTTGCCTAAAGCAACATTCGAAGCAAATTTGGGGACTTCTACCTCAGGCTAATATTTGATAAATTTTGCAAGAAACAAATCTGGTTCAGTAATAACTGAAATTTGTCACACGTTATTTCTGTTTATAAACTATCTGAATACATCTTGTGGCTACGGCTTTCAGGATTGTCTTTTTATATTATTTATGGGTGATTTTAAGTAGCCTGCTATTGCATGGAAACTGCTTCCAAAGGGCTGCCAATCCACCAGTGCAAGTTGGTCAGCATCATGCCACGTTTGGAGCTCTTGCATTTGACACTTTTCTATAATGTTTCCTGATTGATCTTGTATATTACATACACTGCATATGGTCTAGCATTGCCAATTACGTATACGCTCATATTCTGTGGAGTTGCCATAGACTAGTGATGTGAGAATATTCTCCAGAGAATATTCTCGAGAAAATTCTGCTAGAAAATTCTCCGGAGAATATTCTCCACAAACTGTAAATTCTAATGTAAGAACCAGTTTTACAACCCACATTTTAAAAAAATCTAGTAAATAATAAGTCAAACCAGTGTAAGTAACAAATAAATACTTTTTTTGATCCAGTTGCATTAGTGGGCATTGTGTCATTCACCACTGGCAGTTCTGAAATGTGAACTACAGAAAACATTTTAATTTTTAGTTTTAAAAATGTTATTCATTTAATTTGATGGACATTTGAATTCATATGTATTTCAACTAGTCTTTTTGTTCCTATTTTGGTGTGACCTTATTCATAGCAATTCTGTACCCTTGACCATACAGTGTGATTATTTGTTTTACAGAAAGTAGCTTTAACACTTTATACACTTAAAGTACCTAGACCTATACAATTATGTGTAACTGTATGTGAGGCGCTCTTGATTTAAACAGTTGACGTTTCTATATTTTTATTTATTGCCAGTAAATGGTTTTTGCAGTGTCATTCAATGGTACAAGGTGCCATTTAACAGAGACTGGCATTCTGAAATATATTATAATATAATGATAATAGATTTAATGTTAATGGCTTCTTTTTATATGTATGCATATAGGTTTTTTTTTATCAAGCTGTGTTTTCATCAACAAAACAGTTATGAAGTGTTAGAGCTTTTAGAAGCACAAGATAGTCTATTACTGAATTTTCTTGTATCAAACCTTAACATGCCAATCATATTTTTTGACTTGTCCTATAACATGTACATGTTCTAATGGAAGAATAAAATAGGATTTAACTACTGAGTTTCCTCATAACTTGACAATTACTGGTGCCATCACCTTAGAATGGTTTAACTTTAACTATAAAACATGTTTTACTTTTCAATTTGATACTTGCAAGTGACAAGTAGGCTTGTGCTTACATATTTTCACTGTGGTTCCTTTTCTAAACAACAAATTATACTAAATTATATCATTTTCAATGCATTAAAACGAATATTCTCCTATTTTAAATGAAAATTCTCTAATATTCTCATTAATCGAGAATATTCTTCAAAAGATTACTCCTGAGAATTTAACATCACTACCCTAGACTCACGAAACTCTGGTCATTTTGTTTAAAATGGCATGCTAATGAAATGAATATATATCATAGAATTATTTCATATTATGTTACAACAGAAATGTGTGTGCGCGCTGAAGTGTGTGCATGCTATTGTGCATTTGTGTCTGCCTGTTTGTGGTAAAGCTGTATAAAAAGCAGGAAAGTAGCGGAAGCAAGATAACAAATAAAAATAGACAGACATCAAGCCAGATGTGGATTCAGCAATTAATCTTGCTTACAATTGACAGAAACCTGAGAAGGATAAAAACCAGTGATTAAACGTTGTAGATTGATGAGATAATTAACACTGACTGGCATCTTGAGTAGAAATTTACTGCTGTCCCTTGCTTCTTGAGGGAAGAGAATGTGACCTGCTGCTCAGTGCGCTAACATGCACCTTTTGTGTCCCTTCACAATACTGGAGCCTCTGGCAGGTCCCAACTCTGGGAATTAAGTAATTTACTTCCAACTGGAAAATCTAATGCTTTAGCCCTAAAGGTTTCCAGATCAATCTTAGTCATAAACAAGACAGCAGTTGACACAAAAAATAATCTCTAGATTCCCAATATACTTCTGCTCTGAGAATTCTGGAACTTCCTCCTTATTGAGGTAACTCAAAGCACAGAAAGGATAACATTCCTCTGGGTATAGCACAACAAAGGTATCCCAAAAGAGTTGAATTTTAATTGTGAAAATAACAGCAAACTATATGTGGCACATCAACCAAAGTGTGCTATGCCACATCATGCCTCCGTTTCCACCCTTCAAATAACACCTGCTTCATGATGTGCTGTGAAGTAATTTATTACAGCTCATAAACATAAGGTGAATGTGAGGCAGAAGGTGGAAAGAATGCAGTTTAATAAGGTGCCAGTATTAAAGGGGGGGGACTTATCAAATCACAAGCCTTTCATAATTGACATACGTGGCAAGAAATGCTGCATCATTCAAGATACAAAAAGCTGTATGGCATTTGTATAGCATATATGTAGCAGGCTTTCAACATTTCATTTAGGCACAACTACATTAGTATTGGTTTTCAAAGTGTTTTACACACTATGGGTTCACAGAAAGGCTTTTGATCTAGAGGAGGCTCTGTGGAAGCGTGGGCAGAAGTGAATGATTTTTCACCAATTCAAGATTTCTTTTTGCAGTCTCTTTCCCCTCCAATACAAAATATGCTCTGGGAGTTTGGTGAATCCTCAGGAACAGTGCGGTGTGTAGTACAGGGGCTACAGCGGAATCTGCTTCCTACTTCTCTTTACAGGAGTCTCCACTGAACCAAGGGTGCTTGCACACATGGAAGAACTTCCTTCATTCACAAACATTCTGTTGGACCAATTCAGTTATCTCAGTAGTCTTTACAAGGCCTCTCCTCCTCCCAGAGGGGAGGTGTTGTGGGCAGGAGATGATTCCCGCGTCATGCAGGGGGCGTTATGCCCCCTGCCCCATCCACATGGCTGGTGCACCACGCCTCCTGGTTGAGCACCCAATCGGGCGGCTTGGTGGGGGCGTGGTTTGCTGCTCAAGACACAGCCGCGCCAGCCATTCAGCCCATTTGTTCACCTTCTTGTCGCGAGTCACCCACCCACCACTCCCTTAGGGCTTAGCTTTTCTCTTGACCTTGCTATGGACCTTAGGTTGGTCGCCCAGGTTGCCCAAGAATTTTTCCAACTGGCATTAGGCCTTTTGGTTTTTTCGCCTACCTCGTAGCAATCGTCACAACTTTCTTGGTATTGGGCGGTTAGACATTGGAATGTGTTGTTGGTGTATGGAAGGGCAAGGTGTGGCCATAGCCTACCCCTTCAAATTTGGGTATTCCGTTAAAGGAATCCGGGGTCATGAATCCTGTCCGATGCCTGTGTGGCAGGGGGCCATGGCACGACCCTCTGTGACATCAGGGGAGAGCTTATAGTTGTATTAGCATCAACAGGCTCCCCCTATTGGTGGTTAACCCCCTCTTCAGACTCCAGACTCTTCGAGTGGGAGGAGTCAAATCTTCCGTGGTCCAATGCCTAAGCCAATACCTTCTCACTTGCTGTAATCAATAAAGTTGTGGCCTTTTCTTGCCCATTTACCTTATATTCTGTGTCAACGTGTCTTTATTCCACCAAGTGGGGGGCGGGTCCTTGAACCACAACTATGCTGAATGGTACCATGTGTTATTATTACCATAAAGCAGATGAAACAACAAAGAGTCCTGTAATATCTTAAAGAGGAACATATTAATTGTGGCATATGCTTTTAAGAGCATTTTTATACACCCACATACAAAGTTGATTAGTCATCTGAATAACAATCTGGCTAAATGGATTCGGCAAATTTTGGCCTATGAAAATTCATGTCACACTAAATAGGTTAATCCTTACAGCGTCATAGGATAAACCTCTTGGTTGTTTTTGCTGTTTCAGTAGAATGATGCAACTGGGAGAGTAAAACTGAGATAGTTTCTTGTCTCAGGCCTTTAAAAAAAATATTGTCTACCCACTAATGAGGAATCAAATGGGGTTGATAAATTATCAGAGGAGAAGATCATTTTAGTTAAATTCTCATGGGCGGGATCCTGCCTTGAATTCCCATCTATGACAACACTTTTCTAACAAGCCAGGCCACAGATTTAGCTGTTGTTATCATCCCACCATCAACACCATCTGCATAGCTTCTTCGCTCACTGTAGTCTGAACTTATGTCCAGCAGATGGCAAATACACAGCGATTCAATCTGCAAATTTTACAGATGTTTATGGACCCCCCAAACTAACCCTCAGTTGATCAGTTCAGCTAACACACACACACACACACACACGGAGGCTTAGCAGATGTTCTTACAGCGATGGGTTTATTTTCTAGAGGCAATCACTGACCCAGCGCAGTTTAATAGTTCAGCATTCTGTTTACCACTTTCAATATGTCCCCCAGCACCAATGAACACAATGTAAACCTGTTAGAGTTTTTTTGTCAATTAAGCTGTATATAAATCTTGACAAATAAATAAGTAAACGTTACTGGGTCTAGCATTTTCAAGAATGCTCCCCTTTCAATGCTGTAATCTTATATACACTGTTTTGGCAGTCAACGCTAATAAAAACTGTGAATGTCCTTGCTTTTAATTTATGCTGTAACCACAGATCCTGAAGATCAACCCTAGATCAAGAAGCATGCACAAATTCGAATTAGATAAAGATAAAAAAAATCTGCACTATAAAATATAGATAGATTAGGATAAAAGTCTCCCCTGGATAACTTGTGGAGCGGTTGTCAACAGTTTATAGCACAACATCAAGAAATAATTTGGTATTTATTGTCAACTGTAATATTGAACAGTAGCATGTTAATCCATTACTATAAAAGCCCAACAAGACAATAAGAGTGTTTCAATGAGGATTCTAAAACTATTCATAGCTAAAACAAAAAAATTCCTTCCAGTAGCACCTTAAAGACCAACTAAGTTAGTTCTTGGTATGAGCTTTCGTGTGCATGCACACTTCTTCAGATACCAACACGGCTACCTATCTGTAACTATTCATAGCTAGTGTTATTTCAGCTTCTTTTCGTCTTTTCTTGGCTCAGTCATTCAAAAAAACAAAACAAAACAAAACAAAACCTTTTCCATAGCTATGCAATCCAATCACATATCACATATCCAGAAGGCTAGACCACCAATCCCTAAGTCCTCAGAAGATCAATCTATGAAATCCAGGTAGGAGTTGCCATTTCAAATCATGATGCATAAGTGAAATCCCTCTCAAAAACAGAATGACATAAAAATTTTGTTTCTTCCAATTGCACATCTATGCAATCCATAACTCCACTCATTATCCTCTTTACTTAGTCACCATATGACCAGGGAGACTACACTACATTTTCCTTTTGAAAACATTGATTCCAGCCTAAAGTAAATGTACAAGCAACCACTATCTCCAGGCCACGGCATTACTCAGAACTTGTAAATTATCATTTCAACTCAGGCCCAAATTACGGTACACATGCTCAGAAATATCACAAGGAATAGCTTGTATACAAGCCAGGGACTATATGTTTGAAAGCTTTGTCTCATTGTTTTATTTTTAAAGCAAAAAACAAGACTCAGCAAAGGGGCTAGAACTTTCCCCATCATGCTAGCTTTCCATGAATTGGTATATTTTAATATTAAGGAATATTCAAAAAGTTGACTTGGGATAGAGGACAATTCAGTTTGTCTGCAATGCACACTTCCGGAAACAATAGGTCAACCAAAACACAGCTTTACTTCAAAATTGACACATGTCTGGATTTTGCAACTTTCAAATCAAACACTGTATACCAAAATGAGTATATTAAAGTGTACTTTAAAATGTACATATGAGTGAAAAAAACTTATGAAAATGCATTATATAAGGAAAACTGCTTGCAAAAATGTATATATTAGGCATGATTGCATACAAGAATATATATATAAGTAGACATGAGCCCGAAAATGCTGACAATTTTTGTGAAACTAAAATAAAGCAAACTAAGGCAGAAATGCAACAAACTAAACTTACACTTGGAAAAAGTGAGAAACGGGGAGAAACCAAAAGTGACAGATTCATCAATCTGTACATGTGACACACAAACATCATTCTGAAGTGATATACTTTCAGGATGGCTTTTCCATATGTTTTAAGTTTCATCCAGATAGTATGGTTTCATATTGGATGGGGGACCACATGTTTAGATTCCTGCATTGTAGGGCATTGGACCAGATGATCCCTGAGAAGCCTTCCAACTCTACAGTTCCATGATTCTATGTATGCCAGTTTCCAAACTGCTTCTCCCACCATAATCCAGAGCGGTGAGGAAATTAATATCATCTTCATTTTGTTAAGACGAACCACACAACGAGCGATGCATTAATGATTGGCTAGCTTACCTCAAACTGACCTTGTCGAATTCAGGCTTCCTTCTTCCAACAACGACAAAAAGCAACCCTGACTTGCGATGTTGAAAAATCACAAATCCTCAACTAATTCCATATCTATCAGCTTAGACACAGACGTCATCTGTTCAGTCCACCCAAAGTTCAAACTGCTGGGAAACTGAACTTCATCCAACAGATTACAGTTTTGCATGCCAACATCATTTGAAAAGAGATATTTATATGCAGTGGGAAATATACAAATAAATTGCTGTTTTGATGTCCCCTCCTCCATGGACTAGCAATGCCACAAATGTCTAGGAAGAGCACATGGTAAAGGAATGGAAACCATATTAAGTATTTCATTTACTGTTCTCAAACTACTATTTGAGGGCTAGAATACACACACACACACACACACACACACACACACACACTGCATACCTTATTGGTAAATGTGTGAATTGACTTCAGGTCAGGATAGGGCCCAGGGAAGAGAGTCAAGATGGTGAGCAGCATTGGCAGACATGGTAAGGAACAGTGATGGTGCAAAATAACACGGAAAGCCCTTTCAGTAATTGTAATGATTTTGCCAATAAAATTGTAATGATTTTTCACCAATAAAAGATGGAAATCTATAAAGTAATTCAAAATAGAGACAACATTTGTTATGTATAACTCATTATAATTTCCATATTTTTTGTGTGAGCCAGTCTCCAGTAATTAATCTGTCCAGAGGTTCACGGCAGCAAATAATGCAATGAAAAATAAATATAATCTAGTTTTGTGGATTTCTGTGGAGAATTAAAGCATGGCGGGGGGCAAAACTAGACATGGGGGGAGGAAAAACTAGACAAGGGTAAAATGCTGTTTTGTCCTATTCCAAATAAGCTCAGGCTTTCTAAGCCTTTTTTGAAATTCCTGGGACTAAACTCTGCTTTCCCCCAATAATTTTCCAAAGCTCAGAAATGTCCATCTGGGGAAGGTCAACCACTGCCATCAGCAGAGAATTAACCACAAACATCTTAGATATTTTATTGTTGTGGCACAGATAAGAGAGTGACCAGGATCCAGGAAGGAAAGCACTGTGCAAGTAAACATTTTAAAATATTATGCAAGTTGAATTTTTAAAATAGGTAGGAGGAATACAAGATGAATAATAAAAGAATTCTGTAATTCTGCACTTGTTTGCAGACTGAATTTTGTACGCTGACTCAGTGGCTGTAACATGATGTTACTGTCATAACAGCAAAAGAATGTATCTGGGAACTGATACCACTTGTCAGCCCAGGAAATTGAAAATAGTACAATTGATGGGTGTCTCTCTCTAACAGCTTTGTATTCTTTATTTTGTTTAAGTTGAGACAGCAGTGTTGTTATCTGAAAATGGAGTTTTAAAATACTATTAAGTGCATGTAGTTTGGGGAAATAATGCCAAAGCTACATTGTATCAATATCATCAAAATGATTCAGATCTTCCACACAGAGAGAAGGCTTTTCAACACTCCTTCCTACCTGGATATTTCTTTACTTGTTTCATATACCCTCATGGTTTTCTTCCCCTAGAAATTATTACATAGGTGCAATTTGGATGTCACACTAAAGCACATTTTAGTATGAAGAGAACAAGCCACATTGAATGTGGGATTCATACACTCCCACTCCTCTCCTGCTGTTCAAAAAACGTTGAGCAGCTTTTGTTTCCATTTTTTGATTCACCACAGCTTATCACATCACCTGAATCTGGATATAATATGCTTCATTTTAGCTATGGTTAATTGAAACAAGTCAGCTTCAAACCACAGCAAGCTTCTTTCAACTAGCCATACTTAAGAATAAACACAGTTTTGAGTTCGTGCAACAAACTAAACTGTGGTTCATCTAAAATAGAAGTGAAAGCTTTCCAGCTTCTCCCGAGGTTGCACAAACAGGGTTTGTTTGAAGTAACCCAAACTCAGACACAGATATGCCCTAAGGATGAGACATGTGTAAACAGGGTTAGTGTCTGTGATTGGTTGGAAGATCAAGAGCTGACATGTGTTGATGATGGGAGCATCCAAGGGATGAATGACTGAAGAAAGTATTTGACACAGAAGTTTACTGGGGATTGAATGCCACACAGGAATGTCAGTAGGCACCCTGTAATTCCAATTACCATTTGTATACTGGAGAAGAGGGCACCAGCTACCTGAAACCAACAAACAGGCCTCACCAACAGGGATCCAAGGAAGAAGTCAGGGTGCCTGCCAAATTGGGAGTAAACACATCGTCTGTTACGTTAACAGCCAAAGAGTTATGTTCACCATTATCTCAAATGGCATACTCTTCACCTGAGGAAGTTGGGTGTGAGGAGTTTTGGGTGGGTGAGCCAAGCAAAGTTATCCTATAACTGTAGCAGGTAGAAGAATATGGAGAAGGAATAAGGCCCAGGAGCAGGAAGCTATTACCTTTTAATAATGTTTTAACATGGAAACAGGAGGGGCTTCCTTGGGGGCAGTGAGATATCACTTCTGGGAAATTGTGCACAACAGCAAGGCAAGGAGTGATGAGATAATCTGTGCAGCTGCTGGTGATGGGACCTAATCTTAGCTTAACTGTACAGCTATTATTCAGGATTCACTATAGTCCATTAGGCTCAAGTATGAAACAGAGTAACTATGGGGCAAACACCAGATGGAAAGCCAAATCATTTCCTCAGGTGCTGATTAAGTAAAGTGGCCTTCTGCCCCATTTTGCTGGTACCATTTAGCTGTTATAACTCTGTAAATAATAGCTGCCAAAGGTTGTGAGAGTTCCTCCCTATACTGGAGCCTACCTGCTCCTTGCTGCCTGAAAAGGACAGGGTTTTTCTTAGGAGTAGGAAATCTGGGAGCAGTGGAATTAGAGAAGCAAAGATCTCAAGTAGGGCTGAATCAGAATATATGAACTGAAACAGGAAGCAACGTCTCTGAAGTGGAACCATAAACAGAAAGAAAGCCAGTGTAATGATTTAAGGAAGGACATCACTTGCTCAGGAAAACAAGCAATGAGACTGATTTAGTAGCAGAATGCTAGACAGATGATCAAGTTGTGAAAACAGAAGAGTGTGGTAGACTAGAGGAGTGAATATCAAAGCTTGAATCAGACTTTTGGTTCACAGGATTGAGAACATTTTTCAGGGAGACGCATAATGGGCTACAAAACCAGCACTGTAACAAGTATTGCACTGGTCCAATAACCAATTACATATCTTAGCTTAGGGCTGCCATATGTCCAGAATCTTCCAGACATAGCCGAGATTCATCCATCGAAAACAGTGTCCAGCCCTAACTCATTTCTGAGTACAGTGGTACCTCGGGCTAAGTACTTAATTCGTTCCAGAGGTCCATTCTTAACCTGAAACTGTTCTTAACCTGAAGCACCACTTTAGCTAATGGGGCCTCCCTCTGCCGCTGCGCCGCTGGACCATGATTTCTGTTCTCATCCTGAAGCAAAGTTCTTAACCCGAGGTACTATTTCTGGGTTAGTGGAGTCTGTAACCTGAAGCCCGAGGTACCACTGTACTTGAAATGGTTATACAGCAGCAACTACGGCGTGACAGCAGTAACTGCTGCAAAACTGCTTGAACTCATTAGTGCTGGCATGGAGGAATGTGCTGTAAAACACACTGCTGGAAAATGCAGTAGGACAACCATTTTTCTTTAATGAAATGGACATTTGAAGGAAAGTGAGACCTACATGTTCTTATGACTTTCAGAGCCAGCAATGCCTTCCTCACTAATATGAATGGAAGAAGCAGACTATTTGAACAAACAACTGTCCTCACACTTTAAAAAAAAATGTAAGTGTGTGTTGGGCATTGAGAAAGCATAAGCATGCATCTATAAAACCTTGCAAAACTTTGCTTTGATTACTTACTACAAAGCAGAAAATTCAAAGTGAGCTACTGTGAAGAAATTACGAATAATAAAAAAATGCCCCTCTAAACCATGAGCTCCCCTAAGCAATTTCCTCAAAACCTAATTACTAGTTTTGCTTTTTAAAATGGGACTTGTACGTGTGTTGTTAACACAGGCTTGTTTGTAAAAAGAAAGAAAAATAATAACCAAAACCATTAAGGAAAATAACATTAGATTATATATCCATAGATTAAATAGATGGAGCTGTATGTCCCAAATGATAGATAGATAGATGATAGATAGATAGATAGATGATAGATAGATAGATAGATAGATGATAGATAGATAGATAGATGATAGATAGATAGATGATAGATAGATAGATAGATAGATGATAGATAGATAGATAGATAGATAGATAGATAGATAGATAGATAGATAGATAGATGATAGATAGATAGATAGATAGATGATAGATAGATAGATAGATGATAGATAGATAGTGACCTCCTGTGATATCTGTAATGTTACATTTAATGCTGGTTCTTTAATATAAAAATTGATCATACAAATCTGTGTTTTCCTTCCACCATCATGAAAACTTCTGCTTTAAAACTTCATCATACAATAAAGAAGATGGATGGAATCATTCGCCATCTGCTTAAGCAAATACACTTAAAGATGCTTCCACAAGTGTGATTAAGTGACAGCAGATCTAGGAGCAAAGAGTACTCAGATTTCAAAATGATGATTGTACAGCTGTAGCCTGCATCATTAGGGAGCCATAAAATTTTATGTTCCATTTGGATAGCAAGGACCTTTGTTGCAGATTTGGTGGAATGGGCAAATCAAGAAATGATCCATTTAGCAGTTGTGAATTTAGAAAGGCCAATAAAATAAGATCCTGTACTATTGTCACCATTTACCACCACCTAAGTTGGTTTCATGATTTTTCACTAGTTTACTATTTCTTTTTCCTACTGGAGCCATACTTTCTCAATGCATTATCTGTGCAAACCGCTGTGCACTGGTTTCAGCCAATCCTGAACTGAATCAGGCTAATTCAGGCTGATCTGTCTAGAGTGTGTCAAGGCAGCTACAAATCACTACAGAGTGGGCTGGGTCAGCGCAAATAAATATGTAGCAATCAGTGCTGATCTGTCGCTCAGAACAGTTTCTCGGGAATCCAGACAGACTGCCTCCAAACTGTTGCAATTATTAATTTCACCACCACATAAAAAGAATGTCAAGATGGGGAGGAGGGGAGATGCTTATTGAGAGCTGCAGGTCTAGGATCTCACCCCACACAGCTGACCTCCCACAGTGCTTACGGTGGGGGGATTGGAGATGCATCAATACAGAACTCTTATAAGTTCTTTCTCTTAGAAACAGTCTGGTGGAGTTTGGTGACATTTGTGTAGCCTGTTTTGTTTCCTTCGCAGTACAGTGGTACCTCTAGTTAGGAACTTAATTCGTTAACCTGAAACTGTTCTCAACTAGCGGTGTGCTTTCGCTAATGAGGCCTCTTGCTGCCGATGCGCCGCTGGCACACGATTTCCGTTCTCATCCTGGGGCAAAGTTCTCAACTCAAGGTAACTCTTCCAGGTTAGCAGAGTTTGTAACCTGAAGCATTTGTAACCTAAGGCGTTTCTAACTCGAGGTACCAGTGTATATATAAATTATGAATGATTTCCATAATTTCCCAATCAATCTCAGTCCCATCTTAATGCTCCCTGTCCTATCTTGTCTCTAGGTTTCAAGTTAGGTTTGTTTAGCTGTGTTCTGATTTCTGTGTCTGTCTTCATCAGTACTTTGTCATGTGTGTTCACACATAAGTATTGTGAATACATTGTATACAGTGGGCAATCAGCACCCATACAGTGTAATATCATATACATCAGGGTTTTTTTAAAGTATTTTTGAAGGGGGGGGAGAGAACATTAAGGTAGTTAGCACACACACACTCCTAAAGCTACCTGTCTGCTAACTGGCAGGTTTAATCCCCTCTTCGAGCACTACCATGTCATTAAATTTCATGCTCCTGTGTGTGAATACCAAAATGTTATGGCCATTTGAATTTTAAAACATGTTAAGGTAGCTAGCATGAAAACGCCTAACACTACCAAGGTTGATCACGTTCATAGGGGCTAGCATGCCTGCATATTTCATGATGCTATGTGAAAAAACCAAGAATATTATCTCCATTTGGGTTTTCCAGTTTGAGCCAATGGGATTTCCAAAGATTTCTTTTTCCAGGGCTATAAAATACAAGCAATCAGGGGGAGCCTGGGCTGGATTAGGACTGGATTGGTCTAGACCAAACAGTGGGTCTGTACACAGCCCTATAAAAACAAAACAATAAAATTCATAATACAAAATGCATTAAAACTATAAAAAGAGAGAGCTACAAAAAAATTACAAAGCCATGTGTTGTGGTGTCAGTGGCAATATAGGCACACCAGTCTTAGTGAAATAAACATGGTTTTGCTATCTATCAGAAGATCTTTAAGGAAAGAACCAAGCAGTTCTGCAACTTTGGTATCACATTTGAAACGTCATCTGCCTCCACCTAACAGTCCTCTTAAAGCAGCAAAGTACAGAGCACGCTGGAGGTGGTGAATGTAGTATGTTGATAGTTTCATGTGGGAGAAAGCTGTGCTTGAAGTAATCTGGCTACAAGACGTTTAGGGCTTTATAGGTAATAAGCAGGACTTCATATCTGGTGCAGAACTGAATCAGCCACCAGGATAGATTTTTAAAAATTAACAAATTAAAGTAATATACTCTGAAGAATGCTGCCCTGGTCGCACATTTGCATCAAGGGCAGTTTCTTGACACATTTCAAAGGCATACAGAGTGCATACCATTTTGTGCAGTTAGGGGGACCCACCAGTCTGTGGTTTGAATATGGTCCCCAGCTGGATTTGATCTGGCTCTCTTCCCCACTCCTGCATTCATTAGCTCTTCAATGGAAGTAGCTTAGAGGGGGAAAGGCTTTGGTCTTTTGCAACATATGCAAATGTAATTCCTTCCTCAGGAGGAAGATCAAAGCAGAGGGGACAATATTTACAGCCAGTCAGTTGGGTGGCTCTGCCAGTCATTAGCTATGGTTTGTCGCCCAATCCCAATGAGCAGCAGCCACCATTGCCTGTCATTTATTCACATATCTAGAGTTCACTGACCTGTTTAGTTTTCTGTGCATCAGACTAAGTGCTACCAAATACTGTAAGTTTCTGTACTAAGGCTTTTATAATCCATACAACCAAGGAAGCCAGTGTTCTGCCAGCTTAATGGGTGTAACTATGTTTTGATTGTATAATCTCTAATAGGTATAATTTAGGTTCACATCAGCAACAGGTGAGCACAGTGACGGCGGGGGGGGGGAGCTTTGGAACCTATTAAATGTATAGGAATATGAGCAATCTGTGTTCCATTATTTGTTTTGCTTCCCCCACTCCCTACCTATTAAACATTTTCAACAACATTCACATTCAACAACAAAAGCAGACACACCATAAGCTCTTAACAGATCGGAAACAAGTACCCTGCTGTTTTAGGCTGACATCAGCAGATTTTCACACAAAAATGTTTGTGTGTTTTCACCCTCTAGACAATCAAAATCCTGGTCTCTAAATATTTCTGCCACCTGCTCCAGCTTCCAGAGAAACAAAGTTTTTTTTTTTTTTACATTTTCATATATATATTTTTTTAAAAATCAAATATACTGTTTGAAACTTAATTGCTAGGACGTTAATAAAGATGAATACAAAAAAAAAAGTCCAAACCCAAACTATAGTGAATGAAGGTTTCACAAGGTGCTGTCTTATTTCCTGGGGCACCCTTTTTTAATCTAGTTATAGTGCAATATTTTTTGTTTCATCTGTTTCTCTTATGTGCTTTCAACAGCTTCAAATTAAATCAATGTTATCATTATAGAAGAACAGAAAGCCTGTGGATCTAATTAGTTCTCCTTATTGGCCCAATTTGTTATCAATTTCATTAAATACAGACTTCAAGAGAAAAGGCTGGGACACATTTGCAAAGAACATTATCTTGAGAAATGTTTTCCGAGCCTTCAACAACAGCTGAACTTGAAATGAAGATTAATAAAAGAGAAATGTGACTGATTTGCAGTCAGATGGCATTTCCTTCTTATTCGTCATATAACACAAAGGGCCATAAATCCAAAGAGAGTTAACATTCTTGCCCTTTATGAACCTAGCATTCAAATGCCAGTTAGATCTTGAGTTATTTAAGCCAGTTTAGTCCTGTTACCTTCAGTGGAATTAAATAATAGGAGTGTCCCTGTGTCTTTAAATATTCAGTGAGCAATAGATTTGAAAGCATATAAAGAATTCAGAAAGAACCATGGGGGTTCACTGCACTACCACAGTGTTCAAGCGATTCAGATGCTTCTCTTAGAACCCTAAAAGTACACTTCAACTTGCAGAAAGTCTTCAATGTGACAACAGTCATTCACAGAAGCATGCATCATGCTGCATGATGCTGTGAAACAAGAAGCAGCAAAACCCCACGTTACTCATGTGATGCTTCCAGGATTCATTTAGCGTTACAGATGTGCAGAAAAATGAAAGATACTTCAAATTCTCATACAACAGCCATGAACTTTCATTTGATTTTATCTGTTAGATTTGTAACTTGGTGAGTAAATTGTGCCTTATTATGAGGTCAGTTTGTGCATCCCTAAGCAATGATATTGAAAGATAAGGTGTGATTTACTTTTCGTATCTTTTATTATTATTTAGTTTACAACTGGGTCCTGCCACAATAGGTTATATTGTAAGAAACATTTGTCTGTTCATATTTCAAGACAGCCTAAAACAGGTTCCTTGTGATGTTATTCAGGCCTCTCACGGTGGGGGGTTGGGTTGAATTTGAGGAACAGAAAATACACAAGGGACACCTTTCCCCTATCCCTCACAAGGCTTGTTATGGTGACTGCTGATAATGTTTTCTTGAGAAGTACAAACAAAGATTGTTTAAATTAATGCATTTGGCCAATTTTTGTCCACTGGAGCCCAAACAGAATTTGTCTCTACAAAGAAATGCATGTCCACTTTTTTCTATCCCTATTCAGCAGTTCAGCTACCAACCACTGAGAAGCAAAGTGTGTATTTGTGTTATAATAAAAAAAAAAAATCCATTACAATGATCAAAACACTAAAGGCATTCAATATAGAGTAGTCATGTCTATTCAACCTTCAGTAAGGATCATGCTGTCTTTTATCCAGATACAGGGCATAATAAAGAGAGCTTCTATTAAAAATGAAGCAAGAACAATGGGCACACCAGACTTCAAAGCAAGTAGAAGATTAATGTGTGATTAGCAAAGGGAACTGGAAATGATTAAGGAGTAACTGATAAACAGTGTACTGTAGTTGACATATATGTGGATCACAACAAAAATTTTAAAGATAAAGTATCACAGCTCAGCATCACAGATTAGTACTAGTACATCTGCTTTGCATGCAAAATGTCTCAGATTCAATCCATAGCATTCTCATGTAGGGCTTGGAATGTCCCCTGTCTGAAAACTGGCCAGTCAGATAATACCAAGCTAGCTGGAAAAATGATCTGATTCATTATAAGGCAGCACCCTATGTTACTTTCCTACAGACATTTCTTCACCATCTGCATTGTATTTCCTTGCATTGAAATGAATGGGGTGAAATAACATAATGACAATGTAATCAATTATGTAACTTATGTAAGGAATATAATTTTGCCATGATGGATAGTGAGATGAATAGTGTAGATTTAGGCAGAAGACCAACTACAGTGGAACTGAAACATTGCTGGGTGTGACAAATACAAGGTGGAAAGAAAATGATCTTTTCTTACATCCCTGTTTGGCAGGAACCAAAAGAAGCCAACCTAAATTATATTGGGTGTCTGTGGAGCTATTACAGTACCAACAAGCAGTCATTGAAACTGCCCTGCCTGCCACTGCATACCCCCTTACCCCCAAATCAGAGCGTTTGTAAACGGTGTGAAGGTGGATTTCACACACCACTCTGTTTTGTTTCCCCTGATTTTCCCCCCTTCAATTTTAAGGCTTACTTTCTGGGATGCTGCTTCAGAACGTATTTTCAAATAAAGATAATAATAATCCCGTCTGCTATCTGAGACTGGTTTCAGTGGAGAGACAAATCTCTCACAACTATCCATTTTATTCTATGCACAACCTGACTTTGCTCCTAAGATACTATTTTGTGGTAGAGTTCATATCTTAAGTTTGAAGTACAATCATTATCTGCTTTCAGATTTCCCAGTAATCATCACATCTGCTTGGTCACTTGAGTACCAGCTTTCAGCTTAGGGTCTTTAGTTTATCAATTTCAATACCCTTGTTGAGTGAGATAAAAGGATCTTTATTTATGAGGAATGGGCTATGTGGAATAAGCTTATGCTTACTAATATTTTGATCTAGAGATTTCCAACCCATTTTGTTATAACGTAAGAATGTTGACTGAGTTAGGAGTCTCATTCTCCATCACTTCATGTTGCACTGACAACACCTTACATGTTGCAATGTTACATGTTCCCTCTACTTGGGAACTTGCTTGACATTTGGAAACCAAATTCACAGGACCCCTTCTGTACATATTAGAAAGGCCCTGTTTCATAAATTGAAGGAGCATAGATCCAGCAGAACTGCCTAAATTAAATTAAATTAAATTAAACTGAAGTGTGGGAGGTAATTTTTCAAAATCTTCCTTCCTCTGAAATCTCTGGAGATTGCTCCAGAAAGTTGCCAATGTTCTAGAGCAGATTTGAGGTTTAAAGTGGAACAGGTAGCCAAGATCCAAGAGTGTCCCAACATATGAGTGGAAATCCACTCATGAAACTCTAAGATGTTATATTTAAATTAATTGCCAGTCACAGACTAAATTTATTTTGGTTCCTTCAAAATACTGACACATTAAAGGTCAAGGTACAACATTATCCTTTCTTAGCTACAGAAGTATCATCCTTTAGCAAAGAGTAACATCTTTTAACACAGAACTACACTGAGCATTTTTGCTATTTATTATTGTACAAATATTTCTTACCAGCCACTGTTCAGATTACTTTCAGAAATATTCATATTTTTGTATGGATGTTGTTCCTTTCCCATTCATTATATTTGAGGCAATCTGACCATGTGTGATCTCTTTTGTAGCTTCATATATTGTCTGCATACTAATCTATAATTTACAGTCTCCAAAGCAACTACTTGTGTGCATCTTTTCTGTCGTGTAAGAGAGATAAGATGCCCTGTCAAAGACTCAACAGCTTAAAGCAAATAAAGAAAGAAAGAAATACACCCTCTACTTACTGCTTCTTGATATTTTAAACTATATGTCTACTACGAGAGTAACATGAAAAGGAGATTCCCTTATTTCCAAACCATTTTAGAACATTATCTGAAGCATGTGAGCATAAATCAGGCACAATGTGTACATATAACTATAATTACATATCACTATAATTATGCGACCCTATAGTTAAGGAACTGACGTCAGGTGCATTTTACAAAATAGTAAGACTGCACATATTCACATTAGGGCTATGTTACTCTTGCTTTACCATGCAACATCATTATGCAGAATTCCTTTGAAGGCAACTATTAATATACATATTTGCCACCCTATAAGTGTCACCATCTGTCCTGCTTCCTGCCTACTGTCCTGGCACCTGCTACTTTGTACAGCTGGCTGCCACCACTCTCCCTGTCACCTGCCAACCCTGAAGATTCCCACTGCCATGCCTACTCAGTCATCCTCTTCAAATCATTACAAAATCTTCAAGGCAATGAAATGAGGCATGAAAATACTTTCACTGCACTGAAAGTTCTCATTTGCTATGTGTGACAGGATATAACCAAAGAAAACAAGAGAGAGAAAAATTTTTCCCACCAGGAGTGATGCCCTTTCATTTTGTTTCTTGGGTTTGTTCTAGTCACAGTGAGTTGAGAATAATGCTGCAATTCAGTTGTTAGATAACATGATAACCTTTTATTTGGGAGTCAGTATATATACCCCTACCATTTTTCTCACAGGAGTCCAGAGCAGCATACATATAATTTTTAAAATCATCGAATTAAAACCAATGCTAAGCTACATACCTGATGGGGAATGCAACCCCATCTAGCAGAGGTCACACGCCTAACTCCGGGACTCAAGAGCCACATATCCACAGTACCTCCACCGTCTTATCAGGATTCAGCTTACTGTACTCTAGGCAGCCAGTCTCTGCCTTCAGAAACCAGTCTAGCTCATGAACAGCTTCTCCTGATTCAAAAGGAATTGCGAGATAGAACTGCATATCATCAACATACTGAAAACGCCTCTGTCCAAATACTCTGCCCCAATGATAGGAGGATAACCACTACAGCTTGGACCACGCAGTATCAATCCAGCAAGCAGCAAGATACCATGATTAATGGTATCAAAGACTGGCAAGTAGTCAAGAAGAGTCAACAAGGTAGTTTTCCCCATAAAGGTCAACAATCAGGGCAACCCAGGCTGCTTTGGTGCCAGAACCAGGCCTGAAGCTAGACTGAGATGGGACCACTGGTCCAGTTAGCTAGGGAAGATGGAAGTTGTAGTCCAACAGCCCAGAGGCCAAGGTTTGGGATAACCTGGTCTAGATAATCCATTTTATTCTTACATATATTCAGTCAGTCAGTTCCCACTCTCTCTAGATGCTTCCAGATAGGGAGCTTAATTTGCAAAAGAGTCACTCAGTTATTGCCAACAAGATGTTGACGTTATACTTACTGGATTTTCCCGGGAAAGGGTAAACCTGGATTAAACAGAGGGAAATGTTGGGGGAGGGAATAAGGGCTGGCAGTTTGATGCCAACAATGTCATGTAGATTCTGCACAGAAGTGCACAACTTGTATGCACAAGGAAACACCTTTAATCGTGTTGTCCAAGAAAAGGATATTTAGGACTGGACAGTAGTTATCAAACAGCTCAGGGTCCTGGGAGGGGCTTTTAAAGAATGGGCATGCTTCCTTAATGGTGGCAGACACCCCCCCCCCAGTATTTGAGTTGGACTTGTTCTCTGTGAACTTCTGTTTCTGTTCTCACTTACCCTTCTCTGCAGGGAAGAAGCATAACATACATATATAAGCCTATTTATTAGAAAATCTTTGTCACAATGTCTGCATCATCTAGGGGAACAGAGGATATGAAATCTTTTTATAATTTGTGTTTCCAATGCTACTTTAAAGGGCAGGCCCTAGGCAGATGGCAAAAACAAACAAAAAAGTGTGTACAATTTCCACAATAAGGACGTGAATCAGCAGGGCTACAGACTGTGCAATTCACACACCTTGAGTGACAACATGAAGTCTCTTTAATTGCCAGCCATGAATTTCCTCCTAGTTACTGCACAATGTGTTTGGAGTGCAATGCCTGATGACATCACTGCCCACTTTCACAGTTTATTGTTACACAGAAAAGAAGTTCAGTTCCCAAGATAAAGGACAATTCTGAGCTTCTGAATGCAGAAGCTAGCCATCCGTTCATGCTGACAGGACATACAGTTAAGGACACTGTCAGAATCAGAGTGGAACATTTTCTAAATCATTTGCAATCGCCACCCACAGCGGGTTGTTAATGGCACGTTGGCACCAATCAACAGCATGTTGTTTATTACTGTCATCAAACACTTCTCTGTTCTCTCACTTGACCAGCCTGCAACAGTGCTGGGCAGAAGGAGATGGCTGAAAACCAACTGAAGTAATGGCCAAGGTGGCTTCTGAACACACTCAAAGATCTACCGTTCCAGTTAACTCAAAAAACGCAGAAGCTTTGGGATTCATCTGTCTAGATATCCCTACACACTACCAGCATGGTGTAGTGGTTTGACTAGGACTTGGGAGACTAGGGTTCAAATCCCCATTCAGCCAGGAACACCACTGAGTGACACTGAGCTAGTCACTATCTACCTGCCACTATTGTGGTCAATGAAAACAGAATCCCATTTCATATCTCCATAGGAAAAACCCAGCAATGAGAAGCATTTGCAAAAGTACCAAAACAGTGTCCCTTACTTACTGTATAACACTTACTGTATAACACATTCTGTTCTCTAAGTTTACTGGCAAATGAGGACACCACAAATACCTGTCTCTGCTCTTCAGTTACTGACTGTTACTTCCTCCCCTGAAATTTTGTTCAGATCTATCATCTGATGACAGCATTACAAAATATTGAGAGTAAATAAACAATTACAGAACAAAAAACACAGAGAGAGATTTACCAATGTACCTGCAGTATGGAATGAAGGGAGAGAGCTCTAAACAGGTTGAAATGCTTCATCTCTCTTAGCTGAAATATGAAAACTGTGGTTTTATGTATTTTGTGTAGTTTACTATTTTTTTTTCCAGCAACACGCTTCAGCTTTCCACCATGAAATGAAACAGGACAACATATTGAAATGTACACATATGGTTGGCAGCATCTAACAAACTCATCACCAGGTTAGCTCATGGTTCATGTCATCCCACTGATCTACAAGCCAGCAAAAAGTATAAGAAAATATGTTGTACAACAGCAAAGAGCAATCAAGAAGACCTAGCTGGTTTAGAATCTCCCTTATCTTGATAGATGTGGTCTGTGACTGAGTTCCTCATTGAGCTGAGTCTGCACAGGAAGAATTCAGGTCAGACACCAGGGAAAGACAAGGAGGCAATTTATCCTTTTCCCCTGCCAATTTGTGTGCTTTTACAAGTGAGGGGAAGAGTCACTTCCTTTATTTTTGGAGGGGGGTAGGGTAGAAGAAAGAAAGTGGCAAAATAATGAGTGGGAAGCAAGTTTCCAAATTAAATTCCCTATGGCCATATCTGTACATACTTTATCAACATACAGGAACAGATGCCAGACACATTTGTGCTCCTCTTTTATGTATGTTGTTAAGCCTGACTGGTGGCCTGTCATAGGGCCAATGCAAAAGCGCTTTCCTGACAGGCAGAAAGTGTTGGCTAAGTTCTCTGTAACAGTTAAAACTGGAAATATGACAATCTCTGAAAAGTAGTACAGTGGTAAGCCTATCCTCCTCCAGGAGGGGAGGGGTTGTGAGCGGGAGACTCCAGGGCTGGCACATCACGCTCCTCCCCGGTTGGGCACCCAATAGGGAAGCTCGACGGGGGCGTGGCTTGCTGCTCAAACGCGGCCGTGCCAGCCATCCCAGCCATTGCACACACATTTTCTTCGAGTCACCCACCCTCCACTCCCTTTAGATTAGCTTTCCTGAGACTTTGCTATGGACCTCTGGTTGGTCGCCCTGTTTAACCAGGGAGCCTGGTAGGAGTTTTTTTCCCAATTGGCTAAATTAGCCCGGCCTCTTGGTTTTTTTCGCCTACCTCGTAGCAACCGTCACAACTTTCGTGGTATTTGGTGGTTCGGCATTGGAATGTGTTGTTGGTGTTTCGGGGGGCAAGGTGTGGCCATCACCTTCCCCAACAATTTTGGGTATTCCGCTAAAGGAATCTGGCGGTCGTGGATCCTGTCCGATGCCTGTGTGGCGGGGGGCCATGGCACGACCCTCGGTGACATCAGGAGAGAGCCTATAGTTGTATTAGCATCAACAGGCTCCCCCTAATGGTTAATAACCCCTCCTCCATGGTCCAATGCCTAAGCCAATACCTTCTCACATGCTGTAATCAATAAAGTTGTGGCCTTTTCCTTACCCATTAACCTTACATACTGTGTCCACGTGTCTTTATTCCCCAAGTGGGGATCAGGTCCTCGAATCACAACCTCGGGTTACATACGCTTCAGGTTACATACGCTTCAGGTTCAGACTCCGCTAACCCAGAAATAGTGCTTCAGGTTAAGAACTTTGCTTCAGGATGGGAACAGAAATTGTGCTCCAGCGGCGCGGCAACAGCAGGAGGCCCCATTACCTAGAGTGGTGCTTCAGGTTAAGAACAGTTTCAGGTTAAGTACGGACCTCCGGAACGAATTAAGTACTTAACCAGAGGTACCACTGTATGTACATAGCTTTAGAAGGCGTAGTATGATTCCAAATAAACCATTTATTTTCTGCTTAAAGAGGCTCAGTGGTTTAGACCACAGCACCACCCGCGTCCCTTTTAAATTCTAGTATCGAGTGGTTTCAAATACGGTATCCCAAGATATCTGTGTAACAGAATTTCCCTTCACTGTCTCTTCTCCTGGCACACCCCTGAACCCTGCCCCAAATCTGCTCCTGAGGGTTAGGAGAACCCCCAAAAGAGACTAACAGGGTGCAGGGGGTAAAGAAAGGGAGGGGAAATTTCACTGCCAAGCCATTACTCTTCACAGTAATGGATTTTCTCTGTTGGATACTGCCCATAATATTTAAATTTTTACAGTTGTATATTATAATCCAACCATAATAATGCTACAAAATGTCATGATCCAAATCAGATTCTGTTCAAGCTCTATGAAAAAAATACATTTTGATAGGCATAATGAACATTCTTATTATTATGAACTACTATAACTGATAGCTAACCTGCCATTTCTGAGATTCCAGTTGATATGTACAGACAAATTGGGTCAATACCACTAAAGAACAAACCGTGAGGTTCCTTTTGCTTAGGGTGCCACTACTTTGTGGGAGGGATTCAAATGCAAACTGGAAATTTAGGTTTCCACAATTTAAGTGAAGTAGAACACACTGTTGTCCTGGCACAACAAATCCACTTTATTTATTTTTTAAAAAATTGCAGTTAGGATTGTGATGCGGAAATACATAAAAAAGGATGGGATAAATGAATGATTAACCAAAATATATACATAAACACCCTGCAAGCAAATAAGAATGAATGTTCATTGTTGTATAACCATCCTGCAAGCAAAGTAGAACAAATGTTCAATAAAGATCAGACATGCTCTAACCTCCATGTAAGCTTTTTTGAATGAAATCAGGAAGAAAACACAATAAAGAGGTCATCTGGAGGAGCCCTTTGCCATCTTACTGTCACATGTCAAAACATCCTGTTGTGTTTTTAAAGGAAAGTATAAGGAGAGGTGGGACGCGGGTGGCACTGTGGTCTAAACCACTGAGCCTAGGGCTTGCCAATCAGAAGGTCAGCAGTTCGAATCCCCGTGACGGGGTGAGCTCTCGTTGCTCAGTCTCAGCTCCTACCAACCTAGCAGTTCAAAAGCATGTCAAAGTGCAAGTAGATAAATGGGTACCGCTCCAGCGGGAAGGTAAACGGCGTTTCTGTGCACTGCTCTGGTTTCACCAGAAGCAGCTTAGTTATGCTGGCCACATGACCCGGAAAAACTGTCTGCAGACAAACGTCGGCTCCCTCGGCCAGTAAAGCAAGATGAGCGCTGCAACCCCAGAGTCGTTCACAACTGGACTTAACTGTCAGGGGTCCTTTACCTTTTTATGAGAGGTAGACATCAAGCATGGAAAATTTCATCAGTATAATTACTTTCCCAATAACAGTGTCCATTAGTGGTCAGGGCAAACTACTGGTTCACTAGTAAATTTGCATGCATGAGGAACTCCCACAGGTAGCTTGATGGGAGGGTGAGAAAGCACACTCTGTAGAGGATAAATGGTTCTTATCCAGATGGTTAAAAGCTTCCTCCAGTATCAGAAGATAAACAAGAAACAAGATGCTGTACAAGACAGAGCTTTGGTCTGAGACAGCAGAACTCAACTTAAATTCTGGCAGCAGGCACTCTGGTCTGTGAATCTCAGCTAGTTGCAGCAAAGGAGTTAAATGAAAAAGTTACATCGAGCAGAATGTAAATGCACATTAACAACATGTACAAGTGTTCCTGAGTTTAATTGTTCTGGTTGTCACATATGAGACCATCCTTCAATATAATGCAGAACCGCTAGTCTAATTTCAGCTCCCACACCTTTCACCCTTCCAATAATTATGCATTCTTCCCAAAATGCCATCCCATCAGCATCTACTTCACTTCCTTTGTTGCGTGACCTCCACAAGTCGAGTCAGTCAACTGTTATGCTAAACTTTTAAACTGAAATTACTATAGGCTCCCCCAAATGCAAAAGTTATTAGCAGGGCAGCAATTATGGAATGGAGAAAATGCAGTGCAATGGTCACTGCATTTCTATTACACTGCAGAGACGAGCCAACAAAACAAAATTGCCTCATTTGTATTGCATTCATATTAAAAATGTAGGCTGGATTTTATTCCAATGCAAGCAGACTCTTATAAAACATCTTGTAGACCTCAAATTTAAAAGGCTCCATTATGTACTAACAGAACTGAAATTGTATCCATAACTTTAACTTCTTCCTTGGCATTAGGCTTGCCAGAAAAAAACTGAATATAAAAGCTCTGCCTCATGTTCTATATGAAATTCTCCTGTATGTGTGTTTTCTGCATGGAAAAAGGGGTCTTGCCACCTCTAACAGTTATTGTTAGATTAATCATTTCTTTGTGCTCACAGTGGGGGAACTTAAAGATCACTTAAAAATACCAGCTTATGTTTCTCACCCCTATGGATATGCACTAAAATGTACATGGGCTTAAAATGCAATCAAAGTGCAGGATCATGTCTATAATTAAACTCCATTGTCTACAGAGCACACATCTCTTAACAGAGCAGTTGGAATGGATACAGCACTTCCAGAACCAAGTTAGGGGGAAATGAACTAAGCAGAAAGGCACAAATCAATGGTCAAGACTTAAGCAAAACCTAACCGGTAACTCCATATGCATTTGATCCATGTGAGATGAATTTATTATAATTCTTGAAGGCATTTTAATGAGAAACATTGTATTCATGGTGAAGTGTATATGAAGAGGGGTTAGTTGTATGAGTTAAAGACACACATCTTTTTAAAAATATGGCTCCTCAGTTGGAAAAAACTTAAGTTCTGCATCACATACATGCTTGGATTTCATGGGTACTTCTCAAACCAGTATCAGAGAATAGAAACCCTATTGTAAAAATCTGCACATAAATTAGGCCTCAGTAATGGACCTGACTGAGAAGTTCAATTACTGTAAAATTGTCAAGGGCTCTCATTTTCTGATTTTTCAGCACCCATTAGTTTTGTATTGTATTGCCCTGTGACTTCAAAAGCCCCCAAGACTTCTCACAATCACATGAAACAAATTTTTTAAAAATTATCAAAATAAACATTAATATTTGTCCCAACAGATAAAAAGAGTGAAAAGCAGAATCAAAACAGCAATGACAAACAAGATAGAAGCCAGGATCTTAAAATAATAAAAAGCTTTCGGCAACAAGGCAAGATAGAATGGTAACTCAAAGATTAGGCTTCTAGCAGTAAGCTATACACATGCAGCCTCTGCAGTGGTTACATATTTCTCCATTAAACTCTGGAACTGCTTTACTTTATCACAGTTTTATTCACCTCTTCAAACCAAGGTCATAGGAATCTTGGTTACAACAGTGTCAAAAGCCACGCTTGATCTATATTCCAAGGCTTCTCAGAAAAGACACAGAGAAAACTGGGCGTAGCTGAGACACATATCTAGGGGAAGAGAGTTTTGTCAGATTAAGTTCTCCTACCATTTCTTCACAATACACCGTGCAGAATTTTATCAGCACTCCAGCTGAATTAACTTCAAAATATGCAGCTGGCTAGAGTCTTCAAGGCATTGTCCAAACATGCTTACCTTTGAAGAAGCAGTCTTCGTTGTGAACGATGGTAATCTTTTGCTTTTTCAGGCAGGCGGCTCGATGTACTTCACAGTGGTTTTCGTAGAATTCACCATCTGAGCCACACACAGGCTTGAAGTGAGGCTTGCAGTGCTCCATGCAGACACACTCTGCTTGCCCTGTTCCTCTGTTAACAACACAGTGCCTACCCAAACCACAGTACTTGTTTTCACACGATCCAAGGTGAGCATCGTGATTCGCGTATCCTGAAGAGAAAGATAAGAAAATGCCATCAGATTGTATGTCATCATCACCGGAGGGTTACTGTCATATACAAAGTGGCTCAGAAATAATCAAAAACAATGAAGAAACAAATTCTGGAAACTGGCATAGTCTACTCCATATCCATCTATTGCTACACAAGAATAAGGGGGCAGAAATAGAAAAGGGTGGTGTATACTGGGGTGGTCATCAACTAACATTTACTCAGAGTAGACCCATTGAAATGAATATTAGTTACATCCATTAATTTCAATGTCTATCAGAGTAAAAGTTAGTTGAATGCCATCCCTGGAATTTGCAAGAAATTGTTTTGGAAAGCAGATTTACTCAACGTGATAATTTCAGCAATTTTCCTGCCAATGAAAATTGCTTCTGGACAATTCAAGTACTCAGGAGTCAGGTGAATTTTTTTTTTTTTTGGTGGGGGAAGACTGAGGTATATGTCCTAAATTGAAGGGGGGGGGAGGACCCAGCCATGGTACATGAAAATCTGTTTTAAGATTCACTTAATGACATTTACTGGTGTTGTTGATTAGCGGTGGCTTGTTCCTATTGGTGGGGTGGAGCCCAAATAGCAGGTGGAGCCTGAGCCAATGACAAACAGAATTAACTGATTCTAATTTTGTTCCTATCCTTCTTTCCAATGAGACTAAGGAGGCAGAACATTGAAGGGCAGTGCCACCACCACTTGGACTGGATGTAAATAAGAACACAGGCTAAAGTCCATTCATTTCATTGGAGTAGCATATATACAGTAACTGGATGCAGGGCTGGAGTCTTAAATATGTATTGGGACATATAGGTAAAGGTAAAGGGACCCCTGACCATTCGGTCCAGTCATGACCGACTCTGGGGTTGCGGTGCTCATCTTGCTTTATTGGCCGAGGGAGCCGGCATACAGCTTCCGGGTCATGTGACCAGCATGACTGAGCCGCTTCTGGCGAACCAGAGCAGCGCACGGAAACGCCGTTTACCTTCCCACCAGAGCAGTACCTATTTATCTACTTGCACTTTTGACGTGCTTTCGAACTGCTAGGTTGGCAGGAGCTGGGACCGAGCAATGGGAGCTCACCCATCATGGGGATTTGAACCGCCAACCTTCTGATCGGCGAGTCCTAGGCTCTGTGGTTTAACCCACAGCACCGCCCGCGTCAAGGAAATAATTCATATCACTTCAGACCACCGAAGAGAGGTTCTTCACATGCTTCATTTAAAGGGTTAAAGTCCTGCAAAACCAGTTCTGTTCTCCTTTCCTGCCACTCAAGCCTTCTTCATTGGAAATTCCAAAGAGTGTTACCCAAACCAAGCATGCCACAACTGAGTGAAATTCTTTAGGACTGTCATGTTCTCAGATTTTAGGTGCTGTCTCAGAAATTGGGTTTAAGATCCTGAGGGGCAGTGCCCAGTTGTGCACCTTCAAAGAAGGCCTCATCCTGGGATTCAGTCCCCAAACCTCACAGGCTTTTCCTCAGGTCCTCACGCATGCATCAAAACATGTTTTTAAGTTCAACCATTGGAAACACAACACCATCTATACCAATAAAAGTTATATGTGCATCTCATTTAAAGTATCGACAGTTCTTGTAACTCAGGTTCCCTCCAGAAGCCCTTCTTTTTATTGTGCATTCTTGATCATTTGTACTCAGGGGCAGTTATACACAATCCTGCTTTCACTACTGTTTATACCTGCAAAAAAAGGGGGGGCTAACATGTTGCTTTGCTTCCAACTAGTGTTTACCCATAGCATCCTACTGAAATGTTATAGCTTTTCATGTTTGGGGATAGGGGTGTCCTGCTTTTGTTGGGCTATAGTGCAAGGGTGTTGCTCAAGATGACAATAATGTGGCAGCATTGGGAAAGCATTGTAGAACAATCAATCAATCAATTTCCTTTATTCGACCGATAGTCAGAAATAAAACATTACACAATACAGAATTATAAACTAAAACATCATAGGGGTACATAAATAAGGTAGGGCCACAGTACTAGACCTCTCACAGATAACCCACATCAAAGCATTCAGTTATACATTTCCGACACTTGAGTGCCAGGAAAAGGAATGTAGCCACTGACAAAGTTGTTTTCCCAGAAGACTTATTTAGCAGATATGCTGTCTGCTTTCCTCTTTGTCGGGAACTGAGCTGGGGTAAGTATGGAGTTATAAGATACTGTCTTAAATCGTTGTAGAAGGGACAGCTCAGTAAAATGTGCTCTGTTGATTCTACCTCACCCAACGCACAGTGGCATAATCTCTGGTCATATGGGACTCCTCCATATCTTCCCTTCAGAACCGCCAAGTCAAGAACATTCAGCCTAGCCGCAGTAAATAGTCTGCGGTATTCCACGTAGTGGATATCCGCCAGGTAGTGAGCTGGAGCAGCCCGATACAACTGCTCCCCAGTAACAACCCAGGTTTCACACGGGCTATGTCCTCCTGTCTGGCAATATCCCTTAATCTTTGAGCGACCACCGCCTTTGCGTGGCTATACGTCATGGACTCTATATAAAGGGAGGACAACCCGCACTTCTGTACTTCCTCCACTGCATTGTAGAACAACATGTGGATGGTTCAGTATAAATTCATTGCTAGTTCACTATTATTGCATGAATGACATGTGGTAGAAAAAAATAATAACCAAGGGGACCTCATTCTGCTGCGGAGTATGTGTGTTTGTGTTTGTAGAATTGGTTGTCATGCAATCTATTAAACTCTTTGAGACTTCTGAATGCTAGCCTATATACTATTTTATTCAAGGTTAATTAGCAGATTAGTTAAGGTAAAGTAGTCAGCCTATATTGACTCCTACATCAGCATACTTACAGGGGATTAAAAGCCTTCTGCTGTGTTCAGTTTAGCCCTCATTCCCAGAAAGTCAACCTTAGTTAGGAAAAGGAACTTTGACCTGCTCAAACAAGAGCTGAGATCCAGGGGGTCTCGTTCTGCATGCGCAACACATTTATATGCACACTAGGTTTTCTGTATTATTTTCCCTTACTATAGCTCTCTATGCGGCTCATTTGTGCAAGCTGATAAATAGTTTAAATCCAGCAACAAACCCTGGGAGTTTTGAAAGTCTCTTATTTGCCATACCCCCCCTTTTTTTAGTGACACCGATGGGGAGACTATATTACTGGAAACTCTGTGTGTGAGAGAGAGGCGGGAGGAAAGAGAGAGAAAGAGAGAGTCTATCTACAGAACAGATCAGTATGGATTAATGAATCCTCAAAATAACACCACCGAGGAGAGGGCTAAGAGAGACCTAGTGGAATTATATACTGCAGATTGCATAGCATGACACAAGTAAATATGATGATATACTGCAGATGCAGTTATTCTATTCAGTGTACTGTAACCATAAATTCTATTTGCACTCGCTTAAAAAAAAAAGTAAAGCACTATCAATTATTTCAAGAGGTATGAAAAACGCAAAAGCATATCTTCAAATTCCCCGGGAATATTTTGTTATATGGCTATATTTCTATTTGATTTTCCTGAGCAGCTAAATTCTTCAACACATAACACATACTCATTGGTAAGGAATACTATATGCATGTATGAGGTAACTAGAGATGTGGGCAATAAGGACATACACTCAGAATGTTTGATTCACACCCCCACATAACCAGCACAACTCAGATGATGCAAACTAGGAATCTGTCAGTATTTGTTATGTATTCAGTGGTCTGGGTTTGCCTGAGCTTGAGTCTGGACTAAGGATTCTGAGCTCCTGTGTTCTGATTCGATATACAAGATATCCAATCACAGAACATTTCAGGATGTGGGCCTCTGCCATTGGCCCTTAAACTCTGAGTCATGATTTGCTGCTTAGAAGCTTAGACAGCCAATCACATTGGGAGTGGAAGTGGCCCAGGCTTTCAGAAATTTACATAAGCAGCTATTTTGCCCCTGTTGTCCAGTTCAATAAAGTTCATTGCTGTTATCACTGTGTCTTGCCTCGTGGGAACCCACCTACACTTAAATATTCATGTACACATATTGCTTTACAACAATTTAACTTGTAGGCACAGTGCTCAAATACTTCCTCACCATGTGTAACTCACTACCATAAACACTGAGATAGCAGACATAAAATAAAAAATTTGGGAGAAAACTGATTATCAACTGTAACTGCAAAAACTGAGAGAGAAACTGCTGTGGATTTCTTATTTGCTAACTTGAGTAGTTTTTCTATCACATGCTTTCAGCAGCACTTCCATATTAATTATGCCAGAGTTGTTATATTCCATATAACTGTATGCTCAAATGTATTTCTCCTAAAACAAATGAGTATATATCTGGATTTTAATGGACAGTGCATGCCAAGGAAGCTCTACAGAGACTCATTAACTATTTTGTCTAAGTCCGTAGGGGGTTTGGCCACACCATCAGCCTGACAAAGATCAACGTGCAGGTTCAGGATTGTGCCAGCGCTCCACACATCAGCATTGATAACTACACACTTAAGGTATGCACTGAATCAGGAAGGTTTTGGGCATCACATGGCAGAACAGAGTCTCAAACAATGGTGTGCTTTCCCAGACCACATTCCCAGCATGTTTGCACTCCTTTCTCAGTGATTTCCTATGCTAGCTTGGTCATCTACATCTATTGCTGCCATCAATGTTGACAAGCAAACATCTTCAACAGATGCCACTGGCTGCATTCAGTGTCATTTGGTGTGGTGATTGACTCCTTCAAGATTCATTTTCAAAATTCATCATCATCATCTATATTATCATGCTGTATGGAAAATGAATGACTTTTCGTACTCCAGGAGGAGACAGGATTGGGCCTCCCCTGGATTTCTGAGAACTGCTTTTCTTCACTATCCACTATAAGCTTCTTCATCAAAGCTGTACAATGAGTTTGCACAAGCTATCAAATCAAGACAGTTCTCCTTCCTGCCCATTAGCAGGAGGTCTATCAGCTCTGTGCTGTGGAAGAGCATGCTCAAACATGCCAACAAATAGCAGCAGTCATTCCATTGAAAAAAACAAACATTGATGCTTTTGGGTGGCCATCAAACAGCTGAGCAGTGACATAGCCTTATATGCACAAAATGATTGCAGTACAATAACCAATACAGACAAGCAACAATTAAAACTGTAAACCAGCCATTAGTCAGTGGTTAATAGAGTAGTTCATGCAACATGCAAATACACCTTCTAAGTGCCTTTGCTGCAATTAGACAAAGTGTAGCTCATTTGTACAATATCCAGAAAGATCATTGTACTATTCAAACAAACAGAAGGATCATATCCATTCTGGTATTAATTTTCTATGACTAATGGTACACAAAGTCCAGGCAGATTAAATCAATTTTATCTAGTAATCATGGTCACACATACATTCACTTGCACTATACACTAGATAATTCACAATCGGCAGCTTACATAAACTGGATATAATTTAATCGTGGAACAATATGTCTTTACATATTGCAGAACAATATGCAGGGCACACATGGTTTGAATTCTGTTTTACTGGCTGTGGATAGTCTTACTAAGAATGCCTACTAACATTGCAAAGGTAAGAAATGTATAGCCAGCCTGCAAAACCGTGTCCTGTAGGTGACTGTCTCCACTGTTCACCTGATGCCATGTCCACTTACACATTGGAACATGTAGCTGATGCCAGTTTCTCACTTTGCATTACCTATACTATGCCCATTGCAACATTAGTCTGTTGCAAAGCATAATATGCAGCCTTCCACTGTTCTGTCAAATGAAGAGATGAGTTTTGAAGGACACAAGGGTCATGAACTATTGTGCTTATTGGAGGAATGCAACTTAGATGAGCTTCATATGTCTTTCCAACATCCCTGTGATACAGGCTTTTATAGTAACAAATTAGTCCTTTTTGAAACAGTATTTCCAATAGTATTTCCACCACAGGCACTGAGTTGAACCCAACATTGGGGGGCTGACATCACTGTTGATTTGGGAGAGACCTACCAGGCCTGCTTTGTCATCCCATCAGGCCACACACCATGTCAGGATGACATCCTGCCAGGCTTCCTCTGCCCCCTCAACATTGGGGGGGGGGTTAGCCCCATCTCAGCGGACATGGGGGCTGTGGAGGCTTCAGCCCCATAGAGTTGGTGTGCCTGCCTTCCACCACCCTCCTACCTGCAAAATAAATATTTTGATCCTGAGCTCAAATGTGTTTATTTGTTGCTTTGTATTTTCCTAATTGCTTTGCCAGATTCTCCCTTACTATGAGAATGAGAGAGGAGCAAAGCAGGAACATTATACCTAATTTAAGGAGATCTCCGAAGGGATAAATAAAATTAGGTGGTGTGCCAACAGGTGAGGATGATAAAACAGCAGTGAAATGGGTCATAGACTATCAATATGCAATTGACAACAAGTCACTATTATGATCAATTAACTGTTCTGCAGTAATAGTAGATTTCACATTATCTAGGTGCCAAATGTATCGGCATTTACTGTACATGGAAGGAACATTTTATCTGTCCTAAATTTAGCAGGCTAATTATTATTCCTATGTGTATGAGGCATCAGCTGCCAGTACACAAGTGTAAACCCAAAGTCTTTTATACAATACACTGGAATGGGGAATGTTTTTCAGCCCAATACCTGCATTCTGTTAAGGACAACTTTCTGAGGGTCTCATGCCACTGGTGGCCAAGGCCAGAAGCAAAAGTTGGCAAAGCAACAAAAGTAAATTTTATGTTTGTACAGTAGAGTCTCTGTAAACACTTGCATACCCCTCTCTCCTCCATTCGGACAAGCAAGAGTAGTTATCAGAACTGAAGGACACATTGCAGCCAAGACAAAAACACTTGGGTAATAAAACTAGGCTAGTGGGATGTGGCTGGGGGAGAAAGGAGAGAGAATTGCCGAAAATTTATTCCCTTCTCATTCCACCGACAGAAGCCTTAGTGCCAGCTGAAAGACACCACTGGATGCAATTCATTGCATATACAGAACAAATTGTTAAATGTCCTGCTTGGGGTAGAATTGTCAAATTCTTGAGGCCGAATTCTATAAATCATTACTATGCTTGGATACAACAGATCACAGGCGGGCAAGTATTCAGAATTATTGCACCATATGGAGACATCACAATGTACTGTGTTGCTAGACTTCTTTTTGGGCTTCATTTATTATTGTAATTGACTCTCTGCTATCTGAAGGGAAAAGGCTAACAGAGTAAAGAAAATAATTGGACCGAAGAATATTGGTGCAATGATATTACACCCATTTTCTCCTAGAAAAGATGCTTACTGTGACAGCAATTATAAACCCAAAGAAGCTGCAAAAAGAGAAAATTCAATAATCCTTGCTAGGAATCCTTAGGAAAGGGGTCAAAAATAAAACTTCCATTTTTTCAATGTCTTTATACAACCTAATGGTGTGACCACACTTTGAGTACTGTGCACGGTTCTGGTTGTCAGGTCACAAAAACGATATTGCAGAGCTGGAAATGGTACAGAAATGGGCAGCAAAATGATTGGAGACCTGGAGTAACTCTCCTACAAGGAACGGTAACTTTTCAATTTAATAAAAAGGTGAAGAGTGGGGGATATCAATTAATCTTCTTACATTTATATCTCCCCCCATTTATTCCATCATGAAACCCAAGGCAGCGTCTACATGTTTCCAAGACTCACCCAGACATTGACTGCACCCAGACCTGCTTAGTTTCAGGAAGACAGTTTCTTTCTGTGACTTCAGAGACTATTTATATATGATGGGTGTATATACAGTAAAAGTATGCATGGTATGGGATTAACTAAAAAGAGAAAGCTCATAATGGGATCAGATTGTTAAGAGTATTTTTATGGCAATAAGAGTTCTTTGACGTTACAGTCATATTCCCTACTTTCTCAAAAGCAATCATGTATATCATTACTTTCTAAGTGTATTCTTGTGTGAAATGGAAAGATAGATGGTTCTGAACTTTCTGTCTATGTTCAAAATAAATTCATATTTAAAGTTCTATTACATAAAGAAAACAGACATAAATGTGACGGGTTTTAGAACAGTATCCTTCTACAAAGAACATGTCTTTTCTCCATGCCCTCAAACATCAAAACAGGAAATGGGGAGGTTATAGTTGGTGAGTGAAGGGTTAAGCATCTTCTATTATTGGGCAAGGTGATTTAGACTGTGGTCGCCGAACAACTCCAGGTATGCCTGGAGAATGTGGATCATATGGATCCTTTCGAGTTGGGATTCAGGCCTCATCATGGCACTGAAACTGCCTTGGGCACGCTGGTTGGTGATCTCTGGCGGGTTAGGGACAGAGGTGAAAGCTGTTTCCTGGTCCTGCTGGATCTCTCAGCGGCCTTTGATACCATCAACCATTACATCCTTCTGGACCATCTAGAGGAGTTGGGAGCTGCGGACACTGTTATACAGTGCTTCCACTCCTTCCTCTTGGGTCGTGTCCAGAAAGTGGTGTTGAGGGATGAGTGTTCAGACCCCAGGACTCTCACTTGTGGGGTGCCTCATGGCTCCGGCCTCACCCCCATGCTTTTTAACATCTACATGAAGCCACTGGGAGAGATCATCAGGGGGTTTGGGCTGGGTGTCTACCAGTAGGCAGGTGATACCCAGCTCTATCTCTCCTTTAAATCAGAACCAGTGAAGGCAGTGAATCTCCTGTGTGACTGTCTGGAGGCAGTTGGAGGATAGATGGTGGCTAACAGATTGAGGTTAAATTCTGTCAAGACAGAAGGGGGTGGGTGGGGCTGGGGGTAGGGGTGGGGCACTCTCTGGTCCTGAATGGGGTAACTGTGCCCCTGAAGGACCTGTGTGGAGCCTGGGAGTCATTTCGGATTCACAGCAGTCTATGGAGGCACAGGTCAATTCTGTCTCCAGAGCAGCTGTCTACCAGCTCCATCTGGTATGCAGGCTAAGACCCTATCTGCCCATGGACTGTCTCACCAGAGTGGTGCATGCTCTAGTTATCTCCCACTTGGATTACTGCAATGAGGTCTCTGTGACACTACCTTTGAAGGTGACTCGGAAACTACAACTAATCCAAAATGTGTCAGCTAGACTGGTGAGTGGGAGTGGCTGCCGAGACCATATAACACCAGTCCTAAAGGATCCCAGTACATTTCCGAGCACAATTCAAAGTGTTGGTACTGACCTTTAAAGCCCTAATTGCCTAGCCTCAGCCCAGTATACCTGAAGGTGTGTCTCCACCTCCATCATTCAGTCTGCACATTGAGATCCACTTCAAAAGTCTTCTGGCAGTTCCCTCACTGTGAGAAGTAAAGTTACAGGGAACCAGGCAGAGGGCCTTATCAGCAGTGGCACCCTCCCTGTGGAATGCCCTCCCATCAGATGACAGGGAGATAAAGAATTACACAACTTTTAGATCACGTCTGAAGGCAGCCCTGTTCAGGGAAGCTTTTAATGTCTGACATGTTGTTATTTTTATATTTTGCTGGAAGCCGCCTAGAGTGGCTGGGAAAACTCTGCCAGATGGGTGGGGTATAAACAATAAAATTATTGTTGTTGTTTTGTTATTGCTGTTATTAAGTATTCAGAAAATGAGGGGGCATACTAAGTATTAACTTTTTCAAATTAAAAAATGCTGACAGTGTTGTACACCATGCATTTAATGTAATAGATAGTTAGACCCTGATACTCATTAATCACAACCTTAAATTAGCAAAATGTACGACTTTCAAACAAATTGCAAACTCAGTTTCATCCCATGTGGAAATGAGTACACCATTATGTAAACTGGGAACAAATTGGCAAGAAACCATTTCTCAGCTGTTACATTCATCTCAGAACTGGATGAAATCACAGATTGGGAACAACAATTTGTGAAAAACTGAGAAAGTCTTTTAAAATCTGAGCAATTCTGATGTAGTGGTCAGAGCTTAGTACCCCAACATATGCCAAGAGGAAGAAATTGAGACATATGGGTTCAATGCCACTGCCAACTAATCATTGATTTAAGGCATTTATATATAGTCCTCGATAGCTAGGCAGCTCAAGGCAACAATAAAAACAAAATAAAAATACATACAATAAAGCAGGTCACCAATATAACATATAAAAATAGCACAAAAACATGAACAGTGAGGCTAAAACTGATAAGAACTGGAGAAGTTTAAAAGGCACAGGAGAATAAAATCGCATTTGCCAGGTGCCAAAATGGCATCAAGGTTGGTGCCAGATGAGTCTTTAAGTCTTGAAACCAGCTGGGACCCTAAACCAAAGCTAATGTCATGGCTGGTTGTCTGGAGAGCAGGTAGAGCCGGCAGCCTGGGAGCTAAGTCTCTTTTTGATGAAGGAACCAGAGCACACTTAGCAGTTTTTTACAAGGAAGTGGAACCCTATTGATTCCTTGGGTCACTGATGAAATTGTAGCTACTATATCTCTAGTGAAAGGTAAAAAGGTAAAGGACCCCTGGACAGTTAAGTCGAGTCAAAGGCGACTATGTTGTTGTTCTTATCTCACTTTCAGGCTGAGGGAGCTGGCGTTTCTCCACAGACAACTTTCTGGGTCATGTGGCTAGCATGGCTAAACCATTTCTGGCACACCAGATCATCATGATAGAAACCAGAGCGCACGGAAATACCATTTACCTTCCCACTGCAACGGTACCTATTTATCTACTTGTGTGCTTTCGAACTGCTAGGTTGGCAGGAGTTGGGACAGAGAAATGAGAGCTCACTCTGTAGTGGGGATTTGAACCGCTGACCTTCTGATTGGCAAGCCCAAGAGGCTCAGTGGTTTAGACCACAGCGCCACCCGCATCCCATATCTCTAGTAGTGATGTTGATGGAGCACAGTAGATAGCAGGCTTCCATTCACTACTCTGAAAAGCTACCTATTGCGGCAGAGATTAAGGCACCCAGTTTGTACTGTCAGAAAGCCCAATTCAAAGTCCTGAGTGCCCTACAATTAGATCTTGTCCACACTTCTGCTTGTCCCGTGCTTTCTAAGGCAAGGAACTGAGAGGTTTTTTGTTTGCCCCACCACTTTCCCCAGGAAAAATTGTAACAAATGTCAATCAAAACCTCTCTGACCTGTGCTTACAAAGCAGGGGGCAAACAAAATAAAACATAGACCAAACTCAAGTGTGGATGAGCCCTTAGTCATCACAGCAGTGGCAAAAACAAGATGCGTGTGTAAAAGGAGAAGTGGGGAGAGATAATAGTGGATAAAAACAAAGCTCAGATGATTAATTAAACCAATTAATGCAAACAGCCTTAATTTTAACATGCTTTTAAAATGGATAGCTCCAACTAAGCAACTATTTTAAAAAGGTATAAGTAAGAACCTGGGGAGACCTGAATAAATTGTTCTTACCTGCACTAAGTGATGGAAATTTAATTACTACTTTGACAAAGCACTGCAGCTCTTTATGAAGGCACTGCTGTAAAAACAACAGCAGACTTTCCCCATAATCTTTGATATCTAAACAGCAGTTTGTATTATCTTGATAGCCAAATACATAAATGTTTGGGGATTACTGACAAGAAAAGCTTCTTACAAAGGAACAATTTGCAGGCTGAACAAAAGATAGGGCTATAATGCAAGTATCATGCCGTTTTCCTTAAGTCTGAGCACTATTAAGCAATTGAGCTGTCCAAAGAAGGGCTTGATGATATAAAAAAAAACCCAAGCTATAGAAATGGTCATGTAATTGACATTTTAGGCAGGATTGAAAATTAAAAGGGCACAGTCTCATTTAAAGGTCTTATGTTTGAAAACTCATGTTTTACAAATAATGCAATCAAAATAATTAAAAATACAATAAGATAAACAGTCAGAGAGTAAAAATACCCTTAAAACTCATCAGTAGCCAGTAAAAACCATGGTAAACAAAAATGTTTCTATGCTGGAGCTGCATCACTCTTTGCACAAGACTTATTTCTGGAGGAGACTGATCCAGAGCAGTTCACATACTTAGCAGTTATTGCTAAGTATTGAATCACAGTGGGCTAGACCTGTATACGTGACCAAAACCTATACTAACAGCAACTGCTGCGATGCTTCATAGAATGTTACATCACTCACAGTCAAGAAATGCCACTGCATAAACATCCAAATTCCACTGGTATTATGTCACTCTGAAAAGAGAAAGTATTCAGAGATAGAAGAAGTTCACAGATTCAATAGCTATAAACTGGGCTGCTCTTCCCTTCTGACAGCTTTAGATTGTAAGATCATTGAGAACAGGGACCTATCATTTTATGATTATGAAACTTGGCAGAGCATTGTGTAAACTGCTGGTGCTCTAGCTGCAAATAATTTTATATAGTTGACAAGCACACAACACCCCATTCCCCACACCTCCTTTTAGCGATGTTTTCAGTGACTTCCAGGTTTGCATGTGTGCATGACTGCATGTCATTCGGACACACGTTAATCAGTCATTGCCTGTAATGGCAAGTATAATTGGGTCAATGATAAATTGCAATCATTTATTTATAGCATAAAAGCTTGTTATCTGTTTTGGGGCCAACTACTTTTGGCATAAGGAAGAATGCATAGGTTTGAGTTATACAAAACACTTCACACTAAAAGAATGGTTAGTCAATTGACAGCTATCCAAAGAACAGCTTGGTTAGAAGGCAAATATTTTTTTAGCCATGGAAGAGATTGCATTTCCTTTTGTGACTCATTTCCTGAGATCTTGAATCTATTATTGAAACATTAAAGTCTGTAATCCAGCACACAGATACAGACATGTAACTCCCACTGCAATAAATGGGACTTACGTGCAAGTAATTGTGGGCGGGATTGAGGCTCAAAGGTTTTAGTTGATGCTGAGTTAATTTGTCTGATTATTTCCGTTAATCACTAAAAAAAAAGAAAAGCCAGAAGAATATCAGTCCGTCACCCACAAGCTTTAAACATCAAGACAACTTGCCGGGGAGAAAAGTAGAGTTGATATGGAATCCAAGTGAAACTTTCATGGAGGCAGATGGATCATAAGAAACACAGGGCATTTAAACTCTTTTATACTCTACAGCCAGTGAAATTCTGAAGGAAAACAGAGTTTAGAAAATGGGAAGAGTAAACCTAAGACACTCAAATGCAGCAATAACAGTCCAAATAAAACTGTCATGTGGTAGGATGTCAACCCTCGGAGAAGAGGCATAAAATGTCCTGTCCTCCATCTGCTGGAAGCCAAAACACAAAACACCCTGGTTCAGAATGATAGTCAGTGGAAGCTGCCTTCCCATGTCAACCCACTGGTGTAGCTAGTTTCCTATGGCAACAGTTTCATACAGGAGTTTCTCCTAGTCCTAACTGAAGATGTCAGGGATTAAACATGGAATCTTCTGCATAGAAAGCATGTGCTCAACTGATTCAGCCACAAAAGGGCTACACCCTTCCTCAAAAGGGTTAGACAACTCATATAGATGTACTTGTGAGTGTGCATGCATAACAGTATATGTGGAAACCACTATACTCAACAGATATATAGTTGCTGTCAAAGAAACAAGTAGAATGCAACACTCATGACTAGAGAGTCTCATGGAATACTGAGGCTATGGGAGAACATGAAGTTATAGTCTTCTGCTATCATTTTTAAAGATCCAAAATAATACAGTATCAAATACATTCTATTTCTGTCTTATGCATTTTCACTCTTCCATAATTTAATTTCAACCTATTCCAAGTCCATACATAGCATGTTGTGGGTGTTTTTTTGTGTTTTTTTGAACCGCTTTAAAATGTAATTTGAAAATTGGTAGGTAAATTTATACAGTAAGATGGCAGAAGGACAACCTGTGTGATAAATTACTTTCATAGATCCAATAGATTAGAACTATATTTACAACACATTTTCTTGCTAAGACAAGACAGACAAATGCACTCTTCTTAATCTGTTTGCAAATGTGAATAACCTACCCAGAACATTCCCAAAGGCAATTAGAAAAAAAAAATCATTTTTGCTTGTTGTTTATTGATCAAAACAGGTCCCTTTCATCCAAGATTCAAACTCTTGGAAGAAACAAGTGCAAATTTAGAAGTACTCAGCACAACTGACCTACTTTGCATTTTTGTAAGAAGGGGATATATTCCCATAAGACACCTAAGAATAAAACTTGGCAGTATTAATGCATTTGTGCAACTTGATATTTTGGAAAATAGACCTTCTGATCTGAGGTATTATTTCTAAAGTTTACATAAAGGACATTATTTATTTGTGGGGGGAGAGGGCAAGTCAGTTTATATAATTTTTATTTTTAAAGTAGTAGCTATTCCAAGCCAAGGATCAACATAAGACCTCTGGAATAGCTGAGATCTCAAGAGACCACTGGCTTCACTGAAGTTCTGATTCAAAACTTTCATTCCTTTTTTAAAGAGTTTAAAATATTTGCAGGATTATTCCACACTTTAATAATGTATACTTGGATTTCATGGATTTTACAGAGCCTAAATTTACAGTGTTTGAGCATCAGTTTCAGTCATTTTTTGTTGGACAGATCTTGAAAAATAAAGGATTCTGCAATGTGGCTTAACATTTAGAAAACTAAATGCCGATAAAAAGGTTTTATTAAAGAATTAAACTGTTGGACTACTTTACACATGAGATGAGATGCCTGTGGATATTATCTTACAGTAACATTTACTGAAGCTCTTCATTTTTCCATCCAAACTCTTTGTATCATGCCTTATATTAATGAAACATCATTTAATATCCCACCATTTAGGTCTTTTAATCTATATTACATAACGGTTTTTTATCTACATCATACTTTGCCCAAATCATCATCATCAGCTCACAATGTCAGAATAGGAAAAAAAATATAACAGCTCAAGTTCATTAATTAGTATAGGCAGCTCCACTTTTATGTGGGGGTTACATTCTGAGACTCTGCACGTTGGTGAAATCATGTATAATTGAAACCTACTAAAAAAGCATGCAAACACCCTGTTATCCCCCCTGCCGCACTCCCATTATGCCCTTTTAGTGACATTTCGGTGACATCTTTATGATGTTTCCAGGTTACTTTCAGGTTTAGCGTGATGTGCCTATACACAGTAGCAAACATACTGAATGCATGTAAATGGGGGGGGGGCTGCCTTTAATTACAAGACATAGAAGCAACATTTAAAAAAATCACAGAAACAATTCAACAAGCCAACATTTCAAAAGGCCAATTGATAGTATAGCCAGAGTTGTACAAATCACTGACACCTAGATAGACACCGGTGTCCAACATCTAATAGTATCTAAGTCTTCTTTGACATCAGGCATCCAGCTCTAAACCCAAAACAAAGGATGCACATAAATTCTCAAGTCGCATTAGTCCAAACTACCCTTCGGTTCAGGAAAGAGGCCCTCCTCTCATTAAGATCCCAAATGCTCTGACCTCCCAATGCAATAATGTGTTATATAGAGGAGCTAGCAATAACAACAAAGTTGCAATATTGTCTGGAAATCTTGACTTTACCAGGATCTTTTCACACAATCTCTGAACGGTGAATAGAATTATAGAGAGAAGTGGGGGACCCATTCTAATCCACATTTCAGGCAATATACAATGTTTCTTGAGAGGCAACTATCTATAAATTCAACTCCCAACACTCTGGGAAACTCATGTTATAAACAGCTGTTGATATTGGTGTCAAAAAAAGACAAAAAAGTGCTTTCCTGCCTTATGTTGAAATGCTATAATTTTTTGTTTTTGTTTTTCAATGTAAGATAATCACAAAAAATTCTCATTTAGGTTTTACAATTGAAAAATAATTTACAGTAGCAAAAGTAGGGGTTGCAGAGATGGTCAAGAAAGGTAAGTGACACCCCCCCCCCCATTTCACACAATATACCTCAGAGATATGCCAGGCTACAGCATTAAAAATAGCAAGGAACTTAACTTGTTTTCCAGGGCAGTCATTTACTGAGTGTCAGGCCCCAATCACTCATGCATCTCTCTTTCTTTAAATCGGATGAAAAAAACCAGCAGGAGGAGGGGTGGTGATGATGTGTGGGGAGAGATGGAAATGTAGGTTTGGAGAAATGATGTCTCCCATAAGCAACTGGGCACACTGCACACCACCAGAGAAAGAAGGGAGAGCAAGACCTCTCTTTCCGCAGGGCATTTCTGCCACTCTCACTTTTGCTGGCTGTTTTGGCTAGATTAAAACAGGAGTGTCTTTTTGTTGTTGTTGTTTAGTCATTTAGTCGTGTCTGACTCCTCGTGACCCCATGGACCAAAGCACGCCAGGCACTCCTGTCTTCCACTGCATCCCGCAATTTGGTCAAACTCATGCTGGTAGCTTCAAGAACACTATCCAACCATCTCGTCCTCTGTCGTCCCCTTCTCCTTGTGCCCTCCATCTTTCCCAACATCAGGGTATTTTCTAGGGAGTCTTCTCTTCTCATGAGGTGGCCAAAGTATTGGAGTCTCCGCTTCAGGAACTGTCCTTCCAGTGGGCACTCAGAGTGTCTTTAAGCAAGTGTAAAGTGATTTAAATCAACTGTGAAAGTTCTCAGAAAGGGGCAGGCAAGAAAAGGAAGATAAATAATTCTACTGTAACATGGTTTTGAAAACATATACAAGAGCAAACAAACTACTGTAAGCAAGCATTGTTTTGTGTTTGTTTGTGTGTGTTTCTGTCCCTGTTGCTGGTAAATGCAGGATGAACACATTAGAGAAAGAGAAAACAGGATGAACACATTAGAAGTATAAACTTTTAAAATAGGTTTCTCTTGCTTTGATGACATAGCTCTGTGAAGAATCATTTGTGCTGAATGTTTGTATTTTCCGTTTTCTCCATAAAATATATTTGCTGTTTCCTTGATAGTAATTTATTTTCTATTTCTATTCCATTTTTTTTTTCTGGGAAAAGAACACCTTAGCACTGACATCACATTAACAGATCTGGGTATAATAGCTGACATTTTGGCTTCAAATCTTTTCACTGTAAATGCAATATATAACCCCATTCTTCCTGTATCTTCTGAATCAATGAAATATCAATATTTCTAAAGATGTATATTAAAGAACATTGGGTGCAGTGATTTTGATCTTAGTTTTGCTGTTTATTAATCCAAACAAATAATGGAACAACGTATTGGTATTCCACTCCAAGATAACTAGACAAGATGCATTATGCCTCAACACTGGGGTAATGGCAAGTGTTGAGAATGATACCAGATCTTTTGCTCCTTTTCCTTTCTTTACCCCTGCCCTTTCATTGAAAGGCAATTTATTTGCATCAAGTTTAGAGGCAATGTATTTTTAAAAAGATTTTTTTTAAGTGCCTGGTGTTTTAGGCACAATGTAATAGTTAACCTGATGGCAAATTCTCCCTTGATTGCTTTGTGCTTGAATGCTGGATGCCACAGTTCCTTCAATGGCATCAGTGGTTCGTGGAACTGACACCATCAGGGAAATCAAAACATAGAGGATCCATATGGATAAAGTGGTTTGTTCCTCCAAATAAACTGACCCTAGTTGTCCTATATGACCCAATGGTTATAAGAGGGCATCAGGATGTACATAAACTTACTCTTTCTGGGGTCACCCCCCACAGCTCTCTGCTTTGCTACCATTGGAGAAAGAGGAGATGAAGCTCAGATGACGCTGGATAGCTGCGGCTGCTGACCACAACCTGCAGCTGGACTGTTTTTTGTGACTCTGCACTGGGACAGCCCAGGACCAGGAGCATCTCTGCTGAACTGGCAGCCCTGCAGAAGCATTTAAAGTAAGCCAGCTGGGCCACTGGGAGAGGAGGAGTGGTTGGAGGAGCAAGGAGGACTTAGAGATGATACAGCCTAAGCAGCCATTGTAGCTTTGTCAGCCAATGTAGAAGGGATTGCACAGATGGGGCAGATGGGATCTGAGCCTTGTTGACACACCTTGCCTCTCTTTACTGATGAACTGACCTCTTTTAGCCTCCCCTTGACTGTTGTCAAAGTGTTCTCAAGCAGTATGGGCCTCCTCTGGCCTAGACCTTCTCCCCAACCAGCTTATTTTGAGGTGGGTCTTAGGTCCCCCAATGGTGTCAGCATCGCCCTTGAGCCAGTACCACCAACTGGACTCATGCACTTCTGCCCCGACTGGGCTAGGCGAGCTGGGTAGCACTTCCAGAGACCACCTTCTGGACAGGAACAGGTCAAAGTGCTGTGGACTCACAGCTTAGAGTTGTGAGCACCGGATTCACTCCAACAAGTAGACAGTCATCGCACAGCAGAGTCTAGAAGAGTATATAAATGACTCGGAGAGCAGCTCTGTAGAATATCTTCTTTATTCTGTCCACAACTACAATACAACTATATACAGAGTTAATGAGGTCTAAGCATAAATGAATGCTAAACTGCACTGAGTGTCTGCAGCTGCTCTTAGCAGCAACTTTATCTCTACACACGATCTGTAACACTCAGTCTCTCTCTCTCCGACACACTGACTGACTGACTGACAGACTGACTTGGTGCTGGAGTAGAATAAGTAGAGAGCAGAACACTGCTTCTCCTCTCTGGAGAGTCAGCAGAGATCATCAGGAGATTCTTGGATATGGGAGGAGTGAAATCTCCTCAAATGGATGTGGAGCAAGTAGAAAATGTGTTTCCCCTGAGAATGTGCAGAGTGTTGTGCTATGAGTGAAGTGACTCAGAGTTCACCCAGAGCACAATATATCCTTACACGGGCACTGCCACTACCGAAAAGGAAAATAAAATATTACGATCGGAAAAACTCCTAATTACAAGGATCTTATGCTATAGTGCACAAAAGAGAAAAATAACTGACAATCTCTCATTTCCCAACTACGAAAGGCAATCACATGTAATTTACAGATTGGAACTTGTAGGTTTCTACAGAAAAGCTGTGATTTTCTTGGCAAATCTAAAACATACTTTTAATATTCCATTTCTATCCAATCCTTCAACTCATGAAGAGCCCCAAGGCAGAGCTTGTGCTTATGGAGAATTTAAAAATCAATCAAGACTTGCTGAAAAATCACACTGGCTTCAGTTCATGAGTTGGAACAAAATCTGAGCAAATATTATGAGTTACTGTACAGCTATTAATCAGACAGCCTAGACTCAGCATTGGCAGTTATACTAGTGAATACTCATCTGGAAAACTACCATTAAAGACGTTTATTTGAAATTTTAAGTTATTGGAAGTAAATCCAGTCCCCCCTCTGCACTGGCTTTTAGACAAATTATTCATAAAGCATACAAAAAAAAAAAAAATTCTGGGTCTCACTACAATCTCTAAAAATATGAAGCATAATGATGATAATAATATTCTATGAGCCAATTATCAAGACTTTGGTTAGCATGGTGTTCAGTTTTGTCGTATGTTGGTGCAATTAGTAATTTAACAAAAAGGATATCTAAAATTACATTCAGATGAACAGATAGATATGTGTATAAGCTAGAACTGGGGCAAACCATCCCTGACACTCTGCATAATGGTATGGTAAAACTAGAAATGGGTTAATCTGACAATTTTGATTTCTCTGGTTTTCTATTTTTTTCCAATCTTACGTTGGTTTGCACATAGGTTTGCATTTTTTTAAAAAAAAGTCCTCATTAAAATACACATTTCTACTAATAGGCATGTCAGTATGCTATTTTGCCTAATATAAGCACTATTGCAAAGCACTTTCCCCTAAAGAAATGAATGCAATTTTAATGGAGAACTGCATTGCAAAATTTGGAGAAGCTTGAATTGTTAAGGATGGCTGTATTTTAGTTCTCTCTTTTTTTTGGAAGTGTGATTTAGATAAACATGTAGATGTGAACTCAGTCAGATTTCTTCCACACCCTTAGGTCAGACCTCTGTCATACTCTTATCCATAAATATGTAGATTGGCATAGTTCAGATTAGTGGCATCTAAATTAGTATGTGTAGGTCCTCATTAAGTCACAGACTGTATGCCATTAGTGGTGTCATCTGTGCTTTTCAATAGCAATTAATTAATTAGTGTATTCATATAGCACAATAATTGTTCTTTACACAGCAATATGGGAAAGAGAAGTCCCTGATTGAGGAGCTTGTAATCTAGGAATTCAACACAGGGAAGCTAATAAAGAAAGGGGAGGAAAGAAAAGGGGAGGCTCAACAGAGGACGAATATGCATACTATTCAGTTACACATAGTTAGTTTTAGTAGGGGATAAGGATTATATGGGCCAGCAATATCCCTCCCCTTTATTCTTTATTCTCTGTTGAGAAACTGTTGTGAAGTAACAGGTGAATATAAACTCTCCCTGGGTTGTTGGGTTTTTTTATTGCTTTGCACACATGGGAGAGTTTAGGCAGTTAATTCTGTGTCCTGGCACTGAAGGTCACCGGTGATGAACTGACGCCAGCTTATCACAATTTGTTTTCCTAGCTGTCAGTTCTCCTCCCTTTCACAGAACCAGCCCTTTGCCCACTACTTCACTGCAAATTATTATGCCCTCTGCTCCACCTGCTCTCTCCTTCGATTTCTTTAAGAGAGTCCTTGTTTGCTGCTATTCCCCAAGCATTGCCTGAATTACCGCAAGCAAATCATGACATATCTTACTTCAAGCAAAGTATCCTGATGGACATTGAAATGACGTTGTCTGCATCCTGTTCTCAAACTGTCCAATGAGTCATTATAAAAGGATGAAACAATATTGTTGTGTGTCCCAATCTCAGGCGAGGTATTCTCAAGGGTCCCAATACATATCTTGGCTTTGGTTTCCTTGACATGAAGGTCACTGGAGAACGATGGCATTTTCTGTGACCAAATGCTTACTTGCATTTATATACCAGCTGACCATGAGATGTAAGGCTCACATCACTAACACACAAACAGATCCTGCTCCTCCATTGGTTTGTCTTTCTGTTTTCCAGGGGATGAGAAGAAGAAGAGGAGGAGGAGTTTGGATTTGATATCTCGCTTTATCACTACCCGAAGGAGTCTCAAAGTGCCTAACATTCTCCTTTCCCTTCCTCCCCCACAACAAACACTCTGTGAGGTGAGTGAGGCTGAGAGACTTCAAAGAAGTGTGACTAGCCCAAGGTCACTCAGCAGCTGCATGTGGAGGAGCGGATACGCGAACCCAGCTCACCAGATTACGAGTCTCCCGTAATCTTAACCACTACACCATACTGGCTCTCCAGTAGGGACCAACTGAGGAGGGACCAACACGAATAACACTATTGCTGTGGCTGCTCTAGGCTGCTCACACGGCCAACATGGCTTCTAGGCAGTTTACAAGTACAAAATCAATTATAAAATCCACACATAATTCAATTGCACAACAAAACAATTCTACCAAAATAGTAAAACATCCATAATTAAAGTTTGTAATATAACAATATGTAAAAAGAAACATTAACAATTAAGACCATTAAGAGAGAAATTTAAACAATTTGATCAGAAAGTAGGAGTTCAGGGAAAGGTTTGTCTAAATGTGTGTGTTCTTAAGAGCCGGGATAATGCCAATACTTATGGGGTCTGTTGTATTTCAGCAGGAGCTGAATGCAAATGTTAGATTCTGCAATTTTAGATTCTGCACAAAGAGCATGTCTGGCTTCTGCATCTCGTTTCAGCTCCAGTCCCAAAACTGCCACTTTTTTCTTTCAAACACACAGATTCATTGATGGAAGTATCTCCAGTCAAGAAAAGGAGAAAAAAGGCATTCTCCCCTCAAATTACCTTCTAGAAGCATCTACAGCTATTTTAGGGCTGCCATATGCCCAGAATTTCCCAGACATAGCTGGGATTCATTCATAGAAAATGGCATCAGGGCGGAATTTTTGGAAAGCGACATAAATTTCTGGGAAAACACAGGCCCATACTGGGAGTGTTTATTTTTTTGTCAATTTTCCTAAATAATAAATAAATCCCTTTTGAGATTTTGCAAAAAAAACCCATACACCAACTAAACAAATTTTGTGTCTGGATTCTCACTTTTTGAAATATGGCAACCCTAGCTATTTAGTTTTCAGTATTATTTATTTGTTGTATTAATATCCAAAGAGGGGAGAGGAGAACAGGTTTAGTACAAGTAGCCCTAGGCTCATGGAAGCAACTATCTCCCCCACTCCACAAAAAAGGAGGCCCTGGAAATTATGCTTCACTCTGTACTGAATTCCTAAGCTGACCATGTGTCCAGAATCACCCTGTTCTTTCATTTTTAGGTCCCCATAGCCACTATTTTGCACTTGATTCCTGTTGGTGAAAATCAAGTAGATCCTGCGACTGAAATCCATCTGTCTACTTAAACCCTTGGTAATGCCCCCTCCTCTTTATATATATATAGAGAGAGAGAGAGGGGAGGGACTTTTTGCATCTAATAACAGTAAAATTAGCTTTTTCTTTTTGCAAAGTGGAGAAGTTGTGGAGGGAAGGCCAAGAGAACCTAAGTGGGAAGGATGCTAGTCAAGCATGCTGAAGTCTGCCTCTTTCAATAAGCCATCTCTTGAGTGAGGGAATGTTTGCCAATTATCACATGGCCTCAGAAAGTTTTTTAAAAAAAATAAAATTGAAAAGGTCATGGTAGTAACGCTGCAAGAGCATCTGGACTCCAGCAGTGTCTTGGAAGAAATCCAGACTGGCTTCCAACCTTGCTGTGTCTTAGACACCACGCTTGTCAGAGTGATGTATTATCAGCTGGTGATTTAAAATCAAGGACAGCTGTCCATTCTGGTCATGCTGCCTTACAACCGCAGTATATACAAATGATCATGGGCTGCCGTTTCATCAGCAAAGTGATATTGCCAAAGGGGGCAAGAATTGTCATTGAATAAAACATTGTTTTAGCTAGGATCACCACCATCAAACAGGCCCCATCCACCTAGACTAGTATAGGGAGCTGCTGGTTTTCATGAGATGGGTGCTACAAGAGGATGTAGGTTAATCACAAGAAAAAGTGTTAACAAATTGCTACTGTAATAAGATTGTGCATCTTTGGGCTATTTTTCCCAATAGCCCCTGCTGTGACCTGTGTCTATGTCCCAGAAAGGAGGGTCATATGTGACCCATCTCATGACCTAGGAAGCCAGCAGTTCCCTATTCTAGTCTAGATGGATGATAGTGGTGATCACAGCTTTTTAAAAAATGTTTTATTCAATGACAATTCTTGCCCCCTTTGGCAACATCAGTTTGCTGATGAAATATCAGCCCATGATGGCAGCCCTCCTGGCTGCAGCATGAGATCAGCTCTGTGAGCAGGTGATGAAACACCAGTGGGGAATTCAGAGGTGGAGTAAACTTCCTGGTTAGCAGTCTGAATGCTGATTACTGGACACTCAGGTACCTCTGAGGTAGTTACTATCCAAATAGGGAGAGCCCTGGGAAAGGAGGCCTAACATAGTGCTGGAGGCATGCTGGTCAACTATTGACCTGGCAAACATGGAAGCATAAGCAATTTCATTTTTAATACAGTTCCTTTGTAACATTTTCTGGGTGTCTTCAAGCTTCCCATGTTTACCAACCCTATTAAACCATGCAGGGTTAGTGCTCTTGCATTTAACACAGAGAGAAATAATCTTGAAAGTGAATGGACACATGCAAGCTTGTTAGGGACTGGACTGTAATGCTTTGCATGCTCAATTTCCCAGGTCCAATCCCTGCTATCTGTAAAAATAATAATATTGAGGGGTAAGAAAATTGAAATGAGAAGGACCTCCCTGAGACCTGTCAAACTGGCCTAAACAAACTAATAGTCTGACCTGGTATAAAGCTTCTTCCTATATTCCTATATGGTAGTGACTGAATGCTTGATGCTAAGTTTTCTATTCATTTTAGAATATTTGGAATAATTTGTGTTTAGGAACAATTTGATAGCTGAACTATGTTTACTATGTAATAGTATATGCCCATTTTCCTACAGCTACATATAGATTGCAGAAACAAACGCCACATCCTTTCATTCTGGGAATTTATTTCTTAGTACTTTTATAGGAGTTTAGAGGCTCATACCTGTAAGAAATTACCTGACAGAAACTCCAGTGAAGCATTCAGTTTGCAGATGTTTAGATCGCACACAAGGGAAGCTGCACTTAATTACCTATGCACTCACTGTATTCTGACAGTTCCTTCTTCAGATATTATTTTCCCCTGTGAGCAAGACTATGTTGGGGATGTTAAAATTCATAAATAAGAAAACCCAGTTGTCCCAATCCAGATCTAATTGCAGGAAGAAAACAAACAAACTAGCATTAACACATAGTTGCTGCCAGAATGATCATGGGGTGTGCATTTAATTCTCTCAATCCCCCATGTATCTCACTGACAGCAATACAGCATGGGTCAATAATATCTGCACTTGGACGAACATCCCCGTGTCTATCTATGGGCATGAAAAAAGCCAAATTGCCATAGGGAAAAGTCCCAATCCATATTTCCCTTCACAAACGAGACAGCCAAGGTACAAAAATGTCACAAAATCAACATAATTGTCATCATTTTATTAGGACCCTCTTGTTACCAGGCTTATGCAAACCCTGCAATTTGAAATCCAGTGGAGAGTATCATGAATTATGTATTCATTTAAAGGGTAAAGCATGTCAGTGGACTAATGAGTGCAGACAACATTTCCTGCTGGAGAACTCTGACTTCAGAGTCTTTCCTTAGATTACATGATTGCTAGACTGAAACGGAATCCAAGGGACCATTGCCAGTGTACAATAAAAAGGCAGTTCAGTTTCAGATGCTTTATATATTATTAAACAATTTTCAGGGTCACTAAAGTTGTTTAGAAAGCACAATAAATACCCATTGATGCCAACCATTGTAAACAAATGGACAGAAGTCTGAATGAAGCTGACTTGGAAATAATGTTCCTACCACACTATTTATCCCCTATGTTTTAAAAGCATCCTACTCAAAGACCGCATGGGACATTTAGCCCACCCATCCAGAAAAATACTACATAGATTTATAAAAGATTTGGACTGTGCGGCACAAAGGCGTGTGTAAAATAAACCTGCTTTCGACAAGTCACACTTCAAATTCTTTTCACAGTATGAGCAGGTGGCAAGCCTGGACATGAATTCAGTTTGTATTTAGAATTCTATTTTGCTTCTGCTTGGTTCGTGCTCTAATAATCAAGCCACAATGCAATATGCAGTTATGTGTGCTTAAGCCCCAGTGAAGGAAAATGAAATAAGCAATGAAACTACACTGCATTGCGATGTTTATTACAATGGGCTATGGAAGAGAGTTTACATTTAAGTAGTCTATGTCTTATTCGTGAGCAAAACAAATATTCCAAATCTATCAGGGGCATCTGATATGCGGCCTTTAGGCAGTACAAATCTCGCCACCTAGCTCAAGAGACATGAGATTTATACATTTAGTAGCAGTAGCTCTTTTACCATTCACCCTCTTTTGACTTGGAAACTGTTCTTAAAAAGCAAAAATGTATATTCAAAGTGGATTTGACTAACAAGGGGTGAGAAAATGGCTGCTTCGCAATTCCTGTTGCTCATGTTACATTTGAAGTGGTACATTATAGCTCATACATCCAACAGCAGTGTGGGGAAGGTAGCACTTACCTGACCTCTAATTAATAGTGTTGCCACAGATTACGGAGTGTCAGGGATGGGCAGGAAGTTGAAGGTGTTGAGGAGAGAGAGGACAAGATAGGGAAGCTGGGGGTGTGCTGCTGGTGGAATGTGAGGAGGAGGAACTTGGAGAAGGGACCAGTGAGTTGTGGTGTTCCATGCCTCCAGTGAAGAGAAACTTTCCCCTGTTAACCAGTTCCTTCGCCAGCACCACCAGGACCTGCGAGGCAGTTGCCAGCAGAGTCACAAGAAGTAGATCAGGGGTTGGGTACAGATCAGCAGGAGCAAAGGCAAGGGGAGCAAGTTCAGCAGTTGAGGAAAGAACCTCCAGGGATACCTTGGAGCACCCAAGGAGACCACCACCAGGGGGGACCACCTTCCTGAGTCTCTGCACTCAGGAAGAAGTTTGAAGAGGCACAAGCAGTTAGACAGCCTCTTAGGAGGAATTAACATCTACTCAACTGTAACATCTCAGCGAAGGGTATTTAAGGGGATGGTTTGTAGGAATTCTCTTTCACTCCATCTCTCCATTACTGATCCAGATTATCAGTACCCAACTGCTTAGATAGATTTGCCTTTTATCACTTATGCCTTAAAAGCTGCTGTAATAGATCATCCATCAGTACAACTATACAGTCCAGATGTTTGTCTTCATCAATACAAGTGCCAGCCAGGACTCTGAGAGGAGAAAGATTGAGGCAGTGGCAAAAATGTTCACTGATGTAGATGCACTTGTGGGAGTGCTGCATTGACTCAGCCAGTGTGTTTGCATGCCCTCTTCTCCCTCCCAGTAAGCTTCAGCAATGTCAGTGTCAGGAGGTGAGGTAAGCACTGTTGTCCAACCAACTTCTACTGTGTTTGGCCCAACAGCTGAGAAATCCAAGCAATATGTTCTTCCTATGAAAGCCAGTCATATCTTAAGATCTAGGCACTAGGTGGAGCCCCTAACATAATATCAAAAGGGATACAATATTGTATGTGATGCATATTGCAAGTAATAGATAGATATTGGTCTTCTTGATATGTAGGAAGCAGCAGTTGTCTGATTTCCAGTATCTAGTGACAGAGTTCTGAACTGCTAATAATTGAACTTTGAAGACTGAGAGAAAGAACTTGACTGAGAAAAAATATTTATTATTTGTATTTGTTAAATGTATATCCCTTTGTCCCCTCCAAAATAACTTACGAACTCTGAACACTTCTAAAATAAAGCTGAATACAGCTGTGATATCTGTTTACAAGACCCCAAAACCAGGTAAGATATTTAACGGTTCTGTAGCATTGGTGTCAAAGGTAATAAATCAATATTGGTGCCCCTCAGTGAGAAGCTACACATCAGAGTCCCTGGATAAACAGCTCCCTTTCATCCTATTCCTTCACCACGTGCCAGCTCCCACTTATCGCAAAGCTTTCTATATGGGGTTCCCTTAAAAACAGAAATCCATTCAAAATCCAGCCACCAGGATCTTAACTGGGACTCGGGAGAGCTGACCATGTAATTCCAATCATCTTACATTTTCTTAGTTGGCTAACTATTTGATTCCTGGCTCAATTCATGCTGCTAGTGTTAATATTCAAAGCCTTTACAGTAAAGTCAGAATAACCTTCTCACAAGAGAAACAGCAGGGACCACAAGGTAAAAAGGCAGCTGCGAAATCTAATACATACCAATAATATTGCCACAATAGTGCAACCCAATAGCACCTCATTGTACAGTGCACTCTGCTTCCCAAGTTCATCAATGTCAAGATAGGTAAATAGGTTAACTAAAAGCTGGTCTCATTAATGAAGGATGCAGGCATATTAGTTTGATGTTAAATTCCAAAACACTTGAAATCAAACTTTCAAGAGGGTATATAACTAATATTGCAGCAGGTGTGTAGGAAAACCAGCATCATTTTTCATGCCATCTATGTATTTAGGGATGTAATACACACACTGTTACCTGAAGATCATTCATCTGGCATGTTATTAGTCTTTTGTAGGATGAATCACTGCTTAAAATCCAGCTGGATGAATTAAAGTAATAATATTTTTAAATTCCTATATTGCCAGTCAGTATTTTCCAATGCCAAATCCAATTTTTCCAGCTATTTCCCTTGAGGGCATATTAACCCATAAAGAGAACTGAAATCAAATTTACAAACATTTTCAGATTATTTAAATGATCCAGCTGGCATAGTAATATGAACATTTTAACTAAAGCCAAATCCACAATCAAGCCAGTGGACAGATTATTTCAGATTTTTTGTGTGTGCTAAGAATTGCTTCTTGGAAAATGTGTTTCCTGCTGTTTAAATGTTTATAAAGTCTTCTGGACAAAGTATTATTATTATTTTTTAAAATAGCAACAAACAAACACAGTCTGCTGCAAAAATAAAGTGGCCATGGTATTCTCTCCAGGACCGCATAGCATTTGCTTGTTTGCACTAAGCCATGGTTTGTCAAAGCGCTGAGAGAAACAAGATTAGACTAGATATAGCTTTTGTTTCGATCTATCAAGCCTCTTGCTATGTTATTAAAGTGTGTAGATGTAGGTAAAGTGGTTTTTGGTGGGCTGTTTTTGGTGATTTAGTAACTTTTGTGAACTTATTTTCTAATTCAGCTGCAGAGGTTAGACTAATGGGTGGAACTGCTACATAGATCAAATTCTGTTGGAGATCAAACACTGCTTCACTTTCCTAGAGATGCACTCACTGCTGTGGTATGAGCTTCAATAGGCAATAGCCCCCTTCACTTCGGCACAAAGGTACCAGTCTTCCCACCCATCTGCTGCTCCTGTGTAACGAGGTCACCCATCTACAAATTCTGTCAATGAGCCTCCTTTGAAGAAAAGAATTCACATCTGCACAGTGGCTTCCCCTTTGAGTGAAACATTTTCCCTTTGCATTGTTCTAACAGCTCTCCGAGCAAAAATTCAGAAATAGAAACACCTGAGCCTTTCTAATTCCGCTAATTCTAATAATGAAATAACCTCATACACTGTTGTCTTTGGGTCATTAGAGGATTTGCAGACAGTATCTCATGAATGCAAACAAGATAATCATACAAGTGCAGATATCAAGTAGCCAATTTCCCCCCCAAATAATGCTGGTAGGCACATGCATATTCAACAGAATGCAAATATTGACTTTTCTGGTAGGAACCCAATCAGATTGCAAAGGTGTCCGATGGGGGAGAATGTGATCCCCTTGTGGGGAGAAGTACTGACCTTCATGCCCTGTGTGGCTTGCATGTAGCCCGCTTGCATTTATGATTCTCCTAACCTTTAAACAGTTGCCACAATTGGAAGAATAAAGTAGACATCTGGAAAAGGGCAGGCTCTGTCAGTACAAGAAAAGGCTTGAAAGAAAGTAAACAGACTTCATGTCTCATAATGTCTCTCCAGAGATGCAAGGGGAAGGGAGAGCGGCAGGTTGCAACTGGCTGTTCAGAATAGGAAGCCAGCGCCAGAGAACATTCTTCTTTCAGGCTAAGTAAAGATGATGATGATGATTCAAAGGTTACCAAAGTATGCACTCAGTGATCTGATCGATATAAAGAGCAAATATAGCTGTTCATGTAAATCTATTCAAACATTTAACATTCAAAATAGATCTTCATGCCATCAGCTGCATTTCCCCCCTCACCGCATGTTTCACAAAGATGGAACTGCAGTTGCAAAGCTACTGGATGATAGAAAATATTTTAAAGCTATCAGTGGCATATCTAGAGGAATTTGATTCAACTCAGAAGTGCATTTACTATATGTTTCCAAAGCCTGCCCTATCTTATATGTACAAACAAAAGGATGGAGGTAGAGAGTCTCCATTATTTATTACTTTTCAGCATACATGAGCGGTTAGTAGAAAAACTTGTCTTTAAAAGGAATCCTGACATCTTGACATAGTAGTCTGAAATATGGATAATATCAGGAACCAGATGGATGTGGTGGAGTGGTGGGAGACACCAGACCACTTAAGTCTTGTGGCCAAAGTCTTGAAGGCTGTGGGCAATAAGGCTGCATCCTGTTTTCAGTCAAGCTCAGTGTGTGGTTCCCATCTCACGCACACACACTTGCTTGCCACTGCATTCACAACTTGAATTTATAGGCACATTTCAAGACTTGGTATAGCCATATAATCTTTCCCTAACACCCATTCTAAATTTGCAAGCCACAAATATTATGCAGGCAATTTCCTCAGCTATTAGATCAGTTTCTGAGATCTGAACTATAAATACTGGAGCATCTTCTGAAGAAACCATACAACAGTAAATTCTTTACAGGAAAATTTATGGGACATTTCCTGATGCTTATGATCACTGAACACTGAAAAATCCTGGCAGGAGGAGAGGTGGAATGCTTTCTGTGGCCAGCCGGCAAAGAGTTAGATTGATAGCACTGAGGTTTTTGAAGAAATGCTGAAAAGCTCTCCTCATCTTTTGCAGGGGATTAGAGAAAAATATGGTACCCTAGTACTTCTGGTGACAGGGCCAGATTAACTCTGAGATCAGCTTGAACGGCACAGTGGATAAGGGTGCTGAGATAATATACCAGCTGTGCTTGGGCTTCAAAGAGTTGTATATGCCCTCATACCTTGTGCTATTTGGTTGAGGCAAACAATGTTTGTGCCTGTACCACAGGGGTGCTAAAAAAAGTAGCTTCATAGAAAGAATTGGGGTTCTGCTCCTTGCATCAGTAGCCTTGAATATTTCAGGTAGCTTCAAGCATGGCTACAAAGCTGTAGTGACCTACAACTCTGCTTCAACTGGACACTGTAGAGAATAAAAAGTACTAGCAATGAGAACCTTAGTACCCAGACCTATAAATAATTTTGATTGAAATATATCCAATCCAATGATCTTTTTAGTGAATGGTATACAGAGTGGACTCACGAGCTCTACAAACCTTCTCCATGTTGCTGTTTTCAATAAGATTTACATTTGCGCAAGTGAGGGGGATTAATTCAAAATAGGGAAGTTTGGGTAAGAACCTTCTCAGTTTGGAAGCCTCACCTCAATAAGAGTCCAGAGTCAGAGCCTTCCAAAATTTGGGTCTGGCTTATAATGGGTTCATTTGAGAGCACAGAAGAAAATATCCTAGCAGGAAATCATGGTGGGGTAGCGTGGGATCTATGATTTCCTCCCAATTCAATTCAGGCACAGAGGAAACTACAATCCTATGGTTCCTTGAAAGAAAGGACATCATTGGCTTCATTTACCATTAAGGTTGAGGCCTGCGAGTGACTCTCCCTTGTCTCTAGTGAGTCTTGTCCACTAACAATAACTTCTCCTCCCCTAGGTTAAGGGTGTGGTGTCCCCCCCCCCGCCGCCCCACCCCCACTAGCAGCATGGGCAAGTGAGGGGGATGTTCTTCTTCCAATCCATTTTAGGGTTTTTTGGCGTTCTAAGTGAAAAGTAAGATAAGAGTTCATCCATCACCCACGGTACACGTGCACCTCCGAAATAGATGGCCCAAATCATGCCTGGAATTGAGGTGCCAGATTGCTGTATAAGTATCATAATTGCAAAGACCTTGAATAGTACACTACATTTTCTATTTTTTAAAGGCTGTATGACAAGCACACAACAATAGTTTTTAAATTCAATTATTTAAGCATCTTCTCCCATGAAATCTTGCAAGAACTTCCATTATAAAAATGAAATATCTTTCATTATATTTCCTTATGGTTCACCATCTACACAAATTATGGACCGTTATATTATCAATCTACTAAAATAATTGGAGCTTGCAAGGAAAGTCAAAACAAAATAAATCCACTAAAACGCTGGATAATTTTAAGAATGTTTATTAATATTTCCCCAGTTAAAGCAATGAAGTTCATTTGTATTGGAACACTATAAAACAAACTAAATGTATCACTGCTTATCATTTATAAAGAGTGTCTAACTTAATACCACATTCAATTTCCTATCCTTTCCATCTACTGAAAACTATTAGAAGTCTTATTTCTGTAGTGGAATTAAAGTGTGCTAAAGAAGCTCTAGTGAATATGTTTAAGGGAGATTTTATTAGAAACACTTAACCATACTCCCTTCAGATTTTATGACTCCATAGCAATTCTGCCAATTTTATTTACATTCTTGTAATTTTAGCTATGCATACCTTTTTATTTTGAGGTGTTTGATGACTTAATTATAAGTAGTAGCAGGAATTCTTCATTGTTTGTGAGGGGAGAAGGTCAACAAATTGCTAATTAGATCATATTGCAAGCTGCATAGACAAACCTCCAGGGATCAAAATTATGATAGCAGAATATTATTTTTATAGGTTTTTCCCATTTGTAGTGCATTTTAGTGGGCAATTATCCTTAAAGCTATGAAACCACAGCTTCTTGTTTAATGGGGATGAAATCAATGCATATACTAATTAGATCCTCCTTAACATATGTCATATGAAAGGGTTTTCTTGTGCCATTTGTTTTCTTAAAAGATGTACGCCTCTGACTCTATATATCCAATGAGCCCCGATTTCAGCATCACAGTATGCCACATATGGGAGCCATCTGAAATTCACAGTACCATATTAGTGCAATAAATAAATACCCACTTTATGTGGACTACTTTTATTCCTATCCTCCCATGTTCCAGAAGCATTTATGTCACAGAGCAGGATTCCCCCCCCCCCCACCACAATCAGTGCTTGTAATCTTCAGCATGAAACAGAAAGTGCAGAAAGCACTACCGGTGTATTACATAGCATGAGAGCAACTACTGCTGAGGTCTGTAAACTGGAGAGATCATCACTCAGCCAAACTGGCTCAAACCAAGGTGCTGAGTTTTTCTATTAAAGCAGTCGTCTCCTTGCAGAGCCTTCTCTTTTGAACCCCCTGGAGATGCTCATTAAGCCATCTCTGTCCTCATCTTGAAATCTTCTATTCTGTATAGTTTTTAAAAGGGTGAGGGAGATTGCCGGGGTGTTGTTGTTTTTCCTCTCAGCTGGAAGACATTTTCTAATAGTGGAACCTAGGAAGCTGTATTATACAAAGTGAAACCAACAGTCCCATCTAGCTCAGTACTGGCATTGGCGATTCAGAGTTTTAGACAAGGATCTTTCCAGTCCTACCTGGCGCTCCAGGGACTGAAACAGACCTTTTGAAGGCAAATAATGTGTTGAACTACCATGCAATTGCCTGAAGGGTTGGTGGGAGTGGCACCACCCTGGGAACCCCTCTGAGAGGAGGGCAGTAAAATATAAGGTATGGGTCCATTCTAAATGATTCATCATTCAAATTCATCAAAGTTGTAAAAGCTTCATGGAGGCAGATTTTTACAAAACAAAATGACACCCAATGAGGGTTGAAGGAAGTTTCCATGCAGGAAGAAGTACTTTGGCTCTTTTGCCAAGGATGAACACCTCAGATTCCAGCTTTATACTGGTAAGAAATAATCTTGTCCTGATGACCTAGATAAATTAATGCATCTGAATTCTTCTCTCTATAAACATCTTGCCCCATTGCAATTTACCTACACAAAAAGCAACCTGGTGCATTTTTCCCTTGAAATCTCACTGCAGAGATTTTGTGTATGTTTTAATTAGACCATTACTGCACAGACCAACCCTAGTATACATACAAAATATTTTGCCTTGTCCGCCTGCCTGAGGAAGATCACTGCCTCTCCTGTGACCCTTCACTTCAGCTGGCTGACAGATGATCACTACCTTCATTGCAGCAGATGTTGCAGCCTCTGAGTGTCTCTCTAGCTGGGCAGCAGTAGGAGCCAAGAACCGGGGGGGGGGGGGACAAGATCAGCTTCTCTTTTACACTCCAGATTCAACTTACTGTCAAACTAAGTTACTATGCCGCTCTATATAAACAACATTTCTGGAGTTAATTTATGATTGTACTGGAAGCTACATTGGCATCACTTTGGAATAAGTGATTGCTTGGTTGAAGCCAAAGCAGGCCCTGAAATCCTACATATGATCCTGCAGAGTAAGTAAAATATATGTTGTTCACTGAACCTGAGTTAAGGACTTCTAAAGTCCATTCATTCCCAAATGGAAACAAATGGGCTTCAAAGTGCTCAGCTTGGGCTCAGTTGTGAACCAGCAACTTGATAATGGGGCAAATCCACTTGATTTTTGGCTTATTGTGTTCATTGTCTGAAGGTTGTTGTGTTTTCATGTAAGAAAACAATAAGTATACTCTTAATCCTCCCAGGATTTATTCAGAGTCTTTGGTCTACTTTGAGCTGTGAGCCTAAGTGTAATTAGTCAGTTTTTAAATATGCTAGAAGCCCTTCGGTTGCCAGTCAAAATTTGTCAGCTGAACCTATTTCACAAGGTTGTTCTGAGAATAAATGCTGCTCTAAAAGGTAGGAGTCAAATGTTGCAACTTGTAAAAATGCTACAATGTATTTAGGATCCAGATTCTACAACCAAAGCCTGCAGTTGGTGCACATTGAAAGCACCCTACAGCTCAATCCATAGCCCAGCTAATCCACAAATTGAAGGACTTTTAATAGGGAGGTTGTGTGACCCAACTGTTCACTGTGCACCAGCAAATACCAGATTCCCCCTTGCTTAATATTTCACTTTCCACTTTCTTGGCTGCAGAAATAATAAGTATGAGATCAGAATTTGCATGAAGAAAAGTGTTGGTGATATCACAACTAGGAGTGGGGGAGAAATACAGTTTGGAATTTAACATCAACCTACCTAATCCATACTTCCCCAAATGATATGCAAATTGAAATAGAGCCATTCTTTGAAATCAATGCATCTCTGAATTTTGTGCTGCAGTTTTCAGACCAATAATGTACACTAAAGTGTGCATGGTAGCCAAACGAATGTTTAAAATACAACAGTTAGTGAAAAATATATACACAAATTAATTATATGAAGGGAAATGGATTGCAAAAATGAGCATGTTAAGCAAAACTGCATACAACCAGGTGTATTGTAGAAGAACTGCATACAAAAATGCTTGATTAATTTTAGTAAGGCCTATCTAAAATGAAACCAGACAAATTAATGTGTATAATCAGACATAAAAAAGGCCAAAAGTGCCTGTACTCTGCACATATTTGACCAAGTCCATCACCACTAACACTAGAGATGGCAGAAAGGCAGCTCAAAAATATTATTTTAATATTTCTCATAGTAGTAAATAATAAGCCATAATATTTACATAGCGCTTTTCCTCCTGTGAGCACTTCACACTTCAGCAATGCTTACCACAACAGCATAAGGGAAGTGAGTGTTATTATCCCAATATATATTGTAGATGGCGAAGTAGTACCAAGAACTTAGTTCACGGCCACACTGAGATTTGAGCTGGGAAACTTCAAACTCATAGCTCACCTCTTATAACCACTGAGGTTCAACAGTTCTATAAATTGTAAGCTTAAAATGTACACTTTTTAAAAGCCTTGCATTGTCATGATCCTGTTTGTCCTGACAGCAAACTATAGGTCTGTCATGTATGCATTTTACAATTTATAACACTAGCTTTCTTGGCTGGTCTCATAAAATTACTGCCTAGGCCTCTTTTTGTCCTGGTGTTTTACTGGCTGCTCGGCTGTGCTTTAAATTATCTATTAAAACATGTCTATCTTACCTTTTGGTAAGACCCCTGAGGCAGCTAAGAATGCAATCTTGAAACAACACACAACAATTTAAAGGAACAGTGAAGGCACAACAAGAATACAAAGTTGCTGCATGTAGTACTCTCAGTGCCGAGAGTAAACACAAACCAAGTATCTGCTGAAACAACCACTCATTTGCTGTTCTCCCAGGTTCAAAGTATTTGTGGAAATAGTCCTATCTGAGTGTTAATTTTACTGGCTATAAGAACACAAGAAGAGCTTGCTGGATCAGGCCAGTGGCTGATCTACTCCAGCATCCTGTTCTCACAGTGGCAACCAGATGCCTGTGGAGAACCTGACCATTTACCCCTCCTCCATTTTCTAGCAAGTGGGTTTCAGACGCATATTGCCACCAACTATGGAAACAGAACATAGCCATCATGGCTAATAGCCTTGGACAGTCTTATCCTCCATGCATTTGTCTAATCCCTTATTTTAAAGCCACCCATATCTTCAGTTTTATTTCCAATTCCTTTCCTAATGATCCCTAGCAAGGAAATTGCCATTTTTCCCAGCTGATGCATACTGTGTCGACATCTTCTTCAAGCTATCCACTATGACCCCCCCTCTCCCGGCCAGGCCTGTTTCCTGGTTGCTGATTCAGACCCCATAAGCATATATGCTGGTGACTTTCCAGTGTTGAATTGAAAAGTCTGAAGTGTAATTTAAGCACATTCACCAGGAAATGTTCGGTGTCCCTGTTTCTGATTTGATCCCAGAATGTCCCACTTTTGCTTAGGATGTCCCTATTTTCATCGGAGAAATGTTGGAGGGTATGCATGTTTACAGTCCTTTCCATGATCTGGAACCCTCATCACACAGGGTTCCTGATCGCCAGCTGAGCTGTGCTTACAGTGTCCCTTCCGACTTTCCCACTCACTGCAGGAAGTTCAGGGTGGAAGCAACAGGACTGACATGTACAACTATGATGAGGTTGGTGCCAGTATTCACAGCCTCAACATGTAATTAGGTTTCCCTGTTCAGACAAAAACACATGAATTGGGCTAGTTTCATTTGCATATTTTGGCTGCTCCTTAATCACTGTGATAACTAGCTGGTAGGGAACTTCATGCAGTGGACACTCAGGTTGTGAACGTGATCTGTGTGGGATGCACGTTCACAACCTGCAGCGTTCGCAACCCGTGGCTGCGTGTCTGCGCACGCGTGGGTTGTAATTCGGCGCTTCTGCGCATGTGCAAAGTGTGATCTAGCGCTTTTGCGCATGCGCTACTGCCGAAACCCGGAAGTAACCCATTCCGGTACTTCCAGGTTTCAGCAGTCCATAACCCAAAAAAACGCAACCTGAAGCGGCTGTAACTTGAGGTATGACTGTATTATGTATGTTCTGGTACAAAAGCACAGCTCCAGGATTGTAAAGAAAGTGATCATGAAGACTCACTTTGGCTTGTCAAGGGAAGATGCCTTTTGTGACTGCATGATAGAAAGCTATGCTGCTGCTGTTGTTTTTTTAAAAAAAGTTTTATGTGAAGTTTCTGAAGTAAATTTGAATGCAATACTAATAAACCATTTCTTCTTCATCTACCCTAGAGCAGTTAAAAAAAAAATCTAGCATAATTCTTATCTTCCCCTCCCCCTTAATGGAAGTGAAATGGCCTTCTTGAGCACAGACATATTGAAAAAGCCCATAAGGGTTTGATTGACAGTAGTTGTCCGATTAGTGTCCCTTTCTGAAAAGGGATCTAAATATGACTCGCCTAAAGTGCTAAGTGAAGAATGGATGCATTCAATCCTGGCAAAGTCTCCTTAGAAACACCAGGCTTTAAGCATAATAAAAACAGGCAGGCAGGCCCACATTTTATGCTAATGTGCCATGAAGCTTTATTAATCTGACCTTTGGAGAGAAATGAGAAATAGAATAGTGGCCTGCCATAATTGTTAGCGGCAGCATTTTAGCAGTCTTTAATCTGCACTTCACTTTAATATCTGCTCCCAGTTATGGTATCAGCAGTAAGAGGACCTGACACGATGTGCAGCGTTCCTGTGCAGCAGGAGGAAACTGGTGGTTTCGAAGTCAAAAGGAATGCAGCCTAAGTGGATCATAAAACGAGTCACCCAACCCCTATGAAGAGACTGAGAAACACAAGATGAATGCCTCCTTTTTTTGAGCACCTGCACAATGAATGCACACTGCTGCAATTACAATATGCGTGGAAGAGAAACCGAGACCCACTCGCTGGACTTACAGCTTCAAGGTAATAGCTTTCAGCTATTGCTTGAGAGAGCAGATATATTGTGGCAGAGGTATAAGCAGCACTCCAAGGAATCAATATCTGATTATGCTGATCAGAAACAGGTTTACCTAAGTACCATGCAACACATTCACCGTAAGACTGTGTCTTTTAATTTCCAGCATGAAAATTCTGGTAAAGAAAAACATAAGAAAGTGTTGATTTTGGAAGTCATACAATGTATTATAGAAACATTGTTCCAAACATATGCTTATCATTTTTCCCCCTGAATCCCAGGCAATGTTTTGGGGGTCAGGGTGCATATATATATATCTGGGGGGAAATATTGATTGGATCATAAAATACCAATTTCAGAGAAGAACAACTGAAAAAACCTCCTTCAAAACACACACATGCAACAACAACAAAACCTTTCCACATACCCCAAAGTAAGCAAAACGCAAGCAAAACAGATAACTCATCAAACAGAAACAAGCAAAGCATAAATATGCTTCCCCAAAGTCCAAAAATAAGCACTATATACACACACCAAAACAGGAAAAACACATACACAGTAACACATAAACAACAGTAATAAAATGCAATAAAACAGTAATAAAACAGCCTAAAATGCAAGTAAAACTCCTGGAACTTATCAAGTAGCATCTTTCTTTAGAAAGTCTTTTCTAAACAAATTTAGAGGAGGCTGGAAGATGAAGCATAGGCCTCCAGAAGCTCTTCATTCCTCACCCACATGAAGCCTTTGAGACTACATGGAACCCACATATACTCTGGGCAAAGGGAAGGAAGAGAGTGGAATATCTTGAGGCCTGCATTTCAGAAGCAGTGTGGTAGGGAAAGGTTGAAGAGCTTTTCCCTTTGCTGCATTTCTTCTTCCATATTGCAAGTGGTATTTCTTTAAAAAAAAGGAAAGGGAAAAAAGTGGTGTATCTGATGTATGTATTTGCATGTAATGTGTAGTTAATGCCTTCTATAAAATAAAGAGCAGACTCAGCTGTTGTCAAAGGAGCCTACATTTTCTGTTTAGCTGCCTACACTTGGCCTGTTCTTTTATGATGCATTTCCATTTCCTTTATTTCTTTTATCAATTTGCCTCTTTCATTTTTCCTCATTTGGTTATGTATGGCATCTCATTTAGGCATGTACCTCTTCACTCGGCTTTCCTACAGTCCCAGACTACTGCCTCTGACATTCCTGGAATAAGTATATAAGAACAAATGACAGTATATAAATGAGCATGCTAAAAGAAAAAAAGAAAAAATAAGACAAAGCTACATTGTAAGTACTTTTTGCTTTGGTTGTTACCCAAAATATATCCAACTAGCAGACATTGCAGGGATCCATGGCTGGATCTCTTACATTATTGGGGGAGAGGGGTTGGCATGCCAGCCCAGATCCTCTCCCCTTACCCCATATGCCAACTTTGACAGGTGAGTAGTCCTACCTACCTTTCAAAGCTGGCCCATGAGGGCAGGGTTTTATCTGTGAAATTGTTTTAACTGTTTTTTATATAGAAAAAGTGTTTTACATGCACATGCGCGTGCGCGCACACACACACACTTTGTGCTGTTGTTTTTATTGTTGTTTTTTATTGTGAATCACTTAAACATATTTTATGGGGAGTAATTCATAAACGGAATTAAATTGATGATACTGTACGTTGCTGGGTGAGGGGCCCTTAATCCTTTCTTGTGATTTTCCCCAGTTAAATTCACTCTCTCAAAATTTTCCCTACTAGCAGCTTTTGGGGTGAGGGTGGGAGTGGGGAGGTCTTTCCATTGGAAAATTTCACAGTGGTTAAAGCTTAACCCCCTTTCCCCAGCACTATGGACTCAATTAACTCAGGCAGCTTCTTTAAATAAGAGTGATATGAGATTCCTTAATCTTATCTTACTTGGCCTCAATATAAAATCCAAAATGGAACAAAATGTAAAAGGTTGATATTTGACTAAAATTAATCAATCATGACTTGAATCTATAAACTGATGTTGAGAAAGCGCATTAAGTTTTTCTTTTCTTTATTAAGGCAATATCCACTTACTAAAATAAGTGCCATTGAACCCATCAGATAAACAGGCACAGGGATTGCACCACAAATAATGGGATTAGTGTTTCCCTTAAAACAACAACAACAACAACAACAACAACAACAACAACTGTATGCTTTGGAAAGCTTTGAAGGGCTTCATAATTTTGAATATTTCTTCTTTTGCTAATGTGACTTAGTGGGGACTAACCATCTATTGAGAGCATTGATGGACCAACCTAAAACACTTTATTTTGACTTTGAGATCAGGTAGGTATAAAATTAAAGGTAGGCTGCATTACAGTAGGAGAGGAAGAAGGAGATTCTGTTTTGCCTCCACAGTATCCTCTGGAAAACTCCTAACACCCTTGAGATTAATCAAGAATTTTGTGACGATGACAACAAAACTCTACCTAGTTAGGTTATTAAGGTAGTTGGTGATTCTTTAAAAGAAAGAAGCAACTTATAAAGTTTCTGTTCAGTTTTGAAAAAGGCTAGTAAATATTTACACTATATATTTCTGCAGTGTGCATAAGCACTGAATTTCCAATGCATTAAGTCCCTAAACTCTGATGCCTGAGTAATCTGCTTTTCCTGAGAGAAATCTCCCTGAAGTATCTTTAGGGCAGACAGGCAACAAACTCCATCTTTGTGTTGCATACTAACAACTGGATGATGCACCTAACTGCTAGGAATGAGGTAACACTTCTGTCTTCAAAACTCTGTCAGCAATTCACTCTCCAGTTAGTATCCTGGATTCTACCATATTGCTGTTCAGGAACGGAAGCTTGTTGAAAAGAGCTCAACATGACAAGACTAAATATTTTGTATTAAAAGACACACATTAGTTTTTTTAAAGGAAAATTGGCAATTAAGAAAGAGCTTTCGATGATGTAATGGGCTGGCTAATGTACTGAGTACACTACTGCCATCTTCTGGGAACATTCACAGCCACTCAGCCTGTTATGCATGGTAGAACTAACATGCACTGCTAGCAATTTCAGACCAATAACCTTCCTTTCTTTATTAATGGAGGACTGGACTAGTTTTAAATTCAATGACTCTTTGTTGGGGGTCATTTTGCCATGAAAAATGTCTTTCATGCAGCAGTAATAGGGTTGGGAATAACTGACCAGTGAAACATTCTAAATAGGGACAAGCAAATAGCACGCTATTGATTGGCATAAAGTTATAGATAATTTTGTATATGAAAGACAACTTTATATCTCTTAAGCACACAGATGTAACTGTGTGTGTGTGTGTTTACACTGTGTGTGTGTGTGTGGTGCAGCAGTCAATCCCAGCTGTGCTGTAGATGTTGTAACAAGGGAAGATTGAAGATTTTCAGTCTGTGGCTTTCAACCAACATGAGATTAGACAGAGTGGTCTAATCTCATGGGACTGCTGTGCTCGTCCTTCTTTCGGAGAATTAGTAAGATAATAGCTATAAAGCATTTCTGCCTTTCTCTACTCTGTAAGAAACACTATCTCTTACATAACTAAACATATAACTCATATGTCTACTTGGTTGCCCTAGTAGCATTTAGGAATAATCTACAACAATGTAACATATTCCATTACCTAACACTTCTCTCTTTTCCAACAACAAAATATTATTAATTACTGGATGCTCTTATGTTCTTAACTACTGGATAGTGTTGCAGTGGATTACTGGGGTGTGCAAAATTTTTGGACAAATCTCAAGCCAAGGGGAGCCACTTCAGACAGATTCAGGGCTTATCTGAGCCCAGTACGATCTCTCCAAAGTGCCTAAACATGAGCAGGGATTTCCAAGGTACTTTGGAGCAAGTAAGAGAGCTAAATAATCATCTTCATAATTAGGCTGCCAACAGCTTTTCTGAAAAACTGGAAACATTTTTCAAACATCATATAAGGAAGATGCCAAGGTAGGGAAACAGCTCTTTTGTGACAGACAAGGCAAGCTTCTGCAGAGATAGAATGATTTTACCAGGGAACTCCAATCACAGAGCTTTGAGGAATGGCTGTCCCAGTATTGCATCACCTTCTTCTTGTCTCTTCTATATTTTTTGCTAATTATCAGCAGTTGCTTGGAAAATGCAGGACATCCAAGTCCTTCTGCCTCTGAGCCACATGCCCAAGCACCCACTCCTGTCATATAAGGTTTGCACTCAGCTTCTGTGACTTGTGGTTCTAATTAAGCCAAACACAAGCCTGAAGTTTTGTTTTAAAAGATGAAATAAAAATCTTTCAGTTCTAGAAGACTATAATCTTGATAAATGCTACATTGACAGAAACAGATTCGTTGGCCCAAAATATCCACATTGTTTTTTCCACTGATCCTAACTCACAAACCATAATCTCAATCTTTCTGAAATTATGCAGCTTTCTTTCTTAGGGACATCTCCACCATGCATGCCAAGTTCATGGTAAAATTGTTGCCCACAATATCACAGGTGAAGGGTGCTAAGGGTGGTTGAGAGACCCATATTCTCCTTACAGAGTTGCAATTCTAGGATTTCCCCATGAAAGTGGGTTCCATTCTGTAATTTGACAGGCTTTTTTCACTTGGTAGAGGTTAATATGCCTGCAAATTTCATCCATTTCTGGAAAAAAAGCTAATTTTGATCCCCCAAAATAGTGAATGGGGCAAAATGAAGCTTCATTTTTCTCTGAAAGGCTGTAAGACCCCATGCAAAATTTAGCAGCTTTCAAAGAACAAAACTGAGATCTGAACAGAATATTGTGCTCTATGAACACTCTCTAGGACATATTACCATATTGTCAATTACACAGTTCCATACTTTTGGAGAAAGAAACTCTTGATTTTATCCCGAATCCACAATATTTTGGACAATATCGGAAGAACTCCTAGTGGCTGCTTGTCTTGTTCTTCATAACCAAATGTTTAAGACCCTGGAGACTCAACTAGAATGGTAAAGAAAAAGCAATTTATATGTGTTGTATATGCAATATAACATTGTGCCACCAGATGGCGTTGTAAAGTCCTATTTTTCGCTACCTGTTTTCCCTGCCTGTTTAAATTTACAATGTGTTTAACTGAAACGCTTCTTTGATGTGTCTAGATCCAGCCTGGATGTTATCATTCCACTGTTCTCAGTACTGTATTTTTGTTGACAAAAATGAAATTACCACTATCTCAGTAGACAGAGCACGAGACAATGCCATCTGATCAGGCCCAAATAAAGGAGGTGAAATATGAGCTTGGCACAAGAGAAAGGCAGCGACAATATTTCCAGTGGAAAGCGAAGCCCATATATTCTCCTCTCTCTGAGAAGAACTAAGTTCCTGTACTATGAAAGAGTGAAATCATTTTTAATTACATATGGGAAACTAGGTGGTTTCTCTGTTTAGAGTTTTACCTCTCCCCACAGTGAGAAGGATGATACAAGCTGAAGTCTTTTCAGGGACAGAATATCCAAGCAGATTCAGTTTCATATTTTTTAAAAAATAGCATGAAGAATTCATTTCTGCACTGAAATGAGGAAGGCAAAATTGTCCTAAAGGGATAGAATGAACATGCCTAAATAAAGGGAACACTGCTACATTCTGTTGGGCAGGATGTGATTGGACTATGTTTTGTGTTTTCCAACTGGCCCCAAGCACACTTTACCAACTGACCTAAATTTGAAACTAACACCAAAGGGGCACCCCTCCCCCCTTTGCAAATGAACAGTTGCTGTTAAATCAGACTTCAGGAATACTATTATTATTCAAATCTCTTTCACTTAGGAGTTCACACCAACATTAAAACTTAATGTTTTTTGAATTATTCACTTTGATATGACATCAAGTCACTTAAACTATTAATTTACTTCATAGAACAAACATCTGTAGGTGGTTCCCATAAAACAATAAAAATGCAACATTCGATAACATTTCCTAAATACTAGATAAAAACAAAATGCAGCAGTATACTGCATATAAAACTAAGCAGCATTTAAAAAAAACTAAGCAATGTACACTAAGCTGTGTAAAAAAAAAAACACCACTATTACCTTCTTCACCACTGTAAAAAAAAAGTGTATTGGTGACTGGTCAGTGATTGGCAGAAATCTCTGTGTTCAAGGTGGATTTTTTTTCAGGAATGCCCCACCTCCTTCAAAGCAGTGGGGATCACCTGACCATGCAGCAAAGCATTCACCACACCCTGAAGCCACCTAGTTAATCCTCCACAACTTACCCAAACCAGCCAGGATGGGCATGGATCAAGAGAGCATGTAGTAGGCTACACGGTTACAACCATCTTGTTCACACACCCAGGCATCAATAACCAGGACTGTTTCTACAAAAATCAAACAGGATTGTGCATTGCACATCTCAACAGATCAATAGTGGCAATCAAGTCCCCATGGAGGAGAGTGCCTTGCAAAATTATCACAATAGTCTCCAAGGGCTCCAAAACTGGGCTGCCTGAGGGAGATGAAAGCAATGCACAGAGCACTTTGAAAAACCCCAGTGGATGTCTACTGGAAGCAGCAAAGTAAGCTTTCTTCAACACTATACCACCAAACAGTAGATACAGTGTACTCTTATGAGTGTTCAGCTGTGTAAGAGACTTGTGCCTCTTGCACTCCAGCCGTCTCCAGATCTATTTCTTTCCATGAAGCTCCCCAATAAACGAGACGGCTGCTCAGGCTCCACAGTGCCAGGAACAGCACTTTATTTGGAGTGTCGCAACCGATAAACAAGTTGTTCTATGTGATTATACCTATGCAGTATGAACTATGCTTTTATGATGCAGAGATTAAAACATATTTTGCATTACAATACAGGACCTTTTGTTCAATATCAAACAAGACGTCAAAGAATGCTCTGCTACCCACCATTTATGATATCTTCACAATTGCAAGTCATTCGCCAGCATTTGAAGCCATTCAAGTGTACTCTGGCAATTTTGAACAAAGAATCACAGAATCAGATTAAGATTCCTTACAACTCTGCGCCATGGATTATTTAACGACGTGCCAATTTTATTTTATTTTTTGGTTGCTTCCAGCTCTTATTGCTTTACTTTTGTTCTTTTTGTGTGTAAAAATCAAATAAAATAAAATCAACCTGTGACAACTTTATGTAGCCAACTACAGCCATCAACCCGACCTTCCAAATAGGACTGGCTTTAGAGTTTCAAGCACTGTGCAGGTGCCTTACAATGTTTTCCATGAATTAAGTGAATGACAGATATGCAACAAGTTATTCCCATATGGTCTCCTCTTTACTCCTGGTAGATAAAGATCAGTAAAGGAACAGATGTTTGTTAATGAAATTAGAAAAGGCAGGCAATATGTTCATAATAATAGAGAATCACATTTGTTAAATGGATCGGCAAGTGAACAGTCGCTTTGTATTCTGATTGCTAAAGGTAAACGTAAAATGAAAGGGAATCGAAGAGTTGAGAAGCTCATAGTGTAATTAAAGAGCTGCCTGTCAATATCCTATGGCACTATCTAGTTTTGCATATATGAGGGGTAAAACTAGTGGGGAACTGCAGATCCTAAACTTGAGATACTTTTAGAAGCATTGTCCACAAAGCATCTCTTTTGTGCAAATCTTCTTCTTTAAGTCTCCTCTATTGATTCCAATAAAAGGGACGCAGGTGGTGCTGTGGGTTAAACCACAGAGCCTAGGACTTCCCGATCAGAAGGTCGGCGGTTCGAATCCCCACAACGGGGTGAGCTCCTGTTGTTTGGTCCCTGCTCCTGCCAACCTAGCAGTTCAAAAGCACCTCAAAGTGCAAGTAGATAAATAGGTACCACTCCGGCGGGAAGGTAAACAGTGTTTCTGTGCACTGCTCTGGTTCTCCAGAAGTGGCTTAGTCATGCTGGCCACATGACCTGGAAGCTGTACGCCGGCTCCCTCAGCCAATAAAGCAAGATGAGCGCCACAACCCCAGAGTTGGCCACGACTGGACCTAATGGTCAGGGGTCCCTTTACCTTTACCTTATTATTGATTCCAATGATCTTTGGGTTAGGCTGCCAATCTGGATCCAATCCACTGTAGCTTATTTATATTACAGTACACTTGTGTGCCACATTTCTGAATTGTACTCATACAGGCCAGAGAACAGCTAAAATACGATATATGCAGACATAGCTCAGTTCTATTTCTTCCAGCACTGCCCATAAATAAAATACTACCCAAAATAATAAAACTGAAATGATCGGTAATAAACATATAAAGGGACCCTGCAAGTAGCAACTACCCACCATCAAATTATACTAAGCAGTATTACCATCTGCAATATGTGGATCAAAACTTATCGGCTACTGCTCTGCAACCTCTAAGACAAACCGAATGGAAATAAAAACATTTATAGTAGGAGTTCAAAGCCTGAGCCAAATCCCGTATACTTGGTTTAATCACAGTTCAGGATCATATTGCCACCAGTGTTAAACCATGCTTACTTTAAACCGGAGCTAGGGTTTAAAACTTTTTATTAATGATCATTGTCCACCAGTTAATGAGAAAAGAAATTGTGTTTGGAAATTATGAAAGAAGAGTGATAATTTTGATAGGAACTCTTTGGGTTTGTTTTTATTGCACTTGCTTCCCTTTTGAAGTGGCTTTGTTTTCCTTTATTCTGCAAATTGTCTTTTCAGTGGTTTACATGCTGCAGCCTGCTTGAGTGTCTGCTCTTTCTGAAAATCCTATGATGTCCTCAGCTGGGCTTTCCTGTAAGTGTGAGATGATAGAGAAGCTGCCCACTGTATTTCTGACAGCTATTTTTAAGTGAAGGCTTTTTACTGTGTGGAATATTTCATCTCTTTTTTGAGGTAAAATGACTTTTCCCAAAGAAAGAAAAAGAAAGAAAGAAAATCAGCAAACACAGTGTTTCAATCAAATAATTTTACTCTGAGTAGACCTATTGAAATGCATGGACCTGTCAAGGCAGTCCTTTATGTGTCCACTCAGAAATGAGTCCAATTGTTTTCATTAACGCCCATCCCCTTGCAGGTATGCAGCCTTAGTTATGTTCATTAATTTCAAGGTGTCTACTCGGAACAAGACTTAATTGAATATCACTCACTGATCTCATGCACTTTTGGTACCTAGTTTGCCCAGCTTTCCACTCTTCAATTAAAACCTAGAAGAAGATGTTGTGATATATCTTCTCCATGCAGGTTTTTCACAGATCAGAAAGCAGAATGTTGGAGGAATGCTGAATGGGAGAAACACTCACTCACTACCTAACCGTGATAAGGTAAGCCCAGATGTATTGATTTATTTTTAAGAAACAAAAATCTAAAGGAAGGGAATAAAACTTTCAAGAAACAGGATGTCGGTTTTGGTGTGGTACTATCCGAAACCAGGATTTGAAGTTTGATAACAAAATTGAAACATTATGCCTACAGCAATTCCCTGAAGAAACTCACACAAAAAGCAATAGAAAACTACAAGCATTATTTTTTCTAAATTGCAAACAATATGTAGAAAAATGGATCACTATTTTATTCAAAGTATGTCTTGTATTTCAGTGTCACACCCCCTCAAGCAAATGTTGATGTTTCAGTGCAAATCAAGACATGCCAAGAGCATGCAGCAAAATTCAGGAGAGAAAAAATCAGATGCAATTCTGGGTATCAAAGCATAAACATTCCATTGCAGCAAAACCAGTGCTTCATATGGCTGCTAGAGAGTCATAGATTCGTCCCCCAAACTAGATTTGGCAGACTTTAATGGATAGAGTTGTTGGAAATATTTTACAGGTCTTTGACAACTGTATACTTGGTTAGTCTCTTAAATTGAAGACCTAATGAACCTCTGAGCATGCTGGGTCCTGCCAACTTGCAGAGTGCTGGTGACCTCCTTTAACATATACAGCACTGCATGGAAGCAGCAAGCTCAGAAATCATTCTTAAGAGCCTGCTTACTATTAGCCGCTGTGCAGGGGGAAAATGCTTTCTAGATAATTTGATGCTGTGAAAGTGGAAGACAACATGTATGAGGTATCTCAGAGGGAGATACAATAGGCATGAACTTAAGCATTCACAAATCTATGAACTTGTACTACTAACACCTCCTTAAACCTACAAAGCAAGTGACCATCTTTTTTTTCTTTTTTTTTTTGAGCAAGCTCCATGATGAATTCTGAAGGACAGGATTTAATTGAGGAAGGAGAGGGGAAAAGCTGACACACACCAATTCTCAATTTTCTTTTTAACCCTAATCCATTAATTCCTTGTAGGCGTCAGTGCTCTGGTGAGCATATGTGCTGGCAAGAGCTTCCATTAACTTCAATGAAGGGAACAGCTTTGGATGTACAAAGAGATGAAGAGATTGAGCTGCCCTGTATTGAAATTAATGGGGAAGCCCTTGCTTCCACATGGTGGATATATCTGCGCTCCCACAGCTGTAGATGGGAACTCTAGAATAGGAGACATGAGGAATATATGTGTATGTATCCTATGTGTTTATATGTCAATTAAGAATGTCAGAAGAACCCATTGAAAATGGACTACCAAGCAGATTTCCATCCATCTGCCCATTCAACCGCCATCATAGCAGCAACCCTTGTAACATGCCTTCTGCCTTAGTTTGAGCTTTTAAAAACTTTATATGTAATAGATACATATATTGCTCTACAATGCATATTATTGGCATACTCACTGATGTATAATTGCCACCATCCTGACAGGTGCCTTGCTGCTTCTTCTTTTTTTTGTAATGGGGTTTGCTGATTTTGTGTAAGTTGCTTGTTGCTAGAGGCAGCCTATATGTAATAAGGCTAACCACGCCTAACCATGTGTACTCAGAAGCAGGATTCTTTATTGGTTTTGCTTTTTGTTGTTGTTTAGTCGTGTCCAACTCTTCGTGACCCCATGGACCAGAGCACGCCAGGCATTCCTGTCTTCCACTGCTTCCCGCATTTTGGTCAAACTCATGTTAGTAGCTTTGAGAACACTGTCCAACCATCTCGTCCTCTGTCGTCCCCTTCTCCTTCTGCTCCCAATCTTTACCAACATCAGGGTCTTTTCCAGGGAGTCTTTCCAGGGCTAAAGTATTGGAGGCTCAGCTTCAGGATCTGTCCTTCCAGTGAGCAGTCAGGGCTGATTTCTTAAGAATGGATAGGCTTGATCTTCTTGTAGTCCATGGGACTCTCAAGAGTCTCCTCCAGCACCATAATTCAAAAGCATCAATTCTTTGGCAATCAACCTTCTTTATGGTCCAGCTCTCACTTCCATATATCACTACTGGGAAAACCATAGCTTTAACTATATGGACCTTTGTTGGCAAGGTGATGCTGTCTAGGTTTGTCATCACTTTTCACCCAAGAAGCATGCGTCTTTTAATTTTGTGACTTCTGTCACCATCTGCAGTGATCATGGAGCCCAATAAAGTAAAATCTAGTCTAATTTCCCCTATGGAAATTCATTAACTTTGAAAGGGAATGCCCCAGCAAGGTAACCAATTTGTAAATATCTGTTGTTGGCTGAGATATGCATGTCTGCTGTGTGTTATGACATATGTAAAACATTACATATATTTCTGCATCAGGGGGTGACATTTTCTCAATACTTTCCAAATGTAGTAGACTCCCCACTTTCTCATGGAGGAGAAGGAGAATGGTGATGGGAAGGGCAGAACTAGTGTGCTCATTTTCATGGTCCCACTTTGAGCGTTTATATAATCTCACTAGCAGATGGCATAGTAGAGTGGCAACGCTCACCAGATCTCTGGTTGCCCACATTGCTGCTGCATACTGAGAGGAAGAGAGGGAGCATCAAGGCTGGCCTGGTGCAAATGCACTGGCAGAAGTGCCAGAGTAGCTCTGTTGGTGTGTTTGCTCTGCACCAACCTCACTGCTGCCTCATCTCTCCTAGTAAGTAGTGCTAATATGGCTGACCAGAGGTCAGGCGAGTGCTGCCACCTGAACACATATTCTATTACTCTTTAACTTCATACTGAATGCCTGAAGGTGACTAATAAAAGCTTCATTTTAAAGATACTTTAAAATGATACTTTATACATTCTGCCACTTTATGCTAAGCGTGTTTGAGAACTCTCACCACAGCAACAAAACACAGGCATTACCATGTCTCATATATAAAGAGTTTCCTCTGAAATCCTAAAAATAAAATATTTTTCAACCCAATTTTAGCATGTGCAAGATGCAAACACGACATTTCTCGATTTGTTTCTTCTATACAAGGCTTACACACATCTGTTGTTCTGGACAAGGAAACTTTTACCTAACTTTGTTACATATCCTACTACTCCTGGTAGCAAATATTACAGCATTTGGTATCAATTCAAATGAAGAGGTCTTCAATTAGTGTGATCAGATCTGTGAAACTCAAATATTTTGCACTAATTACACCAAGAAATGCTTACTCGATAAATTATTTCCTCTTACTTATTTGTATTATAGATACTTCTGGACAAAGCTCATTTGCATTGGCAATATTCCTTGTCTCACCATAGGTACAGATTTAACCCCATACAACAGTTTCTACTTGGTGTAAGTTTATCTTAGGAAACAGAGTCAGGACCAACTACGCCTCAATTTATACATTCTGCCATGACACACACTAGCAGTTTATCTTTTGCTGCTACTAAGAGTAATAAGTTTCCATAAATATGCTGCTGTACAGTTTATTAGCTTTCCTCATACAACAGAAGCCAACCAAAACATGCTCAAAGAACAAGATGTGTGGGGATTTCTGAAATACAGAAATGCAACGTATCCTTATTTCCTATAGCCAATTCTGTTCATGTCTTCATATATTCAGATGTAAAAGTAGCATTATCTCTGTACTGTGAGTAAAAATGCTGTGCTAGTATATTAGCCTCCAATTAGTGATAAAAATAAAGTTGGTAATTATTTTTAAAAAACATTCTATACTTTGTTCATCAACTTGGGTAGACTTTATAAGCCAGAAAATATGGCTTATAAAGATTTAAACATAAATAAGCAATTAAATAAAAACTACTACCATAGCAACATACCTTTATTTCTTGAATTCTCTGGACTCTTTTCCTGCTGTAATTGAAAAGAAAAAGCAACAGTTACTCCATCTATACTGCCTAAAGGCTAAGAATAACTTTATTACGCACAGATCAATGACAAGAAACCTTTTCATATAGAGTTGATAAGTATATGCAGAACAATTGATCCTTTACCGTAGGGAAAGTTCCACAGAATTCACCAAGATTAATTCAGTCAAGCAGTAATGCATATCAAAATCACCTTCTTAAGCTGAAATTCTAAGCACAAATACTTGTGAGTAAGCCCTGATGAAGACAATGGGCCTTCTGAGTAATCATGCACAGGGTTGTTCAGTAACATTTGTTTAAGTTCTTCTCTTCCCCCCCACAGCTCTGAACATAACCAACTTCAGCGTCCATTTGCAGAAGAAAATTGCCAGGTACAGGAATCGCCCCCTATTCCCCATCATCTCAGATGTAAAGTTGGGGTCATGCATTTGCTGAGGTGACCTTGGCCTTAAAGGAACGGAACTGCTGCAAATCTTTCACACACAAGGGCAGTTAGGGCCTGAATTGTTCCGTGGTATGTTCTGTGCTAAATGAAAAGACTGCTAACTATAGTTGCAGCTTGACTGATGCCTCTGGCTTCCTTCAGCTTTTGCAGAGAGCTGCAGTCCATCTCATGGAATGGTAAATTTTTGAGCACCATTACCCCCAGTGCTCTAGAGCATCACAGTGTCTTCCATGAAGAAGATCATCACGTTACAATTCTCTGGGACCATGATATCTCAAGGCCAGCCTTTTTCCATAAGAGCCTGCTGTGGGACATCACTCATCATCTTTTGATTAGTCCCATGCCCTCTGAATTACAGCAGGTGAGATTGTGAGACAGCCACAGCTCAATTACAACACCAAGCTATTTCCTCCCTAAAGAGATCTGCAGGCAAGCAGCCCAAATTTGGCCTATGGTATGGATTGTCTGATGTGCTATAGGGTTTGAGGATATTTTATCTCTGGGCTTTCCTGCTACCTAGTTTCCTTAAAAAATATTCAGTTTTTATTGATTGGTCATTGTCTGAAAGGTAAAAGGACTTTAAAATGTTGCCAGTGATTGCCCCAGGGAGCTCCTTTTAACTAGACTTGCCAAAAGGCTAAACTCTGATCCCCTGTAGAAGCAACAACAACAATAAAACCCCTTTCAATTTGCACTGGCTTCTTAAATAGAAACAAGTGTTCACTAGATTTTATTTAGCTTGGAATTTTGTTGTTAAAGTTTATATTGTAAACCACCCTGAGCCTTAATAATGAGGACTCAGTTTAAAAAACAAAAAACTTCACCTAAGTTATTCAAAATCAAATAGAAAAGCTGAGTAACTGTCCAAAGACATACAAAGTACACTGATGAATCTTGCAAGTCATCCATCTTACAAACAGTTCCCTTGCCCTTATCAGACTCCAAAGCTAAAGTTGACAACTCATTTGTTCATTCATTTACATTTGCCTTCCTCTATGACACACATCTTATTTGTATCCAGGCAACCACGAGAGCATTATTTCTCATTCAAGCATTAACTGACATCATATTGCATTCTTCCAGCTTAATTTCTATGCATATTTCATTTTGACTGACAAGTCAATTGTATAAAAAATAGTGATGTTGTTATAACGTAAGAGTTTGGAAGTACAGTGCATGTACAATTCATACAGAGTTCTGAACAACTGCATGAGCTCCCCACTACATATTATATTTCCTACTCCCTGTCAAAAACTATAGCTGCAATCCTAAACACACTTACAAAGTGGGGTTTACTTCTGAGGAGACACATGGAGGGTGGCATAATAACTCTAATAACTCTCCAATAGGCATACTGAGGTCAATTGGCTTAAACCCACATAAAATGATGCATGATAAGCAATTTATTGGTTATAAATCAAACAATAATTTATCCTTTTAACACCATTTTCTTTTGAACTTATTGGAAAATCAAAATCTAAATGCTTCACAAAAATCAGAATCTAAATGCTTCACAAAAATCAAGATTACTTGCAAAGTTGAACTGAGACTTGGCAAACAGGGCTCCATCTTTCCAAGCTTCTAATTTGATTCAGCACCTATTGTAACAGGTTTTTTAATTTTGGCGAAGCTACTTTGAAATTATTTATTCTTTATCACCTGTTGTTGTGCCACAGGAGTGCAATGGCAACAAATGAAATGACACTCAATGCCTCAAATTAGTATTGTTTAAAAAATATTATTGAAACATATATTTACTTGCAAAAATAAACCAGAGCTATTATCCTATTATCACAAGAGAATGTGATTTTCTGTAACAAGATTTTGAAGCTTAATTCTTTAAAGCAATTTGCAAACATCACAGCATTCTTCTTTCTGAACAAACAATGATGTTCATTGTTTACAAGTCTTGGCACAGGTTAAGACAGACTGCACAGCTTGTGATGCACCAGGCAAAATGCAGCAATGGATTGTGGCCTGTCAGGTTCTTGACAACCCCCTATATTTTTGTAGTTCCAAGAAAGCATCAAAAATAGAAAGTTTTCCTTACATGACTTTGGCTTGGTTTGTGAAAGCCTGGATTACAATACTCACCAAAACACACCTGAAAATTCTGAATATTGCATCTAATTTTTAAATTCAAGTTTCAACTTCTTTCTTTGAACAACTTGTGATTCAAATATGTTCAGGATAGGGTGACCATCTTTGTTTCTGGAAGATGCCTTGAGACTTTTAACAGCCACTTTGCTGGCAGAATTTAAGCAGGTGATGTGTCTTGCAAATTTCAACTCAATGCTGGGAAAGAGTTCTCTTTCTAAATCTCTCCCTAATGATTGGGGGAAATCAACATCCTTTATTCAGAAGCCACTAATCTGCAAACCTATGCATGTTTACTCAAAAGTAAGTTCCATGCAGTTCAAAGACTCTTACTCTCAGGTAACTGCATATAAAGGGAGGATTGCTTTCTAAGTGAGTTTGTGAACAAGTTGAGCACATTGTTGTAATATTCATATGAAAAGTATGTTAGCCATTTGTAGTTGCACTGATTATAGTCACTGCAGTTGCAACAGCAGGGAAGAGGAGAAAATAAATTAGAAGCAGATTATCCTGCTGGCATCTACCTGAATTTCAGCTCTAAACTAACCTTCCCCCACTCAGCTTATCCAAAGTTAACAATAATTCTATTTTATTTTGGCATTTGCTAACCAGCTTCTTCCCGTTGAGCATAACACCACTACAAAAGGCCATTTCTGTGCTTTTACATACTAACATGAGTATATCAAAACAGTAGGAAATGCTATTATAACAAAAGCACGTTCTCCAAGCTCATTCAGGTTTCTTACCCATCCAAAGCCATATTTGTCGATTACTTATATAACTAAATGAGATTCTCAAGGCCCACACTTCTACCAATAGAGGGTAGTTCTCAGGTCTGCTGTTTCTAATTGAGGATGAACTAATTCTCTGGGGGGCTCCTCAAACTGGGTTGCGAATTTCCAGAATTTCACCCAAGAAAACCAGGGGAAACTTGGGACTTCCCTGGCAGGAACAGTGCTGGTGACAGAAGAAAGGAAAAGAGAGAGTCACTTCTCCTTCCTTCGCCTTGGTCATCCCATCAAAATAACTTGGGTGATGGGTCATAGGGAATTGCCAGACTTTCGCCAGCACCTTGCCCGAAAAGGAGGCCCAGATTCCACCAACAAGGACTAACCAGAAAACAGCTCCTGAGAAGACCATATTTGGCCACTGCCGGAAGGTTCCAACTGTGCCAGTAGGAGCAGGGCTGCACCTGCTCATTCATTTGTTTGATGGGAGAGGAGTATGAAGGATGGGGAAATCTGTCTCCTGGCTTTGCTAGTGGGGCATAAAGGAACCCTTCCCTGGAAATGCCTCTTCTCAGAACAAATTTAGAAGTAAAACAAACAATATTACCAGCACTGGGAAATCAGGGTTGCCCCAGCCACACAGCTATTCCCAAAGACAGTGTGTTATATGTTTTCATGTTACTGTGGGGTTTGTATTTACAGGAAGAGCCATAGCTCAGGAGTAGAACACCTGATTTGCATGCAAAAAAATAAATAAATACCTGTTTCAATTCCCCTGTACCAAGATTTTCAGACTACCCCTTGTGTATATTTTCAAGTTTTCCTGGCAACTTTCTGTGTTTTAGTTATTATCAAATAACTCTGCTGATTTTCCGAGTCTCCAAGCTAATGTGCTCTGAGGCATTTCTGCAAATAAGTATTAAAATTCACAAGAAATGAGAGAGGCCTGAAAGCGTTTTTCAGGAATTTTGGAGTGGGACCAGCTTGTCATTTTCTCACTCAAAGGCTCATTACTTTTAAGAGCTGCATGGAAGGTAATTTTTTCCCCTGCCTGTTGTGCAGTTATTAGATGCCGCGCCTCTGTCAGGAATAAAGGTGCAGGTCGTCTTGCATCATCAGAGTTAATTGAAAGTTCAGCCCAGTGTTAATGAAATCAGAAATGGCCCATCAAAGCTTCAGATTCACTTGATATTGCTGCTTTCCACATTCCTTCCTAGGCTTGAATACACATTGCTCTGTTCTGTTGCATATCAGAGTCACTTTAGTTAAATCCTGCTCAGGATTTAAATCAATGGAAGAATGAGAACAAATTACAATCCACTGCCAATCAAGGTCTGCCTAACAAAAGGAAATTACAAAATATAAGAGCACCAAAGTGAACTAACAAGAGACATTCAATCGAGTTCTCTCTGCCTTCCTAACAAAAGTCACTAGACCTTACCCAGAAATCCAAAAGAATATTCTACAAAATAAAGTTCTGCTTATCATTGCAATGCCAAATTGGCTCCATTAACAAAAACTAGATTAGGTTAGAATCAAGATAGTAATGGAGTACCCAACCATTCCATCTTTGAAATGGACACAAGATCTTTGAACATACTACACACAAAACATCCCATCAGCTGTGCCATCTCAGAAACCTGCTTAAAACTTTGGTTTGCACAAGCCTACAAGGACATGTACAAAGATTATGTATACTTGATTTTAAATTTTGCTGATTTTATATATTGAAAATTATTTTATATATATATAGGGATCCACTTAGGGATCCTTTCACTATTTAGAAGAATCTATCAGCTAGCTTAAATATAAATAAATATGCAGGTCATGCATGAGCTTAGTGCATCTACAGATACCAGCTGCATATTTTAGATGAAAGTTGTATGCATATGGAAGTTTACAAAGCCATGCAAGAGATGCTCTCTCATGCAGACCAGATGGGGGAGAGAATATTCACTGATGTCAACAGAAACTTACACAAAAGTAAATTTGCATAATTGTACCTTTATGGTAAAAGACCCCTTGGACAATGGATGTTTCCGAAACAATGCCTAGCTAAAGTGTGTCTTATAAATAGATTTGTCAAAAGCATAGAAATATAAGAATTGCCATTGGAATTCTCAGAACTGCAGCTTTCATCCCATTCCACAATACCTAGCACATTGCCACTGTTAAAGGGTGAAAATATTATAATGACTATAGAATTTATCTGGTTGCCCATATGCTCTCTGAGCAGCACACAGAACAGCAAGAGTCATATTACCTATTATTAAACTATATGGAGGTGGTGCAACATAAGCAACACACTGTTATTAATTAATATTGGTCCTTTACCAACAGAAGAAGTGATTTTACTATCCAGAATCCCCAGCTTGCTTAACTGTATGAACTAGATTGGAACCCAGAGTGAAATAGCCAAGCTAATACCAGAGGATTTGCACCATGTTGCATCATGTTATGTTTCATCATCTTATGTCAGCCCAAACCAGTGAGCTGTATCAATGCACAGCACACCACTGCTGAAAAGAATTCTCTCCTTTGTGTCAGGCAGGCTGCATTCAATCCAGTCTTTTCAATGCACAGCGGATGAAAAGGGGAGAAGAAATTTCCACTGGGTTTGTGACGAGAAGAGATTCTGGATGGCTGACCACACAAATTGCTATTCTGGCATATTACGAGCTTCAAGCTACTTGCAATATATCTAACCTGGCATTGTTAAAAAAAACCCTGATTTAAGTGCATTGAAATGCTTTAGCAAGAGTAAAAATATAATCTTTCCTTATTCCAGCTGCTATAAACTGCAATCCAGAGCACACTTACTTGGAAATGAGTTACATAAAAATCAAGGGTATTCACTTCCAAGGATTAGGGTCAGGGTGACAGTCTCCATATAAAGATCAGCTCAATTCTTTTTATGATGTATTAGATATCCTGACATTATCATTGTGCAGGGCTGTGCTGAGTGAACACCACAGGCATGGCTTGAAATTACTATGGGGTAAGGGATGCCTGCCTGTTATAACATCTTGCCTAGCAAAGAAAATCACCAAGAGAGTGGCAAATGTTAGAAGACATGCTCCCATATTGAATCTACATGGAGTGTCTGATTAGAAATGCAGCCCTTACCACTTTGTAAGCCTCTGGAGTGTGTTAAAGGTGGAAGAACTATTTCCTTTAGACTCACTTGCTAAATTTCTAAATGTTGACAACCTTGAGCCCATGGGGTGGTTAGGTTGAAGTATGCCAATTTCTATGGCATGCTGTAACAACATGGTCATACGCTGAACAATAATTTTGAACAAACTGAATACTGCAGTTGCTAGCTCAACTACTGCTTTTTCAACAGGAAGGGCTGTAACGCATGCTTTACATGTAAGAGGTCCCAGATTCAGTGCCTGGCAACTTGAGCTAAGGCTTGGAAAGCTGAAACTCTAGAGAGCCACTACCAGTCAGCTTAAACCAAGCTTCTCCAGTCTTTTGCCCTCAGGATTATTTTACACAGCTCCCATCTTCTTGACCATTGACCATGCTGACTGGGACTGATTGGAGTTGGGAGTCCAACAACATCTGAAGGGCACCAGATTCAGGAAGGATTGTGTAGGCAGTACTGCACTAGATGGACCAATGGTCTCACTCAGTATAATTCAACTTCCTATGTCCTGCCATGGACTGGGTGGAGGCAGAAGAGTGGTCGGAGGCACCAGCTGAAGAACCCCCAGGGAAAGAAGGCTCAGAGCCAGGGAATTGGTGGTGGGATGATGGTGAGTGGACTAGGAGAAGGAGGTGTCGGAAACTAAAGAGGCAAGAGGGTTTGGTGAGCAGGAAGAGGATGTGGCAGAGATCAGTCCAGACTTAGAGGCAGAGAAGGACAGGGACTAGGAGACAGAGATTAGGCAGGCTGCTGAAGAATCCAGGGAGTCCCCCCCTCCTGCTGTGACCATCACTCCTCCCCCCTGGTCTCCTAGAACACAAATGGTATTCGTGTGCTTCTGTGTTAACCCCCCCCCCCACGGGTCTCTAGAGGATTAAATATTTTTAATATATCCTTTTACCAATCCCCATCAAAACCTTGGCTTCCAACAGTGTCTCCATATAAGATGGAACCATTAGCATAGTATCCATAGGTATATATGCTGGGGAAACAGGGTTGTAAGGAGATTACATAGTGCTGGCTCCTGGTTTTAGGGTGCTGTTGGGCAAGATGACCTCAGAAGGTACCTGAGTGGGCTCACCTTTTATTCAGTGCTGTCCAGAATTTGAGTTTATTTACCAAGATCTTAAACCAGGAACAAAATTTCGGTTTTTATATGAGCCAACATGAAACCACAGCACTTCTATCTGGGACAAAACAGAGAACACTGGTATAAACCAGGATCTAGTATAGACCAGGATTGATATGCCAAGAGTACATGAAAGGAGGAGGAAATGGAAATAATGATGCAATGGAAAATATCCACTGGAATAATGATTGTAATCTACAGCTGTATTATTTTAACAAAGACCATGGAAATAAGAACCACACACAGAGAGAGAATAAACTCATCAGTTTCTTCAGTTGTAGTAGAAAACATTTTAACTTTTTAAACTGAAGTTAAAAAGAACAAATTGTGCTTCCATATCCTCCCACAACATCTAACCTTAGCTATATCTTTTCTACTAAAATAAAATAGTGGGATCTAAACACCTTCCAACAGGCACAGCATTCATTAGTCTAGCACACAACGTCATCTGTTATTTGACATGCAGATGAATTATTAGAATGCTGCAAACATAAATCACTAATTAAAAGGAAGTTGGGTGGAAGAGGGTGTACAAACCCATTTGTTTTAACATACTTTTGATAATGAAAACTAGTCATCAGCTTTACTGTATGCTCTTGTTATAGGTTCTGGGTGCCTGAGTTTGTGGGTGTAAGTCACCCATAATTCTTGGAATCAGTAAAAGTTAGAATTAATCAAGGTTTGAAACCCCTGGATTTAGTTTCTGCTAATGAGCCAGACCAGCTCAGCAGATGGAGGCCATTGGCCGAACAAAGGCCATTAACCCATTAAGAAGGCAATTAACAGAAGACTCTCTGCCAGACACAGAGGGGGGAGACCCTGCCCTGAGCTCTGGGTAATTAGCAAAAGACAACCCCAGAGTTGGAATGGGGAAGTTTCCAAAATTTCAGTGGGCAGCTGAAGTAAGCGAATGGGAGAAAAATGTCAATTCTGCAAGCTGGAGGGAGGGTAGACCACGAGGTGGGTAGTCTGTGTTATGCTGCAGACAGCATCAAATGTGGTTGGGGTCTCTTGGTATCTGAGGCTGCAGCAATCGGAGGAACAGCACCCTCTTAGAATGTAAACACTGTGCTCTCACCATCTTGGTCAGGTTGTATATATGTGTAAATAAACCATATATCATATTGCAATGCAATTGTGTATGCATTTGCTCCCATGCATGCAAGGATGCCCTGGAGTCTGAGCTTTCCTTTTAAAAAAGTAAGTATCTAGCCCTTACAGAAGGCAAGTAATGACTGGGGCGGGGGGGACGACGACACTTTCCAGACAGGTTTCATATAGAGCAGTTCCAGAAGTCTGAAGGGCCACTGCACTTCCACTCTGGCTGTGAAATAAGCCCCTCCTCTGCTTTTTGGAGGGAAGGTGGTTGTAGCAATTAAAGGCAGGTCTATCTGCTATTTGTGGGGTTTGGAGGAAGGGTGTGTGAGGGCAAAATATGGCAGTGGAATGTTGACAAGGCACATATTTTATTGCCCAGAAGGACTTTTTAACAGAATGGGGGGAAGATAAACAATGATAGAGATAGCTTCCTCCCAGACCTCTCTTCATCCACTCGCCCATGTTGTTGGTTTATATATTTGCTGTGGACAGCAGAGATTTTGAAGGAATGGAAAAAGAAGCTGTTATATAGGGAGTTTCTGTCCCCCCTCACCTTCTTGTTCCATCCTAAAGGAACCACAATTTGATGTCTATTATATAAGCACAAAGTTCCATTTTGTAGTCATTTTAAACCATATTCCATATCTTCACAATACAGCTAAGAGATGGGGACTTGTCCAGGGCAAGAAGTGAGCCTTGAAGAGTTAATGGTGAGTTAAGCCCACATGCTCAGAGTATTTTTTTTTTAAAAAATCAGTATTTAAAAAAAAGCTTTTAAGTTTGCTGATAATGCTGAGGTTTTGTTTGTTTTTTGTAGTCCTCAAACACGTTTGTCAATGTAGTCATGTTAGTCTTTAGGATTCCACAAAAGGCACCTTATTTCATGTGTTCCTTTTGGGGAAGGGGGCCCATATTTTGGGAAGTACACCCCAAAAGGGCACCCAACCACCCTTGGCTTTAATACTGGTAATGTCAGACAGACTAGAGAAGAGACTTCAGATGCACACTACAGTCAATGTGGGGTTTTACATTTGTGCTATAGACTGATGTAAGGCAAAGACTCAGGTGTGGAAATGTCATTAAGCCTCCAGATCTGGAGAAAGTGAGAGCATAATGTGAGAGGACAGATTTCCATGAGACTAAAGTGATTAATCAAACATCATTGTTAGCTCTCCCAGCAATTTAAGCTAAGCATACCTGCCATATGTAATGACAGCCAGGAAGCACATAGCAGAAGAGAGTTACAGATATCCATCTAAAATGAGACTTGGTCTGGAATGGTATTATAACAGAATAAGCCGGCTAGTGAGAATGAGAAATTGAACATACTCTGCTTTCCTCCTGATAAGAGGCAGGTTGTTAGGAGGATGCAATTCCCCTTTACTTAGGGAGGAACACCACTGCATTTACTGGACACTGTCCTTTCCCATTTCATTTTAGACAGAGGTTCTGCAGCCAGGTAAAAGCAGCCCTGCTTTTTCTTTCAAAATTCAAACTCCACGGATAGCAGCACAACAACAGGAGCAATTTGAGAGACAGTAATAAGGAAGGCAAATCTGCTTTAAAAGCAACCAATTTACTGTCACTAAGCTTACACATGCATGCAATGTATGCATGCATACACACACCCAGTTGATGATACTTGAAAAAGCATTTTCCCTGAAATTGCTGCCTAAGGTGAAGAGACCGAATGAGCAGCAGGTTGCAAGTAGCTCCTGCAGGAATTACATATTCCAGCTGCAGTTAGACTCATTTGCTCTGATTAGCACCATGGTTAAAAGCAGCTGCCAGCATCTTCTATTTTTATCCTGTCTTTTAAATTCTAAGAAGTTGTTCCACCCGATGACAAGCACATTCCTCATTTTGATTCCTGCACACACTCCTCTGTAGAGTGGACCAGGTACCTCAACAGGATAGAAGAATTATTGAAAGGCTTTGTTACTGTTATATTTATATTATTAATGAAGCCAATCTCCAGGTTTAAGGCAAAGCTCCCTCTGCTGAACCCCCAACAGACAGCTTAAAAAAAAAATGAATTCACAAAATGACCAGGAGCAAGCAATACAATTGATGTTACCATTTTTAAACTATGTGCAGTATTGATATTGTATATCAGTTCCCCAGGACTGGAGGAGGGAGCAGAAAGCTTGGGATTATGTTCAGCCCACTCCAAAATGGGGGCTCTAGAAACCTATCCTGGTCCCAGGGTCCATGCCCGGCACCACTGTATTTATTATGCTTAATGCAAATATTTAACTTCCATAGTAATGGAACACATTACTTGTTTATTTAAAATATCTGAGAATACTATTGACAGCTGCAGCAGCAAACAATGTCATGATGCTACACTAGCCACACACACACATGCTGAAATTCTGATAAAGTTTCACCATGAGACTATACTTACTCAAACTTACAAATATTCTTTGGCATTTCTGCATTGATTTCATTATCACAAGATTCTCTCTGGTTTAGTACAGAGGTAAAGAAACTAATTTGGTTAACAGTATGACCTCAACAAGTCCTTTACCTAGAGCAGTTTCGTAAGCGGATTTGTTGCACATTTAACTAGCTCCCTCTTTTGAATGGCTTAGCTAAATAGAGCAAGGAGTTTCTGACCTTGTAATGAATCACAAGTTCTCCTTTTCTACATAAGCCATGGGAAGTGATTCACTGCTGTGGCATGTGCAGTCTAATTGCGTGTTTTGAGGTGAGAGTTTGAATCCAAAAAGAAGTGCTTAAGATGTAAACAGCTTTGTTTAATAAATAAATACCTTCCCTTCAGTCTATGATGCTTTCCTAATCTCGTATGCCTCCCTACACAATATGTTGCCTTGTCAGCCCTCCGTATTAATGACATCTGATTTGTTGTGCTGGTGTTGCCCAGAGGCTACAATGAGATTATGTCACACTGATCCTCCCTGCACTACAGGCTGCCAGATCCCCTGTTCCTAACAAACAATGCTGCTCATAGGTCTGGCTGTATCACTCAGGCTCTAGCCTCTGCTGTCTGCATCAACAGATCCTGTCTACAGGATCCCGGAACACACTCTTCTCTCTGAGCTTCATGCTCTTCATCTCCTCTTTCCAACTCCCCATCCTCTTTTCTCTTTAATTGCAACCAGGGATGGATAGACCACTGAATTCTGAGCCATCCCAGTTCTTAGAACAGAAATGCCTAAGTCTGCCCTGTCCCATTTTCAACCAAAAACAAAGCCCTGTGTTGCAATAGGAACCAATCACAACAATACAAACACAACACGTTAGTAAGAATATGTAAGTAAGATTCATGCTAAGGATCAGTGCTCACCAGATAGTGTAGCTGCTATCTAATGAGCACTGATCCTTAGCATGAATCTTACTTACATATTCTGTTGAAAAATATTGGCTAATGAAGACTATTATGAAACAGTAGTATCATTCTGGAGACACTGTCCTTTTGAGGCTTTTGAGACGTCTTCTGTTGAAACTTTTGAAAGACTACTGTGAGTGTTAAGTTGTGGGTGAACATATCAGACGACACAGCAATTCTTCAAACAGCTCTTGTTTATTCACAGGCCAGAACAGAACAGAACTGAAGGGTTCAGCCAGCCTGCTTATATAGAGCTCCACTACAATGCAACAGTAACAACTTTCTGTAACTATCCAATCAATTCCTTATTTGCATATGTGGACCTGAGTGAAAACTATTTACAGTATCCCCCTGCTGGCCCAGGGTGAGAACTTCAGTACATAACAGTGAGACTGTCCTTAGACATCTGTTAGAACACACGGCTTGACGGTCCTTGCTACCACTCTTTGATTGGTTTATTCCTATAATTTGAATGACATCATTATTCTACTACATATTCTCTACTATTAGCCTATGTGTTGTGTTTGATCTGTCCCATTTTCAGGCAGATTTTTAAGGGAAAATACTAAACATTGGCAGGAATTATCTCATCAGGAGGCCCATTCCCCACCATGTAGAAACTGGAGCTTTAATGTGGTGGCACCTATGCTTTGGAACGCCTACCTATTACATATCAGAGAGGCCCTATCTGTAGTGATGTTTTGGTGCCTGTGGAACACGTTCCTTTTTCAGTAGTCATTTTCAGATACCTTTCACCTAGTCTGCATCTGTATTGTATTTGAAATTGTTTTCTACATATGAAATTGTATTTATTGTTGATGCTTTTAGTATGACATCACTTTGAGATATTTTGTGGGAAGCAATTTATAAATGGAAACAAACAAATAAATAATATGCCCAGAAGCTTGCATTATAAATACTGTACATATAAAAACAACTTACAATGTGGCCCAAGAGCTTTCCAGGCTTTTTAAAATGCTGTTTTATTTAAACGCCACCATTTCTAGCTGCATTTCCCTTATGTGATTTGCCATTCCACTCAACACCACAGGCGGGAGGTGAAGAGAAGCAGGGGGAGGCAGGACTGAATCTTTGTCCAGTGAGAACTGGGAAGAGTAACTAGCTTGGCCAAAGAACTGTATCCCAAAAGGCTTTTCCTGGTTGGAGACCAGAATTGTAACCAGTGGTGATGGCTACCTGAAATTAATGAGAAGCAGTGGGGGAAGAGGGACATATTCCTGGGTTTCTTTGAAATTGGATATACGTTGGCTAGAAAGAGTTTTAACCATTGACAACTATTTAAAAGCACTTAGCTATTTCCAAGGTTCTGTTGCTAGGTTGTTATTATTATTATTATTAAGTGCTGTCAGGCTCTACTATAGTTTTATGCTGTGTATTTTCATAAAATGGCATTTAATGAACTTTTGATGGGTTTTTACTTCCATGATGCATTGTATTTCATATACTGGAAGACATCTTGTGAGGACACAGTCCTAAAAGCCTACATTGTCCACTTTTTAATAAATAAAATTAATCTACCCCAGGCTTGCTCCCATGTAAGCATGCACAGGATCTCATCCAATAAATTGCGTGGAATTTATTTCAGATCAAACATGCATAGGATTGGGCTGTGGTTTACCACCTCCACTCCCCCAAAATGAAACTTATTAAAAGATATTTCAATAGTCTCTGAGGAAAAAATACTGTTTTCCAAATTACACATAATTTATACTCCTACCCCCCTGCACGTACAGGTACAATTTGGCATCCACACAATTCCCACTGTGTAGCTAATAGCTACAAAATTATTAATGTTACTTATTTCCCTAAAACCCTTCTCTCAGAAATAGCATTTTAGTGTGATTTTTTCCTTTTAAGTCACATAATTTGTGCTTCCTTTTTCTCTCTGCTTCTGCTGGGAACTGCCAGATCTTATCAAGTCAAATGTAACAAATTGTTCATAGCTCTCTGCAATAACAATAACAATAACAATAGCATCTTTTTTAAAAAAAGAACTTGACATAATAAAGCTCAGACAAGGACAAGAATTAGACAATAAAATCCAACTATATCTAATCTTCATTAGCAATTGTGGTCTCATGTATGCTGGAGCTGCTTCTTGCGGAAAAAATGGAATATAGGAATCATACGTCTTCCCACCTGCATTGATTAACAAAGAAGGAACTTCAAAATTTTCTAGGGCTAAATTGTTATTTACACTATTCCTTTTAAAAGGGCAGATAAGGTAGTGGTGTAGTTGTATAGGAAAAAAGGTGGATGTGCTATAAATATTAATAATTTGTCTCTCTCCTTTGGTGAAGTGCTGAATAAAATCTTAACAGGACAAAGGCACATTCAAATAGAAGATTTGATGAGAGATTATATTACAGTATTATACTGCCCACTGTGTGACATTTCAAAAACTCGAATACAAAATTAAGATGGTATCTTTTTATTAAGTCTGAGCCTTTCAAATTTATTTTATGTGTGAAGCCTGCATTTTAAATACTAAGGCTGTGCAACCAATTCAGGCCAAATCAAATTGGGCTAAATAAGAGCCAGTCCAGAGCAAGTTGCGTCAACCTGGAGTGATACAGAGCAGTTAAGCTCAAAACACTCTGTAAGAAAGCCAGACAGTCTGTCCCCAAAGTGTTACAATGATAAATTCCAACTCCATATAAGAAGGATGCCAAGGGGGTGGGAGGCTAGATTTCGCTCACTAAAAGCTCTTGTTTCTAATCCAGAGCTAGAACTTCACTAACACTCTTGAATTCTAGTGCCTGATAACCTCTGCCACCCTTTCCCTGCCTGCCTAGCTGCTTTTCAGTGCACAGCTCCCTCAATCCATCCCACGGCTCCAATCTGGGGGGTGCCATCAGGCCCACTTTCCCTTGGCCAGTCCAAGGATCACCTGCCTCAGACCCAGTCCCAAATAAGTTTGAGAGGTGGGGCTAATGTTCAATAAAACTTGTGGCTGGGAGAGAGCAGACACAGCATCTCCCTTTCTCCTGACTGAAAGCGGGATGTGTGTGTCCATTTTGCAGGGTGTTCCTTCACAAGCAGCTAGGCTGTCTGCCTTTCTTTGACTTAGCTACTGGAAGATGGAGGTGCACCTTTCAATCAATTTGTTTTTGTTTGTTTTTTCCATCATCATGGAACAGGTCAAATGGGAACATGAGAATTGGTGGGATTGAACACTCAACAGACTGTACAAGCTTCCAAGGTGACTAGACAAAAGAAACTAGCAGAAATCCAATTTTGTAGGATTAGACTCACCTGGAAGGACTAACTTATCACTAAGGTCCAATGCAAGTGAATGGGTGTGCCAAAGACCCTCATTTCCAAATCACAATTCAGATCCTGCATCCAGAACTGGTTGGAGTGAGTCTGGATTAAAAAAAGGTAAAGGTACCCCTGCCCGTACGGGCCAGTTGTGTCCGACTCTAGGGTTGTACGCCCATCTCACTTAAGAGGCCGGGGGCCAGCACTGTCCAGAGACACTTCCGGGTCACGTGGCCAGTGTGACGAAGCTGCTCTGGCGAGCCAGCACCAGCGCAGCACACGGAAATGCCATTTACCTTCCCGCTATAAAGCGGTACCTATTTATCTACTTGAACTTAGGGGCGCTTTCGAACTGCTAGGTGGGCAGGAGCTGGGATCGAAAGACGGGAGCTCACCCCGCCGCGGGGATTCGAACCGCCGACCATGTGATCAGCAAGCCCTAGGCACTGAGGTTTTACCCACAGCGCCACCCGCGTCTGAGTCTGGATTACTTTGGTCTAAAACAGAGTCTAATTCAACCTACCAAATCAGATCCCAAAGCAACCTGGGGTACCTTGTACGGCCCCACTAGTTTGTAAGAAAAAAAATGCTGTAGCTACATGGCCAGGATTAAACAATCTCTCATGGAAGTGCATAGGTTTTCAGGATTGCAAGACATTCAGGTTTACTTTATATTAAAATTAAATTTATAATTTATTACTAAAGAGTTTTAAACTTGAATACACCTCCCAGTATGTAGAGGGTAACAATTCTGTACCCTGCACCATCTACTTTGTCTCTTTCTCTTTCTCTTTCCCTTAACCTCAAATTGACACTTTTTAGGTTCACCACCATCAGGAAGCCAATATGTTTCTAATATTTTTGCTATGCTAATAGCCTGATCTTATGTGTTTTTATGTTAAGCAAGCTTTGAATCTCTCAATCCACATGCTGTGAATTGCAAGCTAAACTTTCTGCCTGCACCAGATATACTGGGGTCTCAATGCCAAGGGACACCTCATTTATTTAGCTCCATTCGCTGTGCTGTTACAACAGTGGATGCATAGTCCTTTTATATCAGCATTGCAAGAATGTCCTTGTGTTGTGTAATCTTCTTAATAATAACTTCTTGCAGCACACCTTAAGGACTCTTGAAAAGTACTTCTCTCCCTAAAACTGGTATAAAATGTCAGCAATTTACATTGGCAATGGGAGTTTGGTCTTTCAAAAGGCAAATAGAAAGGAGCTGGACAAGTCTACCCTATATTCCAAAGATAACCACTTCAACTGATACATTACAACTCTTACACTGTAAGATTAGCTTGCCAATGTGATAAAAATCCATTGTCGGTGTTTTGCACTGGGCAATACGTTGAATTTGGTTGTGGAAAACTTTAGTTCCAACTGCTGCTTATCCAATAAAGATCACCGCCTAGCCTCAAGTGTGGCACTCCCTAGCAGCCTAAACTAAAACATATTATCATAAGCTTCTCAAAATGAATGGCAATGTTTCCAAATTCAAGTCATAAGCAACTGGACATGTCAAGAAGAAGAAGAAGAAGAAGAAGAAGAGGAGGAGGAGGAGGAGGAGGAGGAGGAGGAGTAGTTTGGATTTGATATCCCGCTTTATCACTACCCGATGGAGTCTCAAAGTGGCTAACACTTTCCTTTCCCTTCCTCCCCCACAATAAACACTCTGTGAGGTGAGTGGGGCTGAGAGACTTTAAAGAAGTGTGACTGGCCCAAGGTCACCCAGCAGCTGCATGTGGAGGAGCAGAGACGCGAACCCGGTTCACCAGATTATGAGTCTACCACTCCTAACCACTACACCACACTGGCTCCTATTAAGAGTTCTATACTTTATTTCTTCCATTACATTCAACACTTGAAATCTACTTGGGTGGGTGGGTAGCTCAGTTGGTGAGAGTGTGGTGCTGATAATGCCAAGGTTGCAGGTTTGATCCCCGTATGGGACAGTTACATATTCCTCCATTGCAGGGGGTTGGACTGATGTTTCTCAGCGTCCTTTCCAGCTCTACAATTGTATGATTCTATGACTTAGTACCCATTGCCCTGTTGCAGAAGATCCTTTTCACACAGATTCTAAACTATCATGCTCAGTAAGCTGCATCCAATAGCAACTTGCAGCTAGCAGAAACCACCTCCTCTCATGCAAGGCTAGGCATCCTACTGTTCTTGAGAGCTGGAGCTCCGATGGAGTAGGATGGGATATGGCACAGAGGGCAGCAGTATGAAGGGGAAATAGTGAAAAACAGGCAAAAACAGCACCACTGCATATGCTGTAATATATTGAGGGACCCTCTTGAAATATGCTTTAGACAAATATCTTTATATTTGTGGAGCATGTGTCATTGAGATTGAGAATGTTTCCATTATGTGTTTTATTGCAATTTTTAGAGTTATATTGAACCCAGGAGGAAATCAACTAAATTATTGTTTGAGAGTTTGGCTGATTTTGACAACTAAGCTAAAACATTTCACCGTCTATCTGAGAGAAATAGATTACGTTAAGAACTGAAAGATTTGCTGTTGCCACGCAGAAACTGGAGAACAAACTTTATTGCAAGCAATGTCATAAGCTGCAAAAATGCATGTAGCTGTAAAGAATGTGTTCCTTTAAACATGTGAACTTTTTTTACTATGCAGGCAATCTTAGATTAATTTGCAGCGATGATTCAGTCTTGCAATAATAACCCAGTTGCTTTGAGTGATTGATTCTCCACTTAACCTACCAAGAATGTTGTGGATAAAATCAAGCAAGCTCCTTGAGGATGGGCAGGATCCGTGCGTGGTAAATAAATCATATCCACTTGAGTATTTCTTATCTATTTTATCATCATGTTCATGTCTTTTCCAGAGAATACCAGAGTATGTCACACCTGCTGCACTTCCTGCAGTGATTAAGACTGTATTGATTTTTAGATTCCCGACACACTCACATGGTTTTCAATGATGTCTTTGTTTTGTTGATCCTCTGTCATGTACTCCCCCCCCCCCATTCTCTGTTTAATTTGTGCATTGGGAATTTTCTGGTGCCTTGGAAACTTGCCTTGCAGTTTTTAACCCCTCCAAATTGAACCCATGAGTATAGTTTGCTGTATGTTTTCTCTTCTGTTTTGAACAGCTCCACCAGCACTCAGATCAGAGAGTAAACACACAACATGATAAAAATGAAACATATTCTGAATTTACAGCAGACAATCCAAACAATTGGCACCTGCTCTATTGACACTTGGCACATGTCATTCTTCTTTCGCTAGCTGTCCCAAGTCTCCCATGTTACAAAACTAGAATTTATAGGTGAAATTTGCACTCCCTAGTATAATCTATGTTGTGGCCATCCAATACCCTTTTTGATTCTCTGGAACACAACATTATCCTGTAGGATACTACATCAGTAGTAAAGCACTATCTTTACCATGATCACTCCAAGATACACTGGATAATATTGACTAGCTTATCATTTACTCTGGAGGAGTCATTTCAATTGCAGTGAGATTCTTGTAGTACAGTTGTACCTTGGGTCCCAGTTTCTGAACGTTCCTTGGAACCCGACCATCCGACGGGGCTTCCACAGCTTCCTGCAGCCAATCAGAAGCTGCACTTTGGTTTCCGAACATTTTGGAAGTCGAACGGGCTTCCGGAATGGATTTCATTTGACTTCCAAGGTACGAGTGTGGTTGATTTAACTTTTTACCTAGTTAACTAGTGCAACACTATACATATCTAATCAGAAATAAGTCCCAATGAGTTAATAGAATAATCAAATTCGAGAGTTGGAATGGACGCCAAGGGTCATCTAGACCAATCCCTACAATGCAGGAATCTCAACATGAGGTTCCCCATCCAATTTGAAACCACACTGGACCCTTAACTTTGCAAATGTGCTAGCAGTTTTATGACTGCAGGACTTGCACAAAGGTAAATGAGTACAGACCAACGCCTTCCTAGTCCCCTCCCAATAGTTTCCATTCAGCAAAAACTTACATTAAAGTATAGATAGGGTTTGTTTGTTTGTTTGCTTAAAATGTCAATTTTAATTTGACTTCCAAAGTCAAACAACTCTTAAGATGACCCCACAATATTGATCCAGAAAGAAGTTCTTTTTAAAAAAATGCATGAATTCAAGAGTAAGTTTATATAACTCAGTTTTATGAGTCTGGGACTGGAAATACATGCTTTATACTGCAGCAATAATGTACCATTGTGACAGAAAGATTTATAGAGGCATTTAAAGCATTGACAAATGCCAAGATTTATTTATAAAAATTACCACCTTCATTATGGGTCATTTTTCTACAGCATATCCACTGGTATGACATTAATTCTTCTTTCTTCGATTGCATGGGCACACACAGATTTTATTTCCATACTTTTTGTTATTACTTTGTTTTAATAAATAGGGAGCATGAATTCAGGTGTAAAAACTGTAATTATCAGCTCAAATTAACAGCTAACACACCATTATGCTTATTTTGATATCAACAATTATATCAATAATTTATTACCATTATACTTGATTAACTTAGTGTACCAAATCCATAGCTGTGAGGATTAAAATTGCAGCAGCAAGAATAATTTTAATTTCCCCCTCCCAGTCTACATACATTTTGGAACCACTGCTTAAAGTCAATAACTTTGATCCCTTTTATATAATCAGTTGTCCAAGAATTGTTAAACTGAAATCCATCAATTTGTATGGTTTTTCTTTTAAACCAACCCTAAATTTATACAGCTACCGCATTACAGAAGTGGCTAGGTCATACTATCCACTGTGGATTCAGCAATGATCTGTTCATCTAAATGTGCATTGTCTTAAGGCATGGAAAAATACTCTTGGCTGAAGGGCTAACTTTCTCTATGGTATGGTTATTTTATTATTGTCAATTTATTAATCACTTTCTGAATAAGCATATTAAGGTGATGCACAATAAAGATAGCACAATTCACAAAAAGGGACATATAGATGATATAGATATAGATGATATAGATATAGATGATATAGATATAGATATAGATATAGATATATAGATGATATAGATATAGATATAGATATAGATGATATAGATATAGATAGATAATCAATACAAAATCAACACCCATGGCAAAGACCAATTCATCCACCTAAAAAAGCACATTGGAACAAAAATGTCTTCAATGGTTTCCAGGAAGTACAGATAGTAAGAATCTGTCATGTCTTAATAGGAAAGCCATACTACAGAACAGGGGCAGCTACACTGAAAGCCCTGCTTTGAGTTACTGTGAAACATGCTTCTGAGATCTTTGGGTTCTCCCACAGATTGCAGTGGCCTTCTAGGTAAATAAAGGATAAGGTGGTCTCTCAAAAGGCCTTGTACAGCTCAGGACCTTATATATCAGCATCAACAAGTTGAACTTGGCATAATATCAGCAGCCAGAGCAAATTCTGAAAGCAATGTGTCATAGTTCGGTGGTAGTTGGCCTCCACAAGCGAGCGATCCACAGCATTCTGAATCCACTTCAGCCTCCACCCAACCCCAAATGCAGGCCCCAGCCCCCACACAGAGCATTGTAGCAATCCAGCCATGAGGTTACTGATTTATGGACACCTGTGCTCAAGCTATCTCAGTCCAGGAAGGGCCTTAGCTATCTTACCAACAAAGTATCTGAAGAAGTGTGCATGCACACGAAAGCTCATACCAAGAACTAACTTAGTTGGTCTTTAAGGTGCTACTGGAAGGAATTTTTTTTGTTTTTACCAACAAAGTTGGCAAAAGGCACTCCTAGCCAACAGGCCACCTGAAAAGCAGACCCCACAATTCATTTCATTTTCTTGGGTTATCTTGTTCCATGTGCTTTTTGTGTACAGGAAGCAAGCTGTAAATGGTAAGTGGCTGAAACTTAGAATCAAAGCATGAGTTGGAAGGGTCACAAGGGTCATCTAGTCCAACCCCCTGAAATGCAGGAATCTTTTGCCCATGATCCTAAGATTAAGAGACTCCTGCTCTACTGATTTGAGGGTGTTGTGTAGTACTTTGCTGCTGCCCTTGTCCCAGAAGACCTTGTGGGTCTACATCTGTGTAAACTCTGCAGTGAAACATTCACTGGTATGTACTTTATATCTATTTCAGAATTTATATTATGTTTTTCAAACCAAAAAAGCCTTCACAAATTCTCACTTTTCTTTCCTTTTTGAAAGTAGGTTTTATTATGTTCCTTGGTGCCTTCAGCAGTCTTTTCCCCCACCTTCGCTCCCCCCCCCAAAAAAGCTCAACTAGTTTTGAAACAGAAAGTCAAAGTGTTTGAAGTTTGTTTGATATACACAATTCTGACTTCAAAAATATGGCCAAACTTGGTTCATACATAGGTTTCTATGTGTAAACCATGAACATTCTCAGATGGTGGCCTACAATGCTACACTCAAAGGGCTGGGTTACAGTTGTTTATGAAAACAGACCACTGATGCTCATTATAACCCATTGTACTCCACAACAATTTCATTTTGTGCAAATGACAAAATAAAATGACTATGCACTATACTGCCTTTAAACAGCATACATTCTTGGTTTTGTTTTCTTTATGAAAGGGTGCTTTATGATCTTCTTTGATGCCTCTTCTCCCCAACAAATGTTTTTTTTTGAAGGTAAAGGCAGAAGTGATTGAAGTTCGATTGAGATGCACACTTCTAAGCTCAAAAATATGGTCAAACTTGGTTTGCAGGAAGTTTCCTACTTATTATAAAACGTGAACAAGCTGAAAACAGTCTCAGCCAGTGGCATGCATATAGCTAAGGAACTTGATGAGGAAAATAACCAAGGAGAATCAGAGTGGTGGAACCATCATCACACTCAAGGATAGCTCAGTTGGTAGAGCATTAGACTCTTAGTTGTGAGTTCAAGCCCCATGTTGGGCAAAAGAGTCCTGCATTGCAGCGGTTTGGACAAGATGACCCTTGTGGTGCTTTCCAACTCTATAATTCTTATTCTGTTGGTTCTTGCTGGCCTGGACAACAGTTCCCCTCCCCCCTTTGATTCCCCTCCCGCCCCGCAACAGCTCCAGTCTGGTGCACCTGAAATGTCAAAGGATTGGGCCTCCTGGGAATCTGCAGGGTTTTGGATCATGTAAAAGGGTTATATCAACATGGTGTCCAACAATGTTCTAACAGCTTACTATGAAGAAAGGTCGTAAAATGTATGATCCAAAGCCTCCAGCTCTTTGCCCCCAAACAACCTGTTTCATGGCTTTCTGCAGACTATGCCTGCCATCAAAACATTGGCAGTAGCTTGTTACTGCATGGTGGAGCTTGGGTCCTATACTGCAGGGCCCCGCCCCCACCCAGACATCAACATTAGGAAGTTAGGATTGCATCCAGAGTTGTTTGGTTTTGAATCGGACCACTTTGACAACCTGTAACAAATTGCAATATTCAAGAGTGAGATAAAGATAGGATTCTATGTAGGAGTTGTTGCCCAAGATAAAGCTGTTTCCTTCGTTTCATAAAAGCTAGCTATCAAGAAGTAAGTGGGGAAAGAGACTGATTAAGACAAGAACCTCATTTCTGGATTGTTTCCTGAAAAGTGCTCTATTGTTGCACCTACACACTGAAATATTGTTCAAGTAGAAAAAGACGCAGTAAATGGAATGGTTTGTTCAGTCAAAGGAAAGAGTTTCTTTTAAAATATTATTTTTACAAGCTCCTACAAGAACAATACCCATTTCTTATTGAAAGGCACTTGGTGTTAAATTTGATTTCCCAGCAAGATGTCAGGGATGCTATTCTGAACAAGCTAGTCAGCAGGGTTTACTTTTCCTACTAAAAACCCACATGAATTGAAGTGACCAGCTGCTGGTTCTGGCTGGGAGAGTTTATGGAGCAGGGAATAAAAATAGCTAAACTTACAACAGAACATTAACAGCAACCAAACAAAGCAAACAATGAAACTTTACAACTGGATTGGTGTGTTTTTTTTTGGGGGGGGGGGTTGTTTTCTGTTTTTTGAAAACCATACCATGAAAATGCTTATTTGTTGTGGGGATCCAAGTGATCCAGGGTTTAATGTACATTTCTGCATCCGTTAATACTTGAGGCTCAGGGATCTGGTATATACTGAGGGATATTATACACTCCAAAGAAGTATTGAACTGACACTGGGAGATCAAAGCAAGTTACAAAAGCCACTGAATGATTTCTGTGAAGAACTAAAGATTCTTATGTGTTCACTTCCAAAAAAGAACGAAAGAAAGAGAAAGAAAGAAATGGAATTGAAGAGGAATCTTTGCCAGGGAATGTTACAGCAACTGGAAAGAGTGAAGTGGAGGTTCTCTTTTCTAGAGATAAAGAATAAAGTAATTTACAATAGGAAAATAAACATGGGGGGGGGGAATTATCTAAGGGACAGGCAGAAGGATGGACAATAGCCCAACTCCAACATGCACTGTTCAGAAAAGCTGAAGTGAATCCTTCTTTGCAGTCTTTTATTGAGACTGTATAATGCGAAATAAAAAAATTCCTTCCAGTCACACCTTAAAGACCAGCTAAGTTTGTTATTGGTATGAGCTTTCGTGTGCATGCACACTTCTTCAGATACATGTTTATCTGAAGAAGTGTGCATGCACACAAAAGCTCATACCAATAACAAACTTAGCTGGTCTCTAAGGTGCGACTGGAAGGATTTTTTTATTTTGTTTCGACTACGGCAGACCAACATGGCTACCTAACACTACCTAACACTAAACATACAAAGTAAGATGCTTGAAAGTGACCATTCTGCAAACGTTGATGGACAACTGCCAGGTAAGCAATATTCCAGGAATAATTTTCTCCCTTTACTTTCATCTTCCATAAAGAAAAGGTGTGCCAAAGTTTAAAAGAAAGTTTGAAGACTCAATGCAGAAAGTTTTCAGAAAGTTCTGTGACATACTATTTTACATTCTGAAAGATCTGGACAATAAGTCAATTAAGCTTTATACTGCTGTAATGAACAAGAGAATGAAGTTTCTATGTTCTGTAGAAATCATTTTAACTGATGTGCCATCAGGGTTTATAATACTGCCTACATAAAAATTAAATAGATTCTGTAGAAGCAGTAACACTGACTGATTAGGAGAACAAAGGCAAAAAGGAAGGTACTCAGACAATTAAATGAATTATACAAGCTATCGTAGAGAGTTTGTTACTTTCATACTTTTAAACTAGGACGACTAAAAAATGAACACATCCTTTTCAATAATTTCTTAAGATTCCCGGCAACTGTAGAGTAAAAAACAACAACAAACATGTAATGCAATCCCCAAAGAAGCCATTTCTATGACAGCACTCAGATTATGGAAATCATATTTCCATTTGTGGTCTTCCATCAAGATTCACATCACCCATCCATGTAGGGTCTTCAACCACCAGGTGAAGACATTTTGGCTGAGAAAAGTTCCTCTGCTGTCTCCACCATTCCTGGCCCTGCAATCCTTCAAGTATTGAGGATGGTGAATTTCTGCAGCAGGGAAGCTTTTCTGCCCATCTAAAGCCCCAGTTGTTTAGATTTCTAAATTGTGCTGGGAGGTTCCTCACAACAGATGATCAGCTCTAATGCATGAGGGCTATTGGGCTAATGGCAGCGATGGGACCTCAGCTCTCCCTCCTGAGATACCTGGAATTGTGAAGATGAATATCTACATAGGACTATAGTTAGGGCTGAGAAGGGAAGAGATGAAGTGGGGGAAGCACTCCACATTTCTTCACCTGGTTTAAGAGATAAGGAAGTGTAACTGCATTGAACCTCTGAATGCAATCCAATATACCTGGGAGTAAATCCCATTGAATTAAATGGGGGTTGGTTCTGATTAGCATGCATAGGACTTTGCTGTGTTTCACTTGCATCTACAATCTACTGAAGAAGGAAAGAGCACATGAAATGAAGTACGAAAGTATGAAATAAATTTATTCCATTTCAAAGTTATCTGAAGTTATCTTTTCCTGTGATAGTTGAGTTTGAGCAACTATTAACCATGGGCCTGAGAGTCCCTCATGAGGCCCGTTTTTGCCTCTTGAAAAACTTATCTGCAAATAAAAACAAACTTCTAAAAATAATCTAGTTTCATTCTGGTGGGAATCGAGGCAAAATCATCTAGCTTGAAAAATGGGAGACTTACCTCCTGGGACATTCATTCTGATGTTAAAAGAAAAGAAGTCTACCCATAAAAGGTTGTTTGTTTCTCTAGCACAGAGAAAAGATGTTTATTGATTTTTTTCAAAAGGTTTTTAAAAGACATGCACATATTTGAAGCTGAATAAAATCTAGAGTACTCTACAAAGTTTAGTTCTCTTTCTTCACACAGAGAGCAACATCATTCATATAACCTAATAAGTAATACAGTTCAGTATCAGTGGTGGTGGGGGGGCTGCCTCTGGCAATTCACTGGGTGGGTGGGGAAGCTAAAGTTGTATCTATTTACTTAAAATACAATTTGAAGTGAAGAACAGGGTGCCTTTGGCCACATTCTGAGCCTAGGAATTTTTTCAGTACCAGAACAGATGAGAGCTCAAAGTGCATAGAAGTCCACTATTGGATAGCTTTCTTTATTTCAATAACCTTATTTAGGTGAGGAAACTACTTGTTAAGCAGTTGAAATTCAGAAACCATTTCTGATCTACTACATATCAGCCTAAATTTTCCACTAAATCCCAAACTACCTTTTGTTCATCCTTGGTGTCAGGGCTTTTTTTAGCCAGAACTCGCCAGAACTCAGTTTCGGCACCTCTCAGGTAGGTGCCATTGCCATTCTAAGATAACAAGGGTAAGTTCCAGCACCTCTTTTTTCCTAGAAAAATAGCACTGCTTGGTGCAGATCGATACGTTATTGTGCAATGCAGTCTTTCCTCGCTTATAATATTGCATGTTGCCAATTGGTATAAAAAGGAAGTATCAGCAATGAGATGTATGTTTAAAAAAACCAAAAAATTTAAATTTAAACAGAAAGATAAATTTGTCAATGTATCTCTGTGAACCACAAAATCACTGTAGATTCATGATGAAGTTAGCTATTGACACCATTGTACACTTTCTATTGATCTTATAAATCTCTGTTATATAAATTTTAGATTTTTTGCAGCCATATCCTAAGCTGTAAACCTTGTTCAATGGTGCTTATTTCCATATACGTATTCATGGGACTGAAGCCTTATAGGGTAAGCCTATCCATGTCTACTCAGAAGTAATCTCCACTGAGTTCAAAGGGACTTTCTGGATTGCAGCCTCTGTCAATCAGCTTGTCTGCTGTGGAACTGACCATCATTCTGACCCCAAGAATGGTAATGCAGATTGCTCATGTGTGCCAACCTCAAATCTCTTATTTCTTATACCACACATAGCACACAAAGCACATCTACATGTTAGGCACTTAGCACACACATAGAGAAACATGAGGAATGTGTGGAACCACACAAGAGAAGAAACCCTGATATTCAAACTGTAGATGAACATAATGGTGAAGTACTGGAAGTTTCATTTTTAAATAACATAAGTTTCGTTTAGAAACAAAACAAAACAAAACCACACATAGAGAGAGTGGAGTGGAGTTTTATGGATCAGCCTGGCTGCTGTCAAATCAGAATCTGGGGATACCAATTAAAAAACAATGTGTTACTTTGATTCTCTTCCAATCATATGGCCCATTGAACTACAAGCAGCCAGACCATAATTGCGCGCTTTCTTTGCATCAGGAAGCAAACAAAACAGTTATAAGTCTCAGTGCTTGGTCTATGTGCAGGATCTTTTCTTCTTATAAGTGATAAACACTGCAAAAAAATTATTTATCTCTTGAAACACATGAAAATATGAAATTACTGATGGTTGCAGATTAAATTGCAAAGATTATCACAGTGCATATCAAACGTTGCACAAAACTATTATAGGAATACTCTGTACGTGAAACCATACAGGAATTGATTTTGAAATACCCACGTTTTGGAGCTTTCCCTTATCTTTACTTCTTGTACATTAATACTAGTTTTTATCAGTAAAATTATAATTGGATTTCACAGGTTTGTCAAAATGTAGCAACTTTTAGAAACAACAAACATCCAGTTCTGTTAGGTAGCAGTAAAGATACATTCCCTTCTAAGTCATGTTTTCCGGTACTTCCTCTGTGCAGAGCTTGAAGGTCCTACATAACTACAGCCTTCTCATCAGTATTTTGCTGGCAAACCAGAGACATAAGATGGATTCAGGATACAGCCTGTTGAATTTGGATCCTCCAGCCATGTGCCTTCACCCATAAAGGATGGGGCAAAGCAACCATCACTTCAGCAACAAGGGGGGGGGGGGGAGAGAGAATGATGTTCTGCACTCAATTTTTCAACTGCAATGAACTACAGCCTCGGTGCTTGTTATTTATTTACTGCTTGCAATACAAAAGGAAGGTAATGTATCCTTACAACTCCACCTGGACAATTTACTATTTAAAGAAACGGCCCCCGCGCCCAAGCCTTGCATACTTAATTCCTGTATCTGTACCATTCAATTGGGCCGTATGTAATATGTACATGATCTGAGACATAACACCCTCCAGTCTTGGGTCTTCTGAGCACCAAACCTCAGTGTCTGTGGTGTTTAAGATTTGTGTGTTTAAAAACATTCCTACACTGCATTACATCAAAAGAGATTCCAGGGAGGTATACAACAGTATAGATAACAAATTAATTAAACCCCAACCCTGTACAATAAACACTAACATTAGCAACCATGCTAAAGAAGACAGATGATATCTTTAAAAGCAGGCTAAATGAAAAGAACCTTAACCTGCACTTCCAAAAAACTGTAAAGTAGGTCCCAAACAAACCTCTTTGAGGAAGCTAATCTAATGTCAGTAAGTCCTGGGTTTTTCCCTGTGATTACATTGCACACTTCAGATAAGGCAGGCATTTGGAATAGGGCCACAGTGGGAATAACTTAACAAATGCGTAGGATAGTATTTTGTAAGCTATATCATCAACCAACTAGGTCAAAATATAAATATTATATTATATTATATTATATTATATTATATTATATTATATTATATTATGCTGTCTTTCACCATAAGAGTAAAGGTAAAGGTAAAGGTAAAGGGACCCCTGACCATTAGGTGCAGTCATGGCCGACACTGGGGTTGTGGCACTCATCTCGCTTTATTGGCCGAGGGAGCTGGCATACAGCTTCCGGGTCATGTAGCCAGCATGACCAAGCTCCTTCTGGAGAACCAGAGCAGCACATGGAAACACCGTTTACCTTCTCGCTAGAGCGGTACCTATTTATCTACTTGCACTTTGACGTGCTTTCAACCTGCTAGGTTGGCAGGAGCAGGGACCAAGCAACGGGAGCTCACCCCATCGCGGGGATTCGAACTGACCTTCTGATTGGCAAGTCCTAGGCTCTGTGGTTTAACCTACAGTGCCACCCGCGTCCTCACCATTAGGGTAGGTTACAGTAAAACCATTTAAATTATTCATTTTAAAATCAGATGAGACTAATACTTGATAAACAATTTAACTCAGAGAATAAAGGTAGGTCATCTCTCAGCTGTCCAGAGTAAAAGGTTCCATATTCAGCATATGACAAAAGCTGTACAACAAGCTGTACAACAAGAACACCTGATATATGCCCATGGGGAGCAAATCCCACACCTGGGGGTGGGGGTTACCACAAAGAATGCCCTTTCTTGGACCATCACCACTGAACCTCTGAGGGTGGTGGGACAAAGAGCCCCTCTGCTGATCTTAGCAATCTTTCAAAATATAATGAATTATTATTTTTTTCCTCCAAAGAGTATGCTGATGAAAGTAAACCTTATAGTGTCTATCATGGATTCTGTAGCTGTGATTCCTGCATTGCAATGGCTTGGACTAGACTTTTTGGGTCCTTTCCAACTCTACAATTCTATGAGAATTTGTGTGAATATTATGCAGCCCTTGGGATAAAATTTTAAACGAGAAAGCAAACAGTGTTGGCAGAGAACATCAGTACCTTGTGGCGTAATCGTACAAGAGGCTGATAGCTTTTGAAGTCATATCCTTCTTTTGCTGGCCATCCTTCCACACCCAGTAAGATGCCTCCAAGGAAAGAAACAATTGTCCACCACCTAAGCATCTTTTCGAGACCCTCTGCCTAAACAAACAAGACAAAAAGGAAAGGAAAGTGTTATGAATCAGAGATATAATGGATTTGTTAAAGTTCCATAAATATTTAAAAAAAGTTTGAATTTAATTTATAGATTTCAACAAACAGTAGAAAACCAGCACAGCCTAATACAGATATATGAGTGGGTGGAATTGGGAGCTAATACAGCTGTTTGGGCTGTACTCAATATTTTCTAATCAACATTCAGCATCCATATCCTGACATGAGCAGCAAAAAATAAACCAATAAAATCTTGAAAGGCGAGAAACATAAGAGGAATCCACTGCAAAGGAAATGCTCTTTTTAAAACACTGAAGGACAGAGAAAATAGATAAGAGCATCTAACCTTTTTTTGCTTATAAACACATTCCTTTTTGAATGTCTGTCTACATTACTAATGAGGAAAACCAATAAAAAGGGGGCACATTGGTCTATGCTCTACGAAGGACAGGAGATATGGAACCCTTCCAAGCAAGCAGCTGCTATGAGACTGTGGCAAGGGAATGCATTCACAGAACATCACAAACTGCCAGTATATGTCCTGGCAAAAGACATGTTCTTAAGAGGCAAAAGTCATGGGTTCTGAGCCAAAACAGGGCACATTGCACCTCCAAAACACACACACATGTCCCAATTTATTTATTTATTTTGCACCCTTTTGAGAGCTGGATTAAAGTAAAACTCAGTGTGGCAAGCAAGAAAACTGCTGCTAGCCAGTGTGGCAAGCAGGGGGCGGGGGAGTCTCATATAGTTCTCCAAATTTAAAAATGAAAAAAGTAATGCTGGTGGTCAAAAAAGAGGTTTAAAGACTCTCTCAAGGCAAATCTTTAAACATGTAGTATAAACACAGACAACTGGGAAACTGGCCTGCAAGCACTCCAATTGGAGAACAGCCTTTAGCAAAGGTGTCATGGGCTTTGAAGATGCTCAAACTCAGGATGAAAGGGAGAAATGTTCTAGGAGGAAGGCACACTTGGCAAACCCTCACCAAGATCAACTCCCACCCGGAAACCTATGTCCCCACTGTGGAAGGAAGTGTGGATCCAGAACTAGCCTCCACAGTCATTTATGGACTCACTGTTAAAACAGTGTTTATGGAAGACAATCTTACTTGGCTCGAGTGATTGCCATAGAAGAAGAAGAAGTAGTTCTCTTAGCAATGGGAAAGTATCTGCTACCCTCCTCATTCAGAGTGGTTTTTGTTTGCATAATTTTACTATTTGCTTTGCAGCATATTCAGGTCATCATGCTCACTCAATGATCTCTGGATGGCTGGGATCCTGTTGCAAAGAACCGCTAAACATTGTTTTTTAATAGCAGGCTAGAGGAGCTGGAGACAGCTGGGGAAAATGTGACAGGCCACTAGTGTAGCCGACTCATGGGGAGAACTGCTTGAAACCTTATTTTTCATATTAAAAAATAATTAAAAAAATAAAAAGTTGATGCAGTGCTACTTAAACTATTCCTAAATTTGCATCTGTAGATATAAATTACCATGTGCAAATTTTATGCAAATGTGGGGGGGAGGTTGGGGGGGTAAAGTACAAGGGACTAGCCTGGTGTATGCAAGCAACAAACCATGGAGCTTTTCATTGTAAGCAATTGAATAATACATGAAAGCTGACTTTCACATGCAGCAGAGAGAACACCCTCTCTCTGCCCCAGCTCTCCATCTGTAAAATGGGAATCTTAATGACACTAGGTTGTTCTCAAGACAAATGATATCATTACTGTTTGATGGCTTTGCATATACAGAAACTCAACAGAAATGAACGCGAAAGCACAGCAGAACAGATTTGCCTGGCACACAGGAAGCTAATTCAGCTCTGTGGTGCAAGCCACACTATGCATAACTTGAGGATCAAGGTGTAAAATGGATTTTACAAGCCACTAGATAGCTTGTTTTCTTGAATGTCAAAAATAAAATTTCATTGCAGCTAATGATATTTAGCTAGTGCGCTTCATGTTGAGGAATAATTGAAAAAAGCAAGGCAAAGAAGTTTCCTTTTGAAACTAAAATTCACCTAAAGCTATTTTTTCCTACAATGCTTTAAAAAAATTCCCAAAAGCAAACCAGCAAACTGTTTTAGCCCAAGTATCTGGCCAAAAGGTTTTGTGGTACCATCTTTTAATTAAAAGGTGTTGTAATGAGCTTTTACAACTCTTTGTACAAACAACTGTTCATATAGATAACTGGAAGCTTGTTGACAACAAAACACAGGGAACCATGCAAGTAAAACAAAACACCTGGACCTGAGATTGTTTCCAATTTATTGTAATGTCATTGATATACCATTTAGAGTATAACTATCTCTTTCTCTCTCTCTCAAAGGAAACCGTAACTGCTCTCAATTCATAATTAATTCATAATTCAGCACTGCTCTCAATTCATAATTAGATTTTATTTATTTCTTAAATTGATATCCAATCCTGTTTTCCAAAGGAACAAAGATCGGCAAACATGCAAAAAGTAAAATATCTAAAAACATCTCCAATACAGATGCAGATTGGGAAAGATCTCTTATTAAAGAGTTTGTTGGAAGAAGAAGGTCCACCTTATGGGCTGAAAAGAGTCAACCCTGTCTAATATTTAGCAGGAGGGAATTCCAATAGGCAGGCACCACAACACTTAAACACCAGATTCATATGTTGTGTGGAATGGAGCACTTGGTGAGATGGTATTTACAGGAGGCCCTGCATAGTGCAGTGGTCATTTGGATATATAAAGGGTGGAATGCTCTTTCAGGAATCCTAATCCCAAGCTTTATAGGGTTTCATGCATTAAAACCAGCACCTTGAGCTTAGCCTGTGGGCCAAAAGGCAAGCCCATGTAATTATTTTAGCAGAGGTGTAACATGATAGTAATAGCCTGGCCCTCTGAACAATCAAACCACTACATTTTGCACTAGCTTCTGGACCACCGCAGGGGCAGTGCCAGGTTGCAATAATCCACTACTAGAGGCTACTAGTGCATGGACAACAGAAGTCAAGCTATCCCAATCTAATAATGATTTTGGCTGTCTTACCAGCAAAAGCTAGTAAAAGGAGCTACTACCCACGGAGTAGCTTGCACCTAAGCTTCTAGCAGTATTGATTGTAATTGTTTTTAATGGTAGATTTTTTTTCTATGTTTTCAGCAATTCTTGGTTTTATCTGTAAACCGCCTTGAGTCCCATAACAGGAAAAGGCAGGCTATAAATAAATATATAAGAATATTGACAGACAGATGTCACATTTTCATCTCCAAGGTTAGACCAATGTCTTCTCAATGATGTGCCTCTCTTCTAGGAACAATAATATAGCAGGGATAGACACCTGAGATTAGATTGCATCATACAACGGTATATTCCAATCCTTGCACTGAGACTGAATCTGAATTTTTCTTCTGACCATTGTGCTTTTCTCAACTGTGAAATTTTGGCATTTTAAAAAACAAAAGTGCAAAAATACACCCAACTGACTAGGGTTCCTAAGAAAGAGGAAGCTTGTGGCATAATGTCTTAGGAAAGCAGAAGACATCTATTCAAGTAAATTCATTATAGTCTCTTGTAGTTTTGATTTACTGATGATTGGAAGCATGGATATCCCATGTTTGGCAGAATGCCAACTTCTGTGAATTTGGCCTGTTTCTAAATCATATTTGACACATTTCACAATTAAGGCCGATGCCGTGAAATGTGGATTCAGACAGTCAGAGCTGCAATAATCAATAACTGCCTTGTTTCTTGCTACTTAAGGATGACACAGAAATAGATATACAGCCAAGAAAGCAATTTGCATAAGATTTCTAGAAAATTCTATTTAGGCTCAGCTCATTATTCCATCCATCTTAGATAAAGTATCTTTGCCACATTCCCACAAAAAAGGAAAGCATTATCAAATGCATTCAACAGGAAAAAGTAGTGAACAACAGCAACTTTCAATAATGCTTAGAAGAATCCATAGATCCATGAAAGTACCAGGCATCAAATTAAAATCTCCTGTATCCAACATAGAGGACACAAAGTCTTTCTTTTGAGAAATGTCTTTCTCTTAGCTACAAACCTTTCTGTATTTTAAAATACGTTTTTGAATACATATTCCAGTTTATGGTATAGTTCATTTCATTCCATCGTATAGTTAAATATATGCATTCTAGTTTTATGGTCCAATTTATGGTATCCTGTAAGAAAAAAAACAAGAATATATATCCCATTTATATCCTAGTGTTCCTTGGAGACACCTTGAAGACTATTTAGTAGAAAGGTAGGGCATAGATTTTCAAATATAGATAAATAAATGGAGTTTAGACTGGCATGTTTATTTATACTGTTATCAGCTTTGAATTTATTTATTTTTTTAGGAGAAAGGTGGGTATAAGTTTTTAAAAAGAAGGATATGGAGCCATTCCATTTTATCCTCCCCAGTAGGTTAAGCTGAGCTATAAAACGGGATAGGCTAAGATTATGATTTGCTTATGGTCACTCATTGAGCTTCATGACCACCTGGAGAAATAAACCAACAGATTTTCACATTCCAAATCCTACACTCAAGCAACAATATCATACCTCTGCCAAAGGTAAAGATTTCTGTTTACCATGAGCGTGGAGAAATGCCTAGTGTAAACCCATAACCCTACTAGGTACAGTTACAGATAGGTAGCCGTGTTGGTCTGCCATAGTCATAGTATCTGAAGAAGTGTGCATGCACATGAAAGCTCATACCAAGAACTAACTTAGTTGGTCTTTAAGGTGCTACTGGAAGGAATTTTTTTTGTTCCTACTAGGTACAACGCTAGTGAAAGCACTATGTTTCATCCACTGAACCACACTTGGGTTTGTCAGTCAAGTTTGTAATTCCAAGATATCTATTCCTGCAGTGTGAACCACTGCATGGAAGAACTGAGCTAGAGACTTGACTTTGGAGGCAACAAGTATAGGAATTGATCTGCTTTTTTCACAGGGCAAACAGCAAATTGAATCTGAAGACAAAGAAAGCACTAGCACAGGAAAAATGAAGCATGTATAACCCATTCACTTGATTTTGAGTACCTGGAAGTTGAGCAGAATCTACTTAGTAGGTATCTAAGGACAGAGAAAAGATACAGTCTAGAATGCTGGAAAGTCATTAACTGTCATGGTCAGTCTGAAGTTGGAACTCATGAGGCAATGAACATTAGAAGCTGCATGACCACAGATAGCTCCAGGAGAAGAACCTTGCTCTGTTGAAGAGGTTCAGAGGAAATTGAGGCTTTTAATTATACAGCCTTCAGAGTCCACCACCCCCAGTAGATAACTTTAAGATTATTAAAGGGCCAACCCTCTGTCCTGAAAATAAGCACACCGCCTCAGTTCCATAGCCTCCTGCTTGGTGCTCTCCCTGTAATGTTGGATCAGTGTGGTCCTATGAGGGGCACTAGGCTCCTCAGGGTAAGGTGCCTGTGAAGATCTGGGCTCCAGCCTTACAGGTATGGGATGTCTAATGATTTCCTGATCTCCAGCAACAGGTTCAGAGTCCTGCATCTTTGTCTGGCTCCTTGGTTGGAGACTGCAGCTTCTGACGCTGCAGGACTCTGTGGGATTCTGAGGTCTTTGATAAATGTAAACAAAGATTTCTCTACTGCACATAATTAAGCAATGGGAAAATGTTTATTTAATTACATTTGACCTCCACTCAGTACACATGGTCCCTGGGCCTTCCTGATAGGGAGCTCCTGGAACATAGCCATGGGGTTGGTGGGGCCCCTGTGCAGAACCCTATTTTAAACTCACCCTAAAGCCCAGATTCACCCCTTTCTTAGTTAAGCAGAAACAAAACAAACATTCCTCTTTAGATCACCAGGAAACCTTCCTTTCAAAGCCACCCTGTTCTTTTGTGATTCTTCCACCACTCAAACCTGTAAATGTTTGGAATACTGAACTCCAAAAGCCCCCCTACTCCTCCACAAGCCTCCCTAATCTTCTCTGTTAATTATTCAGGTGGTCACGCTGCCTATGTAAGTTCTGGATCTGTTGGCTGGATGCCAAGTCTTTCACCTCTGAATCCCTAAACTCCTACAGAAGAGAATCAGGGATGCATTAAAACAATGTTACCCACTAGCCTATTTGAACTAAATTTTCTGTAATCCTTTGTGTTCTGAAATGCCCAATTCTCTGAAGACATAGAAGTAATCTGCAGGTATGTATACAGACTCATGTCCCAAGCAATTGTGTCAATAAACACAATGAGAAATAAACCACCCTTGCAGGTCTTATTGGTGAATAGGCACATGTTGGTAAGAAGCAGCCTCTGCAGTATGTAAGTCTTTATGCTGCAGTCTTAAGTGCACTGATTGTAAGTCCCATTGAACATGGTGGGATCTAATTCCAGTTAAACACTTATAGGATTGTGCTATTGGCCCATGGAGAGCTTCAGCTATATGTTGGAAGATTCAGGACAAACTAAAGGAAGTCCATATTAATGGTCACCAGCCTGGATGGCTTTAAAAGAGGATTAAACAAAATAAGGGTATCAAAGGCTACTTTATCTTTAATAATTTTGCATCCTCTGCAGCGCCCCAGACCTAATGTTGTTCTGGGGTACTGCGGGGGAACAGGGAATGGCTGCCACTAAAATATATGGTGGAGAATATTCAGAGAAAATTCTACAAAGTGGCCCTCTTTTTATAGAGGAGGGATTAAGATAATGGGGGATGTATTTGGGGAAAGCTTTGGAAGATGCTATAAGGGGTGGGGATTGAATGTTAAGCTCCAGTGGTATGTTGGAATTCCATTGCAATAATAATTAAGAGGCTCTTTGGGTCCTGGCCTTGGAGGTTAACAATTATGCAAAGCTAGTCACCCTCTAACCAAAATGATACAGTCATAGAAATGTCTCAGGTGTGCTAAAAATAGATATTAAAGAACATAAAGACATAGGACAGTCACAGCCTCCCACTCTGTTTTCTAAATTGCATATACTTTAGTTTCATGTGCAAGTATAAAGCCATTAGACTTTTTAAAATTATCTGACCTTGAAGGGTTTCCCCTTCTATGCTGCTCCAAGAGAAAGGAAAATTATTACACATTCATTCTTCTGACTTCATTGCCTGTTACCTTGATGAGCACTTAAAATGTAAATTAAAGAACTTTCCTGTTAGGGCCAAGACTGCCTAAATCCCAGGTGTATGGTTTCTGCATCTCCTATTTGTTGCTCTCGAAAAAATTATTTAATATTTTGTCAAAGTCACACAAACTGTTTCTTAAATGTATTGCATAATTTGATTGCCTGGGTGATTATTTCTTCCTTAAAAAATCATTGGAAGGGAGTTCAGCTCTTCTTAAAACAATATCTGATTTTTATTACAGCTTTATTGTGCACAACAAGGCTGGAATATTAATGCTACTTTTCCTTAAGGACCATGTTTCTAAATAAGAGAGTCAAACTGATGAGATTAGTTACAGCCAGCTGCTAAAATAACTTTATCAATTTCTGTGATTTCCACTGTGCCCTTGAAAGTACATATTGCACAGCTTCTCTGTGTTCTATCAGAACTTTTCCTCAATTCAGATCAAGCAATGCATGGCATCAAAATTCAGAGAACTGACATCCACTCCCCCACCTAGGCTCAGCTGTTGAGGGGGTCCTTTTACACCTGGCTCATCACTGATGGAGTATGACCCCACAGGCCATGTGCACATGTTGAGTCTACCTGGTGAGGTGTGCAGGGTTGGCTTATTAATCTGCCTCTTGCTCCTCCCCTCTGCCTTTGGTTGGGCCTTTAGCAGCAACCACACTCTACCCCTTTACGTCAGCTTGGGTTTTGCCAGTTGCCAATTTTGGAACTATGTAGGGATTTTTCCCTTTCAGTGTCCTGATTGGCCTTCAACAGTGCTGGGAGGTTGTTGCTGTTTTGCCTGTGTCACACTGTTTAATAGATCTAATAGATCAAATTGTTGTCTGACTGAGCCAGTGCAGAGTTAGGGGAAGGAAATCTGTTGAGCACCTTGTAGCACATTCTAAAATATACAGGGGGCTTCCTCAGATTTACCCATGACTATATAGTGGGGATAGGATCTCACTTTCAGGACTGCTCAGCTCACAGTAGATAGTTAGATACTCTGGGTACTTAAACCAAGGTAGCTCAATTTGAGTTGGTTTAATTTTCATAGCACTCAGATTTATAGAAGCATTTATCAAGTTTTTCCCTCCACAGAGCCTTAATTATATCTAATAAATATTGTTGATCTTTTTAAACTCACACTACTGTGTCTACATGGGTGCATGGATCTGGGTCCAAGTGCATTCTGGGAAATGTTGTCATTGTGGAAAATAGAGCAGAGAGGGAACCAGATACAATGAAAACCTTTGAAAAATGCCCTTATTGCTGTACACTCTCAGGGAGTACAGTCTACTTGATTGGTGTGACTTACGGTATATCTATTTTGAGCATAAGGGATACAGGTGTTATGTGTTAGAATTCCTGCTCCATGACTGCAGTCATGGGGTTGTTGTCTATCACATGATGGTGCATGTTTTGACTCCACAAAGTGGGAAGTGAAGGAGACAAGATGTTTGTGTTACTGTGTTCCATGAAGTGGGACTATTGTCCTTTGTTCCTTCTCTTTGCTGTCTGATGCTAGAGAGAGGGAGCCACGTTGCAGTGCTCCGTGTGTGTTTATATGTAAATAAAGTAGATTAGCCAAAACGCTGAGTTGCTGAGGTCTGTTATGCAAGCTGAAAAGACTCTGTGGATCCCTAAGTGTGCCGATGTCTGTTGGCATTGGTCACTGTGATGTTCAAGCTGAAGAAAGTTTTTGAAGCTCCTGAACGAATGACCAGGAGGGAGAGAACATGACACTCAGGCATGTGTCTCTGCCAGGGTCCTACTCGAGTGTAGGACAAGCTCCTGACAAAACAGGTGTTATGATGGTATGGGTATGACACATAGGCCAATTGACGTACTCCCTTCTAGAACACAAATAAGATTGTAGGCGAGATAGCAGGCTCTGTTTATTACATAGGTATGGCTATTTATTACTTATGCATCTATCATAACGGAAAAAAGTATTGTGTGTATTGACCCTTATACATGAAATGAATTAAATAAAGAGTGAAAATGTGTGGAGAATCATTGTGACACAACAATGCCTTTGCCTGGCAATAAGGAAGGACTGTGACCATTTTGCTCAATGGACCAGATATACAACCAGACTGAAAATGGCTATCATTTTTTAGCCCAAACCTCCAAGGGAATAGTTAAGTATGTGTCATACCCTTTTCTCCATCGTCACTTTGAGTGGTATTATTTTTTAGGAGCTAAAATTTAGCTGGTAAATACTCAGATTTAATACAAATCCAATAAAGCTGAACTTAGCCGTGCATCTATTTTCATGCAAGAAAATTAAAAACAAAACACTGAATGATGTCAAGGCTAAAACTCAAGTGCATTGATTTCTATCTCAAAGTGCCAATTGACTTAAATGGGGCAATGATTTCACCCAGCTTCTTTCATTCCTATGACACAGATTTTAATGGAATGTAATCAAATGGGGAACACTACAGACTTAACCCCTTCTCATTACACTGTTGAGATGGTAATCTCATAGTCATTTTTGCAATGCTGTAGGGAAAGAAACACGATAAAGGTATTATCCTTCAGTGGCCTCAGAGGAGTCTTTTTAATAGAATTGACTTGTGTCTGCTGATCTCGTTTTCCCATAAAGCTCCACAGCTCAATCTCATGAAACTGCAGTATTTACCATCATTGATATTTGTTATCAGGTCTACTGGGTAGAACCTATATAGTCACAGCCCACGAGACTCCTCCCCTCACTTCTAAAATGGGTTTCTTCTTACTGCTGCTTCCTCAATATCTTCTGGGATTTGAAGGCATCTTGATGGCACATTGGGGGAAATTAGCATCAGCTGTATGAGGATGGGACACGATTACAAGAGGGAGAATGTTTGAAAAGTATTCTGCTGTTGGTACGTTTTAAAAACATTTGGACTAGTTTGGGTGGAATGGATGGTATTTTTAACATTCACCAATGGGAGTTTTCCTATTATTATCAACAGCAGGCATGGGATCCTTAATGCAGCAGGGGCAATTCATTAAAGCCCCTTTTCCCATCCCCATTTCCTGATCTAGCTCCCCACTCAACATATGCACAACATGCATGCACATAAATCTAGGCCCCATCTGCACTATGTATTTAAAACAGTATCATACCACTTAAAAGTCACAGCTCCCCAGTCCACCCCACAAGAATCCTGAGAACTGTAGTTCATTACAGTTCTCAAGAGTCTGGGAGAACCTGTGGCTGTTTAAAGTGCTTTAAATGTATAGTGCAAGTGGGGACATTAGCTTTCTCCTCAATAAGGAAAGTTACTTAAACAGAAGAAATGGGAACATATTCCTAAATGGGCTGCTGGAACAGAACAGGGACAAAAGAAAGAAAGAGCCAGTTGTTGACTTTACTCAGCACATAGCATGAGGGGAGACTGAGGGAAAGGATGGTAGGTAGAAGCAAAAAAAAAATTATTTATACAAGTAATTACTGCACTGGGTGGTACATCCAGCTTTATCCGTTTGGGGTTGTGTCACACTTCACAATCATACTATGTAACTTTAAAGCCAACAGAAGAAAGTGCAGCACTGCAAGTATAGAAAAAGAGAAAAGGGGGGAGGATGAATGATTGAGTAAACTTTAAAAAGAGCAAAATAGTAAGGCAAAGTAATTTATTCAAAGTACTTTGTGCACAAGACTTTTAAAATTCCTTTGAAAACATAGAAAGGAGAAAGGGGCATGACAAAATTAATACAGCACTGCAAGACAAACAAATAACAATATCCCTGAGGGCATACAAATGGCTACTTGATGATGGGCAATGAATAACAATAACAGTACAGTGGTACCTTGGGTTAAGAACTTAATATGTTCTGGAGGTCCGTTCTTAACCTGAAACTGTTCTTAACCTGAGATACCACTTTAGCTAATGGGGCCTCCTGCTGCTGCGCCGCCAGAGCACGATTTCTGTTCTCATCCTGAAGCAAAGTTCTTAACCCAAGGCACTATTTCTGGGTTAGCAGAGTCTGTAACCTGAAGCGTCTGTAACCCGAGGTACCACTGTATTGTAAATATCAGTACCTATTCTGGAAGCAACACTTGCAACACTGTCAGAAGGGCCCAAAAGCATTGTAATTGTTGCAAACCACCAGAGGGGAGAAGATCATATAAGCTTAATGAAATGCAAACTGCAGCAGACTGAGTTTGAGTTACCATAAAGTACACAGGTGACAAACAGGTACAGAACAGCAAACCCATCCCTAGTCATGATAGCCATTTATTGCCTTTAGTACCGGAGATAGTCTACCAGGTGTACCAATTACTGGGAATCACAACTGAGGAAAGTATTGTTGGTCTCATTTTTCTGCCAGTGAATTTCCCACAGGCATACTGGACTGGGTACTGTGAAAACAGGATGCTGGATTAGGCGGTTTTGGCCTGATCCAGCAGACCTCTTATTATGTTATGAACTTATTATCTGCACAAACAGAGAGAATCCTCACATAGGTGTTTTTTTTAAGTCAGTGGGTTTTTAATATCTGCCAAACCTATTATTCCTAAATACAGTCTCTCTCTCTCTCTCTCTCTCTCTCTCTCTCTCTCTCTCTCTCTCTCTCTCTCTGTGTGTGTGTGTGTGTGTGTGTGTGTGTGTGTGAGAGAGAGAGAGAGAGAGAGAGAGAGAGAGAGAGACTTTTGCCAATGACTGAAATAGGCCTGAATCTTGATGGCCAAAATGTTCTTCTGCCTGGGGTATGTGAGAAGCATAAATGCTGACAACACTGCCTACCTCTAAACAAAGTGATAGCCCGCTTTAATAAAAATTAAGGTGATCACTCAATAAAGGGTAAATACTGGTATTTGTGTTGAGTTTTGTCTTTCTAATTGCTTGGGTTTTTCTTCCCAAACATTCTTGCTTTGAAGAGAGAGTTTCACTTTGAAGCCAGAAAGGTCAACTTTCTTGATAAGACAGAATGTAGCATAGCACGAAATAACTGCAGGAAATTTCACTTGTTCTGTCAAGTCTTGAAAGAGGCTTGAGTTACTACGGTAATGTAATATATTCAGCAGGTCTCTTAGATCTGTCAGCTAAAGAAGCACCCAGCTCTCCAGCAGCATTTCAGTCTTTGGGGAAAGAACGAGAAGGCGTTTGGAGGAAAGCAACCCCCAGGTGTAAATGAATCCTTTGGCTTTTTCTGCCTTCTTCACTTGGAAGCTGGGAGCAGCTAATACGAAAAGAACTATATGGAATATTGGTACTGATTGCATGGAGTCCTAAGTGAGGCTGGGGGAGACTGTAGTAGTAAAGCCACCGCCACACTCAAAGCCCTGCCAGATCCTGCTGGTCAGGTTAGAAAGTGAGGGGCAAGGTTTGTTACTCAGTTCAGTACTGAAGGCAAATCTGTGTGCATAGAGAATGAGATCACCCCAAATGCTGTGTAGCAGAATGGAAGAAAACTTTGGCTGATGGGCCTGAATCTTCATGGCCAAATGCCTGGGGTATGTGAGAAGCATAAATGCTGACAATGTCTCGGCTGAACTAAGGAAATGCACTAATGTGGAGAAGGTACAAGATTTGTTACTTTGCACGGCTAGCAGCACTGGGTATTCTTCGTTTTTGCTGCACCAGCTCCAGAGCTCAACCTGCTGAGGATCCTGAAGATTGAGACTGTTGAATGAACTGCAGTATTTAGTTCCCACATCCAAAGCTTCCAGCACCCTGCCCCACAACATGCCCCTAAGAACCTATTTGGGGGTTTTCCACTAGCTACTGGTGATTGCTACCTACCCACTTAGGTAGAGTCATATCAATAGCACTCTCCTCCACTGCATCCCAAGGATTTCAGCCTTTGATAGAATTCCTTTTTTATTTTTAATTCCTAATACAGATAAAAAAAATGTTTTGTATCATGGTGGTGCAACAGAGCACAGACTGGCTTGCACTCATGCAGCAAATAGGGGGACATCCTATGCAAGGTAAATTGTTAAATCTAAGTAGTACAGATGATTCCATGAAAAGCTAAAATTGCTTCAGAATGCAGATAGTACCGCTCCTCTTCACCGGGGTGGGGGGTGCACGGCATTGCGGAAGGACCCCGCAGTGGGTGGAGGGATGCTGCCCACGTCATTAGGGCTCCCAGCCGCATCATGCCCCCCGGCTGACCAATTGGGTTAGCTGGGGAACATGGCCGCTTGCCGTTTAAACCACAGTGTGGCTGGGGTGCAGTCTCCATTCGCCTTCTCGTCAGATTTCCCAGCCCACTCACCCTCTCTTTTATGCATTGCTTGACTTTGGCCTTGCTATGGACTAATGTTGACCACCTGGTTGTGGAGGCCATGTAGGAATTTTTCCACTTGGCAAATTGGCACCAGCCATTTGGTTTTCGCTTACCTTGGGCCATCATCACAACTTTGTAATGTTAGGCATTGGGTAAGCCTTGTTTATGGGAGGGGAGGTTGTTGCCTCCGCCTGCCCCTCCTTGTTAAGGGGATCCAGGAGTGTGGTTCCTGTCTGAAGCCTGGGCGTGGGCTAAGGCCATGCCACGACCCCATCGGTGACCCTGGGAGTGCTCTTAATTGATGTATATCATAGGGCTCCCCCTATCGGTGGTTGACCCTTTAGAGACGTCCTACAGATGGGCAGGAGTCAGGATATAGTCTGACTTCACCCAAATGCCTAAGCCAAACCGCTCACATCTGTAACCAATAAAGTTGTGGCCCAATCTATCCCATTAACCCAATGTATTTGTGTCTGTGTGTTTATTTCTGAGGGGAAATGCGGAGCCCGGGGCCTCACCATGCAATTGACTCATCTCTTCCCTGAACCTTTCCCTGACACAACTCAACTTTGCCTGAGGTAATTAGTTGCTTTGTTCCAAAACAACAAAGAAAAACAAAAAACTGCTGATGTGCTCCAACAGTTGACATTGACAATTTCCATGGGCCACCCCATTGCTGGAAATTCAATGCCCTGGGATACCTTAGAATGTGGTGGGAGTTGTACAAGATATGAAACTGAATTGCAGCAGTGTTGTTTTACTCATTCCAGTTGCTACTCTGCTATTGCATTAGGAAGAGAGGTTGTGAACCCAATGCAAGATTCTATATATTAGTATGAATTACTGACAGTTTCATTAGTTTCCAGGTAAAGGTTTTAGAATTAGGGTCTAACTTCCTACAGGAAGCCAGAACTTCCTTTACCATTTGTTAGTTTACCATTATAAATCCAATGCACTGCTATAGCCTATGCTTGCATTTTATTGCAGTATTGTAATTTCACTTTCATTTTTCTTTTGCAAGGACATTGTGGATGCCATGTAAGAATTTATTTTCTAGTATTGTGTGCTCTGAATCACCGCAATCAGAAACTTCATTGCTAACCAATATATTTGCAGCAAGTTTTAAGGATCATGTATCTACTCATAAAACAAAGAATAAGTTGTCAGGCTTCTTATATATGATAAATTGCCAGTAACTTTGCCCTGTAGGTATAGGCAAATATTTCCGTTTTAAGGAAATACGAAATCAGAGTATGTACAGGTGCCAAGTAGCAGCCAAAAATTCTGGCTGCATATTTTTAAATAGTATTCTTATTTATAATGGTTAACTTTGCTGTCATTACACTTTATCTCAAAAAACCCAAATATCTCAAAAATACATACATAGACTTTACCTCCAAAAATCATATATATGACATAATTCTGTTGCACTAGGGATCATTTAAAGGGACACGGGTGGCGCTGTGGGTTAAAGCCTCAGCGCCTAGGGCTTGCCGATCGAAAGGTCGGTGGTTCGAATCCTCGCGGCGGGGTGCGCTCCCGTTGCTCGGTCCCAGCGCCTGCCAACCTAGCAGTTCGAAAGCACCCCCAGGTGCAAGTAGATAAATAGGGACCGCTTACTAGCGGGAAGGTAAACGGCATTTCCGTGTGCTGCGCTGGCTCACCAGATGCAGCTTTGTCACGCTGGCCACGTGACCCGGAAGTGTCTCCGGACAGCGCTGGCCCCTGGCCTCTTAAGTGAGATGGGCGCACAACCCCAGAGTCTGTCAAGACTGGCCCGTACGGGCAGGGGTACCTTTACCTTTACCTTTAGGGATCATTTAAGTCAGCGATGGGAGACTGTGTGTCTCTCCAGCTGGAACCACATCAGCTAAAGCAAGCATAACATATGTGATGATGGGAACTGAAATTAACATCTGGAAGGCCACAAGTTCCCCATACCTGGTTTAGATATTGTTGATGTTATTTAGTTGTTTAGTCGTGTCCGACTCTTCATGACCCCATGGACTAGAGCACACCAGGCACTCCTGTCTTCCACTGCCTCCCGCAGTTTGGTCAAACTCATGTTAGTAGCTTCAAGAACACTATCCAACTATCTCGTCCCATCGTCCCCTTCTCCTTCTGCCCCCAATCTTTACCAGCATCAGGGTTTTTTTCCAAGGAGTCTTCTCTTCTCATGAGGTGGCCAAAGTACTAGAGCCTCAGCTTCACAATCTGTCCTTCCAGTGAGCACTCAGGGCTGATTTCCTTAAGAATGGATAGGTTTGATCTTCTTGCAGTCCATGGGACTCTCAAGAGTCTCCTCCAGCACCATAATTCAAAAGCATCAATTCTTCGGCGATCAGCCTTCTTTATGGTCCAGCTCTCACTTCCATATATCACTACTGGGAAAACCATAGCTTTTACTATACGGACCTTTGTTGGTAAGGTGATGTCTCTGCTTTTTAAGATGCTGTCTAGGTTTGTCATCGCTTTTTTCCCAAGAAGCAGGTGTCTTTTAATTTTGTGACTGCTGTCACCATTTGCAGCGTTCATGGAGCCCAAGAAAGTAAAATCTCTCACTGCCTCCATTTCTTCCCCTTCTATTTGCCAGGAGGTGATGGGACCAGTGGCCATGATCTTAGTTTTTTTGATGTAGAGCAGGGTAGAATTGTAGAATTGTAGAGCTGGAATGGACCTCAAGGGCCATGTAGTCCAACCCCCCCCCCCCCGCGCAATGCAAAAATATTTAGGTGGCCCATATGGAAATCAAGCCTGCAACTTGGCATTGTCAGCGCTACACTCTAACCAACTGAACTAACTAAAATTAGTAAAGGGGATGCAGATTACACTGTCTGCTGAAACCATTCCAACTTTTTTTGGGAAGCATGTGTATTGAATACACCAGGATGCTTTTGCGAATATTTTTGGAACTGTAAATAGTTCATTAAATCAGAGCACAACAATTTTCAGACTATTCATCCAATACAGATATTATGGATCAGGCTGAAGATTAACTATTTATAAGAAAGGAAATATTTATTTCCAGTCCAAAGGTGAAATTAACTCTTCACCAGTATCCGTTAACAGAAAAGAGCACTGTCAGTAGGGCTGTTTCTTTAATTTCATCAGCTACTGGGGGTGAGGGATGTAAATTTTGGAAGATTCAAATAGAAAGGTGAATGTATTTGATATATTAGAGAAAAAGATAAACATTCAATTAGGCTGTCATAGTAACAATACAAGATTTCGAGCTCTTCTTCCTGTTGATCCTCATATTAACATGAAGGGTTTGTCAGTTAAACTCAGAATGTACAGCACAGACCTGCCCAAATCCACAGGCTCCCCCCCCTAATTTTGTATTAGGGACAAATTTTCCTGCTGATAAAGCTGCTGGTTTGGAAGAAACATGAACCAGTTCACAAGAACATAAACCGTTTCTTTAACATCCAGTTTAGAAATTGAATTCCATCCATCATTCAGCATAAGAAAACTCTTGCTCCCAACTTTTAGAGGGAGGCCAATCAGTAGATCCAAGTGTACTAGTGGGGTTTGCACATTTGAATGTGAACCAGCCGTTCGTATTATTGATTTCTGTGAAAGGGCTCGTCCACACTTCACTTGCTCTACGCCTACAAAGCAGGAGCCCAAGAGGTTTCCCTCTTGTCTCGTGCTTTCTACATATGTGTGCGAGCAGTTTTCTCTTTGCTGCATTGGAGCAAATGTCAATCTACAGAAAACCTGATTGATGTTTGCTCCAATTCAGCAGTAAAGAGCAGGTTTCTTCGGGGGAAAGTGGTGGGACAAGCAGAAGGGTGGGTGAGTCCTATATTATAGTTTGCTTTTCTTAGGCTGAACTCCCAAACACACTTCCTAGTAACTTTCTGTAATTATTGTATTTTAATATTTTGCTGGAAGCTGCCCAGAGTGGCTGGGGAAACCCAGCCAGATGGGCGGGGTATAAATAATACATATTATTATTATAAGCCCCATTAAACATAGCAGAATATAACTGTCACATGCATTTATCCTAACAAACTTTGGTGGCCCTTTTTACACTGGTGGTCACTGTTGGCTGCAACAATTTGGAAGGAGTCTTTTTTCTAAGCAGACATTTTTGAAAACAAATAAAGAATGTTGGTGGTTTATATGATATTATAAAAGGAATAGAATGTATTGCATCTAATGGTTTTGTTCATAAATGATATGATTCTGAAGTTTACAGTTACACAACTACACAGCTGTATGTGAAATGAATTCAAGTTAATGAAGGGATGGGAAATCTGTGGCTAACCAGTTGTTGCTTAACTCTAACTCTCACCACCTGATCATTCCATAAACTGGGGCTGGTGGGAGTTGTGATCTACCAACCAGAGGGCCACAGACTGTTAATCCCTGAGCTGATGGAACATAAGCAATAAAAAAACCCTGGAAGTTAAGTTAAATTCAAGCACATGAAATAGTAGATAGCAATGCAGCCAAAGGACCCAGTTGTCCATGTTAAAATTATTGCATTCTTTAGGTTCTATTTTTGGCTAATTTCAAGCTAAGCATTTTCATCTTAGTCATGTACCACAGCATCTTATTGATGGTTAGGATGTTCTAAAAGACCGGATGAATGGCAATAACCTTTTAATGTTTTCAGCTCACTCCAGTAGCTATTCTTAATATTAACTCAGAAGCCATTTATATTCTTCCCAATTATGTTTGTCATCTACTTCAAAATGATGGATTGAGGTAGAATGAAACATTTCTCTTGCATTTGGAAATAAATAGCTTGGCACAATAAATGCAACCTGGGAACAAGGAAGGAACACCACTGTATGTACTCAAGTATATTCGCTCATTTGGCTTATTATCTGAAAATGAGTATGATAAGCTTCCTAATGTGAACTATTTCAATGTTGCCTAGTTGCAACATTTATTGATTTACTTGGCTGAAAACATATCCTTGGATTTCAAAGAGCATCCAAGTTCCTTGGATCAAGCCATCCTAGGAAAAGTCTTGCCAGGGGACCCTGAATGCAGACAAATACATAACAACATAAGAATAGCCTGCTGAATCAGTCCAATGGCCCATTATCCTGTACGCCCATCAATCACATGCCTGTGGGAAACCAAGGAGCAGAACATGAGCACAAGAGCACTCTTCCCTCCCTTGGTTTCCAGCAACTGGCATTCAAAAGCACTGCTGCCTCCAACGGTGAAAATAGGGCATAGCCATCACAGCTAGTAGTCATTGATAGCGCTCTCCTCCATGAATTTGTCTAATTTTCTTGTAAAGCAGACATAGGCAAACTCGGCCCTCCAGATGCTTTGGGACTACAGCTCCCATCATCCCTGATCACTGGTCCTGTTAGCTAAGGATGATGGTAGTTGTAGTCCCCAAACATCTGGAGGGCCGAGTTTGCTTCTGCCTGTTTTAAAACCAATCCAAGTTGTTGGCCTTCACTTCCTCCTCAGGGAGGGAGGTTCCCACAGTTTAACCATGTGCTGCATGAAGAAGTACTTTATTTTATCTGTCCTAAATCTTCCAATATCTTCATTGGATTCCCATGAATCTTAGTGTTATGAGGGAGAAAAGCTTTTCTCTTTCCTCCATTTTCTCCATGCCATGCATAATATTATATACTTCTATCAGGACGCCTCTTACTTACTACCATATTGCTGTGCTTCAAATATATTTTTTCTTTAATCTTTAGCATTCGGTTTGTCCAGCAATTGTATATCCAGTACCACATTTTAGTCAACAAGGTTTCCTGACAGCATTATCTGAGCTTATGTGTGATTGTGCTTACAAATGGATTAGGCATGGCAGCTTGAGAACACCAAGTCCTCTAGGAATTAGATGGACAGGGAAGCAGACTTCTGTAAATACATCTCTAGCTGGATGACTAGCCCCATGTGTAAAAGGATGCCATGTGTGAACGTTGACTTCCCATGTCAATAGTCAACCCCCTCCAGAATTAGGTGTTCAAGGAGAACAGAAGGTTGGATTCAGGTTCCATACACATCCCTCACCCCCGCCCAAAAAAATGAGGTTTAGGGCAATGTAGAAAGCTTTGTATCGATCGCCCCTGTTGTTTCATGTACACTCTATGGATTGGAGTCAAATTATGTAATAATCTGATATAGATGTAACGGCTGAGAATGTTTTCTTTAGAAACTTCATAAAGGATAGTGCAGATTTCTGTGTACCTGTTATAGTGAGAGAACATTTCAGGAACTGTATCCCTTTACGGATATTGCTGATATTTCCTGAAATAAATTGTCCTGTTGCCAAGACGCATTTGCCACGTTCAACAGAGAAACTGAAATATTCAGACTCCCCTCGCTTATTTGATAATGAACAGTTTTATTAGTGTTCATAGAATGTTGTCAGGGCATCCTTTCATTTCCATAATTTATCATGCAAGTTAGTTTGTATTTAAATTATTTGGTTGCTGTCTGCGGCGCTGGGTGAACTACCTAGTTTCTTCAGAATTAGGGGAGACTGTTTGTTGTCAAATTCCAGAATTTGAAACCATGTTCTATTCCCAGTGATGTTAATGAGAGTATACCTGCTTCCTTCTCTATGATACCTCCTCGTGGCTTTGAACGGCTAAAGCCCCCACCACCAGCAGTGGTTTGCCCAGTGGGACAGATTTGCAGCAATAGCTTCCAGACAGCAACATCATTGTCATTTATTGTGAGGCCCCAGCTGGCAATGAGGCTGGTGCTTTGTGGACACACCAGTGGAGCCAGCCAGTGGAGGGTCATTTCAAAACATTTTTATTATGTATTGTTTTGTTTTTTATTGAATTTGCATGCCTTCAAACGAAGATCACAGGGCAGATCACAGCATACAATACAAAATGAGAACACAAATTACATTATGCACAAAAAAGCAAAAACAAATCAACAAACCCCCTCCCACAAACACATTTTAAAAGCCATAGAATGCTAATCCGCCAAATGCCATATATATAACGTCGCATAGACACCCCAACTTTTACACGGGAAGACACCCGAGGACACCAAAACCTGCATATATATATATATATATATATTCTGTTTTGACATGCTTTTAGTTCATTTTTTGTTTTGTTTGAAATTGCATTGTTTTAACTCCTCAGTGTTTGCAGCACTGGACTCCTTTGGGAGTAGAAGCAGGATAGAAATTGAATACACCATCATTGCTGCCACAATCCAGCATGCCCACGAAGCCGTGCCATCGCCAATGCATCACCCTTCCTACAAAGCAGGAGTGCCACTCCTGAGCTACTCCTGCCCAAGGCTCACTACCCTTTTCCCTTCTCCAGAACTCACCAAGAGACAGGGGCATCAACTGTGGCAAAAGGGTCCTTTCACCACTGGGGCACCTAGAAGGCTGCAAAAGCACCATCCCAGACATGAGAATTATGGGAAATCTCCCTCCTTCCCTTTGAATTTGTTACTATGGTGTTACTATATGTATGGCTTTAATATGTTTTTGTAAGCTGCCTTGAAAATTCAAGTCTGAAGGACAAGTTGGAAATATTTTGAATAAATATGTATAAATAAATTAAAATGTTCTCAGCTGGCAAGGAATGACAGATAGAATGGATAGAAGGAATAATTTTTGTACACATAGACACATCAGCTTCAACTCATAACCACCACAATGAATCACAAATATGATTTCAAGGATACCAAATTAAGCAAATGATATGAAATTTAAAGGCTAGAAAACTCGTGGGGAAAATAATGTATGTGATTAGTGGATGGGCAGGGGGTGTACCAGGAGCATGGAAACTCAAGTCCTTTAACACCAAGGTTGCTATTAGGACATCTGTGGTACAAACAAAACTACTAATCTCATACTGCATCTTAGAGGCTTGTCAAAAGCAATAACAAATTCATGAATACTGGTGACAAACAAGCTGAGTATTCAAAGCACATAAATATTCTGAGAGCTTAATTGTTCCTAAATGCTCTCTCTGGGGAGATGTGCCTGGTGCCATCATTATAAACTTTTAGGCGCCAGGCAAAGGCGTTCCTCTTTATGCAGACACTTGGTTTTTAATTGGGAACATATGGTAGCATGATACCCCAGACTGTTGTGGTGCTCATCTTTTAGTAGGGTGGGGTAAGAGTCATCCTTTTTATCATATTGCAGGATGAGCACTTGCAATAAATGATGCTGTGATATTCATTTTTAATGCGGCAGAGAAAGATTTCTCCTTTTTATAACATTTGCTTTTAGTAAATAATGTTGTTTTATTCTTTTGATGTTGTTTAAAACTTCTGTATTGTGTCTCCCTATCTAGAGGCAGAGGAGTGTTTGCCTACATCTGCCCTTGCTTAAACAAGTCTCGGGAGATTTATTCCTGAAGGAAGGGGTGGAGTAGGAGAACCACATGGGCTACATAACCCGGGGGGGGGGGGGAGACGCTGGTAGCTAGCTACTATTTAAGCCAGCTCTGCCTCACACTCTCTTTGTGGCACCATCCCTACAGCAGTGGGGGCTCTGTTAGTTACCTTTTCAAGACGCTAAGTAGGAATTTGTGGAGGGACTTCTTGGTTGGCTTTTTGGAACCCTCTTTTTCACACTGCAGGGACTTCTAACTGGGAGTGGTGCTTCACTAATTTGGTTTTGGCATTTAGAAAGGGCTGGTCATGAAATATAAGATGTGTACCCTGGGGCATTATTGAGTTAAGGACACTCCTTGTGCATCATTTGCCTTGCTATGATATCCTTACAGAAGCAGGACTGCCCTGACAGGGCCATCTTTACCCGGGGGTGCAAGGGGGGCAGGGCACCCGGGCACTGAATTCTGGGGGGCACCAGGCGCCCACTGCTGAAGCCACCTAAGCTCTTAACTATCTACCTGTTATGAAATAATAAATAATTTTGATCAAGCTAGAAAAACAAAATACATATATACCTAGGTATTACCGAAATGTATACCTACTGTTTCACTAAAGGACTTTCAACTTTGTGTGCTCATTTACCAAAGACGTTGTGGCATCATTCACAACGGTGGCGATTGTCATTCTCAACGGCACCATGCACGCAAAATTAACTCTTATATCAAAATATTATGTTACGTATTGTATTGAGCTGCTATGCAGCAGCAGCGGCACCTTTGACACGACTGGTGTTTCTCTTAAGTAGGTGCCTAAACAATACTTATAACTTTAAGTGTGGTGGTAATGTATACTTAAGTATAAGTGTATTGTAAATCAATGAGCAAATAAAAAGTTTGTTTCTTTTTCCTCCCTTCTTTTGTAAACAAGAGATAAGGCATAAGCGTGGTGTCTGACATAAGCATAATAAAAGTTAATTTGGGGGCTAAACTACATTTGGGGGCGCTGGGCGGATCTTTGCACCCCAGCAGCATACATACTAAAGACTACGCTGTGCCCTGACATGTGCATTTTGATGAATGCTGGATAGCATAGATGTGATATTAGTGTTATGTTCATATACCCAAGGCTCACTTAGCAAGGAGAGTTATCTTCTCCCAATTCTTTACTGCGGCTATAAACATACCCAGGGGGCTGAAGGGATACATCCCCGACAGATTCACACACAACTGTATAGGGTTTTCTTTTCTTTTTTAAAAAATTGTAGGTCGCTTCAGGACACTTTGCGTAGTAAGTGGTGAATAAATGTAATAAATTATAATTGCTGCCATGAAGATGATCGTGGCGGTAGGGGAAATTATGTTGCAATCTCTCCAAAAATATATCTGATAGCAGGAGCTATCTAATTTTTTCGTCATGGAAATCCTACTGGGCCTGTCTACCAAGTGAGACTCCACTAAGTGCATTTGACCTGAATTTGATCTGCATTTGACCTGCATTGATCTGAGCACAGGGCCACATCGCAGCAGTGATTTATAGATTCTGTCACATCCTTGAAGTGGCTGAAATAAACATTTCCACTTTTCATACTTTTTTCACACTTTTCATACTTTCCCCCTTTGAATAAACAGTCCAGCCTAAGTGTGGGCCTGTTAAAATTAAACTTGTAAGAGAAGCATTCACCGGTCTGTTGGTGAGCATGGAAAATGTGTGTATTTTTAATATACATTAAAAAATATTAAGGAAGTTTAACTTAGTGAAATTTATTTTTAAGAAATAAGAACCAAATAACAGTGCAGCTAATTCTGTGCTCCCAATGGAGGCTTGGGCTTGGTTTTTTGTTTTTTGTTTGTTAACTGAGGGATATTTCAAGAGCAATCTGTGATATAGCGCAAGGGCCTGCTGTTCAAAGACAGAGAGAATGTCAAAAAGTAGAACTTTGGATTTCAGCCATAGTTGCTGTTAAGACTTAAATAAGTTCACAATATAAGCACAACTCTTCAGTGCTCAAAGTTTCTCTCAATATTAGCCTTACTTTTGAACCATACAGATGCAGAGCTTAGGGACTGGTGTGTGGCTTTTAGCTTTGAGCATTGTTCCACTGTGTTGTCTTATAATCCAAGTTTTGACCACAGTGCTATTCAGTTATACTAACAATTTGGCCAGTGTCGACAAAGCAGAGCAGAGTGATGATGCTGATACTCTCACATTTGACTAAAGGAAACTTTGCTAAGGGAGCCAATGCTTTCCTTAACTCATTACTGATTATAGGATGCTACCCAGCCATGATGGGATGCGGGTGGCGCTATGGGTTAAACCACAGAGCCTAGAACTTGCTGCGATGGGGTGAGCTCCCAGTGCTCGGTCCCTGCTCCTGCCAACCTAGCAGTTCAAAGTGCAAGTAGAAATAGGTACCGCTCCGGCGGGAAGGTAAATGGCGTTTCCATGTGCTGCTCTAGTTCGCCAGAAGCAGCTTAGTCATGCTGGCCACATGACCCGGAAGCTGTACGCCGGCTCCCTCGGCCAATAAAGCGAGATGAGCGCCGCAACCCCAGAGTCGGCCACGACTGGACCTAATGAGTAGGGGGTCCCTTTACCTTTACCTTTTTACCCAGCCATGATGGGTGTGCCAAAGGATGTTCAATCACATCAATGTTTCACTAAAAATGCCAAGGATGATCAAATTTAGATATGGATCTTATACTGTTCATTGAATATCAATTAGAAATATTTTGAAAAGTTATTTGCCCATATCCAGCAATTCATTGTGAGCATGCATGAGTTCACAAAAGAGGGCAGAAGTGGAGCTGTCTTCTTCATAGAGCTGATGGGGAAGTCACTGTCTGGGAGCTGCATCTGAGTTTCCAAAGTACTTTGGACTGGGAGCACTACATTTCTAGACACATGCGCACTAAAATATCCAAGGGCAGCAGAATCCAATAGGCAAATTGTCTTTCTGAATGGGGTGAAACATCTTGGCTAGTGTCCAGGCAGGTGGGTTGTTGTTGCTTACGGAGGGGGGGGGGAGGCAAAACAGCTGGGAGGTAGGCAGGTTGCAAATGCACTGCAGGCCCACCAATGGGCTCCTCCATCTCTCGCTTGGACTATTGCATTGTGCTCTATGTGGGGCTACCTTTGAAGGTGACCCAGAAACTACAACTAATCCAGAATCCGGCAGCTAGATTGGTGACTGGGAGCGGCCGCCAAGACCACATAATACCGGTCTTGAAAGACCTACATTGGCTCCCAGTACGTTTCCGAGCACAATTCAAAGTGTTGGTGCTGACCTTCAAAGCCCTAAATGGCCTTGGTCGAGTATACCTGAAGGAGCATCTTCACCCCCATCGTCCAGCCCGGACACTGAGGTCCAGCACCAAGAGCCTTCTGGCGGTTCCCTCACTGCGAGAAGTGAGGTTACAGGGAACCAGGCAGAGGGCCTTCTCGGTAGTGGCGCCTGCCCTGTGGAATGCCCTCCCATCAGATGTCAAGGAAATAAACAACTATCTGACATTTAGAAGACATCTGACTGATGTTTTTAATGTATTTTTAATATTTTGTTGGAAGCCGCCCAGAGTGGCTGGGGAAACCAATAAAGAAATAATAATAACAATAACAATAATAATAATAATATGCATTGCAGCAACCTTCCTGCCATCTTGCCCTTTTCCCACCTGGTCAGCAACAGCAACCTACCTGCCAGAAAGCTAATGTAGCAGCCCTTCTCAACCTGGTAAACTAATTTTGTATGGTGCTGTAGGGTTTCAAAATCCCATAATTTTAGAAAGAAAGCTGTCAGACTGCAGTGACGAATATATCACACAAACCTTTTTTTTTAATGTCCATATGCAAAAGGAAATTTACTAGCTATGAGCCCTGAGCAGCAGGTAATATAGACCAAGAAATAAAAATATGTAAAAGGGCACAAATATATTAATCCACAGGTTTATTGGCCTACAGGGGTGCCACTTTTTAATTTCAGGTGCATAAGGAGCTCAGCTAAAGCTTTAGATGAAAGCTGTAAGGTGCCTATAACACTACCATCCCTCCCTGCTGAAGGCAAAAGGATCATGAAAATACAAGACACTCAATTATTTCTCCCTGGTAATAATTCTCTGAATTACATTCTGGTAGCAGCTAGGGAACACCAAACAACAAATTCAGTGGAGACAATGTCAGCAATCCAGGCACTGCTTAGCACAACACAAGGATTAAACATAATTTATATTATTTGGGTCCTAATGTCCCAGGTAAATAAATAAATCACCCCACACATTAATATTAAACATAGCATTTACCAGAATAGATTTGTCTAGCAAAACCAGCAATAAGGAAGTATATACACACTATCAAAACTAGCAATAGGAAAACCATACAAATTTTCCCTTTCATTGTAACCACCAGATTACCACTTACTGAGTAGTCAAATGGAGCAGGAATTTTAATGTAATACTAATGGATTACAGGAGCAGTGGACGACCAAGAGTCTAAGGATTAATATTTCAGAACTCCATTGTCGCTGGTGAAGTCCTTTTTTGAAGGAAAAAAAATATGTTAGCCTGTATGACCTATCTGCAAATACCCTGTGGGTTTTTTAAAAAAATAAAATAAAAAGGCAACAAACATCTGGCTGGGGACTTTATGAGTCAGGAGATTAGTACAGGGATAAAGAATCTTTCACTTTAAAGTTATTTGTTACAACTGTGCCTAAAGCTGCCGTAGCTGCGAATCAGTATGCCACCTATGACAGCACTGGCAAAATTAGAGGGCCCAGAGATCATTGTTGCATAAGGGTGAATGGAAGGCAAGATAAAAAAGACCATTACACTCCTAACTAGTGCTTATGTCCTGCTTTATGAAGGACAAAGGATTAGGGAAATACGTAGATACATGAGAATTTTCACAGTTTGCAGAGAACGGGGAGGACACAATGTGGGGAAAGAAAATACATGATTATCACAAAGGAGGCTGCCCACCTAGATGGACTTCAAAAGACTGACTGCCTTTAGAGAAAATGAGAAAAGTGGTGTAAATGGAATGCAATGATGGTATGGAAGTGATAGGGTGGAGATCAAGGTCAGCTTCAGGTTCTGCAGCCTTTCAGGCCAAAGGATGCAAGGATGGTCCCAGAGATCTGTGAGGTTGAGTCAAGAAACCAGTACAGGGTCCACAGGCTAACTGCCACGCAATTTTCATGTCATGCTAAGACAATGAAATAGCAAAACTCTTATGTGCATTGCAGAACATTAGGCAATTTGCATTTGACCTGTTCTCTGAACATCTCCTGCTCTCCCATCCTTCTCTAATATTCATGAATCTTCCCTCAACTGAAGGCGGAGAAAGGGACCCAGAAATCAATTTTAAGTAATAAATGCAGGAGGGGCTAGAAAGTATAATCTCCAATTTCTGACATCTCTTTTGGCACATCATGACAAACTTTCCATTCATTCTGGAAAGATGACACTGAAGGGAGGAAGTGTCTTGTGCAAAGACCTGTGGGAATCTTCATACTCTGGAAATTGTATTTTTTCCTTATACTCCCACAATTCACCTTTTGTTTTGTCAGACTTTTGATCTCTGGAGTTGATGTTACATCATCTTTCATGAAAACAAGGGAGTCTCCTAGGACCTATTCCATTGGGATCTTTGAGAGTCTGTCTCTTAAGTAGAAGCCTCAACAATTAAAAATAAATAACAAGGTAGTTAACTACTGAGAAACGAAAGCAAATAGTGAGATGCAAAAATCTTTTTTAAAAATGCAATGCCCAAGAAGAAAAGACAGCAGTCTTCTTGCTAGAGAACAAGGGTAAATCCACAGGAACATAAGCCTTGGGAAGAAGCAGCAATTTTCCTTCCATGTCTATGGCAGCAAGCCTACAGCTTCTACCCTACTCACCTCTCACATTATGCCACTGTTCTAAGAAGCCTCAGGTACACACAGGAAGCATACCCTTTTAAAAAAAACCTGTATTGATACCTCAGTTGCACTTTGCACACTTCCTTTATAAATGATCTGATTGGTGAGCTCACCCTCTTGGAGAACAATCTATACAACAGTTGATCTCAAATACCTGCACAAACTATGAATATGCACAGTTGTGTGCTGGATAATTATAACATATACTGTACTAGGAATGATACATACCGTATATAGATATTCCATTCTGATGCATAATAACTGTGTGCTAGCTTGGTCTGTCCAATCAAATACCCAATGTATCACATTGACTCAAAGAGATTAATTAGGGGGGTATGGACATGTACTGTGCAAATAATTAATCTAAAGGTCAACATTTTTAAATCTAGAGTAGATTCAGATGGTCAGATATTTCTCCCCCATAATGCAGGGTTATTTTCAGTCTCTGTGAAACAGAGTTCCCCGAAGTTGAACAATACATGAAAGACTCCACCACCTATTCATGAACCTTATTTTATTCATACTTTGTAGAAAAGTAGATTATCCTTTGGACTTTTTTAGTTTCATGATAATCCTTTTGATTTAGGAATCGCCAAAGTTGTGTCCTCCATATGCTGTTGCACTCCAACTCCCATTAGCCTGAGCCACTGATTGACCATTGTGGCCAGTGGTCAAGGATGATGGGAATTGTAGTCCAACAACATCTGGAGAATACCACACTGGTTGCCCCTGCTCTAGCCAGTGGTTGCACAAGTCACTGTGCCAATAGGGCATGGGTAGTAGTCGTCCACATGCAACCTCAATAACGAACTATTATTTCTATGAACTATTATTTCTATGAACTATGAACTATTATTTCTGTGCACAGGAGTGTTTCTATTTTTGCAGAAATGTGTTTGAAATTTTTAAACCTCTACCTCTGATTACTTTGTTCATGATTCAGTCCTGCTAAGTAATTATTTTCAATAGAATCAAATGGCAGTGAAGGCTCACAGTTAATTATAGGTTGCATAAAAAGTACATTCGCGGTTTTTAAATGTATTGCTTTTAAATTGAGTTGAATGTCTTTTGTAATGTGAGAAGGGCAAATGGGGGAGAAATGAACGGTACATTATAGCACACATCCTTTTGGCAATACTTTACTTTCTTATTTATCCATTCCTTGAAGTCGGAACAATGCTCTTATGCCTAGTCAGACCAATGGTCTGTTTTGCCCATAACCAGTACAGCTATATTTTACTAGCAGTAAAAAGAGGGCTTTCAGCCCCACATTTTCAAGATCTCTGTTAGAGACATTCCCCTGCTCTGGTATTTAATATCTTTTCACTAAAGTTACTATTAGAAGCAGTAGATTAAGTAATTTAACTATGAAGTTTCTTGTTTATTTGCTAGGAACCTGTCTATAATTGCTATGTGCAACATTTGAAAGTTCTACCATACAAATTATTATCTTTCTGCATTTTTTACATAAACATCTTGAATGTTGTCAGTGCTTAAAGTACAAGCCTGGGCATGGAGATGCCTGTTTTACTTACTTATATGTAAAGCAGGGTTTGAAATTAGCAGAGCGCCAGGCACATTTCGCACCTAAAGATTCTGCATTTGTAAGCACCTCAAATGATGACTAGACATTCTGTTTTGGCACCCACAACTCAGGTCCCAGGAGCCATTTGTCTCTTAGCTTTTCTATGCCAGTTTCTAACACTAGTGTAAAGGTACAGAGATTTCCAGCAGATTTCCAAGTTGCTGCCATGTGTCCAACGATCATGAAAACCATCTTGGATCTGCACCTTCATGTGCAAATAATGCATTCCTTTACTGAGCTAAAGCTTCTTCCTTAAAATTATTTTCTTAATTTTCATATGGGTACTTCCACCTTTAACAGTGGCAAATTTGCTACACACACACTTTAACCTGAAGGAAACTCCACAGGAATTTCCTAAGGGGCAAGAAGGCAACCCGAGGCCCTGACCAATTTAGGGCCACTCTGACATCTGTTCATCCTCTTTTCAATAAATATAACCATTCCACCAAAATGTTAGTTCTCAAGCTTTCTTTGGGGGGGGGAGGGGGACAACTTGATTTTCTTATCCTTATGTGTCAGGGAACTGCCATCGGAGCCAGGAGTGGAGGTAAGGCTCCCCAGCGACGCCGGAGAAGGACCCAGCAGGGAGAGAGGGAACTCATCCACTGGGGAAGGAAATCAGCGTGACACCAGGAAGAAAGGGGAGCAGGGGAGGGCTTCGGAGAGATGGCTCCAGGACTCTTCCACAGAGACCAGCGGGGAGAGCACGGGTCCTCTGCTGGCCATGCCCACCCTGCGCAGAAGACTTCCGCGCAGGGAGGCTAGGCGGAGACTGGGCGTCAAAGAACTTTTATGCTGGAAGAAGTTCAAGAAATGCCCACTGACGGATTCTGCCAGTGACTGACACACCCACGGAGTAAGGGCTGTGCAGCCAGGGAAAGGTTTAACCAGGCAACCTTGCCAAGAGTAGCGGCAACTTACGCACGAGCAACCCCAATTCCCATTACATTATGCTTCCAGCTCCTCAACTATTTGATAGAGATTAAGGCCTTGGTATGAAGAAACTAAGAAGACAAAGATTTATCAGTATGCAGTGGCATAGCATGGGTTGCCAGAGCCCGGACCTGCAGAGGGGATGGGTGGGAGGGATACAGACAGGACTACACATGGACATTCAGCTGCCTAATGAATTCCATGTCACTCAGGAGAATGCAACTGCAGATATAAGAAAAGAAGAGTCACTTTGTTTTCTGCAGAGGTCACTTCCTGGTTCACATTGAGGTGCAGCCCAGCAATGGATGTGCACAGTTGTATTGAGGCAGCACCAGGTGTTTAAATTTTCTTCCCCTAACAATTTAATGCCTGGGGCAACCACCCCTGTGGGCCCCCACATGCCATGCCACTGTCAGCATGAATTGGATAATGCTCAGTAGAGTCTGATGAAACTGTACTGGTCCATTCATGACCTCAAGGCGCACGCATAAGCTTAAGAACTGTTTCACACACCACAATTTTCTGTAAAAATTCTGTAAAAACAACAACATATATATCAGTGACAATGGCCATGGTGAACCTGTTGTTTTGCACTCATGTGGCTGCTCCTGAAGACAATATTTTCAAAACCAATACAGTGGTACCTCGGGTTACATATGTTTCAGGTTACATATGTTTCAGATTACAGACTCTGCTAATCTAGAAATAGTGCTTCAGGTTAAGAACTTTGCTTCAGGATGAGAACAGAAATCTTGCTCCAGCAGCGCGGTGGCAGCAGGAGGCCCCATTAGCTAAAGATATAAATTTTATTTATATCCCACCCTCCCCAGCCGAAGCCAGGCTCAGGGCAGCTAACAACAATAAAACAGTACAAAAGTATAGCACAAACAACACTCTAAAATCATTCATTATAAAATTAATTAATTCAAGCCACTGGCAACCATTGGGCCAGAGCTCCACGAAGATTGCCGAGGGAGGGAGTCAGGCTGTGCCCTGGCCAAAGGCCTGGTGGAACAGCTCTGTCTTGCAGGCCCTGCGGAAAGATGTCAAGTCCCGCAGGGCCCTAGTCTCTTGTGACAGAGTGTTCCACCAGAATTAAGTACTGTACAAAGAAAGGTGGCCACAAATAAATTAATTGTATGAATTAAAAAAATAAATACTGACCCAGAAATCATTTACAGGTCCAGGGGCTCCAATAAGCACATGAAGGTAACCCATTCAAGTATAGTGTGGAGGGCAGCTGATTGTGACAAGGAATGTGTGCCTGGAGCTGCCCCGCCCCCAGCAATGAAATGAATTATAAATGCCTGTGACATGGCCCCTGCATCTAGGTTCCAGTGTTGGCTTGAGGAGAACTCAGATGACTCATAAGTCACCTCATTCAGCAGAAGTCCTTACGTCCACTTCTATACCATCCCAGCCTGAGGACATGGTTCACCCATTGGTAAGCTACAGAGGAGAACACTAGTAAATCTGCAGCAATTGTGTATGCTTACTTATATGGAACCACCCCAAAGTTTGCAGAACAAAAACTTTTCCAGATATGGTTAAACCTTTACAATTAGCCTTGATTATTCAAAATTGCTACCATGTAGGAAAATGTGAAACCTTATGGGTCCTGCATGAAATGAAGTCATGATGATGTGCTGATTTCATCATCCAAGCATTCCAACAAATAATTTTCATTTTTAATGTGCTTTTCTAGGTCAATGATCATTGCCTATGTTCTTTATTATTTAAAGAGATCATGGAAGTTCAGTAACAATGAAAACATTTCAGTCTTCAGCCTACAATTATCACCCATACAAATGAAAATTTTATACACCTTGCTCAGTGAAATAACCACATTACTTTTTTAAAAGCTCTTCAACTCTGCTCACAAACAACCTTGAATCATACTCAATTTAGTGTGTTCAAGTACTTCTCAAGTACATCACCACATGCCAAACACTTTAGAATCTCCTTCTATTAAACCCTGCTGGACACCACCTTCCATTAATTCAAATGCAAATACAGTAAACTTTAACACACTTCAAGCAATCAGTTTTGCCAGCTGTGCTTCAAACTTAACTCTTTAGACTTCATATTCTCATGAATTATGAGACCAAGGCACTGCACTTCGAATTGGACATGATTAAACATGGTCAAGGGAACAAAATTGACTTTCTGAGGCAATAAAATGTTCTAATTACAACCTGTCAGCCCAATCCTATAACCTGATGTGCCAGAACTTTATCACTGTAATAGTGTAGTATTAAAGCCTTGTGTGTTATTCTGACTATCTGGATACCTATGTTCTGTAGCGTTTATATATATTTGCTCATTCATTCATTCAGTAAAAATATTTGTTAACCACTTTCATAAAAGGTTTTTGGTGAGCAATGAACAAAAGTATGAATAAAATTAATTCACGCACAATATAAATACTATTTAAAACTAACAAATCAGCATAAGAAAATGTAATAAGAGAAGAGAAGAAAGCTTAAAACAGAATACAATTCCAAAAACCAACTACTGTGGCCCTCAGGGTCCCTTCCGATTGTATGAAATAGAAAGGTCTTCATGTGGTATCTCCAAGGAAAAGACCCACTCCTTTGTAGAAACATAATACACATCTAATAAAGACTGACTGACACACACACATTTATAGTCCACCCTCCATCATGGAGTCCAAGGGTAGGTTACATCCCACTCAATACAACAAACAATGAAATTCATAAACATTACAAGACCATAAATTAACCTGAATCAGCAGCACTCAGAAAATACAACAACAGTGTAATGGAACGTATATTCTGATGTCAACTTCCATCTCACAAGAGCCTCTGCAAAATAAGGCATTTCTTTACCTATTGTCAAAATATATACAGTGATGTGCATCCTAGAGAGGAGAGCATTCCACAACCTAGGGGCCACACAAAGAAGACCCTCTCATGTACCACTGCTCCTGCAGACTCAACATAGTGATGAAACCACCAACATGGTATCCTTTGCAGGTCTCAAATATTCAGGCAGGTCTAACTGAAGCATGGCCTCTCCTGCTTCAGTACACAGGCAGGCTGGTGTGGCAAGGGTCAGTCATTTGGGTATTAGAACTTTAAAGGAAAGCACCAGCACTTAAATTGGACTCAGAAACCATCATCACATCCCTGTTACAGGGAACATCACCTTCCGCATGTTGGGAAGAGAATTTCTCCTCTACTAATGTAGGTTTCCTATGTAACTTAGAATCATAAAAGATTAAATATTTGCTGGAAGGAGCCATGTGATGAGGAAAGGGCTACACACACACACACAACTACTTTGTACTCACATTGTAACAACTTGATAGGGCTAAGCAGAATCCCAATCATGAAGTTCAACACTGCATTGAGATTGCAGAAAGTCCATTGTTCAAGGGAGGTATATTATTTGAGATCAGTTGGTACTCTAAGATTGCCATCTTAACAAGGCCTACAGTTCTAAATGCACAAGCTTGGATATTCTGTATTAATCAAAAAGGATTAAATTCAGTTAAAAGTGTTTAGGACTGGGGCCTTCATTACCCATCACTTGGTTGCTGTATATGGTGGCTGGCAGCTGTGAACTGGCTATTGAAAAGCATGATGCTTGAGATGATATGGTACAAAATTCAAGTTGTATTACTGTGTTGTATCTGTGATGGCCCATTTACACTTGCAAGTCATCACTTGATGTTGCAACTATCATGTGAAGAATATGCATTTTTAATATTTTGTTATATTCATATCGCACCTTTTCTCCAAAGAGCTCAAGATGGTGCACGCACCCTCCCCATCTTTATGCTAGCTGTGGTCCCAACAGTGGAAACATTTTCTCATAAGGAAGAGACTTGGAGCAGAGACTGAAGAAGTAACTTAGTCCATTCCTTCTGGGATTCCAAAGAATATTAAGTTCTGTTTCCAAGTTAGATATATACAACTTTCTACAATGTAGATCAGACATGTGTCGGGTGCAGTGTGCAGGTGTGTCGGGGGAATGCTTTTATAAGGGCTTAGTTTAACCTCCAGTTTGCTTGCAAAACTGAATTACTGTGTCGCGAAATGATGCATGTCTAAAAAGTGTGTCACCAACATGAAAAGTTTGGGAAGCTCTGATTGTAAACCATTTTCTGGACTATATTAACAGCAAAAGACATATTCATTCACAGCTGTACATATGTACATGAAACATTTAACCAGGATATCTGCATGGATGTATTTATTATTATATAAAAACATGTTTACAAGCTCAGGCCCTCTGCATGTCTATCCTGGCACTGCAAGAGAACTAGCTCTTAATGCTTTTCTTCATTTCCATAGTTACTAATGATAGTTTTCTTCACATATTTTGAAAACAGATATCCTGGCATTTCATATCCCCTTCCTTTATACCCAAATTGAGGAAAGGGAACATTTGAGAATGCTCATTTATTTTTTACACTAATATAGAAGTATATAATACCCTGGAAATAGACTTGTGTGCAGTCATTAGACTGTAAATCACAACACCGCATGTTTTACACTTACTCCTAAAGTAATCAAGGGGAATAACTGATTAATGGAAGGAACTGAATTCATTGTTTTTCAAGCTAAAATTTCAATATTAAATGAGCATAATACTGGAGTTTAGCTTTCAAAACTTTCCCCTACTAACAGGTGCTTATCTTACTTCCCACTATTTCTGAATTGCTGAAAAACTCTGCATTATGTTAGCAGATGTTCACTATAACATCACAGTTCAACTTTAAATAAAGAATTTTAAAGTAAAGAAATACTAATGATACTTTGGAACATAACTGTCATTGCTCTGCTCATTCTTTCCAGACCAAACATTAGAGGGGGGGAATGCTGGACAACAGATATAATACAAATGTCACTGATATCTTATGTAAAGAAATAAACATTTTCTCAGATAATCAAGTGATCTGCAACATGATGCAATACAGGCTGAAACATAATGTGCTTTCCCATTTCAGTTCAGTCATCTCCCTCCCAATTGGCTATAAAATTTCCACTCCAGAATCAGCATTTAACTCACATAGTAAATACCCCCAGCTTCTTCTCGTTTATGTATAGAAAGAAGTCTGGCAACTCATAGTAACTACCTTAGCAGATCCCTGGAATAGAGAAGGGCTTGCCAAAGGTTAAACTAGGGTGGGAAAGTGAGGCATTTTCATCTGCCTACGTTCTTTTCCAAACAGGAGATGATCTGTAACACCAGGCGTAATACTACTGTGCTATTAAACTGGAGCTTCACATTTGCATCTACTTCTAGCCTGGAGGGAAGGCCTGACATTGACCAAATCAATACTGTGGAACAGACAACCGGGAACTTTCAATCCTGGGGGCTGACCTTGGGAACAGAGGGGTCAAGTCCTTTGTAAAACCGAGTTTCGTAAGTTTCATATCAGGCAGATCTGGCTGATTGTGATCATCGTCATCCTCCACAACCTCTAAGGATCACGCCTGATCTCTCTCTCTCTCTCTTACACACACACGCACGCAGGGCACATCAGGCATTTCCTCCACAAATCCTCTCTAATTCCTGCTTTGCTCGCTGCTTCCCAGACTGACCTCACATCCTCCCCCCCTCTCTGCCCCCTTCTTCTCTCCCGTCGGAATCAATGAGAAATCTACTCGCCCTCCAACGCCGTCGTTTCTTCGGAGGAGCTTCTTTAACGCGTTTTAATTAAAACCGAGAACAACAAGAACGGAAATCAATCTGCCTGCTTACACCTCTCGATCTCCCCTTCCAAGGCGAAATAACATTGTTTAAAAGCCCCGAGACCACGACCAGGAGAAGCGTGTGCGGAAAACTTTGCCACGAGCACCCCACCTCATCCGCCTCCCGGGCTTCATTCTGCATTCATCTCTTGTTTACTAAGCCCACGATGATATTGAGCAGAGCCGCCGAAATATTTTTCCCCCGCCCCGTCCTTCTTTACATTAAGCTGCGGACTAACAGGCTCGCAACTTTCCCCCGTCCTTTGGCATCGCCCCCAAACTCTACCCGCTTCCTTAGCCACGTTAATTCCAAAAGGAGCTTGCATTTGCCACAAGCCCGATCCCCCTTCGCTCTTACCTGATCGAAGAGTCACTAAAGTCCCCAAAGGGAAGCAGGGGGAGAATGTTATGTCCTGTTAGTCGCAAGGATCGTGCATATATATTCTCTTCCTTTTTAGGTGTTCTGCTTTAGGAACCAAAAAGGAGGGGGGAAAGTCCAAAATGCAAAAGGTTGCAAAGGAGGGGGAGAAAGGAGGGGAGGAGGATCCCAATAATCTGGGGTAGGCAAAACTCCGAAGAAATGTCCAGGTTTAGTTGAGCTTCAAGGAACACAGCACGGGACTGAGAGAGAGAGAGAAAATCTCCTTTACGTCCGGTAAACTCCTTGGCCAAGTTGCTTCTGACCAGGGGGGCGGAGTGGAAAGCGAGGGGGGCGGGACGCCTTCCGGGGCGGGCGGGGCCAAGAGGGCTGAGGAGCGGAGCGAGCGAGCAGGCGGGATTCCCGGGTTCAGCACCAGCGGCGCAGTGGACAGCACCAGCTCCTTCCCCTTCCCGCGAGTCTCAGGCACTGAAGCCGGCGGCAGCTGCTCGCTCGCTCCCTCCCTCCCTCCCCGCCGCCACTCCGCCCCAGCGCGCGCGTCCCGCCTCTCTCCTCACGTCAGCCCGAGCTCTGCCCTCATTTGCATAAAACCGAGGGGGGGGGACGGGCAGCTGCAGACGGCCCCGGGAGCAGACGGCGTTGTAGTGACAACGCACGGCCGCCGCCAGGGTCGGCAACTGGTAGCAAGCGCCGCTGCGGAGGGAGCGCCAAGCGTGCCCGGAAGCGAGTTCTCCTCCCGTCCCCCACTCGCTCAGGCCGGCGGGAGGGAAGAATCCTAGAATTGCAGAGTTGGAAGGGAGCACCAGGGTCATCTAGTCCAACTCCCTGAGGACTCGAACCCACGACCCGGAGATGGAGAGTCTACCGACTGTGCTATCCCTGGGGAAGAGGGTGAGGGAAGGGGGAGCCAGCCCGTCGGGAGCAGGGAAGGCGACTCTGTCAGAAGCGGAGCGGTTCTTCCCCACCCAAGGGAAAAAGCAAGGAGACTTCGGCAGTTTATGTTGCATGGTGGGGAGGGAGACGCTTAAGACTTGCCTGCATAAGTTTGCGCCCAAGCTGCACAAAACGTGGCTGCCTAACTCCGTTTCGTCTGCTCAGTCTGGTAGAGCACTGGCTCCTTTCAAAACTGGAGGCAGCAGGGAATGAACCTGGAACCTTATGCACTCCAGGGATGGGAAGCTGCTCTACATGTATTTATTTGCTCGTTGCAAGGAGATCCATGTGGTGCACATGGTTCTGCCCCCACCTCTATATAATCCCCACAACAACCTGCTGAGGTAGTTTAGCCTGAGAGGCTGCTAAGATGCCCTGCTTGTCAAGAGAAGACTTGACAACGAAGAGAGAGACTAAGAAGCACTGGTGGAGCTTTTCACTCTACATTCAGTGCCGCATTCAGAACCTGGACTTGTTAGACGACAGAATGCTTCCAGGCATCAAGGATGTGGGTTAAACGTCATCCATTCTACACAGGATATCCTCCTTTGCCGTCTTTGTGTGACTAGTTGCCAACCTGCAAAGGTAGCCTAGGAAATCATTAAAGAAAACATGGTGGAACGATTCCTGTGAGCTCCCCACAACTGGGGCTTCAGGGTCACCTGAAATTGCGTTTACAATGCAGGAAGGAGACACATTGTTGTGTTTCCCAGGTCACAATCTGCATAATAAAATAGTCTTTTATGGGAAAGCAAACAAAAAACCCACCCTGCATTCAGTAAACTAGTCCATCAGAGAGAAAACGGCATAGTATCTTGATGGGCTGAGGTTTTCTTTTTACACATACTGAACTATTTATCTGGAGTACAGTACTTCAAATATGACTCATCTCATCTGCCTTCACAAACAGGACCCCTAGCTGACATCTGACATCTCAGCTGACATATGTCTTCCCTTTTTGGTGCCAGGCAGTGTATTATATTCTTCCATGTGTAAATCACTGTTATTTTACTTGCTCTCCCCATTGATTGATTGTGTTATATCTCCTGTCCTTTATTATACTACTGATTTTTATTGATTGACTGTATTATTTGTATATTCAATTGCTAGCCTTCCCAAGAACTGCTTGTGTGCTGAAGGTTTGCAGTATACATATATGTGCATTGCAATCCTGTGCTGCCTGCACAGAATTAGGGCCTGTTGAATTCAATGACGTACTCCCAAGTCCGAGGTACGTTTGTATGGAATAGCCTTAATATAAAGTAGAGCAATCCAGAATTTTTATGTTGTGTTACATAATGTATATGTAATATTATGCAACTCACAGCATGGATCAATAGGAAATGAGCAATTTTTGCCTGCTTGAACTGGCCTTTCTTTTTCGATGTCTTTAAGGACATGGGGGAAATTCCCCAAATCTCCTGCTGAGATGTTACAAACCAACTGAGCAGAGAGCCAGCAATTTTTTACACACTGCCAATATAGAGATACCATATTAACTCTTTGTTTCCCTTTCAGTGCTCAGGACATAAAAAGCTAAAACCCACCAAATCGGAAATTGCTTACATTTTCACCTTTTCTGCTATATTTTTTGCATGAAAACTTATCAAAATGAATCAACTGACTATGCATCTTTCTTTGCTTCTTTACCTAAAGTCAAATGAAACAAAGTCCAGTATAAGGAAATTGTCACTGCAAAATTTTACCCTCAATTTTTCCTTAATTCTATATGGTAGAATTAGGTTTGTACACTTGACTGGATGCAGTCTGAGTCATCTACCTTCTCTTTCCCCCTACGTTGTAAATTTCTGCAGTGAGATACACCACCAAATTCTGTACTTCCTGAAATTATTACGGTACTTGAACACTTATACTACCAACTTCCTCTGTCTATCTTTCACCGCAGCAGCTCAGAAACCAATGAACTGCCCACCCACACTTCATCAACAAATGTGGAATTTATGTCTAATGTACCCCCCCCTTTCATTTTAACTGCACTAATACTTGCTCAGAAGTAAATCTCATTGAGCTCAGTGGTGCGATGCTTTGGTAACAGGATGGTAGCTTAAGGTACTCAACCCCATACAAAAGCTACCATATCACCTGTCTAGGGTCAGATACTGACTGTATGTGTCAATCAGTCATCACAGAGAGCTTTCATAGCATACAGTTTTAACTCAAATACTGTACAATATTTTATAATAAACTTCACACAGTTAGCTGAGACTAGCAGTCATCAAGCAACAGGGTATCAGGGGTGAAACATTAATGTGTGAATGAGTTCTGAGTGAACAGCTAAGCAAGAGGCAAAATTATTCTTTTAAAAAATGCTAATTTTCATTGCTTTATCAAAATTGTGCTTTTGATGGTAAGCTCACATGGAACAGCGGAACAAAACTGTACTAAGTTTCACTTTGTTCTGTGTCCCTTTAATACTTCAGTCAGTACCATGTAGCAGATTCTTATCCTAGATGGTGGCAGAAATATCAGTAGTTGTCGATGAGCTTTCTGAGTTCAAGTGAGCATGCCCAGTAACATCAAAATATCTGAGCAATGACCAGAGTGGTCAATACTGTGGAATATGCTAGTTAAAAAAAGAAGGTATCTAGATGGGATCCATAATTTCCATGAGGGGAATTCTTCCAATGCCACAAGAGGGTTTGGTGACTTCCAGAACACTTCTCATTAAAGTGGCACTGAGAAGAAGAGAAGAGTTTGGATTTGATATCCCGCTTTATCACTACCCTAAGTAGTCTCAAAGCGGTTAACATTCTTCTTTCCCTTCCTCCCCCACAACAAACACTCTGTGAGGGGAGTGGGGCTGAGAGACTTCAGAGAAGTGTGACTAGCCCAAGGTCACCCAGCAGCTGCATGTGGAGGAGTAGAGATGTGAACCCGGTTCCCCAGATTGCAAGACTACCGCTCTTAACCACTACACCACACTGGCTCTCTCGTATAACTGCCTGACATTTAGAATACATCTGAAGGCAGCCCTGTTCAGGGATGTTTTTAATGTGTGACATTGTAATGTATTTAATGTATTTTTAATCTTTGTTGGAAGCCACCCAGAGTGGCTGGAGAAACACAGCCAGATGAGTGGGGTACAAATAAATTATTATTATTATTATTATTATTATTATTATTATTATTATTATTATCCCTTTCTAAAGCTGCAGCCCCCACTGGCTCTTAAGACCTTTCACAAATGGAAAGAGCTCTTCTGCAAATGGAATACCAAGTGTGAGTCCAACCCATTCATTACCTTGTACCCAGAAATCATCCAAGGTCTACAGAGAGTGTGTGAGTGTGAGAATGTATGTGTGTTATAAACATTATTTTATTGAAAGGAATAAGACCTCATTCTGACATCAATGTTTGAGCTATCAACTTTGTTTCTCTAATGTATCTGAATATCTTTGGAGTTCTTAAATGAATGGAAAACAAACACAACATGGAATTTCCTGCAACGTGCAGCATTTGAACAAATTGCCCACTTTTTAGAAGTGTGATCATCACAAAATAGCAAATAGCTCTCCTCTTGAACTCAGATCATATTGTGTTTACGTTCTCATAGTGAAATGGTAGTTATGAAATACTAATTAGCTCTAAAAACATCAGTCGGCAAACTGAATGATGTAATACACTGGAAAGCAGTTTAGCAGTCCGCAGTGTTAATACTTACTGTCTTTATCATGTTGAGTATCCCAGGTCTGCATCACGCTGCAAAATCAAATGATGTACTTAATTCCAAGTGTTTGAGAAGTCCCTTTGACTTGCCTGGAGATCTCATGAGCTTAATGTTAAATACTGCCATGAATCTTTAATGGACCAGAGCTTTCTAGATATGTTACATGTTAAAGCCACTGAAAGCATATATTATCTTACATGAAATAGTGCTTATGTGGATAGGTAGACTATTTATTGTCACATATGTTTGGACCCGAGTCCACCTCATCGAAAGCATGTTTATTGTAATTTGACAGGGTTTTACATGGGTGCAGAAAGAGGAATCTACAACTATGAGATCAGTGAGAAAATGCATATATATATATAGTGTATCTCCATCTCACTCTAATAATTCTGTTAAAGCATAAATGTATGTAGGTTAAGCACAAGCACAGTGGATTATTCCCAAAGTAGTGTTGACGATCATACAAATATTCTGGTACTGTGTATGTATATGTGTGTGTGTGTGTGTGTGTGAGAGAGAGAGAGAGAGAGAGAGAGAGAGAGAGAGAGAGAGAGGGAGAGAGACAAAAGGTGAAGAAGAATTAAGTGTCCTTTCAGTTGCATTGGCAATACTCAAATTGACTTGAGCAAGTGTCAGGATTTTTCTCACAGCTGGCTTACATCCAATCATGACTATACCTGAACAAGGATCTCCACCCACATCATTCAGCCTGGACACTGAGGTCCAGCTCCAAAGGCTTTCTGGTGGTTCCCTCACTGCTGTAGTGAAGTTACAGAGAACCAGGCAGAGAGCCTTTTTGACAGTGGCTCCCGTCCTGTGGAACACCCTCCCATCAGATGTCAAGCAGATAAAGGACTCCACAACTTTTAGAAGACATCTGAAGGCAGCCCTGCATCAGGAAGTTTTTAATGTTTGATGTTATATTATGTTTTTATGTGTGTTGGAAGCCACCTAGAGTGGCAACCCAGCCAGATGGGCAGATGAAAATGTTGTTGCCTTCTGCTAGCACCAATCAGGGTATTTTAGTTTTGGCTAGTCCCTTTCCCCCACTGTAGTCCCTCACAGTGTATCCCATTCTGGGCTGAAGGGTCTTCTAGGGGTGGGACCTGGGGGTTACATAGGTGAGGAGGATCAGCAAAAATGAGGTGTGCCAAGTCTGCAAAGGCAAAACCATCTTTGGATACATCAGGGCATTCATTTGAATCGCTCATAGTTTAATAGCCTATCTGGGTAAATAACCTATCTCATACTGCAGCTGGTTCAAGATACTTCCAACAAATTATTGTTTCCTTTGTACATTTGCAGCTTCCATTAATCTATGATGTCATGGCAACTTGTCCTTGTCCTCTGTGCTCTGACCAGCTTTACCTGTAACAATTGATAGTGTGTTGTGTCAATAGAATGCTGATTTTACAGACAGCAAGAGAACTGTATGAAAATATTCTAGTTCTTTAATTCCATGTCCGCTGCAATTTTATCATTTAGACACTAAATACATACACAAGAGAATGCAATAAGCATGAATTAGGAAAATCTCATTCTCCATTTTCCCTGTATGTATAATGAATTATATTTATCTACTAATCACATTCCTGTTGTTTCTTTTCTATTTTTGGACTCCTACTGTGACATCTAATTTTACAAGCTCTCATTTAATTATAATTATTTCTGTTCATTTGTTGTACACAAACTTTGTTAATTCTTTCCTCTTTATGCATTGGGTTATTATAACAACATTTACTGCTGGTGAGGGAAAAAACATGTTTATTGGGGGGAAATGACTCTGAACGCTACATCTGGGCAGCCAATATGTACTTTTATTTTCATGTGGCACATTCCAGAAAAGTAGGAGAAGGAAGAAAATCTTTAGGCAACTGAATTATCTGGTGCGTCAGTAGTTTTTACAAAAATAAAAAATAAAGGACTAGTTTGTTTCATTATTACTGCCTGTAGCTTAGAGCTGATGGTTTGGGGTTCTCTAGGCCTCAGCTGTGCTACAACATTAACTGTCTCTTGATTATATATTTGTACCTTGTTCTAATGTAGGCATGTACAATCTTCTTTATGGTGAACATACGCAGTATTTCATAATTAGCCGGTAGGCAGAAGGAATTCCTAGTGCTTAGTTTCCTGTTTTTGCTTTCCAGAGCTCTTTAATTTGGATAGTATTTGACAGTATCTTGCCAGATGCACTGTAATACGCTACATTTTGCAATATTCTTTACAATTTGTTTTATTTAACAGCTCCCAATGCATGCTGCCTGGCTGTTCATGTTTGTTTTGTTTTCGTTCTACAGCCTTAATAGTTACATTCAAAGCACTCACCAGTGCTGTGCAATAGTTGGATGCATCCTGTATCTTTCGTTAAGCGGTTTTGTGATATATTGTAATGAATTTTAGAGTAGTTTTACAGCTCCGGTATGTCTGTTTGTACACAAGGACAATTACTCTTATTTAACTTTGCATTTTAAAAGATTTGTCGTTTGAAGGATGTAAGAAGCAGCAAGTCATCGGTGGTAGTTAAAACACTGAAAATTCATTAGGTTGGCAGGTGAAATAACATAAAAACTGAATACTTGATTCATCTCCTTTGCTCGTTTGACAAATATTTAAAACATTTTCTTGTTTAGGAGGCCTCCTGCTAGTTCAGCCATAGAAGTTAAGAGATTTCCTTTGTGTGCTTGGCCATCATACCATAGGAAGGTAAAAGAAACAAATGTTACATTCTAGTTTTCCCTCCCAGTCACGGGAGCCTAGAATTTCAACAGGCAGGCATGGAGAATTTAGAATCATAGTTGCTTTCCAATTGTGGTTGAACCTTCAATTGGCCAGAACGTGGTGCTGATAACGCCAAGGTTGCAGGTTTGATTCCTGCGTGGGACAGCTGCATATTCCTGCATTGCAACTCTAAAATTCTATGGTTCCACAACTTCCACCATTCCAACCCATTGGCCATTCTGACTAGTGCGGATTGAAGCTGTAGTCAAAAAATATATTGCATTCTCCACCCATAAAAAATTCCCCACTCATTTTAAAGGAAGAACTAGATAGGTACATGCACATATATATATTTTGCACACTGAAATCTTCCCTCCGCCAAAATGAACTGAGGACTACTCCAAGAAAACAAAACATATGCGCCCATATCAGCAGACCTTCTGATGAAAATATATTTTTCTTTTCCTCTGCATCTGTGTGAACCTAACATCTGGGCTTCTTTCTTCCCTCTCTGGTACTGTGATCAATCAGCATGAGGAAAGAAAATGAAGGAACATTGATTGCCTGATCCTCCCACTCCTGTTCATGATGTGTATAAATGGCTGAGTTAGAGTGACAGGCTTCATACCTAATCCTTTCCCTTAATCACCATCATTTATAATAAAAGTATTCCACACTGATCTTCTGTTCAGAATAGGCTCTGCCATCCTTATTCATGGCAGCAATATTCCTTGCTCCAGTGCATTCTCAGTGCATTACTCAAATTGCACAAAATAGATGGAAAGTAGAGGATTGCCAGCAGCTACGTTCCTCTGCTCAAGGGAGATCTTTGCTCTAGGCAAGCTGGCAAAGGAAATTGTAGCTATCCAGTCTACCATCTGCCTCCTACTTTTTCACTGTGAAGATACAGGAAGCAGCTTGGTGTAAAGGTATTCTTCTTTGGTTAATAGTTCTCGGAACATCAACTGAACTTCAGGGAAAGAACTCTGACAAGAAGGACTTCTCAGCTCTGAATGAAAGACTTCTCAAGAGTGCTAACAATTCCCGGACCCCATTTCATCTGGAACCGGAAACTGCTCTGCACTATGCTTCTGATGATGACCAATATATAATTATATAGTATATATAGTAAATTGGGGACGTGGGTGGTGCTGTGGGTTAAACCACAGAGCCTAGGACTTGCTGATCAAAAGGTTGGCGGTTCGAATTCCCGCGACGGGGTGAGCTCCCATTGCTCGGTCCCTGCTCCTGCCAACCTAGCACAACCTAGCACAAAGTGCAAGTAGATAAATAGGTACCGCTCCGGTGGGAAGGTAAACAGCATTTCGGTGTGCTGTTCTGGTTCACCAGAAGCAGTTTAGTCATGCTGGCCACATGACCCGGAAGGTGTACGCCGGCTCCCTCGGCCAGTAAAGCAAGATGAGCGCTGCAACCTCAGAGTCGGTCATGACTGGACCAACTTAAGGGTCAGGGGTCCCTTTACCCTTTACCTTTATATATAGTAAATTACACAATCAACACTTTCTCTCTCCCTCTCTCTCACACACATACAACTTTCCAGCAGGTAAACAGGTAGCCTGCCAGAGAGAAAAGTTTGGCCTAGGATTCTGTTCTTGATTATGCTGATAGTAGACATTAGTCCTCAGACAGTGCTTCTACAAATGTTTAGAACTAAAAATTCCATGCAACGGCTGCTTGTAAACTAAAACTTGTTGTAAGTAGGAAAGATGGAAGAGAGCCCAGCTTGTCAATGGGGGCTTTGCACCATAGCTCAGTGGTAAAGTAAAAGCTTGGCTTGCAGGTGGTCACCAGTTCAATCCTTGCTCCAGTTAAAAGAATTGCAGGACTGGGGAAGAATACCTTCTCCTAATCAGAGTTACTAGGCTAGATGGAGAAATAATCTAACCTGGTACAAGGTAGCACCCTATGTTTCTAACAATACGATTCATGTTGACTCTTTTGCTATTGCAGTTAATCTAACCATTTGGAAGCCCACATCCTGGCACAGCAAAGGTTCTATTTGGGCCTAGGCTCGCAGTGATATGGACCAAGTTCAGTAGGGAGCTGAACTACACGTTTAGCAATGGCTCTATCTCATAATTTTGTTGAGTGCATAGCTCACATCTAAGCTAATAAATATGCTATTTGGTAAGCATGCCTACTTGATTGATATGAAGGCTGTTTCTGGGATAGTCCCTGTGGTTCTGATTTCACACAGTCAAGCTTTAATATATAATAGCTGTAGTTTTCACACAGTGAATATGATTGAATGAGTCAACCATAACACGTTCTGACAAATGAAGGATCAGGTGCATACTGCCCTTCCCTTGTAGGTTTTTTTTTTAAAAAAAATTTCTACATTTTCCAGGTTGTTTCTTTTTGTCATCCATTGCAAGTGAAATAATACACCCTTATTTGTATTTTATTATGAAATGAAGGCTGTAACAAGGTGTATTATTAATTATTATTATTATATATATATAATAAATGTTAGCTATCTGGAGACACTTTCTCTTTCTGACACCCCTTTTTTCTAGCTTTTATTATTCTACTTTTTTCTCATTCTCTTTCTGCCACTCTCGCCTGAGTTCTCTCCTTAACAAACCACAGTTCCTAGGATTCTTTGGGGGAAGCCACAACTGTGAAAGTTGTATAAGAGTGCTTTAAATATGTAGTGTGGGTGTGACCCTACGTTTGGACTAGAAAGTTCTGAATTCAGATCCTACTTAGCCACAAAGCTCATTGTGCTTATGTGTATCTCTGAACCTAACCTACCACTAAGGATTGTTGAGAGGAGAGAAGGAGGCATAGAAAATAACCATGTAGCTTATTGGAGGAAGGGTTGCAATTTGAAATCATATATATGTATATATAATGAATTTAATAGACTTCCTCTTGTCAATGCTGCAAAAACTTCCTCATAATGAATGAGTGTAAAAATATATATTCTTACTGCATTTTGTATGTGTTTATGTCAATAACCATTCTGTATGAAAAGTGACCATAATAATAAGAATAATAAAGTTTCTTATTTTTTGTTAAGAATGAGTTGGAAGCAAGATATCATACAGGAAGTAACCATAATTGTATGCAGACTATGCAATGCCTAATTATGCATATAGCATGCACATTAAAAAGCCACACACACAACATCTAGTCGTGTTAAATTCAGTAAGGAGAGCTGGATGCAATTCTATATTGGCAGCAACCTACTCTATTCTTTCTGATAAAAGCAGTCTGGTTTTATTGAAGCCTGAAATAAGCTAATAATAAGGATGCATAGTGATGCGGAGTTGCATCTATTAACTATTTGAACAAGTAAAACTAAAAATGATTATGTTTTAATGAGCTCATAAACTTAAAAATCTTTAAATTGTCATTGAAAATGAAACTTTGAAAAAATCATGAATGGAGCTGACTTGAGGGAGTCTAGTAGTCAATATAGCTTTGAAATATGAAGACGCAGTGACATTAAGCATGTATAGAAGTATACCTTATAAACAAAAAAGGGCTGAGGTTACTATTTGGTCTTATTTCAGTATCAGCTAGTTCACTTTAAGAGAGATCTCTTAGGGCATCTATTGGTAAATGTTAGTATTGCATGGGACAGGAAAATGTATGTAGAATGAATCAAGCTCTTGATGTTAGGTCCTATTTCATGCTTTTATAAGCTAATAATATATTCTGCCTTTCATATTAACGTTCTTATATCAGAATACCAATGTTGGATTTTACTCCAGAGGGTCAGTTTTTGCACCTTACTTACACTTCTTTGTTTTATAATAAAGTATAACAACAGATTTAGCATTGCTTCATCTTAATAACAATTCAGCTCACTCACTCCATCACAATCCTTTCCTCTCATTTGCATATGTTCTAGCCACCTTTAAAACTAGCTCAACCTCTCATCAGATGTGGTACTCTGCAATCTATGATTCATAAGATAGGGCTCCCTCTTAGTTTTATTTTCACTCGAAAATTAAAATTGATACCTCATACTGTGTCATACTATCTATCCATCACTTTCATTTTTTGAAAAGAAACTTGCCTGGATTGCATCTTAACTACAAGACACCTGAATTTTCTTAAGAGATACTTTCACTTTCCTTCTTTTTCTTATTGTGCCTCATCCCAATTCTTTCCTTTTTAAAGTATGCAATAACCAGTGCTTTTTTTTTTTATCTGACGGTACTCAATGGTACGCAGTACCAGCACTTTTCTTCCCCCAAACAACAAAAAATAAACCACAAATCTCAGCTAAGGAGCCCAAAAGGGATAAAAGGAGCCATGAGGTTCAGTCACCCCCAAACTCAGAAGCTTCCCATTGCTCATTGTGCTCTCTCTCATTCAAACCTTCTCTTCCTTCTGGAACAATATCTGATACAAGAGTTTGGGAACTCACTGCAACATGGAAACTGCAATAGGCAGCACTGAGGGAGATGAGTAGTGCTTGGCTCAGCCTTTGTGCTGTCCCACTTCCGTGCCTGGCAAAAGGTTGGCTTGAGGGCAGGCAGCTGGTAGAGCCTGTGGCTACCAAGTTGGTGGACTCCCATCGCACCATGAAGGGGGAGACTTGGGCACCCCTTCACATGTTGTGGGCTGCAGGGAGGAGGAGGAGCAGGGCACTACTGCTGCCACCAGTGCTAGGTGGGCATGCAATCTTGCTGCTCACCTGCTCCATTCTTGGCCCACCAGCTGCTGCCTCTGCCCACCTGTTTGACGTCTCCTTCTATGTGCAGCTAAGCAACACCTTGCCTCACTCCTGCAAGAGGGGACAAGCCAGGCTGTCTCCCCGCTAAGATCGTGCAGGGCACTGCTGTTCACAATCCACTCTCCAACCCTCCCCCCTGCCTGTTAAGGGGTCAGATGCATGTCCAGTCACACTAGATATCTGTCAGCTCTTCTTTTCTTGGAAAGATGGTCTTTCTTAAGTACTGGCATCTTTTTTTTCTAGAAAAAAGAAATCATTAGGAATAAACCTTCCCTCATATGTTTTCTGCCAGTTCCTTTAACCTTTAACCAAACATATTGTTGAACAAACCCTAACCAGTGTGAGATTCCAGTGTTCATGTTTTCCTTTGGAACAAGGCACAGCAGAGACTGCAGTATCTTTATGATACATGGTTTATTTACACGTATATACTACCTGAGCCTATGATGGAGAGGTTCACAGCATTAACACCCCAAAAGGATCTTGTTTCTCCCATAGTTGCAGCCTTGGATTCAAACAGAAATCAAACATTGCTCTGACTTTCCAGCTTGCTGCTTTTCTTCTAGGTCTCATCACCACCCAACTCTGCTCTCCACTGAGATTGGGGCCCCCAGCCAATTGCCATCTCACACAGATCCCCTTTCCTTTGCGTCCCTTAATGGCCCATCACCCAGGCTGTCACCTCAACATTTTAATACTTGCTGGATCGAGTAGTTAAAAAGGTCTTACATACAGCTTACTTCCTCCCCCACTAAACTGATAATAATATTCAGTTAGAGGGGTTGTACTGTTTAAAACCCCCACAGAACCCCTTTGGTATTGGTGTTCTGCAGCATTCAGCTACATAGCTGGGTGAAAACCACCTAGAAGGAACCCCACAGACCTTTGATCAGTTGCAGAGGTGAAGTCAAATTCACAAGCAATTTTAGTAATCTTCTATGGTTCATCTCTCTCTCTCTCTCTCTCTCTCTCTCTCTCTCTCTCTCTCTGTGTGTGTGTGTGTGTGAGTGAGAGAGAGAGAGAGAGAGAGAGAGAGAGAGAGAGAGAATGAATTCTGAGTTCTGAGATTAATGGTGCTTTTCTAACTGGCAGGTTACTCCAGCTAGAACGCTAGCTGAATCTGGTTACAGTGGTACCTCTGGTTGTAAACGGAATCCTTTCTGGAGGCTCGTGCGCAACATGAAAAAAGTGCAACCCGCAGCAGCGTGTCTGCGCACGCGCGGGCTGTGATTTGCCACTTCTGCGCATGTGCATTACATCATTTTGTGTGTGTGTGTGTACTTTCCAGTACTTCCGGGTCACCACGGGACGTAACCTGAAATAACGTAACGTGAAGCGGACGTAACATGAGGTATGACTGTAGTTGATGCCAATGTTGGATCTGTTTGTGGTGTAGGGATGGTGTGGAGAAATGTGATTTGATTCACATTTAAAGGAGCATCTATCAAATCTGTCCTCTCCAAAGCAACATGAGATCTGAAGCACAGCCCTCATTCAAAATTCACACTTATACACATTTTGCAATTATCCACTTCCCCAAGCAACAAATGTTTACAAAAATACATGCATTAGGTAAAAGTGTGCATAGTGCTAAAAGAGAAAGTGTGAAGAACAGCATGCGTCCCACTTCCTCTTTCACTTTTATGTGCTTTTCAAGTCTCAGGTTAGCAGCTTGGGTGTTGATCAGAGTTTTGAAAAGCACATAGAGGTGAAGAGGAAGTGGCAAAGAGCACCACCCTTCCAACTTCCTCCTTCAGCTCTATGTACTTTTCAAAGGAGGGGGTGGAAGGCAACTACCTTTACCACCTAATGGTGAAGGGGCCATGAGGAAGAGTCCAGAGGCTTGGTGGGCACCAGAGTAAGACCTCAACAGTACTACTGCATCAGCAGACACTACACTGATGACCCCAGTTTATAATGCTGCCCTCTAGCTGATGGTATGAAAGAAATGGAGCATTGAGACTTCAAGCTACCAATGCTTTGTTCTCACCCTGTTCGAAAATCTACATGCTCATAGGAACTGAATAATCCAAGTTACAAAAACCCGATATGTCAGCAGAGTAGACATTGCTATCAGATCTATTAAATGATGTAGATGCCAGTCAGAAAGACAATCATTCTAAAGAGGCTGTGGATGTTTGTCCTTGGCTGTAGCTTGATGCTAGAGCTAAGCCAGGATGACAAACAAGGGATTCACCAGGTCAAACAGGTTACTCCCATAGAAACTGCTCAACTACTCCAACTCTTATATGCATATAATTGCTTTGGGCCACATGTTTGTTTGCTAGGTGTCCTTTACCTTTCCCATGGGACTATACTGCGGAGATGAAGTGTTTTGCTGCATGAAATATTAGGCTCACCTCTGAGTTCATCATTATTTATCCCATCACTCATGCTGGGTGAGTAACTTCTGACAGAGAGAAAGAAGGCAAGAAACCACGATTCCAATCTATGGTATGATGCTTCCAGTTCTCCCCTTGCAACATAATGGGACAGATATTATCCTACGGTAAAATAAAAATAAAAATGGTGTCCTTAAATCCTGCAACAAACATGACGACAATGCAGATTACAATGAAATCAAGGACATTTTATACAAAGATTCCCAATGATAAACATTTTAAACCCTGTTCAGGTCTCTAAAAAACAGTCAGTCAGTGGTCAGGACAGGGGTTTTCTTTTTGGAAATCTACCAAAGAATAAACTAAAATAAAATAAGGATTATGGGGTTTTCTAAGGACGGTGTGTGCTGTGTCTCGTTGGTGTAGTGTTGGTAGAAATGCTCTGCAGGGGAAGGAAGAGAAAAATGAAGGGTTGAGGAGGGGCAGTGAGAAACGTCCCTATTTTCATCTGAAGAATGTTGGAGGGTATGCGTTTACAAAAATACTACACACACCCCAGTGTTGGTGTTACGCAGACAAGAAAGTCCAACTACATTGACAGAAGTTTGATACATTCCCAGGAGTAGCTTGGCAACAGTTTATTTCCCCAGATTCATGTACAGGAGACCTTAGGTGCTTGAAGAAACGGTTGAGGAACTATTGTCTGTAGATGATTGGGCCTTAGTAGGTAATTCTCAAGGGAATATACAACAGTGATGGATCATTTTTCAGCAGCATGTACACTTTTCTTTTGAGCTAATCATTAGCCTGAAAAAGAGAGGTTTTATATCAAACAACCGAGGTTAAGATTTATGCTCCACCAGAAATTACTGTTGGAGACCAGCTGGGGGATATATTCACATACTTGGAAAGTACCTTGTCTCATGAATCAAATATTGATGATGAAATCACAAATCAAATGGTCAAGAGTAGTGTAGCATTGGACAGACTTTATGAGTAGCTTTGGGAGAAGACAGGTGTAAGCCATGGTATTGACTCTCCTTTATGCTTGTGAAACCTGGACAACACATAGCTAGCATATTAAGAAACTGAACCATTTTCATCCAAGCAGTTTGAGAAAATCAATGAAAATGACACTGGAGCCCAGAATTCCCAGCACTGACATTTTGTCTGAGGCCAAGTTGGAAAGTGATAGAACCTAGGTCAGAGATAGCTTAGTTCTGATAGGGGAATCTTAATTTTTATTTGTGATTATGGTGTCTCCAATTAAATTCTTTTGAGAGAATTGATAATGAGCAGCGTTTCTAACTGGAGTCATATAATACTGATTCCCTGGAGGCTGCACTGGCTGCGAGGTTTTGATACTAGCATATAAAGGGATACGGGCCATGCTGTGGTCTAAACCAATGAGCCTCTTGGGCTTGGCAATCAGAAGGTCAGTGGTTCGAATCCCCACAACAGGGTGAGCTCCCATTGCTCTGTCCCAGCTCCTGCCAACCTAGCAATTCGAAAGCACATCAGTGCAAGAAGATAAATAGGTACTGCTGTGATGGGAAGGTAAACAGCATTTCCGTGTGCTCTGGTTTCCATTGCGGTGTTCCGTTGTGTCAGAAGTGGTTTAGTCATGCTGGTCACATGACCCAGAAAGCTGTCTGTGGACAAACACTGGCTCTCTTGGCCTGAAAGCAACATGAGCGCTGCAACCCCATAGTCGCCTTTGCCTGGACTTAACCGTCCAGGGGTCTTTTACCTTTATAAAGGCCTAAATGATTTGGGGCCCAAATACTTAGAGAAGCACTTCTTCAAGCTCCTTCTGGCTTGGGCTTAGAGAGGTGTTGGAAAGTCCTACATCCAGTCCCATGAATACAGCAGAAACTTATTGTGCCAAAACAGTTTCTTTTCACTGGTGGTGCTCCACCTGTGAAATCCCTTCCCCTAGGAGATTCAAGTCTCAACTTGAATTTCTGGTAAAGCATGAGACTCGTAATCTCAGGGTCATGGTTTTTGAGCCCCACGTTGGGCAAAAGATTCCTGCATTGCAGGGGGATGGACTAGATTACTCTTGTGAACCCTTCCCAACTCCATGATTCTATAAGTCTTTTCAATTATGTTTGGGTAGGGTTTGCATGTGTTCCCCTGCTTGCACAACCACAGGGATTAGACCACAAAGAAGCACTACAGGACTCTGCACCAAGAGATTGGACTATCCAGTAACATATTCTGCTGCAAGGACTGTCACCCAAAATGTACAAGGCAAAAACAATGTGCTCTTCCTCTTTAGGAAGAGGAATGAGTTACAAGTTGCAACCAGTCCACTCCCCATCTCCAATAATAAAGTGTGCATTTTAAACTAAAAGCCAATATTGTTTCCCCTCCCCCTGTTCTTTTAGAAGATAGAGCTCTAGGCTTTCTCTTAATTAGCATGAAGATAAAAGAGCAATTTCTTCCGAAGCAGATATCAAAAGAATCAATTAGTATGCCACAACAAGGGACAATTAGAACTCAGGTGAAAGTGTCAAGTCCTTTGTGAAAATGCATGACAAACTATGGGTTACAAGAATATTTAGATTTATTTTTTTTAGGCAATTCCTTCAATGTTATGGTAATTTGCTAAAGGCATCTCCCTATACAAAAAATATTGTAATAAGGGGCAATTCAATTTATTTAAGTTCATCTTAAAGTGGCTGGGGCAATCCAGCCAGATGGGTTAGGTTCAAATAATAAAATTAATTATCATAGTAATCATCTTGTATGCATTGTGGGAGTAGGGGAAATTTAGAGTGGTGGAAGCTCATCCTCCCTACTCTACCTGCCCAGTATCCATACTGGTTGGAACATATGCATTGTGCACCTTATGCTCAGAAGCCACCGGGTACAGCAACCCAAAATTGAACATCCAGTGTATGGAGATGGCCAGTTCTACAACCATGATTGTGGGGCCCTGCCCAAATGATCACAAAGCAAACTTCTTAACTGACATAGGCTCTGGGTTTTGAGGGCTGAGTCTCTTTGAGACCCCTCAATTGTTTTTGAGGGGGTTGGGGGCCCCATTGTTAAGTCTGAACATGGAGCTGGATGAGGAGTGACATCAGGACATCACATTGGGGCCCTCAATGTTCTTCAGAAGATGGTGCCTCTGTTCACACAGCTTCCATGTAGAGACCAACTACAGAAAGCTCTTTATCAGCAATGTTTCTATGCTTAAAAAAAATTATACCATGGTCAGAGAATCTCAAGCCTAGGGATCAAATGTGCCCCTCTGGTCTTTCTATCTGCTCCTTGGGGCTCTCCTCATTCACATCCCCCCTCCCCAGGCCACACTGCTAAGGAGTCTGTATCTGCACCCTCCATGGCTGGAATGGGTCCTTGAACGCCAATAAAGCTTCTTGTTTGTCTGATTGGAGGATAAGAGGGGTGTGTGTGAGTATGTGGAGAAGACAGTTTACTGGACAAAGCAGACTTTCATTTCTCTGCCCACTTTTGTGTATAGACCCCCCACCAAAGGAATGAGGTCCCCAGGAGGTTCCCTGGCTTAGATTTATACCCTGCCCTTCGATTGAAAGATCCTAACGTTGGCTTCAACAGAGCACTGTAATCATGCTGGTAGCTTAAGAAATACCAAACAGATTTATTTCAAAATCACTGCTTTGAGCTCTGGACACCAAGGGAATTTAAGGAGCGCCTTCCGAGTATGATCTGTTAAGGGATTTGCTTCCCTTTCCTGATTTTTCTAAAGACCTTTTGTACATCAGAAATCCTTGGGTTTTTCTGGAGTCTCACTTGCATGGATGGTGCCATTCAGGCTATATACAGACTCACCATTGCAATATATGTGCTCTTAGTATATAGGATTTTCTCCGTATTAATAGACCCTATAGAAATACTGCTTTTTCACCCTCACCATAAAAACTGCCCAATTATGAGCAGGTTTAAGTAGATTGCAACATTTCTTGATGACAACATGCTGGAACTAGATTTAAGATAAGCTTATGTGAGTGTTGAACTGAATGCACCTGCAGTAAATAAATTGAAGCACTCACTCAGAAAACTAGTCAGAGCAGGAATTAAGAGGCACTGACAGCATGGAAGATTAGCCTTGAAATAAGATTTGAAATGATGTTAATATAGCTCACTTATTATGTTTACGGCCAAACATCAAAGCGATATTAAAACCAGTAAATAGGACTGCATCAGGAGCAAAGACAATGGTTTGGCAAAGAAATCATGAGGTAAGTCTCAGCTGGAGAATTGGGTAGTAAATAATGGTGCGGAAACAGTGTATCAGAAGAAGAAGAAAAACAGAAGCAGAGGAAATGGTTTGCCACTTATATGGGCCTCATTTATTGAGCACAGTGGTTTTCAAATCGTCTTTCAGAAAGCCTGGATTTCTTTGAAAGTTTATCAGGGGCTCTTCAATGAGGGGAGAGGAATCTCAGAATAAGCTTGCCTACCAACAATCTTTCCCTGCCATGCACAGAAATAAGAAAGTGTATGTACATAAGGTTGCACTGGTGTTATTCAGGGTGGTGAGGAAGTATTATGCACAGAAGAAGCAAAGTGCATTTGGGTATGAATGAATGAATTTATTAATACGGTAACAGACCAGCGTCAACACACACAATATCACAGATCATAAAAAATATCAGAAATACAAGGGACAATATGAATATAACATTGGCCAGTCTGACGAAGCACTATATGCACACTTCCACGACTCGCCACCCATCGTGGAAGAAAACCATCTTATACCCACCAGACTCTCAAAAGACAAGGGATGTAATTATGCAGGTCTGTGCCTATTGCGTCTTTCTAACAAGCTGGACCTGGTCATACTAAACGGGCGCAAGAATGGGGAGACTTGTGGGGAATTTACTTTTATATCAAATGCAGGAGCTTCCACTATCGACTATGTTATGGTATCATTTAATCTCCTAAATAGAGCCCTTGAGTGCAAAGTGGAGGAGAGGGTTGATAGTGATCACTTACCGCTCTGCCTCCTCCTGGATGCAAGAAAAGACTTATTTTGCAACGATAAACTTGAAGCCCCCAGGTCCTGCAATATGGAGTTGAGATACTCACGTATTAGATGGTCCGAAAAGCTGAACATTTGGGTATGTGCGCTTTCTCCCACATGAGGTATCAAGGAATATTTTCAACAACACTAAACATATTTCAACGATGCTCATTTCCAACTGAGGATGCTTAGCATTGCTGTCTGACTTTGATGTCTGGTTTATGATCTTGTCCCTGCAAAGAGTGCATTTCCTTCAAGTAACCACTGAGGTCCAACAATGGAAGGGAAGGTGATTGCCCTCTCTCTCGCCTCCCTGGTGAGAAATTAAGAAGGTGAAGCTTATGGCTTCATTTCCATGCCAGAAGATCTCCAACTGGCTCAATTTATTTTATTTAAATAAACTAGGTGTCACATAATACTTATTCTGCCTTCGTAAGATATCAATCTGTTTGTGCGGCGGCACCCACACTTGGGAACCCCCTTCCTATGGACGTTAGGCAAGTTCCCCCACTGTGCTCTTTTGGTGCCTGCTAAAAATGTTTTTGTTTAGGTAAGCTAGGCAGAATGTTGACATGTGCTTTAATCTGGTTTTCAATTTATCACCGATTTTAATTAGTTTTTGAAATGTTCCAAATAGTAGTTTTTAATAGTTAAAAAAACGATTGCTTCGGTCTTTTTGTAAAGCATTCTGAGGGGGCTTTTGTTGTTTCCTACAATCAAGTGGTATATAAATTTCATGAAATAAAATAGTTAAATAAATAATCCAGAGAAATAGTGCCAATCAATATCCCCAGCACACCTAGCCATTCCATGTGCTCTAAAATTAGTTGTCCTTTCTGACAAATAACCTTATCTGTGTATCAGCAACTAGCAGCAAGGACATATCACTCACCCTCGTGCCAACTAGGTGTTTGGGACTGTAGCCCTCATCATCCCCAGCCAACATTGCTTGTGCCAGCTGGTGTTGATGGGAATTGTAGTGCAACACACCCAGAGAGCACCAGACATACAGACTCCACCCCACCCCGAAAAGCAAGCAAACATGCCAGAGACAAAAGACCGGGGGGGGGGGGGAGGCAAAAGAAGAAGAAAAGTGTGGGAAAATTAGGAGCGATCGAAGGGAACACTCAGACGAGAAAGAAATGCTACGAGTCAGGTTTATCTTTGTGCATGTGAGACTTCTATTAAAGGCATGAGAGCTGTGCATGTACATATATAGACACACATAAATATAATCTTAAAGAATCTTGTGGCACCTGAAGACTAATAAACTTATTACTGCCTAAGTCTTTGTGGACTATAGTCCACTTGATCCCATGGCATGGTCTATAATCCTAAAATGTCAGTATGGTGCTATTGAGTGTATCCATGCTGGAGGAATCATTCTGCCACAGACAGGGAAGTTTTTAATGTTTGATGTTTTATTGTGTTTTTAATATTCTAGTGGGAGCTGCCTAGAGTGGCTGGGGAAACCCATAAATAATAAAAATTATTATTAATACAAGAACACTTCTGTATTATTATTATTATTTTTAAACTATTTGGAGGAGGGGTGTTTCATAACCCTCTGCAGCATACTGGGTTCTGTGGCAAATGTTCCACAACTGACAATGTGGAAAGATTATTCGAAGAGATCCAATTTCAAAGTTCCTAATACAGCTGAGTAGTCAGCAATCATCTTTCTTCTACCTGTATGAAAACACTCCTAGCCATAGTCTGTTTCCTGACGGCTGAAACAAAAAGCACTAGGCAAGGTGTCAAAAATATGATTGGCATGGCCCTCCCCACATTCAGAGTTGCATGCACAGAGGAGATCCCCATAGGCTTCCATGGAGACCTTAACTGCCCTCCCCTCCTGCCCCCAGTCCTTAGAGAGGTGCTCATTTAGAGTCAGTGCACTGCAATGCTTTCAGTAATTAAAACAGTGGGATCATCAAAGGGCACTCCCACAGTGAGATCCAGCAGTCATGCTCTTACCAAGGGCAGCCAGCTCAGGTTACTTGTTTCTCAGCTCTTAGCCCCACGTTGAGGTTCCTTGCTATGTGGTCACACACTGGTTGTTGGCCATCAGGTAATATATGTACTCTTTCTGTACATGTTAGTATTGGTGGGAAAGGAATTCAATTTCCTAGCAGTAAAAATGGCAATGTGGTCACCAAGCCAATTGCAATGAATCAGTCACCATAAGCAAGCTGCCCTCAACTCTCCCCAAAGTCCATTTGGTTGTTAGCTTTGTTGGGGGATCCTCACTGGATACACAGACACATTGCAAGAGAGCTTAGAGAAGAAAGGTGGGTGAAGTTTCTGAGAGGAGGAAGTGGGTAAGCAATAACCAGGGGGAGGAAGTTGCAGGAAACACAGGAACTTTGCAAGCCTCTCCCAAAATTGGAAAAAGATGTCCGAGATTGCTCAGAGGCATTACTAGCTGAAATTAAACAAGCATCATGATGTCTGTTGTTGTTGTTGCTATTGTTGTTGTTGTTTAGTCATTTAGTCGTGCCCGACTTTTTGTGACCCCATGGACCAGAACATGCCAGGCACTCCTGTCTTCCACTGCCTCCCACAGTTTGGTCAAACTCATGTTTGTAGCTTCGAGAACGCTGCCCAACCATCTCGTCCTCTGTCGTCCCCTTCTCCTGGTGCCCTCAATCTTTCCCAACATCAGGGTCTTTCCCAGGGAGTCTTCTCTTCCTGCCAAGGGATATGGGGGTGGTATTAGCCTCTGCTCCCTGAACTGAATTGGGACACACAAATACAAATCCTGTGGTCACAAGACTTCATGCTTTGCTGGTGATTTGATTTTGAAAGTGGGGGAAATTCCCTAGGAAGGATTCTTAAAAATTAAGAATATTTTACAAATTTATAAACCACTTCACAGCTTGAAACCATCAAAATACAGGACAAAATCAAAATCAAATACAAAAATATTATTCTTAAAAACAATTAAACCATTTATACAAAGTCTGCAAACAATAAAACAGAAATGTCTTCAGTAACATCATGATGCTGTCTAGGTTTGTCAAAACAAACCTAGACAGCATCTTGAAAAGCAGAGACATCATCTTGCCAACAAAGGTCCGTATAGTTAAAGCTATGGTTTTCCCAGTAGTGATGTATGGAAGTGAGAGCTGGACCATAAAGAAGGCTGATCACTGAAAAATTGATGCTTTTGAATTATTGTGCTGGAGGAGACTCTTGAGAGTCCCATGGACTGCAAGAAGATCAAACGCATCGATTCTTAAGGAAATTAGCCCTGAGTGCTCACTGGAAGGACAGGTCGTGAAGCTGAGGCTCCAATAGTTTGGCCACCTCGTAAGAAATGAATTTCCAGATCATGATGTGTTATATCTTCTAGTTTAGAAGCTGTAGGAGAGCCCCTTCCCCATTCAGGTGGTCTACCCAAGTGTGGGCAAACCCCATTTTGAGTTTAGAGGCATCAAAATGGATCAAATTGGGCAATGCTGTCCAGGTCCACAGAGTTCACATTTCCCCCGATTACAAAGCACACTGAAGTCAGTATACAGCAATCACCGATTTATGTTTCAGGAATGGTCCCCAACAGACTGCTTGCTGAATGAACAAATCAGTTCTCTACTAGTCATCCAAGGCAGTATGTGAGGGACAAAACCTCACACCACACAAACATCCGAAGAGAATTTTATTCTGGAAGGTAATCGGGATTTAAGGTCAAGTGCATATAATTCTCAATTATCTATGGCTAATTATTTTAAAATATTTCATTTATTGTAAGTAATTATTAGGATTAGGCTTCCTGACAGTGCCTATGGATTAATGAAATCCATTGCCAAAACCAACGCAGAAATCAAATTTCATTTTTGCAGTTTTATATATGCAAAAGGTTATCTCTGCTTCTCCACAAAAGAAAATAATAGATTTCAAGACTGCAGTGCAGATACCGCTTAATTTCCATTCCACCAGTGTGATCCCTTTCACTTTTTTTTAATGAATACTTTAAAAGGACCCATTTTTAATTTTCTCTGGCAGGAGATGGGGACCATCTTCCTAATGTATCATCTTAGAACCTACATGCAGATTATACGTTAATATTCTTTTCTGAAGCTCATTCAGTACTGCTTACTGCTTCTTGTTATTAATGTTCTATTGAGATTAACTCATTTTTCATTGTATAGTCTAGAAAGAGAACAAAACCATTTTGACTTTTTTTTAAAAAAAGACATTCTTGCCCAATGAACACCTCCGTTTTCCTGTGGTATGTAATCTTATTTTCTTTAAAATATATACTTAACTTATTATTCTTTAAAGGGGTCTGATTTATTGCTAATGAAATGAATGGGAAAATGAAGTTAACAAATGCCTAAACTTACTGGAGTCCATTCTATCCCAAGCCACTTCACAAAGTAGAATAGACAAAACTTGGTAATACCATCTCAAGAGCACTGCTGTGTGTGTATATGTGTGTGTGTGTGTATTTGGGTTTGCTAAAAAAGAATGTGCATTCATGCGTGCAACAACAAAAAAACAAAAAAAAAACCCCACAAAACCCAATTACGAAAGGACTGCCGGGGTCTTTTTGACTCTAGCAGTAAATGTTACACAAGGGCATTAACACACAAGGGCATCTGTTTCAAGTTGGTTTTTATCTTGACATAGAACTGAACACTCTCATAGTGTAATCTTCCAATACCGATTTCCCATTTGTAAAGCGCTCTCTCTCTCCCCCCCCCCCTCTCTCTCTCTCTCTCTCTCGTGTGTGTGTGTGTGTGTGTGTCTGTGTGATAGTCCTGTGCTGCCAGCCACGGCAGAGCACAGTGGAGGGAGAAGACAGCCAACCAGCCAAGTCTCAGGGGGGTACTTGCCTGAAGGCAGAGTCCGTATACAAGGTCCAGTCCAGTCCTAAGGTCAGAAGTATCTCAGTTCATGTAGTCAGATGATCTGGAGGTCAAGAGAGCGGAAGATTGCAAGAAGCAACAAGGTCTGGTGAGGAACAACGAATGTTGTTTCCAGCAACTAAGTGAGGCTGGAAGCCCTGCTTAAGAAAGCTGGAGCCAGCTGCTTCTTATCAAGAGCAAGAAGGCTGATCAGCAGCCGGTGGAGTCACTTCGCCTTCTGCTCCTTCAGGCTGCTGCTCAGCAGGTGAAGCCAACTCCTATGACTCTCTCTCTCTCTCTCTCTCTCTCTCTCTCTCTCTCTCTCTCTCTCTCTCTCTCTCTCTCTCTGTATGTCTCTGTGATGATTCCTGTTAGACCTCTGGGTCTTTACTGGACCCCTTCCATTTTTTATTTTACTCTCACCTCAGTATTTTATGCAGGAATGGTTTTATCGTTTTTTATTTCCTCTTCTTAAATTAACATTATGGAGCCAAATAGACCCTAATAGCTTTTGTGTTAGACTATGTCTGAATTTGATGTTAATTATTTTATTTCCCTGCTCCTGTTAAACTGGAGTCATCCTGAAATCAGTCAAAATCTTTGTTTCCAGCTAGAAATTTAAGGGGGCTATTGGACCCCAAGAACAGATTGATAATGCAATAAAAATAAAAATAAAAATGGAAGCAAATAATAAGAGATACCATCTCTAGTACCCTGTACTTAAAAAAAAAAAATCTAAAGGAATTCCATTTGCTGAAGGACTAAGATGCATAAATGTAACCCTGCTGATAAATTGTACAGGAAAATTAAACTTTGCTAGTGTGCTGTATAGGAAATTTAGCTGAATCTTGTCAATGAAACTTTCTTGTGAAAGGGACAAATGCAAACCGTTTCCTCCGTTCAGCTACTAAAACCAAACCAATAAAATGCCAAGTTTGATCTGACCCTGGTTTTGCTGAGATCCATCCTGCTTGATTTGGATGAAAAATTTGAAAGAGAATCTTTTAAGCACTCTGATTATTCTTTGGAAAGAATTTGGTGTCTACATTGATTTATGAGAGTGATCAATAACTGGAACAAAATCAAGGATGTCTACCTCGTTTTAATATAACACAAATATTGGCTTTGTGCTCTGAATTTGATAATTTGTTAACCTCCCTTGCTTCACGTTACACTTTAAGTAGAAGGGGCACAAGATAATCTTTCATGGATTTACACAGTGTCAAGTCCCAGGGCCTGTTCAGTTTTCAGATTGCTACTGCAGCATCTATTCCAAATGATTCCACTGAAGATGCAAAATTGATGTGTTTTGCTCAGAAAGAGAAGCCAGCCTTACGCTCTAAAAGACTGAATGAATACCTATCTATCAGAGGGATTAGTTCATTAGAAAAATAATGATGAGGAGAGAGTTCATTCCACAGCACATACTAATTCCTCCAGATATATCTCATGCTTTTAAGAACATAGATTTAATAGGAATAAGAATTTACAATGACAGCATCTTTGTCCTGGCAAAATGCAGAACAGGATGGTGAGGGGGATTGGGAGGCAATCCCCCCCCAGTACTGAAATGACTTCAAATCAGTCCATTATAATCCATTGTGGCCTAACAGGATGGTCCTTCTGGAATTCGTCACCCACACACAAATTTGTAAATCTGTTTGTGCTTTGCTACCCAAAGTTACAATTACATAAACTTTCACACACCCTTTTACACACATTCAGTACTGTACAGCAATACATGCAGGCCAGGGCAATCAATCAATCAATCAATCAGTCAGTCAGTCAGTCAGTCAGTCAGGGGTTATATTCTGATGAGGGAGTGAGCTTTGTTCCATGTGTTAAATTTCTGAAATAGAAAGAAAAAATTAGGGAGCATGGGGGGTGGATGGCAAGCCTTGTGGGGAACTACTTTTCCATCACCCTTTATCAAATATCATGCAGGTAGCTATGTTCAGAACTAGGGCTTCTGGGCTACCCTGACACAAAATCTCTTGTTTCTAGAACAGGCTTCCTTAGCCTCAGCCCTCCAGATGTTTTTTGGCCTACAATTCCCATGATCCCTAGCTAGCAGGACCAGTGGTCAGGGATGATGAGAATTGTAGTCTCAAAACATCTGGAGGGCTGAGGTTGAGGAAGCCTGTTCTAGAGCCTCAGAACCTGTTGCTCTCTGAGGGACGAGTCCTTGTACTTCCAGGTTGCAGCTCTGTGGATGGGAATTGGAAGCGACAACATGAATGCCTTGCTCTAGTTTGTTCCTCCTTTGGGGTGGGATGAGGATAGGGAGTGAGGAGAAAAAAAGGAAAGGAAAGAAGCGAGAGGAAGTTTCTCAAGCCAAGTCAGCAATGCCTTCTCTGTAGGAGAGGGGGGACAGGCCTTTAGAGAGGACAAACTGCGCCCCCTATTGAATTAATACAGGATGTAACATTTTACATTGAAACACAGTATGGCACAGTTCCTTATTTTACAGAATGGGTAGCAACCCTAGCACCATACACCTGGAGTATCTCCATATACACGGTACATTGGTCCATCTAGCTCAGTATTGTATACACACTAACTGGCAGTAATTCTCCATTGTGCCATGCAGAAGATGCTCCCACCCTTTCTGGAGATGCTGAGGGCACAACTTGGGGCATTCTGCATGCAAAACAGTTGTTTTGTCACTGAGCTACAGCCCTCCATTGGGCTGTGCATCACTGACCAGAGTTATACCACAATCCTAAGTATCCCCACTCAGAAATATGTCCTGTGGGATTCAATGGGACTTACTCCTAGGTAAGTGGGGTTAGGAGTGCACCCTTAATATGCTAAATGAAATCATCAGAAACAAAAGGTCTGTCTATAGGCAAGCCCAGCATACAGAACCAGCAGCGAGTTCCCAGTTTTTGCCTTCTACAATATGATAGAAAATTTACAGGAATAAAACCATTCTTCAGTTTACGTACACTGTTATCACATAAATTATTTTGTGTATTTTCTATATTTACAGGCATCTTATTGTAGATTACAGTGGGGTTTTAGTTCGAGGACTGCTGTTTTCACCACTAATTGATGAGTAACAATGAAAGCAGAGGAAAATAACAAAGCAAAGCAAAAATGAGAATAGTGCAATGAAAACAGTAATGTGATCATAGTAATAAGCACCAGAAGTCTGCTACTGGCTGCACCAAGGGAAAAATATATGCCCAGGCTTTTAACAGAAGTTATCTTTGAAATTATCTCTCTCATAGTGTTTCCACTGGTGACCTCAAGTCAACATTCCTATTTGTGAAAACATTTATTGTGATGGTTTTCCGAGATGTTTTGCATTTACAAGTCCCTAATAAGAGTCTGATATTACTTTCCATGGGGTAAGTGGGATTTAAGTCTGAACCCTGCTGGTCACAATTTTAAAGGGTTCATCCATGCAGCCTCAACCTTACATATTTTTTAATGCTGCCTGGACCAAAGCTTTCATAACAATTATGTTTATATTTAGGAATTATCAATCTAGTTGGTTTCTTAAGAACACTTAAACAAAAGCACCTCATTAAATGCCATGTGTATATCTGCATATTCTTTTCCTAAGTAGTACTAAGTTAAAGCAGAGTATTCGAGATTGAAATACAAGAGTACAGAGTGCTGTCTTCCAGTTCTCACCACAAGCCACATTTCTCAACACTGTGACAACACCAAGGTGTCCTCAACCCCTGGCCTACCTGTCAGTATGCCAAGTCCAAAGTCCAAGGGTCCATCCACCCAAGCAAAGTCCAAAGTCCAATGGTCAGGAAACAAGGTTCAGGGTCAATCCAAGTAGCCAAGTCTGAAGTCCAACAGTCAGGATACAGTCTAGAGTCAAACCCCAAACACAGTCCTGTGGAGGTCCAGGAGCATCCAAGTCAAGTTCCATCAATGTGGGCAGTTGAACAGACACAACACCTCCGCCTCTGCTGTCCTTTTGTACTTTGCATGCTGATTGCAATGCCTGTGCTTGACAAAGCATGTGACCCACACCTGTTCCAAGCCTACTCCAGCTGAGGAATCACACCCCTCCTCTCAGAGCTAGCGAGTCCCACCTGGCTAGCTAGAGAGTCGGGCTGTGGGCCCTTGCCTGCCTCAGCCTCCTGGAACACCCCTCCCTTGGCTCCCAATGCCTCAGAGCCCACCATGTTTGAAGAAGTGTGCATGCACACGAAAGCTCATACCAAGAACTGACTTAGTTGGTCTTTAAGGTGCTACTGGAAGGAATTTTTTCATGTTTGTGGAGACAGGGATCCCTCTGGCTCTGGTTCCTGTGCACTAACCCCCATCCCATCGTCATCCTCCATCATTCCATTCCTACACCAACTTCTCCTTCCTCATCCTCTGCTTGCCCTGATCTCTCACAGTTCTGGCTACACCCCTCGCCAGGATCCTTTTCCTCCTCCCTGTTGTCCTGCCAGTTCAGGGTTTAATGACACTTTTACTGCATGTTGATTTGATTAGATTATTTCTACCCCAGCCAACTCTCATGTTTTGACAACCACTACTCTCCAGTTTCTCTAGTATAGAATGTCTTCTCTAGTATAGAAGCTTTATTTATTTTTAACAGTTCAGCCACTGTTTTATGTGCATTTCAGAGATTTACTTTCCGAAACTTACTGTGACCAAATCTTTATGTTTTTTATGTCAATAATATTCTCTCCATTCTCAAGGCAAACTCAGTCTATGACTGAGGTATTTGAACACAGAGTCATTGCTTCACTCTGGCGCTGCCTTCCAAATCTTTTGAATAAGGACCCCCTATAAGAGATTTTAAGAGTAAGGGCAAAGGTTTCCATTTCAATTTAGCTTATAGCTCAGCCATATTGATTTTCCTTTTGATCTTATTGTAAGGCACCTTGAGATTCCCTTGTGATATGTCTCCATAAAAGACTCTTGTACTATGTTTAGAGATCTTTCACATATTTCAAGTACTTGTCATTAGATTTAAGCTGTAATAGCATCAATAAGATTTCTATAGTAAATCCGGCTTTTTTGTTGTAACAACCTGTATTATTTCATACTAGTGAAATTACAGGCATTGTATGACACAGAAAGAACATATTCTCTTCAATGGGCATCTTCTACTACAGTTTCTTAAATAGCACATGGATCTTCCCCATTCACAAAGCATTTCCTGAAACTCTTTTTCATATACGTATAAAGGAATGCACTTGCAAAGCTCTCCTTCCATTAAAGTGAATCGGGAATTCCACACACACAGAAGCTCCATTCTAGTACATATGGGGATCTGAATAATGGTGATAGGATAGTGTTGGGTTGCTCCACGCCATACATTCCAGACTCATGGGAAGGCAGCACATTTAGTTCATGTCAGGATAACATTATTATGCTTACTTAAGACAACTCAAACCCAGACCAGCAATCCCTGGAAAACAATACAGAATAATAAAATCTGGCAGTTTAAAAATTCTTCACAACATCATTAATTAAAAGTGGATTAACTTTTTTCTTGTAAAATGAAAAGTAGGAAATTAACCTAAGCAATGCTATTACACTTGAGGCCATATTTATGATAATTTGTTGGAACCCTAGTTTAAAAGACATTTCTCAGATCTTTTCTGAACAGTCAACCTCTACCAAAGTGCATATCTTGCCCCAAGCCTTTTCCCATTAGCTTCAGTCTGTGGGCAATTTGGAGAGATTCCCACGGGGAGAGGAAACATTGCAAGTTAACCTTTCTGATACCATGGTGTCAGAGCTGCCCTTCGGTCCCAGCTCACAGAGGACCAACGCCAGGCTGTGTTTATGTACAAAGGTCTTTATTGAAGTTCAGTTTCCATTTCAAAGCCGCAGCGCGCAGCTCTACGTCCTAAACCCTAGACCGGCGAAGTCCCGTCTGAGTCTCCTCCCCTCTGACACCAGTTTAATATCCTAGCCCTGCTCCACCTTTTCCGCTGCTCTCTCTTTCTCTGGGTCCTTCTGCCCGTTGGTGCATTCCCCTTTCTAGACTCCTCTGACGCTGTCACTTAGCTCCTCCCCCTGCCTCCGGCGAGCTTTGGGACCCGGCTCCCAGTCCTCCTCCTCTGCGGTCCCGCGCTCCTGTACATTTGAACTTGCTTCTCGCGCCAATCCAGTGACCTTCCTCCTAACCGTTACACTACTCCTGTCACTGCTTCCCTCTTCCGGAATACTGGCCGGATCTGACCTCCCCTCCGTTGTCCGACTCTCCGATGGAGGCGTGGTCAGCCCTGCCTCGTCTTCTCTCCCTGGTGGGGAATCCACTGGCCCTGATACTTGGGACTTTTCCCCCTCACTATGCTCTGGTGGGGAAGCTGGTCCTGATTTCCAACTGCTGCTCTGGGAGTCCCTGCTCCCCCCTTGCTCCTGGGGCGTTCCCCTTGGGAACCCTCTACCCCTGGCCACTGGCGCCCCCTTCTGCGAGTCTTCCGATTCGCTGGAGAGACTCATGGAATCCCTTGGACCACTGTCATATTCTCCTACGCTCCCCTCAGATTCTTCCCCTTCGCTCTCCATCTCCTCTCTTCCTTGTGCCTCTCCTCCTGAGCCCCTGACACATGGTATCTCTGTTGGAACAATGATGTGCCATTCCACATGGAAAAAATCTTTGGTTACAAAGCACTGGTGATTCTATGGCTGCTTGCCACTAACCCTGGCTCACTTGCAAATATCAACAGTGAATATATTTTAAAAACCTTTTACATCCTGTTGCATTGATTCCTTGCAGGTGTGGGACTTCTGATGTGCAAACAATGCTTACCCATGTATCAGGCATGCTCTTTAATTCAGTCAAAGGTACAGATCTATCCATGGCAAGGAATGTACATAAGCTTCTATTGAACTGATCACACAAGAGCTCAGAATATATACGGTGCTCTGGAAAACGGCCTTTTATTCACAATTGTGCATTATTCTTTGGAAATCAATGGGCCTTCAATATGCATATAGCTGATTCAAGTATTGCAGCATGAAATACCTGAAAATGGAAAAGAAACACATAACTTCATATGTGCCTGGATATTTTACACCTTCATGCAAAGAATTAACTATGTTTAATAAATTATATGTTTTATTGCCCCATCTATTAAAAAGTAGACATATACTGCAAATTATTACATGGACTCCAATCAAGCAGTCTGCAAAATATTCATTATCGTGGTGTGGTACTCTTCAGAAATTAACGTTACCGAAAATGTGAGAAGCATGCAAAGAGCATCATTCTTGGGATTTCAGCAAATCACTGTGCAATTAAAATCTGGATTGCTAGGCAGACAAATACCCTCTAGAGAAGTGTGGACATTTTAAATGCAATCAGTTATCACAAGTATCCTGCAAGGCTACCTTTGTTTTCTTTGTATAAAATTGGGTCGAACTGTACTTATAACATGGCCACAACCAATACAAAACGTGTGTATTTATTGGAGCCCTTTGTTCTATGCCTGTAACACAAATTAAGTCATGTTTTATTCAGTTTATCTGGCTGACTATTGCAACAAACAATGCTGTAAAAACACTATTAACTTTGAGGGTCTCCTGGCAATTGTCATTAAATAATTGAAGTTTTTAATGAACTCACTAAAATTCCAAGCCATATATTTTTAAGTATTGAGGAATAGATTGTTTATAAATCATTATCCTAGTTCATTAGTCTTCTATTTAAAAAACAATTAAAAGGTTTCTGTCTGGCAAATTACAAGCCATGTATACAAGCTCCTCCAGATTGACTTCCTTACGTGATGTGGCCAGATCATTCTTTTGGAACATAAGCAGGCAAAATTCCTGTTCAAAAGGGTTGCTGTTTTGGAATTAAAATGGTTTGCTCCATTTCTAAAGCTTCATGCTTAAAATTTATTTGAGTTGCAATGCCCAGCTGTGAGTCAATAAGTTTTGATGCACACTTGTAAAAGATGGCATGTGCCAAGACAAACAGCCAAGTCTTACATTGGCACCATCCTTGGTTGCCAAATACCACCACTATTGATACTTCCCACTTTCTAGCACTCCAGTGAATGCAGGTTGGCCACTATTAGAATGGCCCACCATGCTCGTTGTTGTTGTTGTTTAGTCGTTTAGTCATGTCCGACTCTTCGTGACCCCATGGACCAGAGCACACCAGGCACTTCTGCCTTCCACTGCCTCCCGCAGTTTGGTCAGACTCATGTTTGTAGCTTCAAGAACACTGTCCAACCATCTCGTCCTCTGCCGTCCCTTTCTCCTTGTGCCCTCCATCTTTCCCAACATCAGGGTCTTTTCCAGGGAGTCTTCTCTTCTCATGAGGTGGCCGAAGTATTGGAGCCTCAGCTTCAGGTTCTGTCCTTCCAGTGAGCACTCAGGGCTGATTTCCTTAAGAATGGATGTGTTTGATCTTCTTGCAGTCCATGGGACTCTCGAGAGTCTCCTCCAGCACCATAATTCAAAAGCATCAATTCTTTGGCGATCAGCCTTCTTTATGGTCCAGCTCTCACTTCCGTACATCACTACTGGGAAAACCATGGCTTTTACTATATGGACCTTTGTTGGCAAGGTGATGTCTCTGCTTTTTAAGAAGCTGTCTAGGTTTGCCATCGCCTTTCTCCCCAGGAGCAGGCATCTTTTAATTTCGTGACTGCTGTCACCATCTGCAGTGATCATGGAGCCTTCATTTCTTCCCCTTCTATTTGCCAGGAGGTGATGGGCCCAGTGGCCATGATCTTCGGGGTTTTTTATGTTGAGCTTCAGACCATATTTTGCACTCTCCTCTTTCACCCTCATTAAAAGGTTCTTTAATTCCTCCTCACTTTCTGCCATCAAGGTTGTGTCATCTGCATATCTGAGGTTGTTGATATTTTTCCGGCAATCTTAATTCCGGCTTGGGATTCATCCAGCCCAGCCTTTCGCATGATGAATTCTGCATATAAGTTAAATAAGCAGGGAGACAATATACAGCCTTGCCATACTCCTTTCCCAATTTTGAACCAATCAGTTGTTCCATATCCAGTTCTAACTGTAGCTTCTTGTCCCACATAGAGATTTCTCAGGAGACAGATAAGGTGATCAGGCACTCCCATTTCTTTAAGAACTTGCCATAGTTTGCTGTGGTCGACCCAGTCAAAGGCCATGCTCACAGTCATGCTATGTCACTGCCTGGCATTTCAGGGAATTGTGGGCAATTATAATGTCAGCCACCCATAGCACCACTGCCATCATTTTCATATTCCTCTTGTGGAAAGCTCACCCACCTCTCACTGCATCCAGATGGAATTAAATAGGAGGAGACTGCCCATTGATGAGGAAAACTAACACTAGATTTCCATGGAACCCTCTCAGATGTGGAGATAGCTCTGTGGGCAGCAGCCCCATGGGGAAGATTAAAAACCAGACTTCAGTGCTACATCAGCACATGAGGCTCTGAAAAATATATATCGCTTTCCTGGGCTCCTGTGGATTGTGGGCATAATTGTTCCTGATCCACAAAAACATGTAAGCACGGATATGCATATGAAGCTCCTGTAGAAACCTGCTGTCCACATTCCTTTCAAGGACAGCATGTATCATTCTGCAGATGTTTGTCTTTCTATAGGTTAGTGATAATCCACATCTTCACCTGAGCCCACAGCAAAGCACTGTTTCAGAATTTCCCTCTTCTAGTCAAACAACAACAACAATGGAAGCCCTAATAAATTCAAACTTGAATATGCAGAAAAACAGGAAACAGCAGCAAGGAAAAGTGTGATACTTTAATATTCATATATTCACACCTGTATATATCCTGGACATATACCAGTTCAAGCTAGCACTGAATATTGTAACAGATGTAAAATTGGACATCCTGAGAATCTCAGGTTTTATTAAATAAGCACAAGAGTGCAGATTTCAATGTTATGCATCCTGGAATGGAAATGTGTGAACAATGTCTAGTGATGGTTTCGATAGTAGAGGTTTGATTCATCCTGCAGTAGTTTGCTTGTGTAGGCATGCTGCAGTGTTTTCCATGGCTGCCTATTTTTGTGGCTCGTATTATCAGTTCTTCTGCTTATCTATCAGCATTTCCCCATGGACTAACACTTCCCTTCCCTTCCCACCTTTCCCATACCCATATGGAAAATGCATTTCAAATTTTCTTGATCTCCTGAATCTTGGAAGCAGGTTCTGTTTTATAAAGCTAGTGGATTTATGCATTTCCCCCCTAATTTGCCTAACATACTCTGATGACAGAAGTCAAATTTCTGCATACAACTTTTAGTGATGGTGGCCACCAACATTTGGCGATGGTTAGCATCATATTATATATTACCTTTTCCCCCAACACAGATTTTACTCTGCACATATTGGAGCATGAAGAAAAGCGATACAACCTGAGGGTTTAATATGGCCCAAGTTTATTAACTACATCGGTACTAAAAGTTCAGAAAAGATCCTCAGACTGAGTGGGGGAGGGAATTCCCCTGTAAACTTCTAGGGATAGGGATGAAAATGGAGAAAAGGCAATCCTACCAACCCACCCGACCTCTACATCTAAAAGTGTCCCACTTCTGGGGCCACAAAATGAAACCATGAAATGGGAGTTGCAGGTTGGACACATTGAAGCGATGTGTGCCTTGCTCCTGATCATAGTAAGCCCAATTGTGTGTGGACAGAGGCCTACTGACAGATATTATCTCACAAACATATTTGCTTTGGATACGGGAGGCAGGCTGGCAGGCATGCCTGAAGGGGATTCCTGTTTCAGTCCTTGGGAAGTTGATCCAGGAAATTCCTCTTCACCCTCAAATTGACGCCTCAGGGCATTTTATCTTTCTTATTCCCCTCATGCTGCCCCAGCTTGCTGTGGCCTAGGTTGCTACAACCTAGTTAAAACACATCTCCCCTGCCCTGCTAAGTAAGGAATGTCATTCCCCAAGCAGTAAAATGCAGAGTAGATGAAAAATCTCCTACCTTGAAGTTCAATGCAGTTTGAAAAGGAAAAATCTTCCTCAGCCCTGAGTGATGGCAAAGATGGTTATACGTTTTACTTTACGGAGGACAGTACTCTGCTTGAAGGTCTGTCAGAGGACAATTTTCTATTTGAAGGAGTCCTCTGTTTGAAAAGCTGCATCAGGCTCAAGTCCCGTTTAAATATGAATAACCATAAGCAGGGAGAGCAGGAGCCATGAAGCTGCCTATCATCAGTTTCCACCTGAACAGCCGACTGAGCAGGTACACAGATCACCTGTGATGAGATGTATTTCAATTTAAATTATAGTATTGCTTTCTATAGTAAGAGCTGTTTGACAGTGGAACAGACTTCCTAGAGAGATGGTGGGCTCTTCTTCACTGGAGGGTTTTAAAGCAGAGGTTAGGTGGCCACCTGTCAAGTATGCTTTACTTTTCCTGGGGTGTGGGTGCTGTCACATGCTGACAGCTTCTAGGAGCCACAGGTGAGAGCTGAGTGCAGGGTAAGGACCAAAGGTGGACAAGCTACCTCAGAAGGAACACATTGTGTCCCTCATCAGAGGTACAACCCTCCCCTAAATCCCATACACTTGCTTTGTAATGTATAAAATATTACAAGAGAGCCAGTGTGGTGTAGTGGTTAAGAGCGGTAGACTCATAATCTGGTGAACCAGGTTTGTGTCTCTGTTCCTCCACATGCAGCTGCTGGGTGACCTTGGGCTAGTCACACTTCTCTGAAGTCTCGCAGCCCCACTCACCTCACAGAGTGTTTGTTGTGGGGGAGGAAGGGAAAGGAGAATGTTAGCCACTTTGAGACTCCTTCAGGTAGTGATAAAGTGGGATATCAAATCCAAATCTTCTTCTTCTTCTTCTTCTTCTTCTTCTTCTTCTTCTTCTTCTTCTTCTTCTTCTTCTTCTTCTTCTTCTGCAGGTCTGTTTCAGGTCACAAACATACAAATTAGGAAGCCAACACATATAGTACATTTCCTCTCAATGTTCTTGCTTTGCCATGCATGCGAATTATACTCTTTTCCCAATATTGAGGTTAACTTCTATGTCTGAAAAAGTAACGTATGAAGTGGCTCTTACTTTTGAATTATGTGAAACATGAGCCATGAATCCTTACAAAATATATATGATCATATATTACAGTGGGGTGGGGGGAAAGGGTTGGAAGCTCACAAGCATATAAAGAATTTTGGGGTGGGAAAGCATATATCATTAGAAAACAAAATTAGATGAGGTTGCCTGTTTATTAGCTGTGTTTTGTTCGCAAGGAACCAAAATGTTGGCAAATGATTGCATTTGGTGTTATTGACACCGAAATCCAGTGTGACCACTGAATGGCTTTTTATGATAGCACTTTGAAAAATCAGTCACTCCCGTAGTGTTCTTATGTTACAGAGATGTACTGTATTAGGATGAAAGAAAAAGCATCAAGTCACTATAAACATCCTATTGACAGACATATAAGTCTTTGTTGTGCCAGTAGAGAATGCTCTTATAGGAGAAGAGAACATGAGAATTATCGAAGCAATGAAATTGGACAGAGTTGGTTATTGTGGGATGGCAATGAAATCACTTTTCTTTATGTGCAATCTATCCTTATCACCCCAATCATACCCTCACAGACATCAATGAGCAGGTGTCCTGAGCACAGTTCTGTGGAATCTTTACTGTTTTGACAAACACTAGTACAGAGTGTTGAAGCGTTGTATTGATAGAACCAAAGACGCTATTTGTTGAGTAGGACACCATATGCACTCTGGCTGCAAACAAGTTTTTTTCTCTCCCTGTGATCTCTGCAATAAGAAATTTCCAAAGACCGGCTGGTTAGTTTGAACTGGAAGAACCTGTCAGTCTGATGATCTTGCCCAAACACTGCACTATGATAACTGCTTGGCCTTACACACTAATATATGGCTAATACAAGTCCTTCTCCAATGTAAGCATATTTAAAAGTTGTAATAAACCTAGGGGTATTGAACATTTTTGCATGGTTCTTCCACCAGTACAGCATTACTGGATAGTTCCACAGATCAGTTCTAACTCCAGGGTTCGGGGGGGGGGGCTTAGGCCCATATCTGGAAGATGCAGGACATGAAAAGCCTTCAACTGATCTTCTTGGATTCTCTGTGCAAACTTAAAATGGTTGCAATTGTTAGAGCAGTGGACCCTCTAATGCCTAAGCTTACCTCCCTTTCTAGCTGATTTTGCTATAGATATTTGGAACATTTAGACTGCATTGATCATTAGTGGGAGACTAAAGTGGTTGTCTTCATTGGCATGGCAAAAGATCTGAGATGGGATGCACATATTTAAATCTGTGAAATGTTGGAAAGTATGCTTTCAGTAAATATAAAAAGGTAAAGGTCCATATCTAACCTTTATTAATACCAAGGTGGAGTATTCATTTCCTGAAGCCAGCTTGCATGCATTATACATTTGCTTTTCAGTGCTTGGAGAGAACATTTTGTAGGCATATCTTTTAATGGCAGATGAATTTCAGTGTTGGAAGCAGGTCTATAGAGGCTCTGCATACACTTAGTGCTCTAGTTTGTGTTCATAATTTCACTGCCCCTGAAGGAAGGCTATCCATGTGAATCCACCTGCAACGTGTCGTGCAGACAGCCAAGGGAATTTTGAATTTTATAGTACAGTGGTACCTCAGGTTACATACGCTTCAGGTTACAGACTCCGCTAATCCAGAAATAGTGCTTCAGGTTAATAACTTTGCTTCAGGATAAGAACAGAAATCTTGCTCCGTCGGCGAGGCAGCAGCAGGAGGCCCCATTAGCTAAAGTGGTGCTTCAGGTTAAGACCAGTTTCAGGTTAAGAACGGACCTCCGGAACGAATTAAGTACTTAACCCGAGGTACCACTGTAACGGTGTTCAGGTAGGAAGTCTGTGACTGTGCCGTGTAGAAGAAGGAACTCTTTTATATCATTCAGAAGAGAGGTGGGTAAACTTCAGAAATCATGTGGTGATCTTGTGAACAAAGGTTGCAAGCTCAGGTGAAGGTTCTATTATCCTGAGATTATGACGTATCTATACATTTTTGTCTATGCACTTTATCAAAGTACATCTTGGGAATGTAGCATGCTTATACCCTTCTCTTCCTATTTTCACAAGTGCTTTGTGCTTTGTTTATATGTTTTCATGTATGCTTTCTTACACAACAGGAGGATGGAGACAGCAGCTATGGAGGCAGCACAAGCAAAATGAGCAGAAGCACCAACATAAACAATGCCTGCTTACCACAACAGGGCTTACATTGCTGCTTCTTTACAGTAACATCATTCCATGCACATACACATTGCAAATGGGACTTTTTCATTTCCTAAAGAAAATTAAGGGTTACAGCAATCAGCATATGAATTTGGGCCAAAAGGACTGAGATGGAGTGCTTAGTCATACAGACTGTGTATGCACAGAAAATATAAATTGACTCAAAATCAATTTTGGTTTGAATTATGAAAATATTGGGGGTGGGGGAAACATGGAACAAAGCCAGGACTCAGTATACATTCAGGAATTATAGACCTTGACTTTTTGACTTATGAACCAACTAATTTTGAGTTTTGGCAGCATCAGTTCAGAATAATATTCAATCTGTGGTTTTACTTCTTCCTGATGCAAAGTGTCTTTTTGTAAGCCCCCAGAATCTACACGCAAACCTAGGAAGTCCAAGCATATCAATGCTGTTAAAACACAAACATGAATGTGTGGCAAATTCATTTCAAAAATGGCAAGGTGCCTCTCAAAAAGCACCAGCATCCCTTGAAATCACACCATCTGATCTGCAAACTCTTCATCCTAATCTCAGTTGTGTTGAGGTTACAGTTACACATTCTCATGTGGAAATGATGATGGGATAGCTCCTGGCATTCCTAGCTCAAAAGTGGTGTAAGAATACTTTTGCCTGAGTTCTTAAAGAGCTAGTGTCAGTCAGAATAGACAATGCTGGGCTAGAAGGAAAAAGAGGAGGATTCAGATTAAAAAATGAACCATAGTTCAGCATTTCATGAACAAACCTCAGTCTTGTGTGCTCTTTTCTCTTTATCTGGCCATCAGAGGCATTGAGTTCCATTTTTAGCTAACCACAGTATACCATCATAGCCCAGACAAACAGTGGTTAGTTTAAAGTATGGTTAGCCCAAACTGTTAGAATTCCTGCTCCAGGATTGCAGTCATGGGATTTTTGTCTTTCACATGACATGACATGATATGTTTTGACTCCACAGAGTGGGAAGTGACAGAGACAGAATGTTTGTTTTTCTGTGCTCCGTGGAGTGGGACTATTGTCCTTTGTCCTTTTCTCTTTGCTGTCTGATGCTAGAGAGAGAGGGAGCCATGTTGCAGTGCTCCGTATGTGTTTATATGTAAATAAAATAGATTAGCCAAAATGCTGAGTTGCTGAGTTCTGTTAAGTAACTGCGCAAACTCTGCAGATCCCTAAGTGTGCCGGTGTCGGTTGGCATCGGTCACTGTGATGTTTGGGCTGAAGAAAGCTTATGAAGCCCCCGAACAATCGACCAGGAGGGAGGGAACATGCTAGTTGGGCATGTGACTCTGCCAGGGTTCCAGTCAAGTGTAGGCTGAACTCCTGACACAAACAAGCCAAGGTTAAACTGTGATTTCTGATCCCATTCAGATATACAATCTTTAAAACTAATCAGTTTCAGTAGAAATGACAACATGTAGGAAAGAAAATAAAGTACCTACCAGAGAAGAACGGCAGATCAAATTGATGGATTATGCCAAAATGGCTAAAATGACCGGAAGAATCAGAAATACCAAAATTTTAATAAGGAATGGGAAAAAATTATAACTTATCTTAAACACCATTGTAAATAGTTAAAATCATTAGTAGGATTGGAATATCACTTGTTGTTTAATGGTGAATTTTGGATACAACAGAGAAATAAAAGGTCTGGGTTATTATAAAATATGCAGGAGGAAATGATTAGCAACAGGACCCACAAAGGGGAATAGGGAAGTCCAAGAGATTCCTTGGAATCTTGTTTTTATGTTGTATGTTAGACATGTGACTGTAAAATTTTAATCTGAAAAACCAAATAAATAAATTTTTATATAAAAAAAGAAATGACAAAATTTGACAAGTTTAAAATGGAAGCAGATGCTTGAGGACGGAAGGGAATAACAGGCATGTATGTTTAATTCTGAACTATGTTTTATCATAAGTATGAATCATTCAGTAGTCTGACAGCATCCTGTAATGTTGGATGCCATTTCTTCTTTTTGTTATAGACTATTACATTTGTATTTCACGCTTTCTCTGAAGTGCTCTGGATGGCATATATTAGATTAATCCTGCACAGCCATTTTGTGAGGTAATTTAGACTGACAGAAAGTAACTGTCCTAAAATAACCCAGTGATCTTTATGACCGAGTGGGATATGAATCCTATATTCCTAGCCCAACACTAAACACTACCATATATGATGTTACTGTAAGCACCGTGCTTGCATGTTAATCTGGACTGATATTTTAGTTTTGTTAATCGGGTCCTCCCTTAAAGAGGGCACATGTTGCAGTGGGACCTGGCAACCTAACCCTGTGTTGTGGTTGGGTACGTTTGGATAGCCACAATACCCGATTGGTAGGTCCCTTGATGCAGGGTTCAATCAGGCCAATGGGATGCAGGCTAAACGGATCAAGGGACCTATATAGACCTATGCACGTGGCCCAGAGTTTCCTCTTTTGGTGCGTGCATCGGAACACCTGCCCACCTCTCCCTATATTTAGGGCTGTGTGCTTGATCTTGCTATGCCGCCGTGTGTCGTCTGTCATTGGGACAGGGGCACTGCAAGAATTTTCCCCACTTGGCTGATTGGCTGGTGCCATTTGGGTTTCGCCTGCCACGTAGCAAATTGTCACAACTTGTAAGGTTGTGGATAGGCTCTGGTTCAGGTGATAGGGATGGGAGAACGCTCTTGCCATACCTAAGTGTAGGGTATTCCGTTAAATGAATCCAGGGACTTCATGGTTTAGTCAACCCTGTGAGGGGGTTGTGCCCGTGCCTGAGTCCAGGGGGGGCATTTGGGTGGCAGAGATAGCCTGCTCCCGGCTTTCTGCTTATCCAGGTGTTCACCCTAGGCTGACCTGTGCTGGTGCCCTGGGTCAGCGCTACCTGCAACGGTTCAGGGAGCCAGTAGAACCAGGGCCTATGCAACCAGTCACTTGCTGTAATCCATAAAGTTGTGGCCTAAATTCTGCCAAAAACCAAACCAAAATTTGAGTCTTGTGTGAATTTATTTAAGGGGGAGGTTTAAAGGTCTCAACACGCAACTGCTTATAGTCAAACAATTTCCCCTCCTGCTCCCCCAGCTGCAAAACCACACTGTCACAAATTTCAGAGCTCAGCCCTGACATTGAAAATTGCTTCCAAGGACAGGTGTTGGTTTAGATAAAATCATAGTTTTCCCACAGTATACACCTGCATGGCATAAAGAAAAACAAATGCCATCAGAGTAGGAGTCTGCCACTGAAAGACCTGCTGAGGCAAATAAGGCTCTCAGCTTCAAAATGACAAGGGAAGACTTCACAATATATATTTGTGTGCCACTAAGAATTCACCTGTTTCAGGGATCTCACCTGTAGAACTAGATTAACAATGGCACCCAAACTGTTTCTTTCCACAGTTAAAACCACTGTGTATGCTGTGGAATGATAACACCCCTTTCATCCATGTTTTTCTTGCCTTGCTGTTATTCAGGAAGTATAAAAACACAGAGCACCTCATTTTCTTTTGTCTTGTCATTTTTTTCCACCAAGGGGTCTGTGGCAAGGCCCTGGGAATACCTTACACATAAAGACGTGCTTGACAAATTCCGTTCTGGCCTTGCTCTGTTCCTCTGACACACAATTGCATCTGCAATGACCTGCCTGCAGCAGCCATGCTGAGTGGGGTTTTTTTGTCCCCTCACATTGTTCCCTTTCACTGTTTTTGAATAGTGGTTGACACTTTTGACCACAATAGCTGTCACTGGCATTAACGAACGCTCATGTAGGCCTTCTCCAGCTTTTTCCTTTATCTGATTTGGTTTATTCAGCAGACTAAAAGCAATTGTTTGGAGGCTTCATGTTTTCTCTTGCCATAACAGTTTCTCAGGCTCCCTGGGGACTTTTATTTTAGCCTATTTTTTTGTTTGCCTTTCATTTGCCTCCTTGGGTATTATTTATGCTTATAAAAGGTCTCCACTGTGATATGTATTCTGATTGTGTTAGCTTTCTCTGGCCCTCAGGCTGTGCTGAATAAATATGAAAATTGTGCTCTTTGGATACCCGAAAATAACCATTGCTGAGTTTCATTTTGGCTTAGATATTTTCAGGGAATGCTACCCATGAGAGAAAAGTACACGTGTCTGTCTTTTTCATCAATGAACAATTTGGATTTTCATCAAAACCCATAATTTGGAGGGGGCGGGTGAAAACGTTCTCAGGAATACATTAAGTTCAAACGACAAAGTAGGAAATGGCTTGGGAATTAGATTTTCTGAATCTGATACCCAGATTTCTTTTGTGTGGCCTCCATTTTCAATTTATTCATACCAAATTCATAAAAGTGTAGGATTCATACAAATGCTGAAAGGGTAATGGGACAGCTTTCAAATTAAATACATAAATAATTATAATTTTAAAACCTCTAGATGATTTACAAAGAAGCTTCTTAAAAACCAACAAATAAACAAATACAACCTGTATAATAAATGCAAACCAACCAACCAAGGCAGATCAGCAGTTGACAACAGAATCCCCTCCTCAAGCACAAACACAATTTCCATCAGAAATTAACAGCCTCAGTAAGAAACATGAAGGGCACATCAAATAATGTTAAGACCAACTTTTTTAAAATGTTGCAATTTTTTAAAGTGGCATGTTGAAGTGGACTTATGGCCTGGTTTTCACATAACACTAAACCAGGCTTCCTCAACCTGAGCCTTCCAGATGTTTTTGGCCTACAACTCCCATGATCCCTAGCTAGCAGGACCAGTGGTCAGGGATGCTGGGAATTGTAGTCTCAAAACATGTGGAGGGCCAAGGTTGAGGAAGCCTGCACTAAACCATGGTTGGTTGGTTGGTTGGTTGGTTGGTTGGTTGATGGGTTGGTTTAGCTTGCCACCTTTCATCCAAAGATCACAGAGCCTTCCTGAAAAGAGCATTCCACAAACAGGGAGCCACAGCAGAAAAGGTCTGCTTTCATTGCCATCCTCTAGACTTCTCATAGAGGAGGCACACAAAGAAGGACCTCAGACAATAATCATAGAGTCCAGGTAGATTCATATGGGGAGAGATTGAATTACTGTGGTCCTGAGCCATTAAAGACTTTATATGTCAAAACCAGCACTTTGAATTGGGCCTGGAAACTAACTGGCAGCCAGTGTAGTCAGCTTAAACCATGGTTTAGCCTTATGTGCGAAACAAGCCAACAATTTAACTATAGTTTATTAACTGTGGTTAAAGGTTTTTTACACAACACCCAAGGCTCAGTCTCTCTCACTAGTGCTTTTAACCATTCTGTGACAGATTCTGAGGTAATAATCAGCTGAGCTCCTGCATTCCGTTATGTATTGGAGTGCCGATAAAAATAGAAAGAAAGCTTTGAATGTGCTTGTCAGGAAAGATAAACACAAAGGGTTGGCCTATTGAAATTAATGGATATAACTATCTTGGATTCATTAATTTCAATGAATGAGTAGAACTTAATCACAGCCCATATTAAGCACTTGAATTCTTTCTTAAGCTGCCTTGATGATCTGTGGGCAGAAAGACAAGATAAAAATATTAGGAAATCAATCAATTATTCAGTCAATCAAATAATGATTCTTTAATATGCAGTTGGGCTCTTTTATAAAATTTCAGCCAATAAAGACATCTATCTGGGTAACAGACACAGAAAAAAATGGCTCTGGATCTTCAAAGAAGAAGTAACGTCATTTCCAATCAATTTTGTTTTTCTAGTACCTCTCCTGATTTCAGATACAGTCATATATATTAACCGAACAAGGTATTTGTCTACTAGTCATGTACGAAAAATTTGCATTCCATTGTAGTCGTCTTCTTCTTCTTCTTCTTCTTCTTCTTCTTCTTCTTCTTCTTCTTCTTCTTCTTCTTCTTTAAAAAAAGCATAGTGAAAGAAAAACAGCAGCTCAGGGTAATCCTAATTTTAATCCCATTACCACCTTAAAAAGTAACCACTTTGTACTCCAGTTGTTCTGAAATAAAGGTGCCTATGCAATACAACATATTTGATAGACAATAGTTCTAGCTGTTTAATGAACATTAAAATATTCCTACAAGGGTGGGCATGTCTATTTCCTGAGATCAGGAATGTTTTTCACTACCACTCTAAGGGAGCTGTTGCTCCATCCTCTCCTAACTTTCATCCATGCCCTCATCCAGGCATGTGGTCATATTTCATCCCCCTGCTTCACAAGCAGCTAATCAGATACTGTACCAGTGCCCCTGTGAATGATGGGGTGTGTGTTGAGAGTTGATAAAGCAAATGATATGGACAGGTCCAGTCCAGGGGTGATGTCTGGATCTGACAGCTTTTCAAGGTTCTGGAATCTGCTGGAGGTCCTGCTCCTCCTCGTCCTCCCAGATTTTGGAGTGAGCTGGCCTAAGCCATGCTAAAGATTTTGTTCCACTGTGCCTTCAGTGACACTATTTTCGCTTTCCAAATGCATCAATGGCACAATCATGTTTGTGTGCTTCAGAAAAGACATAGATGAGGTCTTACCATGCTATCTAGTGCTCTAATCAGAAACTTGCCTCTTTAGGAGGGTAAGCAAACAATCTTTCAGTACCATATTGAAATGTGTTCATGATATTTATTTAGTGCATTTGTTTCTTGCCTTTCTTGCACCCTGGAACTCAAGGTGGCATGCATGAGGCTCCAAGGTAGATCTTCCATTCAGGCATGCCCACACCCTGCTTCCCTTCAGGAAGATGACTGCATCAGGTGTCCTCAGACAGTGATCATGAAGCAGTAGGCTGCTTGGGATAAGAAACAACACCTAGCTAGATATCAGAAATATTACTTTGGTTCGGCATGTTAATTCTGGGTGCATCTTCAACAAAAGAATGCAGCACCACACATGCAACACCTAACCCACTCCTTTATAAGAAATGCAACAGCCAAAGAAACCACAGAAATTCATTCTGTTTGAGCATATTTCCAGGAACACTCAATGGTTTTGACTGGGCACCTGAAAACCAACTTCCCCAGCATGAAGCTAACTATCCATTTATGGAAAGCTTTTGTATACATACTGCAGCAGGATCTGGTAACCAATGTGGTGGCCTTCAGTTGTTGTCAAACTCTAGCTTCCACCAGCTCCAGGCCAGCAACGATAGGAGGTGTACACCCAACAACATCTGGACCCCATGTGTTTGTGCTCTACAATTTCATGCGACTTGACCATTTGGCTGTCAGGAGTCCAGGTTCACAGCTTGATAACACAATAAGCGTACGTAATTAAAAGGAGGATTTATTGCAAAAACAACAATTAGCATCGAACAGCTCTAGCCAAGCTGACAGAATTATCACTCAAGTTGACCCTTATGAAGAGTCCTTCCTGTGATGACAGAAGATATTGAAGCTTCGACCCTTACATCTCTTATTTTGCTTCCTAGCAGCTGTCCTATTAGTCTACGCCTTGGGCTTATTAGGTCAGCTACATCCCCTTCCTGTTCCGAAAGGCTGTCTCTGTGGCTTTTCATGCCTGTTTGGGCTTCTGGAGAGCTTTGGCTGTGTTCTAGCCTGCTCTCAGTTACTCCCTTGGCAGTCGGCCGTCCAAGGTCGGGGGGAGTGGATGCTGGCAGCTCTGGGCTCTCCTTTGCCAATGTGAAAGCTAAGTCTCTCTGTTCCTGACTGCATTCTGCAGCCGGCTGTAAAATTACACTCGGAGCTGGCGTATTCATGACACTGGCAGTACAAGTAGGCAGGTTTACCACCAGTCACATATGTGACTGACATATGAACATATTTTTAGTGACCTGAGGACTCCTTTTGTTTAAAAAAAGTAGCACGGATGAGGTAAATGAAAATTTCATCCCTTTTTAGCACATTGATAATGCATATACAGATTCATCCAAAGAAATAAATGCTAGATCTGCTGCAGATGGTTGATATGTTGAACAGGAACATGAGGATATACCTCAGGAGATACCTATGTTTCTCATGGGAGACCAGTTAGTGAGGAAGAATTGCCAAGTACAGTAATTCTAAAAATAACTAACAAGAGATTCAGAAAATATTCCCACAACAGAGGTCTGACTTGCAGACAACATCTTTATTTCTTGATAAACAGAATTTAGCTAATATTGGTTCAAACTCAAATTAACATAGTTTGCCATAAGTGGGCAAACAAAGATGAAAAGCTTTATTGGTAGCAGATTGTACTAACAACTAGATGTTTATTTCTTAAGCTTTAATTTAAAGTGTGAAGGTTGGAATGGTTGCAAATACAGCATTTCAGACCAGCAGATGGTGCTTTGATGTGCTATATGTTACCATCTTTTTGATCTTGTCTAAAATGTCCTGAAAGTTCAGCCATGTTTTTTTAAAACCAGTATCCTCCTTAAATGACCATGGGTAGTTTAATAAAGGTTATTTATGTATTACAGTACATCACGATACAGCAGCAAAAAGTCAAAGCCATCCTTTTTATGCCTATGGCCTCAAAACCTAAGCATGCTTTCATGGAGATGAATCCCATTAATGACAATGATTTCATGTAAATTTGTTTAGCATTCATGTTGTGGAAATAATATTAAAGGATGTAATTAATGTTACATAAATACCCAAATGAGAGTGTGAAGTGAAGGAGATAAAATGTTGAGATTCAGATATGAAAAGGGAGAGTGTGTGAGAATTCTCATTCACCGTGAGAATGGTTGAGAGGTATAAACTAGATCAGAGTCCCTTATTAGCATTGCCAGTGACAAAAACAAAAAGTAAACACTTGAAAATAAACTTGTCACTGATCATGTTAGGTAACAAAAAAGAAAAACCCAGCAGACTTAAAATTGTAGCAACCTTTCATTTCATCAAATTAAAACTGCAAAAACTGCAGCCTGGTTTCACACGCACATACACACACACTTATCAGACTTTTAAATGCCTCCTTGCGGTAGCAATATGCAGTGAAGCCTTTGTCGGGTCTACTCATAAATAAGTATCACTGTATTCAATGGGACTTACTTCCAGAAAGTAAGTTTTTTGAAGCTCAACATCAAAAAAATGAAGATCATGGCCACTGGTCCCATCACCTCCTGGCAAATAGAAGGGGAAGAAATGGAGGCAGTAAGAGATTTTACTTTCTTGGGCTCCATGATCACTGAAGATGGTGACAACAGTCATGAAATTAAAAGATGCCTGCTTCTTGAGAGAAAACCAATGACAAACCTAGACAGCATCTTAAAAAGCAGAGACATCACCTTGCCAACAAAGGTCCGTATAGTAAACGAGATGGTTGGACAGTGTTCTCAAAGCTACCAGTGTGAGTTTGACCAAACTATGGGAGGCAGTGGAAGACAGAAGTGCCTGGCATGCTCTGGTCCATGGGGTCACGAAGAGTCAGATATGACTAAATGACTAAACAACAACAACAACAACTTCCAGAAAAATGGGCATGATATTTCAGAGTAACTGAGCAATGAAACACCCCAAGCTACTATGCTGGAGGGGCTGCATGCAATGGAGGTGTCCCTCTACCCAGTTCTGCCAGCTCTGCTTCGGTGGGATTCCTGCTCATTTTGTTGAGTAGGGTTCCTCAAAGTCCTGTTCTGAGTACAGCACTATCAATTTGTCGCTATATAAAAAGCATCATGAAAAATGCACGAAAAGCAAACAGAGTGGCAAAAGGATGAAAGAGTCAAGAGCACAAGAAAGGTGGCTGCCTCACCTCCTGTGTCTCTGCAAATTTACTTGCTAATTGTGACAATTCATTTGCTTCTTCTCAGCTGACCTTGTGGGACAGGGATTTTTTAAATGTGTGTTAATAGCAAGCTTCCCCAAGTCAATATTAAAACTGTTCATGTCTGCTAAAAGGTAATGAAGACAAGACAAAGGCAGACACTTTGCTTGGTGGTGTTTACTTTTGTCTGGGGCAGGAGAGAAAGCAAATCAATGGAAAACAGAGGACTGAACAGGCTCAGCAAATGCCAGGCAATGCTTGTGGAAGGAACATTATACAAGCAAAGGGCTTGCAAAAGAGTAGAGGGTAAACTCAGTCATGCTCAGCACTGCCAATCAGCAACAAGAATGGACAACACACAATGTATTGCATTGTTGTGAGTTTGTGGGTGCTGGCCCCCTCCCCAAAATTCCTGGGTTCAGTAGGTGCTAGAATTTAATTAAGGCTTGGGTTGTCAAAGGCTAACTAAGCTAGACTGGACTCCTGTGTGAGGTGATAGCTAGACCCTGTGTATTAGACTGTGTAAGAGACACTTCTAAATGGAGTTAACATGTGTTTAGAGCTAATTCAGTCAGGCTAGCCACCTGTGTGAGGTGCTAGCTTGGGGATGAGTCATAAGAATAGCACAAAGCATCAAAGGGAACTGTGTGAGATGGCAAAGGGGTGGGGCCCCTTTAGCTCTACAGATAAGGTGAGAGAAGACAGGGAAGGAGGCAGAGCAATGGCTGATGTCTGTCTGAATCCAAGTCTGTGCCTATTGAGGAGGCAAAATCCTCTTGGAATGTAATGAGGTGAACCTCTCCATTTGTGGAGGTGCAACATGAGGGAATAATTGAAACTGGCTTTCAGCACTTTTGTTAGGATTCCATCCTGTCCTGGGGCTTTGCCACGTGCCTGCAAGTTGATGGTGTTCTTCAGCTTATGGAGGGAGGGACATTCAGCTCTTCCAAGAAAGACAGAATCTGGAACCTGTTGACTGCTGTGTCAGTTATCATGTTTTCCTGTGAGTACATTTATTGATAGTGCTCTGTCCATTGCTTCATCTTTCTAAGATAGTGATGGTCACCATGTAATATTTATTGATTGATGCGTGACCTTCTAATTGCTTTACGATCGCCAATTAGCCCTTTATCACGGGTCCGGCACGTTTCCTCACAAGCTGCGCCACTGTTGCTCCTTCCAGGTCACGCTCAGCAGAGTAAACACAGCGGTAAAAACTGTCGCCTAGCGTCAGACAAACTCAGAGAGCACTTAAGTCCATTTACAGTTGTTTATTAAAGCATTTCATCAACAGAATCCATCACTGCTTGCTGCCATAGCAAAGCACGTCTTTCTCTCTCAGAGACACAGAGAGAACGGTAAGATTCCTCCCAGCTTCTAAAGCTGACGTCGGAATGTGACGCACACTCAGAACAGCTTAACCAGTTAAGTTCTGAACTCTCACACCCCCTCTTGCGTTGGATTCCGACTGCACCTGTGGAACATCCTCAGCAAAACTCTGTGAGATCAATCCCTTCCCCAATGCCTTGCGCCCTCTCTTGGCGTCCCTGTCAGGCAACTGTGGAACCACCTCACAACTCTCAGAATCGCACTGTGCGAAACTTACCCACGCACCTGTGGCCTGGTACCTCTCAGGTGGAATACCCTTTGTTGTGCAACTGGACCGCCTGGGTACAAACTCAGGAGTTTCCCCTGACTCACTTTGATCAGCAGGTGTGTCCTCTGCATCACAGGATTCCCCCTCTGACTTGAAGCGTCTTCGAATTCTTTCCATCACACTCACAGGAGAACTAGGCTCACTTTTGGGCACTCTCTTAGCAACTTGTGGAGATCCCCCATCCTGCTCTTGACCCTGGTCAGTGACCTGGTCGTCATCAGCAGCCTCAGCCTCTCCTTCCTCCTCATCAGAACTGTCCTCTGGATCAGAGAGACATTCTGAGAGAAGATCACGCTGGACAACAATCTTTGGCTTCTCATCCTGCTCAAAGAATTCAGCGTGTTTACTGATCAGCACTTTACTCTGATCACCTGACGGGTAAGCAAACCGCCATGCACGAGCTTCTGGCTCATACCCACAGAAGATCATTTTCTGGAACTTGGCTCCATCTGGCCCTTGCAAAGCCTTGGGCACCGGCACTTTTGCAGGTGATCCAAACTTGCGCAGAAAATGAACCTGGGGTTTTCTGCCATTCAACAAAGAAAACGGTGTGTCACCTACCAGTGAATTGTAGGTCCTATTCCAGGTGAAGCACACGCATCTGGTTGCCTCCAGCCAAAACTTAGGAGGTAACCCAGACTCTGTAAGCATTACCTGTGCTGCCTTGACCAGAGCCTCACTTCTAAGCTCTGCCACCCCCCTCTGCTGGGGATCTGTAACTGTGTGACGTATCCCTTTCTTGTGAAAGAACTTCTGCAGAGCAGAACCAGTGTACTTAGCATTTCTGTCACTAGTGACTGCTCTCACCCTGGTGGAGAACCTCTGTTCTACCTCCTCAATCCAGCTCCTGATCAGCTGTGCTGCATCCTCCTTGGATTTGAGACCAAAACTCCAGGAATTCTGCGAAAAACTGTCTTGAACCGTTAGCAGAAACCTGGCCCCTCCCAGACTCTTTTCCTCGACAGGACTGAACAAATCTATGTGTACCAGCTCAAAAGGTTTTAGTGGTTACCCTTTCCACCTTTGGGTAACTGCACCCTCTTACCTTTGCCTGTCTGCAAGTGTCACAATTAATGGCACTTCCACAATTTTTAATTCTACCCCCTTGGTAACCTCAGGTAGAGTCTGCAAGTCCTCTACTGACCCATGAATTGTTCTCTGATGCCATACGCATGCACATGTGGCATGAGCGGGAATTATAGTACGCTGATTGGGAACTGTAGCACGCAACGCTTGTGCTTTCTCAACCTTCCCCTCACCCCAAGAGACGTTTTAAGAATGAAAAGATCATTCTGCCCCTTCTTAACCTTGGCAAGTATCCTCTCCCCTTTGCAGATTGTGCAGACAGCATTCTCAAAACAAACTTTGAACCCCTTATTTAACAAATAAGGCACAGACAAAAGACAGTGAGGCATCTCTGGGATGGTGCACACTTCGACCTGCTCCTGCAAAACAGAAAGGAACAATGTACCACAGTTAGTGACATTTTTTCGCTGTCCATTTGCAAATAAAACAGTTTGTCCTGCTGAAACCGCCATGCAATTCCACATCTTGACTGCAGGTGTCTCAGGAACCATGTTGCGGTTAGCTGCTGAGTCAATAACAAAGCTCAGCTCAGTGTTTCCCACACAGCTGTTCTCAAACAAAGCCATGCTTGCAGAAAGCTGATAAGTCTCTTCCTGTTGTTTTCCACGTCTGCTGGACTCAGTCCCATGCCTGCCCGTCTTGCCAGGCTGGTTGCCATGGAAACCCTGCTGATTCCCATGAGAAGTGTCCTTGCCAACATCCTGCCGCGCCTATGTGCTCCGGTGGGGGCAACTGCCACGCAGATGTTGAACTCCAGTGGAAAAACACTGCCCGGGGCTCCTCCCAGCTGGCCTGGCCTTCCTCCTTCTGGAACAGCGCCTCCCACCAGCCTGGCCCCCCCTGAAGCTGCTCTTCGCTTCAGCACAAGTGGAAAGTTCTTTAAACTTGCCTTTGGAACTCTTCACCCCCCCGATCTGCTCAATAGCGCTCCTTGAGGCTACTTGTGGAACAGGGGCTACTTGTCCAGCGTCTGCAGGGCTCTGGCCTCCCGCTGAAGCTTCACACAAACCCTTCAGCACATCCCAGGCAGCCCACGCTGATTTTACACCCTCCAAGTAGGGTCTCAGCGATGCGTGTACGCATGCCTTGAGCATCTCCAGCTCTCTTTGCATTTTCTGCTGGCTATCTTCCGGCAACACAGCGTCACAGCCTGCAACGTCTCCAGCCGCTTTGGCGCTGGGGGGTGGTGGTAGTGGCTCCCTCTGGCTTGCTTCCCAAAGCCCATGGACCAGGAACCAACCCCTTATTCTTTTGCTCCAGGTTGCCCAACTCTTTAGAGTGAGCTTTTTCACCGGTATATCCTGGCTCTCTGCCATCTTCTCCCGTTCTCCCAAGGTGCCCCTTAGCTGTACTTACTCCGTACCAGCTGCTTGGCTCTCCCTTCCGTGGAGAAACGATTTTCCAGCTGCTTCTCAGCTTCCAGCTCTCTCAGCAGCTTCCTTGCCTCCCAGACGCAGGCAAAAACCTCAATCTGCCTTTCGACATCAGGCGAGACTCACTGAAAGCAGCCTCCGACCTCCGGCCAGCTTCCGTTTCTCAGATCGCCAACTTCAAAGGCATTCCGGTAGCTCCATAGCGACAGTTTTACGAGCGATTTATGACCGCCATAACCTGTGTGATATTTATTGATTGATGCGTGACCTTCTAATTGCTTTACGATCGCCAATTAGCCCTTTATCACGGGTCCGGCACGTTTCCTCACAAGCTGCGCCACTGTTGCTCCTTCCAGGTCACGCTCAGCAGAGTAAACACAGCGGTAAAAACTGTCGCCTAGCGTCAGACAAACTCAGAGAGCACTTAAGTCCATTTACAGTTGTTTATTAAAGCATTTCATCAACAGAATCCATCACTGCTTGCTGCCATAGCAAAGCACGTCTTTCTCTCTCAGAGACACAGAGAGAACGGTAAGATTCGTCCCAGCTTCTAAAGCTGATGTCGGAATGTGACGCACACTCAGAACAGCTTAACCAGTTAAGTTCTGAACTCTCACAATCTTGTGGTTCGTGTAAGTGTGAAGAAGCACTGTGTTTTGTCTATTCTGAAACACCCGACAACCAGCTTCATTTGATGAACCCCAGGATCTATTACAAGAGAGGGAAAAAAACATCTCCCTGTGTACTATCTTCATACAATGCAAAATTTTATACTCCTCTACCATGTTTTCCCTTACTTTCCTTTTTACTAAACTGTAATGCCCCCAATACAGTGGTACCTTGGGTTACATACGCTTCAGGTTACATATGCTTCAGGTTACTCCGCTAACCCAGAAATAGTGCTTCAGGTTAAGAACTTTGCTTCATGCTAAGAACAGAAATCGTTCTCTGGCGGCGCGGCGGCAACAGGAGGCCTCATTAGCTAAAGTGGTGCTTCAGGTTAAGAACAGTTTCAGGTTAAGAACAGACCTCCGGAATGAATTAAGTACTTATCCGGAGGTACCACTGTATTGCAATCTTTCCTCATAGGAGAGTCCCTCAAATTCCTTGATCGTTTTGGTTGCCCTTTAAGGAACCTTTGCAAGCTCTACAATACCTTTTTGAGGTGCAACAGCTAGAACGGTACACAGCATTCCAACTGCAGTTGCACCATAGATTTGTATAACAATGTTATAACATTGGAAGTCTCTCTCTCTCTCTCTCTCTCTCTCTCACACACACACACACACACACACACCCCTAATGACTCATAGCAAGGAATTCACTTTTTTCACAGCTGCCTCTCACTGGGTCGACATCTTCATCAAACTACTCACCATGAGTGATCTCTTTCCTGGTCAGTTACTGCTAGTCCATACCCCATTTGTGTGTGTGTGTGTGTGTGTGTGCGTGTGTGTGTTGTATACACCCCATTTTTTTACCTCAACACCCATCAATTTACACTTGCTTACACTGTTTGCCATTTTAAAGTCCATTCACCTAGTTTGTTGAGTTCCCCTTGAAGTTCCTTACCATCCATTTTTATTTTATGACCCTGAACAATTTCTTGCCATTAGCAAACTTGGCCACTTCACTGACCACCCTAATGCCAGATCATTTGTGAACAAATTTAAATGTAGTGTCTCCAGTAAAGATCCTTGGGGGACTCCACTTTTTATATCCCATATAAGAACTGCCTATTTAGTCCTACTCCCTGTTTCCTGTTCCTTGACCTGTTACTGATCTATAGAGGACATCTCCTTTTCCCCATCATTGCTAAGCTGATGGCTGATGAGGATTGCTGATGTTCCCTGTAGTTGTTTTTCTACTCCAGTTCCCATCAGCTCTATCCAGCATGGCCAATGTTTAGAGATGATGGAAGTTGTAGTCCAGCAACACCAGGAGGTTTATGGGTTCCTTGTCCCTAAGGTGATGGGTATTTTTCTCTTTGTCCAAGGCCCTGGACAGCCATTGTCCATCAGAAAACACTCCGAAACTGACAAAATGGTGTAGTATAGGACATCTACCTCTGTTCCTAATCAATAAATAGCATTCTACCTAGCATATTGTATGCAAGAATATTGGCAATGTTGCTGGTGAAGGAGGTATTTGTAGAATTAACCAAAAAAATACTTTGCAAGAGGCCAATGTCACTTTGCAGGCAGGATGGAGGTTTCAAAATCTCATCCATGGTGTGCTTAAAAATGGCTGGAAACATTTCTCTGTTCTTTATTCCTTTTCTTCACAGAAACTAATAAACACTGTCAGCAGTGGCTGGTAATTGGGAGACTTTGTGTGACTGTAATTATTACCCTGGAAAACCATAGACCATGATTTTTCCTTATCCCTGTAATGATGCCAATTTAGTTTGGAGCAATTTCCATTATCCCACCTTGTTATGCCCAGGATAGATTTTTATTGTAGACAGTTCTTATGATAATTTTTTTTGTGTGTGTACCCACAGAAATAATGTGTGTAAATAATTAATACCCAGAGGTAGAATATTGCCTGGTCTTGTTAAAAATAAGTGAGAAGGGTTTGAATGAAACGCATTGTGGTTATATGAACTGAGCAAAATGATGATTGAAGGCACTTTGTGCTATATTATAGGGCACTGTACGATATTGTTGATATTCTAGGTCTATTCTATTACTGGTGTGATTTGTGGGGTGGAGAGAACTAGGCCAGCATTCAAGACCAAGTAACCAGGTGGACATGTTGTGGGTGGCATAACCCTTTGCCTCCATGTCCCAGACTGAATATAATTACCGTATGCTTTAGGAGTACCTGTTCTTCTGATTTGGTCATAATCTCATATATGCTGGTTGTTAATATAAACTGCCACAATTTCCATTATATAAGTAGTATAGGTATGGATTTTTCAGAAGGAGGGATCAGCAGCAGAATTTGAAGCTTTAGTGGATAAAAGGAATGGAGGTGTTATTTAAGGCTGGGCCTAAACCAATAGGGTTGAAGAGATAAACACTAGCAGGGAACACAGGAGGGAACCAGTGCATGCACTGTAGGACTGGCATAATTTAGTCGCTCTCAGTTACACAACCACTTGCTCATTATGAGTCAGGAACAAAGGAAGCTGGCTTATACTGAATCAGGTCGTTGGTTCATCTTGGCGTAGTCTGGTGAACCGGGATAGCTTCCCTGCTCCTCCACATGCAGCTGCTGGGTGACCTTGGGCCAGTCACACTTCTCTGAAGTCTCTCAGCCTCACTCACCTCACAGAGTGTTTGTTGTGGGGGAGGAAGGGAAAGGAGATTGTTAGCAGCTTTGAGACTCCTTAAGGGGAGTGAAAGGCTGATGATATCAAGCCCAAACTCTTCTTCTTCTGTATTATTTCCCACACAACCATGCAATTGGTGAAAGAAAAATGCACAACATCAGGGAGGGGCTGAAAGTGCAACCCTGCTTCTTGCTTGACACATTTCTGCACTACACATGAGTAATGTGTGAATAGGATTATGGTGCTCTTTGAATGCAAGTCAGTGTTCAAGGGTAAACCCACACAGAGGACATCGTTGTAGACTAGCCTCGAAGAAACAAAGTACATTGAAATGGATCTTACTCTTGGGAATATAGTGCCAGACAGAATCTGAGGAGTCTGCACATATAAGCAGTAGTTGGATTATCCAGCGGAATGTAGGGGTGGGGGTGATGGTGACTGCTGAATATCTGGCCTGGCTTATTATGGAATGTCATGAATAAATTAATGAAAAGGGAAAGCTACATTTGTCACAATAATTGAACAAAACATCTAGCAATACATTATGCATGATGGCTTATTGCATTGGCCATTTAGGGCTTTTGCCTTTTTCAACTGCTGACCTCAATTAGAGCAAGATCAAGTAATTTCTTAGGACCTGATCTAACACCTAATGAAGTTAATAAGAGCACATTCTTATTAAGCAGCTAATTCAATAAGTAACAAAATGAGCAAAGCCTATAGTAAGGGACAAATGTTAGAGAGCCTGCTGTTAGGATTAGCTGAGGAAGGGGGGGAGGATATGCACTGAAATCCAAGAAAGTCTTTTTATTTGTTAACATTTACAGCTACTAATTGTGAGATCCACACAACAATAAAATGATACTTGCAGACAAAGCTACAATGTAATAATTTAAAACATACATGATTAAAATAGTATTAACCTTTTTGCATTCATAATTAGTTACTTATTAAGAATAATCATTGTAATTGTTCCTCTCTTACTTTAGTTATTTGGAAAGATGCCTGAGTCTTCAATTCCAGGCCATCCTCCAGAAGGCAGTGGCATTTTCCTCTCCATTCTCAAAACAATAAATGACATTGTTCTGCAAAGCAAGCTTGAAGCTGCACTTTTTTCTTTGGGGGAAAAAATCACTGACAAGGCCACAGTACTCTGCTTTTTCTTGCAATGCATTCCTTCTTGACAGTGACAAATGTCTCCTCTTTTTCTTTCCCACACCAATATAAAACTCGTGTGTGTGTGTAGAAGGGTTCCTTCTGTTTAGTAGTTTTCTCATTTTGAAGTTCTCATATGATATTTACAATCCCTCCTACAACAGCATTTTCCAAAACAGTCACAGCTTTGTTGCAAACAGCTCCCATCCAGCCATTTCAGGAGAGAACACACTGCGCCCCTTCATATGGCCTGTATCTTGAGCATCCATCCAGAATTTGCTTGCCCAAAGGTTCTTGTCAATTGGTTCTTATTTCTTTGGTTCTTAATGCACTTTTTAGTGCAACCTGCATCACATTCCTTACCACAAAAGTCCATTTTTAAAAATGTGAAAAAAGGGGTTTTGCTTTGCCGCAGCTGTTTAATCTGCTTTAATTTGGAAAATCAAAATTTTCCAGGCTGGAATCCTCCTGCAAATTTGTGAAAGTCTGGAGACCTTGCCCAAACTGAACCAACTATCTTCAGGGCTTGCTTTATAGGTTTCTTGGGAATGCAGACTGTTGTAGAGGCAACTTTGAAGCCTATGATCAATGTTTATGTGATTAACCACAGTGAATCTATTTTAAACTGGTTAGTAAGTCATATATCATATAACTACAGTGTTTCAAATACATTGTTCCCAGCAGTCTGCTGCAAAGGAACTGTTGCTAGATCGTAGAGGACAAAGTTGTGTAGCAACCTTTCACCTTAAGGTCCTGGGGCAGGTTACAATGTTATAAAAGCACGAGATACATAGCTGCATCCATCACCTTGCCCCTTAAGATTTCTTTCTTTCTTTCTACAGCACCGCATCTCATTCACACTCCTCCGTTATTGATACTTCATTGAGAATTGCGCAGTCTGTTTAGTAAACCTTTTTGCTCTCCTCTTTGTCCTCTCTCTTTTCCCCGCTCATTTGTTTAGACAAATAAGCTTCTGTCAACGGTGGGGTGAGAGAAGGTTATCTGGTTGCTTGGCAGTGCGATTTTGCAGTCTTCCAATAAAATCCCGCACTGAGTGTCATTCAGAAATATTATCAGCAGAGTCCCTTTTTCAAATGAACGGACTACTTGGCAGTCAAATGTGTTGATACAAGAAAGGGAGGTCATCCTCAAGGCTGTATGTGACACCGAGAGACTGATGAAGGAAGGCTTAAGTGGAGGAGCAGCTCTGTTTGGAGTATTAACATTTTTGCAAGCACTTGAAATGTGACACAGCCTCTCCAAAACTTTGAATGCATATTCAGGTATGCTCAGATGTAACCTTAGAACGTTTCTTTACTTTATTTGAAAAGGAAGATTTAAACAGACCTGTGCTTATAAAAGGCTTTAAGTCCAGGCTATTTATTTACTTATTTAACACATTAAATGTTAGCTTTTGAGGTAAAGCCCTTCCAAGGCAGCTTACAATAATACTCAATAATACTCAATAATACTCAAAACAATGTAAAATAAAAACAATATAAAATTGCAGACACAATAATCCAGTTACAAGACTGAAATCAGATCTACAATGGTGCTCAAGCTTGCATTAAAGACAGCTTGCCCAGTTTTCCCAATCTCTGCAATACACAACTGCAGGGAAGTGTTAGGTCTGCTCTAGGGTATATTCTCATGGCGTGTACAAATTTTATAATGTGAGACTAGCGGGCTGTGGCATGTTTTTGCTGCTTTTCAATCAGGCATACTTCTAAAGAAAAGTTGTGTGCAAGTTTTCAACATGGTGGAACATGAATGAAGAAGATCTTCCTGTGGAGTATTGGCTGTTACTCTGTGGTGTCATAAGCCTAACTCTCATTCTCCAAAGCAAATATTAATTTATCTAAATGAATAAATGTAGATGTGGGGCTCACCTTTTATTCCTTTTGTTTTAAAGGAAATCTGCCTGTCTGATGCTTACAGGGGAGAGGCAATACTGAGAACCAAATTGGTGGCCAATCTGTCTGTTGTGCAAAGTAGAAAGCCAGGAAGAAGCTGGGCTCACAACCCGTCTGTATAATTCATCTATACACACATATCTTTCAGTTTTTAATCTCAATTCACAGAGAAAGAGTGTGTGAGAAGCCTGCATGAACTCTGAACACTCTAGAACAGAAATACTCTGCAACTGGCAGGAGTCAATGTGGGACGAGCTCTACAAAGCTGTAAAATCCGAAAACCAGCTTCAATGCAATTTGTGTACTATGGATTTTCATTCTCAGCAGCAACATAAGCTGAGACTGCAATTGAAACTGCTAGCAGGGCTGGTCCCAAGACCTTTCGGCATCTGAAGCAGAAAATTTATATGATGACCATGCTTTGCAGTATTTTTATTATTTTTTATTGGTAAAACAGTCCAATGCACCCTGATTACCAGTCAACCTCCATCCTGTTTATTTTATTATTCATATGTGCACTCCACATTTCCTCCAAGGATAAAAAGATTATGCCATTTTAGCCTTACAATTACCTATGAAAAAAGAATCAAGAGCACCCAATGACCTTAAAATGGGAGCAGCAGTTTGAGCCCAGTTGTACCCAACCCATGTTGGACAGTATATTTGGTCAACTCCATTACACTGTTTTCATCATATGACTTGGTGGTCCAATGGTCCTATAAACCAAAAATCTAAAGGGCCGGTGAGGTATTTTCCCTCTTCAGTCATCACTGAAATATAACCATTTCCCCCCCAATGAAGCTATCCTGTAGCAAGTGCAGGAGGTAACTGTGTCTATGGCTGCTTCTTTTGTGATTGCAATAAAGAGCCAGACACAGTGATGTAGAATTCAAATAAGCCATATCTTTATTGGTTAAGCATTAAGACTTGTTAACACTTTCTGAAGCTTGCAAAATGTTGCAGTAACTAAAACTGGCCAGTGAGGAAGGAGAGCCCCCTATTCTCCCTGTGCCCCTGAGCTTGGCTTGACTGGCCTGGAATCTGCCTATTCCAGGCAATGCTGCCTTTCTGCTTGAGGAAGGTGTGCCTGTCTTGCAGCTCCCTCTTGGTCCTGCCATCTAGCTGACACACCTTCCTCAGATCTCAAAGCCAAGATAGTTCCGACAGCTGTCCTAAAATTTCTACTTGCTCTCATAATGGCATAATTATTCTTCAATGATTCCTCTGATTGGCTGTATTTTCAACCACCCGTCCACCTGCCAAAGAAAATGAACTGAATTAATACAATCCAAAGGACCTCCCTTCCAGGCTCATGCTCAGGCCAAGCACTATGAAATGCAAAAACAAAATAAAAAACAAAACAAAACATTCCTGGCCCCAGAAGTGACTAACAAGTCAAGTTAAGGGACATAAGCAACCAGGATGGGTGGTGGCCTGGCCTGACTAGAATCCCAACCTCAGATCATCCAAGACAGAGTTGGGTTTAAATAGCTCAGGTTCCCACCCTTTCTGGCAAATAGAGGAAGGGTGCAGCTGAGCAGCTAATGTATTCAGCTCCCCAAGTCTGACCTCACAAATAACCCTACCTGGAAAGGTATGCCACTGGGGCAAAGGTCCCACCTGCTTGATCTAGGATGAAAGAATCCCATCCCATGAAAATGATCAGTTTTGTTCTTCACCTACATTCTCTGATCCAGCATATGTCCACCCATGGTCTTTCTCCCTCTTATCTTTCTGCTGTTATATCCTAATGCATCACTGCCTGTGACCTTTGTCCCTCCAGTTTCACCAACCTTGACTATCTGACTTTCCTTCACAAACCTTGGCACCTCAAAAGACTCCAACCATTCTCCCTTGCCTCCCCATATTCTTGGAAGTGCCTCCAGGATCATCTCTGTGACACCATCTCTCTTCCGTCAGACCCTTCCTCAATATCTGTCTTTCCCATGATGTCTTTGGCTTAGTCCACTACTTCCTATACCTAATGGCAGCGATGGCCAAACTTGGCCCTCCAGCTGTTTTGGGACTACAATTCCCATCATCCCTGACCACTGGTCCTGTTAGCTAGGGATGATGGGAATTGTAGTCCCAAAACAGCTGGAGGGCCAGGTTTGGCCATCCCTGCCTTATGACAACTAAATCTGCAACCAAGCCTAAGCATTGGAAACAATAGCAAATTGCTTCCCTTCTTAGCCCTGCCTACTCTTTCCACCATCTCCTTGTTGTTCCTCATGTGTTGAATTTCTGCTTGTAAATGCCTTGGGACAGGCATCTATTGTACAGTGCCAGGCTCCAGGCACACTGATGATGATCATCTATAATCATAATAATCCCAGGATCAGCCTCTTTAATGTGTCATTTGAATTTATTGTGAATTCTTTACAAACGAGTATACATGGGGCTAGTTATCTCTTTGTTGTTGAAACTGGTAACATCTAGGACAAGAAATGGTTGATGTACTGGAAACACTGCTAGCTGAGATGCCTTTAAACTTTCTGTGAGTTCAGTTTGGTTCATTATGGATTCTGTTTCCTTTTTATGGGTATGATAATGATATTCATTGGAAAGTGCCTGGTTGTGGCAGCAATCTTTGTGATGCAGAAAATCTGCATTCAACATAACACACTGCTCTTTTCTATGTCTAACACAGAAATTGGGGGTGGGGGGGAGAGTATTTCCAAGTAACTTCAGTAAAATGCTGAGTATATATATATTTTAAAATCTACTTAATCTCTAGAACATTTTAAAATGTGGCAGTAAGCACACTCACATTTTTTTAAAAACATTGACACGTGTGTGTGTTTTCTGCAGATTTTTATTTATTTATTTATTTGATGAAGAGCTTGAGTCCCTTGTTCCTATCCCTTATTATCTTGTATATATCCGATTACAAGATATAGACAGAAGCAAGTTTATGGTACAGATCCCCAAAGCAAAAGTTGTGTTCTGAAATGCTGTGGGACAAATCATATTCTTGTTTCTACATATATATGTGCTTGTGTATTAGAAGCAAATTGTGTCCCCGTTCTAGTAAATAAAACTGATTTTCTGCAGCAAACCTAATCTACATTCCTCTGTGAAAGGAAGGTTCTTTACTTTTAACTTTCTAGTAAATTGCTGTTGAAATTGCAATCTCCGGTGTATCATTCAGCTGGCTTATCTCTCCTACACATCCCAAGTCTCCGAAATAAGGTCTGTATTTGTGGTGATTGTGCCCAGTGTCTCATTTCTTTGATAGTCTGATTATACTGTCTGGATGAATAAATCTTTCTCAAATCTTTTAAACATCAAGGCCAGCCCCATGTTTTAGGAAGTGCACGTTCCTACCAACAGGGTGGGAAACAGGATTTAGTCTGCTCTCTTTTTTTATGTGAGGTTCCATTCCTGAATCACCAATGCCACCCAGTCCTTTATTTATTTAAAAATATCCCTTAGCCACATTTCTACCACTCAGAGCAGGTTACAACAGCAATTAAAACAAATTAAAATATTGAAGAAGAAAAAAAGTTGGAAAATCCTTTTAAGCTCAAGGGCCACATTCCTTCATGGGGAACTTTCTTGGGGATATAATTCTGACCTTTGTACAGTAGGATCTTTTACAATCACACAAAAGCAAGAGGTTTTGCATGGACACACACACCTTTCCATCCAGAAAGGTAGGTAGCCGTGTTGGTCTGACGCAGTCGAAATAAATTACAAATAGTCCAGTAGCACCTTAGAGACCAATTAAGTTTGTTCTGGGTATAAGCTTTCATGTGTATGCACACTTCTTCAGATACACTGAAACAGAAGTCACCAGACCCTAGAGTGGGGTGGGGTTTTTCTCAGAAGGGTAGTAGGAGATGGGTGATTGACTCAATGGGTATGGTAAACCTGTTGCTGTTAATGACTGCAATTAGTCCTACAGGGAAAAGCAAGGGGTAGTATGCAGATGACCAAACTAGCTTTAGCATATGGAATGAGACAAGAATCCAATATCGCTATTCAGACCGGGTTTCTTCAACCTTTCCATCCAGGCAAGCTAGAGGCATCAGGGCCATTCAAGAAGACATTCCAACCAGGGGGTGCAGTGAGGGCTAGTGAGGGGTGTGGCATGACCTAGGAAAGACTGAATATAGTTACCTAGAGGGTCACATTTAGTCCTTGGGCCTGAGGATCCTCCCCCATCCTGCTGTAAAACAACAAGGACAAACAAAGACAGTGTGGGTGGGAAAGCTGATTTGGTAAGGCAGATAAAACATAATAATAATAATAATAATAATAATAATAATAATAATAATAATACCTTTATTGTCATTGTACAACCTGTGTACAATGAAATTAAACGAGCTAAGTAAACGGGGCTAATCTTACCTCCAAATCCAGCTTTTCATACTGAGTGGCCTGGGAGCACTTGATGCTGTACTGTTGCTGAAGTTCAAGTGTGTAGAGATCAGATCAGCCCCAGGGTGGGTGACTGGCTGGAGCACCACTGCTCTGCTAATCTTTGAACGGAATGATGACACAGGAACAAAACAAACAAATAAAGTGCTATATCATTTTAGCTGTTGTTTATTTCCTTTTACCACCCCCCACCCGAAAGTCAACCAGATGTGTTGTTGGAATTGGTATCCCCATGCTATTTTCTTTAATAATAATAATAATAAGTCTATTGCTTAAATGTCAGCTTGAACGAAACTTGTGCAAAATTCAACACTGAAATTGTGATTAAGCTGGATAAGCATAAAACTGTTGAAAGGGCATGGTTCTATGAAAACTGAAATGACCCCTACAATGAATCTATTCTACAGATGAACATAAGGCACCATCTCTGTTGTCTTTTTGGTGTTTACTTCTTTCAACAAGTCTTTTAAGTAAATATCTTTCTTAGTCGGCTCCTGAATTGGAATTGTTTTCAGAAGTTTTCAGATGCTTTAACTGCTTTATCTTTTGTTTCTTTGCTGCCCTGGGCTTCCTCAGGAGAAACACTATGTTAATATGCTAGTGAAGACTCTTTAGTGTCTGAAATATTTCAGTAATATCTCCCAACAACTATCAAAAGTGATCATGATTTCAAAATCTACCTTTGGTTTTGAGTAGAGTCTTTGCACTAGAAACCTTAACTGATAACCACCACAGCATGCCAACACCATTCAATTGTGTATCAGTGTGAGCTTGGCCTTCTTAATTGGCTTATATGAGCATTGTGTAGCTACACAAACCCCAAGGAGATGGATTGCATCTCTTTAGACTCTTATGCAGGGTAGTTGCTTCCTCAAACAAGACTAGCTCTTCCTCAAGAAGATCCCAACAGAACAGCCTTGAACCATGTCTTGGGAGTACTACTGAGAGTGTGCTGGAACTTCTGAGATAGGCTGGACCCCTATGGAATACATTTCCCAACAAGTGATGTTCCCAATCTGTTGATAACAGGGAGTACCATTTTTGCAGATAGCAGAATTCTGCAGTCATAGTCAACAAATGCAGGAATATGGTTCCTAACCTAACACAAACATACAAAACATTAATCTCCATGTGTGATATTTTAGGGAGCCATGTATACTTAAGCTTTATTATAACAATTCATTTTTTCCATCAAAACAACTCTTTTGTTTTCTTGTGCACCACAGTACTGCAAATACAAAACTGGCTTTCTCAACAGGATTGTGTCAGTTTTAGCAACCACACAGCAAATGAATAGAAAGCAGCAAGGCCACTACAATAACAATTGTGGTAGTGTTTCTTATTGTTCTAGGTAGGGATTAAAAACAATTAGAAGCTAAAGATGCTCTGAGAAAATGGATGGATATGTTCTTAGTCTTTGACAGGTAATCTGTTGTTTAATTCTTGGAATGGCTCAAACCTCTCTCCCCTCACCCATTTCATTTTGGTGTCTCCTTCAGACGTGCAGACTCAAAAGCAATGGTTTAATGAAAGGAAGGAAATGTTTGGTGCATTTATAGAAGTGGAAATGGTATTCTTTTTATTTATAAACTTACTCATAGAAAAATACTGTGGGTGACTTTGCACTACAGGAAAACACTATCTGTCCAAGGGCAAGATAGAAAAGTTTGGAGGGCCAGAGATCCTACATTCCTGCTGCAATCAATAGGTAGCAAGTCCCAGACACTGTATTTGCTGTAGTGCAGAATGGACCACACTGCCTCTTTGCCCCACAAGATACTTGAAAGTACATACTTCCGGTTCTTCTGCCATTAATTTCATTTAAGGCTAGCTTACTGCAGTTCTATTAGCTTCTCTCATAGCAATTCAGCCACTTAGCTAACAAGAATATATTTCCCCGATCCCTCTACAGCAATTGCTGGTGGTGCTTTTGGAAGGGCAGCATCTCCACAACATCCAGCTACCGAAAACTTGTTATTTATTAACCAGCAATTACCCTGTTCAAAGTTGTTGTTGTTGTTGTTGTTTAGTCGTTTAGTCATGTCCGACTCTTCGTGACCCCATGGACCAGAGCACACCAGGCATTCCTGTCTTCCACTACCTCCCGCAGTTTGGTCAGACTCATGTTTGTGGCTTCGAGAACACTGTCCAACCATCTCGTCCTCTGTCGTCCCCTTCTCCTTGTGCCCTCAATCTTTCCCAACATCAGAGTCTTTTCTAGGGAGTCTTCTCTTCTCATGAGGTGGCCAAAGTACTGGAGCCTCAGCTACACGATCTGTCCTTCCAGTGAGCACTCAGGGCTGATTTCCTTAAGAATGGATGCGTTTGATCTTCTTGCAGTCCATGGGACTCTCAAGAGTCTCCTCCAGCACCATAATTCAAAAGCATCAATTCTTTGGCGATCAGCCTTCTTTATGGTCCAGCTCTCACTTCCATACATCACTACCGGGAAAACCATGGCTTTAACTATACGGACCTTTGTTGGCAAGGTGATGTCTCTGCTTTTTAAGATGCTGTCTAGGTTTGCCATCGCCTTTCTCCCAAGGAGCAGGCGTCTTTTAATTTTGTGACTGCTGTCACCATCTGCAGTGATCATGGAGCCCAAGAAAGTAAAATCTCTCACTGCCTCCATTTCTTCTTTCTATTTGCCAGGAGGTGATGGGCCCAGTGGCCATGATCTTCGTTTTTTTGATGTTGAGCTTCAGACTATATTTTGCGCTCTCCTCTTTCACCCTCATTAAAAGGTTCTTTAAATCCTCTTCAAAGTAAACAAGTTTTAAAGCAGCTACTGCACTGTTTGATAAGATAAAATATTTATTGACCCAAACTGTAAAGAACTTTTTAAAGAGTAAAAGTGATTATTGTTATTTAAATAATCAGGCAAGTCCTTCTGAAAGCAAGAGAGAAAGAGGGGAACAAGCAATTAGTATAGCCAGAAGGCATGATTGTGAAGAAGACATGTGTAGCCTGAAAAGGGTGATATCTTATAGCAGGTGTGGGGAACCTCTGGCCATGTTGCTGAACTAGAACTTCTATTATCCCATTAGCAAGGCTTGCTGAGGCTGGTAGGAGCTGCAGTTTGGCAACATCTGGAGGACCAAAGGTTTCCTTGTTTTATGGATTACTAATCCGTGTAGCAAATATTAGGGCCCCAAGAAGTTGAAGACTATTTCATTCATTAGTCAAACAACAGATGATTTTTTTCATCAATGAATGTAGCAATTCAATTTAAATTTCCATAATATCAGAATCTCAATATAAAAACCTGTTTGAGCCAAAGTAGGAGGCAGCTTACAATGTGACACACAAAAACGAGCATTCATTGTTAGAAATAAATGCTATATTTAGTGTTTGCTTTCAAGTCCCTTTACAGTGGCACACTGGAAACAAAATACCCTCATAAAAAGCAAATTGGACTTGCAGCAATGTCATGCAGTGTGTAATGTTCATGTTCAATGGTCCAGCTAGCTGCGCCTTTTCCAGTGATACTCCATCCCACTCTCCCACCCTTCTCTGTTATCCTTCAACATCAAACTGCATTATGTGTAAAGTGAGCATGCTCAGTCTTCTTTGGGCTCCCCCCCCCATTTTTCTTTCTCCCCCAGCCCTTACATATTTCTATACTTCTGCCAACCTTGGGTCCAGCTGATAATTTCCTCTTGACTACATAAGAATCCGTGCATGTAGCACATTTAAAGTGTATGGCTTCCCCCAAAGAATCCTGGAAACTGTAATTTGTTAAGGCTGCTGGGAAGTGTAGCCCTGTGAGGAGTAAACTACAGTTCCCAAGAATCTTTGGGGGAAAACCATGACCATTAAAGTGCTATAAATGTGCTTTAAATGTATGGTGTGGGTGTCACCTTGGCGAGGAGAGGAAGCAGAGTTGGGAGATATTTTAAGAACCGCTTCTGCTGTCCTTTTTAGAACTTCTATATTTGGACCTTCTGTTTGCAAGGACAATGGGCTTAGAATCTTGGCCCTATGTCTAAAAACTGCAAGCACTCAACCCACAATTGAACATTTTGGTACTGGCAGTACTGAATGTTGTTTTATTAGGCTCTTTTACTTGGTCGTCGCTGCCTCAAAGGGATGTTTCAGAAGCCAAGGATCTGTGAAACCAGCCTCTCTCTTCCTGCTGTGCACCTATCCCTTTTTCCTCTGTGCCAAGAACCTTTAAAGTTTCCTGCATCTTGTGAACGTTTCATCAGCACAATACAGGGTGATCATTAGCTTTCTTCGTAGCTGTAGACACCATAGTGTAGAAGAAAAAATAGTTTAGGGACAGTCTGACCTGAAAGAGATACTCAGTAATTTTCAGAAGCTCAGGGCAAGAAGGGACCTTTTCATGGGACGAAAACCTGGAGGCCAAGGGAAAGCCAACTGACAATCTGACTTGGAATCTGTGCTGATGATACCTCAAGCAAAGGTCAAGCAGATCAGCTTGGGTTTTGATGTTTCGTTAAGAAAACATTGAGGGCAGAAGGTTGTAACATACTTCCAGTGTTTCACAGATGAAAATAGGGATACTCATCTGTACTATACTTGGAACACTCCTATCCTCGTGTCTGTCTGCAGCCCTACCACACCAGAAAGCTATTTCCTCTTCTTTCCTCTCTTAGTGCTTCACTGCCTAGAGACAGATTAACCGCCAGGAAACAAGGAGGGGTACACCCCCAAACATCTAATCCATGGGTGCAACAGGGAGACAAAAGGGGACAGTGAATGAATAGTGGGGAAAGGTGTCAGAAAATAGGGACTGTCCTCTGTAAATAAGCAGAGTCCAGGCTGCTAGTTTTTAAATGACTGTCCTGTTACCACATCAGCTGAGGCTGCATTCACATGGCAGCTTGTTCTGTTTTTATGTCTTTTCACTAACCGTTAAGGTCTGCATTTTATTTGTGCTGTCACGTGGTGTAAAAGCCGCTTCTAGAACTGTAGTAGAATACAGGGCAAGTTTGGTGCTCATTTCTGTGTCCTTTGCTTACAGAAAACATCTGTTGGCAAATAATATGGTAATGAGTGCTAAACGTGTGCTATATACCACTGCAGTTCTTGAAATGGCTTTTACATCATGTGAAAGCTCAAATATAACATGGAAATTAACAGCTAGGGAAATGCTGTGAAAACAGCATAAACTGCCATGTGAATGCAGCCCAACAATCGACAGATTGTGGCAGTTTCCTAACTGAGCTCAGCAAGGTGTGCTGTGTTGGTCAAATGATGCTTAGCTTGATGGTGCAAGTAGCAGGGCTTCTTGGATTGGCACTAAGGAACCAAAATGAAATGTGTGCTTGAAAGCAAGGTTGTATGTGCCCCTCTATGGCAGAAATTGAAGAAGAAAATCTTAAAAACACAGGAAACTGTCTTATTTTACATTGGTCCATCTAGCTCAGAATTGTCTACACTGATGAGAAGTGGACCCCCAGATCTAGGACATAATATAATGTTTGAAGACTGGGAAAGATTGTGGAAGAAAGGGGTCAAGTTCACTGCATGTACTTTGTTAAAGGAAAATATAATGAAGATTATCTATAGATGGTATTTGACTCCTGTAAAATTAGCAAAGATATATCATAATTGTGACAATATATGTTGGAAATGTAAAGAAAAGGAAGGAACATTCTATCATATGTGGTGGACCTGTCCCAAAGTGAAAGACTTCTTGGAAAAGATTTATAATGAATTGATAAAAATGTTGAAATATACATTTATAAAGAAACCAGAGGTCTTTCTTCTTGGACTAACAGGTTTGGAATTGCCCAAGAGAGATGTTAAATTATTTTTGTATGCCACATGCAGCTCGTATTTTGCTAGCTAAAAAGTAGAAAACTCAAGAAGAATGGCAGATGAAGATGATGGATTTTTCAGAGCTAGCCGACCTAACCGGAAGAGTCCACGACCAGAAGGAGGAGGAATATCAGGAAGAATGGAATAAATTTAATGATTATTTAGCTAAATTTGTTAAGTTAAACTAGCCGGAAATAGCTTCCAGATATTTAATGGGCTTAGGATTGTATTTATGTTAAGTGATAAAATAATATGTTTAATACTATAAGGAGAAGATTTAAAGATGTTAATGTTTAAGTCAAAATCTATAAAAATTGGGATTTGGAAAACCGTTATAAGGACATGCAATGAAATTCAACCAAGGGGAAACGAGGAAGTCGCTTTACAAAGTTAATAACTGTTATTTTCAATAAGGTTATGATTTATGTTTGTTATGTTTGTTTGTTTTGTGTGTTTGTTTGTCAATAATATTGTAAAAACCTATAAAATTTTTGGGAAGAAAAAAAAAGAGAAGTGGACCCCCAGGGCTTCACTAAGGGGTCTTCTGAACCCGGGGTCTTCTGAGCTGTTTCCCTACTCACTACATATCTGCTACATATCTACACTGGTACTAGACATAAGAGCGTATGAGGAGCTTGCTGGGTGGCCCAGCATCCTGTTCTCACAGTGGCCAACCAGATGCCTATGGCAAGTCCACAAGCAGGACACAAGCCCAACAGCATTCTGGGCAATGAGATCATTCAAGCAATATACCTGACATATGGTCTGCATTGTACATTGCTGAGAGAAGTGTGTACCACCATGGTTGCACATGCATACCTCAAAGTACCAGCTGTAAGCATTAGAAAAAAGTACAGGAGGGCCTTAACAAAACAAAAAATGGTAGCACACCATTAATTTCTACAGTAGTTTTCTCATAGCTGGAAGAATGCTTTAGGCAAGAATCACAAAACCCAGAAGGTTTAATTAGTATTGTTATTATTCCAAATTTCTAATTTCTCTGGAGTTTTTCTACCTCTCCATGAGTAACACAAAGTGCCCCAACAAACTCAGTGGCTACTTCGAATATTCTCTCTCTCTCTCTCTCTCTCTCTCTCTCTCTCTCTCTCTCTCTCCTTCACATCTGTATTTACATGGCTTTTCCTAGGCAGGATAATGCAGAGTCTGAAATGATCAGCAAGGCTGTGCTGGAAGTAGTCTAAACTTCAGCATTGCACGGGGAGACTATTAGTGCTTCGTTTCAGATTCCAAGAACAGTGTAATTCGCAAGGGGGTGGAGAGCTTGGGATTTAAGTATTTCTTCGGTGATTATTAGGACTACTGAAATGCATATATAAACAGTGTTTTACATACCGTAAGGGAACGGCTTACTATATAATTGGCTGCTGAAATTCTTCTAGATCTGTTAGTTTTAAGTTGACTAACAAATAATGTCATGATTTATTCAAACTGCTTGGTTGCAAATTCATCAGCAGCCCCAATTATTTTCTAAATCACACAAAGAGAGTAGCTGTTAATTTTTTCCCCTTCATGACTAAAATGTAGGTTTTGCCGCTTAAAAGGAATAGTGTACAACCAGCTGTATCAATCTATAATAATGACTGATGTCCAAATTAAATATGCATGAAGCCAATATGCGTATAATCTGGAGCCACTCTCTAAGAACCGCTGGCTGGCTGCAGCACTAATGTAACATCTAGAGTTACCCTGGCATTGGAATAACCCAAGGAGTTAGTCAACAGTCACAAAAACATAAGAGCAGCCCTGCTGGATCAGGCCAAAGGCCCATTTAGTCCAACATCCTGGTTGCACAGTGGCCAACCAGATACGGTGAAGCTCTCAAGCAGCGTGTGAGTGTGGTTGTCGCTACCAGGTGCATTGGTGGAATGAAGGAAGAGCTAGTTTGTGTGGGCCTGTGATCAATCACCCTCCTCTCTGGTACATTTTATCCCAGCATACAACAAGAGACTAAAAATATAGTCATAAATGTACCCAGCATGGTAGCCTTCAAGTCAAAATAAGATTCCTTTTCATCTGGATTTTGAAACTACATGTGTTTCATGTAGTTGGAGGCTCTTCCAGATGATATATTTATTGAGCATTCATTCTAATTTGCTTGCACAAAGTTTATGGTTAGATTTAATTCAGTTATTGTTGACCATTCATTCTGGTTTGTTTACAGGGCATCCTGCATTCGTCTTGCTTTGCTTCCAGTGTGTTTATACATCTTCCTCTTCATCATTCATGCATTCTACATTTCTCAGTGCATTTCCCCATTATTTTCTAAACCCCACAAAGTCAGTTTCTTTTTTAATTAAGTGGATTTGTTGCACTATGAGATGGTCTTTAATCCACTTAACTGAGCAAACCTGAAGTTCTGGTGTCTGCTTGAACTCCTACCACAAAATTCCGACAGTCTGGAGACATCCGGAATATTATCTATTTTTGCACATTCATACCAGTTGTTAAAGGGTAAATCTGATGGAATTGTCTGTTCTGCCCTTGTTATTTAGTTTCCTTAAAGATGTAGAAATCATCTCACACCCATTTATTTACTGTACAGAGTAAAGAACGACAGCCTCTGAAGATTTTTTGTTTGCTTGTTTGAAAAGCAAATCAAAACAGCATATACCTTTACTCCATTGGACTGCAGTTTAACTTCTCACATCAAAATAACAGGCTGAAAAATATTTCAAGAAGGAAATATTTGAGTTGTTTATTTAAGGAGACATTCAGCAAACATATTCCTAATACAATCACCTTTTTGGGACTGGCTTTTTGCCAAAGGGCCTACAAAAAAAAAAAATCATTTCCTCAGTTCCTATGAGATAAAAATCTAATTTTATCTCACAGCTGCTTTTATTCTTCTTGCAGTCATATGCTTAATTATTCCTCATGATATTTGCAGCCCAGCCTTATCTATGCCTCATTCTGTGTAAGGAGCCTAGCATGCACCTTTCTGATGAGAGGGGCTTATATTTTGTATTTTTCAATATGTGTACAGTAGTACCTCGGGTTACATATGCTTCAGGTTACACACGCTCTAGGTTACAGACTCCGCTAACCCAGAAATAGTGCTTCAGGTTAAGAACTTTGCTTCAGGATGAGAACAGAAATCTTGCTCCAGCGGCGTGGCAGCAGCAGGAGGCCCCATTAGCTAAAGTGGTGCTTCAGGTTAAGAACAGTTTCCGGTTAAGAACAGAACTCCGGAACGAATTAAGTACTTAACCCGAGGTACCACTGTAGCTGAGTATGGCTTTTCAAGTAAGAATGGCCCTAAGAAACTTCAGACAGCAGACTATCATAATGGACCGAAAATGGCACTCATTCAACATAAATTGTATGATGGCGGCAATCACATGCACATCTCATTTCCAGAGACAGATGCATTTTTTGTTACCAGTCCTATGTATGTCACTATATCCCCTCCCTTTTTTCCCTGCAAGTGATTTCCCCATCCTACAATACAATAGCCAAACCCTTTTTCTGCCCAAGAACATTTTCAAGACCCCACATATTACTATTTAAGGTTGCTTGGATATTTTTTTTTTAAAAAAAAAAACCATCACCATAAACATTTATTTTGTGGTTCTCATCATTTGTTAAATTTCTATTAATTGAATGCACTCAGCAATGATTTGCAGGGAGCTTTGTGAAAAGAAATAATTAGGTTTGGACTGTTAACACGGAGTCTGGACTTAATTCTTGGTTAGAGGAGAGAAGACAAATAGCTTCTTTTGTTATATTCTGCTATAGTCAACGGAAATCTAACAAAACCTCTGGAAGCTGCATATAAAAAAAATCTGTAACCAGAGCTTCCTCGGATTTATGCTGTATGATAGGAAAAGGGCAAATCACAGGATGAAGAATGGTGAGGTTAGCAAGGAGTGGAAAGAACAAGATTTCAGTGGGATTGAACTATTCTTCCAAAGCTTGGTGCCAAATACAAATATACCTAAACTTCGGCTTCCATTTATAGATGGGGGGGATGCAGACAAGAGCTGTTTTTGTATTTCAGACAATTTCATTAAAATAAAATGTCTGATCCAATTAACATTTTACTGGCTCTAGTTATGATAGAAAAGATTTGCTTTGAATAAAACATACTTCATTATTTAGGTTGTTAGCTTTGTCCAAGAATCTGTAAGCTGAAATAGACTGTCTACAAATTCTGCTTCTTGACAAGGTGTTTTTCCCCCTTTTCTTTTGTCAGCAAGCTGCAATGTGTGTGTGTGTGTGTGTGTGTGTGTGTGTGTGTGTAATGAGATGTTCAGGTTAGCTTCTGAGGTAACCACCCCATTCCCTTCAAAGGAAATAAAATTTCATGCAGATGGGCCTTCCAGATGTCTTGAAATATGGCCCAAATGTGTGAAAGAGATCCATTATGAAGCCAGTTCTGTTCTAGCTTTTATGTGATTGTGAGAGAAACCCAGTTGGAAAGTTAAGAGACTGCATTTTGACCTGTTCAGAATGGACGAGGGAGTAATCAGTGGAAGAAAAACTGCTGTCATTTTGTGGGAGGGATTTAGGTCTGTGCAATTAAAATGCCCTACCACCTTTGTGCAACCAAGCCACTTTTTAAAAAAATGACATTCTTTCAGTTAGTGACAGGAACATACACTAAAACATGGGAGATGAACAAACAATTTACTGGAAGACGTATAAAAACCCTGCAAGCAAATCAGGATGAAGGGGGGGGGCACTAGGGACGCATCGGAAGATGGCTGACAATAACATCTCTCCGACCCACAGGAGGTAATTAGGAGGCTGTGATGGGAGTAAATAGCCTCCCTACCCCCCCCGGATTGTGGGGGGGGCTGCCTTTGCCTGCTGTGCCCTATACCACCCCCGAATTTGAGGGGATGGGGGCACTAGGCAGAATGCCCTCCTGTGGATCTCGGTGCTCCTGGACGCTGTCTCTGATCCGCGCCGCTAGCTGCAAGAACTTCAAAAGGAACAATTAGGAATAAGCGAATGCACATATTTCAAGGAAGGAGGGGGAGTAAAGACTGCTAATGGAAGAGTTCTCTGATAAACAAGGCGAGTCGGAGGAACAAGAATCAATCATGAGAAGATATGCCAAGACTCAGTATGGCAAAGGGTCTGGATGGGGGAGGGGAAAAACACTTTCCTTTCTTTCCTCTATGTGATTAAACAAGAATCCCCCCCCCTCACAAGTCAGAAATGCCGTTTTAATGACTTAAGCTGTGGATTTACGACTGTGTGGAGATGATTTTTCTAACCAAAGCATGTTTTAAGAAGAGCGTGGTAAAGTTTAAGAGCTTTGGAATGACGCAGTTAAAAATACCGTCGCCATGTTGGCAAGCTCTGTCGGAGGACTTGAGTCTGGGAGGAGGGAAAGAGATGTTTTTATATTGTGAGTGAGCCTCCTCAGTGGGACTTAAGAATGACAGATCCTGAGATTAATGATGGAAAGAGCAATGTTATTTATGAAAGTGATGATATATGGAAACCACACAGGATATAATTGGTGTTTATCTGCTTAAGGAGATTATCAGAAGAGATCATAAAGAAAAAAAAGGAAAAAATATACGAACAAGATGAGATGTGGAAACAGCAAGATAAGACTGGATAGAATTAGGAACTTTATTTGGACTGATTTGGATATTAACGCAGTAGCAAGAAGATGATCAGAATCCCCCTTCGGATCTTGAAATATGGGTCCCCTCAACAAAAATTTAAAATTCGGGACTTCCGGGTTAGCGCGATCTGGAAATGGCGGATTCCCTCCGAGCTGCGGAGGGAATCAGCTCCACCGAGGACGGGTCTTGCCGCGCCGGCGACGCGGGGACCCTTAAAAACTGCAGGCGCTGAAGCCTGCGGACGGGAAGACTCGGTGGGCGCCTTAAGCACCCCCCCGACCCTTGAAAAAGGGTACGGAGGGTGGTGTGGCGCTGAGAGTCGATCGACACCTCGGTGGAGCGGAGCCGCGAGCCACGACCGGAGAGCGCTGACTTTCTCCCTGGAAATTTGGACTGAAAGAACCAACCTGTAAGTAAACGGAATTTGGATTTAAGAAAAATTTTCCCTTGAATTTGAGACGACCGGAGGGTGTGCTAAAAGGGAGTCCGCACCCCCCCTAATTACAGACAATTTTCAAGCAAAGTTCAGAGAACTAAGGCGGAAAAGACACACTTATATATTATAAAAGAAACTTCTTCCACGATTTAACAAAAGAAGTGCTGTGCTGGAGAGTGAGGAGAAATCCTTTGTGAAATCCCCCCCCCCCCGGACCAGGGAGCGTCCCGTGTTTGAGTCCGGTGAAGAAGAATAAGTTGTTAAAAGAGTTGTTAAATGGACAGATTGGAAACTTGTTAACTGATATCCCTCTGAACTAAAAGTTAAATTGAAACAAAGTGTTGGAGATCTGATAGAAAGAAATAAAAAAGGTTTGGACTGTTGGAAAAAGTTTACAAAGTAACCAGAATCCCTCTAGGGAGATTCCAAAGCTACTATAGTGGCTGCAGAAGGGAAACTACAGGCAGAGATAAACAGGATGTTCTATCTTGTGGGAATACTGCAAGAGCAGAGTCTGAGTATGAACAAACAATTAATGACCTTGACTTCAGGAACAAGCAACTCTGCTGAATGCACGAAGAATCTGACAGGAAAGGAATCTGCAGCCGAAACAGAAACGACATCTCAAGAATCGGAGGAAAGAGAGCAAGGAGAGGAGAAAGGACAATCGGAAAATACTAACAAAAAGCCTATAATGGTGGAACGCAAGGGAAAAGATTTTTGGATTACTTGGATTACAATCTCGCAAAAGATGTTACGGATGAAGGAGGGGGGCCCTGAAGTATATGGAATACAGGAACTTAAAGGACACAAAAAATATGATTGGGGCTCCCCTTTGGATCATGAAAGACTGGCTGACTTTTGGCAGCAGTTGTTACCAAGTATCCTGGTGGGAAGAAAAACTGGAGTGATGGAGAATGGACTGCTTCGAGATTGGATGACTGATATAAGAGACTTCCAACAAAACCGACAGAGAGGAACTGAAAGTGATTTAAGGGCCTCGGACGTGAGGAATCCGGGCTAAAAACTACGGTTGACCTCTATTTGAAAAGGGACCAGAACCTGGGAAGGGGGGAGGGGGAAGCAGAAGGGTAAGAATGATGATGAATTTAGGGTTGGGTGAAAAGGGCCTACATTTAAAAATGGGAAATCTGTGGAAGTGAACCTAGGCCGACCTTAGGAAAGAATCTAAATCTTTATAAGAGTTGGGGATAAGAGAAATGGGGTTAATCACGAAAAGATATATTAAAAATATTAACTTTAGGTCAAGAAGAAGAAATTAAAATTTGCTGAGCGAATCATGGGAATGGGGATGTATGAAGAGGGGGTGGGGGGAGTCTGGGGAATAAGGTTATGAAAATAAGGTGTTGAGACTATATTTGTTGTATTTTTGTGTGTCTGTCTTTAAAAAATGTGAAAACCCAATAAAAATTATTATAAAAAAAAAACCAAAAATTTAAAATTCGGCTTTGTAATTTGGAATTTATGTGATGTGATTTGATTTGATTGGTCGGTTAATATATATATATATATATATATATATATATATATATATATATATGCTTTCGTAGATTTTCACGGGTACAGGAATGCAGGTTTTGGTGTCCTCGGGTGTCTTCCCGTGTAAAAGTTGGGGTGTCTAGGCGACGTTTCGACGAGGTCTCACTCGTCATCTTCAGGCTGGTGCTTTCGGCTTCTTGTTACTGGAACAGAGCAGGATCTCAGTGTTTGAGTTCCTATAAATACTGTTGAGGGGGTGTGGTGTATAGCCTCCAATGTTCTGGGCAGAGAGGAAGTTCCCAGGCTAGTGTGCCTTTTCTTCTTTTGTTCCTTAATTACTTGAGGGATATCTTGAGTGATTTCTTGAGTGATATCCTGAGTACCACTTAGGTGGGTCATTAGGTGTGGATTAGTTGCTAAAGTCTTTGTGTCTTGACCTCTTGAACTTTGTGAAGAGTTTTTCTGAGAAGATGGCTGTACTGCACTTAGTTGTGCTCTGGCTTGGCTTCGTGTATAGGGGCGAGCTGTGGTTTTGTGGCCTGTGTCAGCCAGATCTGTGTAGGGATTGCAGGGGGGTGCAGCATCCGGAGGTGCCACCATGGTTTGGCTACTGGATGGTGTCTGTAATTTATCTGTGGAGAGGGTCTGGGTTTGGGTCTGGTGTGGTTGATTGGTGATGGCGTTCTGTGTGCCTCTGGATCTGGTGTCAGTTTTTGTGGGGAGGGCTAATTTCCAGATGTCTGGCAAGCGGGATGTGTCGTCACGCTTGTTCATGTTCCAAAAAGAAACACCCCCCAAAAACCAAGACACAGAAGAAAACAATGGCATGGCCCTCCTTCCTTATATCAAGGGCACTACAGATAAAATTAGCAAAATCCTCCATAAACACAATATCAAAACAGCCTTCTGCACCAACCAAAAAATAGCCAATATCCTCAGAAACCCCAAGGATAAAATCCAGTTGGAAAACCAAGGGGTCTATGAAATACCCTGCAAAGTCTGCCCAGCCACGTACATTGGACAAACAAACAGACGAATAAATGCACGTATCGCAGAACACAAGAATGCCGTCAAAAAAGAAGAAAAAACTTCCTCTCTTTTCCAACACATGAAAGAAACAGGACACGAAATTAATTTTGCAGATTCCAAATTGCTCTTTAACATGGAACATCACCACAAGAGAATAATCATGGAAGCCATCGAGATAGAGAAACACCCTCACAACATGAACAAGCGTGACGACACATCCCGCTTGCCAGACATCTGGAAATTAGCCCTCCCCACAAAAACTGACACCAGATCCAGAGGCACACAGAACGCCATCACCAATCAACCACACCAGACCCAAACCCAGACCCTCTCCACAGATAAATTACAGACACCATCCAGTAGCCAAACCATGGTGGCACCTCCGGATGCTGCACCCCCCTGCAATCCCTACACAGATCTGGCTGACACAGGCCACAAAACCACAGCTCGCCCCTATACACGAAGCCAAGCCAGAGCACAACTAAGTGCAGTACAGCCATCTTCTCAGAAAAACTCTTCACAAAGTTCAAGAGGTCAAGACACAAAGACTTTAGCAACTAATCCACACCTAATGACCCACCTAAGTGGTACTCAGGATATCACTCAAGAAATCACTCAAGATATCCCTCAAGTAATTAAGGAACAAAAGAAGAAAAGGCACACTAGCCTGGGAACTTCCTCTCTGCCCAGAACATTGGAGGCTATACACCACACCCCCTCAACAGTATTTATAGGAACTCAAACACTGAGATCCTGCTCTGTTCCAGTAACAAGAAGCCGAAAGCACCAGCCTGAAGATGACGAGTGAGACCTCGTCGAAACGTCGCCTAGACACCCCAACTTTTACACGGGAAGACACCCGAGGACACCAAAACCTGCATATATATATATATATATATATATATATATATATATATATATATATATATATATATAAATATAAAAGCAAATCAGGATGAAGACTCATTGCCCTGCAAACGTTACAGTGGTACCTCAGTTTACAAACTTAATCCATTCTGGAAGTCCGTTCTTAAACCAAAGCTGTTCTTAAACCGAGGTGCATTTTCACTAATGAGGCCTCCTGCCGCAGGTGCCCTTCCACCGTTCGGCTTCCGTTCGTAGACTGAGATAAAGTTCGCTAACAGGAACACTACTTCCGGTTTTGTGGAGTTCATATATCGAATAGTTCGTAAACGGGGCTGTTCTTAAACCGAGGTACCACTGTACAATGAATGCTTAATAAAGAATTGATCTAGTCTAGCCTCTATGTAAGCTTGGCGAATTCATATCAGGATGACTGCTCAATAAACAGGTCGTCGGGGGAAACTCATGGCCATATCTGGAGTCTGTGGGATGCAAACATATCATCCAACCTTTTATCCAGTCACTCATGTCCCTGTACACCCAAAGTCACAAAGGGACAGAAAGAATGTGAAATGTAATCGTGACAACTCATTACACTTTGTATATAGATCAAACAGAAAATAATTTTATGAAGGATGTCCATGGGATGTGGCTCTTCTGCTAACTTGCTTCTGTTCCCCTCTCTTCTTTGGCACAACTTACTTCAGGATTTCTGCCTGACATTTCTCAGTGGTTGCTTCCCATGTCAGACCCCACTTAATTGCCTGCCTTGCCACCTCAAATTACATTCAGAGAGGAAGAGTTGCTTTCAGTAGCAGAATTGTTTTAGACGCGTTTCTCCGATGGCGCATCTCAGCAGCAAATGTTGAGCAGCTGGAAACTACCTAATTAGAATAGTCAGGGAAAAAAGGTCTGTTTGAGATGAATAATAATCACATCCATCACAATTGTAATTTTAGTTGTTTATGTGGTGTACACCTGTGCCTTGTTGGCACTCTGTTTGATTGCAGGAGAAGAGATTCAAAGCCGGCCATGTATCTTTCTTCCCACCTTCTGTGAACCTTAAATAGCACTTTTGCCTTCATTTAATTACAAAGACAGTATTATGCACCATGCTGCAGCAAGAACTCAAAAGTCTTCTTATGCAAACAGAAGAGATTTGCTTTGTAGTGGAACTTTTGTTGGCAAAGATGCCAAAGGAGATGACTGGAAGGCACCCGAGGACGGCATGTAGCAGTTGTATCAAAGACCAAGCCCCTTCCTCCCTCCACTACTGTGGCAGTTTGAACAAAGCAGAAACTGCTGGCTTGGTCTTTTAACACCACTGCTGCAGGTGACTAGAGCAGGGCAGGGGAACCTTAGGCCCAGGCTTCAAATGCAGCCCTGCTGGTCTGGACGAGGATAAAGAAGGATGTGTTAGTGCATGTAGAAACTAGCCTGCTGCTCAAAGGTGAAATTTATATTGGTTGCTCCACACAATTTCCCCTCTGATCCCACCCACCTCTGGCATGTGACCCTTGGAAGGTGGAAACCCTTGAGCTGAAAAAGGTTCCCCACACCTGGACTACAGAAGGAAATTATTGTTTCCAGGGATCAGGTGACACAAACATGGCCGGCCCTATCATAAGGCAGGGTGTCATGAAAGTGAAGCAGCAACATTTAATTAAAAAATTCTGAAGATGAGATTAAAATCAAAACAGAACTCTCTATTATTTCCTTTTAGGCAACCACGGGGGAGCCTAGAATGGATCAGATGGCCAGATGCCACAACGTGTCACAATGCTTCTTCCAGACAAGACAGTTGTGAGGCAATGTGGCCTCTTCCTCACACCAAGCTGAAACCTGAACAGCATAAATGTGACTGTGCCGAAAGAGTAAAGTTGTTCAAATCGAAGCATTTTGCCTGGCCTGACCTGATTTAGAAATAGTTTCCTATCACTTGCCTAGTGAGAAGTCCACGGCTTGAAGCTAGAGGCAAGCTTAGTGTGTCTGTCATACCAGGCTTATGCCCTAGCACAGCCACTTAAAGAATCATAGCAAAGCTGAGAATGAACTCTGACTGGGACTCTACACAACTGCAAGGCACCCTCCTTCAGACAGTACCATGAAGAGCGAAGAAGTTGCAGATCAGGGGTTGAGCCCAGTGGGGAGGGAATTGTGTTTCATTTCAGGCAACAAAACTACCAATACCAGCCAGTGTTCTCTCTTAGTATGCAAGACTGTGCAATGCAAGCTGGTTCAAATCATATTTCAGAGCCGTGTTTCATTCTGTTTGGAATCCAAAGTTTTTTGAGTTTGAAGGAAATAGTTAGGTTTCACAGCACTAATTAGAGCAGGATTAAGCTTGCAATGTTGACAACTAATTATGTTAATAAGCACCATATTGACTTACTTGTCGGTTAATTAAAATTATTTTTATAGGCCATATTATAAAGATTCTGCTCATGTTTGCCGTTTAAGTAAATGATAGGCATCCACTGGTACTTACTAAACATTGTGTGGGAGTTGCAACAAAGGTATGGTTGGGTATGACAGGCGCTTTCACAGCTGTTGATGAGGTAGCTCTCTCAACAGCCCTAATATCTTCAGAGTGCAATTATTTTACCATCTGTCCTTGTATTTATTTCTGTCATTCGTGAAGGTATCAGGAGAAAAGTAGGCACCACGTTCCTCACAGATAATGATTAATTTCCTCTAATAAGTTTATAGCTGCAATAAGGTAAATAAGGAAGCTGTTGGCATAATTGTTTTTACTGCACTATATGCCCTTGACTAGGAAATATATTTCTAATACATTCATTCCCAAATGTTGCAAAAATTCCACAGATTGTAATAGTTCATTTGCTAGTGCTAATAATATTAATTATGCCTCTAAATGCAAAAGTTAACTTATGTTTAATGCTTTGCATCATTTTTGCAGTATGTGTATGTGTGTGGGGGAAAGAATCAAAGTAAATTTGGCAGGAAAGAGGAAGACCTATGTAGCAATGATATGGTGAGAGTAGGAGCAAGGTTGTTAGGAGAGTACCTACAAGACCTGGAAAGAGCAACTTTTCAAAGCAACAAGAGAGTAATCCCTTCATTTCAACTTTTTCCCTCAAAAGGGAACATTGGCAGCCTATCATCAAATGCCATGCTGTAAGGAACTGATGAGAGACCTTCAGTCCATGATTCCTTCCTCAGAGGTCTGGCTGTGGTGTCTTTATGATATAAGGTTTATTTTCACATATATACAACTTCAGCCTATGGTGGATGGGTTCAAAGAATTATGCTTCAGCTGGCTTCTCTCTGACAGCTGCCATGTTGGATCCAAAGTGTTAGCCCTCATCATGCTCTGACCCTCCACCTTCTCCAGCTGGCAAACCGCTTGCAAAAGGCAACTGTTTTTCCTTACATTACTTACATTACTGCCCACTGCAATTCTGAAACCTCCCCCTCGCAACTCTGCCATGGTCTTCAAATGGTCTCTCCCCTCTGCATCCATCTTTGCCTTGTTGATGGCTTCCATGATGGGCAATAATCCCGTCTTTGTATGCTTAATGACTCAGCCTTTCACATTGTCCTGGCTATTTTGACACTGCTAAATTCAGCCAAGCACTGGTTAAGTTCTAGCACTTACTAAATCCAAGCACCCTCAAACTCTGGTACCCAAAAACCTATAATGTTAACATACATTTATGTGCTTAGGAAAAAGGTATCACTATTCAGGCAGCTCTAATGATGGGACATCACGTTTTATGAAACATTCCTTTTCTTCTGCTAGAAGCCTTCCTTCTCAGCAGACGATTCAATAATGGGCATGTAGAACAAATGTTGGCTATTCAATTGGCTATTCAGCTGCATGATAAATTGTATGCTTGCTTGCTTTTTCTTCTCCCAAAGCAGTCTCTCTGGCTCTCTCAATGTCTTCCCATCAGGTAACTTTGTTGTATCTTAAAATGAAAAAAAAGGGTGAAAAAACAGGAGAAAATGTGCCCTCAAGTCAAGGTTAAGTTGAAACACCTCCATGGATAAGGTCTTCCCCAGGGACCTTATTATGGCTTTGCACCGCTGTCAGAAATTTAACCTCTAAAGTCAAGGAAAGACATTATTTGAATGCTGTCACTGAAGTATCCAGAGGACCAGGGAGATGACAGAACTGTCAGCGATGCTGGCTGGTGCATAAGTTGAATTGCAATGGTATGACCATCGATTTGAGATGTATTGGGGCATCTGCATTTGTTCTACACAGCCTTTGCAGTTTTCAGCTAGTGTAAACCTGAAGTCTGAACACCCTTACTTTAGCTACCTCCTTCAGTTGACACAAACATTTTTATTTTTCATCCAAATAATAGTAATGGGGTTGTTGGAGGGCCTACACAGCAATTGAATAATGTTCCCTAAAAAAGAACTGTTCACGTTTCCAAGCAACTGTATTCATCGTTCACGTCATACGTTCCTCATCCATACTGCACAGGTTCCTCCCCCCAGCATAACTATGGCACAATCTGCACAAAAATTTAAAGCAGGTTCATACCACTTTAAAGAGGCATGGTTAGCTTTTAATTAGAAATAGAGATAACCAGGAGGGCCAACTTGGCCCTACAAACTTGGGTGCCCAGGGATGTGGGTGCCATGTAGCGTGAATGGCCCTGGCACTGAAATTTGTGAGTGCCTGGCCCCTTCATGGGGAATTTTGTGGGTGCTTGGGCACCCAGGGCCCCAGGGAGTTGGCACCTTTGCAAATAACCTTGAAAAGTTACCATGTAGATTACTAATGTGAAGCAGGAACACAACCAAGGGGGGGAAGGGGGAGGAGGTGTCTAGACTCTAGTTGATAATGTTCCTCATTGGTTTCCTTGATGGTAATCTGTCATAAACAAACTTGAAAGCCACATGACCACTTCATGGACTTGCCAGAAGAATGAGAACGTATAAATTACTCTGGTGCTTGGTCAGATAACATTGTCAGTCCTGCTCTGAAAAACATCCTAGAACTATGTTTTTCTGTGTTCCCCCTCCACTGTAGCACAGTTTGCTGAATGTGAATGATACTGCGAAAGTAAGGGGGAAATTTGCCCTGCTTTACCAATTTCCACAAGCCCCAACATTATAAGGAAAGCTTGGCTTTGAAATCCTGAAGTTTCCTCATGAAATCTAGTTCCACGCTCACTTCCACAGAATATATATATATATATATATATATATATATATATATATATGCTGCAAAATGCTGACAATATAATCTTCTCTCATATCTTTAGACTTTGCAGTATCTTCCTAATACTGTCTCTAAAATTATGGTCTCATTATATTCAGCACATTTCATTTCATACATTGTAAGGGTTCGTATTGAATACAGAATTGGGAAAACCTCGTCCACATTCCATAATAGCATGCTAATTTTTGTTAATTGCTGTGACAAAAGTCTTTCATTTGAATCTAACTGCTTTAATTAAGTTGGCAGGACATTTATGCATGATTTACGCACAGCTTGATATTTTCCTCCTTTTAAGGAGTTGCACACAAAGTTTGTATTAATCTGATTTGTAGACAGTGCAAAAATGAAAGACCTAAGAGCAAAGCGGACACGACTCAGGCTGTGGGACATGCACACAAGCATTCTTTAACTTTCACTGGCTTTTATAGACAAGCAAGATTATATTGTATTGCAGCACTGAAGCCTTACTTTGGACTGGACAATTTAACACAAAATTCTTATGGCAATGGAGTAATCAAAAATGAAGTTAGGGCTTTTTGCATAGTGACTCAAAAGATGCAATTGTTATAGTGGCATATACTTTCTGAGTGGTATCTAATTGGTTCATAAGCAAAATTACCATACCCTTCAGTTGTAACGCAGATGAATGACCTCAGTTAATATCACTGTAGTTATGATGTTGGTATGTTGTGTCTGTAGCCATATCGCTGAATGTTCCAGAACATTCTCCCATCAATGGGTTTGCAATATTACCGAGATGTTCTGCCCCCGTGGCCCCCAAAACCCCCATAGAGCTTTTTAAAAGCAAAATGGTTTTACTTCATATATCCTTAGAAATAATGGGATCAGTTGTGCCCCATTGTTTCTGCCTCATCCACAGCCCCACCCTTAGAGTCACTTGTTTTTTAAAAAATCAAGGAGGGTACTAGAATAATTTTGGGATATAACAGAGTCCTATTCAAATGAATGGGGAAATGTATAAAGCCATGGTTTAAAGTTGGCTTCCACAGGCTGACTTGTTTGGATCTAGGGTCTCTTGAAAACTACCTACAAGCTCAGCTGAATTAGCTTTGGGTCACTGTGAAAGTTGACGCACAGTGACACACACCACTAAACTGTATCAATGTGCTGCTAATGCAAAGCTAAATTGCAGCTTCTGTGGTCTCTTTGCTGCTTGCCAGCTTCCCACAGTCACCTTTGGGTCATCCTGAAAGTGCTTAGCTGTTGTTAAACCAAGGTTTGCTTCAAAGCCAATCAAATAAGTTTGTTGGGCCAGAGAGGAGAAAAAGAACATTTCAGAAATGAGCTGCCATATTGTTTGCATGTACAGTAAGTGACAGTCATAAGGCTGCCTGAATTAAAATGTTCTTAAGTCATTGTTATACTTTTCAGTAATTGTAAATTTAACACTGGTAAATCTCGAGCATTGTGTCGCCTTCATGAGGAGGTGGTAGGGTTAATGCAACTTCAATAGCATTGCTGCTGGGTCTTTACTGTTTGCACAGAAGTACTATTGACCCCAATAACTTTCATGTTGGAATTGTGTTTCTTTTCAGCAAGCAAGTGACTCTTCATATTAAAATGCAATTACTTAAATAAAAAAACCACCACAAATTAATGCTTTCTCATATGTGTGTGTGTGTAAATAGAGTGTAGCACACAGGGTGGTCAATCTATTGAGTAAGCAGCTTGAAAATTTTGTGCTCCTCACTGTGGAGCTGCTACTATTTGGAAACATTTCCAGGGACTGTAATATACTTTATGATCATCTTGCATATCCTGAGCTTCTGAAGTGTGATGGTCAAAACAAGTGGAATAAGTGGGTCACTCCTGACTGGATGGAGCCAACTTTACTTTGTCCCTGTATCTAAATTAGTACTGTGCCAAAACTTGTCTTCCAAACATTTTCTTCATCTGTTTAAGGGCCTTCATTTTCCCCATCTCTTTCATAATAATTTATATTAAATTTGTGTTGTTGCTCTTAAAAATGTCTCCAGTATGTGGAAAGCTGGAGCGCCTGAAATCAGTGTTAGAATTATGTTTTTAAGGGGAAATCCTTCCTTTAACTTACATATATATATATATATATATATATATGCTTTCGTAGATTTTCACGGGTACAGGAATGCAGGTTTTGGTGTCCTCGGGTGTCTTCCCGTGTAAAAGTTGGGGTGTCTAGGCGACGTTTCGACGAGGTCTCACTCGTCATCTTCAGGCTGGTGCTTTCGGCTTCTTGTTACTGGAACAGAGCAGGATCTCAGTGTTTGAGTTCCTATAAATACTGTTGAGGGGGTGTGGTGTATAGCCTCCAATGTTCTGGGCAGAGAGGAAGTTCCCAGACTCATATATATATATGAGCTTTCTGTCCTTATTTCTTTCTGTCCACCACTGCTATATTGTTAGCATCCTGCTAGGTATCCTTTTAGAATAAGTATTTGATTAAACAATCAACTGAACTTTGTATTGATCATGTGTGGTTTCTTACCTGAAAAGCCACATGGCCATAAATTTTAAATCTAATCTATGAATATGAATGCTTTTTGTTTTGTTTCTGCAAAGACAAAATCTGGGTGTGAAGGGGGTAGGCGGTAGAAATCCATCTGAATTAGCTTGTTGCCAGGGCTTTTTTTTTCTTCTTGCTGGAATTCACAGGAACTCAATTCTGGCACCTCTCAGGTAGGCACCATTGCTATTATAAAACAGCAAGGAAGGTGTCCATTTTGACTTCCGGCACCTCTTTTTCTAGAAAAATTGTATTGCTTACTGCTGTCTGGCAGCATTTGGATCACTTAATGATGAAATTGCTTTGCAATTGAAGCACAGCTCATATTACAAACTAACATTAAGATAAGATATTCCAAAAAGAGACTTTTTCTGTTTGGAATATCTTATGCATAAACCTGTGAAGACAAGGCTCTCAAAAAGCTGTTGTAGGATTGGAAAGACTAAAACTCAACATCCCAGATTAAGGGTTGAAAACAAGGTGCAGAGGCTCAATGTGTTCAACAGAGTGAGTGATTTAACCTTTTGCGGCTGTCCCGGGAATTCTTATCTCGTTATAGGGCTTTCTTCCCATTTGTTTTGATGGGTAGACAGTGACATTTGGATTTTGCTCTAGGGTATAATCCCCATAGCCTGTGCTGAGAGTTCTCAGAACCCTTAAAGAAATACCAAAGCACTAAACACTTAGGTGGTCTTACAAAAATTCAGACAAATCCACAATGAGGAATATATACGAATCATAATAAAGTCTTGAGTCAAGCAGATAGCCAGTGATATGCACGAACCTCTCCCATATTTCTCCAGTAACCTGTAGTTTGACCATTAAGCTGGTTAGATATAATGACTGACATCCCATGTTAGTGCTAGGTTAGGAATCATGAGTCATGAGCAGGCATTTAAGACCAATGCCAATGTAGAGCAGAGGTGAAGAACGTGTATCAGCCTGAGGGTCATGTTCGCACATGGGTAACCTTTTGAGGACTGCATGACAGCAGTGAACAGGATCAGAAGCAAAGGTGGGCAGAGAAATTGATGTAGCTCTTACCGTGGTATAAAACCATTCCAACCATACAAAATTCCGTGTCTTCTACACATGGGCCCACACATATCTCTCCATGCCCAAACCAGGAAAGACACATTGTCACAGTTCAAGGATACTGTTCCAAAGGCTGGGCATCAACCTCACTCTCCGTCAAGCAGTAAAAAAATTCCGGTGGGGCTCAAGGAGCTCTTCCAGGGTCTCTGTTTCTGTGAGAATCAAGATGCAGCATAGCTTTAGATGGAGGGAGTCCAGATCTTACAGCATGGTCATCTCAAGAGGGGCTTGTTTTCCACAGCAGTGCAGCTGTGTCCAAGGCATCTCTCCCAGCCAGCCGGCAGATAGCCTGCCCAAGTTAGATCTCTGTCTTTAACTAGCTACTCCAAGTCTCATGCTCCAAACTCCAGTCACCCTGGAGTAACCTTCAAAATCTCCTGATTCTGTTTACCCATCAGGTTGGGGAGGGAAGGACAGTTCTTTTGCATGGCCAATGGCCCTCAATGGCCTTGTATTGTTTCTTAATAGCCTAGCACAGGGGTCTGCAACCTTTAAGACAAAAAGAGCCACTTGGACCCGTTTCTGAAGAAAAAAAAATTGGGAGCCGCAAAACCATTGTGACATTTAAAACAAATATATCTCCGGAGCCGCGATCTGACAGCGGGCGGGCAGGTGACGTAGGGACGGTGAGTGACTAACGCATGCACCACCCCCATGCAACGTCACAGTCAGTACAGCGCCCGCCACAGTGGGGAGTGTTGGGGCGCACAATGCGCCTTCTCCCCTCGCTAGTATCCGCCCCAGAGCCTCGGCAAAGGTGTAAAAGAGCCACATGCAGCTCCGGAGCCGCGAGTTGCAGACCCCTGGCCTAGCAGGCCCAGCTGTTTTGTATACACTAGGTATTTCTCCCTTCATATCCCAAATAATCAAATTCCTCTAGGGTTCAGGAGACCCTTCCCCCAACCTATAACAATACAATGAAGACAGGCAAAAAGGAGAGAGCAGAATGGAGCAGTGTTGTTGAGGGGTGTGGTCTGGGGGACATAAAAAGAGATGGGGTTGCATTTGGCTCCTGGAGCTGTTTCCCCCACCTCTGGTAAATGGTCTTAAACGCACAGGAGTCCCTGTGGAACACTCACTCGTTTTAGCCACTGCTTTTAGGCAGTAAAAATCTGTATCACTTTTTTTTTTACAGATGCGTACTGATTCAGAACTTATGAAATGATCTGGCATGTCTCCATTCTCTCCTGAATAACCAGCACTTGCTTCCTATTGTGTTCACTTCACTGAAGATTTCTGCTGGGGACACTCTCAAGTTGCTTTTCCCTCACAGGCAAAAAACAGAAGAAAAGTAGAAAAATGATTTATGGACCAGAGCTCCTGCTTCTTTTAGAACTGAAGTTGTTTTCAGTCTGGTGGCTCATCAATATTCATAGGTTCCCCAGAACCATTACTTGTGACTCTTATTTTGGAGAATATTTGTTTTTATATTAGTCCATATTTTAGTTCTCACCAAGACTGGGGGGAAATACAGACATAAACAGACGACAACAAAATACACTATCCCTCCTAAGTCATCCTGCTGCTCACCTGGAACTCTATTCATAATTGCTTGGGCTCAGTAATGGGGCCACCCAGATATACTGAATTTCCTGTGGGCTGAGATCTTGAGGCTGCCATCCTACACACTCAGTGGGACTTCCTTCTGTAGAGATGCATAGGGTTGTGTTGCTTCTCTTTCTTTACATCGCAGAAGGGCAGGGCAGGCCCAACCATTAGGCAGGGGGAGGGCACTATCTCAGGAGCCCCCAAGGCATAAGTCTCACAGGAACCCTGCCTGCCCTGCTCCTTCCACCAGCAGCAGAGATGCCAGTACCAATTTCAGGCAAGATCTCCCCCCAAAACTGCCACTGATGGCAGTGCCACTTTTCTACCAGTGGCAATAATCTGCAAATACCTTAGTTACTGCGGCGTGGGGCTTGGGTAAATGGCCTCAAACTGGGTCAAACTGGGACTACTGACAGGATGAATTAGTCCTGTGGACCAGATATTTCTCCCTGTGCATGCTACATAGTTGACCCACAACTTATGTTCATTTACCTTCTGCATATTCAGCTTTATGCACTTGGATATGGATATGTGGGGGGGGGGAGTGGAAAGGGGGTTGGCATCTGGTGAAAAAACTCTGGCAATCCCACCTGTCATCGCACCCAGTGTGTTTTATCTATACAAGTTTTTGACTTGGTGCACTATCCCCAGAACATAACCCTCACATAAGTTGCAGGTCTACTGTATCCAGAATCTAGATGCTATGCTCACCAAAAACACATTACCTCCTTTGCCACTCTACAAATAGGGATCTGAGGCCAAAAGAAAACAGCATGCTTGAGGTGGCTCAAAATCAGTGTGACATGGCTTGAAACTTTTCTGTGGAAACAGCAATTTTTGATTTTTTTAAGTTTGGTGTTTTAGTTTTTAAATGCGCTATTTTAACTTAGAATTCTGAAGGAATGTTCAGTCTCAGTCTGGGAGTGGATCAAATCTTTGCGGATTGGTGAGGGAATATTGTAAGAAGTTAGACAGAAGTGCACAGAATGCTGCTACAAAAAAGGACAGAGCAAAAGAATCAAGTATGGGGTGAACCATCACTGCTTTCCTGTTTTGTGACATCTTGATTGTCTTTGGACTTCATTGAGAATAAAGATGATACAGGAGACTGAGTAATTCTGTATAATTGAGAAAACAATATAAACAATGAAACAGGTCTATCTTTTTTCAAGGATCTCTGCAATTCTTAAGGAAAAACAGCACACCCAAAGTGGTTCGGACACCCTAGATTTTCAGTGTTGCAGTCTGCATTTTCTCAGATGGCAGCGCTATAGAATGTAATAGGGTTTATATTTCTTGATTTGGAAGACCCATCTTTTTTTCTGCTGAGTTACATGGGTTTAATAAATCTGGTGAGACATGATTGATGCTGTGGAGTTACTCTAGATTTCTATCACTATAACACATGGGAAAAATTGACCTTAAATGGTTATTGAATTTCCTGTACATAAATCTTCCCAGGTAGTGCTCCAGTTGGTGGATCACTCACGTAAATAACATTTGGCCAAGCAATAGAATATATCTCTTGTTGCTCCCACACTTAGAAAAAAATCTGTGCTAACTGGGTTATCCCTTGCACCATAACAAAAAAGCAAGTGAATTCAACCCTTACAAATGGAACATGGCCAGGGAAACTGCACCCTTCCCACTAGTTCTCTTCAATTTCTTCCAGTAGTGTGAATGGTCAGGGATAATGGGAGTTGGAGTTCAACAGGTCCCCCAGCTATCCAATAGCTAAATGAATAAATATATTGGGGTAGATGGCTGGGGTAGATAATTACCATGCTGCTGGGACTACTGTTCCATGGATTTAGAACCATTGTTTAATGGAAATAAATAATAACTTGAATAGTTTCTACTAATTAGAAACAATGGAATCAATCCAGCTGAACAGAGGATCAATGCAAGTTATGCCGTTAACCTGCATGGGAAATGGATCACACTCAATGGTCACCGTCAAGCACAGTGGAGCCCACTTAAGTCTAATTGAAAAGAAATGGAACTTAATCACGGATAACCCCATGCTCAATTCATATACTGAATGAAACTATTTTATAACTGTGCCAGTAGCTCAAAGACCAGGCCTTACTTCCTGCTAACAGCTACCCTAGTGTGAGCAGAAAAAAGGGATCCAGCCACTATTTTTCAGATTTGCTCACAGTCACGGTAGTTTTTCACTCCTCATTGAATGCGTGGAGGGAAGGAGAACTAGGACCACACTTGTTGCCCTGACTCCATACTTTCATTCAAGAGTCTTAATAGCACATATATAGTTAGGCATGCTCAGTATGACTGGAACCTCTACAAAAGCTCCCCAGCATATACAGAGTGTTCATGTGAACAGTTGCACACACATAGGTCCTGTTCAGAGCTCCAGATTGATGGACAGAGGGACCAAGGGGCCAATAGGTACACTTCCAATTGCACTGAAGGTGCAAAAGGACTTTTGTTTTAATTAGCAAATTAACAAACATTAGAGCCTGTGTTCCTTAGGGCTTGTATCTGAACAACATTTGAAAGAAAATTTGAGAAGTCTTTGTGAAATAGGTGGAGCAGTTCACCTTGGGTTTGTGACTTGAAATAAGCCCTATGGCAGACCTGAGCGTGTTGTATTTACCTCTGCAAAGTCAATGGCTGCATCTAGACGGCATCTAGCACAGGGTGGATTTAGGTAATCTTGATAGTATGGCACCCTGAGCAAGCCCAAAATTTGGTACCCCCAAATTGATCTTCTCAATTATGGATCTTATCAGTTTAGCACCCCCTCAACTCAGCACCCTGGGCGGGGGACCGCATGCACTGCCCTAAATCCAGCACTGGTTTAGGATGATGGGAATGAGCCTATTCTCAGCCTCAGGCACTCACCTCTCCTTCTTCATCACATCCACAATGAGGCATTTGGAAGCTTTCGCTTCCAATTTCAATTCAACATACTTTTTGTGTTTTGTCTGAACCTGACCTACTGTGGTAAATCTTAGCTGTGGTTTTATTTGAAACAAGTCAACCTGAAAACATGAGTTACAAAGCCATTTCATACCCATTTTTAAAGGATATGTGCTTTTAGTGGTTTCCCCCTCAATCTATATATAACCTGTTCACATACCTTTGGTGTTAGGTGCTTAGAGGTCTGTAATGGTTGTCACTCTTTCTAATACATTTCTGCCGCTATTCTGACCTGGCAAATGCCATATGTCAGCCAAAGGCAATTATGAGCTACCTTGAGCAGACCCTATACACAATGCAGGTCAGTCAGAGCCCTTTAAAAGCAATTACCTGTCCAACTGGGGAAATGTACATGGATGCTTCTGTCTGCAGGTTAGCCAGCATAGTGTGCCATGCTTGCCATGTGGACATTTGCAGGCAGTTAGAGAAGTGTGAGACACAGATAATTCTCATTTGCACATTCGTGTTTTTATTTCTATTGGTAGTGTTGCCAATCCTGTGCCTCTGAAGGACCAGGTGTGTGGTTTGGAAGCCATTTTGGACTCGCAGCTGTCCATGGAGGTGCAGGTCAATTCTGTGTCCAGGGTAGCTGTCTACCAGCTCCATTTGGTACGCAGGTTGAGACCCTACCTGCCTGCAGACTGTCTTGCCAGAGTGGTGCATGTTCTGGTTATCTCCTACTTGGACTACTGCAATGTGCTCTATGAGGGGCTAATCCAGAATGCGGCAGCTAGACTGGTGACTGGGAGTGGCCACTGAGACCATATAACACCAGTCCTGAAAGACCTACATTGGCTCCCAGTACGTTTCTGAGAACTATTCAAAGTGTTGGTGCTGACCTTTAAAGCCCTAAATGGCCTCAGCCTGAAGGAGCATCTCCAACCCCCTCATTCAGCCTGGACACTGAGGTCCAGCTCAGAGGGCCTTCTGGTGGTTCCCTCACTGCAAGAAGTGAGGTTACAGAGAACCAGACAGAGGGCCTTCTCAGAAGTGGCACCCGCCCTGTGGAACGCCCTCCCATCAGATGTCAAGGAAACAAACAACTACCTGACTTTTAGAAGACATCTGAAGACAGCCCTGTTTAGGGAAGTTTTTAATGTTTGATGTTTTATTGTATTTTTTATATTCTGTTGTGAGCCTTCCAGAGTGTCTGGGAAACCCAGCCAGATGGGCGGGGTATAAATAAATAATTAGTAGTAGTAGTAGTATTAGTATTATTATACAAGAATCAAGGTACTGAGTGCCCACTGGTGTCTAAAACATTTGTTCTACCAGTTGTTGGGAATCACAAGAGGGGAGAGTGCTGTTTATGCTCAGGTCATTTTTTTGGACTTCCCATTGACATCTAATTGGCCCCTGTGAGAAAAAGCATGCTGGACCAGATGGATCAGTGGCCTTATCTAGAAGGACTCTTCTTGTGAAGTTGACAGATGGGACATGTGTTGCTTGCTGCAGAAGTCATAAAACAAGTTTCTCTTCCTCTCTGAATCCTAACTGCTCCCAAAGAAATTGACCCTATTGTGGTTATTGCTGTTACTTCAAAGCTGCCTTAGGACCAAACCACAAGTTATTTTAGTCACATGTTTAAATGAACATGGAGAAAAAGCAATTGCAGGACCCTAATCCAGATGGGCAGCATCGAAATCAGATTGATTATATTCTCTGCAGCCAAAGATGGAGAAGCTCTATACAGTCAGCAAAAACAAGACCTGGAGCTGACTGTGGCTCAGATCATCAGCTTCTTATAGCAAAATTCAAGCTTAAACTGAAGAAAGTAGGAAAAACCACTGGGCCGGTAAGATACAATCTAAGTCAAATCCCTTATGAATACACAGTGGAAGTGAGGAACAGGTTTAAGGATTTAGATTTGGTGGACAGAGTGCCTGAAGAACTATGGATGGAGGCTCGTAACATTATACAGGAGGCAGCAACGAAAACCATCCCAATGAAAAGGAAATGCAAGAAAGCAAAGTGGCTGTCCAATGAGGCCTTACAAAAAGCGGGGGAGAGAAGGCAAGCAAAATGCGAGGGAGATGGTGAAAGATACAGGAAATTGAATGCAGATTTCCAAAGAATAGCAAGGAAAGACAAGAAGACCTTCTTAAACGAGCAATGCAAAGAAATAGAGGAAAGCAATAGAATGGGAAGAACCAGAGATCTGTTCAAGAAAATTGGAGATATGAAAGGAACATTTCGTACAAAGATTTCCATAATAAAGGACAAAAGTGGAAAGGACCTAACAGAAGCAGAAGACATCAAGAAGAGGTGGCAAGAATACACAGAGGAATTATACCAGAAAGAAATGGATGTCCCATATACCCCAGATAGTGTGGTTGCTGACCTTGAGCCAGACATCCTGGAGAGTGAAGTCAAATGGGCCTTAGAAAGCACTGCAAATAACAAGGCCAGTGGAAGTGATGGTATTCCAGCTGAACTATTTAAAATTTTAAAAGATGATGCTGTTAAGGTGCTACACTCAATATGCCAGCAAGTTTGGAAAACTCAGCAGTGGCCAGAAGATTGGAGAAGATCAGTCTACATCCCAATCCCAAAGAAGGGCAGTGCCAAAGAATGCTCCAACTACCGCACAATTGCACTCATTTCACACGCTAGCAAGGTTATGCTTAAAATTCTACAAGGAAGGCTCAAGCAATATGTGGACCAAAATCTCCCAGAAGTGCAAGCTGGATTTAGAAGAGGCAGAGGAACCAGAGACCAAATTGCAAACATGCGCTGGATTATGGAGAAAGCTAGAGAGTTCCAGAAAGATATCTACTTCTGCTTCATTGACTATGCAAAAGCCTTTGACTGTGTCGACCACGGCAAACTATGGCAAGTTCTTAAAGAAATGGGAGTGCCAGATCACCTCATCTGTCTCCTGAGAAATCTCTATGTGGGACAAGAAGCTACAGTTAGAACTGGATATGGAACAACTGATTGGTTCAAAATTGGGAAAGGAGTACGACAAGGCTGTATTTTGTCTCCCTGCTTATTTAACTTATATGCAGAATTCATCATGCGAAAGGCTGGGCTGGATGAATCCCTAGCCGGAATTAAGATTGCCGGAAGAAATATCAACAACCTCAGATATGCAGATGACACAACCTTGATGGCAGAAAGTGAGGAGGAATTAAAGAACCTTTTAATGAGGGTGAAAGAGGAGAGCGCAAAATATGGTCTGAAGCTCAACATCAAAAAAACGAAGATCATGGCCACTGGTCCCATCACCTCCTGGCAAATAGAAGGGGAAGAAATGGAGGTAGTGAGAGATTTTACTTTCTTGGGCTCAATGATCACTGCAGATGGTGACAGCAGCCACGAAATTAAAAGACGCCTGCTTCTTGGGAGAAGGGCAATGACAGGCCTAGACAGCATCTTAAGAAGTAGAGACATCACCTTGCCAACAAAGGTTCGTATAGTTAAAGCTATGGTTTTCCCAGTAGTGATGTATGGAAGTGAGAGCTGGACTATAAAGAAGGCTGATCGCCGAAGAATTGATGCCTTTGAATTATGGTGCTGGAGGAGACTCTTGAGAGTCCCATGGACTGCAAGAAGATCAAACCTCTCCATACTGAAGGAAATCAACCCTGAGTGCTCACTGGAAGGACAGATTGTGAAGCTGAGGCTCCAGTACTTTGGCCACCTCATGAGAAGAGAAGACTCCCTGGAGAAGACCCTGATGTTGGGAAAGATGGAGGGCACAAGGAGAAGGGGGCGACAGAGGACGAGATGGTTGGATAGTGTTTTCGAGGCTACCAGCATGAGTTTGACCAAACTGCGGGAGGCAGTAGAGGACAGAGGTGCCTGGCGTTCTCTGGTCCATGGGGTCACGAAGAGTCAGACACGACTAAACGACTAAACAACAACAACAACAATCCAGAAACATCCCCGGAACAAAAACAGTGCTGTGTAGTGGTTAGAGTGCCAGACCAGAACCTGAGAGACCAGGGTTCAAAAGTCCACTGTGCTATGAATCTCACTGGGAGACCTTGGGCCAGTCACTGCCTCTCAATCTAACCTCTCTCACAAGGTTATTGTGGAGGGATTAAATGTGGAGGGGGAGAACCATGTGTGTCGCCTCAAGCTCTTTAGAGAAAAGGGTGAGATACAAATACAATAAGTAAAGTAAAATAAAATATGCCCCTAATTCCCATTGGTGCTGAAAATGGCTCCTTTCTTCTTGCGAAGAAATGTGACCAACCATTCCTGTTGCTCAGGAATGAGAATACCAACGGTAATCACCTTCTCACTTCTGGGAACCAGCAATGAAGAAGATCAGGCTTCATTAAAAACCAGAAGGATTACTGGTATTTATATCTGTGTCAGGAAATCGTTGTTTGTGGACTCTAGAACTATTGTAACTACAATCTCCTTCTAAAGGTACTCGCAGTATAGTGGGCACCATAATGGATCTACCTTGCAGCTGGAAGTACAAACAATCAGCTCTGTAAGCTGTTAACAGACAGCCCATGGCAAGATTTAACCAGCTACTGTGGCTCCCAAGCATCTGTTTCCACCCAAAAGCACCTTGGAGGTCTTTTATCTTTTGTTTTCCAGATCATTTAAAGAATCACAGCAAATGAAACTGTTAGTAAAGTGTTAATAGCTCTGGTAGAAATATAGATAGCAGCTAAAATGTGAACATGATGACTGCTAAAGGCATTGTACAGATTTCTTTTCTCCAGCCAGGGGGCATTCCAGTATATGGAAGTATTCCTAGAGAAAAAATATATGCAGTCAGCTAATAGATGGAAATATTCCTTTAAGTGATGCATCTGAAAGACGATTGCCTACCAAGCCAGTCTTCTTCAAACTCCCAGATTTCAGTAATCTCTCCATAATCAATTGAATATATATATATATATATATATATATATATATATATATATATATTCATAAATGTTAACTTGAATGCATATTAAGAATATAGTATATATTACTCATGTTTATAAGCTCCATATGTTATACAAATATTCTGCTTAGACTGAAATCTATTTGAACATTATCTGCAATGTTCAAATATATTACTGTACGGCAGTATTCCCCAACTGGGAGCCCTCCAAATGTTGTTGGGAAGGCTGCTGCATGTTTTGAGAAGTAACGTGTATCTGTTGCGGGTAGGGTGGGGGAGAGCTTAGCAGGAAAACATCATATGACAAAATACAATGAGAAAATATCCCATTTTATAGAGTGAAATTTTATTTTGCACATGGGGGCTGCAGAGAAATGCTTAATGGAAAGAAACTAGTTCTTTATCAAAATTGGTCTTCCAATTTTTTTAGTCATTGCAAGATGACTAAGGGTATTTTGTGTATGTTTCTTTCCAATAAATGTTTTTCCAGCACTATGCAGCCTCCTTGGCTCTACACACTTCCCGATCTAAAAAAAAGTTCCTTGATTTCAGTGCCATTTTTCTAGAAAAGAGGTGCCAGAGCACAACATGATCACCTCCCTTGCTCTTATAAATGGCAACGGCTCGTAATTGAGAGGTGCCATAACTGAGTTCCGGTGAGTTCTGGCTGAAAAAAAGCCCTGCGTGATTTCATTCTACAATAACATTAAAAATATAGTAATGTTATATGGAGAAGTCTGCCCAGTTCCAGCCCAGTATTAGAGGATGTAAATGTTGCTTCTGATCTGAGGACTCCAATTCATTGTTGATGGTTGTTATTGTTGATTAAGGATGATTACTCATCCTTAACCCCATACTTAACCTGCATAACTCCTCATATGCAGTCCAGATGCTTCCCAAATAGACTTAAATAGCCTCATTTGACCTCCACCTTAGTAACTTTTCTTTTGGGCAGTCTGGATTTCATGCACTCTTTTTCTATTTTTGTGTGTGTAGCTTTCTGTGGGGACAGGGCAAGTCCCCAGGTTGCTTCAGAAGCCCAAGGAGTGCCTGTTCTATGTACAGAAATTGGCACGAATTTCTTCTGTTGCCACTTCCTGGAGAGATGAGCATCTTAGCTCTTAGTTTTGAGATCTTGCTTCATTTAATTAATTCTGAATATTCTTCCTGATTACCTTTTTGTTGAGCAATCATCCTGTTTTGCTTGCGTGTAAAGCTTGTGCAGAAGTTAGATGCTGTACAGCATTTGTTGAGTATTTGTTCTGATTTGTGTGCAGTGAGCTCATACGACAATGAGCATTCATCCTGATTTGCTTACATGGTAGTCACACGTCTTCCATAATCAGTCTTATATTGCACACTTTTTAGCGCATCTCCCCAACACTTCCCTAACCACAAAATTCTGTGGGTTGTTGTTTTTTTAGTGGATTTATTACAGAGCACTTTAATCCACTTTAATTGCATAAAGCCTAAATTTCTGCTATGCAGATGAATTACTTCTGAAAAATGTGTATCTGAAGAAGTGTGCATGCACACGAAAGCTCATACCAAGAACTAACTTAGTTGGTCTTTAAGGTGCTACTGGAAGGAATTTTTTTTGTTCTGAAAAATGCTAAGTGCCTGGAGGTGGCCTGAGCTATACAGCACAGGACTTCATGCAGAATTTTGTATTTGACTGAGAATTGTAAGCAAGTGTTCAGATAGCCTTTTGGTAATGACTGAATCAGTGTGCATGGGAATTATTCTTCAGCTGATTTCTACTTGTTTTTTGCTCAGCTCCCTATTTAACTTCTGGAGCTGGCTCTGCCTGACAGGCCTAAAATAACTAAATAAGATGGCTTTGTCTCATACCACATTTGTACTCAATGATGTGTAAAAGGTTAGATTCTTTAAATGAGATGTACAATTCTTACATTGTCATACAATTAATGATACAGTAAAAAGATACAGAACACCCTGTCGAATTTAGATTCCTTCTTGTTCCAGCTTCTCATTCTCTGCTATATAATTATTCTGAACTCACGGTAATGATATCAACTTCAAAGAGCACGGAAATGTAATAACATTCAGACAAAACTGTACTTCTCTTAAATGCCGTTTCTTAAATTGGCTGAAGATACCAATAATATTTATATGCCCTATTCCGAAAGGAGAGCACGGGGAGGGGGAACCATTGCTACAAGATTACCAGGATGATAAAACCTCCTGGAAGACGGCGTTTGGGGTGCAAAGACCTATAAGCATGGTCTCTGTGAATGACTGACAATTTCATTGCAAATAATGCTTTAGAACAGATGCGAACATGTGTCAGGAGTCCCAGTACAACATATCCAGGATAGTCTGCTTTCTTTTCAGCAGAAAAACTGGATAATTGCTGCAGACTCTGTGCATTGCTTGCAGTTTTGCTAAGAAGAAAAGCTCTCCTGACCTATCCTTGATTAGGTTTCTCTTCCCTAAAGGGACCGCATTCTGCCCATGGTGCACATGCAAGGATATCTGCAAAGATATCTTCAACACAGCAGAAGCTGTGTTGATACAGTTGATGTATGAAGTCTTAATTGCAAATGGCTTGATTTTATGTTGTTTTAATTGCACAGGGATAGCCAACATAGTCCTTTGTCCAGATGTTTTGGACTATAAGCCTTATCCCTAAACATTGGCATTGCTGACTGGGGCTGACGGGAGCTGGAGGCCAGATGTGTTGAACTGCAGCCTTCATCCCTAAGCACAGACCATGCTGCCTGGGGCTGATGAGAGTTTGGCTCAATAACATCTGCAGGGCATCATGTTAGCTACCCATACATTTATATACTTTGCTAGAGACAACATGGTGTGAATTATACCATCTATGCTAGCATGGCAGGATAGATGTTACTGTGCTGAGGTTGCTTTTGAAAATCTTCAGCACTGAATGTCAGATTTACCATACATACAGATTGCCAGGGAGCCTGTATTGAGAGAAGTAATGAACCCCCTTTCACTTGTTTCAGAATGAGCTCAGTCGTCACCAGCGGTGTTTGGTCCATAAGGGCAAGTGAGGCACCACCCTACCATCCTCAACCTGCTCTCAGTCAGCTGCCTACCTAAAACCTTCCAATAGAAAAAAAAATTATTTAACTAGGTGACCCCTCCCCAATTCCATATGTTGTGGACTTGAGTGTTATGAGAATGACACAATAGTCTTAGCCTGCTTCTTGAGCATTCATCCTGAACTGTTTGCACATTTTCCAGGGAGGTAATACAATGCAAGCTATTTTTTCAGCATTCATTCGGATGTGTTTTCAAGCAGGTTATATGACTTCGCAACAAGCAATTTCCCCATCACTTTCCCTACCACAGAAGCCTTTTTTTTTTTTAAGGGGAGAGGTGGGAACCACCATCGTTGCATGAGAGCCCCAAACCCACTTCAGTTGCACAATCTGAATCTGCAGCTGAATCTCACTGGCAAAATAGCAACAGGCAGGAAGTGCCCCTGGTGTACTGCTGGGCAACCCACTTACTCCTTAAAATCTGTGCTATTTATTGCTATAGTAAGAGAACATTTTGCAGACCAGTAATAAAGAGATCACAAAGTCAATAATTGGCAACGACAGACTTCCCATACTTCACTTTTTAAGTGCTTTCCTTCTCAACTTCAACCAGCCTGTTTTTCAGAGTTTATTTCTATCCTCTCTTTTATTTATTATTTAAGAGACATGAGCAGCGGAGGAAAAAGAGATGCTTTCAAATGACATTAAAGGCGGAGACAGAAAGCTGATGCAAGGGAGAGGGAGAGCATAAGGGACTCATTCCAGATGTTGACGTGGCAGAGGACAATAATTCAAAATGATGCTTTAAATGTGAGAATTTTGAGCAATTATATTTGTGCTCCCTTTACAGCAGAGGCAGCCAAAGTTCAAGGCAATGTGTCCAGGATGGGTTTCCTTTGGAAGAAGAAAACTTATTGTGCCTCTTTACAATAATCAGCAGATGCTGCTCATCGTATAGTGCACACAATGTGCTGAACTGCCATCTTAATGGCACATAAAAACCCCAAACAAAACAAGTCCACAGTAAAAATCAATGTGAAATTGATTTTTTTAACCGTGCTTTCTCTCTTTTAAGATGGTGGTCAGAATGTATGGCTGTGATGTTCAGATGCATGAAAATAGTTCATAGAGGTTGTTCCCAGCCTGCCCTTCCACATGAGAGCTGAGCAAAGCATTGTTCCCTGTAATGTGAGGATGTGGATTGCGCAGGAGGATGGAGTCATGAATTTTGCTCATGGTGGCACCACAGGCTGATGTTTGGACACCTGCCCCTACATTTACTGTTTTACTTTTCAGCAACTTTGTTCTATCTCCTGCCACTTTAGGCTGGATGCAGAGAGAGGGGAGAGCAGAGGCTGTATTAATCCATAGGATGAGGCTGTATGACTGCAGGAGTAACAGCTGAGCTTGGATGGTTTGGCTGCAATCAAGTGGAGTGTGACAGAAAATGGGGGTTTTATTTCTTTTGGGAAGATGGGGAGAAAATTACGTGGGGCAAATCTAGGTGAGAAATGGGAGGGTAATTTAATCAAAGGAGAATTTATTGAATTGACATGAAAGAGGTTAATAGAGTTTGATGCTAGGGCTTGGATCCCACCTATGCATTGTGTTCAGATCTTAGTGTTGAGAAAGACACTGGCTCTCAAGCCCTATAATTTGTTTTTGGTTTTTTAAAATATTTTTTATTAAGTTTTCAACAAATTTTTATCATAACAAAACAAAACATATAAAACAATACAAAACATAGAAAAACATAAAACACATATACGTTCAATTCTTAATTTCTTATAGCTTACTTTCCCGACTTCCTCATGCCTCCACTTTCTGTATTCCAATTTCAAATTTGTATAATTTGATTTATGTAAAATAAGCAGGGCTTTTTTTCAGCCAGAACTTGCCAGAACTCCGTTCCGGCACCTCTCAGGTGGGCACCGTTGCCATTATATAAGAATAAGGGAGGCATTCATGGTGAGTTCTGGCACCTCTTTTTCCAGTAGAAAATAACACTGAAAATAAGTGTTGTATTACAGCAGCAAACACTGGGTGGTGTTTGGAGTTTGCTTTCTAGTTGATATGCAGTCCGTGAATATCACTGGTTTCCACTCTTCGCCCTGGGAAGTCTTAAAAGAAGTTTCTGCAAGGGGAGGGACTGCGATCAACATCACAGTCGGGGTGTTCCCAGGACTAAAGTGAAACTGTGAAGCTCCCTTGTTATTTTTGCTATTGGATGCTGTAATCTCATTGTAGTTTAAGTATTGAAATGTGGAGAGGGGTGTTGCATGCTATTATATTTGCTGTCGTTTTGCTATGTTATTATGAAATTGTTTTTGTAGCATTTGAGGTACATCCCTGTTTCTTTGTTGTAAGCCACGTTGAGCAGGATCCTTTTGTGGAAACATGGCATAGAAATGAAATGAATGAATCTAACCTAACGTTCTGGGGAATAACTTTCTGCTTTGCCTGCAGAAGCACCCATCATCTCCAGGCAGGGCTGAGTTATCTGACCCCCTGGAGAATCACTGCCAGTCAGTGTAGAGTAAGGTTGAGCTAGATGGACCAATGGTCTGAATATGGACGTTCCATATAGCTGACATGACTCAAAGCAGGACCTACCTCTGGTGAAATGAAAGTGGAGTAATTTTGAGTGAGTGGAATCAGGAGAAGGCATCTTGTGAATGGTGGAGCAAGATGAGGGTACTTGCAGCACCTCTGCTTTTTGGAGGCAGAGATCACCACTGGTTAACTGAAAGTTAAATCTAGGGACATAAAGAACATAGAGGCTGTCTTATACTGAGCCAGACTATGATCATCTGCAGTGCTTTCTTCTGGGGGCATGCAGGGGTACCCCTAAACATTTTGTGAATCTAGGTTTGGCCTCACTGAGGGGCAGTATTTCAATATGAGTAGGAAAATGAGAGTACCCCTACAATTTTTTTTAGAACAAAAGCACTGGTCATCTGGTTTGGTACTTTATACACTGATGGTCAGTGGATCACTGGAGTAGGGTTGCCATCTTTCAAAAAGTGAAAATCCGGACAGAAAAGTTGTTGAGCATGGACGTTTTTGAGTTGTTTCTGAAGACTTGGTCAGCCACACATCAAGATTTTCCCATTTCCAGCCAGACACTGCTTGAGGCTGCAGTATTCCAGCTGTGTCCATGATCTTCCGGACGTATGCCAACCTTACCCTAGAGTGGGAAAGAGAGGGAGTTTTTCCCTGACGCTGGATATTAAACCTTCTGCATGCCAGCACTTTATTCTTCATCTTTTGTCTCAAGTTCTTCGTCTCAGCTTTTCTGATATGCCAAGAAGCATGTATCTTAGATGCCTTTGAAAAAGGTTGTTTCATCAATTATTTCCCAGGTAAAAAATGTCACTCCCTGTTGCTAAAATATTTGGCAGAAGGTAAGGACCAACCTTTGTTGCTCTCGAACCATAAATGAGAGCTCGGTGTTGCTTCCCTTCTCTCTAATGCACATTGCAGCCAGGAGGCATTTTAGAAAGACATGCCTGCTTGAGGTACAGATGAGGGAGGAAATGCATTCTTAATGATGTTTACTCAGAAATGTCTGGGAAATGTGACTTTAATTTGATTTTTAATATTAGAAACGGTTAACATTTTTTTCCACTTGATGCTTTACATGGCACTAGGGTGGATATTATTGATTCCAAATTAAATACACCAAGCTGAAATGTAGCTTTTTGCATTGCTCTACAATAATAAGAAAATGGCCAGAGGAGTTGCTGAAATTAAATCAAAGGTGACTTGGTTTCAAAGTCTGTACTGCCATCTATTGGAGATGAAGAACGATGAAAGCATGCTTTCTACCAGAAACTGTATGCTACACTTGGGGCAATACCTTCATTAGGAGTAACTCATGAAGGCAAAATTCTGAGGCTTAACACACTTTTTGCACTCAAGTCAGTTAAAAATAAATGGATAACAGAGGCAGAGGAGTATTTTTAAACCTACATACACACACAGGGGGGGGGGGAGCTTAACACATTCTTTCTTGCTTCTGTTGGGCTTCCAAGTCAGGACACAGTTGCAACAATTTATATTCCTGATCCTGTGGCATATTCCCTGTTCCTGGCTAGTCTCAACTTCTGCACTCTGGTGCCAATTGTACTGGTCCAAGGCACAGGGATACCCTTTCCCTCTCACTTCCCAGTTTGCTTGATTGTGCCCCTCCTTCTCTCCCTCTCAACTTCCTCCTCCTCTCAGTTTCCCTTTTTATTTTGTATCGATTGACCCTACCCATGCCTTGGTAAGTTAAACCCTTTTAAACCCTTGCCCATCTTCTGCCTGCTCATTGCAGAAAGGGAGCTTGTGACTGAAGAGAGGGGGAAATATAACTCACAGAAGGGACACAATCTCGAAGCACACAGGGCAGAAGGAGCATGCCTATTGTTTGCCTTTGAGAGGCAGGGGAGGGTACTACTTCATCCTTTTTATCTCAGGGTTAGCCTGTGTTGCTGAGTAAGGAAAGGTATCAAGGTACAAACATAAGGCGATGCTCCATCCTGTGTTTGCTCTTTCACAGAAAGATGGTCACGCAATTATGAAGTGTAGTGGTTTTGGGCCAGTGACACATCTGGAGTTTTGAGAAAGTGTTGTGGGGTTGTAGCATAACACAAAATGGCTGCCACATCTAAAAGAGCAGGAAAAGAGACGGGACCATAAAACAGTACAGGCATTCCACACTCCCACCCCACAAGTGGAGGAAAAGTGATCTACATCAGTCAATACTGTGCTTGATCACAGAAACTCTTTGCACTTTTCCTCTGTTCAAAATGGGAAGGTGGTTGGGTGTTCCGTCTTGGCATCCAATGAAATGTGGGCACATTCAGTGTGGGGCAGGTTGAGTCAGTGCAAACAGGAGCTGAGCAGGAAGAGCAAGTAGTGTTCTTTGCATTGTCAATTTCTGGTGGGACATTTACTGAGGCATTTTGTGGAGCCATAGGAGGTACTAGCAGGCACCCTGGCAACATTGGGTGCCACATTAGAAATCCCAGGGACAGAGTTTTGAATCCAAATCCCCACTTAGTCATGGAGGTTGCTGACCTCGGTTTCTCTCTCCGCAGCCTAGCTGACTTCAGAGAATTGCTGTGAGTGGGTGAATTGCAGAGAATGGGTGGTGGTGGGGAGAGGGACCATGTGTATTACTGGGAGCCCCTTGGAGAAAGCGTGAGGTTGTAAATGCTATAAATAAATAGGGGATCTGGTATGGAAGTCCTCAAAGAAGGAAATCTGTTTGAAGCAATGGAGAACAGGTCCAAGAGACTAGGGCTTTTTTCCAACCAGAACTCACCATGGGCGCCATTGGCCTTATAAAAGAACAAGGGAGGCATTCATGGTGAGTTCTGACACCTCTTTCTCTAGAAAAAGGGCACTGAAGATGACAATTCATGGCTTCAATAATATTAGGACAGTACTAAGAAATGATATTTGAACCAAGATGAAATTTTCAGGACACATTGCACACAAGTACTGTATATGTATTTTACAGATTCATTGTACATAAGGAAAATCAGTTGGTTAAAGATCAATTCATTTCTTACATTAATGATTTTACATTAGAGAATTATTTGTAGGATATTAACACAGAATTACTTCATCCATGCTGCAATTGAAGTTAACACATCAAGAAGATTGCGAGAGGGAGGGTGGGAGTTAGTGAGATTGATTTACAGCAATATTTTACATATTTCTTATTGCTTAGTAAGTTTGCTTAGCACTGCTGCATCAGTCATGTCACAAGTCACTTATAAAAGCCAATGGGACAGATAATTCTGTACTCAGTTTTTAGTAAATATATTTAAAGATGCAGTCCTAAACAAGTGGGACTTCCTTCTGAGTCACTATGCATAACAGTCGGCTATAATATATCTGCTACATTTTTCAAACGATCAGTATGCTAATTACTATTTCTAAAGAGAAAATATAAGAATATTAGCTTTATAGGGTGTTTTATCAAACTGGCTTTCAGATGGGATTGATTCAGTTAGCTGTGTTAGCTACCATTCTTCCAGGGTTATAAATATGCTACCCGGCAGGAGGCTGTTATACTATCAGTGGAAAATAGTAGCATAGATTTTCTGTAACCCAACAGTGAATTCAATCAGATTATACTCATTTCAACAAATTCAATAAGCATCTCATTTTCTCACCATTCATTTTCTTTGAAGAGTTGCTAAACTGCTTTTCATTTTCAATAGATCACCCAGGGCCTTCTCAGTGGCAGCCCTGCAATGATGGAACTCTCTCCCATAATGATTTTTTAGGTGGATTGGTAAAAGCTACCCCAATTCAGAAAAGCTACCCCAATTCAGGAATGGCAGTTGCACTCCTAGCCACCGAAGCCACCTGCACCTCCAGGGGGTATGGAATATCCCCAAACTACTTACCTGTTGCTTAAGGGAGAGTGTTACCCCATCCAAGGGTCATTTACTGACTTCATGGATGTAGGAACCACAAACCCAAAGTGTCTCAGGTTTTATACTCAGTCCATTAGCCCTCAGTCCATTAGCCCATCCCTGCATTCAAAGTATTTTTCTATGTGTCTGTATTGCTTTGCTCTAAGGCCATGGACCAGGGGTCAGCAACCTTTTTCAGCCATGGGCTGGTCCACCAACCCTCAGACCATGTGGTGGGTTGGACTATATTTTGAAAAAAAAAATTAATTAATTCCTATGACCCACAAATAACCCAGAGATGCATTTTAAATAAAAGCACACATTCTACTCATGTAAAAACACCAGGCAGGCCCCACAAATAACCCAGAGATACATTTTAAATAAAAGGACATATTCTACTCATGAAAAAAGATGCTGATTGCCGGACCGTCTGCAGGCTGGATTGAGAAGGTGATTCGGCAGCATCCAGCCCCCGGGGCCTTAGGTTGCCTACTCCTGCCATGGACTTTGCAAGAAGCAAGGCTGTGGAGTGCTGGAGATTTCTTGAAGATTTTGGTTGTTAACGCTGAGCAGCAGATTATTTTTTAAAAAGTTAAAAGCTAAATCTAACTTGTTTAAAATTACCTGATGCTCTGCTTAAGAAAAAAAAAATTAAATTGCCTGAAGCACTCTGTAACACTGCAGGCAGCATTCCGAACAGGCTCACTTAGTAATAACTATTGGAGGGCATTTTCTCCAGTTCCAGTGCAAATGCATGCCACAAAGTTAACCCAACGAGCAGAGTCGGGGGAAGGGGTGTGTGGTGGGGGTGGACCAACCCAGGTGTCTTTGCTGAGGGGGGTGACATTTGGTGTGCCACCTGTCTGCGACTCCCAAGCCTACCCCGAGCTGTTGGGGTAAGGGGGGAGCTGCACCACTTTGCCGGACGGCATCCCTCCCCTTTCCCCTTTGTTTTGACAGCTGGGGGAGGCTTGGGAGTCGTGGGTGAGCGGGCGCTGCACCAAATGTCTGCCCCCGACTGCAGGGCACGCACGCCGCTCTGTGCACCCTAGCAGCTATCCTGTGCCTGGAAGGGCACCCTCCGCACCCCAACCCCCTCAGGAGACACCCCGCTGCTGCCCCAAGCATGCCTGCCCTGGGCAGCACGGGTATATGCTCTGCTGCTGCCAACCAGTATGAAGCTGCTATATGTTTAGCAAAATAAGAATAACAATGTACAAGCGAAAACATACTCTGATCTTCAAAAATCCACCTTAGGGGAAACAGCATAGCCATTTTTAGATTACCTGTACGAGTGAATGGGGAACACAGAACTTAATTTTGGGTTTCGATTTAGATTGAAACCCAAATCACAGATCAATGCAGAGAGTGACTAAAAAACAATCAGAATTGGTTTTTTTTAAAAAAAATACAAATATGGATACAAGGTGAATCTTGTGGCCTATATAAACCCCTAATTTTTCTAAATACTGTAAATACATAGTACCTCTAGGGGGGTGGGGGAGAGAGAGAGAGAGAAGGAGGAGAGAGAGAGAGAGAGAGAGAGAGAGAGAGAGAGAGAGAGAGAGAGAGAGAGAGCCACTGACCTTACAACAGGAGCCTAGACATGTTTACTTAGAAGTACATTACATCATGTTCAATGAGGCCAGCAAACAAATAAACATGCTTAGGCCTGAAGCTTTAGTCTGGCAAATATAATTCACATTGTGTATATACTATTTTCCACCAGGGGACCTTAATCATAAGAAGGTACTCAATGAAATGCAGGCAAGAATCTAAGGTTTGTTGCCCCATAACATAAGTGCTTCGAATCAGGTGTAGGGTTAGACCAAGGATGAAGCCATTGCAGATTTCAAAAGGGAGTGCTATTTACCTACAGTATTTCCTATCATCATTTCTATATGCCAATCATATTTTCATTTCTTAGGTGCAAAAATAGCTAAGAATAACACTGATTTGGTGTATCAACAGTTATGGCAGCCTGCATCACTACCACTACCACCATACTACTACTACTACTACTACTACTACTACTACTACTAATTTATTTATACCCCACCCACCTGGCTTCCAACAGAATATTAATAAAAACTTTTTAAAAAGCAATAAAAACATCAACCGTTAAAAATTTCCCTAAACAGGGCTGCCTTCAAATATATTCTAAAAGTCGGATAGTTGTTTATTTCCTTGACATCTGATGGGAGGGTGTTCCACAGGGTGGGGGCCACTACCGAGAAGGCCCTCTGCCTGGTTCAATATATGATGGCCTTACAGAAACATATACCAACTGGCAGAAGAACAAGCGTTCATGCACAAGCTAAATCTCAAATCAAGTAGGAACAAAAGGCTATTTCCATCTAACCAGCTATCATTTTAGAGTGATGGGCATGCTTGACAGTTTGCATGTATTAACCTTTTATTGCTAAAAAGGCATCCTCCATTTTATACAAGAATAACCTTATTACAATAACTCTTTTGACTAAATTTAACATCTGGATCATCGTGATTTATGATTAAGAACTTTAAAAGGCCTCTTGCATCAAGATTCGCATCATTTCCTATTCAGCTAGTGCCTAAGAATGCAATTATTAAGCAAATGTTTTATAAGCAGATCGACAGTTGCCAAAGGTCACTATATATTTATTTATTTAATAATAATGCTCACCTTAGCCCTCCCTTAGATAATCATAAGACCAGGCTGATTCACTTCCCTACATGACAATGGCTTCTGTTTTTGTGTTTGTTTTTTTCTAACATATGTAGGTTTTTCTCCTCTGTGTTTGGAGACTTGCATAACCTTGAGCATTTGGGGCAAGAGTCTTTCCAAGTCTTACCTGAAGATGCCAGTGATTGAACCTGAGAAGTTTTGCAAGCAAAAGCTGTGCTCGATCACTGAGCTATGACACTTGCCTGTATAAATTTCCAGCAAAATCCCTATAATAAATGCCTATCAGCTTCTTTTTCTTCTGAGAGTCTTCTAGGTCAATGGGAGAACCTCATTATCTCTACCCAAGAAGGAAAGAGGTCGTTCACAGGGCCAAATGAAGCATGCACAAATGCTAATGCAAACCTTTGCGCTGCTTCTGGAATACTGGACTTCCTTTGGACTTCACAGAGAGTTCCACATGTATAGGGGGGAAATGAAATTGACTGTGTATGACATCAAAATACACTCTTAAGTTAAAATAATGGACTAACTGTGGAGATACAGAGTGCAGAAATGACATTCCCTCTGAAATAGTTCACTAGACAGAGAGAGCTTATAGCATTTAGAAGCAGAGTTTTCACTCAGCTTTGTTTTAGGATTGATTGCAATTGTATTCATGTACAGTGGTACCTCAGAAGTCGAACAGAATCTGTTCCGGAAGTTCGTTCGACTTCCAAAACATTTGGAAAACAAGGTGTGGCTTCCGATTGGCTGCAGGAAGCTCCTGCAGCCAATCGGAAGCCACAGAAGCCCCATCGGTCGTTCGGGTTCCAAAGAATGTTCACAAACCGAAACACTCACTTCCGGATTTGCGGCATTCGGGAGCCAAAACATTTGACTCACAAGGTGTTTGGTATCCAAAGTACGACTGTAGAGTCAAACTAACAAGGCAGTGCCTTGTTTTCAGATGAAACCTCTTTTATTATAATGTGACAAAGTGAGAAACAGGTGATTGAAGTGTCTTCTTCTGTCCCTCTTAACAGATTTTCCCAGTGAGGAAAAACCACTGACAAGCCTAGTTGCCCTCTTCTGAACTTGCTCTATTTTATCAATGTCCTTTTAGAAATGTGACACACAGAACTTGTCACAGTACTCATGGTGTGCTCTGATCAATGCAGAATACAGGGGATGTATTGCTTCTCATAATTTCGGTACCATAGGGTTGCCATATTTCAGAAAGTAAAAATCAGGACACCCCAATAGTTGTTGAGGTTTTTTCTACAAAAATGCAATAAATAAATAAATAAATAAATTTTTCAATTGTGTTGCCTAAGATCCAGGACAAAGTACCACATTTCAGAAATACTGCCCAGACGTCAATTCTGCCTTTGAAATCCCAGTAATGTCCAGGAAAATCTGGATGTATGGCAGCCCTGAGGTACCATGTTTTTGTTTAAGCAGCCTAATATTATATTAAGCCCCATTGCACAGCAGGGTCATGCTCACCTTGTGGTCAGCTAAGACCACCTGCATCCTTTTTACATGTACTGTTGCCAAGTCAGGTCCACCCCATTCAACACATTTCTTTCTGTTGAATTCATCTTATGGCTTCAGCTTATTGACCGTCTAAACATATTCATAGTGGACCACATGGTGGCAGCACAAGCTAGACCAAATCTGGTGCACTTAGGAAACTCAACATACCGGTATATTTATACCCAAAAGTCAACAGTTACAATATAAAAATTGAGCAACATATTCTTATGCATAGGTTCAGGGCTTTAAAAATAATAATTTACATTTGCACATAAGCAAGTTGTTGAGGATTAAGTTATGGAAAATACCTGACAGTGCAAAACATGCATCTTTTCTTGAAAGTAAGTTTAGATAAGTACACATAGGATTGTTCATGCATTCAAGCATCCGGTGTTATACAAATTTACTTGAAAACAATTTGGAGATAGATGTGCATCAATGTGTGTCTTGTGATTTGAACTTCTCAAGCTGATCAGTGTGTGTGTGTGTGTGTGTGTGTGTGTGTGTGTGTTTAATACACACAGGCTGGGATTTCAAATACTAGAGTCCAAAGGTGACATCACAGCAGTTCCACTTTACAGCATGGGTAAGAAAGTCATCTGAGCAACCTTCTGGGGGACACCTGTCAGCAGTGCTGGACCTATATTTTTGGGTCCCTGAAACTTGAAATGCCACGGGGGCCTCTTTGCAGCCAGCAACAAGGTCTTGGTAACCATTGCTGCCTTCTGCAATGGTGTTGTTCTATGGCAGATCATCACACCTTTACAGCATCTGTGCTACTGACTGCCAAACTTTGGGATTGTTGAAACATATACAAATAATAATAATAATAATAATAATAATAATAATAATAATAATAATGCTTTACAATCTCTGTTGTCTTCATCCTGCCATGATGGCAAAGGAAGACACGTTTATGTGTAGAGGAGTCCTTCAAGAGAGAGGGCAAACCTCAAAAGATAAATTATATATAATCCCTCAATACAAGTAAGACTGATACTGAAGTGGCCACTTTTCTGCTCATATTCCACATCAAACCACAAGATGGCAACAAATGCACACCATGGAAATCTACTCTCCATTCTTGTGTCAAGCAGAGAGATGCAACAAGTCCCAGAGATTTGTGGATTTCTGGGCTATGCATCTCCAAGGTATAAAATTATGGACTTTGCTACCTTCACTTAATATGGGCAGTTTGAAAGTGAACCTTCTCTCCCATGATGTATTTTCTGCAGTCTTCTATACCTGAAACAGACAATGGTTGGAACTTTCCATAAGGGCTTCCCCCATCCACACCTCCCATGAACATAGAGATGGAAGGGTGGCGGGTTCATTTCCTTGGAGTCTCTTTGGATCAGGGGTGGTAACCATAGAGAGGAGAACAGAAGGCCAGGTGGGCATGGGGCTGGCTTAAGCAGAAGCCTTTTTTATTTTTATAATGTGCAGTTATTGAAGCCATTCTGTCTGCCTTCGATACATGCTTTAATCTTAGCAAGCATTCAAAGTTTTGGAATTTCAGACACATTTTATAAGAAAAGATACTTGTAAAGCATGGCAGGAAACTGAGGAGAGCGAAGGAGATGAGGACAGGTTACCCTGCTTCTTTTGGCTTTCTGGAGTGTGCTTTCTCTTTTATGCTTCATTGAACCACTGTTTGTCTGTTTACTCATCTAATTTATTTGTACATTTCCCAGGGGCGAAATCAGGCTTTATTTCACCCAGGTCAAAGAGCTATGTGCCTTTACACACACACACACACACACACACACACACACACACACACACACACACACATTGGGAGCCTCAGTGGCACCCCTATGAAGGCTTCATCTGGGGAAAGAAACTAGGCTAGCCCACCCATAACTATGGCTCTGTCTTTCTGTAGATTCATCTGACTTAAGAGGATAGCCTCAAGCCAATAGGGCCATACAGAAGGCATACAGAAGGTCCCAAGTTCAATCCCTGGCATCTCCAGATAGGTCTGGGACAGAACCCAGTCAGAAGTCTTGGAGAACCCCTGGTAGTCAATGTGGACTCTGCTGAGCTAGGTAGGCCAATGGCCTGGTTCAAATTTAAGGCAGCTTCCTCTGTTTCTAACAACCTACCTAATGCCCCATGTGTTCAATGCACACCCTCCAATGTTCCTCAGATGAAAAGAGGGACATTTCTCACTCTTCACCGACTGACCCTCCTTGACCCTCCATTTTTCGTGTCCCTACCCTGCAGAGCATTCCTATCAGGAGGACACAACACAACACACACCATCATGCTGAGAAAACTCCTTAATTTTATTTTATTTTTTTGTAGATTTACGAAAAGAAAAACACACACCAACAAATAAATTTTAGAAAAGGGCAAGATTAGATGCTGATGTAGAAAGTATTTTTTTTAAAAAAAAATCAGGATTCTTTGTGCTCCACTCCCCTCTTCCTCTCTTCCCACCCAGGGTGGCCCTGCCCTCTGTCTGCCCCTCAGAGCCAGTGCACCTCATGGGACTGGGTCTCAGCGATGTCAACCTCTCCATCTCCTCCTCACCCACTCTCCAGTCACTGCTACGAACTGCCCAAGAGAAGAGTCCAGCAGTAGTCACCATGGAGAGGTCAAGGGATGCTCCCTCGCTGCCACTCAGGACAAGTGCCAGATTATCCTCCTGCCCAAGCTCAGTGGTGGCAGCACTAACAGAGGAAATACAGACTTTCTTGGATCATGCAAGAACAAAAACAAACCAATAACCTCCCCCCCTCTCAATTAGAGGTGAGTGAAATAGGTAATCAAGAAAATAGTTGGATCAAGACAATACTGTCTGTCTAGAAGACCCAATCAGTGCTCTCTTCCTAAGAAATGTATGAGTCTCAGGAGTAAGAAACCTTTGGCCTTCCATATCTTTGTAGACTGCAAGTCCCAACAGCCCCAGGCATCACAGCAAATGCTCAGGGATGATAGGAGCTGCAGTCCAGCATCAACTGGAGGGTCAAAGTTTCCCCACTCCTGGTGTACCTCATATAAAGAACATAACAGCAAGCAATCATTTGTATGTATGAATGTTTCTTCACTATAGCTTTTCAGCAGAACACCTGCTTTACCTGTGAAATGTCCCAAGTTTAGTACCTGGATCAAAGTTCTGACTTAGCATTAAGTACTAACGGATTCCTAATATTATATCACCTTAAACATAAAGATTTTCACTGGAGTTATTACAATTGACGCCTATCCTTAAAATATACCACAACCGAGCAAATTATATGCATGTGTTAACCAGCCAAGAGTCTTCAGGCGAACATGGCGTTCCAGACCACACTGGGAATATTTTATTTAGTTACTTAAAATGTATTTTAAAATTACCAAGGAGGCTTACAACATTACCGGGGGATGTAGAGTCCCAGACAACACTGGGAATATTTTATCTGTTTCTGTAAAATTATTAAGGGGTCTTACACCAAGATCACTGGAAACATGATGAAATATATGACACTCTGGTCTCTGCAGTTGGCCAAGGGGACTAAGGGCCATGGAGAGAACGAACCTTTGTCTTCCAAGAAGAACATTATGGGAAGAGAACATCAGCATGGCCCCATCAATCAGCCAGAGAAAAAACAACTGAAAGGAGCTTGCTTTCTCCCTTCCAGCATGAAAAAAACCACTCTGCTCTGACAGTTGTGTCAGTATCTAAAGCTGTGACTAATGGAGAAGGAAGAGTTTTTGGGGTGTTAATCCTATGAGCCCATTTGTATATATGTGTAAATATATACACATACAGTGGTACCTCGGGTTAAGTACTTAATTCGTTCTGGAGGTCCGTTCTTAACCTGAAGCACCACTTTAGCTAATGGGGCCTTCTGCTGCTGCTGCTGCCGCGCTGCCGGAGCACGATTTCTGTTCACATCCTGAAGCAAAGTTCTTAACCTGAAGCACTATTTCTGGGTTAGCGGAGTCTGTAACCTGAAGCTTATGTAACCTGAAGCGTATGTAACCTGAGGTACCACTGTATATATTTGTGTTTGTATATATGTGTAAATAAAACCATATATCTTAATTAAATCACAGCCTCTGCTGACCTTCATTCCAAGGAAACAAGACTCCTAGAATCTCTCAGCACGCTGAGATTGCTGTGGCATGAAAAAGCATGCAATTTTAAGTATACAGTTTTGCAAGTAACATCTAATTCAATGCACTTTTGTATACTTTTTTCTGCAAATGTATACAGTTTTATGCACACTGCTCTCTTTATATATGCATTTATGTACCCTTTTTTCTTTTTTGGTAGGAGAGTTGCAAGCATGAATTTTGAAAGAAAGTTAAGTTTCAGATGTTCAGATTAGGTAGGTTCACAATAATATGGGAAATGAACCAAATTTCTACATTATAACTAGTCACTGGCAAGATAACTTTATCTCTGATAGGCATCTGCCTTCATCTCAGAAGGATGTATGTCTGATTATTATCTTAACAATGAAGCAGCTTCATACTTGTTGGACATCATGATAGAACTAGATTTACAAACAGGAATTTAGATTGACCAAGGAACAGAATGTTTTTGGAGACTCGCAGAGCAAAGAAAATCTCTCAGTTTAAAGTCTTAAATTGAGTCCCCATCTGCACTGTCCATTTAAAGCAGTATTGTATTGTAAATTGCTTTGAGGGATTTTTTAAAAAATACAATCAAGTGAGATATAAATTTTATGAAACAAGAATAAAATAAATACCATCACCTCCCATAACTACATTCTGCAGAGTGGTTTAACGGTCAATGCCTCTTCTCAGGGAACTTTGGGAATCTAGGGTCTCCTAACAATTCCCATGATGCTTAAAAAAAACTACAGTTCACAAGATTCTTTGAGGAAAGCCATGACAGGTAAAAGTGGCAGGATACTGCTTTAAATGTGTAGTGTGGACAGAGCCTGAGTTCTGAGCACCAACAGCAATGTTGTGAGAAAGAAAGTTGGCTCTTTTCACACTCAAGAAGCATTTGATCCTATTCTTGCACATATTCTTATTTCAAAAGGCTTCGTTTGCCAGCTTTTCTATTATTAACCAACAGTTGTCAGAATATTCATGACTAGCACATAATAAATTTCAACAAGCAAATGGCTCCTTCATGCTGCATAATATTTGCATAAATATCAAGTTTAGCTCTATGAAAGCTGCCAAATTGCTAATGGTCCCTGTAATCTGAAGGGAAATATCTAATCCCTGAGAGCAAGACTGATTAGCCACTAACTCATTTTACATAAATGAGGAGTAAGCAGATGTCAACAATTTTTAGTCTTTTGTGATCTGGGATGAATTTTTAACCAGGAGGTTCATTCTTTTCTCTCTCAGATACATGTAGTTCCTAATACTGTACAATATATAACAAGATGTCCTTTACATATTAAATACCTTGGCCTTAAACTCATGAATTAGCATTGGTCTCTATTAAGATTAAACTCATTTCCTTCACAGAAGATGTATTATCTGAATTTTATTTGACCTGAAATATGTACTTCACATGCAAAACTAATGTCTCAGAGGTTTCATATAATGGCGTATAGATAGTGTTAGTCCTACTCAGAGTAGGGCCATTGAAATTAATGGAATTAGCTTACTGGGACCCAATTACCTTTTGAGAGAAATATTAAGCATTCACAGATAAAACTCAGAATGATGCAGGTCTACTATTAGGGCCGTCCGACTTTATAATTCTCAAATCTAGTTGAAGAAGGTCAGAAAAAGTCATTCAAAACTCACACAAAACTAGCCACTGGGTGAGGCTGCAAGGAAAACCCTTTATATAAATAAGCCTAAAATGTCTTGGCCATATTCAAGTGTTAGACTTGTGAATGGGGCAATGGAATGCAGAGCAGATGTCCAAGGTACATTCACTCATATGGCAGACAATACAAATTACTTGCCAAGGTTTAGCTGTGAGAAAAGAATGCATATTTCATTACTCTTGGTTGCCCTGTATTATGACTAAACATTTCAAACTCACATGTCTGAACTCAAGACACTTAAATCAATGTTTTGACACCAGAATAAATGGCTTGAAATAGAAAAGCTGAAAACAGTGTGACCACCTGGGGAAATCAATGTTTTCAATATCTAATTAAGCATATAAATCTGCCCTAGCCTTTGCTTCCATTAACCTATCATGGTGCTGGATCATAAAACAACAGTAGTTCAATACTGGCACTCATTCATAGTTTCTTACTTTTATTTTTAGAGGTTGTATAAACGATAACGATCAATTGTAAAACATTATGTGAATTACTGCAACATTTCTCATGCTGCTGAAGCCAATGCTATTGCGCTTTTAAAAACTACTATGATATTTTTTATTTATAGATGGGCTACTTTATTTCCTCCATAAGATGTGCATCTAATACTGTGTTTTGAATATTAAAACAGATCTAATTAAGTTGCACATAGTGCTGAAATTCTTTTTTGAGCTGAAAAAGTCGAAAGTGATAATTAGTTTTGGAATCAGAATTTTATTGAAATCAGACAAACTGATTGTCTAATAATATAATATTGCTGTATCCTGCCAATCCACAACCTTTTCTAATGATGCATGAATGTGGTCCAGGCTGGCTGAAATCCATTGGACACGTTTATGTTTCTTCAATATATTCATGTATTACATTCCAGATGGCTTTGGATTGACAAAAAGGAGAGCATAATGTTTTATGATTGCCCAGATCCTAGAACAGTCAACCTTCATATTTCTACAACCATATTTCTTCCTAGGGAGAAGTAGTTCGCACAAAACTACTGTATGCTGACAAGTTTATGTTAGCTAAATAGATACATGTTATATAAAGATAGATACATGTTATATAAGGATATGTAACAAGCCATATGTAAGATTGAAAGATGTACAACAGTACAGATAATATTTACTGCGGTGCTCACCATAGTAAGTCACGTCAAAGTCAACTATGGGGTTGCGGCACTCATATCACTTTCAGGTCGAGGGAGCCAGCATTTGTCCACAGACATCTTTCAGGGTCATGTGGTCAGCATGACTAAAACTGTTTCTGGCACAACGGAACATGGTGACAGAAACCAGAGCGCACAGAAACGCCATTTACTTTCCCACCACAGCGGTACCTATTTATCCTCTTGCACTGGTGTGCTTTTCAACTGCTAGGTTGTCAGGAGCTGGGACAGAGCAACGGGAGCTCACTCCTTCATGGGGATTCAAACCACCAAACTTCCGATCAGCAAGCCCAAGAGGCTCAGTGGTTTAGATCACAGTGCCACCTGCATTCCTCACCATAGTACCAAGCCAAGAAAGAGTTAGATCATAAAGGCCATAGTTTTACCATCCTGACCACAAAAATGTTCACTGGAAGTTGTAACATTCTCAGCTATTCTAAAAGGTGAGTATAATCTGAATAGGCCATAGTAATGATGAATGCATTCTTAACTTTTGCTGTTTGCTTGCTTTGTGTATAATACAGGTCCATTCGTGGATGAACAGCTATGTGATCTATGTGATTTCATCACCATTCATTGCAGAACCCAGGCTATGACTGGCTGTTTGGTAGCATTATCTCCCTAATGGAGGCAATATTTTGTTCCTTTATAGGGTAAAAGGATGACATATAAGATTTAAAACTACATAAACAAACAAACAACACATAAACACACAAACGAATCAGTAATAAATTCACTGAATAGGCTGTGCACATATTTTAAATCATGTCCCTGAAAGTTTAAAACATACACACACAATGTTATTCAAAGTTGCAAGCAAAAAAATACTGCGCAAAATGCATGTAAATGGTCCTTTTAACTCCATTTTCTTTTTTTAAAAAAAGATCATCATCTAAATAAACTGCATGGAAAAACTCTACTTGTTTTATAATCACCATTTATTTCACTGTGATTTCAGGAGCAAGATTATATCTGCAGATTGCCTTCATTACTATTTTTTAAGGAAAAAGATTAGAGCTCTGGGTTTTTTATGTTTGCATTTTAACAAGGAAATGAATAGTTATAAAAATGTGACTTTTGTGATAAAATACTGGAGAGACTGATCACTGAAGTAGGAAATCAGACAAGTCTTCTTATCTTAAAATAGGCTCATTACAATAACCCGACAGCCACTAAATTTAGTAACTTATTCTCTTTAGTCTACAGAGAAAATGAACGTTTTACCTTGAAACTCACTTCAGTCCTTCTCTCACACAGCAGGCCAAAATCAATATGCCAAATTGTTTTTTGTCTATTGTGGTTTTCCTAGGATGTTTGTGAATAAGAATCTGATCCCCCACAAATGCATTTCTTAGAAAATATATAAATCTGGCCTAAAGCAGCATTCATTTGTGAGGAAACAATTTTGGTTTTTGCTTCAAAGACAAAAAGGAAAGCTTTGTAGTAGCTATTACTTCTTAGTGTAGACAATGAACGATGAGGGTCCCCAAAAGATTTTTTGTTTCCCTAACCCTTCCATTCAGCAGATCCATACATTACAATTGTCACAGGAAGCTACGGGACTCACCAGTGATATATTGGTGTTGTATGCAGCAAACATGAAATGTATGGATAATGTTGTATGCATGGATATCAGTGTGTGTGTGCGTGTGTGTGTGTGTGTGTGTGTGTGCAGCGACCATTTTGCGTGTGTCCAACTGATGTGCAACTGCTGATGTGTGGGTCCACTTGGACCTGGAAGAGGGCAGAACAGGGTGGAATGGGGGGTGGAATGGGGGCACATAACAGAGCATCACAGGGTGGGGTGGGCTTATGCACACTATGTTGACACACATGTGTCAGGGGCTGGACTGAGGAGGAATGGTGGGGACGCCCCCCCCTTCTGCTGCACCTTCCTGAGAACAGGAGGACAGTATAGATTTAGATCAGTGGTTTGCAGAAGGACATAGCTCAGAGGTTGCAGAGGGCAGAAGCTGGGAAATATTAGAAGAGGAACAGCAGGAAGAAGAAGCACCGGGGGAGAGACGGCTGACAGACTCAATGTCTTTGGAGAGCATTACTAAGCCCCCTTCCCCCAGGACTAGGCGTGCAGTGAGAGTAGTAGAACAGAGAGCTCAAAGGCAGAAAGCTCAGATCAGCCGGTGCAGGGATGACATAGGATAAGGGAGATGGAGGGAATTGGGCTTTACTCAGAGAAACACCATTATCTAGAGAGACTGCATTCCTTTGTCTCTTGCTGTGATTATTGAATAAACTAATTGGTAAGAACTCTTTTTTTATCTTCTTTTCTGCCACCATGGGAGGGATAGGATTCCCTGAAGCCTGACAGTATGAGGGCCAGGAACGGACCCTCTGCACAAAATAGTTGCTGCCTGTATCTTTAAAACGGTTGTGCATTTGTGCATAGGCACTCTCCTATAGCAAGATCATGATAGCATAGGTTTAATGGTTGTAAATTCTGAGGTATATGGAATACAGAAAAGGGAGCCAGCTGCAAGCCACCAAGTCCAGTGAGAGGACCCTTCTGTTCTGAACATTCAAGCTCGGCTGCTTAGGCTCCTTGGAATGCAACAGCCAGTGGAACATCATTGTTTGCTAATTTTCCATTTGCTCCGTACTTATGTATTGAACTCTAGATTATTATTATTCATTGCAGTATTGCATTTATCATATGTTGGTTAAATTGATTATTTTTGTCCCCTATGAATTTGTAGGTTGACTTCTCTCCCCCAACCCACTGCTTTGATAATTGTGAATGTTTATTGTAAGCCACTTTGTGAACCACACACTGTGGGAAGGCAGCATTGAAGCAAAGTCAATCAATCACTATAGCCACAAACTCTGCAGAGATTTTCCTGTATTGTATGCCTGCCAACAAACTACATGTGTAGGTTCTCTACAAAGGTCATATCTCACACATGAATGTTCAGCAGGCCTGGAAGGTACAAGGCATGACTGTATTCTCCCAACATGTATGGACTGCACCAGCCGTAGTGTTTGTCCAAATCAGCCAATGGAGTGAGTGATGTGATTGACGCCCGCTCCTCTTTTCAATATATAGCAAGCTCTTGGATGTTTGAAGGTATAAAAGGGGGGGGGAGCAAACTGGCTCAGCTAGGTAAGCAATCGCAGGCTATACAATAACTAATTTGTTTTAAAAGGCTTTTGGTTATCCATGTGGAAGTATTAAAGGAGAGTTCCATATAACTTGCTACGTGTGATTCAGAGAAACTCCAGGGAAATACAGACTGAACGACAAGTTGGGGAGTAATTTCAGTGAAGCTCATATTAGTATGGAGGACTGATCTGATTCAAATGGATCATGAACTCCACTGCGAGTAAGCAAATGTTATTTCTAATCTGTCTCTAGACTCATAATTACCTTTAAAAGAGTGGTAATTGCTTCCAGTTACTTTCCTTGGGAGACTATGCATTACTTGTTTTGCTTTGCATATGAATATTAAGCAGATAACCCTCTTACCATTATTCCTTTGAGAGCAAAGTATTTATTGGTGGGTGTAAAACATGTTTTTCTCATTTAAGTGCAAAGCTCCTTCCCTGAAAACATGTAAAACTAGATTGAACATCTCTCCCAGGTAAGGTGAGAGGCTAAGGAGAACTGCTAACTGAATTTATGCACAGCTCTTATGATGAGACCAATTGCTGGAATAAATCTGCACAATTTTTTTTATTTATATATACTGCTTACATGTCAAAATGTGACCTTCCAAACCCATCACAATGGGCCAGTCATCTATGTCAGCCCATTCACAGAGTTTCTATGCTTCCCTATTTGGGATTAAAACAGACAGTAGCACACAACATGGGCTCTGGTCAGACAGAGTATTTATTGCATCAGTTTTACTGATTCTGTTGCCAGCACTTCAGATTTCTAATGTTCTTTTCACACAGTAGTATCTCTAGACTGCCACACCACACTAAATTTCATTCACACCTGTAAGTATTGCAGTGAAAAGGAAATCGGAATCTTCTCCTCCACTCAATGGCTGTTGAGGGAAAGGTGGTCCTGGGCCAGGGATGGTGGTGATGTAAATGGCTCTAGTGCACAGTCCTACATAAAGAACCTGTGATTTTCTGGATTTCAAAGCTTGCAAATAAATATATTGTTTTGGGAAGCAAATAACATGGAAGTGAGTGATAAACTTGCAGTATTCTGGAGATTTCCAGAAATGGCTTTTATGACATGTGAAAGGAGAGAAATGAAGAATGGACAAATATGTTAACTTTTGATAAACAGAATCAATGGATTCTGATACATTTTGTGGGTGTAAATCCTACTGCAATTGCTCAGAAAAAGCTTGTAGTGATTGGGAGAATAATGAATAAATTCATGCTGCTTTTAGTTAGCTTCTGTTTATGCAAAGGCACAAAGGCTGGCTGGTTGAAAAAGCAGGAAATAATAGCCTGATGAGATCATTGGAATGTACCTGGATAATCCTTTATCCCAGCACAATGCTGTTCTAAATCACAGGATCTTGTGCACATAAGATTTCCCAATAGATACATTTGAATGAGATTTTGTATTATGGGAAACATGTGAGTCATGTGTGTAGATGGGACTTCCCCTTCCTATCCTCCCTGTGTCCAAACCTGTCAGAAAGGTCCCCTAATTCTCTTCAGCAGATGTTGGGTCAGACAGGGGCTGTATCAGGAGTGGAAACAGACAGAGTCAGCCCTATAATGAGGCAGAGTGAGACAGCTGAGGTGCAGGGAGGGGACACAGCTCTGAGTGCCATATGGCCTGCCCAGTACCACCTGTGCCAGCCTGCTGTCCTCAAGTGCAGTGGAAAATATTGTCCTTTTACCAGCATTGCAGTAAGAATCAATGACTAGTTAAATTGGCTTCTGTTTGTGTCGTGGTGGAGGGTGCCATTTTTGTCCTTTGCCTCAGACAACAAAATGTATTGAGCTGCCCCTGGTAACAGTCAGTGTTAGCAGACAAGACACCATTGGCTTTCACTCTATGTATATAGCTGAAGGATGGCTATATACAGACCTAGTGGAACTTTACTTTTTCATAGAACCAGTTTCAGTGAACAGAAACAAGGACGGATGTGTGCTCAGGCTTCTGTTGCTTATTTTAAGGTCTTCAGTATGGTGTTGACTATATCCTAGTTATTTCATTTCTACCTTTAACAGGCCTTTATCTTTCTCCAGAACATTGCCACTTCTGCTTCATTTGCTTTTATTTGCATTTCTTTTGAAAAAAAGGTAATTGTCCACTTAACAGAGATATGTCCAAAAGCCAATCTTCCTTTAATAGTTGTAGAGCATCATTTAAATTTTTCATCAATTTTATTGAAGCTGTAAACATTGCAGAAAATACACTTGTGAACGGCCGGCTTCCAGGGCAGTTGCTTCTCTCTAATTATAGCGCAAACAACATTCAGCACCAGCCAAACAAAACAGAACAGTTTTTGTTGCATTCCTCATATCTTTGATTTGCATTTCACACAAGTATCTGGAATATTATAGTCAATCAATTATACACGCTAAGGGGCACATTTGCATATGCTTGGTTTGTTTGTTTGCTTGTTTTTTTATAAATAAATAAATAAAAAGTTATATTCTTAAGTCTTCCTTTTGAGAATGGCTTCACTGACTAAAATAAGCACTCATCACCCCTTTTGTGATGGTGGGTGCCATTTCTGCCCCCCAGTGTTCAGTCCCCCCAATCCTCGCAGTGCCTTCCCGGTGCCACAGAGCATTGGAGGGTTCCCACCAACCCCCCTGTTCAAATGCACCTATCCGCAGTGCTGTTAGGGGTGGGGCCAGGTGAGCAGACTGCAGGTGAGCAGGCTTCATTCCGGTTCACTCCTGGGACTTATATTTGGGGCTGAGCCTGCACTGAGTGCACTAAAACAATGGTGTGTTCAATAGTTCCTTTGGGAGTATTTATTGAAAGGATGTCCTAGCTTACATCATGCTGAAAGTCAAACCTTGGCTTAGTGAGACCTTACGAATGTGCAGGCTCCTGAAGAGGAACTCATGGCCATTTTGTTCCTCCCCAGTCCTTTTTGCTGCTATGATGTGTTAAGGTTTGAACTATCATGTCATTGGAACGTGGACTCATGATTAAGCTCTCTTCTCACTAACCGTGAGCTGTTGCCTAGGTTTTGAACTAAGAACAACTCTCTTAACCGTGGAACTCACAGAAATCCACTGGAGTTGAATACTGAATGTTGGAAAATTCAGGACAGATAAAAGAAAAGGCAAAGTTATTCTTATTCACTCAGTGAAGAGTTAAACAATGGAACTCATTCCAGCTGAGGCAGTGATGGCCGCCAACTTGGATGGCTTTAAAGAGGACTAGACAAATTCACTGAGGATAAGTCTATCAGTGACTGCTAACTATACTGCTCTGCTCTGCTTCCATGGACCATAGAGACAATGCTTTGCCTCTATGGCCAGAGGCAGTAGGCAACTGCAGGAAGGGAGAATGCTCTAGTGCTCAGGTCCTGATTGCAGATTTCCCATAGGCATCTGGTTGACTAGAAAAGGATGCTCAACTAGAGGAGCCACTGGCCTTACTGAGTTCTATAATGACAGCACTCAGCCTAAGAAGAAGGAAGCTGACAGGAGCCAGGCAGGGGTTGGTAGGGCAGCGCCCCATTTGCACCAATAGACTAACCTCCACTAGCCCAGCTTGAGCTGTACATTTTCTCCTCTTTTCTTCAGCTCTCGTCTCTTGCTTGTGCTTGCTGATTCTTAAGGAGCATTGCCACGCTTCAAAAAGTTATAATATGAATTTGCCATGGCTCAACAACAAAAAGGGGCTTGAAGTAAGCTTAGGACTTTGATTTTCAAAACTGAACCGTTTGCTACATTATGAAGTCCAATACATTCACAGTTTGAATTTTCTGACATCTAAAAATAGTCATGCCTGCTAAATGTTGGTTCAGCAACATGGTGTGTCTTATAGTTCTCATCTGAGGAGCATGGTTGGAAAAGATTTTGCAAGTGTAACATTAAAGCAATTGCATTTTCAATAGCTTCATGGATCAACAAACATTTTCATTTTACATCTCTGTTTGATTGCTTTCTTGGTGTTCCTGAACAACTCATTATAGCTGTGAGCCTTGGCACACTGGGCCCTCTTTTTGTCCAGTATCACACTCATACCTTAGTTCGATCACTGTTTAAAATTATAAGGATTACTTATTAATATTTCTGATTCCTGCCACCCATGAACCACCTCCTGAAGAGAACACATGAGGTTGAACCCACCTTATATCAGAAGCAGAGATGGTTGCTAACCTTAATTACTAATGGGAAATTGTAGTAGTAGTTGTTGTTGTTCCATTCTGGGAAAATGAGCCCTGTATGAACAAAAAAATAAAAACTTTTAAAGACAAACCGAATATCTGCACAACAAATGTTTTCAAATTTGACAGAAACAAAATCTTTTCGGTACAAGATGCCAGTAGTGGTACCAAAAGCAGGTATTAGGTTGCTGATTTTAGGTACTTATGCCCAAAGTCATTTTTGGCTCTGTACTCTAGTGCTTACATATTGATTGGGCCCAGTAGCTCATTGGCAGCCACTGGGCCCAAGACTAGTAGCATGTAGTCCCATCACCAACCTGGCCATTCCCCCGCCTCAACACTCATACACAGAGCCAGAGCCAGGGCAAGTGCTCTAGCCCTGCAGATACAAGGTTGGAACCCCATTTTTATGGCAGATAAAATGTCCTGATTCCTGAGTGCAAGGGATAACAGTTCATGAATTCATCCTTGTCCAGGGTGGGAGCCTACCTGCTAGCCTTGTCTCACACATCTGTGTGTTCACCCATTCTGCAACACAGAGCCTGCCTACATCGAGGGAAGACACTACAGACCACTACTTCCTCATACAATTGGATGAATACGGATGGATTTGTGAATGTTTTCAAGAAGCTTTCAGAATTGAGAATCACCAACTGAAAGAACATGTAGACTTTCTTGTATGCAATGGATCTTTCCTTGTTTTGTCCTGCCCACGTATAGGTACTAAATATATTCTTTTGAGACAAATTTTGAAGTAAATTAAGAATATAAAGGTTACAGTGACATTCATAAAACTCACCTTCCCTGTTCCTATTCTCCACACATGCTTCTCTCTCAAGGCTGTTTTTGAGAGTATTTAATTATGGAGGCAGCTGCAAACATTATGACAAAGTTGAAAAGAGCTCACAACTGATCTTGTGTGCTTTTGTTTTCACTCTAAACAATAAATACAAAAGAGTGATGAAAGATGAAGTCATCTCTTGCTGACCTCAGCCTACCAAATTCCAGAAGCAGACTGGCCATAGAAGTGACCAGAAGGTGGGATTAGTGATCCCAGTTCTCTGAAATTAAGCTCCAACAGTCTAGGACAGGAATAAGGAAACTGCTGTTCTCTATACATTACTGGACTTCCAACTCCCATCAGGCCCAGACAACATTGCCAACGATCACGAATAATGCAAGTTGTAGTCCACTGACATGAGAGCCACAGGTTCTCCATCCCTGGTATAGGGTAGGAATTAGGAAGCTGAAGGAGGCAACAGCAATTTGCCCCATATCCTATGTGGAGTATACACCAGGGCAAATGTGAAAGGGTTTGGTGCTATAGTTAGTTATGGGGGATCACATGGTTAGAGTCTATATGAGTTAAGACCAATTCTCAATAACAGCAGTACAGTGGCACCTTGGTTCTCAAACTTAATCCATTCTGGGAGTCCATTTGACTCCCAAAATGGTTTGAAAACCAAGGCATGATTGGCTGCAGGAGCTTTCTGCACTCAATTGGAAGCCGCGGAAGCCGCATCGGACGTTTGGTTTCCAAAAAAAGTTTGCAAACCAGAACACTCATTTCCAGGTTTGCAGCGTTCGGGAGCCGATTTGTTCGGAAGCCAAGCCATTTGAGTACCAAGGTGCCACGTTACACTGTTTTCCAAGTTAGAGGCATATAAACTGAAGCATTTATGGACTACAAGGCGCATGTATACTTTTGGCCTCCCTTCACTAGAGCCTCAGTAACTGGATCTTAGTTGTTGCTATCTCTTAAGAGTTTAATGTGTTACTAATTATAGGGAGGAAACCTGGCCTCTCTCATAATCTTTTGTGTGTGTGGTGAATGGATCCATAAATCACACTTTAATGTCTTTTTGATGATTAGAAGCTTTTCAAGTGAGAACTCCTACACAGTGAGCTTTCTTGACAGTTACTGCAACATCATCTTCTAGTTCCCTAAAATAGTTCCAAAATCTTGTCAGAAAGTTTTCAAAGCCACCCTCTTCTAATTTCTTAATAACCCCATAAAATGTATAATATTTCAGTGAGAACAGTTGCCCACATCTTCCTCAGCCTTTCCTCCCCTAATCCTTCCTACCTCAGCGTTTTGCATAGCTCAAATCTCTTATTGGAGAGTCAGGGTGAGTTTCACCATTACTTCAGACATTTTGGAATTTTCAGTTAAAGTGCCACTGCTTCAGATGGCAGTAGTACCCCAGGTGGTATTTTCATGGGCATCCCACCTGCCCTGCCACCTTTGCCAGCATCAGAGAAGTGCCACCAACCTTGGTACAGATTTCAGGTAAGTTCACGTCCATTTTGAGTGAGATCTCATCTGAAATCACATGAGATCTTGTGGACTGCACAAGCTCTCACATGGTTTTGGCAAGTTATCACCCGAAATCAGTGTGATCTTGCCTGAAATCAGCATCATCCAGCAAGGCGCATAGTGGCAGCAGAGCAGCCACTGGTTGCGGCAGCGACAGCTGCAGGCATGGTGGGAACAGCGGCGGCAGCCACAGCAAGGGAGAGCGGCACTTCCCACTTTGCTTCAAGCAGTGAAACTGGACACATCGCCCCTGCTTGTTCCCCTCCAGATAGTGTTGGCTTCAAACTCCCACCAATCTCATCCAGAATAGGCATTGTTTGGGAATGTTGGGAGTATTGTGTTTGCTACCTCTGTTTTATCAGATACACCACATTGACATTCACCAAACTATTGGAAAACAGGGCAAAATTATGAAAAGTGTTACAGATGTGGGGAAGCTTTTTTGGTCTGGAGCTGTCAGGGAGCAGAACATCAAGCGGGGAGAAGACAGTATCAGGTGGGAAAAGCCATAGCAAGTTCAAGAGTTACCTGACTGCAGGCGGAGTCCTCATGGGAGAAGGTAGGAGTGTGTGAGTGAGTGAGTGAGTGAGTGAGTGAGTGTGAATACCTTAGCGTGCATCTTTCTTCTCTTCAGACCAACCTCTTTTCCAGCCTGACAGAGCTCAACTCCTTCCTGCTTAACAGTCTTTCCTTGAATCAGCACCCTGCAAGATCAATGCCTCCAGTGAAAAGTTGAGTTCCTCTGAACCTGCAAAGTGTTGGGTGCTCTTTCTCAAGCATACCTTCCTCAGAGGGAAAACCACTTGCAAAGGAACACCCTGGAGAATTGAACCTCCCTACTGCTAGTCAGGAGGAGGGGAAGAAGGTGAAATGTCTCCACCCTTTCCCCTCTTGAGCTTTTGTTTATTTTATTTTTATAAAAAAACCACACAAACTAATTAAGCTATGATCCCGAAGGACCAGATCTGGGATGGTCTCCTACCTGACTCTAGACAGGGGACCAAGATCAAAGGGCTCCAGGGCATATTGGTAGGCTGTGGACAGTTCTAGTAATCAACACAAACGCATGGAGGCTGCCCTGTGAATATACAGGTCTGTGTGAGAATGCCTCCCCCTCTCTAGTTAACTGTCTCTTTAATAGATAGGTAGCCGGGTTGGTCTGCCATAGTCAAAACAAAAAAAATTCCTTCCAGTAGCACCTTAAAGACCAACTAAGTTTGGTATGAGCTTTTGTGTGCATGCACACTTCTTCAGATACACAGATGCACACGAAAGCTCATACCAAGAACTAATTTAGTTGGTCTTTAAGGTGCTACTGGAAGGAATTTTTGTTTTGTTTTGTTTTGTCTCTTTAATAGGTAGAGATTTGGAGAAACATGTTGGCAATTTGGGGGAAGATGTTTGGGCAACTTACCATTCATAGCACAGCAATGCTATTTGCAGTGGCTGTGAGGAGGCAGATTAATACAGCAGAGATGTCATGGTTATGGGATAAATATGTCACCTGGCAGGTTTATTTTAGGTATTAGAGTGACATTTCCTAACTCCTTCCTTACTTCAAAATGGATGTCCATCAGAACTCTTCCAGCTAAGTCTACAAATTGCCTCTTAATGTTGTATTCTGTATCTCTCTTAAAGAATTGCCCCAGGCCCCTTCCACTCACTGTCAGAAAAATGAAACTCTGACCATCTGTGATTCCAGGATTTGATTTCATTCCATTCATTCAAAATTAATGCAACTCCACATTCAGGGATACCGATACAGACCCCCTTCACTCAGGTCCCTATATTTTTCTGACACCCCACAATTTTTAAGCATCAACCTTGCAGGCCATTTCTCCAATTACATAGGGTTAATTGAGCAAAGAGTGCCTGAGGGACTTTTCAGGGCCTCCATCACTGCTCATGCTCATTTTAAGCAGACTTTGTTGCATCCCCATATTCTCCACCAGACAGCATGGTGGGCTGAGCTGTATGAAAAGGCAACTGGAAAGTTGGCAATGATAATGGCATAATGTAAAATGAAATATTCAGCCCATTTCTTAATCTGCTAAATATGAAAAAAATAGGAAGAAAGTTAAATAATGCTCAGCTAGGTAGGGGTGTGGATTTCCATCAGCAGCCAGGAATCTATGCTTCCCAAATGCAAGAAGCATCATTTGCTAAGGCATTTTATAGCCTTTGCATCTCTTACTTTGCTTGCAGTGCCCATTTGCCACCTCCACAGAATGTCAAAAGGAAAACAACACATAAAGAATCTTGCCCAGCATATTACTGCATTTTAATAGGAAACAGACTGGAGCCATATTCTGCCCCCAAAGAATGGGCTTGCATCACTACCATCTGTGGGTAAAGCAAAACAAGGTAAACAAACTGCACGCTGAGGAGTTAAAATGCACTCTTATTAAAGCTGTTTTGCAAGATCTTTTTTAGTGCATTTGGCAGAATCTTGGGCAAGCTAGAATGGGTCTATAGCCAGCAATTGCAAAGCATTATATTGCAGCCAGAAAGAGTTGATTGGAAAACTTATCATGAGGGTGGTTATTGTCGAATACTGTCCCAGATGGCATTCCTTGTGTATACAGAAACTTGGACTGCTACCAAACAATGGAAGGAAGAAAATGATATGAGCAAACGAAATGCAAATGTTCACAAACACTTGCTAAAAGATAAAAATATTAGCATAATCATGAAGTTTCCTCCATTAGATTTTTTTTAACTGTACCAATTATCCAGAGCTGTTCTGAAACAAGGAAATAACTTTTTCACTATCGCAACCATGGAGTTTTAATTAGTGCCATTTTATGCTGTTTCTGGATAAACTTGGGAATGAGAAGGACTCTGAGGCTACAATCCTAAATGTGCTTAGTAGGGAATAAGCCCCATTGAACACAATATGAAAGAGACATAGTCTTGCACTTCAAGGAAAGAAGAAGTGCTTGATTTTGGCAAAGGGATGGTAAAGGTAAAGGGACCCCTGACCATTAGGTCCAGTCGTGGCCGACTCTGGGGTTGTGGGGCTCATCTCGCTTTATTGGTCGAGGGAGCCGGCGTACAGCTTCCGGGCCATGTGGCCAGCATAACTAAGCCGCTTCTGGCGAACCAGAGCAGTGCACGGAAACGCCGTTTACCTTCCCGCTGGAGTGGTACCTATTTATCTACTTCCACTGGCGTGCTTTTGAACTGCTAGGTTGGCAGGAGCAGGGACCGAGCAACGGGAGCTCACCCCGTTGAGGGGATTCAAACCGCCGACCTTCTGATCGGCAAGTCCTAGGCTCTGTGGTTTAACCCACAGCGCCACCCATGTCCCTTAAAGGGGGGGATGGTAGGAGGTCACAAAAAACAGCTTCATGGGTTGAATCAAGGTCACAAAACTGTAAATCAGATCCAGGCCATAGATTCACCTCCTTTACTTGAAATCTCCCCCCCCCCAAAACCACCCAAAGGGTTGATTTTTGATAGTATTTCAAAATTAGGACTATGACCTTTACAGCACAAGAATCAGAATTAGTCAGGATGGAACCACCATTAACAGCTCTCCACTCACTTATAAAATGTGTGTGTTTGGGAGGGGGGTGTTGCTAGGAAAAAGCATCTGGAGGGCTGGGGAAATTTAACACTTCCTTCCCACACTAAAAAACCTACCTTGATCCTTACTTTATATGTGGGAGGATGTTTACATCGAGAAACATTCCGCCTAATTTAATTTGGCCATCAGAATCAGTAGACCCTAGATCTCTGGAGCAGAAGTCTCTCTTGAGATTGAAGAGGCAATACTCATTACTCCAGAAAAAAACAGGAGAAATGTTCCTTCCTGTTTTCAGATCTGCGCTACAAATAAGAAATTTGTTTTGTTATTTTGTTACATTCCTAAATTGTTTAAATGTTTCTTATTTTGACACTGTAGAATGATTTAGATATTTAAATGCGTTTTGGTACTTTGCAAATTATTTGGTGAAAGCTGAAATGCACCGTCTGAATGATTTGCAATCTTTATGAGGTTGTTTTTGAAGGAAACTGATTTGTTACACTTTGCGTAATGTGACTTTTACTATTATAAAGGTGGCTTACAGTGGAATCCTATGCATGTCGGCTCCGATGTAAGACCTATTCAGTTTGATAGGACACACTGTCAGGTAAACATGGCCTTAATTCATTGTGGCTGCTTTAGATGCCCTAGCAAATCATAAAATGTTGAAATTAATGTGTGAGTTGAATCTTAATGCATATATGTATGTCTGTAGAAACAACCTATTGTACAAATACAAAATTTACATTCATTGATCCACCCACTTTTGACTCTGGTACAGTCCACCACCAGTTCATGCCCTTCAGAGTGTTGCCCACAACAGAATGTTGCCTTCAGACTGAAAAAAGATTCCTGACCCACAAATGTGAAGGTACGTTTCCAATTCTTACACACACAAACACACACACACACACACACACACACACATTGTGGCAAAAGGAAATATCCTGATGCACTGCTTTTTCATAACAATTACTAGGAAGAGTCAAGACAGCTATGTCAGAATGAGCCTTTTATTATCAGCTCCTGTTTAGCTACTACTGTCAGCTTTCCCAAGTACAGGTCTCCAACAGAACCGGTTCTGGCCAAATGCCAGGCATAAAAATGTTTCAGAACAGCCCTTTCTCCATTAGTCCAGTGGGGCAGCTAATGAGTGCCAGAGGCTGTAGCAGGTTAACAGCTTCTCTTTTACTATCCAAAAGTGACTATACCTCAGCCCTAACAAACTCACTATAGCAGACCTTTCTGGTGCATCAGTTCTAGTTTCACTTGTCATAACATGGCACCATGTAAGGGTCATATTTCAGCATATTTCTCCTCCTTTGCATTATAAACTATCCTCAACCTGAACAACAGAGATAAACAACAATCTGTATGAACAGCCCTTAACAAGTTGTGTATCTTGAGGTGATGAGTAGCTACCTCTAACAGCACGAGGGATTATTCTGCCCCGTAACTGGTTACTATTTCTATCTGAACAATTATTAATTTATGTATCATGCAGATATCCTGAATGCCGGCCTCTGGAGGTCCCATTATCCAGCCATGAAGATGAAGAACAAACTGTCTGTGGCAACTGGAGTCAGGAAGAATCCCAAAGGGAGATGCTGGAAAGATTAAGGTATAAGTCTATATATTCCATAACCCCATCTGGCCCCTGGGCCTAAGGTTTCCTACATACATAATTGAAGCTATCAATTGCTATTAAAGCTACATCTTAGAACTACAAATATGAAACTGCAGTCTGAGCACTCTATAGACCAGCATGACAAATGAGATGAAACAATTAGCAATTTAAATGCCTGTCCCAACATCATATCTAAGAGCAGATTGAAACAAAAGGGTTTTCAAGTCCCATTTCAAATATGGTAAAGGCATATGTCCATTGAGGGGGAGTTCCACAAAGATTAGGTGGACTGAGGCAGGCACTGCAGGCAGATGATTTGGGGTGACATGAAATGGAAGGAAATTGTTAGTTATTACATCACTTGCCACTACTGTACCTTTACTCCCAAGGAGAGACCATTGTGGAATGGTCTGCCTAGGTGCCAAACAAACTGGTCTGCCTTGTGCACTATGCACCTTGTGGGGAGTGCCTCCCCCCCTCAAATTGTATTGGGTCAGATCTTACAGAGCCACCACCAAAAAGGCCCTGACCTTATTGCCTGACAAGGAAAACCTTTAAAACCTAGTAACCCTAACAACAACAGGGCAGAAGCCTGGGAAATCAGTAAATAAAGCTAGTTGTTTCTTAGCAATTGGGTTACTCGAGCTGCAATCCTAAAGACACTTACCTGACAGTAAGTCTAGATAGATAAAAACTTCTGGATGAACTTCTATAGGGTTGTGCTGTAAGACACAGTGCCATGAAGCATAAGAACATTGAGTAACATTCCATGTAAGAAGCTTGCCACAAATGTTTGCTTTCTTCTTAAGTGGTAAAATACTTGCCAATTAAGAAAATAGCAATCTGAATAGCTTGCTATTCTCTGTGTTCAGTCAGAAATGGCAAAGTCCTAGGAATTGTTTTTGTTCAATGAAATGTTCAATGAAATGTTAGCAAATATTTTTATAGTCTTTGAAATAAAGATGATTCTGTACCAGGAGACTCAGCAGATGCAGGAACATCAGAAGGATCAGAAAGACCTTGCTATAGCCTTACAGGTTAAGGAAAGATCAGCCAGATGGCAATTAAAATTATCATATATATAGTTGCCATCAGTGTCCAGAGCAGGCCACGGGAGACCATAGAGATGAGAAGTGCTGCCTAGAAAGAGACTGCCTTTGGGTGTCTGCCAAAGGAAAACCAATCAGAACCCCCAGAAATTCTCCTTTGCCAGGAGACAGCAAGAGAAGCATTAGATGAAATATATTATCATTGTTCTTTATACCAACATATTTATTCATTCATTCATTTACATTTTAGAGCTTCTTATATTGCATTTCTGTTGCTTTGAATTGTAAACCACTTCAAATATTCTAATAGAAATTAAGAGTATAAATATTAAATCAAATCCAGATCTTTTCAAACCCTTTGGTATGATTTAGAGGGAAACGAGCCCTTTTTAAGGAGTTGCACTTACCGGTACTTAACTTGACAATGCCAGGTTAAAAGAAAAATACCGTGCCTCTCTTGAAACAGTCTCCTGGAATGACATTGTGACGTCTGTGTGGCAATTCAAATTATTCATTTGCTTTCAAAAATGTAATTACTGAGATATACACAATTGAAGTTCATGACACTAATGCTCTTTGGTATTAGAAAATGCTCGTAACTGTCAGGCTCAAGTTTCCCAAATATTGTTCTCTGAAATAGTTTCCAATTCTGTTTCAGAAAAGAGGCACATTCACCTCTTAAAACTGAACTATGACTCCATTTCTGCTCAGTTCCCCATTCCCAGTTTATCCAGTAGCATCAAAAACATTCCATTTCCCTAAATCATTTTTTTGTATTACCGTAAATACAGAGCAAGGTAAACTCCTGGGAATTTAGTAACCCAAACCTACAGTATAAAAGTACTACCACCACATGGAGGTTGCATATATATATATATATATATATATATATATATATATATATATATATACAATAAAAAATAAAATCATCTCAATATTTATTTTTAATTAGAAAGATGTTCAGTATTTCCAAGTGTGGAACTGTGTCAACATATTATTATTTAGCAATTTTATTTTGTGGGACCCACCTCTTTTGCTGAAATTATATTGTTCTGGGTTGTTTTTAAAATTATAACGGGTTTATAGTTGTATGTTACATTGTTGTAATGGACCCTGGGACCTTGTGGTGAGCAGTGGGTAAGAAATATTCAGCAGCCTCAGCTCTTGTAGCTGCAGTCAGTCAGGACCCCACCTTCCCAGGCCAGGTGGGAAAAGGCTTGCAAGGTAGGGATCAGATCTTCCAGGACTCACAGCCAAGATAGTTTGCTGTGGCAGTTTGTCCTAGTACTAGAAACGTCCTGCAATCAGTGACAAAACTGTACCAGCTGTGGAGCAGCAGCAGTTTGTTTCCTTTTTAATCAGAAGGAATTGGTTGCATTCAACTAACTTTTACTTAGGGATGCCCCATTGAAATGAATGAACCTAAGTTAGTTGAACTCAGCCCAGTGTTTCCAATGGGAGGTAAATGGTTAACACAAAGAAACCTTGTCAACAGAGCCTGGCAAGGTCTTGGATAAAGTAGATGAACTGTTTTCAGGCTCACACCTCTTACTTTGGGGATTGCATCCTAACTGTACCACAATAGTGAACCCAATAATCATATTCTGTATACAGTGGTGTCTCGGGTTAAGTACTTAATTCGTTCTGGAGGTCTGTTCTTAACCTGAAATTGTTCTTAACCTGAAGCACCACTTTAGCTAATGGGGCCCCCTGCTGCCGCCACGCTGCCAGAGCACGATTTCTGTTCTTATCCTGAAGCAAAGTTCTTAACCTGAAGCACTGTTTCTGGGTTAGCAGAGTGTGTAACCTGAAGCGTATGTAACCTGAAGGGTATGTAACCCAAGGTACCACTGTACTTCGTTTACAGATGTTATCTAAAAGGTTTTTCTCTCCCTTCATGAAGAAACAAGGCACCATTTAATTCTTTTTGAAATAAATTAATCTATGCATTGATTTCTCAACCCCTGACTTTTTAAAAATACATTTTTTTATATAAAATCCCAGTGTATATAAAAGAACACGACTGCAGTTTTCCATATTAAATGGCACGCAGCTGTATTTATTGAACAAACCCATCCACTTTGCTCAAAGTTGTTAGAAGCCTCTGATGGGGTGTTGTCTGAGCTGTTTGGCTGTTCTTCTGTTGTTTCCTTGAAGTGATGAGGCAGAAAATAGCAGCCAAGAAAGTTAGAGTGGCAGGTCAACAGCTGTGTGTATGTGCTTGAGTCTGCATTTAGCAAATAAACTGTACTTCCCATTTGAATCATGCTGTCTCATTTGAAGCATGCCACTGAGGATCCTAAATATGGATGGGTTCTGAGCATTGCTTGAAAAATGTTTATTTTCACAATGTTTTCCTGCTTGTTCATGGAAACGTTAAATGCTTTGGGGACCTATAAAGTGGCTTTGTCCCATAACTCAGGCTGGCATCAGGTTGGCCACTGTGCAAAAGAGGATGCTGGGTGAGAAAAAAACTTTGATCTGATCCCTAAAGGCTCTTAACTAGACTGGGTTATTTCCTTTCTAACAGTTATCATGGTGAAGGTAATGGTAAAGGTAAAGGGGCCCCTGACCATTAGGTCCAGTCGTGACTGACTCTGGGGTTGCAGCGCTCATCTTGTTTTATTGGCCGAAGGAGCCGACGTACAGCTTCCAGGTCATGTGGCCAGCATGACTAGACCACTTCTGGCAAACCAGAGCAGCGCACAGAAACGCTGTTTACCTTCCCGCCAGAGCGGTACCTATTTATCTACTTGCACTTTGACGTGCTTTAAACTGCTAGGTAGGTGGGAGCAGGGACCGAGCAACGGGAGTTCACCCCGTCGCGGGATTCAAACTGCTGACCTTCTGATTGGCAAGTCCTAGGCTCTGTGGCTCTGTGGTTTAACCCACAGTGCTACCCGCGTCCCATAATAGTTATCATGACAACCCAGGAAAGAACTTTCCTACAACTCTCTCCTCTAGATGCAATGTCTTTTGACCCCATGGTGCCCTTCCTTAGTGCCTGCAAATGTTCTCTGCCTCTCCCAATTTTTATTTTTTTAATTGGGTGCTTTGTGATTGTTTGCCTGTGCTTCATTTGGGGGGCTTTTGGAGAGGAGGGGGTAAGTATTGTGCCTGTTTGTGAAACGTATTGAGTATTTTCAGCTTTCCCGCCCCCCCTGTGAAATGGGCATTTTGTGGTTGCTCACAATTTTTTACATTTCCAGATGTGACCTTCACCAGTACCCATTTGACTTGGTGTAAACACAAGGCTGTTGCCTAGTGGCTTACTGAGATAGAGGGATAGTTAGGCAATATTCTGTCCAATCAAAGCGTGGCACAGCCTAAGATGTTTCAGTTGGGATGGGGGAGACATGATTAAGAATGATGACCCTCTTGAGTAAATGGAATTAACATGCATATGCTGCACAGACTGCACCTGCCTCACCAATGAAGAAACTCTGTTTTCCACTACAGTAACTTAACTACGCAAAAGCCGAAGAATTGATGCTTTGAATTGTGGTCCTGGAGGAGACTCTAAGGGTCCCATGGACTGCAAGAAGATCAAACCTATTCATTCTTAAGGAAATCAGCCCTGAGTGCTCACTGGAAGCACAGATCCTGAAGCTGAGGCTCCAATACTTTGGCCACCTCATGAGAAGAGAAGACTCCCTGGAAAAGACCCTGATGTTGGGAAAGATGGAGGGCACAAGGAGAAGGGGACGACAGAGGACAAGATGGTTGGATAGTGTTCTCGAAGCTACCAGCATGAGTTTGACCAAACTGTGGGAGGCAGTGGAAGACAGGAGTGCCTGGCGTGCTCTGGTCCATGGGATCACGAAGAGTCGGACTAAACAGCAACAACTTAAGCCTGGACTAAACAGCAACAACTTAAGCCTGGAAAATAAATGCTTCTCTGATTGGCCAGAGAACAGAAAATTGACAGAAATGTCTCCAGGAGCCTCTCTAAGTTCAAATGGGTTATGGAAAGATGTGTGGGACAGAAAAAGTGTGGTTTTGATATTCTGGGGAAAAACATTTCTAAAAATTGTTTGCTAGGGCTGTACTCTGGTTGCCCTAATGGACCAGGTTCCATTGCTCTGGGCCATCAAATGGACCCGCAACAGAAGGCTATGTATCTAGTCGTGTGCTTTTTCTGTTCCTCTTTGGGTTGATTAGAATAGGGGGGAAGACAGCCAGCCTACTGAGGTGGAGTGGTGTTACATACCCTCCAGCATTTCTCCAAAGAAAATAGGGACATCCTATTCCATAACAATAATTTTACAATTTATACCACATCCATTTGACTGGGTGGCTTCCAACAAATATAAAAACATTCTTTAAAAAACATGAAATATTTTTTTAAAAAAACCTTCCCTATAAAGGGCTGCCTTCAGATGGCTCTGGTTTGGATAACTCCATAGCCTCCAACATTTCTCCAATAAAAATAGGGACTTCCTAAGGGAAAGTGGGACATTCCAGGATCAAATCAGAAACTGGGAGGGCTTCTGGGACTATTCCTGGAAAATAGGGACACTTGGAGGCATGGGCAGGGAGGCAGCTTCCCACCCCCAATCAATAAAAATCAATAAAAATACAAAGCTAACTGAGGTTCTGCCTCCCCACCCAACTTAAATCCAGGCTACACCCATGCTCGGAGGGTCTGGTGTTGGCCATTAGCCCCAGCCCATGTCCCAGTATGAAGTGCTATTGATAAATAACAGTCAATAACTGAAATGTGCAATCAAATTAAATATGCTCAGTCCTATTACTCAGAGCATCTATGGGCAGGCTGTAAAGAAATAAAGAAGGATGGTGAGTGGGACAGGGTATTCTGCTGGCCCAGAGAAGAGCTGATATTCAGTTTTCTGGTTATATATTATCTGAAATGTTGGTTTCCAGCTATCGTATGATGGATAGCTCTGGTTAAACCAACGAGAGCAAAACAAGTTGCTCTCCTTCTTCCATCAGTCAGAGCAGAAAGTGTGTGCCTGTTCATCTTACTTAATTTTTCTTCTTCCTTCCAGCATGAGACAGGGTAAAATGAATAAATGACAAATTGGTCAGTCGATTGCCTGAGTCAGCACCTCAGCCCATTTTGAGTTTGATCACTCTAAGGATCCTTCGTTTTCCTTCTGGTTGCATTAAATGACCTTAGTATAGCTGCATATTTATGCTAATGCTAAAGGAACCTTAATTAATCACCTTAGGCTGCAGTTATGTCACATGTATCTGGGTGCAAGTCCCATTTAGCTCAGTGGGATTTACTTTTGAGTAGACATACACAACATTGCAATGTTTGTGGGGGGTTTTTTTAAAGAAGCTGGAAGCTGGAAGGAAGCTGAAGGGCAGTATATAAAATGAACAAACAATGTCTGTGTACATGCAATTTCTACCATTTGACCAATGGGTCAGATATGGCTGGAAAAGACAATGAAGCACAAGAATAATGCTCAACAAAAATTTCTTTCACCTCATTGTCACACAGTCAAGTGGAACTGATGCTGCTGAATGTATACCTGAAGAAATAACCTTTTTAAGAGCTATTCAAACTGTGAAGTGGTGGGAATTACTGCAAAACAATATTGGTCATTCTCTTCATGGTATGCCTGAAACAAAATGGTCAGATTGTGTTGAATGTGTAAAGCCTTTTCCAGCACTCTTGACTGGTATTTAATTATAACTGAAAGACTGCCTAGAAGTACATTTAATGGTCAAAACAAGAAATGAAGTCCACATTTTTTTGCCTGTGTGGTACAAAATATTAGCTGGCATAGATATTTGCAACAAGGTCATCCAAACTAGAGATGTCACACCAGATGTTGAAGTGACAAAAAAACAGCTCTCCTCACAGAGCTGAAAAAATTCAAAACAACTGGAAATACATGTGGAATGAAGCCAAATTGGTTGCGTCAAAGCTGTCTGCTTCAATGCTGTTAAGCAGTTGTCAGGGGGGAAAATGATTTCTTGTGGAAATATCTCACTGTGTCCCAAAGTAAGGTGGGGGAAAAAGCTTTATCTTTATCAGAGCAATATTCTGTTGACTTTAATGATGGTGATTTTGGAAATGAAATGCAACATTTCAAGGAAAACTTGATTGCAGGTGTTTTTCAGGAATATTTTAGGTAGACGAATGTGACTGTTCACAATATACAGGGGAAGACGTATCATGGCATTCTATGCAAGTTACACAAAATGTACATTCCAGTCTTTGCACAACATATGCAAGGAATTTTAATAGAGTCAAGAATATTGGGGTAGAGGCAGCAATCTGAATCAGTAGGAAGGAAGATTCACCTGCACCTCTTGTTCATTAAGAGAGACCCAAGACTCACATGTAATGATCAGTGTAAGATAACTGTGATCCGCTCTAATCTTTTCTCACTTCCGAGGTTCATATTGTCCTTAGGCATCTGAGTAATGTGTTGTTTTGCATGTCTGTATCTCCAGATCCCCTCTGGAGAAGAATTCATCTCTTCCACTGATCTCTGTCAGAGATTAACGTAGCCACTTTGTTCTTGGCTAATTTAGAGATTGTTTTGGCAAAAGCCTGAGATAAATTGAATCTTAATCTCTCATTACTGGATCTGTTTACATTAATGTATTAATATATGTTGCATACAAATATGCCTTTGATAATCTAAGATAAGGCAGCAACATAAATTGAGCAGACCATATTAATCTCGTTGAAGCAAATATCAGTTAATTGTAATAGAGATAATTTTTCTTCTTTAATAATGTTCTCAAATGGTGAGTTAATGTCCTAAAGGGAGAGAGGTTGGTAGGAAATGCAGTTTTCCTGAATTATTTTATTATAAGGTATAAAAATATTTTTTTTCAGTTAATGAATTTATCTTATTTGCCTTGGTCATCATGTTACAAAAGGGATGAGCATCATAGACAACAAACACAAGTGTTCCTAGAGGTGCCAGACTAATAGCACTGCTCTATCAGTGTTACTAACATACTGATGAATTGCAGCTAAAAAATTAGTGCAGTCTGTGCAATCCCTGTCTTGTATTCTAAGCCTAGTATGCGTAGCTATCTTCTAAGTTGTTAGCTCCTTTGTTCAGGAAACAGACAAATTAAAAATCCCACTATGCGATTGTTTCACAGCTTAATGAAAGTGCATATTGCTTCAAGGAACCATTTGTCACAATTATAACAATTAGTTTTGGAGTTGCACAGAAAAAAACATATCTATTAAAGAAGAACTAAGCACAATAAAATTAGAGGCTGATTAAATTGCTTTTGTCCTTCATTCTCCTTCCACCCTGCCTCATCACACCTTTCCCCTTACAAACACCTTTTCTTCTTGATAGACACCTCTGCCCTTAAAAGGTATTGACAAATTATCACAGCCCTATTTGCTGTAGGCTTGGCCACATCTCTTTTTAGTACGATCGCAGCGGGCTGTAAACAAGCCCTCTAGCTAATTTCGGTTGCAGGAAATTGCAGCATTCTTTAGAATCTGCACTCATCTGCACAAACATGGCATTTTTGCCCACAAACGACACAGTCTCCTTCTACTGCATACAGATCTGATTCGGCAATACCTTTTTGTGCCAAACTGCATGAGGGGGAAGAGCAGGGTTGTGCTTGCTAGCCCCACCCCTGCTGCCACACACCCAACAATCCCACCTCCTGCCACCCACAAGCCACAAAATGCTGGTATTAAAAGCTAAGCAGGACTCATCTTCAACCAATAACTTAGTCTAGCAGCATATATGAAACAATCAAATAGCATAAGCAGCCTATATTTGTAGAGCAGCCTCCACATTTCAGACCTCCCTTCTCCATGCAATTGCTGGCCAGGTCCATGATGGATAGGGGGTATGTATAAATAAATAAGTAAGTAAGTAAGTAAGTAAGTAAGTAAATAAATAAATAAATAAATAAATTGCTGCCAATCTGATTGGGTTGCCCCAGCCACCCTGGGCTACTCCCAACAAAAAATAGTAGAAGCACAATACAACATCAAACACCTCTGCTTATGCCACCAACACCTAATAAAATGCGGCAATTTATCGCCCCGCCTTTCAAGTTTCCTCTTGTCCACACGCCTTGTAAGAGCAGTCGTAAATCTCTCCTATGCCTAATGACACTGCCCTTTCTTCGCTAGCTTCTCCGGCTCCCTCCCCCTCAGGCAAAGCATCCTCTTCTTCTACCCTGAAGTTCTCTCCCACATCCGGGGAACTCGAACGCACTGACTCAGCCCTGACAGAGTTAGACCACTGGCCCATTGTGTGTGGTATTGTCTGGTTTGCCTGGCTGTTACCCTCTGTCAGGCATTGGAGAATCTGCTTCCTCCCCCGTGGCCATAAATGAGCAGATCAAAGGAATTCTTACCAGTTAATTTCTTTAATAAACACAGCGAAGAACAGAAGAAAGCTTCTACCCAGAATGGCAATGACCCTCATTAAGGGTTACACCCCCTTCTGTCTCAATTAATCTATGTCACTCCTACATCTTGTAATCTGAGTTTGTAGCCTCTTAGCTTTCTGTTCTGATACTTTCTGAGCTTTCTATGACCTGGGGGAAGGGGTGTGTGGATACTATCTAGAGACTGTGAATCTGTTAACCCTCTCTCTCCCACTGCATCTTCTCCTAGCTGTTCCCGATCCAGTATTTCCTAGCTTCTGCTTTCTGAACTATGCTCCTCTGCAAACCACTCTTCTGAATCTACACTGTCCTCTTGCTCCTGGGAAGATTCAGAATCAGGATCGGGAGGAGGGGGTGGCTCCCACCATTCTTCCTCAGTGCAGCCTGCCTCAGCACAGTCCCTGACACCCTCCAAGGCCTCAGGCATATGTATATATTCTTATAATCAATTAGATGGCCCATTTAAGTAGGTATGCCCAGGATTGAACCTGGAACCTTCTACATGTAAAGCAAGTGCCCTACCGCTAAGCCATCACCCCTCCACATTTCTGGGTTTGGAAACAGTGGGGAACTAGGTAATGTTCTGGTCTCTTCCAAGTCTAAGATTTCATGGAGATACCCAGCTGCTGGTCTCTGAATCTTAGAAACACTACAGAAATTGGCTGTCCTATCTTTGTAAACTCACTTTTTATAACTGTTATTTCTTTGTGTGGATTCTGACTAAAGAAATATTTTGAGAAACATTTCTTTTTCATCCTCATACTCTTACTGCCGTGTTATTTCAAACCAAACATTTTCTACCATGTTATTAGTGCCATCTTGGTAATGATTTGATGCCGTTTAGGATGCAGTCCTTAACATGAAATCAGAGGGCTCTATTTCTGTGTAAATATATTTAGGATTGGACTACAAAAATCCTATTTTGAATGAGAAACATGCTCTTGATAATCACAAAACCTTGGAAATTAAACTTTTAATTCAGATAAGATCCAATAATCAACAATTACAGTTTCTATATGAAAGTCAAGAGCTATGGCAAACTGACAATGTGATTTGCTTAGTCCCAGCAATTTGTGTTACTTTCCTCCTCACATTTTTTCCTGTCTGCTAGGAGCATTGTTACAGTAAGATCTCAACAGCACCCACACGCATAAATCCATCTTTCCACTGGCACTTGCTCATTTATCTTCAATTCAAGAAACTAGCTATTGTGAGTAGATAGTGTGGTGTGCCATCTGTATTATCAGATGCAATAATGAATGTCAGTCAGAATCTTCCTTTGCAAATAATGTCAATTATCATTTTGATTTAGGACAGATTGATGCTGACAGATTGTACAACTCCTACCACATCTGGTGCCTAACACAAAAAGTGTCAGGAGTAATTCTAAGGCAGCAAAGTACAGTGAATTATGGAGTCTGCTCAGTGTGTTAGAAACTGAAGTAATGCTACTCTGATATGCAGTATCCATCAATGTGTTTAGCATTGCAGCACAGTGTAGGTGCCTTGGCACATGTGTTGGCACTTTGGCATCAGGTTAGAAACAGAGACAGAAGGAACATGACATGCACATACCAGGTGGGACCAAGGACCATAGAATCATGGAATTGTATGGTTGGAAGGGACCCTGAGGGTCATCTAGTCCAACCTCCTGCAATGCAGGAATATCAACTAAAGCATCCATGACAGATGGCTGTCCAACCTCTGCTTAAAAACTTCCAATGAAGAAGAGTCCACAACCTTCCTGGGGATCTGGTCCACTGTTGAACACTTCTTAATGTCAGAAAGTTCTTCCTGATGTTTAGATTCATGGAATCATAGAACTGTAGAGTTGGAAGGGACACTGAGGATCATCTAGACCAACCCCCTGCAATGAAGCTGTCCCATACAGGGATAAAACCTGCAACCTCAGTGTTATCAGCACCATGCTCTAGCCAACTGAGCTAACTGCCAATCAGTTTTAAGTCATTGTACCTCTGTAACAGTGTCAGATATGAACTTCAGGATTGGAGTAAATATGTAAAAATAAATAGATAAAAACATCCATCACTCTATAACTTAGTTGATATTTCTGCTATTAAAATTGCAATATAAGAACAATGAAAATAATTTGACAACCATGAAACAACAGAAGAAGCAAAAGAAATGAGCAGAAACACATACACACAAATTTATTATTATTAGAATAATGGTAGTCCTTGTGAAACAAATGGTTGTTGTGTTTCCAGAAATGCAAGTTTTTTCTTTTAAGGCAACATCTCTCTCTCATTGTCATTCATCAATATGTGTTGGCAGTTTTATTGTTCCACAAGGACTTCTATCATTTGTGAAAGCTCTACCTTACACATGTAGTAGTGCTTTGAGACTTTGCCATGTATTTTTTTTCCATTGGCAACCCCAACCCCATTGGCAACCCCAAATATGTCTTCCAGGGGTTTCATAACTGTGGAGACGAGATAAGACCCTGAGAGAGACCATAATACAATGGCCAAGGCACCCAAAAGGAGTCCCTCAGCACTGCTTTCTTGAACTGCCTTTCTAAAAAGGATTGGGACCATTATAAAACAAGGCCTATCCCAACCAGCTGGTCTAGAAACATACCCTGGCTGGTGGCATCAAAAGCTGTAGAGTGGTCCAGCAGAATGAATAGGGCCTTGTTTCCGTTCTCCAGCTCCTGATGCAGATCATCCAGCAAGGAAACAAAAGCTGTCTCTATCCTATAATGAGCCAGGTTGAAAGAGAGTGAAATTATCCATATCATCCAGGAACAGCTGGAGCTGAGTTGCTACCACACACTTCAGTACATTCAGAACCATCCACAGGGCAGTCCTAACACTGGTAAATTACTGTCTGTCAGAAGCCAGAGAAAAGCTTTTCCCTATACAGTGGTACCTCGGGTTACAGACGCTTCAGGTTACAGGCGCTTCAGGCTACAGACTCTGCTAACCCAGAAATAGTACCATGGGTTAAGAACTTTGCTTCAGGATGAAAACAGAAATCGCACGGTGGTGGCACGGCGGTAGCAGGAAGGTCCCATTAGCTAAAGTGGTACCTCAGGTTAAGAACAGTTTCAGGTTAAGAATGGACCTCCAGAACGAATTAAGTTCTTAACCCAAGGTACCACTGTATTAAGAAATCAAAACCCCTCTCTTCCACAAGATACAGAGATGTGCTTGCATAGGATAAGATAAGCTTATGTGTCAACTGACTTTTCTTTAACCCTTTTCATTCTACAGTAATGAATTGTAATATTCCAAAGTTTCTGAATTATGTGTGTGTGTGCGCACACACACACACACATATCAGTACACTGGCTTCTTTTTCATTGTTTTCTCTACTACTTAGGCTTTAAATACACTTTGAAATGCAAATGCAATATTGTTGGCTTTCAGCCTCCTGCTTTAAATATATAGGAGTTTAATGTTGTGCTAAAGAGCAGCCTGACTCCCTCCCCTCAGAACTGTTACAACAGCACAATCTGCCTTTTTACTTCCAGGCTAGATTACTGACTTAGCTAAAATAAATCCATGTGTAGATATAGGTTTGATGGATATTTAAAACACATCAGTTGATTGGGAAAGGTACCTGCTATTTTCAAAGATGCCAAATAAATGTAATCTTTCAGCTCAAAGTATGAGAATGTTTGGAAATAACACTGTCATGGAAATGCCAGACAGTTGATCTTTGCTGCTGAGTTCTGTCTCTTTCCACCCCAATCTTTCATAATTCCACTGGGACAACAAAGCCTTGCTTGTAGGTTGCCTAGTGACAAAAGCAAATAATTGAATTGTCTGCCTGCCCTGCCCCCCCCAACCCCCTTGACAGCAACAGCACATTCCTCTTTTCCCTGTGTATTTGCTGAATATGTTTTCTGCAGTGAAAGCAGGGTCGGGGTGGGGTGGGGGGGGTGGGGAGCCTGTCCTGCACAGAGCTTGCTTAACCTTACAGATTGTGAATCGGCCTGAAACCCCAACACCTACAAACTTTCAGTGGGAATACTTGCAAATTAGTTAAGGGCTTCAGGGTTGAAGCAACAGCGCCCAGAATGCATAACAGATCAAGTAATACATTTATTTATTTATTTTTAAAAAGAGCTAGATAGAGAGATAGATAGAGAGATGAAGCAGGAAGCCGGGCGGGGACGGGAACTCTGGAAGGACAGGTCTGGGTCCGGGCAGAAGCAGGTATTCAACGACGTTGCTCCCACAACCTGGGACCGGGCTGACTGGCCTTTATCTTCTCTGAGGCCAGGGGCGGTCCCGGCCCCCAGGAGACCCACCTCTGCTGGCCTTAAGGCGAGCACTCCTCCTGGGAGAAACCAGTTCCCTCCACCTCTCTGCCCTGAGCCTCTGCAGCTCAGGAGAGGCTGGATGGTTACTGGACCCAGGGGGAGACTCACCTGTAGGCACTGTGTCCTCAATCACCTCCGGAGCCAGAGTGGAATCACCTGGTGCCTGCTCCTGAGGATCCGGCACAGGTGCAGGCGCTTCAGATCCAAGGCCCTGCCCCAGCTCAGCCGGCCCTGGAGGCAGGAACTCCTGTGCAGGCTGAGGTTCCTCCAGTTCAGCCTCTGAATCGGATTTCCAGGCCATCACATACAGGCAACCCCTCCAATTTCCCCATGGCTACAATAAACCCTAGCCAAGCATGCTATGAGGTTTTCAGGAGGTTTGGCACCTAGATGGGCTGCAGAATGGAGAGACAATTTGCAGAATGAACATGTATCCCACTTAGCCTACACTAAACAAGGTAAAGAGAAAGTAAGTCTTTCACTCCTCCTCCCCCCAAGAATTTCACTGAAATAGTCTCTCCCTTTGCATAATTTTCAAATGTGTTTTCTTTTCTTATTGATAGAGAATGGTTTGAGGGAAAATGGAAGGGATTGGGAGGGGCAGAGCACTCGTATTCACCACCCCAAATCACAACTTTGCTGATCTCCCTGACCTGTCACTGATTCCATAATTGGTCCTAATTCATCTGGAATCTACTGTTGACTACAGACTCCAACTTTCCTATCAACTGGTGCACAAACTGTCTAAAAATGGCACTTCAAATACTCGTTGATGCTGCCTTTGTGGTGCATCAAGAATCAAGTTAATTTTTGTGAAAATTTCTTGCATAAGTCTTCCAGAATCAGCAGCGCACACTGTTCCTTCAGTAAGTGCTACTCAAGGAATTTTGAATCATTTCACTCTCCGGAACCAATGCATTCGGGGGCTCAGTAACAAGCAAATTACAATGACTCAGGAACATGAATCTTGAAGAGAAGCTAAGAGATGAAGGTGACCTTTTGTTTATGAAGAGTCGGGGCAAAATGTAGGAGAAACAGCAGTAAAGGTATTCTGTTAGCAGTCACCGTACTCTTTTCTTCTGCATAAAATCATACTAAGTTCAGGCAGAATAAAGCATAATTATATACCTTCATCAGAGCATTCTGTTGCTACAGCCTATTCCAAGCACATCAACCAACTTTTAAAGACACATATATTATCCCTTTCTCTTTCTGCCTTTGCCTTATCTTCTAAGAAAAGTTGGTTAATTGATATCTGTCTGTCTGTGTGTTTGTTTGTTTGTTTGTGTGTGTGTGTGTGTGTGTATAAAGAAGGAAATGAAGCAAGGAAACAAACTGCACAAATCACGCATAACCCTCTTATTGCCAAATCCTCAAAAATGTGCAAGTTCACAGGACTGATTAAGAAGACACTGTTAAGATTTGGCTGGAGTATCCTAGATAGCACAACGTAATAATGGAATCACAGAATTCATTACATTCCTTGAGTGCTCCTGATTAGTGAACACTATGATTATCATGACAGAATTAGCACTTGAAGAGTTTCTCAAGCGTTAGCTCTTCAAGAATGTTCCTGTAACAGAACGAGTGAGTCATCACATGCCAGCAGTGAAGAGTGGGATGTATAATTCCCTAATGGTGATGCCAGAAGATTTTGTGGGGGCAGAACTTGGACTTTCATAGTTTCATACTTTACAGTTGTTTCAGTTGTATTCTGTGCCCCTTTGTTTGAAGTATATAGCAAATTGCCCTAAACCTTCAGTATGAAGCAGGCAAGAAATTCCAATAAACACCTATATAATGTTAAAGGTATTTGCCTAACTTGCAACATCTTAGAGCAATAATGTTAGGAGTTAGCAGATACTTATAACTTCTTTTAGATGGAAAAGAAGAATAAATAAATAAATAAATAAATAAATACCCACCTTTTAACAAGCAATCATAGGAACTTGCCTTATTTTAAGTTAGAACATCCACCCATCTGGTTCAGGACTGTTTATACTGACTGCAACAGCTATTAGGAACATTCCCAAGGATACCTGGCAGAAATGCTGAGGACTGAACCTGTGTCTTTCTGTGTGCAAAGCAGATTTTCGACCACTGATCTTATAAGAACACAATAATATCCCAGCTGCATCAGGCCAAATGTCCATCATAAACAGTGGCCAACCAGATGTTTCTACAATACACATAAATATGTCCTGAAGGCCAAAATCCCCACCCGCTGCATGCCTCACCCAACTGGTGTTAAGTGGAAGGGTATTTTATTTTATTTTCAAGTTATTACAACCAGGGCCCAGAATGGGTAGAAACCATGTGTTCACTTATACAAGACATGGTGGTGGTGGTGGTGATGCTTAGCTGCCATATTCAAGAGGACATTACAATATAAAATGCACCCATATGGTTTCCAACAGTGTTGCTCTGCTAACAGAAGGTACCCATCAGTGAAACAGGTCCCTCCCCACATCTATCTCAGAGTGTTTGGAGACCATCTGGGGCTGTAGAAGGGCAGGAATTGCTGAAATTGCCCTCCCCCCTTGTTTCACTGACAGGTGCCTTCTGCCAGTAGGCTGACACCATTGGATACCATCCAGTGAGAAAACACCATTCTGAATGAACTCAAAGTCAAGGCTCAGTTCTTTCTCGTGCGTTAACTAGTTATCACAAGGTAATCAGCTTCTTACAGCCAGCTCAATCAGCACCATCAAGGTCTATTAAAAAGTGCTATCTGATTCATTTCATTATGTATAAAATGGCTGTCTGAACATGAATCAGTTGAGAAGGACTGGAAAATCTTTCTGATGCTGTCCTGTTCTCAAAAAATTATGAACACCTGGCAGATGTAGATTCTTTTGGGACTGACACAATTGCAAATTGCATGTATAACAAACAGAGGTGGGGGGCTAGAGACAGTGGTGTCGCAATGGGGGGCAGGGGGCAGTGTGCCCCGGGTACCATGTCTGGGGGGTGACAAGAAGGCACCCTACAGGGGCTCACAGCGGCGTGAACAGCCATCGTGCTGCTACAGCTGCATGTGGAGGATCCTCTGTCCATGGCTGCAGCTGCGAGCAGAGGATCCTGGCACTGTCCATATGGCGCTGGAGCGGCGCTGGCGGCAAACTGCTATGTACAGCGCATGTGCGGCATCACTACGTACGACGTATGTGTCGTACGTAGCGACACCACACATGCGCCCTACGTTGCGATGCCCCGCCCTGGGTGTAAAGATGCCTCCGTTTGCCCCTGGCTGGAGAAGTATTTGGGCCTATTTCAAAAACTAAAATAATCACCCGAACTCAGGTAACACTTAACTATTACACAGGCAGAAAAACTGGCCAAAACCTTCACTGTGAGGAAAGAGTTTTGATGAGGTGACCAAAGCAGAGTGTACGCAGCTCCTGGGAGCCAATGATCATAATTGAAAGCCTTGAGCACCTATTATGGTGAAAGAAGAAGACAGACTGTCATTTCTGTCGTTTTTGTCAGAAGATGCAAGCACCTGTTAGCTCTTGCCTATCCTGAATCTGATTGTCACCGAATCTTATTTCAGCTGTTCAGGCAGCAGCAGGAGCAAAGTCATGCTTCAGCCTCCCCTCTTAATTCTCTGTGTGTGAGAGAGAGTGTGTGCGTTTGAATCTGCTGCAGTTCTATTTATGTGCTCCCCCCCACCCTCCTCCAAAACTAAAAAGGGCTGTATCGCTCTCTGGAAGGAAGGCTAATGACAGCAGATGTGTCAGGAAAGAGGCAACGGCTTAGAACAGCTAGGGAGCTTCGGGGAATGATGAAGAGGCTGGAAGAGAAGAAGAAAATAATTGAAAGGAAGTTCGGATGGGGGCCAAAGAATGATTACAAATAACAAGTACATGAAAGAACAGCTGAAGCAAAACGGAAAAGACATCTTTACAATCTAGATAATAATAGGATTTGGTATCGCTTTAATCGTCTTATGTACAAATTTTAATTTCACTGTAATTAACTTTTATTTAATTGCCCAGAATAGGAGAATAATAAGCTTCAGTAAATGATCTTTAGTAATATGACTCTAAATGTACATGAGAAACCATATCCAAGCCTGATGAAATCCAACATACTTTGATTTCACTAATTTGCTAGATTCAAGTGTTTTGTTCTAACTTGATTATGGATGAGGACTTTAATTTCTAAATAAAGATTCAGTTTGGACTTTACTGGCTGTGAAGCACCATTAAGTCCTTATTTAGATTTGAAATGTTTGCCTTTTTATGTAATAAGATTTACGTGTCATAAGGGTTTGATATTCCATGCTCCCACGCAGAAAACAACTTGAAAATAGACAGGGGTTGATAACTTTTTATTACTATTTATGCCACCTTATGGTCAAAGCTGAGTGCAGATACATCACCAAGTGCCTTGCTGAGAACCCAGTTCCTCCCACATTCTTCTGTAACAATGCAATTGCAGTGGCTCTTGGGAGAACATCTCTCACAGGCCAGTGGCCACTCTTGTCCCAGCATTCTACCAATCAGTGTGATGGAACCACAGAGGAATGGGAAGTAGAAATAATAAAAAGATTATTCTTACACCTTATGCCTCTGCTCATGGCAATGTGCCAATTACAAAAGAAGGGACGAGAGGAGGAAGTGTGTTTCAGAGGATAGGCGCTAGCAAAAATTACTTCTGCTGATGTTGGGGGATAATTTTTGTTTTTCCTTCTAATAAGATTTCATTCAAGCTTCTATTAAAGCTCTTAATACAGAAAGTGGTGGAACCTCCAAGTTTTCACCTGGGAGCTTTCCTTTCTTCTCCCAGTCTCTCACCCTGGGACAGGGGCAACAAGGTGGCGGCACAAATCAGGTGCTCCTGCAGAGATCCCCATTGCACCCTGCTGACAGCAGGGGCAGGAGAGCAGAAAGAGTAAAGATTGCCCTTCACACCCAGCCCCACCTGGCACAAGAGCACTCGCCCATCGGTGGCGGGGGATGGGGAACGTGGAGGGTGATATTCACCATCTGTGCATCCTGCCCTCTCCTGGCATGCCAGCACTCACCCTTTGGCAGGGGGGATGGGACCCCCTCAATATTGGGGGATCAGTCCCTGCCCATAAATATTGAGGGGGCTCGGGACCCTTCCTTGCTGCTCACTTGCTGTTTTTCCACCAACCATCTGCCACCTTCATGTGTGTGTGAGTGGGTGGACAATTTTTCTGAGCCCCATGGCATGGCCGGGGGGGGGGGGATCAGATAATTATTGAGCCAGCCTCAGTTGAGCCCCAAGAGCTTACCTATCTTTGGAAATGAGATTTCAACTGCTGTCAGATTGACCGAGCTTTTACTTCTGGCAGGTGGGCCTAGAAGTCACCAGTGTGGTAAGGTAAAGGGACCCCTGACCATTAGGTCTAGTCGTGGCCGACTCTGGGGTTGCGGTGCTCATCTTGTTTTATTGGCCGAGTGAGCCGGCGTACAGCTTCTGGGTCATGTGGCCAGCATGACTAAGCCACTTCTGGCGAACCAGAGCAGCGCACAGAAACGCCGTTTACCTTCCCACCAGAGCTTGTACCTGTTTATCTACTCGCACTTTGACGTGCTTTCAAACTGCTAGGTTGGCAGGAGCAGGGACCAAGCAATGGGAGCTCACCCCGTCATGGGGATTCGAACCGCCAACCTTCTGATCAGCAAGTCCTAGGCTCTGTGGTTTAGCCCACAGTGCCACCCGCGTCCCTTTACATATTGGTATAGAGCAGCAAATATTTGACTGTATTCCTGCAACTCGAAAATATCCTGCAGCAAGCTTTTCAGAGAATATTTCAGATATAACTAATTTCTGTCAAGTCCCAATATGTCTGCCCAAAATTCACACACCTTTTATCTTGAATGACAAACAGTACTTGAATTTTTATATGCAGCCTATGCATACAAGTCATCTTGAAAGATGTCTCCCCTACAACCCTAGCAAAAGTCAGCATCAAATGAACTATTCAGCTGAGTGTTTCTCATGCAAACCATTCACTAGATGACAGTCTTGTACCAGAGAAGGTATTCTTACAAGCACTGAATGTCAAGAGTGCAGTTGTATGTCAAGAGTGGTGATTTTTATTTTTTCCTTTTAGTTTTGTATAAAACAATATATTTGCATGTAAAATAAATCAAAGGTTTAATGTTGCTTTTATTTAAAGCAAGAAAACATCCAGTTACTGCATATTAAATGGAAACAGTTAACTCTCTACGATGAAGCAATAATGCATGTTGAGTTTCTAGGAATGCAATCCTAATCACACTTACAAGTAACAATGAACACAGTGGGGTGCACTTTGTGCTATATTTTTTATCCCTGCTTATTTAGGCACATTAGCTCACAACTGGATTAAAGAATAAACGATCAAGAGGAATTCTGGATTGCAAATCTTAACATGAGGTCTCAAGTTGGAGGCAAAAGTCAGTCTGCAGAGTACAGTGAAAAGTATTGCATCATCTCAGGCTGAAAGATATCAGGATTGTGCAAACAACTATATGTTTTGAGCAACAGGACTGTTTCCCCTGATCACCACCAACAACAGTGCTATGCCCTAGCCCAGATCCAGCTTGATAATTAGAAAAAGTAATGGGGAGCCTCACTGCTGGAGAGGGGGAAAGCCAGAATGCTCTGTGTTCTTAATTACAACCGCTGCTCTTCGACCTATACAAATCAATGGAGTGGCAAAATTGACTAGACAGGTTTTCAAGCAGCATCTGTTCTAGTCAATTTCACTTCTAAGAAAAGCAGCTCTGGTTTTCTCTCCCTTTGCAGGGCTACAGAAACAAACGGGGATTTTCCAAAAGGACTTGGTTGATGGGCGGTATAAAAACATCCAAAGAAGATCCTTTGTTCTTTCAGCTTTCTTCTTCCAACAGGTTTTGGAAACTTGACTACTTTTAAGGAAAGGGCTGGTGCTGTGATATTTTTATCGTAATTATCTATATGTTTGAATGCGGGGGAGGGGGGACCACACACAGAGAGAGATTTAATTCCATTACACTGATGCACTTGGGGGCCAGGAATGGAATCCCCATGCAAAATGGTCACTGCTTGTAGTCTGATCCTATGCATTTATACTCATTAAAAAGTCACTTTGTTCAGCTAACTTCTAAATAAGAGCATATATAGGATTGCAGCCATGCAGCCAGATCCTATGTTTGGGCCATGTGAACTCACAGTGATTATACCAAAGCACATCCCACTGACTTCAGCAAGATTTCCTTCGATGTCAGGCTGCACAGGATTGTGTCTATGCAACCCAATTCTATCTACACAGAAGCAAATCCTGTTATATTCAATGCAATCTACTTTGGGTCTGGGGTAATTGTGCAATGGATTGCAACAGAAAGCTGCAGACTCACCTGGGTGGTATGTGCCAGTCAACTGAATGAAATCTGCTTCTAGAGACTTAAGAAAAGCTCTGCTGGACTGAACCAAGGCCTGTCTAGTCCAGCATTCTGATCTCACAGTGACCAACAAGATGCCTACAGGAAGCTCAGTCGAGGCATACTGTTTCTTATACTGAAGGTAAGATCGTCATCAAGATCGTCATTGACAGCCCTATCTTCTATGAATGGAAAGGGTAGGACTGGGCTGTTGGTGGTTTACAAGTTTTACACAGCCAAGAAAACAAAGTTCATGCAGATGTCTGCTGTGAACAGCAGCTCTTGAATATAATCTTCTACTGTATGCAGACTTGATTTTCCCCACTCATGCCCCACAAAGACGGCATGAGGAATGTTTGTGCCTCCCAGCCATATACTGCAATGTAGACTTCATTCTTGTATCGAGAGAATATGCCTTATTTTGTCCATTATGCTTTTAAATATCCCCTGTCTCGTTTTTATCCCCAAAGGTTTGTGTTGCCAGAAGGAACCCAAATGTTTCATAGTTTGCTTCTCTTAAGTTAACATGTTTTTACATTTCCACTTGGCAGTATGAACAAAATATTGCCAGATGGGAGAAGATGGTTGCTGCAGTATGTTCTAATTATGTTCTATGTACCAATAGCCAGATTTGCCCTCAGCGATATCAGTGCCTGTTTAACATAATGCAAATGTCAGAGGGGGTTACCCTCTGATTGTGCAACCATAGAATTTGCCACGTTTTGTGTGCCAACAGAGGGAGGGGACTGCAACACACAAAAGCTATCAGATCTTCTATTTTCCAAGCAGGGAAGGACTACATTATTTTGTGGATAAATGAAGAATGTAAGCATAAATGTTTGGCCAAACTTCTAAAATTAAACGAGCATTTTATTTGCACAGGGTGAAAACATAGAATCCTAGATTTGTAGAGATATGCATGGGGTGTTAGAGGAGAGGCAGTTGTGTGGGGAACACATCGTGCTCCTTCTGGGGTAGTTTGTTGTCCTTTGGTCCACACCTTGCACTCAGCACTCATCTGTGGCTTCTAGAAGCTGTCAGCATCTGACAGCAGCCACAACCTGGGAAATGGCTTTGAATAGCTAGCTAAACCAAGTGAGGGTAGTTGATGGGTCTCAAATGCTAGGTGCGTTAGTGGTATCCCCTGCATGTGAAGACAGGCTCTGGTGGATTTAGCAGACAAGACCAATCCTGCCCACAGTTGTCCTTGAGTGGTTTTGAATCACCAACCTTCTGATTAACAGTGAGCTGCACTGGCCATTTGTGCCACTGAGCTGATCAGATGTAGAGACAAATATATAGGGAGGAAAGTTATGCCTGAATTGTCAGTTGGAATTTTGCTTATTCAGATAAGAATTTTCCCCCAAATGAAAGGGTTATTGCTAATAAACAACAAGTGGATGAGTAGTTTAATTTATGTTCTGGAACTGATAAACACCCATTCAGGGCTTTCTGCTACTGTGCTCAGACTATCTCCCAGCATGGAGCCAGCTGCTGTTCCAGACTGCATTCCAACTTGAGATCCTCCATCTCAACTTTACTTCCGGGAACAAAGACTTGCATAAAGCTTTCCAAGACCTGTGGTGCAAAACAAGAAGAAGAAGAAGAAGAAGAAGAAGAAGAAGAAGAAGAAGAAGAAGAAGAAGCAGAAGCAGCAGCATTCCAAATGTAGCATATATCTCCTATGTGCAATGTCACCATTAGGAGGAAGTGATGCAATTCACATTGTGCCACTAGTTCCCAGGGCACATGTTCTAATTACAAACACATGAGGTATGTCCTCTGAAGTCTTGGATAATTTTCTAGAGCATGAGATTTGCAGCAGGAACACAGACTTAGGCCATTGGCCCAGCTAGCTCAATATTAGATATGCTTGGTATTTATCCTTTTTTGGGCAAAGCATATGTTATACCACTGAGATTTAGCCCTTCCCCACCCATAAAAGTCCCTCATGTGCAGGTCTCACTTATTCCATTAGCCCAGCAAAGCATTGTATATGTCATTTCCATTTATGTAAAACTGCTCAGCAATTCTAAATGTTGAGCAATCATGCCATGTATTTTGATTTTAAACAATTTTCTGCCTCAACCCGTTCCCTCTTGTTGCTGTGGTTTGCCATCTGTTGTGTTCCACTGATGGTTCTGCACTTCTTTGGAGTCAGCCTTTCTATTGACTACAAAGGCAGAAGCGCATTAGCTTAGTCATTTCTAGAGAAGGATGGATCAACACTTGAGCCAGCTGGAGACTGTGCTAGAGAATCACAGAGCAGCTAAGTTAGAAATATCTGGTGATGACACCTTGAAAAGATTCCATCTTGGGCCACGTTTGTGGCTTCACATTCACACCATACATTTAAAGCACTGTGGTACCAACTTTAAACAGTTGAGGCTCCCTCAAAGAATTTCAGGAACTGTGGGTTCATTAAGGGTGCTGAAAGGCCCCTAGGAGGCCACTATTCCCCTCACAGATCTAGAATTTCCAGAGTTCCCTAGGAAGAGGGATTGGTTGCCAAACCACTCAGGGAACTATTGCTCTGGGAGGTGCTTTCTCAGCATCTTAACTTCCAGAATTCTTTGACAGAAGCCATCAGAGGCAGATATAGGGGGAGGCAACCAGTTGGGTCCTGGGACATGGGTGATCAGAGTCTAGGACTTGCTGATCAGAAGGTTGGCGGTTCGAATCCCTATGACGGGGTGAACTCCCGTTGCTCGGCCCCTGCTCCTGCCAACCTATCAGTTTGAAAGCACGTCAAAGTGCAAGTAGATAAATAGCTACCTCTCTGGCGGGAAGGTAAACGGTGTTTCCGTGCACTGCTCTGGTTTGCCAGAAGTGGCTTAGTCATGCTGGCCACATGACTCAGAAGCTGTACGCCGGCTCCCTCGGCCAATAAAGCGAGATGAGCACCACAACCCCAGAGCCGGTCACGACTGGACCTAATGGTCAGGGGTCCCTTTACCTTTAACCAGTTGGGTCACACTGAGCATGGAGCCTTGGGGGCCACTGCAGGGGACTTCCCAACTATTATTTAGAATGGATTACAAGATGCGGAAGGGCACCAAATTTTAGTGTTGCATTGCACAGGATGCTGCTGAAATTTGAGACCCCTGAAGCCATGACTGTTTAAAGTGGTATCATATTGCTTTCAATGTATGGTGTAAATGTGTCCTTGGTGAAATATTATTTGTTAAAGTTCAGTAAAAAGGCCAGGTCAGGTAACAAGAACAGATATGGAAGATGTCCTGGACTGTTCTTTGCTAGCATTCTTTTTTGCAACTTTGGGTTTTGACCATACAGCAGTGACCCCTTTGTGTTGCTGGATCCTGAAATGTCACTGTTGCCATTTAACATGAGGCAGTCTAGGTCCGTGTCCTGTCTCTACAAGTCTAATGCTTTGGGCTCAGCTTGTAAATTCTGAATTTCTCATCACTACAAAGTGACAATATTGACCTTAGGATAACTTGTTGCACACCCAGCTTGTTAGGCCAGCTACTCAGTTAACAAAATGTGGCACTTAGCACACAAAGTTATCTGTGGTACCTAACAACTTTCCCTAGATCCTTAGCCCAAAGGCAATGATTGGCACAGATGCTTCATATTGTGAGTCAGGGCCTGTGAAAAGTGCTGCTGACAAAGGATGTTCAATGCAACCTACTCAAAGACTACTATTTTAACACAGAGAAAGCTTTCCTGATACACTGTAAACAGTGATGGTGGAAAGGGTTTGTGACTAAGGAAAGCTAATGTGTTCTTCCTTTCTAAGTAAGATTTGTTGAAGAGCTCCATCATGAGAAACGGTAAGAGAGAGCCATGGTGGGCTCTCTCTCTCTCTCTCTCTCTCTCTCTCTCTGTGTGTGTGTGTGTGTTTGTGTGTGTATGTATGTGTGCTCATTGGGGAAAAGAGAATCTTCCAAAGGGTGAATCAACAGTAAGGAACAGGTCCTATGGAAATGTCAAAGTTCTAACCTTTTTCACTCATGCTTTAATCTGTACTGACAGCATTCACTTCGTGTTTCATTCCCTGACACTGAAGTGTCACACACTATAAGGCACTGATTAACATCTTAGTAATGCTACAGAGAGCTCAGTACCTCTCCATTTACCTTGCACTTAACACCCATGCAGAGACAGGCTGGAAATAAAATAAGCACATGACTGCACCTACATGCATGATTATAACATGGTAAAAGTACACTGTCATATATTTTCATACTCTGTGAGAGAGGGTGGATGGGTGGGTTCCTTATCACCTATGAGAGTCAGTGCCGCTTTTCAGACTTCACACAGACGTCAGTGGGTGCATTGGCTCTGAGGGTGTGACCAGCCTCCCTGGTACTACTGCTGCCTCCAGATGCTTAGCATAAATGCAAATGAATGCAAGAACTTAAAAAGAGCACTGCTGGATCAGGCCAAGGCCCATCTAGTCTAGCATCCTGTACTCACAGAAGCCAGCCAGGCGCCCCACAAGCAGGGCATAAGTACAATAGCACCATCCTGCTCCTGAACCTCAGCAACGTCCTCAAAGGCATCCTTAAACAGGTATTGCTTTTTGGCCAGCAATGTACTGGAATCCCTCTATTAATTTGGAAAAACAGAGATTTGGTCAGACAGGTGTATGCTGCATATGCTCATGACATTCATTTCTGGGGCTCATTATTCCGTATAACAATTGCACATTTCCCTTCTCTGTAAGCCAATTGGCAAGAGCCTTGGCTTTACACTCAGTCAGCCCTGCAGAGGATCCAATTATTGGTATTGGGTACAATACTTTGGTACCCTCTCAGTGAAAAGGGTAGCAAAAAGGGGAAAAAAGGTTCAATGGTACTTTAGAGGCTGGAAGACATAAACTTTCATGGACCAGCTGCCACTGGCTGTATACCAGTTGTTGAGAATCCTAAATAGGGAAAGTGCTGTAGGCAACCATGATATTCAGGCCCACAAATAGTTTTTCACATATTGCAAATGTAATATGTGGCTGCCACCTGGGATAGGCTTGCCTGCATGGGGTTTGGTAGGCAGCATACAATTCACACTCTCATATTACATGTAGGCTCTGCAAACTGAGTTCTCATTTGAACCATCCTACTTTTTGTAAAAGCCTTTTAAATTTGCTACAGCGCTTTAGCCTTTTATCTTTACGATAACCCTGTAAAGTAGAATGTTGTGCAACTTTAGCAAAGCAACAAAAGGAACAATACGAGCACTTAGGGACTGTATATATATCATAAGCTACAATTCACTTCATTAGATGAATCATTCTTGGTAACACATGAAAGTTTATGTAAGATTGTTTCCATACCCAAACCAGACCTGAAGCCATCCTCTCTCTCAACCCTTTTTTTTTGGGGGGGGGGGCGTGTAGACTGTCTGCCTGGAATGGCAAAATGAGGCACCTTGGGAAACAAGAGCACAGATTTCGGCTTGGGGAGCTACAGCTTCCACAGGCCTGCATGCATAAATGTTTATCATTGTCATTATTTCATGATTATAATAAATGGAATTATACATCGCATAAATGCTATGCCAAAACTAATAAGTATCTCAGATAAACAACTTTGCAGGGCTGCTCAACTCAGCATATGAATCACAGTCTAATGATATTATGTATGCATAGATGCCTGAGATATCCTGAATCATCAGTAACTATCTTCCGTTCAGGCACATTTCTGCTGTGCATTTCTGTGGGTTGTAAACCACCCTGTAAACCAAAGTGCACAAAATAAAACAAGATGGCACACAAATTAAAGGGAAAATGAGCACTCACACTTTATATTGTGGGTGCCCTTTGCTGGATCATGCGTGGTGCTACAGTTCCCAGGGAGCTTACTGGCAAACAGGGGCTGGCTTGCCTCTCGGTGTTAATTTTTGGAGGTTCACGCCCAGCCTCAGTAATCAAGTTTCTTGCTGGGAGATGGGGCCACCCCCATTTATAAATAGGGGGTGGAGCTGACAATAGCCAGGCAGTTGGCTCTGGAGAGTCACACCCCCTAGCCTCCCTTTGTTTAATGTTTCTTGTTTGCAGGTTAACTTTTTCTTCCTGTTTAGTGGGCGCTGCTACAGTCTTTGACTGTTTGCTGCTAAAGGACCAGGAAGAAATTTTCCTGCATTGGCAGGTTTTGTCTTCCCCATAGCAATTCATCACAACTTTGGTGGTTATGGTCTTGGGTGGAATCCTTTAGTCTTTTCTTTCGTGTGTGTGTGTGTGTGTGTGTGTGTGTGTGTGTGTGTGTGTGAAGTGGTGACTCACGCCCCTGCGGCAGTAATTCCAGGGTCCCCCTCTTAAAGGGGTTATATATATGGGTGTCACTAGCCATACACTGAAAGGTCGTCAGTGAACTACCTTGCATGTGGGAATATGGGCTTGGCTGCCTGCTACACTTACGTCTCACAGAGCACCCCCATATCCCATTTACCCTGATGAGCCCCCGTTCCCCCCAGCTGGGGGGCTGGGAGGGATACACACCCAAGGCCTAAGCCAAGGTCTTCCTACATTTGGAGGTTTAATAAAGTTGTGTCCTAATTTTAATTCCATATAATGTTGTCAGAGGCTTTATTCCCTCTTTATGATCCCTGGGGGCTGGGGCTGTTGCTGCCTGGTCACGCACTGAAAATGCAGGTAGGGACGGACTTGGGCAATCTTTTGTAATATGACACCCTGTGCAAGGTCAAAATGTGATGCTCCCGAATGGATCTTCCCAATTAGGAATCTTCTCAATTTCATACCCCCTCAGCTTGGCACCCTGTGAGGAGTAACTGCCCACCCCACTCTAATTTCAACCCTGATGCAGGTGTGAAACAGGGTACCCAACTACTGAGAATGTAAATGCTACTGGAGAGGTTAATACCCGGCTATTAGAGGAGAGCAAACCAACTGAAAGGGTGACAGAGAACAGCCCTCTATTTGAATATGCCTTCTGAAGAACTGTCCGGTCCAAGTCTACTTTAAAGAAAAATAGCCATCAGAAGACAGAGGGGCCATAAAGTTGCCCATCAGCAGTTGGCAACAAAACAAGTGTCACTTGATTATTCCCCTCCCCCCACAATGCTACCTAAATTATAGTGTCTCTCTCCAAATTTGCACCTATGCATATAAATTAGCATACAGTATGCACACTGTATGCAAATCTGGCTTCATTTTTGGTGAGGCATATCCTCTTTTTTGGCAATCTGCAAGCAGCCACTCTGCTTGGCTCTTTAAAAATTCACACTGACAATTCTAGATAAGACCAAATGTATATATTTCAGGCAAGGATATAATTTCAGATTTCTGGATATGGAGAGCAAAGAGATTTTAGAGGGTGGACAACATTTTCAAACCCACATGGTCTTCCTAAATGGTGCCACCCCTTGCATTTAGGAAATTGATGTGGCAAGAAGATAATTAAGTATTTCAAAATGATAGAAATATAACTGCCTCCTTATCTCTGATTATTGCACACTCTCTTGCATGGAGATAATTCCCTTTCATAAAAAATAAATGATTCCTTGCCTTAACTGGCCAACCAGGACAAAAGTCAAGACTGCAAGAGGATGTGGGACATATCCCCAAGGACTATATCACCATTAGAGCAGATACAGACTGAAAACAATCCAGACAACTATAACAAGGGAAAGCTGGTGACACCTCAAGCATATAGACTCTGTTCTTAATTGTGACAACCATCACAACAGATCTGAGGAATTTTATCCTCTGAGTGTCTCAAAGTACTGTCACAGTGAATCAAAGATGGTTCAGTCTCTGAGCAGGGATGAACTGGAATTCAACATTTCATTCCTTATCCAAATTAGCTACACTTGAGAACTCAGTGCAGGCACAATAAAGGTGGAGAAAAGGCTGAAAATCTCATCACATTGCAGTTCACACTATTCTAAGGTGTCTTCAGTCCATTTGCTGGCCAGATGATCTTTGCATTTCCTGGTTATACACCTTTGCAAATATCTCTACCTTGAAAAGTTTTTATTTATTTTGCCGAGGAAGAAATTAACATGGTTCCAAACTTCAAAAGCTAAAAGTTGTCTTATGGTAACTGAAGAAACTACAGCAATAAGTTCTCTTCTCACATTCAATATGCATTAGCTCATGCTATTTCAGTCAAAGCACATTTAGCTTCCTTTGAGTGAATGATTGTTTCCTTGAGCTAATCTCCAGTGACAGGATCATAGCGTCAAAAATCACCTCCAGCAGTATGCACAGTTCAAAGTACCTGAATTGCTCAGTTCTTTTTGATTCTATACCTGCCAACTTGATGGGGGCTCATAAATAAGCCAAAGGCCAAAGGAATGTATTTCGTTAGCAATAAATAAATAAAAATGAAATGAAATATTTTTATGGGCTTGTTTGTGGATCAGCAAGAGAAATGATCAGAAAAGGAGGCTTATAAAAAATCGTACAACATTTGTGGTACATCATACATATCAAACGATAGCAGTTACAGCTTTAAAAAAAATGCTTTGGTATTGTGCAACCAAAGCAGGAAGATCATCACAATGGAATTGCATTAATGCCATGGTCAAAGAACATGACATAATGCCAACATGACGTCACCTATCCTCTCAACCTAGCATTTTAAGGTAGATGGAAAAAGCGGAATCCAGAATAATTGCATGTGAATTGAAACACAGGGGTTACAATTTGTGTACATTTTAAAAGTGACAAAACTATTTTAAAAGTGTTGTTATATTGCATTTGACAAATTGGGCTGAAAGCCAGGTATTGTCCATTATGTGTTATGTGAGATTCGGAGTCTTTAAGACTTTCTTAGACTATGTAGGAAGACTGCTTATTGTTGAAACACATTTGGAATCCATGAACATTTCCTCAAAATGGTTATTTCATGGGGTGGCTGTTCATTTCAAATGAGAGGATTGATATATATTTGTCTTAAAGTAGCTATTAGGACATCTGTCTTTCATTTTTTTGTGGTTATAAAACATGTTACAGGAACTTGTGAACTTTATAGTTTTCTACTATATATACACACGCACATATATACACACATCCCAACTTGCTGAGTGCTCTGTTGCAGCTTAGCTGTTGAGTGCAATTTCCTTCTGCGCTTTCTTGAGTGTCAATCCCCTCTCCATAATCAGCAACCCCAAGTGGAACTGCTGTGAACAGAAATTTGCTGCAGTTATTTATGCCCTGGTTGTATCCAGACAATGCATTCTGCCTTTTAAGATGGTTTTGAATCTTCAGCCATTGTAGAACACTATTTAGAATTTTAAAGGTAAGGTAAAGATAAAGGACCCCTGGATGTTTAACTCCAGTCAAAGGTGATTATGGGGTTGCAGCGCTCATCTTGCTTTCAGGCCAAGGGAGCCGGCATTTGTCCACAGACAGTTTTCCAGGTCATGTGGCCAGCATGACTGGTGCACGGAGGACCGTGACAAGTGCCAGAGCACACAGAAACACTGTTTACCTTCCCGCCACAGCGGTACTTATTCATCTACTTGCACTGGTGTGCTTTTGAACTGCTAGGTTAGCAGGAACTGGGACAGAGCAATGGGAGTTCACCCTGTTGTGAGGTTTCGAACCACCGACCTTCCAATCAGCAAGCCACAGTGCCACCCTTTTAAAGGTAACAAGCAGCAGTTTAAACAGAGCCTGGAAATGCACAAGCAACCAGTGCAGTTGGTTCTATGTAGGTACTATGTTCTTTGACTGTCTGGCCTCAGAAGCTTCTAATGTTGCTGGGTTGCAGCTAAACATCAATCAGCGGTGGGAAACTGGATCTTGCCAGTGGGCCAGAGCATTACCTCCCCTGTCTGTAATGGGTCAAGTCTGGCAGGTGGGCAGAGGTGCCTACCTGTCAATCACATGCTATAACAATGACATCAAGTAACCTTTGAAAAACCCTTTCAAAGTGCTTACTTGCACAGTGCTTTGAAAGGGTCTTCTACCAGAGTTGGAAAGATGACAAAGTCCCTACCAGAGAAGAACGGCAGACCAAGCTGATGGACTATGCTGAGATGGCAAAGCTGACTGGAAAACTCAGAAACCAAGAGGATAAAACTTTATAAAACAATGGGGGAAAACCATTTAGGAGACCACTGTAAACAAGAGCAGGATTTTGACTCACTTGTAGAGTAAAAAACAAAAAACTATTATGGATTATATGGTTTGATTAAAAAATTGGAGTACGGACTAATATACAGCTACAGATGTTTAAAATAAGAGTCCGTGGATGGGATGGGGGAAAGTCTCAAGATTCTGAGAATCTCCTCATACGGTATGATTTTATGGTTTGTGTTTATTTGTACTTTTCTTTTTCTTCTTTGTAAAACCAGTAATATGTCTTTCTTTTAAAAAGGGTATTCTAAAGGCTCTGCAATCAGTTGGTTGTAAGTCTTTATATACCGTATATGCGCCACTTGATTGTAATAAAACCTCTAAGCGGTTGACAAAAAATAAAACATTCAATTCATCAACAAAAGGCTGTAAAAACAGGTATTTAAAACAGATATTTTACTATCACTAAAATCAACAATAGGCTAGCAAGTTTTAATCTCAACTTCTACATGTCTAGGTAGGTCTGCCTAAACAAAAATGATTTAAGGAGACACTGAAATTAGTACACCGAGGTTGCCTGCCTGGTGTCATTAGGCAGGGAGTTCCAAAATGAAGGTGTTGCCACACTGAAAGATGGGTTTCTTACAACTGTGAAATGAATATTATATGTGGCACATGTATGAAGCAGTGAAATGGACACATATGGAGTAAGGAGATCCTGAAAGTAAGAATGATCTCAAGTTGTTAAGGGCTTTATATGCTACTGATAACACATTGAACTTAGCATGGTAGCAAACTGGCAACCAGTACAGACCTCTGAGCAGAGCTGTTATATGCTGGCAAATTCTCACCCCTGTCAGCATTCTGCCCTAATTGCAGCTTTCGCAACAAGGGCAAGGGAACCCCCACTTAGAGTGCATTGCAGCAGTCCAGTCTTGAAGTTACCAATGCCTGGAAAAACTGTGCCCAAGCTCTCCTGGTCTAGGAACAGAGATCGCTGTTGCACCAGGTGCAGCTGGTACAAGATGTGTTTTGCCACTGGGCCTCCCATAGCAATGCTGAATGCAGAAGCACCCCAAGGCTGAAGAGCTGCTCCATTCTTCCATTCTAATGGTGTGGCCATTCTCATACATAAAATGCTTCTTTTTCAGTCTTACATGTGGTAATTGATCCAGATGGGCATTATCTTATTTTGTTATCTCAAACATGATAATTTAGGGTTGCCGTATGTCAAAAAGTGAAAATCCAGACACAAAAGTTGTTGAAGTTTTGCTCTTTTTTGTAAAGTTGTTGCAAAGTTGCTGAGCTGTGCTTTTTTTTGCAAAATCTCATTTTTTGCAGTTTTTGAGCTACAGTCATACCTCGGGTTACAGACCCTTCAGGTTGCGTTTTTTCAGGTTATGGATGCGCCGAAACCTGGAAGTACCAGAACGGGTTACTTTCGGGTTTCGGCGGTTGTGCATGTGCCGAATCACAATCTGCGAGTGTACAGACGCACCACAAAGATCACGTTCGCAACCCAAGCATCCACTGTATTTTTAAGGAAATTCGGCAAAATCTAGACTAGACATGGGTTGCCATATGTACAGATTTTCCCATGCATTTCAGCGAAAAACACAGCAGTCAGAACCCCGGACACTGCTTCTGACTGCCGTGTTCCAGCTACGTCAGGAAATTCCAGACATATGGCAACCCTGTGATAACCGCTATAGTGAATATCTTGTCTGCAATTCAACACTGACGTGCTCCGATAGTGTGGAGAAAGGACAGGGAAACAGGAGTCTGCAAGGTGTGAACTGAGAAGAGAACAAAGATGAACATGGCTGAGCTGCTTTCATATCTGTCTGGAGCTAGCACACACCTGAACCCCACACAAATGACAGCAGCTGCCCTGTCCTAGAAAAAGGAGACGTCAGCCTCTAGAGACATATGCATTGCCTGCAGGGATTTATTCCCTGGGATTGCTTTTCCCCATGGAGAACAATTAATAGAAGCAACACTACATCATCATGCCCTACTTACAGTGAACATCTTGGTGAATACCATATATTGTATGGGGTTCCTATAGGAATAGTTCTGGAGCTTCCAATTCTCATGCCTTAGGAGCCAAGAAAAGTAATAGCCTTGAAGTTTATATTGGTGACAGGAAAATAGTTGTGTGCTTTTTCCTTCAGTCATGTATTTTCAATATTTGAAGTTTTCAGTGCCTTTATTGATCTGCTCATTTAATGTCTTTCACAGGAAAAGCTGTTATTGTCATTAAGATTTTCTGGTGGGACAGGCCACACACATTAGAGAATGATGTTAGGACTATTGGTGTGCATTGCTAAATAAAGTCAAATATAAAATGCACATTTAAAACAGCATAATTAACAAAAGAATAAAACATTACAATATTGACTGCTGTTGTTGCCAATCCTGCCAGCAGTGGTTCATGGCAGGCAGTGGCTATGAAAGCTCAGGCTTCATGGCCTAGGTTTGCACTAAGAGGCAACCAAGATGATCTCTGGCCTCTTCAGTAGATTTAGCTTTTGTATCTGGAATCTATCAGGACCCTGCTCTCCCAGATCAGGTGGGGAAAGGCCTGCAAGGCAGGGAGAAGGTCTTCCAGGACTTACATCCAAGATGGCAAATTGATCATCCCTTACACCAGGGTTGGGGGATATGTTGGGGTCCACAGACTGCTGGACTCCTGCCAGTTCTAGCTCACATAGTCAGAGATTATGGGACTCACAGTCATGCAACTTCTGAGAGATCGCAAGTTTCCATGCCTGATCAACCCGTTTCAAGACAAAGATCCATTAATCCAGCATGTGCTAGCTAGCAGATGGAAATATATTAGAAGGAACAGATGGAACAGGCAAAGAGATGTTAAGGACTGCAAATGTACCACCTTACATACCTCAAAGTTTTTATAATTGACTCAAGCATCATGTTGCTGCGCTCTTCTTAGATTAGGTGCATGAAAGAAATCAACAGATCTTCCTACTATGGATCCAGTGCTGATTCAATAAGTACATTGAACAGAAAATCTACTTACATCTTTTTTATAGCCTCCTATTGAAAAATCCATACACTAGAAAGAAAATCCTTTGAAGAGTAGGGTAATTGATGGGATTGCCCTCTGGAGCTTGTACTATGCAGGAACAGGTTTCTAAAGTAATTTTTAGGGAATCAAATAAGCCATTGTTAGATTTGCATTAATCTAACAATAGCAAGCATCCAATCTTACAATGAAATTAAAAAGGGGGGGAGAGGAATTGGCTGAGATGAGTTTCCCTGTGCAAACTCTGTGCAGGCTGACTGAAAGAAGGCAATCTTATTCAACAAAAGCACCCTGTGACATGGCACCTGGTCCAATAAAGCCAGCTGACTTACCCATACCCATTCATCTTTCTTCAGTAAGGAAAAGCCCCATAGGGTCTAGTGATTGATAACTAAGAGATAACATGTGACGAATTAAATTACTGTAAGTGAAGCCAAGCCAATTATGTCTTTGTGTCCTCTCTGTCTGCTTGGACAATTGCTTAAAAGGCAACAATGAAACATCTATTGTTTAGTTAAGCCACAAGGACACACTAGTCCAATTTACATAGAACGAAAATAGAAAAATTCAGCAGCGTATTCATCCTGAATGTCGTTGAGTAATTCAGCATGTATGGGCACAGAAAATGAAATGGCACATGAAAAAAGCAGTACCAGCCGACACTGCAGGGTGGGTGGGGCAGAATTGATCTTTGGGATTCCCAGCACTGGACATTGCTGCTGCTTACCAAGGGGGGTGGGAATGGTGAGATATGGGGAGTTCAGCACGGTACAGTGCATGGCAGAAGGAGAATCAGATTGCCAGCACCACTCTGTGCCACACTGAGCTCCCCACATCTCCCCCTTCAGTAAGTGGCAGCAATGTGTGGTGCTGGGACTTTGGAAGAGCAGCTGTCAACCACTACTGAAAAGCGGAAGAGGAAGAGTTGGAGCCAGCACTGAAGCTGCACTCTAGTTAGGGATGTATGAAACTGTCAGTTTTGGTGTCTTGCTGTTTCTTAAATTTAGGTCTCCAGATTTCCACAGCACTTTGCAATTTCTTCAATAACAAAAGCTCCTCATGAAAAATCATCAGTACTTTAGTGTTAATTTCTCCTAATGCACATCTTTGTACGCTGTTTCGATTAATGTACACATTTTTTTCAATATAATGCACTTTTGCATGTGGGCGTATTTTATGCACACTATCCTCCATTTTCTGGTCGGAGAACTTCATCACAGAAACATGTAAGGATGTGTAAATGCTGAGTGATTGTTGTACTTTGGTTTGCGTATTGGTTTAAACAATGTGAACTAGGTACAGTAGGTGCTTATTAAAAAAATGGGCAAATTTGTTTTCTTCCCCCTTCCCTAATTCTGTGAATGTGAACCACCAGAAATGTAATCAAATAAATATAGATTATACGGCAGATGGAGCCTAAGTGTTTGAGAACTATCCTAGTTAGAATGCAGTCAGAAAAAGTCACGGACTCCTTTTGCCTGCCCATGAGCAGAGGGGAGATAATCTACTGCAGATGAGCCAAGTTTTTGGAGTACATCCGAGATCCTTGTCACATGAAGCTTTGGGGTCAGAGCTTAGTGTGCAATCTGTTTTTGCTCTCAGGACTCAGCCTTGGAACAACTGAATCTGTAATAAAGAAGGGGGTGGCTTTGAGTAATGGCAGAATTCCTTATCCTCACTTCTAGCAGCACTTAACCTCCAGGAGAACAAAGGAGGACAGGGGTCTGTGCCTTTTTTATACTATTGTGCAGAAGAGTAAATATCTAGAAAGGCAGTTTTCCTCCGTGACAGGTTGCGCTGCTAAATCTTGCTCATCCACACAACTATCAACAAACATAATCTGTTCAGGGTGACCAAGAGGGGGATGGATCTGGAAATCCAACCCTATGAGAAAAAGTGGGAGGACTAAGTTGCTCTGAGTTACTTTGGGGGGCAGGGAGTAACTAATAAGTTTAACATAAAATAAATAATAATACAAAACCATATCTAGCCTAGAGCAGAGATGATTAAGAGGTAATATAATAGCAATCCTCAAATATTTGAAGGGCTGTCACATAGAAGACGGAGCAAATTTGCTTTCTGCTACTCCAGAGATTTCCTGTAAACATTAGGAAAAATTTCCTGAAGGTACAAGCTGTTCAGCCGGGTGCCTCAGATGGTAATACAGTCTCCTTTGCAGAAGTCTTTTAAGCAAACACTGGATTAAATGTTAAAGCAGTGGATTTTCTGAACTGATAGGAAGTTAGAGTAAAAGAAATAACATGGCCATCCTTTCAACATAAGCTCACTTATGGCTTATGTGTGTGGTACGGAAGCTGTACTGCCCAGGACAGGATGGGGTTGTGCAGAGTTGTTAAGGCAGCAGAGAGCATTGTTGGCTGCCCACTCTCCACCTTAGAGCAGATTTATGCCACAAGGTGCCATAGGAAGGCACTGGACATAGTAAAAGATCCATCGCATCCTGGTCACTGTCTCTTCGAGCTCCTGCCGTCGGGACGGGGATACAGGACGATGAAGACAAGAACGAGCCGTCTTAAGAACAGCTTCTTCTCCAGAGCGATCTTGGCCCTGAATGGGAAGCCTGGACTTTGAAAGTCATCTAATCTTCCTTGCTGTATTATGCTGTATTGTTTTAATTAGTGTTTTTATAGTTGTTTTGATTTTGTGTGGAGTGCCCTACCTGGGTGGATGGATCAGCCAAGTAATTTCGTTGTCCCCGAGAGGGGGCAATGACAATAAAGATATTATTATTATTATTATTATTATTATTATTATTATTATTATTATTATTAACATGTTTCTACAAAAATCCTTTCCTGCTTTGCATAAAATTAGGAAGAAGGACTTCCTGGTCAAAAGATGCAACTTCCAGGCAGTTTTAGCTACTTATTTTATAAATTAAGTAGAAAACCTTGTTGGCCTTATACAGTTGTACCTTGTTTCTCAAACAGAATGCGTTCTGGGAGTCTGTTCGAATTCCAGAACTGTTCAAAAAATCAAGACAAGGCTTCCAATTGGCTGCAGGAACGTTCTGCAGCCAACCGGAAGCCGTGCCGGACGTTCGGCTTCTGAAAATAATTCGAAAACTGGAACACTCACTTCCGGTTTTTGATTGTTTGAGAGCTGAAACGTACGAGTTCCAAGGCATTCAGCAACCAAGGTATGACTGTACTTAGTGATGCTACCAAAACTCAAAATTAGTTCTACCTTATATGTTTGTAATTCTGAAATGTATGACATGTCCTAACTTTGATCCAATGAACTGCAATATTTTCATAATTCAAATAGAGATTAATTGCAAGTTTATTTATTTATTTTTTAATTTGGACAGTCTGAATGTGGAATGTGTATATGGAGGAAGGAGTCTTAAGTAAACCCAGTAAAATGAAGTTCAAAACTTGAAACTACTAAATTTATTTTAAATGGCAAGAATAAGTAATAAAACAGTCTTTGACTATCTTTCTCAAAGACAAAAATATTTTAGCACACAAATCATTGGGAATAATGTTATGAATTGTGATGTTAAAATTTAAATCTTTTAAAAGTTTCAATTCCAGGCACATCAAAATCTCACTTTGTGTGCCTTTTCCTTTGCAAATTTTTGTCACCAATGCCAGGTCAAGTACCAATGCCACTTGTCAGGTCAAGTGTTGATGCTTGGCCTGGTTCAACTGGTATAGTTGTACTATTGTTGTTTTTGTTTAGTCGTTTAGTCGTGTCCGACTCTTCGTGACCCCATGGACCAGAGAACGCCAGGCACCTCTGTCCTCCACTGCCTCCCGCAGTTTGGTCAAACTCATGCTGGTAACCTCGAAAACACTATCCAGCCATCTCGTCCTCTGTCGCCCCCTTCTCCTTGTGCCCTCCATCTTTCCCAACATCAGGGTCTTCTCCAGGGAGTCTTCTCTTCTCATGAGGTGGCCAAAGTACTGGAGCCTCAGCTTCACAATCTGTCCTTCCAGTGAGCACTCAGGGTTGATTTCCTTCAGTATGGAGAGGTTTGATCTTCTTGCAGTCCAAGGGACTCTCAAGAGTCTCCTCCAGCACCATAATTCAAAAGCATCAATTCTTCGGCGATCAGCCTTCTTTATGGTCCAGCTCTCACTTCCATACATCACTACTGGGAAAACCATAGCTTTAACTATACGAACCTTTGTTGGCAAGGTGATGTCTCTACTTCTCAAGATGCTGTCTAGGCCTGTCATTGCCCTTCTCCCAAGAAGCAGGCGTCTTTTAATTTCGTGGCTGCTGACACCATCTGCAGTGATCATTGAGCCCAAGAAAGTGAAATCTCTCACTACCTCCATTTCTTCCCCTTCTATTTGCCAGGAGGTGATGGGACCAGTGGCCATGATCTTCGTTTTTTTGATGTTGAGCTTCAGACCATATTTTGCGCTCTCCTCTTTCACCCTCATTAAAAGGTTCTTTAATTCCTCCTCACTTTCTGCCATCAAGGTTGTGTCATCTGCATATCTGAGGTTGTTGATATTTCTTCCGGCAATCTTAATTCCGGCTAGGGATTCATCCAGCCCAGCCTTTCGCATGATGAATTCTGCATATAAGTTAAATAAGCAGGGAGACAAAATACATCCTTGTCGTACTCCTTTCCCAATTTTGAACCAATCAGTTGTTCCATATCCAGTTCTAACTGTAGCTTCTTGTCCCACATAGAGATTTCTCAGGAGACAGATGAGGTGATCTGGCACTCCCATTTCTTTAAGAACTTGCCATAGGTTGCCATGGTCGACACAGTCAAAGGCTTTTGCATAGTCAATGAAGCAGAAGTAGATGTCTTTCTGGAACTCTCTAGCTTTCTCCATAATCCAGCGCATGTTTGCAATTTGGTCTCTGGTTCCTCTGCCTCTTCTAAATCCAGCTTGCACTATTATTAATATGCAAATCTATGCAAATTTCTATTAACATTGACCTGGTTAGTCAAGCAAAATTTATTTTAATTGGATGACAGCCCTAAAGAAAATGATAACAAAGACTCCAGCATGACTCAAAGCAGTAGCACTATTGTCCTCTGCCGTTCAAACGATTGGAAGGTGAGAAAAAGCCACAGTAGTTAAATGTTAATGCATAGTGTTTAGCCCCATGATTTGTGCATATTTGGCAGATCAAAACACATGGATCATATTTTCTCTAAAGAAATGAGACACTGGCAGCTGATAGGCATCATTATAAAGCAGAGAGCTTACTGAAAGAAAATGCTCTCCATCATAGGAGCAGAGGAAAGGCTCTGCTGACATTGCTGTAGGGAACTGAGAAATGAAAGGATCAATAAGAAGAAAGAGGAACATTAAATGTTAATGGTATCAATAATTCATGCCTACCCAGTGTTTCATCCAGAAAACCACCAAAACAATTTACATGCTTCCTCCACAGAGATCACTCAGTCATTGCAAAGTTTCAACCAACTCCAGATTGAAACTCCAAAGTACAACAGAAAAATAAAAAAGCTGTTGTTTCTAGGAAGCAGAAATATCAATGAACATTACAGGGATCCTGCTGGATCAAGTCAAAGCCTTATCTAGTCTAGCATTCTGTTCTCATAGTGACCAGTCAGATGCCTATGGGAAGCCCATAAGGAATGGACACAACAGCATCTTCCGTCCTCTGAATCCCAGCAGCTAGTTTTTAATACTGTTGAAATGTTTTGAATGTATATGGTTTGTATTTGCAATATTGTATTTGTATGTATCTGTCCATTCTTGGGAGCCTTTTTGGCTGAAAGTCACTATATAAATAAAAGAGTAACACAATTTAACAACTGGTATTCTGAGGTATATTGCTTCTTGACATTGGAACCTTATCCACCATGGTCTAAGACATTTTCGGAAACTTGTTTAAAAATAAGCACTTTTGGTAATAACAGAAGGAATTTTCACAGGGGAAAAAAATAGCACTTACAAATGGTTTAGCCATAAATCAATTAGTCACTGAAACTATTTCAAAGAATATTGTTTGCCCCCTTAAGTTTTATATGAGATCATCATGAGATGTTTCAGAAGATGCCACATTCTGCTGCCCAGATACCATTGTGCTGGAACACTCATAATAATGTGATTAAATTGAGGCAGATTAGCCACATGTGTGTGTGTGTGTGTGTGAGAGAGAGAGAGAGAGAGAGAGAGAGAGAGAGAGAGAGAGAGAGAGAGAGAGAGATTTTCATTTGTTCAAAGTTACAAATATCTCAAGACATAAACCCTAATTTCTAGGGTTTGGGGCCTTAACTGGGTTCAACTGGGCTTTGTGTATAAGGGAGTTCCATGTAGTCACTCACTTGTTATGCAATGAATGTATTGTCTGTGTACCTGTGACCACCATAGTTGAGCTGTACAATTTCACATAAACACTTTTGTCCATGTAAAAACAGCTTGTACCAATGTTCAGTGTAACATGTAAAGTGTTTAGTAAGAATGAGAAAATGAACTGTGTCTGTGGCAGAAAGATAATGCAAGAAAAAGGTAATACTATTCTAGTGCTTTGTTCTAAGGTGATGGCTCTGAAACCTTATGATATATTAAATTGTCAGAAAATAAAACGACCAATTTACCTTTCTTCTTCTTCTGCCAACTGACTGGAAAGGGATCTGCACCCTGGTGAGACATAATGACTTCCGTGGAATGTGTTGTTTATCCTCCTGTTATATTAGAGATGATAATTCAACATGCCACTGGCTCTGTCAGCAAAGATCATTCAATTATGTTCAGTGTTATCTTAGAAATGATTAATGATCAGGAAAGTGCAAGATCAAAGCTTGATTATTATTATTTGGGAAGGGGAAGGAATTAAGATTTCATACTCATCATTCAGAGAGTCATTCTGATGATTGCATACAACAAAAAGACAACAACAAGATAATCATCTGAGGATCCATGAAGTCTGATCTGGTTTTTTAAAATGTAGCTGTTTCTGAATGCAATTGCTTGATGCATCAAGCATCTTCACTGTATAGCTTTTGTCATATGCTGAAGAATGAACCAGGCCTTTGACAGTTAAGGTATTTTTGTGTGCCTGATGTAATTTATACTGTGCATGTTTTTAACTTTGAGTTTATATTTCTGTAATCCACCCTGAGACCTTATGTGAAGGGAGGGTAAGAAATTCTACAAGTAAATAAAAGAAAAATGAAATAAATATGTCCATTTTAATATGCTCAGGTTAAGTCTGGTATTCAAAATAAATTTTGTTTCATTTTATTCTCCATCGGTGGTATGTTGCTTTTTCTACATGAAGAAAATATGTTCAACTCACAGAAGGGCTGAATTGCAATTTTACTAGAGTTTTACACACAGCCTGTGCTGTAGTTTGTGTAGCCACTATTTTATCTGTACCTCAGTGATGACCTTATTCAGAACCTCAGGGCAGGTTTTTGAGTATAATTTTTAAGCAGGTCTTTCAATTATTGAACTTGTGAGATTTTCTCTTGATTGCACTGCTGCTATTAATTATTTGTATTTTAATTTGTTTTGCAACTATTTAAAAATTCTAAGCTGCTCTCAAAATTGTCAGAGCGATAACAATATTTGTAATAAATAAATGGCTCCTTTTTCATTTTGTGGTCTTGTTTCTGACCAGACTGACATTCTGCAGTGTTTTTGGGGTGTAAGGTGATAAAGACTTGAAATGTTGCTCATTAAAATTCAAGTCTGGGTGAAGAAGAGCATTGAGCAAATATGTTTTATCAGTGAGACTCAAAATATTGATTAAAATAGTAAGTGTAGAAAAAATGAGAAGACAGGAAGATACTACAGCAAGCATAATATATTCACAGAGTACTAATTAAGAATGTCCACCAGATAAGCCATGCTTAGTCTGTTAGAAATTTTAATATTTAAAGCAGAACTTTAAATTAATGATATTGCCAAAGTCCATAATTACCTGGTTCAGAATATGAATTTGACAAGCTCACCAGTGCAGACTGGTCACGAAGGCAACTGGGGTACAACCCTTCCAATGTACAGGTAAATGCTAAGCAGTTTTTAAATAAAAAACCTCCCCTTTAAATATCAAAGCCACACACAGTCTTTCCTGTTCCACACACATTTTCAGCTTCTGTTTGAACACAGGGAAACTCTGTAAACATTTCTGCCAATCTCCTGTTCTCTGGCCAATCAGGCTTCTGCAGAAACCCAGCCAACCCCAGTCCAAAAGTACAGCTATGGCAGAGTCCCTCTAATGTGTCTTTAAGCACAAAATAAACATGTGGCTGATTGGACTGTCTAAAAGTCAGCCCAGCTACACTCCATTTGTTGTTATGATGCCTATCCTGCACAGCCACTATTAGTGAGGAGTCAGGACTGTGTCAATACCAGCCTCACATGATATTATTGGACTATTTAATAATCATATCTTTGTTCTAAGCATGCTCAGAACTGGAAGGCACATCTACCCAGCCAGGCCTTATGAGTGCCCCTGTTCTGTAAGTACTCTTGCTATTTGTTTCTTTTTCTTCCACTGCCTTTTGTGTAAGGGGAAAAGAGGAGGAGATAACCAGAACTGGCCACACCCCTGTGACCCATGACTTCTTAACAGCCCTGTCAAGTCCAGTGAACACTGGACATCACTGCAGCTCACAATACGTAGATGCATTGCTCTCAAGGTGCAATTCTGCCCAGACCTGGGATCTAAGGCTCACTGGAGGAGGAACAGGGCAGCAGGCAACTCTGAGGAACTGTTGGATTCAGATATCCCTGCCCCAGGCCTCAACACCAACTATCTGGTTTCCTTGCAGCTCTGTGTTACTGCAGTAGTGAGCACTTCGGCCATTGGAGAAATGCCCAGCTAGTTCTGTGTTCCTCTACTTGGGTGTTGGGGAAAACACTCATAAATATCTTCCCTATCCAACCAAGGAGCCTTATATTTGATGAATGTCTTCTCTATTTGGTTCAGTTCTCTCCATTGTGTTTTGTTGTCCAGATCTCCTCTCTTGGGTGGGTTGTTTTCGAAGAGGGGGACTATTGAATCTGACAGTTTCCAAGGCAATAAATGTTGCATGCACTTGACACAGGCTGACATTTTTTAGAGGCTAGAAGAAGACTCTTAGGAATATGACAAAGGTGTTTTGTTTTTTTCCCCTCTTAGATTTTTTTTCAAGAAAGCTCATAAATGCCGAGCTGATTCCAAATTCAGCAGAAGGAACTTCACCAACCATTATTTTAAATTGAATTTCCCTCATAAAGTGTACTTTATCCCAAGCAGTGCATTATGATCCTGGGATGTGGCAAAGTTATCTCTGTTCAATATTAGATCAGCTGCCAAAGTAGCAAAGAGTTTATTAAAATGGCTGCATTTCAAAGTGATTTACCAGGATATGAATACAAGTCTCAACAGCTGAGACACATCACTGTTCAAAAGTATTGCACAAAGCACAAGGAAATATATCTGCTAAAAGTTTGTCCCAGCCTCTTCAGTATTCTCAGTGTGTGTTGAGAGCTTGGGATGAATAAAACGAACAAATGTTCAGGTCTTTTAAATTGAGATTGAAGGCATTCATTTGACAGAAATTTGTTGGGGAAAGAGAGATAGTTTGAATGTTGTCCTTTGTGAGCTTCACGAACTACTGAGAAAAGCAAATGGAGCAGAGAGTCTTGCTTCCTCTGGGAGCACTGATGATCAGGTAGCAGCTGAGATGTCTGTGTGCAAAGATGATTTTTGCTGATGTATTATTTAATGAAGAATACTTTGGTCTCTTCATCTGTAAAGGTTGTTTAGTAGATGAGCTTGGGGGGAAAACAAGGCTGAAATCCTGTGCTAATTTACCTGGGAGTAAACATAATGACACCTTGTTCAAAGTCTACAGGTATAGGATTGCATTGTAAATAAATCAGTTGTAAATCATTAAAGTATTCACAGAGCTGGGTATACTTTTTTCAGATTAAACAGTCCTATCAGTACCCCAGCCAAAGAAAATTGGGAGCTAGATGCCTCCTTTATCTACAGGAGATTGGGGTAAAGATGCATGCCTGGCCAGGACATAAAGGTAAAGGTAAAGGTACCCCTGACCATTAGGTCCAGTCGTGGATGACTCTGGGGTTGCGGCACTCATCTCGCTCTATAGGCTGAGGGAGCCAGAGTTTGTCCGCAGACAGCTTCTGGGTCATGTGGCCAGCATGATTAAGCCACTTCTGGTGAACCAGAGCAGCGCACGGAAATGCCGTTTACCTTCCCGCCAGAGTGGTACCTATTTATCTACTTGCATTTTGACATGCTTTCGAACTGCTAGGTGGGCAGGAGCATGGACCGAACAATGGGAGCTCACCCCATCGTGGGGATTCGAACTGCCGACCTTCTGCTCGGCAAGCCCTAGGCTCTGTGGTTTAGACCACAGCACCACCTGCCGGGACATAGGCAATAATAAAAGAGCAGTCCAAAAATAAAAATAAGCGATGCCTCACTTGATGTAAAAATTGGGACTCTGAATCCCGTAAGTCCATGATTGGTCAGGAAAAAAATGGATGGAGACTGGATCCAGTGGAAAGCAAGGCAGATTTCTGTGGCAACAGAGTTCCCTCCCCTCCTTCCAAGGAGGGAGAGATGCAAGCCTGGCCATAATGCTGGCATATCAGCTTATTCTAAGTGCTTTTTCTACAGTTGTAGAATTCTTTTTCACCTGAGATTCACCAAATCTGAGATCTTAGTCTAGATTTAGGCATTGTGATCAAGACTTCTTTTATTAAGCTGGCTGAAAGTGCTTGCTCATTTGTGACGCCACGTTTCAGTTAGGCAGTGAATGGAAGAATGTTTCTTATTATTATTACTTATATTGTTTTATTATTCTCCACTTTGAGAAAGTATAATCAAAAAGAGGATTTCAAAGTGCCAGACTTTCGTTGTTGTTGTTATTTGCACACCACCCTATACCCACAGGTCTCAAGGTGGTTCACAGCTTTTAGTAGCTCATACCTGGGTACTTCAGTTTAAAGAAGAACCCAAAAGCTGTCAAAGCACTGAATGTGTTCTGCTTTGGCAACAATACCAGAAGTATAGGGACTCTTATCCAAAGTAAGTGTTCACTTTGGGGTAAGCAGAGCAAAGCAAAGTACAGTGGTACCTCGGGTTAAGTACTTAATTTGTTCCGGAGGTCTGTTCTTAACCTGAAACTGTTCTTAACCTGAAGCACCACTTTAACTAATGGGGCCTCCCACTGCCACAGCTGCCACCGCGCCACCGGAGCACGATTTCTGTTCTCATCCTGAAGCAAACTTCTTAACCCGAGGTACTATTTCTGGGTTAGCGGAGTCTGTAACCTGAAGTGTATGTAACCTGAAGCGTATGTAGCCTGAGGTACCACTGTACGTCTACATCTAGGCCTGCCTTCAGCAGTACCTTGGACAGCTCCATGAAGGGGTAAGGCAGAAAGCTCCATAAGAACAAAGCTCAATTTTTGCTTCAGCAGCACCTCTGAGCTTTAAATTGGAGCCACAGCTCTATTTGACTATCTAGGTCCACTTTCTGTGAGAAAGGGGCCCTGTCTCCTTTAAGCAGCTGTCAGCTCTAACAGAACAGCAGGGACTGTGGCTTCACTATAGTTTCGAGTGGTGTGCTTAAAGTCAGAGGAGGGCAGCAGAAGGGACACAATGAACTCCTCTTCCACGTGTGCTTCTAGGTTAGCAGTGACAACTGGGCTGGCTCTGTGGACAGCAGCAAAATTCACTCAGAATCCCCAGCCTCATTCCACAAAGAGAGAGTGTCTGACCTCTGGATCATGACAACACTTCAAATCATGGCCAACTTCCTGTGTGTGAGAGAACCCTACTTACATTGTGTCAGGTCAGATGGTTTTGTAAAACATGAAATGAATGCTTATTTCTTTACCCAGTCCATTAGTTGCCCAACTTTGCCTGAATACGTACCCCTGCATTGCACCATCTTTTGTTTATTATAATTAGTCGAGAGTTGCCAGCAAAATTCAGGCAAATCGCCTAATGATATGCTTGCTTTATAATTCATGATGGCAGTCAAATTAAAAGTAGAAGAGTGAACCTAACAGAAAGAAATAGATTTGATGAAGCTCGACCAATTCAGGCCAGTTTGCCATGGAGGGAGGTCAGGAAGTCAAATTAGGTGACAGTAACATGGGATTATGACATCCTAAAGTACAATTCAAGTGGTTTGAATTTGGCATGAAGAGATCAGTCCATTTCAGAAGTATTCATTCCTAAACCCATCCCATCCCATTTCTATGCAAATTTGCATTGTTAAGCACACATAAATTTTAATATTTATTGTTTTTGAATTTACTCTGCCACAAAACACACATTTCTAACAATATTTTCTCTCTCTCAGATTGTGCATTTTTAAATGTATTCTAAAAACAACATTTTCAATGCATTTTCTGAAGAGAGAATGACATTGTAAAATTCAAAGAAGTGTGAAAATCAAAACAATAGTGATATATGTTTCTCCATGTTAGTCCAACAGGTGCAGATCAGAGCAGTTCATCTCAGAATTCACCAAGAATTTCTCCCTCAATCATCCCTACTTTGAACTACATCTTTCTGTCTTCAAGTATGCATCTTCAAAGAATTCTTTTTAAAAGTTTTAAATATATAAGTATAAGAAAAAAGCAACACATTGAAACCATATTCACCTTACTTCAAATGTCTTCACCCTTCAATTCTACAGCTTTATCAAACATTATTTTCAGAAGGTTATTTATTCTTTGAGACAGCCTTGCAAATAATTGTCGTGATAGCCACACACACACACACACACACACACATATCTTATCCATCAACAGTTGGTGCCCATTGGGACTGATAGAGCAGAAGGCAGGGAGAGCAAATATAGGACTACAGGGCCAGCTTGCCCCCTGGGTACCTGGAGTCTTCATACTGACCTAAAGGGCTAACATCCTTGAGGCAGAAAAGAGAACAATGTCTTCAGTTTTAGACGTTTCTCCCAGCTTACTCGCTGTCCCCCTTCTACCACCCACTGTTGCCTAGCTGTGTGCACAGAGTGGCTTCTCCTTCAATGTTTAATTAAACACTTCAACATGGAGGGTTGTATCCAGTGTTAGTCCTACTCAGAGTAGATCCATTGAGATCATTAGACATGACTAATTAGATCCATTAATTTCAGTGGGTCTACACGGAGTATAACTTAGTGGAGTACAATGCAGGCTTTGTAGTGACTTACAAATAGTTGAACATTGACTCCCCCAAATTCTATACAGTACAGTGATACCTTGGTTTAAGAACAGTCCTGTTTACGACTGATTCGGTTTATGAACTCCACAAAACTTGAAGTAGTGTCCCAGTTTGCGAACTTTACCTCCGTCTAAGAACAGAATCCAAATGGTGGAAGGGCACTGGCGGCGGGAGGCCTCATTAGGGATAGTGCGCCTTGGTTTGAGAACAGTTTTGGTTTAAGAACAGACTTCCGGAATGGATTAAGTTTGTAAACTGAGGTACCACTGTAATGGAATGGAACAAAGGTTGCCAAACAAAGAATTCCATGGGATTATGAAAGTCTGACGGTATATCTATCCTATATGGCTTCAGAGAAATAGCAGGGCACATCAGCCAATATGCAAAAGAAAGGGAATAGTAATGAAGTGAAGGGAGTTTTTCAACAGAATCCCACCAGAATGCTTAAGAAACCCAGTTTGACATTTTGCTGCATTTTAATTTAAAGTGAGTGGCAACAGCATATGGAGAATTACAAGCCAAGATGGACAAACAAATCCAGTGAAAAACAAATCAGACAGATTTTTTATATCACATGTAGCATCTCTCTATCGTTGACATGCATTCATTTATTGTTTTTGAAAGAATCCATCCTATTATGCTACTACAAGACAGTTTCTTTGAACAAGAAAAACAGGAATATGTTTTAGAAAGTGCACAACTGTCTTCATCAGTATTCTAATTAAATCAGGGAAAAGCCCAGGGGGGTATCATAAATTACCAGCAATTCTTGATAATGTTTTCATTAATTCCTGTCTTAATACAATGTAAAAAAAAAAATCAACTTCAATGTTCCTGGGACTAGACCAATTCTGATCACTCCAAAAGGAAAAAGAAGAAATGAAACAATCTGCCAATCAAACTTCAGTAGCTGAAAAGTGAAATACTTTTCTCTAGCAGAAATGAGAACAGAATATATACACTTTCCTCTGCAGCAGAAGACATAAGTCATGTTCAGTCATTTCTTTGCAGATATGAATGTGTGGCGAAAGAATTGGGGTCATTCCCACTTTTTCCAGCTTTAACCTGCATGCCTTCTCAGGGCCATTTGCACAGGAGCTACTGAGACCCTTGATCCCCTAGTCAGGTGTTTATCTACACAAAAATGAACAAGAACTCTGTTTGCTGGCATCATGGTGTACATGACTCATTTTTATGAGAGCACCTGGAAGGCAGAATCCAAAATGTCTTGCCACATTAAAAAAGTCTCTTTTGTGAATCTCAGTAACATATATATTATATGTATACGTGCACATATTGATAGAATTGTATACATATAATGTTATGTGTGTATTCATTCCTTTTATACATTTAAGATGAAATGTCTATTGTCCAAGGATAATAAATAAATACATAAAGGGGGAGGACTTTAAATGGATCCAGTTGTTCTTGTGGTTAACACAAAATAGAACTAATATGTTCTAGAATACCATTTCTTAATCTGACCTTGAGACAGTTGAAGCCTTTCTCTTCCTTCCTTCCTTCCTTCCTTCCTTCCTTCCTTCCTTCCTTCCTTCCTTCCTTCCTTCCTTCCCTCCTTTCTTTCCACCTGAATTTAATGATGACTGAGCTCATTTCCTATGCTGACTGGGGAACATTGGTCTTCTTTTCTTTGACAACAGAGCTAAGGCCATTTCCTGGAAGGTAAATATCACTCTGGAGCTGATGAGGTGATTCATGCATGATGGCTGCACTGCTTGCCTTTGCAGATATAAATTTGAGAGAAGGCAAAGAGTACTCTGAGGGGAGATGGGCACAGTTAGAAACAACCCCATATCTCCAGACTTTATTTTTCAGCACACTCCTATACATGCCTATTAGAACTAAGTCCCTCTGAGGACAATGGTGGTTTCTCACATGTATACAATTTCAGCTGATGCTTATCCCTCAAAAACCATGAGGAAGATGGAATAATTATTGCACAAATTCAGTAGTTCCTTCTCTCTGCCCTCTGCCCTCCAACTTCTAGAAGAAACCAATAATAGAGGAAAGAATATGTCTAGGTCACTTGGAAGGCCCTCATTATTAACCATATATAACATTATGACTGCAGCACAGATAAAAGGAAGATTAGGTAAAGGGACCCCTGAACATTAGGTCCAGTCATGGCCGACTCTGGGGTTGCAGCGCTCATCTCGCTTTATTGGCCAAGGGAGCCGGCGTACAGCTTCCAGGTCATGTGGCTAGCATGACTAAGCCACTTCTGGCGAACCAGAGCAGTGCATGGAAATGCCATTTACCTTCCCGTTGGAGTGGTACCTATTTATCTACTTGTACTGTGACATGCTTTTGAACTGCTACGTTGGCAGGAGCAGGGACCGAGCAACGGGAGCTCACCCCCTCATGGGGATTCAAACTGCCAACCTTCTGATTGGCAAATCCTAGGCTCTGTGGTTTAACCCACAGCGCCACCCATGTCCCTACAGGAAGATTATGCTCTGATTATTTTCTCTAAAGCAGGGTTCCCCAGTGCGGTGCCTTCCAGATGTTTTGGACTACTACTCCTATAATTCCTGACTATTGGCTATGCTAGCTGAGATTGATGGGAGTTTGTGTCTAACAACATCTGGAAGGTACTAAACTGCAGAAAGCTGCTGTGAAGCTCTTGTTGCAGCCACATCACCGGAGGTAATTTGCTACATGATGTCCAGCACAACTGCTCTTCCTCTTCTGGCAAACTCTTGGCAAAGGAAGAATGGACCATAACTTCTCTGTAAATAGAACATGTCTTTTTAAGAGGAAATAAATGCAAACCCCAAAAGAATGCTATGGATTGTTTGTTTTGTGCTGCAAACCACCAACACATTGGTGCATCTTGGTACATATATGTTTCTGTCTCCACTATTCTGCATATTCTGCTAGATTCTGAATTGAAGCTAATTTATGTGATGTGGAAAGCTCATGCAACTTCTTGGTAATGGGACTTTTGGACTACATTTCCAAGAAAATATCAAATGCCTTGTTACTGCAGACATTGCAGAAGTCAATGTAGGCAGTGCTCTGTATCTTTTGGTTCCTGGGTGTGCCCCCCCACCTCCCCCCACTTGCCATTGTCTGTTTTGTGGAAATGAAGTACAACCTCAAGAATCAAATCTGCTTTGGCAATAGTCCCTGAGGCTATTGATTCTGCCATCATGCTCGGAGGCACATGAAAAATAATAGATGTTGAAGTAATTGCCAATGGAAATACTGGGTTTAGATGGTACATTTTCAACATTCAGCTGATGAATTATGCACGGAAAGAGAGAGAGAGAGAAACAGAAAAATCATGCTGTCTCCTTTTTCCCAGCCATACATATGGAAGCATAAAAGGCTCTTGAAATATCATTGTCCAAAAGGAAACAGAAGAGGATAATGCAGCCTGTTGCCAAATTGCAGGTTTAATGGGGTGGAATTTTCATCCTGTTTTGATTCACTATAATAATGAGAATCACAACAGGACACAAGCCAGGTGTCTTGTCTAAAATGATAGAAAAGGCATTTTCACCTGCGAAGGCTAGAAGACTTGACTGGCATTTCAAAACAATTTTTTTCCCTCCTGTCTCCAATCTAGAAGAGAAGTGCAAACACTTTACCCAAGGACTGCCATCACATACAAGCCTAATTGGAAGAGACAGAAGTGTGTGTATGCTGGGTGCATAGCCACTTACAGAGGTTGCTAGAATGGGTCCAGGGAAGAAATGCAGAGCAGCACGATTGATTGCTTCAACCAGTTGAGTCTTACTAATGGGATGGAAACCTGTTGCTCCCAAGCTTTGTCCCTGCCCAAATGTCAAACTAAAGTAACATACCTCTGTGAAAACTTGGTTGTTTTCTTTTTATTCAAGGATCTGGCAACTAAGCCAACACTTCATGTTCCTCTCAGAACAGTATCTGCAAGAGGAAAAAGGAAGTTCACCGTATTATGAAAGATCCATCATAGTTTAAAAGCTGTTCCTCACACAGTCATTTGCAATCCTGCTGTACCTCATTTCTCCACCTTCACAAAACTTTTGAAGGATAGTCTCATTAGGATATTTAGACGAGCCTTGCTGGGTCAGGCTAATGGCCCGTCTAGTCCATCTTATTTTCAGAATAGCCAACCAAATGCCCATGGGAAGCCCAAAAGCAGGTCCTGAGTGCAACAATATTCTCTGCCTGTTTCCAGCAACTGGCATTCAGTAGCATAACTGCCTCTGACTGCAGGTACGCCTCCTGCACACAGCTGGTTATCAGCAAAATTTAGCACAAGAATGCCAGCTTTATATCCATTGTTGCATTGCTGGAGTGGGATAGAATTCATCTGACAGTCCGCTGTACTAAGATTGTATGCCTAAATACATTTGCGGTTCACTGCTTCAGTTTAAAATAAAATAAACCACAGAGCCTCTTTAGAGTTGCAAACTTTAGGGGGAAAGTAGTTCAAAGTCTTGATAAATCAGCCAAATGATGCAATGCAATGCCTTAATGATAACGATGAAATACGGGAAGGGGTTATAGCCAAGTAAATCAATGGTGTTGACTAATGGGTTTACTCTGTGTTTGCATTATTTGGATACAATCCTAGGGAACTGAAATTTCCCAAATAAAAGAATTTCTATTATTACCTGGCCACATGGGGAACTTTGTATATTCATTTACCAGACATTTTGGGCTCTTTCCTTCATTCATATATTCATATATATGTATTCATATTTCATTCATTCACATAGAAGGGAACCTGGAAAGTCGAGAACATCTATTTTTAACAGTATGCTTCCAGTTAATAATGCAAGCAAAAAGCAGCACCCCCACAGACATTATTATTGTATACTGTTAAATTTTTCTGGATTTCTGCTAGCCATGGTTAGGCTGAATTGAGTCTATTTTATGTCATGTTAATGTTATGAGATGGTAGATTTATTTATTTATTTATTATTTGCTCAATAGAAAGACTTGTTTGCTCAATATACTCTGTATGTATCAGTTACACAGTAGAACAGGGGTGCAGAACTTGTTGCCATCCAGATTACATTGAACTAGAAGTTTCCTAATCATTGGCCATTGGCCATGCTGGCTGGAGCTGATGAGGACAAAAACATCTGGAGCAGTGGCGGAGCAAGCCGATCGGGTGCCTGGGGTGGTACGCAGGGCAGGGCCAGCTGTCCGCGGGGTGAGGCCAGCGGGAGCAGGACACTCCGTGGGGCCTCCAAGGAGTGTGTCTGCCTCCTCCCACTCATCCACTCTACAGCAGAGCGGGAGGCAGCAGATGGACCATTTGGGCAGCATGGAGCTTGCATGTACCCAAGCCACTGCATCTCTCCCAGGGGAGACGCATGGCTCCGGTGCGCTGCAGGCCCCGCGGTGAGTGCTGCCGGGCCTTTTGTTACCCCCCTCACTGGTTACACCTGTCAGTATATGGAAACATCACCGCTGCAGACAGCCAGATTGTTGACATCACATGATGCACCTATCTGTGGGAAAGAAGAATTTCCCAGGACGTTCACAGGTTGGATAAGTCTCTGTGAAGAGTGTAACTTGAAACCTTCCATTTGTGCATGTTCAGGAAGTTTGTCTGACTTGCTAGAAGAACTGAACTGAAAGGACGTGTTTTTCTCTAGTGCTGTAATGTCAGAAATAAGCATCATGTAAATAGATTTCTGACTTATTTTCTTTCCCCTGCAGAAGCAGGAGGAGGGGTTGTGCATTTTACCCACGCTTGGGAAAATGTTGCCTATCAAAATCTCCTTGGTCTGTCCGAGATATCAGCCAGAGGAGGTTACCGGTAAGCAAGCTCCAAGGACAGTGAGAGGGGCCAGCCTCTATGGAGGGGGCTTGCAAAACAAGAGAACCTGGGGCGGATTGCCCCAACTGCACCCCCTTCCTCCACCACTGATCTGGGGGGCCATAGGTTCATCTCTGAATGGAAGAATGAGAGGTGAAGAAAGCACAACACAAATAGCCCAGCAAATAGAAAAGGAACTCATTTTGCTGTCCTAACTAACTTTGCTGCATGAAGAGGAAGACAGACCATGGAAGCTATTGGGTCCATCACAACATCTTCAGCAACGCTGCAAAGGATCTGAAGGTAGATTTCTAAGGCCACTTGCTGTTTCACAGGCTTTCCTTAAAAAAACAAAACAAAACAAAAACTTGCAGTGCAGTTAACAGGTGAACAGCTGAACCCAATTATTTTTGACAGATACGTTTTAAGGGAAAATCCTTTGCTTTCACCAACTAGCCATCACTGAAACATCAAATCCCTCTTAAAGTACTATATACTCTGTGTCCTTTTCCCCACAATCCATTATGAACTGCAAAATTGTTTATGAGAACAGAAACATATTTGAACAGCTTCAACAGGGTCAGCAAATATCATGACAATGCAAAAGGGGAATCTTTCAGCGCCCTGTACAATAACAACCCTTCAAACTGTAGCACATACAGCAGGACAAATATGCTTTGATGGAATAGCTCTTCCTGTAATCTGTCTACTTGCCTTGCTATGTTCTATTTTAAGGATCTTGTTAATTTCTCCTACCAATATTTTTCATGCAAAAACATCCACCAAATATTAATAATAACTATTTTAAACAAAATAAGGTGCATTTAATATAACCTAGTATCCAAACACAGAAGTTTGGGCAGTGATTCTCAAACTACTTGCTCCAAATTAGCTGCTTCTGAACATGAACCCTGAACTTTTGGTAATTCTCACTATTAGAAGTAACAGACAGATTTATCTTCCTGTCAAGTCCAGCCTTGCTTCATTAGGCACAGCAAGACAGCCAAAGCAGGTATCAGATTTGGAAGGATCACTAAAGGCAGCAAATGTTAGCTGAACAATTTAAAGAAGTATTATAATGCATGGGATCCAGAATTAGTTTTGACTAAATGAAGTCACACTGATTTCAGTGGGTCTACTCGAAGCATGACTAAATCCAGATCCAAAGCTGTATTTTTGCTGAATGATGCTCTATTAACATAGTATTTTAAATTATTTATACTAGCTCAGCATCCGTTGGTGCTCTGTTCCATAATTTAACTATTCAGCAACAAGCAACAGTAAATTTGTACCATTTTTGGAATCTTCTCAAAGTTCAAAGTGGGCATTCTCTATTGTGGATGGCTCTTAGGGTGCAATCTTATGTTCAGGTTCTACCAGCAGAGCGGCTATACGAAAGCCCCACTATGCAAATAGATACGGTGCTGCCATGACAGATATGTCATCATCAGAATGGCTAAAAGAGGGAAGAGCCATGGATAGCACAGGGAAGGAGGACAACTATGTCATATCTTTTCTGCTTTGGACCATGACCATGTTCCTTTGGAGGACACAACCTAACACCAACCTCAGATCTGCAGCAAAGAATTTCCCTCTTCTGGGTCTCTCTGTGGCATTTAAGGACATTGACCATGGTACATTGTTGGACTGGTTCCATGGGATGGGTACTGATGGCACTGTGTTGTAATGGTTGTGATCCTACATGAAGGGCCAAGTCCAGAAAGCAACATTGGGAGTGTTTTTGGGCCCCTGAAAATGATGTTGTTTACTGCCTCGGGGAACTATATTATTCCCTATGTTATTTAACATCTACATGAAGCTATTTGGAGTGGTCATTAGGATATTGGGGCCAAGGCACCATCAGTATGCTAATTACCCATAGCTTGAGTTCTTCATAGATGAGGATTTGCAATTTATTTATTTTTGTTTCTTGACAATGGCAAAGATATGTATTCCTTTGCACTGGTACTCTCCAAGACCATCACAGTTAATAAGCTTGTATTTGGAATATAAATTTCTTAACCTGATTGACATATGGCAAGATTTATTTTTTAAAAGTCACATCCAAACAGGTTATTCAAAAAATCTATTTATTTCACACTGGTATGTATAATACATTTTTGAAAGGTACCCAATTTTATATACAGCTTCAATTTTAGCTATCAAAAATTGATTGTCCTGATTGGTTTTTATTTCTTTATTATGGTCATAAAATCTTGCCCCTAAGCATTCTGAGTAAAATAAATTTATTCGTGTAGCTCTGAACACTGAATTATAGTGAAACAAAAATCTCATGCTTTACTTACTTCATTGGATATTCAGGTGGGTGGGGAAGAAACACTTATACATGGTCAGAAATGTATTATAACAGGTAATTCTAAGTGATTCGCATTTGCTAACAGATTGTTGCTTAAATCAAACTAGACAAATTGCTGCCGAAGCTGAAGCAATAAAACTGCGTGCACGCCTGAGCTTACTCGTGAATTGATAGCAATTGCTATTCAAGCAACTTAAACGATTATGGCACAATAAATTGCCATGCAGTGTGAAACAACCTACACATTATAAATATATTCTAACCTTGCCCCCAGCACATTCACAGAAAAATAATTTTCTTTTCATGTACATTCTGCTGCACTCATTTCTTATTAGTGATAATGGGTACAATCATGCACAATAGGCAATATGGCACAAAACCGCAAATGTGTAGACAAAACCAAGCATATTTTTAAGGGCAGGGGACTAAATCACCACTGGGTGATGGCGGTGCAATTATTGGACAAGAGATATGAACCTACCTGGATCCTTAGGTCTTCATGTTAGGCCCTTCTTTAAGTCCCCACTCTGAAGGAGGCTTGGAGGATGGTAACAAGAGACAGGGCCTTTTCAGTTGTGGCTCCCCATCTGTGGAATGCCCTCCCCAGTGAGTGAGGTCCATCTGGCACCTTCACTGACATCTTTTCAGCACCAGGTAAAGATTTACCTCCCTCACCCCAACCAGGCCTCTGATGGACTGAGCCAATTCGGGACAAAGATACCACTGCTCTAGTAGCTTCCTTCTTAGCCACAATTTTACCCAAAAGGGTTCCCAACGAACCATCCCTTTGGGAAATAGACTGGGCGTAGCAGAATATCTAAGTACACATAACCCTTGACAGTTTCACTCCTGTTGTTTTAATTATCCCAGTGATTTTAAACGTTTTATATTGTGATGCCAATAAAGGTATTTGATTTGATTTGACTGAGCTAATTCTGTTTTTTGTCTGTTGCTCAATTTGTGTCATTTGCTTTAACCATTTTTAATTCTGAATTTTAAATTGTTGTAACCTGCCCTGAGACCTGCTGGTAAAGGACAGGGGGGAAGAAGAAGAAGAAGAAGAAGAAGAAGAAGAAGAAGAAGAAGAAGAAGAAGAAGAAGAAGAAGAAGAGGAGGAGGAGGAGGAGGAGGAGTAGTAGTAGTAGTTTGGATTTGATATCCCGCTTTATCACTACCCGAAGGAGTCTCAAAGCGGCTAACATTCTCCTTTCCTCCCCCACAACAAACACTCTGTGAGGTGAGTGGGGCTGAGAGACTTCAAAGAAGTATGACTGGCCCAAGGTCACCCAGCAGCTGCATGTGGAGGAGAGGAGACGCGAACCCGGTTCCCCAGATTACGAGACTACCGCTCTTAACCACTACACCACACTGGCTCTCAGGTAATGAATGTAATAGCAATGGTGATAAGAATAATGATGATGCTGATGGTTGTGCGCTGCCCAATCTTCCTAAGGATGTTATGGGAAGCTGCATTTGGTATGTTGTGTGAAAATGCTCACGTTTTATATTACTTTATTCCCTGTGATACAATGTAGCTACATTTGTTTTTACATCATTATTTCTATTTAGGATATTTATATCCCATTTCTCTCTCACGTTGGGATTCAAGGCAGCTTACAACATTCGAAAACATCATTATAAAATACAAGAACATTTTTATTATTTTTTATTTAAAAAAACCTAGTAACCAGCAATCCACAACAGTGCATCAACACACATTTAGAAACAGCATTAAAATATAGTTTGCCCTGACAGCAGCTCAGAGGTCATTTGCACTTAAGTTTTCAAAGGCCTGTCTGAGCAGGAAAATCTTAGGCTGCCTGTGAAAGTACAGTATAAGGAAGAAGGAGCCAATCTAATTCCACAATATGGTGTGTAAGTTGCATGGAGGTCTTCTAGGTAGCAAGGCACCAATTAGTTTAATAAATAACAAGGATATGGGCACAGTACTCTGGCAGCTGTCATGCCAATAACTACACACAAGGTGCTTCTTTAGCAATTCAAGCACACCAAATAATTGCTGTTCTGCTTTAAGCCGGAAGTGGAATAGCAACCCTGCTTCCAAATTTCAAACATGGTATTCCTAAGTTAGCAGCCTCCCTTTCAGTAGCCACACACATGTTGCAGAGTGTGTGTGTGTGTGGATTGTGGGGTAAATGCTTCAGCTCCCTCACTTCATTCCCAGTGACAATTCCCTGCACTCAAGGCGCAATTTAGAGGTGTGGTGGGGATTGGTATAAATAAGATTACGTTTGGAAAGGTAAGGGTAAAGTGACAGAATTGAGTCCTGGAGAGGAGAGATATAAAATATAGTGCAACCTAGACAATTACTGAGCTGTCTATGCAGGGCATAACCCACTGGGAACAGCAAGGTCATATATCATCTACACCCGGGGAAATTTCAGCATTTCTATTTTAAAAGTTGGATTTTCTGGGCTATAGAGAGAGAAAGAATGGAAAATAAACTAGAGGGGTAATGAAGGGAATGTACATCTATATCTTCAACAACATCATGCAGATGCCCTGTAAAAAGTGAGCAAACAAGTATGGCTATTCAGTGTAGAAACAGCCATGTATCATCCACTTCCTACATGTATGATTTCTTTTCGGGTTAAGTACATGCACACAGAAGTCTGTTGCCACAAGCTTGTGTCATTAGATAGATGACAATGTGGCTTTATTGAGGAGTCTATTCATGTACTTGGAGAGGGAGTGTAGGGAGTGGGGTCATGTAGACATGCCCCACTCCAACACTTCTATGCATACAACATGAACATTTTGCAGGGAGGTAACCTTCACAACATTCAGATGTACAGTGATACCTCAGGTTCAGAACTTAATTCATTCTGGAGGTCCGTTCTTAACCTGAAACTGTTCTTAACCTGAGGTACCACTTTAGCTAATGGGGTCTCCCGCTGCCACCATGCTGCCACGCAATTTCTGTTTTCATCCTGAGGTAAAGTTCTTAACCCAAGGTACTATTTCTGGGTTAGCGGAGTCTGTAACCTGAAGCATTTGTAACCTAAAGTGTCTGTAACCCGAGGTACCACTGTATATGCAAAGTGTCCTTTCCTAAAGAAATTCACCCTGTACACATGAATACCAGGGCAGTATGGGGTGGTCCTCGTTGGTGCAGCTCGGCTTCTCCCTGACACCTTTATTCAACATATGAGGAAAACCTCTGAATAGGGCTACTGCCTGCTTTTTTCGTCATATTAATTGACACTGATGAGAGTAGTAGAACTCTGTTCCATCTAATTCATATTCCTTGTGAAAATATTTCAATTATGAAGCATTTATAGTGAAACTTCAATCATTATTCCCCCAGACAGCTCACCTATGGGGGAATAAATGCATGTGGCGTCTAGGTTCTTTGTATAGAAGATATTTCCACAAACTGAGTGCTGTTTGGATTTTAACCTGAACTAATGACTTATTAAATTCATTCTTGTTCTGTAACTGCTTAAAATGCACACTCTGTTTCTGAGCACTGGGAGCTTGTGTCATGTAAATGGAAAATTAAGAAAGAAAATTGAACTGGGAGCACTAAAAGCAGACAGCTTTAATTTAAGTTGTAAAATATGAAAAGTGTTTTGTTCTCTGTGAAGTAGAAAACCCTTGAACCAAATCTTTATCTCAGTGAAGTGAACTGTGAAACTAGGAATGTCATTCATAGGGAAAGAGTATTTTCAAGTATATTTCTAGATTGGGCACTGGAATTTCTAAGCTATTTTGCCATCTATCTTTTTAGCTAAGTGAAACTGCCAGCTTCCTTAAGAAGAGACAGCAAAAATATTTTATGATATCAGTAAGGAATTTAGCAAGTGTACAGAGCAAACCCTTATGTAAGAACATAAGAAAAGTATTACTAGATTGGGCCAGATATATTAATATATTAAATATATTAAATATAATATATTTGTATTTGAATATATTTGCATTTCATGATAAAGGAGGAGCTTGCAGCCCACTCCTTCCTCATAACTGATTTTCACTGCATTCTGGGAAATCAGAAAGTGTAAAAATTCATTCATGGGCTAAACCAGCCATATCACTATAATGAAACAACAATCAAACATCTAATACAAAAAAAGTATAGAAACACAGCTGTCTTTTCCAACTCTACAATTCTATGAAATTTAATTGCTAGATCATAAGCATGATGTTTGAAAGCAGATCTTTGGATTGATTGTTGTCTTAAATCAAGCATAACGTTATGAGGGAAAAACATCTACAGGCATCTGTTTTGTTTTTTCAAGTATCTGAAGACCAGAACTGCAGTGATGTTCCTTATTCATTTTATATATATAAAGCTATGTATACTACTATATATCTGTCAGTTCTTAAATGAGCCAAATATTTCACCTTCCTGTTTTTATTTTCCTCCTTACTACTAGACAAATTTATGTTCTCTACTAGAAATCACTAATGAAATCAGTAAATAATGTCACTCTGCAATACAGTACTTTCTGTCTTCCTAGTAGAAACTTCATAACATCCTTCTGCCTTAGACAATTAATTGTTACATAAAGTACCAGACTTTCAGTTTGTTGTGCCATGTTTTTGATTTCTTGACAGCATATGGTCATTCCAGTTAAAAAATTAAATATGCAGGGTTATTTCTCAGCAAACAGTTTAAAGTCATAGCATTTCTCCAACAAGCCACTTCTATTTGGAAGCAACCTTGTGGAAAGCAGTAGTCCCAGAGTAAATGACTTATTTGGGAGTACATCTCATTCAGCTCAATGATGTTTATTTCCAGTGCTTTCTTTCTATAAAAAAAATGTTTAGGAGTACTCTTATTTTCCTACTCATATTGAAATACTACCCCTCAATGAGGCCAAACTTAGTTTCACAAAATGTTTAGGGGTATGTGTGCCCCTGCGTCTCCCCAGAAAAAAAGCACTGCTTGTTTCTGAGAAGCTTTTGCTGCTGGACTCATTAATTTATTATGCTGGGTGGGAGGAAAATGGACAAGAAAATATTGAAGCTCTGTAACTCCCAATTTCTTTTGTCCAGTTTAATTCCCCCAAAATGCTTTTATGGAACATCAAAAGCTAATGAGTAGTGCCCTGGGTTTAACTGAATATAATACTTTTAATTGCAGTAGAGCAAATTTTAAACACCCACCAGTTTGTTTGTTTTTTAGGTCCATTTTCACACAGTTTTATTTGATTGCAAATAGTAGCTACAGTAATCTGGAAATGTCTTACGTATGCTCACCTGAAGGACATCAATCATAGCAGGAGAGAAGCAAACTCTGATGTTAAAGAAAGAATTTTAAAAAATATAATAATTACCTTTAAAAAAAACAAATGAAATGATGGCATTGAGATGTTATTCATTTTATTCCTGGTGTGAGCATTCATTGGAACAGCTAGCAGCCCATTATGAAATTATGGAACTTGTATTTAGTTTTTCCAATTTAACTTACAGCTTATATCTGTTTTATAAAAAGATATATAATACTTACAAAACTAATAAGCTAGTGAATTGTACCATATGGCACCTATGATTCTATGAAAACTAAAATTATGAGATCAGCATTTAGTGGTTGCCTTCTGGACTATTACTTATTACTACTTAAATATTTTTTATTAAGGATTTTCTTGTTTTACAGAAGTGTAGTACCTCGTATTTTTTTTCTTCTTCTTCCACGTAGCGTTTTTACAAATCTGTTTCATTTGTTGAGGCATTAGGGGGAGAAGAAAAAAGAAAGAAAAAAGAAAGGGGGTGGAGAGAGGGAAGATGGATGGGGGTGGGGTCGGGTGGCGGTGTTTCTATTATGTTTAATGTATGTAGAGTTTGGTGTCAGCGTTGCTTGTGTTGTTCACTTGTGTTCCTTTGGTGGTGAGAGAGGTTGGGGTTGGCCTAGGGTGTGATTGTTTGCTTGTGATTGGCTGTGGTGATCTTTGTTTTCGTGTGTGAGTGAGGTGGGTGGGTGGACTATTACTTATGAACATTCACTTTTTATGTAAGCAATAGATAATTAATTTGGGGGGTTTCCCAAACCCTGTATGAATCAATGGTTCAAATATTATAAGGTCAGATTTCCAAGCACATTTATTTGAAAAGTCCAGTTGAAATTAATGGCCCATACCTCTTTTAAAATATGGTCAGGGCTGGCCCAAGGCAGTTGCTCAGAATTTCAGCACTTGTTCATCATTAAAAGTGATCTTTCCTCCCCAGAAGAACCCAATACACTTTCTGAATGCCACTCATTACCCACAACAATTAGCACAATCTAAAGCTTTCCCTTTCTACCAATACCCACTGGCTTCCTGTGTATAGTTCTCCTTTCTTTTTCAATTACAGGAAAACTAGAAATGGTTGTACACCTTAATGATTAAAAAGGTAATTTGGCCCTGGTCCTTCAAAAGCAAGCAAACTGTATACTGCTGGGAGCCTCATGGCTTAGAAATAATGACTTCAATTTTATCTCCAGTTCCAAACACTGTTTAAAAAGCAGGCTGTGAAATAAATTGGATCCCACTACCAGATACAGAGTGCCTAAAGTCACCAGTTTTTTCCCACCTGAATGCCATTGCCATTTTCCTTAAATAATTCCTTCCTGCCCACGACAGAACACCTACTCCTATAAACAGACATAAATCCAAAATGAACTCACTCCTACAAGCTAAACTAGGGGGAAAGAGAAGTTATGGGGGTGGTGTTATTGTTGCTGCAAAATATTAAGGTGGCTGTAGGCCTTCTACCTCCTTATTAAAATAGAGATTTTGCCAAACAATTCCTTTCCAACCTTGTGTTCTATTAAGTATGTTCCGTGCACCCCCTAAAGCCCTGTATATTTTAGATGCTGCCAGGAGGAAGAATCTGACCGTGCTTCTCATTTTACTCTTGCATTTGATAGCTAGAAAATCCAGCAGCATTTCATTAAAAGCTGCTAGCAGCTTATATTCTACAGGGAGGAGGGAAAGAAGGAACTTGACAGTAAACATTATGTGACTCACAGCTAGTCAGAACAATTAGCAGAACTGCCAGTAAAGCTAGGCAGCCCTATGAGTAATTTAAGATACAGTAGCATTTGATACAGTGGTGCCAACAGCAGTGCATTCTTGGGGAAGGCTGTAAAGTTAACAAAAGGACTTGAGAAAGACTATTTGGTGTGGGGACATATTTCTTATCAGACTTAAAGCCTGCTACAGGAAGATACACTGGTCAACAACAAATTTGTTGTCTGCGTTTTTTCAGCTGATTTAGGACAAATCTGATGCGCTGAATCCAAAAATCACATTGGTTTTGCTCAATCAGGTCAAGTTTTTGAGGTATGGCCACATGTCATTTTTTTTACGTTTTTGTTCACATGTACGCTTGTGTGGAGCATTTTAGAAGAAGTTGGTGGGGGTAAAACGCCATATTGAATAATTGTTTTGATTGGAAATGATTGTTTTAATGACAAGAAGTATTCAGGTCCGATAGTTCTGGGTGATTATGTTGAAAAGGGATCAGTTTGAAGTCATAAAACCTCGAAATCTTCCATAAATTGGTGCGGCAAAGCATAAAGTTGGGGGATCAAAACTAAGTTAATGGGGCAACCGCCCCATGAAGTGTAAAGCTTGGGCACCACACATGGTGTGCAAGGCATGCACCGAGACTCTACGTGGGTGGACCAATGGCAAGAGGAGTCTGAACTTTGGAATTCCCATGGTTTGGAGGGAGCCGACAAACCATGTCACTGACTGCTACTTCTGCGCTGTTGATGTGACTGGGATCAACAGAAAGAACCAGAGCAGCCTCAAGTATCCTGATCTTCAATCAGCACACCGTCCTGTAGCTCATTGTGATGAAATTCCAGTGCCTATCTTCGGAGAACTTCCTGACATTAGTGATGAAGATGCCTCCAGTGTTCAAGGACATGAAGAAGAAGAAGTGGTTCTTGAAGATGATGCTCCACATCCATTTTCTCAAAAGTAGTTGAATGATCTAGTTCGTGACCTCCGCTTGTCAAAGGACTCTGCCGAACTGTTGGCATCCAGATTGAAGGAATAAACCTCCTCTCTGACAGTGCTCGCATCAGCTTCTTCCGCAACAGGCATCAAGAGTACCTCTGTTTTTTCTCGGAAGAGAAAGACTTGGTGTACTGTGCAGATATTGCGCAGCTTCTGCTCAAGCTTGGAGTGCCACAGTACGAACCCAAAGATTGGAGACTGTTCATTGACAGCAGCAAGTGATCACTGAAATGTGTTCTGCTACACAATGGCAACCAGTTTGCCTCTATATCCCTGGCTCACTCGAGTGCACTGAAGGAGAACTATGAAGTGGTGAAGTATGTGCTGGAGAAAATTGGTTATGATCAGCATAAGTGGTTTATTTGTGTTGACCTGAAGATGGTGTACTTTTTGTTGGGACAACAGTCTGGCTTCACCAAGTACCCATGTTTTCTGTGCATGTGGGATAGTAAGGACCGTGCTCAGCATTACACGAAAAAGGACTGGCCTGTGCAGGAGGAATTGGTGCCTTGCAGAAAAAGGAACGTCATCAATGACCCTCTGGTGGACAGAGACAGAATACTCTCCCCACCGCTGCACATCAAGCTAGGCTTAATCAAGCAGTTCACCAAGGCTCTGGACAAGGATGGTGACTGCTTCACTTACTTGTGCCAGGCTTTTCCAGGATTGACCATGGAGAAGTTGAAAGCTGCCATCTTTGACGGTCCTCAGATCCGTCAGCTCATCAGAGATCCAGAGTTCGGAAACTCAATGAACGAAGTGGAACTGGAAGCATGGAAGACATTTGTTCTGGTAGTGAAGAACTTTCTTGGCAACAATAAGGCCAGAAACTATGCAGAACTTGTCAACAGCATGCTGACTGCTTTCAGAAACCTGGGCTGCAACATGAGCGTCAAGATGCACTACCTATTTTCACATATGGACCGGTTTCCTGAGAACCTGGGTTCAATGAGTGACGAGCAGGGGGAGAGATTCCATCAGGACATGAAAGAGATGGAGACCAGGTATCAGGGTCGCTGGGACACAGTCATGATGGCTGACTACTGTTGGACTCTGAAGAGAGACCTCCCTGCCGCTGAGCATTCCAGGAGTTCCAAGAAATGGAAGTTCAAGCCCTGAAGTTTGAAAAATGGTGAATTTACGTGTGCTTACCTTTATCAATGCCCACCATTCAGTTTACAGTAAACCTGACCTGATGGAGAGAAACAGATGCCATTTCCTGATTCAGCAGTGCAAAAATACCTTAAATCAGTTGTAGAACTCTAGACAACATTCAAAAAGTAAAAAATTGTTGCCCAGTGTAATCAGTCACTATGTTGATGCCAAGACCCACTTAATGTAATAGAATCAGGGTGAAGAGACTGGACATGATCAGAAGGTTCTTCACTGGCAAACCAGGAGCAATTAAAACATCTCTCTCCTTGGCAGTATTCTGAATCGTGGTGTGCCTAACAAGCTGTGTGGCATCCCCTTAGAACAGGATTGCATGGCATGGTTTTCTTCTGTTGTATCATTTCAGACAGCAGATGAGGGATAGTATATATTCTTTGCTGTTATGTTTACCCCTAGGTATTTAACTTTCTTAGCCACAGTTAACTCTGTCTCTCTCTGAAACCGTTCCGACTCAATATCTGTCAAGTTTTTTCCCAACACCTTGGTTTTTTGCTTATTTAGTTTAAATCCCGCCACCCGACCAAAATCCTGGATTAGTTGTAGTACTCTTTTCGTACTAGATTCTGGCTCCTGTAATGTCAGAACTAAGTCATCTGCAAACGCTTTAAGTTTGTATTGTTTCGCTCCGACCTGTATCCCTTCCACCAACCTGTCCCCTCTAATCGTGTTCAAGAGCACCTCCAGGACCGAGATAAATAGTAACGGGGAAATCGGACAGCCTTGTCGTGTTCCTTTTTCAATTTTAAACTCTTCTGTAACCACATTGTTAACTATCAGTTTAGCCTTTTGTTCTGAATATATTGCATCAATCCCATTCTCAAACCCCCGGCCCACTCCCATTTCTTTTAGATTCCCTTTCATAAACTTCCAGGATATGTTATCAAAGGCCTTCTCCGCGTCTATAAAAATTAAAACAGCTTTAGTATTTATGTCTGTTTGTAAAAGCTCCAATATATCTATAATGTTCCTTGTATTGGCAGACATATGTCTACCTGGGAGAAAGCCTGCCTGGTCTTTATGGATTACTTTGTTTAAAACCCTCTTGAATCTACTTGCCAAAACGTCTGCGAATATTTTATAATCCACATTTAAAAGGGAGATGGGACGGTAGTTCTTAAGCTGTGTCTTTTCAGTTTCCGATTTTGGTATCAATGTGATGAAGGCTTCTTTCCACGATTCTGGCGCCTTCTTCCCCTCTAAAATTTCATTGCTGACCTCCATCAGTGGTTGTATCAAATAGTCTTTCAATGTCTTATAATACTTGGAGGTCAGCCCATCTGGTCCTGGTGATTTGCCCTGTTTCATATTTTGGATGGCCTGCTCAATCTCTTGTCGTGTTATTTTGCCATTCAGAATTGATCTATTTTCTTCTGACAACTTTGCCAGTCCATTTGTCTTTAGAAATTGTTTAATCGCTGCTTCATCTTGTGGCCCTTGAGTGTATAATTTTTTGAAATATCTCTGGAAACACTTTCTAATCTCTCCGGGGTTCTGGATACATCTTCCTTCAATCTCTAAGTTTGTCACTGTGTTTAACTTTTGTCTCCTCTTCAACTGCCAAGCTAGCAGTTTTCCACATTTATTAGCCGACTCAAAAGTTTTTTGTTTCATTAGTTTGATTTTCCATTCTATTTCCTGATTTATCAGTTTACAATACTGTGCTTGGTAAAGTTTGATTTCTCTCAGAATCGGCTGGGACTTCGGATTAAGTCTTAACTTCTTCTCCAACTCCTTGATTTTTTCCAAAATTTTATCTTTCCTTTCGTTTTGTTTCCTTTTCTTTACTGTGTTCTGTTGTATCAGGAACCCCCTCATCACGGCCTTACTTGCGTCCCAGATAGTTCTTTTTTCCACTGTGGTGTTCATATTGATCTCAAAATAATCCTTTAGGGCTTTTTGGGCCTTCTTAGTGATCTCCTGATCTCTAAACAGGCCATCATTCATCTTCCATCTGAAGGAACCGGTTGGAATCAATGTCATGTCCATTCTCAGTGCGTTATGGTCGGAGCATGTCTTTGGGCAGATTTCCACCTTTCTGATCTTAGGTGCCAGACCTCTAGTTATCCATATCTGGTCGATTCTTGTCCAAGTCAGTTGGGCTTCAGAGAAAAATGTTCCTTCCCTTCCCAAGGGGTTTCTCACTCTCCAAATGTCAATCCAGTCCATATTGTCTGTCATTTCAAAGAAGGTCTTTGGTAGTCTCCCATCTTTAGAAATTTTTTGGCTCTGTGACTTATCCATATTGGTTGATACAACTCCATTCATATCTCCCATCATAATGATGTTGTTGTAGTCCAGATAGTCCAGCATGGTCTCATGCAACTTCTTATAGAATTCCGATTTTCCTTCATTTGGAGCATAAATTCCTAATATCAGTATTTTTTCCCCTTGATGTTGTATTTCTATCGCCAAAATTCTTCCATGCTCATCTTTAAACAGAAATTTAGGTGAAAGGCTCTCTTTTGCATAAATTACCACACCTCTCTTTTTAACTGTATCCGAAGATATAAATTCCTGACCAAGTCTTTTATTTATTAACACTTTTCTGTGGAGCCTGGTCACATGTGTTTCCTGTAAGCAAATAATGTCCAAATGTTCCTTTTTTAAAATGTGAAAGATTTTTCTCCTTTTTCCTGGAATGTTACAGCCATTTATGTTCCAGCTCAAAAGTTGCAGAGACATCCTGAATATATCTGGTTATTCTTGCTGTGGGGGTACCTTATTGTCAGATTTTTGGGGGTCCGAGGGTGCAGGAACCCCCGGAGGTTCAGGCCCTGGGGGTAATCCAAGTCCCTTATGAAGATCTTCTCCGTGTGCCACCAAAAACTTGTCTCTATCCTCCGGCGTTCTAATTTTAATCTTCCTCCCTCTGAAAGTAAACGACAAACCTTGGGGAAACTCCCACCTGAAGATGATTGAGTTGCTCCTTAGCAATTTTACTAATTCCGAGTAGTCTGCTCGAAGATCCAACAGCTGTTTAGGAATATCCTTATAAATTTCAGTTCTTTTGTCCAAAATATCCAGTGACTTTCCGTAGTGCAGGCCTAGAATCTTGTCCCTTTCCTCCTTTGATCTCAATATTATCAAACAGTCTCTGGGCTTCTCCTTCTTTATAAGTCTTCCAAGCCTAAAAGCAGATAGTATTTTAAAGTCTTTTTCTTCTAAGTTCCAAAACTTGGAAAATTCCTTGGTAAGGAACTCAGTTAAGTTACCTTCTTCCACTTCTGGAATTGAGCGTATCCTTAAATTGGCCTCCCTGTTCCGAAGTTCTGTCATGGAAAAGTAGATCTGGTGTTCTCCTACTTGTTTGCTGAGTGGTCTTACTTCTTTTTCAAGCTGTCCCAATCTTTGGCTAGTGTCTTCCGCCAGTTTCCGATTTTCACCTACAGCCTCCTTCAATTCTCCAATAGATTGAACATTCTGTGCAACTTGTCCAGTTAGTCTATTTAAACTTTCTGTGTTTAAGTCAATTTTAGCTGATTGCTGGTCAGCCTTTCTGTCCAGAGCCTCCAATTTTTCAAAAATTTTCTCCAAAATAGTGCCACTTGCTCCTGAGGCCATATCTTCCAGTTGTAATTCCTCAGTTTCTCCCTCCCCTGATTGTAGCAGGGAGGCCGCTTCTGCCTCAGGAGGCAAAGTAGTAGGCAAAGCAGGCACAGATGATCTACGCTGTGAGACTGTCGGTAAAGTTAACGTTGTTTGTCTGGTTCTTCCCCTTTTTCTTGTTCCACTCATTCCAAAGTTATCTAAAAGCCAAGGTCAAACTGAATTGTTCCCATGAGAAAGTAAGAGCCCAGATGGTAACACTCAAACAGGAGGCCGGGAAAGAGAAAGTAAAACAAAGTCACTGCTGTAAATCCAAAAATCCTCTAGGTGGAGCTTAGAATGTCTTTGGGGAGGAAGTCCAACCCAATTAAAGTTAGTAAGTCTAAATTGATCTCCAAAGATCTTCACAAAGATAAGTTTTAGCAGAGTTAAAACTTAAAGCCAAACATTGTTTCCAAAAGTGCTTAGACCACAAGTGTTTCAAAGTAACAAATTCAAACTCAGTATGTTCCAAAGTTCAGATTCAAAGTATCCAAAGCTTGCAGGCTGACTGCTCAGTTACTCAGGCAGCTCCAGTACCTGGGTTTCTTACTTTTATTTGTAATCCAATAAATCAGCAGAAGACAGGTACCCTTGTCTCAATGAAGGTCCAAAAAACAGCCACTTAAAGTCTTTAAATCAGCCAGAAACAACAGTTTAAATAGATGCCAGATCAGTCAATGCAAAAAATTACTCTTTGTCTCCACTCCTCCTGCTCTTTACTTTCAAGTTCAGTGTCAGCGGAAGACGGACTTCCTGTTTTTCGTCACTCCGCTTTCAGCCAAATTCACAATTTTTAGAGACTTTAGAAGTATAGTGTCCAAATTACTCACGGGTTGCTGCTTTCCAAAGTTAGCAGTTTCAAGAAGAAAGGTCAGCGCTCACCGGCAACAGCGACGCGGCTTCGCTCCGTTGATCGCGCAACGACCCACAGCGCCGCTACCCCCTCCGCGGTCCGGAGCCCCTTACGGGGTCCCTTCGTCGTTTTAGGGGCTGCTTTTGGCGCCCGCCGGGTCTCAGGACCACAGGCTTCTGCTGCCTGTGGTTTTTCTGGATGGGTCCCCGCTTCGCCGTAGCGGGCGACCCGTTTCAACGGAGCTACCCTCTCCCGTTCAGGAGCTGGCAGCCATTGCCGTTCGCGCCGCCTCCGGAAGTCCTGAAAGCTGCCATCTTTGACGGTCCTCAGATCCGTCAGCTCATCAGAGATCCAGAGTTCGGAAACTCAATGAACGAAGTGGAACTGGAAGCATGGAAGACATTTGTTCTGGTAGTGAAGAACTTTCTTGGCAACAATAAGGCCAGAAACTATGCAGAACTTGTCAACAGCATGCTGACTGCTTTCAGAAACCTGGGCTGCAACATGAGCGTCAAGATGCACTACCTATTTTCACATATGGACCGGTTTCCTGAGAACCTGGGTTCAATGAGTGACGAGCAGGGGGAGAGATTCCATCAGGACATGAAAGAGATGGAGACCAGGTATCAGGGTCGCTGGGACACAGTCATGATGGCTGACTACTGTTGGACTCTGAAGAGAGACCTCCCTGCCGCTGAGCATTCCAGGAGTTCCAAGAAATGGAAGTTCAAGCCCTGAAGTTTGAAAAATGGTGAATTTACGTGTGCTTACCTTTATCAATGCCCACCATTCAGTTTACAGTAAACCTGACCTGATGGAGAGAAACAGATGCCATTTCCTGATTCAGCAGTGCAAAAATACCTTAAATCAGTTGTAGAACTCTAGACAACATTCAAAAAGTAAAAAATTGTTGCCCAGTGTAATCAGTCACTATGTTGATGCCAAGACCCACTTAATGTAATAGAATCAGGGTGAAGAGACTGGACATGATCAGAAGGTTCTTCACTGGCAAACCAGGAGCAATTAAAACATCTCTCTCCTTGGCAGTATTCTGAATCGTGGTGTGCCTAACAAGCTGTGTGGCATCCCCTTAGAACAGGATTGCATGGCATGGTTTTCTTCTGTTGTATCATTTCAGACAGCAGATGAGGGATAGTATATTTTGATGTTATTATTAAAATTTCCTGTGCATAAGAACACCAGCTCATTAAGAACAATATTTCAGGCTGGTCTTCTCCCTAAGGCATCGTTTACTGTTCCTCCTTGAATTTGTCACATACAGTCCTGTTTCCATTCTGCTGCAGTTTGTCTCCAGTCAAAAATCAAATGATCCAATTTGCTGTGGTGAAATTACATAACACACATAAATTATGTAATCCATTACATAAATGACATTGTCATTACAGTATTCTACCCCCATTCATTTGAATGTGAAAGGAACACATTGCAAAAACATAATCATTTACGTATTGTTTGCAGACTGAAACAGCAACCACAGCAAATACCAATGTTATTCAATAAATTGATTTTCATTCCAGACGTGGGATGAGTAAGCAACCACTGGCAATCTCCAGTGCTTTCCTGTACCCTCAGCACAGTAATGACATGAGACTTGGGGTATGGGATGTGCATCAATGCTATTAGAAGCCTTTTTGCACACTGTGCATGGAGTGTCAAGACTGTGGCCTAGGACTGAAATGGATACCCTCGAGGATCTATCAACCTGGTGCAGGTTTTGGAAACACAAGATTATAAGTCCAAAATGCCTCACTGCTCCACATACAATTCTGTAACAGTGGCGGAGGTGGCAAGCATTCAACTTTTCAGGGAATGCAGGATAAAATTTAATATAAAAAAGTTATCATGTCTTAAAATAGTTTTATATGCTGTGCCAGGTTCACATAAACACTCACATTGGTGACTCATCCTCAAAGCATATATTCAATTACATTCTCTTAGGGAGAAAATTAACAGATGGCAGCAAACAGAACAGATTACTGTTCTGCTGCTTGAAACAATAAAGACTCTGCCTTTAAAAAGAAAACTCTTGCAAAGGTAGGAATGGATGTATGTGGGGTCCTTTAGACATTCATGTATATAACTTATAACACACAGTTACCATGCTCTTCTTGCCCCAACCACCATCCCATACCTTACAATTATTATTATTATTATTATTAGTAGTAGTAGTAGTAGTAGTAGTAATAGCCATCTGACTGGGTTGGTGTTCTGTGTGCACTATGCTCTAATATATTACAGTGGCAAACAAACATTTACAGTTTACAAATGCTGATAAAAAAATAATACTCTGAGTGTGTGCAGTTTCCCATTTTAAATTCACAGATCATGGCACCATCATGATGGAAGGGATAAAACTGAGTTTTCTGCTGCTCCTCTGGTGTCCAACACATTTACCTGGGAATAGGCACCATTTAGCTGGGAATTTACCTGAGAATAGGCACATTTACCTGAGAATAGGCATGAAGATCATGGCCACTGGTCCCATCATCTCCTGGCAAACAGAAGGGGAAGAAATGGAGGCAGTGAGAGATTTTACTTTCTTGGGCTCCATGATCACTGCAGTTGGTGACAGCAGTGACGAAATGAAAAGACGCCTGCTTCTTGGGAGAAAAGCAATGACAAACCTAGACAGCATCTTGAGAAGTAGAGACATCACCTTGCCAACAAAGGTCCGTATAGTTAAAGCTATGGTTTTCCCAGTAGTAATGTATGGAAGTGAGAGCTGGACCATAAAGAAGGCTGATCGCCAAAGAATTGATGCTTTTGAATTATGGTGCTGGAGGAGACTCTTGAGAGTCCCATGGACTGCAAGAAGATTAAACCTCTCCATTCTTAAGGAAATCAGCCCTGAGTGCTCACTGGAAGGACAGATCGTGAAGCTGAGGATCCAATACTTTGGCCACCTCATGAGAAGAGAAGACTCCCTGGAAAAGACCCTGATGTTGGGAAAGATGGAGGGCACAAGGAGAAGGGGACGATGGAGGACGAGATGGTTGGATAGGGTTCTCGAGGTTACCAGCATGTGTGTGACTAAACTGCGGGAGGCAGTGGAAGACAGAAGTGTCTGGCGTGCTCTGGTCCATGGGGTCATGAAGAGTCGGACACAACTAAATGACTAAACAACAACATCAGGCACCATTTTTTTTTTTATAGAAAATGATATTTTCAAGTAGAAACAATGAAGCGAAGACCTTTGAATAGGTACATGTCTGGCTGGCAACACCTTTTTTTAAGGAGGAGAAAGAGGAAAGAAGGAGAGAGTGAGAGACAGAAGGAAGCTGTGACATCCAGCATTAGACCCGGTGGACCCTGACATGCCTCTAAAACTGCAAGTGCACATGCAGGGCATATTTTCTACTGCCCCATTACTGGCTGATGATTTGTGGGAAAGGGTGGGCTATTAAGCCACAGAACTCTCACTGCACTGCTGGGAAGGAATAGGATCACGGGTGGGAAAACATCATTTGTATTATATAGTGAGATATTTTGCAAGCATGTTCTGTAAATGTATCACGTAATAAAGGAGTATGTATATATTACAGTTCTATTAAAATGTGGTGGTTTGTTGCAAACTGTGCCAGCCTAGCATTCTCTGCTTAAAAATGATTAAAATGGTGTCTACTATTCAGCTGCAGGTAACCACAGGTGCTCAGTCCTGCCAGGTAGCTCAGATACACTGCATGCATATGGCTGTCTGTTTAGTTAATCCCTTGAAGCTGAATAATTTGGACAAATTTTGGTGATGCACTTACTAGATCAAAAGAATTCATTCAGCAGACGCAAACTGCCTTTCATTTGGAGCAATATATAATTAACTGTCACCATTTCTGAATACATTACAGAAATGCTTTATTGGAAAGAAAGAACACCAGAACAGGCTTGCTTTATCTAGCCTAGCATTCTGTTTCCAACTATGACTGGGCAGATGCCTCTGGAAGCCCATAAGTAGGTCATGAAAGTGATGTCCATTATCTGCTGTTTCTCCCCAGAACCTGGTACTCAAAGTGGGGTGCGTCTCAACATGCACTTTCAGAATATAGTCATTGATAGATTTCTTTTTTTTAACCCATGAAGGATAGGGCTAAGTGAATTGTCATTGCCGTTAGCTTTGGTTTACATTGTAACATGAAAATAACTCATTCATCCTTCTTGAAACAATCTGCAAAACAAAACCCTGGTATCCTTCAAAATGTGCATTTTTATGAATTTTGCCATTCAGCTCTTCAGACAAATAATGTGTGCATAAAAATGCAGATGTCAGTGAAAACAGCATATGCAAATGCATTGTATTAGGGTAAATTGCAAACATTGTATAGTAGGCAAAAGGGGAGCGTGTGGTGTTCTGGTCCAAATCACTGAGCCTCTTGGGTTTGCTGATCAGAAGGTCAGCAATTTGAATCCGCATCATGGGGTGAGTTCCTGTTGCTTTGTTCCAGCTTCTGCCAACCTAGCAGTTTGAAAGCATACCAGTGCAAGTAGATAAATAGGTACCGCTGTGGCAGGAAGGTAAATGACGTTTCCGTGTGCTCTGGCTTCTGTCACAGTGTCCTATTACACCAGAAGCAGTTTAGTCATGCTGGCCACATGACCCCCACAAACCCCTGCTTCCTCGGCCTGAAGCAAGATGAGCACCACAACCCCATAGTTGCCTTTGACTGGACTTAATAATCCAGGGGTCCTTTACCTTTTTTTACCTTCATATTAGGCAAATGTGTCCATGCACTAAAATGCCAACAAAAGGACCTTCTGAGGTCCTTTTTCAAATGCAGTGTTGGCTGGTAAGCAACAGAAACAAAAATTGTGCTGGTTATATAGATATATACACACATATACAAACACACACACACGTTGCAGCTGGTTCCAATAGCACCAAATTTTGAGTTGTGGCCACAAGATTCTATTCTGTGGGTAAATTTTCATGAGACGTGTGGTTGAACAAAAGTTCAAGTCAGACACTGAATGAAAACAAACCTTTGGTGATCCTCAGTACTTCAAATAACAATCTGATATTTTCACTGAAAAGGAAATAGAATGCTAGACTGTCATGCCATCTCATACACAGTACAGGAAAATGATACTAATAGTACACCTTTCTTTCTCTGTTTTCTCAACATGCAATGTCAGTGATAACAAAAGTGCTTTGTCTACCTCTCTGCAAACAATGCATTTCCATTTAACCATAAGTATATCAAATGTAGACTCTCGTTATTCTAGAGTGCATTCTCCAGCCTTTCCTGGTAATCTCTCAAGAAAACCTGAAGAAAACCTAGTCAAGTGTATTGATTCAGGGCAGCATCTAACTAAACAGTTCTGCTAGCGCAAGGACTTTTAGCTGTGTGATAGAATTTCTGCACATGATCTCTAAATCCACTCCAGTGGGTTGGGGGAACCCGGAGCAAATTATAGGGCAGAGGGGACATGCGGGGAGGCTGGAAGTTCTGTTGTGCAGCTAAAAGGCCTTCCACTAGTGGAACTGTTTAGTGGAATCCCACCAACATAAAATATTACAACCCTATATTTTCTTCTGCTCAGATATGAAAAGAAGCAGGGCATGTTGTGAGCAGATGAAGCCCAATTTCCCGTCAGTTTTCAGAGAGTGAGCCAAGAACTGCAGAGTTTAAGCTATGAGCAAGCAAGTCCCTAAAGTTGATCTGTTGTTAGTGCAAGACACATCTACCAGTCACTATTTCTCCTAGTACATACCAAACTAGCTAGGTGACCACTTCATACATTTGATGAGATCATGGACTCTGGGCTGGACAAATTAAATTTGTCGGTCTTTAAAATGCCACAAGACTCTTTGTTGCTTTTATTCAGTAAGTAATGTTTCCAACTCCCCATCCCCTCCAGTGATTAAGATGTATGTGGCTGCAATTAAACAAAAATACCCAAATGAATGAAGATCCAAACTAATCAGATCACTGATCCATATCATTTTCCAAATACATGTCTCTTTTTTTAACTATGCAATCCCCCTTCAGGGCTCAAGATGCATTTCAGAGCAAGAGGCAATATTAAAATCCTTTCTGCTCCAATTAATCCTGCTATTTGGAATCTTGGCTTGACTTTGCTTATTCTGGCTGGTAAAATTCTAAAGTGGATTTGACATGATACCAATCACATAAGATTTGGATGCTTCATGGCAGGTGTCACAGCAGAAGAGCCAGCACCTAGAGAAAAATAATGGTGTGAGTTTTATTACCACAGCACGATATGTCTTTTTCATCTATTCTGTAAAGTATTTCCCATGTAGGTGAAGGTGGCTGTTTACTACCCTTGATCCACAGCTCATCTGATTTCAGTCCTGTGCCTTATGTGGAAATCATTTTGTATTTTATTCCAGCACAAGTCCAGCAAAAATCAATGTAAAAGGAACCCACATGCTGAAAGGTGTTGGTTTCTGTAGCATTTTGTTAACAACATAACAACAATTATATTTCAACTTACTCAAGAACTCAGTGTGCTGATTACCTTCAGAGTTGTTTGGGTCCCATGCTTCTATTATTGGTATTTGCACTGAATACAAAAGCTTGAATATATGGGTTTTTCAAACAAGTTTCTAGTTCCTTTGCTTAGTTTAAACCTGTCTGCATGCATCACCCAGTGAAATCTCTGAAGCTGGGAAGAGCAGAAGTCAGTTGAGGTGGTGCTTTTGTGATTGAGTAGCTCATTGCCCCTAGCAATTGCACAATTGTGCAAAATAAGCCATTACAATGCAACATTGTATGATTTGGACTGCTGCTAACAGAGAGAGAATGGCTGGACTTGACTGTATTGTTTAAAGCTGTCCATGAACAACATATTTTATGTACACCCTTCCCTCTGCTAGAGATGATAGTACTTATGAGATTTTGCTCAAATTTTCACCTTCCTGCTGATAATTCAAGATAATTGGGAACACTTATTTGTGAAGCTTTTCAGTATGAGTATAGATTTTTAAACTGTTATTATTGCCAAGAGACCATGTCAACTAGATGTTAGCCAAAAGCCATTTTATTAATTCCATAGATTCCTTGTGAATGTTTTGATCTGGAAAACAAAGCCAATGTTCTTATGTCTATCATTATTAGGTCAATAAATTAGCTAACCATTTAAAGAGTCTTTAATGCTAATCTGCTATACCTCATTTGGCTGTGCAAAGCCTCACTGTATCTCATGAATGCATAATGATTTTTTTGAAAATTATACCGCACTAACAAACTGTCAGATCTAGGCCGTAATGCAAGATGTGTTTGGAGTTACTCAACTGTGGAAGTTACTAGGGGAAAAAACATTACAGTAGATTGCAGTATGGAGATAGTCAGCATATGGATCTTATTATGCAAAACTATGGTGTATTGCCGACTTGAAAAATCCAAGGGTCTGGATTGTGAAAGCTGCTTACTGCCTTCAAAATTTCCTTGTCCATGTAAAAAAGTGAAATGTTTGCTTGTATTTGGTTCTTTAAATTTCCCAGGGGTGTAAATCAGGGGTTCATGAGGGATATATGTTGTGATCTCTCTCTGATCTGACCATTTGTGTAGAAATAAATTTTCTCCAGCACAAAAATCAAATGTCATATCCAGTGTAAATTCTGGATATGCAAAAAGGAACAAATGACAGAGCAACATCTTTATAAAATGTAGCAGCTTTAAAGTAAAAGACTCATTGGAAAGACTCCGTGCAATTGGAAACCCCACAAAAGCAGGGTTTCCAGTTGGGTGGAATGTTACCTAAGCATGAGCACTTGCATGAGTATGGGCAAATTGCAGAGCTGCCCACAGAGTGAGTACAGCCTCCTGCCTTCCACCGTGCACTCATGTGAATAAGGGCTTATCCCTGTCATCTGAACAGGGTGAATGTTGTGTCTTGGCTAATGAAGAAAGAGGATTTCAAGATGAAAACAGATTTGTGGTTCGAGGACCCGACCCCCGCAATGTGGAAAGAATACATACGGACACATGATATAAGGTTAATGGGCAAGGAAAGGCCACAACTTTATTGATTACAGCAGTGAAAAGGTATTGGCTTAGGCATTGGATTTGAACAAGTGGGTTTATTCACCAGCAGGTGGAGCCAGTTGATGCCGATCCAACTATAGGCTCACCCCTAATGTCACCGAGGGTCGTGCCATGGCCTCCCACCAAGCAGGCATCGGACAGAATACACGACTGCCAGATTCCTTTAACGGAATACCCCTAAAAATTGAAGGCATAGGCGATGGCCACACCTAGCTCTTCGACACAGCACAACACATTATTCCAATGCCTAACCTACCCACCAATACCACAAAAAGTTGTGACGATTGCTACGAGGTAGGCGAAAAAACCAAAAAGGCCTAATGCCAAATGAAAAAACTCCTACCAGGCCCCCTAGACAACCAGGGCGACCAACCTAAGGTCCATAGCAAGGCCAGTGACCTAAGCCCTAACTAAAAGGGAGTGGAGGGTGGGTGACTCGTGGTGAGAGGACGAAGAATGAGGCCGGGCGAAGGCTGCCGCCGCAGCAAAAGGCTGCTGAACACGCCCCCCCCCAGGCACCTGGTTGGATGCCTGCTAAGGGGCGTGGGCGCCAGCCAGGTGAGGTGATGGCAGGGGGCTAATGCCCCCTGCTAGGGGCGGAGCTCGGGCTCCCGCCCACAACCACTCCCCTCTCTTGCAGGGAGGAGAGTCTTTGTGGTTCGAGGACCCGACCCCCGCAATGTGGAAAGAATACACACGGACACATGATATAAGGTTAATGGGCAAGGAAAGGCCACAACTTTATTGATTACAGCAGTGAAAAGGTATTGGCTTAGGCATTGGATTTGAACAAGTGGGTTTGGACGAAGAATGAGGCCGGGCGAAGGCTGCCGCCGCAGCAAAAGGCTGCTGAACACGCCCCCCCCCCCAGGCACCTGGTTGGATGTCTGCTAAGGGGCGTGGGCGCCAGCCAGGTGAGGTGATGGCAGGGGGCTAACGCCCCCTGCTAGGGGCGGAGCTCGGGCTCCCGCCCACAACCACTTCCCTCTCTTGCAGGGAGGAGAGTCTTTATAGTGTCTTGCACTCTAGCTTTCCTGTAACAAATGCATTCATGGCTGTCTCTCACCCTGAAGCCTGAGAGACGACATTTTATTTCTGACCTTTAAGCCACTGGCTAATATCAGCCAGTTGTGTTGTGGGCAGGTATCAGTACAGTTGATAACAAACTTTCTCACCATCTTATCCAATGACAACAAATCCTCGCCTTTCTGTTATCGTTTCATCGCCCTCATTGGACAGGAGGCTGTCGTGAAAGGGCTCATAACCCTTTATATCAAATTTTCCTCTTGGATTATTGAAGCTAATAGAGAACATTGGTATAAATGGGAACATTTCAAAGATCCAGAACTTAGTATTCAACCAGAATAGTCAGCTCTGCTGGAAGCTATAATAAAACCTTGTATCTGTCACTATAAACTACAGGGGGTGGGTTATTATTTCAACCACAGTATTTTGCATAAGATAAGAGATACTGTGGCAGTCTGAACACTTCAGAGCTATAGACGCTAATAAAGCAGCTGTGGACGGCTATATAATGAAGCTTATTGGGCCTAATTAGAAGGTGGAGGTATTAGAATTCTGACGATGTGCCATCTGTCTGCGATTACATTTCCTTTCCTTTGGGACCTCAATAACATGTAAGGGTTTCCCTGAAAAGAGTTTTCTTTTCAGGGATGGAATAATGATCAAACAGGGTCGTTCGTCCCCTACAGCAGAAAAATTCTTCAGAACCATTTCTTCCATCCATGTTTTCTGTTACTGAATATTGAAGGAAGAGGAGCCCAAAACTTTGAAATGTATATGCAATATGCTTTGCCAGACTGAGTTCAGCAGGGAAATTGGTGCTACTGTTGCCCTTCCATTGCTGACTCAGTGTTATGGGAATACATTTGGCATGCCACTTTCCCACATCATAAAGCCAAGGGCACATTAGAAGAACTTGTGATATGGCTTCTTCCCAGGCCAGTGCTTTCCCAGCTCCCAGAACCATTAACATCTGATGCTACTGGAGCAATGAAGGTTACAGAACAGACGGCAGAATTGCCTACACCACTGAAGTGATCTCAGAAGGAACATCCTGATGTCAGATGCCTCAGATAACCTCAGATAAGAGTTACTGTCTGTGCTAACCCAACTCTGCTCTATAGCCAACAATTCTCCACTTCATCGCAATTTGCCATCTGACGGCATGCCAAAGGAAGAACATGCCAATCCATGCTCTATGGCATACTGTCTGCAAAAATTGGATGACCATCTGTCAGGGATGCTGTCGTTACAACCTGCATTGCATTTAACTGGAGCATGTGACCTTCAAAATCCTTTCCAACTCTACATTTCTATGACACTGAAGTAAATAACGTTGTGAGGTTTCATTGGCAACGGGATCACTGAGCTCTTGACCACTTATTAGCACACTGTACACATCTGTACTTTTTGTCCCTTCTCACACCAAAATCTATATTAAAATGATAGAAAATATAGCCCAAAAACTGTTGCAGTCAACTTTTCATTCTGGGTCCACATGAAAGTTGGATCCATTAAAGAATTACTGTTATCACTCAACTTTGGGTTGTCTGAAATAGCCATAATGCCTACAATCCCAGCCACTTTCCTGCTATTTTTCGAATCTCCTGCTTGGCTGTCCTCCAAAAACACTTGTTTTAAAGAAATACATAGAGCATAGGTGTGTGTCTGAAATCCCAGAATTTAAGCTGCTGCAATAACCACAAAATACTCTTAAAACTCCTCTTTTTAATGTTGTTTTGTGCTTCTATTGCCTTATACAGCACATAATTATCTTTGCATATATTCAGTATTATGTCACTGAGTGTTTTTAATTAAACCAACTCAAATAAACCCCAACCCCACCAACTTCAGGGAATAGAAGTGCAATAAAAATGGCATTAACAACAAAAGACTCTAAAACAACAAGAACTGTAGGAAAATAGCTCCAGTAATACTACCTCTGAACCAGTAAGAGACAACTCTGGCTTGAGACATTACTGGTGTTAGTCATGGCACAGCTGCCACTACCCTGCCCACACAAAACCCAAGACTCCATCGTAGCATGCTTGTACATGACAACCCGCTCTTTGCAATCCACCCTCTGCCTGCACAAAAATTCTCTCTCAAACTCCTCCTCCCAGCCCCGCCCCACCCTCTGCCCACGTCCCACGGGGGGGGAGGAGCTTAAATATGTGAAAAAAGGCATCCTGTTTGAAGTCCAAACAGGACAGTGGACATTTTCTTCAAAAAAACGACAATAGCACTTTTCTCAGGATGAGTGGAAACCCAACTTCAGGAGATGGCAATTGATAATGATGGTCCGAGAAGGTCCTTGGTCCTTGGTCCTTTACCTACCAGCTGTTTCCAGCTTGAAACCACTCACATCCCAGCAGCTTTCTTCCCTTCAGGGTTTTAGAATTCTATGTCTAGTGATCCAAGCTTCACATCAGGAACCAATGTTTACAGGCTACAGATCTGTATTTTGGCAGTTCCCTCCAAGAACTAAGGTGCTGAAGTTGCTTAGACCTTCTGAAACCCGGGGCTTCAAGGGTGTCCAACTGCCTTGTTCAATGTGGTCAGTGCAGCATCATTTAAATCAAGAAGTTGAAGGACGGAACAGGAACAATGTAGTTTTCTGTTGGGTGCCCAAATCCTGTAATTATAAATGTAATTAGAATTTGTTGCTGTAAATTCTCACCAACAAGAACAAAACAACTACTTCAGAAGAAAGAAGGAAATTATATCTCTCATAAAATCTTTCTTACGGAATTTAACTGCCCTGCTGTGCACCCAGCAATTGAGCTGCCTGCAGCTGTAGTAATTACCTTTGCATTCATATTTGTGTGCAGAGCAATTAAGAAGCCTGCGGGTTTTTATAGAGATGGTCCTTCTGTAGTACGAACATTTTTAGTGATTTCAATTATCAGCGTGCACAACATTGTTACAAAGTTCATGATCACCTTCAGTAAGGGCTTCTAGCCAAATCAAAACGAACCATCAACCTGTTTTGGCAATTTCTCTTTGAGGATTCAAATTCTAAACAGAGATACTGAGAGAACTTTGGTTTCAGTGGGACTTACTTTCAAATAAACATGTTTATAACTGGGCCAGCTCTTTTATACATAAAGACAAATATCACAAAAGATAGGGTCATTGTTCTAAAACACAACTATATGTTTATTATGAGGAATCTCTCATGACTAGACTAAACAGGACTTGACTGAATTGTGGATTAAATTAGCAGGTTTTAAAGTTGTACAACTTCATGTATTAGTACAGCAAGGGAACATATTATTGATAGTTATGAACAGGTTGTCTTGGCTAATATTCTTCATCTCTGCAAGTCTCTCTAGCCCCCTCTGGCAGTGCTGCCCATTGGTGTAAATAAATCTGCTTCCTTCTCTGAGACTCCAAAGAAAGATGTGGGAAACTTAAAACCATGTGCTATCTGTAATATATTATTCTTTTTCTAATGAGTGGCACTGGTAGCATCAGAGTTCCATTTTCTAGGACTAAGCCCAAACCACACTGTGTTTGGGGAACATTTTCAGCAGCAGTAACAAAAAATCTCATCTTCTGACTTTTTACATTACCATTTATTGATCAATTACTCATCACATAGCCAAATGAGATTGGCTGTGTCACACAGCAACAGTTCACTTCATGAACCCTGATTGGCTGGAATTATCTATGTAACTAATTTAGAAAGCATTGTCCTTGCTCTCACTTGGTTTGGTTTGCCCACAGTGATGACACTACATACCCAAATATCACTAGCTACATAGCATTATGTTTTTATGTAGTTCACCATGTAATCCTTGATTGCCTGAGACTGTCCATCTGATTACATCAAGGGGAAGGAAGAAACTATAAATGGGGAAAGTGATACTGAAGCAATATCAAACCATGATACCAAGCAAGTCAAGTGGGGTGGGTGGGGGTTAAGTTGAAAGTGATTTTCGGGAAATATTTATTACCACCCTGACATTCTTACTAATCCAGAAATTGAAATAGGAAAATGTTTGGCACAGCCTGTGAGTTATGATCGCATGACAACTTTAAAAAGAGCTATGTATCTTTTTATGAATTACAAAGAGGGATACTTCACATGTGTCACTTTAAAAAAAGTGTGAGAAAAATCATGCAAATAGGGCATGGTCAGATTTTTGTGCATATGGCTCAGTTGACATGAGACTAAGTGGTGGTTAGGTGGAATTGGTTCCACATGTTTACTTTGCTGTTCAAGCATCTCCCTAGACCTAGAGCATAGTTGGCATACTATCATTGGCTTTCAACCAGAACTGGGAAATTGATCAAATCCCTCCAGTCCTTTGTACCTTAATTGTTACACATTTTGCCATTGTATTCAAAAACATGTCATGAATTTGTGAATCGCTGGGGAATGCTGTACCCAAACTAAGCAGGCATTTGTAAAAAGCTTTTGTTGGTCCGTAAACATAAATTAAATTATGCTCATTTGCAAAGTGGTGTGATTAAGAACACAGAAAGAAAGATGGTTTAAGTGTTTCAAGATTGTGAATAATCTTCCTCAAACTGAAGTTTTGTTCCAGAGGGAGGAGAGCTTTGAATAATGCTCTCTCTCAGTTCCATGATTGAGTACTGCTGTGTAGGAGATGCAAAGTGAAGTCCTTAAATCAGGCCTGAATTGCTTGTCCCAAACCAGCCAGAGGTTGATAATACGGTGGACATTCTAGGAAATGGGGGGGGGGTCTTATTTCATTACTACTTTGTTCACACTTTCCAAAACATTGGGTGAACTGAAACATATGGTACCTATCATTTGAAATTCACACTTCTTCTAATTTTGTGATTCAGTTTACCAACTGCTCAAAAAATGTCTTCAAAAATGTGTGTATTAGGGAAACGTGTTCATTAAAGTGCATATATTTATGAAAATAGCATATCATGCATTGGATATGGAGGAAACTGCTTACAAAAATGCAGGGAGAAATTTGCACTAAAATTCTGACAGATTTACTTGTGGATTTCTTTTAAAAAGCAGAGTGATGCAGAAATGTGGAGAACTGAATTTAAGACCAGAAAAAATGAGAAACAGCAAAATTGAAATTGAAAAATTGATCCACCTCGAGTGGCCACTTTTGCACCAGTAAGAAACAAAACCGTGGGCATTGCTTTGTTATTTAAAAAATGCATATGCTAATTTTTTAACTATAGATGCAAATTTTGAAATTTATATCATTTAAATTGAAATACAATACATCTCAAGGAAGACTGTAACCAGTTAAACCGCGTGCAGGCTGCTGTCCAGGTCCTAAATCTTGATGGGTAAGTGGATAGGTAACTTCAAGGCCTCTGTTACACTGTCTTCATCCGAACTAGACTTGGACCAGACAATCCATGTCTTCAAAAGGAGGACTCACCTCTGTAATGTAGGGCCCATGGTCACCCTACACACTGGCCGTCTACATTGGCCCATTGGGGGCCATATGCCTGCACTGCCCAGGGTGGGTGTGCTCCCGAGGGGGGCGTGGCGTGGAGGGTGCCCTCCCAGGCATGGGATAGCTGCTCGGGTGCCTGGAGCAGCACGCATGCCCTGCAGCCGAGAGCAGAGCCAGCCGCCCACGGGAGCAGAGCGAGCTGCTCACAGGGACGGAGTGAACTGTCCATGGCAGACATTCAGTGTGCCACCTGCCCATGACTCCCAAGCCTCCCCCAAGCTGTGAAAACAAAGAGGGAAGGCGGTGCAGCTCTCCCCCTTACCCAGATGGCTCGGAGTAGGCTTGGGAGTCGTGGGTAGGTGGCGCACCGAATGTCACCCCCCTCAGTGAGGGCACCCAGGGCGGTCTGCCCCCACCCTCCTTCCTGCGCCCCTGCATTGGGGGCTCAAGAAACCTGTTTTTCTGCCTCTCTGGCACTGCTAAAATAGGGAATGTTGTTATCTTTACACATTTTCCCTATCTGAAGGAGCCCAGGGTGGCAAACAGCAAAGTAATAAAGGCAATAAAATTCAGATAAAACAAAAACATATATATTAGTCAGCAACAATTTAGAACATCTAAAAAAGTTTTTTTTAACACCTGAACAGGTTGCAATACATAAAGCTATGTACATCTTGTGTTCAGGTCTACCACCACAAAGCCCTAGTTTCAGAACTTTCAAACCTTTCTCCTGCACACATGCTGTCAAATTCCTTTCAAATATGATTTCAATAGCTGCGCCTCTGTTAAAGCAGATCTATTTTACCCTGTGTCTTTAGTTGTTGAAAACACAATTGAGACTAAATATGACTTTCCCGCTGCTGCCACCACTGAGATTTCCAATCGTCTTAGACTTGTTGTTCCTGTTGGAATTCAATAGGGTTTTAGTTGCCAGGTCACCTCATGTACCGTTCGCAGCCTGACTTCCACGAAATTTGGTTCAGGTAGGAACAAGAGCTTAGCTTTTCTTGATTTCTGCCTTCCCTGCCAAACAAGAAATGCTACCGATAATGAATGTTTGGGTGAAATCGATGGATGCCTTAAAGCACTGAGGCATCTGCAATCCCTTTATTTCCTTGCTTTGTGTCAGATCTTGAAGTGTTTACACAAAATGTCTCATTGACAACAAAAATAGGAACGAGAAAAATACAATAGTGGCAATGTTATAACTCGCCATAACAACTAACCACTGTTTTCACAAAAGAAAATGGCGTAATAGGGCAAATTAGTAAAGGCGCTGCAGGAGCAACTACGTCACAGTTTGCATGCTGTGGTAGTATCCTAAAGTCACCTCCAAGATCTCACACTGCAGCCTCTGGCAATCATGTTCTTATCAGGACCGCAGCACGTAGGTTTAACCCTTCTAGGTGTGCCATTCGCCAGGAAAATTATTGACATGCCCTGGTTTTCGGGTAATAAAATGGCGTCGGGGGGATTTTTGCTGAACCTTCAAAATGTCAGGGGAGCATGATGGAAAAAGCAGCAGAAACAACTCCAAAAGTTTAAAATAAATATTTTGGGAAGAGGTTTTCCCAGAAATGTTCAACATTGTATGATTGTTGTCCCCAAAAAGCTCAAAACCTGGTTGGTTTCAATTTAGGGTCTTCCTAAACAAAAAAGCTCAACAATTCTGCAGGTGAATGTGGCCCTTCAGATGTTGCTGTTCTGTAACTTCCATCATGCCACTGGACAGGCTGATTGGGGCTGATAGGAACTGGAATCTAAAAGCATCCACCCAGGTGCTTCTACTTGGGGAAACAGGGTCAGCAACCAAATGCAAAACTATTGGCTGAGTTGCTTTTGTGGGTAGGTGGTTCATCTGAACTGCAAGATGGTTTTGGTTCTGTATGTTCAGAACAGGGTTACACCTAGAACTCTAAAGAACTCCAGCTCTGGCTAGAAATAAATGCTACCTTATTACATATCACAATTTCATTTTAGAAAGGTTATTAAAGTGGTTTACAACCTATATATTAAAAACCACATAAAATTAAAACCACAGATCATCTGCTAACTATTAAAAAAGATGTTTTCTTAATTGTCTGCATAAGCCTAACCTCATGGGAAGTTTTCCAGCAAATGTTTGAAGGTTAATTAGAAAATACTCTAAACTGAGGGGAAATAATAAAGTTTGCAGTTGAAAAGAACAGTGTGGATTTCTCTGGATGAAGGTCTTGTATAAGTGTGCAGGAATCACTTTTGTTTCTACATTATGAGGCAACCTTGCGACCAGCGGTGCCTCATAATGTAGAAACAAAAGTCAAATGTGGAATGTTTTCACATCATTATCATTGTCATCATCACTATTACTGTCTAATAGTTGCAGAGAAAAGATTTCTAACCTATACTTTACTGGTGTGTGTGTGTGTGTGTGTGTGTGTAAACTAGCTTACTATGCAAATAGAACATTTACTTTTGTGGTTCCGCTTACTTTTGGTCTTAAAATTTGATGCTTCTATTCCCACTCACCCATGGCCTCTGGCTACCAATTTGTTTAGAGAGTAATTATTTTTTTTTTATAAAAATTTTTATTAAGATTTTTTACAGATACATATTTAACAAACAGAATAGGTTTCATAACATCCTTTCATTCTATTGTGGACTCCCTCACGTCTCCCGCTTCCACTTCATCATTAAAAACGAATTTTTCCAAGCAAATTATCATCGTGTTTATGATCTTAAGTGCAGTATTTAGATTAAACTCAAATAAAAAATTATAATTTAATGGTAGACAGTTATTTCTGCTCTGGCTTCCTTGTTAGGATTCAACCAAATTACAGTACTTTTGTAAATAAATCTTAAATTTCTTCCAGTCTTCTTCAACCCTCTCCTCTCCCAAGTCGCGGATTCTGCCAGTCATCTCAGCTAGTTGCATATAGTCCATCAGCTGCATCTGCCATTCTTCCAGTGTGGGTAGATCTTGAGTTTTCCAGCTCTTAGCAATAAGTATCCTTGCCGCCGTTGTAGCATACATAAAAAATGTTCTGTCCTTCTTTAACACGTTCTGGCCGACCATGCCCAGAAGGAAGGCCTCTGGTTTCTTGGTGAAGGTATACTTAAATACCTTTTTTAACTCATTATATATCATTTCCCAGAAGGCCTTCACTTTAGGGCAGGTCCACCAGAGGTGAAAGAATGTTCCTTCATTTTCCTTACATTTCCAACATTTGTTATCAGACGAATGGTGTATGTTTAGAGAGTAATTAGGCCAACTCCAAGGGTTTTTTTTTTTACTAATACAGCTTCCCACCTGTTTTAATGCAACACTAAAAGGACTTATGATAACCTTGCATCTATTGTGCAGCCTTAAATAAAACATTGATAAGAATTTAATAAAATATAGGTCAAGATCTACAGTTAGCTATAAGTGAAGAGTTAACATCAGTGTTTCAGTTAATTGCAAAATAACCATTCAAAATTTACATTCAAACTGAGGTCTCTTATTCCAACAGTATTATAGTTGAAGCAGTAGAGATTCCAAATTAAGCTGCTTAAAAGCACAAAGGACAAGTGGTGAGAATGGCTTTGAAGAGGCATTGTGAATAGATAAATATGAACCATAAATTCTAAAAAGATTAATGCATCCCTTTTGCCTTCCACCATGAGCTTTTAATTGGGTTTTTTCGTTTTTGTTTTGCTTTTTTTGTATTGCAAGAATAATTTCAAGGGGGGGGGGTTAGGTTATCTTTTAAGGTACTAGCTGCAGAAGTAACCAGTTTCTGTATTTTGTGATGCAGTCTTATCTATCTAAAGCTAATTTGTGCTTCTGGATTGAGGATTTGCCAGAAGAAATAAATAACATTAACAGGTTATCAGGTACTCCTGGAGGAAAGACGACTTTGATCATGCAAACTGTCACTGAGAAACCCATGACCAAAATTAGAAAGTTATCTTGCTCGCTAAGGGTGCCTGTCACAACAATGAGCTTTGAAATACTGACATTGAACACTTACGCTGTGGGAAACCAGAGCTTGCCCTAGGATAAATAGTGCCATGAGTGGCAGGACCTTCAGGACCCCCCTATCATTATTTTTGCAGTGGTTCCAAGTTGTTCTGCTTGTGCAGGATTGCAGATCTTAGTAGTCTAATGAGTCTGACTGCTCCTTGACATTCCCAGCAATGTCAGTGAAAAGTCACCCTTTCTTACTACAGACAATGTAAGTCAACAAAAAATGAACTGACCTCCATGGCCCCATTAGCCTAATGGCCAATTTGCTCATCCATAAGGCCAGTCCACTTGCAAATAGATGTTGCTGGACTGCAGCTCCCATAATCCCTTTCCATTGGCCATGCTGACTTGGGCTTATGGGAGTTGGAGTCCAACAACATCTGGGTGCCACAGATTCCCCATCCCTGCATAATAGATAGTAATTGCTCAGAACAAGTCTAGAATCTGCCCTTAAAGAATCGGTATCTTTCTAAGCCCAGTTGTAAGATGCAATCATCTTCTGGATGAGGAGGGGAGCTAGCCATTGATGGAAAAGAACCACCTAAATGCAAACATGGGGAGAATTGGGTAGAGACTGGTCCAGAAGCAATTTGCTAACCAACCTGAACATCCTCTGTACTGCCAGTCTGGGGACATCCACCCACTTCCAGTGAAAGGGGGCCTGTCAGTTTTTCTACCTCCAGCTGGCTCCCCAACCCCAGCTGATTGGTTGGCTGCATTGCTCTTGTGACATTTTACTTGTTTTGCAGATACATGATTTGCACACATATGAGCATTAGGTCTAAGCTGCAGCAGAAGGAAGAATGTGTTTGTCTGTGCATCAGTCACTAGCCTGCATGCATAAAATTTGAAATGGCCAGCACTATTGCATAAAAATAGGACTCCTAACAGGCAACTGTCCTCCCCCCCCCCCAAGTCATTTGATGTGAAAGGAGGTTCCTGGCGGAAGAAAAATTTGAAAGCCACTTACTTAAACCACTTACTGGGCCGTACGAATTTTTACAAAGTACTATTATTCCTTCCTAAAGTCCTCAATGAAAATTTTTCATACAGACTTTATAGCTTACCAAGTGTTAATTCTTTTACTAGAAAAGAAACCCTCACCCTTATGTCAGACTAGACTGGTAGCATAGCTCTCTGCTGCTATGGCAACAGATAATTTAGGTCTGATTTGCATGATCCTGGGGTGAATTAACTGGTGCAGAGATCTATTCCAGTTCTGCTGCTTCAATGATTTGAAGTCCCACAAGAATTTGTAGTGTCTGGGATATGAGTTATAACTGAATAATTCACATTTTAACAATGCAATCCTTTGCACATGTACGGAAAGTAAGTCACGTTAAGCTCAATGACATTTACTCACAGGTTAGAGTGTACAGCTTCAGTAACATTAGTTATTACAAACACTTGCCTTTTTGAAGCAACAACTCTCAAAGATGTACTTTTTTCCTGAATAAATGGCACTGCACATACATCATTTTGTATTGCGCCAATGTAGTGTGGCCAGATGAAAAATATGGCAGGGATCCTGCACTGTAGCATTTCACAAGGCATAGCTTGCATGGCTATTAAAGGTGCAAGAGCCCTTTCCTCTTTTTCCCCTGGGCACTCTAAGCCAATGACAAACATAAGCCCTTGAAGATGCAAGTTTCTTTCCCACCCACCTCCCACCAAAACCATGAAAAGATAGTGTTGTTTTAACATGGGGGGAAATTAAACCTAATCTAGGTCATGTCTTGGAACTCCTTTTATGATCTTATCCACTTAACAATGACAACCCACGAAGTAAGTTGGAAAATATAAATGCGCCACTCCCTTCTGTGCTTCGTTGCAGCAGTTTGATGTCTCATATATTTTGCAGTCTCTTTTTTCATTGGACAGTTTTTCCCTACCACCTGATTCCTTGTGCTATAAACAGAGTTTTCATTGCCTGCTGATACACAATAAGATACATGATCTCATGCATTCCACACAGGAAAGCATAATAGCTTTCCTGCCTGAAATGCGGTCAGTCAGTCTGTGCAAATCAATGAATAACAACTAGCACCCCGGAACACTCACTAAATATATCAATATCATAATGAGAACAATGCCACCAGCCATGAAAAAGGGGACTCATTTGCTGCCGGGTTATATAGAAAGCCACAGCTTTTTAGCTTACACAATCCAACACATCCAAAGCAACCATGGATGGAATGCACATACGCACAAGTTGCTGTTGTTGTACTGAGAGATAATGGACTGGTAAAGCCAAATCATCGGAGAATCACAGTGCCTGCTGTGGCTGCAGAGACTGGTATCTTGTAACTGCTGCCTCCCATGTTGTTTTTGTGGCATTAGCACAAAAGAAGTGACCTTTCTGGGGCTCAAGCCTGGGCTGCCCAGATGACAAGACTCTCCACCTCTCGGCCTTGCTGGTGTGATCCAAAGGAAAGTGGAGCAATACATTTGGCACCAGCTTGGCTGCCAGAGCTGCCAGATGGAGGCATAGAATTATAGAACTGTAGAGCTGGAAAGAACCATGAGGATCATCTAGTCCAGCCCCTTGGCAATGCACAAATATGCAGCTGCCCCATAGGGTTGCCATATTTCAAAAAGGGAACATCTAGACAGAAAGGTTGTTGAGCTTCTTTTGGCAAAGTTGTTGTCAAACCTGCAATTTGGGCATTATTGGCACCACGCTCTCACCGACTGAGCTATCCAGAAACCCCCCTCATACAAGACACCATCCAACCGTCTTAGCAACCTCACTCCAGATTTGTGTACAATTTACTCCTTTGTATTTTCTTCTCTCGAAGATGTCCCACAAGGCAGTGGGTACAGGCTTTTCCTCAGGGTTTACTCTTGAAGTCTTTCTCTTGAATGAGTATAGCTGCAAGGCGGCAGAGGCTTGGGTTGAGAGCTTTCCTTCTCCTAGATAGACTACATTCCCAGGTTGATGAGCCCCATCTACCCCTCACTGGGGTAATCAAAATATAAGCTTATGGAGCTTATAGTGCAGGGATTGAGGGCCACACGTTCTCCATCCCTGCACTATAGATAACAATTGCAGTGTTCCATTGATGATACTCCATCTCGTGGCTTGCTTTACGTAGACAAAGTGGCTGTGGTCTGGGATGATGGGCTACAGAACAAATAAGATGACTGTGGCAGTCAGAATGAGCTCATTGGGTACTAGTTAACTAGGCCTGCATCCCAGAAGTCCTATAACTGTTCTGAGAATGCTAACAGGCCCTGTTCACTTAAAGAACAGTTCACACAATTGTTCCCACCTCCACTAAAGTCTACTAAGGCTATATGATGATTAGGAGAAGAAATCAAAATGTGTGTCATTGACAGGACGACAAAGAGCTATTTAAAGGCAAGATTGAACCATTTTGCTGCACAATACCTTCTGGGCAACTTTTTTGTAAATTAATAACACCATTTGTTTCTGTAGAATGAGAACTATTAAAAGCAGCAGCAGCTTAGCATCAATATGCTAAAGAATAAGAATGACTTAGTCTGCTTCACTTACTCCTAGTTTGGCTGAAAGCTACCTTCCTACTGGGAAAACGTTTTCCCTGCACTGATTTTAAATATTCCAAATAGGGAGGCCTCCTGGGAGACTATTAAATAGTCAAATATATCTCTATGTAAATAGGATTTTTTTCCATACTTGTCAGTTTATATGTCTTCCTCTTATTCCATAATTCCTTTCTAACCACCCTACCATTTACATTTGCATTATCTGTTATTTAGAGGGTATGGGGAGAAGATGAGAATAATTGTTTCTATGTGTTTTTCTTCTTTGTATGTGTCTGAGTTAGGCAATCTGTTACCCTAGATCTACAGATACTATGGCAAAAATTACTGTGTTTTGGCAGCTATTATTCTGCGGAAGGAGGGGCAAAGAGAGTGTCGTTTACATAATACACAATAACACTCATGAGTATGGCAGCTCCATGGCAGATAGACAGGAGCTTGTCAAAGATCCAGGTTTGATGGGAAACAAATAAGATTGCTGCCACAGCTAGCAGGCAGCAGGGAAGACAGTCACCAGAAAACTGAGCAGAATCAAAATAGGGTAGGCAACCCACCTGAAAGCAGTTGTGCATAAGTTCCCTGGAGTGATTATCCTTGAGTGGCTCCACTCCCATTTATTCCTTTAGTGTTTACTCAAAACAACCTTTAGATGTATACAGCCTAGAATAATGGGCACCATGTTTACCTTTTATTATCATGGACCAACAGGTGCAGTCAAGGTCTAATCCAGGTCTAACCCTCCTACTGCCATTTTACGTATCAAACAGTGTTTCATATATAATGATGTACTTAAGATTCTCTGCTGCAGAAAAAATGTGCTCAATACAAAGAATATCCTTTACTCCTACCTGAGTTGTCCACACACTGACTCACTTTCTCCCAGAGGCTAACTGGCCCATTCACTATCTTTTCACCTGTTTACAACTAGTCCTATATTACTACCCTATAATATAATATGAGCAATTCTGTATTAAAAAGTGCAATGAGGCAAATGGAAAAAATCAAGGAAATCATAGTATTGTGTATGCTGGGTTCAATATAACACTTCTACTGACTTTTAGACCAGCAGATTGTCTTAGACAAGCCATTATCCTTCATATATCTTAACTTTAATAAAACTGGAAGTAATGGTGGTGGCATTTTGAACAGATTACAAATATAATGTAGTGCTGTGCCATTCTAATTAGCACCAGCACAAATAATGGCAATTTTAACTTTATTCTTTGTAGACGTGTGTTTGTATGCATCAGGGAAGGAATCCGTTTGACATTAGGGATGGAATTGATTCTACATATCCTGCCAATGTTTAATTATATTTTCCTCATATGATTACATTGTGGAAAGGAAACAGAATTGTGTCCTTGAAAAACAACAGCCTTTAAACTATGATGAATCAGATGAGTTGGAAAGATCACAAAACTGTGCTTGGTACAATACGACTGCACTACAGGTCTTTCTTTCCTTGTAACAAAGAGCAAGAGAGAGAGAGGGGGGGTACAGTTCCCACTTGGAGATTAAAGCATGAATTCTAAGCCTCCACCCACAATGCATTTTGGAAGGCTAAGAGAGAAGCATTGCTGTCTGTTTCCCAGCTATGATGATCCAGAAAAAAATAATCCTGATCTGCATGCCATCAATGTCAATGAAAACATAGGGGCTAAGTCAGCCTTCTTTCTTTTCACAGTTGCCCCCAGACTGCATGGGATTTCAGATACAAGCTTTCATTAACTGTACTTATTTTTATCAGGGCTTTTTTTTCAGCTGGAAAACATTGGGAACTCAGTTCTGGCACCTCTCAAGTAGGCTCCATTGCCATTCTACGAGAACAAGGGAGGCATTCATGGTGAGTTCTGGCACCTCTTTTTCCAGAAAAATAGCACTGATTTTTATTATCTTTAATATGTATGGCAGTTTGGGTTTTATTTTGTTTTTCTTTTTTACTAAGTACTAAGTGTCACATTACTACATATAACAAAGTAAACAAGGATTACGACTCATGCTTTAAGCTGCATAAATGTGATTCATCGTATTACAACTCATGCTTATTTTAATTGTACTGACCCCTGTACCTGTCTTAGGGATTGTAACTGATAGTATGCATATTGTCAAAATAAACATACATTTAAGCCTATTGATTTTATGTTCCTGTGGCGCAATGGCCATGACAAAACATGGAAATAGTACAAGAACAAATCGGTAGCAAATCTAGACTCCTGCTGGGACAAACACAAGGGATGCAGGAACATTTCTGTAATAATAATCCTATTAATATATATCACTAATAATTCTGAATATAAAACAAGTTTAACAAGAACATTAAAATACTATTGTGGGTAGTCCTCTTTGTAGTCCATGGAAGACAGCTTTAGAAAATGGCAATATTTTTTGAGCTGCTCAGGGTGACAAAGGATGAATCCAAGACATATTTCCATCCACAATTCCATATGCTATCTGTATAGATCATAAAATTGGAGCCTATATTTCATTTGATTGCTTATAGGTTGTTAATGTAACTATCACAATTCTCTGCAGTCACTTTCTATTTTGATGCAGCAGTTTGTCTCTCTTAGAGCTTATCCTTTCTTTTATATTCTGTTGGAAGCAGCCCATACTGAGACACATTGAAACAAACACAATCAAATTCAAAATCAATTGAATGGCTGAAAAATCAGAGTTAATTGCATATCCCGGGATTACACAGGCCTGAAACAGGTAGTATAGAAGCCAGCTGCAGAAACATAATACAGCTTTTCTGCTTCATTAAATTCAATTTAGTCAGTTATTCTTCATCTATTAACAAGTGAGTTATCTCAGTGTTTTAATTCATTGCAGAACTCAGATAATCAGTAAATCGTAAATAACAGTTCATCAAGCTACTTAGCAGCAGCCCCAGCCTGAATTATCTGATCATTTCTCAAAGTGTGCACTTCACAATTATACTTGGCACAATAGGCCCAGCCTTGGCCTCTACAAAGGTTTCATAGAGCAGACACAACGTTCTCTCCACCACAATTCCTGCACTTCCAGCTCTTGATTGAGTCAAGGGCTCTCCAGGCACACATGCGAATACTATAGCAGCAGCAGCTGATGGCAGTCTTGACGCTGCCAGATTCTCTCTTTGACCCTCCGTCCCTCCCTCCCTCCCTCCGGAGTTCATTATCCAGCCCCTTTTGTCAATGACATAGAAATTTTCACATAAGCAACAGAGATACCCAATCACACAAAGTCTTCCTGGTGTTGAAGAAAATGAGGAAGCTGCTAGTTGCATGAACTTCATAATCCATGCTGTGACAGAGCTGTTTGCCTCTGCAACAGGGAAGCTTTCTTTTCTTGCCTGAATCTCTCACTATATCATTCTACGCATTCTTACTGCCATAAAACATCCAAATTTAATTAGCCCAGAAGAAACACCATGGTGCATCTGCAACAGCGAAAACGGATAACTTGCCCCAGCTGTAACAAAACATGCCTCTCCCGTAATGGTTTCTACAGCCACATCTTCCAACAGTGTGTCTTCACCCACAAAGTTGCAGTCCTCCATTGTCTCCCGAGGCAGATGGATGCCAACCAGGAACCCAGACGCCTATGATAAAATTCAGCTGTCTCCCTAAAGCCTTTGTGTGTCTTCCCAATTCCTACATATGAGGCAAAGTGAAGGACAAAACAAGTTTATTTACCCTCTATGGCCACTAGTGCTGGAGTAAGCCTGATGTACTAAAAGAATCAAGTACTACATTCACTATCATCTGCTCAACGGTGCAAAGACCAGAGGCCTGACTCTAAGAACAGCCACAGTTTTCAGAACAAGGGGATGGGCATGGTAAAGGAAGACTGGAGGAAAAGATTTTTAAAGGCTCAGTTATTGTTATTTTCAATCATTTAGCTTGCATGCCATTTTATATTTCAGCAAAACTCTAAGTGATTTACATTTCTTAACAAAGATCATTGTAAAAGAAAAATATGATACAGATTCCACATTTACTGCTACTACTATTATCATTAATTCCACATTTGAACAATAAATCTCAAAACAATGTACATAAGTAAAATAAATGTACATAAGCAAAATAAAGAAATACAACAAAAGCAAACCATAGAATTGTAGAGTTGGAAAGTCCAATTCCCTGCAATGCAGGAATCTCAACTAGATCAACCATGACAGATAGCCATCCAACCTCTGCATGCAAACCTCTGCAGTGTGTGGCCCATGGGTTCTGTGTCAAAGTACTCTTGTGGCCCACTTGGTATGAAAAGTTGGGGGGCCCTGCTATAAACTGTTCTGGGCAACAGCTGCATCTTTGTTATCTGTGTGTCTAGTATAGTGGGTGCTGGATCCTCAGTTAATCTAATTATAAATAGGAATTGTATAACATATCCGTACTATGGCTATAATATACACAGTACAATGACGTCCAGTCATTGTACTGAACATTATTGCTGTTTCCATTATGTCTGCAGAGTTAACACTGTTGGGATACTGCCAGGGAGACGAAGCCATCAGGCAGGCCTTCACGTCATCTCCGGACAATCTCCCAGTCTCCCGTTGGAACAGTATCAGTCAATTAGTGACACGAGCCTCAGAGACATATCAAGACTCGTGCACACCCTTTTTAGCAGTCTCCACAACAGAAGATTCAGACAGAAGAGCATATTTACAGCTTTATTCAACGTAGATCAGAACAAAGGAAAAACATGACTGCTTGCCTCCATGTCCAAGAAAACAGCCGGAACAAAAGCTATATACAAAACGGAAACTCCCAGTGAGCAGGAAGTAAACAGGCATGTGACACACAACAATCATGCCTGACCATTTAAGGTGGAACAGAACTATATCCTAACAAACACACGATGATATCTGTTAGTTTTCAGGCTTCTTTAACATTATGCAACTATTGAATTCTCCAGGAGACATGCATTAGGCTGTGGGTTTGGATATTAAACCAATGCTGTTGTAGCATTGAACATTTAGTGAAATAAGGTTCCCTGCTTTACACTTACTGACATTAAGTACAAATTATGGTTGTTCCCGATTTGCAGCATGCTGTGGTTGTTTGTACTGGCAGTGACTGCTCTGTTGGAAAAGTGATTTTGGAACTGTGAGAGTGGGGGGGGGGGGTTCATTGTAGGGAATGGGAAAGAATTTGGCTCCCAAGAAGTTGTCGATATTTCATTTTGGTATTCGGCAATATTTGTGGAGGTATCTGGCACTGAGCAGGGGGAGTCGTGTTTTCCTTCATTTTTAGCCTTCAGTTTTGGGTATGGAGGCTGAAACTATTAAAAGGTAGAAAGGGCCTTTGTGGGGAAGTATAAATGGTTTTTGACTGGTCAAAGCAGATTGTCCCTACTGAGATGAAAATGCAACACATCTCTACCCTTGACAAGTATATAAAATTTTGATGGTGATGGGAATGTGTCTATTTGGCTTCCCAATGCAAACGTTCAATTCGATTCCTCTAAAGCTCTTGATGAAGCAAAAGGCTCACTTGGAGCTATCCATGGTGCTGTAATCAGCAACCTGCCTTTCTGTCTGGACTCCATAGAACTAAGCTGAATGGTTCAAAACACTATGCATTTACCAACTTACACACATTTATGCAATCACCATCCTTTTGGCCCTACTTGAACCTAGTTTAGAGTCAGATCAAATGCCCTGGAAATCCAGGGTCCCTAGTCTTTTCTCCCAGAACTTGTCCGCTGGCAAAATGACTGAGTTGCTTCAAGGGTGCTTTAAGCACAATTGATCTTGTATGCTTTACTTTTTCTTTATATCTATTGTTGTTATATACAGGGTCTTTTAGTTCCATAACAGTGAACAGAGAACTAGCAGATAAGGTTCACTGGATGGGAAGAATCTTTGTAAAATCTGGATTCAAAAAATCAACCTGAACCTGGGAAAAGCATGTACAGCAAAAGAGGGGCCTATGCGCTTTTCAAGGGAAAAATAGGAAGCCACCATAACCGCCTTATAACCAAAGGGACAGTGAGAAGATGCCCTCTGAGGCTTCTTGCTGCCAGAGGAAAAGATTACGGGTATCATTGCACCCATTGCACCAATTTGGTGACCTCTGATTTAGAGAAGTGTCTTAATCCCTGCCAGTTTGTGCTGTGGGGTACAAAGTCCTACATCTTCCCTCCACTGAATTAATGCCTCAATAAGAATTCTCCTGGAAGCTTCACTTCTTGTGCATGAGGAGTGGAGACCCTAGAATGGAGCATCAGAGTCATATCAGCTTCCCTGATTGGCTCTACATATACCATTGTATGCCATGTATAATCAATCGATCTAGAGTAGGTTCCTCAGTAGCCTTTTTTTCTCCAGGCTTCAGTAGATCAGCACAGAAAGAAGCATGATCGCACTGTTGATAAAATATACCTTGCATAATATGGCGCATTTGTGGCAGTAAATTTATTCAACACCTCCACATGCAGGTTCTTGGCAGTGGTTGTAAAGGAGAGGTACACAGGCTAAAGCATCTGACTGAGGGAAAAAGCATGAAAGCAGATGGTGCTCCTCACTGAAATACTCTCACAATGACAGAATAAACACTTTTGCAATAAAAAGAACATAACAAAGATCACAGAGATGAATTCCCAATTGGGCAGAGATAATATATTAAAAGGGACATGGGTGGCGCTGTGGGTAAAACCTCAGTGCCTAGGACTTGCTGATCGTATGGTCAGCAGTTCGAATCCCCGCGGTGGGGTGAGCTCCCGTCGTTCGGTCCCAGCTCCTGCCCACCTAGCAGTTCGAAAGCACCCCTAAGTGCAAGTAGATAAATAGGGACCGCTTTATAGCGGGAAGGTAAATGGCGTTTCCGTGTGCTGCACTGGTGCTGGCTCACCAGATGCAGCTTCATCACGCTGGAAGTGTCTTCGGACAGTGCTGGCTCCCGGTCTCTTGAACGAGATGAGTGCACAACCCTAGAGTCGTACGGGCAGGGGTACCTTTACCTTTAATATTTTAAAAAACCCAGTGAATTATTAAATCATGACAACACCAAACAACCACTGAGTGGAGAGAGCTTTTTGCTTACAGCCTAAAGATGAACAAAGCTGAGGCTCAAACTACATGTGCAGCCTAGTCTTTCAGACAAACTGCAATTTCACACATATCTATTCAGAAGTAGGTGCACCAGTGCAGGGTAATGGCAAGAGTGTTGGACTAGTATCTTGGAGACCAGAGTTCAAATCCTCACTCGGGCATGAAGCTCGCTGGTTGACCTTGGGCCAATCTCTCTGCCTAACATATTTCACAGGGGCTGTTATGGGGATTAACTAAGGAAGAGGAAAGCCATGCGCACCACTTAAGCAACTAGGAGAAAAAGTCGGATAGAAATGCAATAAAGAAGTCAAAATAAGTTCATTGGGACTCATTCTCACTTAAGTGGGTATGGAATTGCAGTCACATCCAGACTCTTTGTCTTTACCGCATCTCACGTCTATCTTTGTGAGATAGACTTTTCAAGTTCTAGACATCTACATTGCCCAAAGTAAAATAAATCACTTTACACAAAACTCATTGGCTACCCTGTAAAAATAGATTTGGTTATCATGATTGATCTGTGCTAAACATGCTTTTTGTTCACTTATGTAATGTCCTGCTCCACTGCTTCTTTTCTCAATGAGCTGCTTTTGTCTTGAGTTGCTATGTTCAGTTGCTCCAAACAACAACAAAACTTTAAACAAAAAATCATTTTACCATTTTAACTTTCTTTCTAAGTTAGGCCACTCTTAAGAGTTGGAGCCCATAATAAGCAGCTTACAGAATAAAATAGAATACAACAAAACATAGAAACAAAACCAGCAATGAGTAATAAAGCAACAAGTAGCCTGAAATTGTTAAAATCCAACACCAAGGTATGACCAAAATCATCCATCCAAAAAGCATACCTCAAGAAAATGCCAAGGAAAACAACTGCCTCTTCAGAGCCTTCTGAAAGGCCTGTAGTGATGGGGTCTGCTGGACCCCAGATGGTAAGGCATTCAAAAAATGAGGTGCCACTGCAATTTATCTACATATTCATACAGAATTTCATCCCATGGTAGCTTTTCAATAGCAGAAATCACTTCCCTCACACAAGTCAGGCATCCACTTTTGCTTATTTCTCCTACACATTTCAGCCCCCTCGCTTGCTAATAAGCTGCCCCAGGACCTAGAGGGCCACCCAGAGCAGAAAAATGATGTTGCATGGAGGGTTGCAGTAAATAGGGGCAGTCAGAGAAACTCAGCTGGCCCAACTTGCACAAGCAGAAGTGCACACTTAATTAAAGGAGCAGGAGCAATTGTTATCAATCTGTGGGAAGGGTCTTAGCCACACACCCCTGAAAATTCCCCCTGTACTGCTATTAGAGTTAGGTAAAAAATAGCCTTATTGCTACTAACTCTCATGCTCTGCAATTGTGGCTGGTCTGTCTGGCCTCTATACAACTGCTGGGAAGCAACCAATATAATTGATCCTATTTCTAACACCGAACAGTTGCGCAGCTGCACAAGCAATATTGAGCTGTATTCTGCTATAAACCTAACTGACCCTTTTGTGTAAACCATGGAGTTCCCTTTATTAAACACTAATTCTATACTACATAATTATCTGTCATTTATTATATGGCTGTAACCATGATTATCTGCATTTATCATAAACAGCCTACAATTACAATGGTTCAGCCATGGCAATTGCAGAAATGGCAACTCCTATTCCAGCCAAAAGCACTCTCAGTTCCCTTTGATTTGTCTCCAATGGAAATCATTCTTCTGTTGACACCAATGGGTCTTAACTGTGCCTATAATTTTGCACTCTGGAAGGTCTATGTAACCGAATAATTAAAAAGATGCTTTTGGAATTACAAATTATCTGACATGAAAAGAACGTTTCATATCACTTGTCTTTATGGATGACATTTGAATTTAATCCTCATTTACATTTGTGTTTAACTATACTAGCTTTACTTAGAAGCCTGTGGGATGTATTCCCTGGTAAGCGTGCCTAGGACTGCAATCTAAGGATTCATTCCACAATTCCACAAAGCATTGAGGATTGCAACCTAAAGCTGAAACCCTGTATGTAGTTACTTATGAATTTATCTTATTGAAATCTTTTTTTTTTTAAGAAAAATAATATTTTTTATTAATCACATCACATTATCCAAATCACATTGGATTATCCAAATCACATTAGTTTCAAATTATACAGCTGAATTTTAAATTTTGTTGGGGGTACCCATACATCAAGCTCCGAACGAGTCCAAAGCTCCGAACAAGTCCAAACATCACTTATATTGCTGCTTTAATTAAACAGTTCTATCCAGTTCAATCCAGATAGTCCTTTATTACTTTCTTCATCTTCTTGTTGTTATCGTATATTCCTTTCTTTACGATATCTGATAATTTTCACAAGCAGATTGAAAACAGGCATCCTCTGTGTGGGTTTTGTACTCTCCAAAGATCATATCGCTCAGGGACAGCCGCTGTGCAACGCTTCCATAAAAAAATTAATCTTCAATCTGTCCTTTACTTTTCTCAGACTTGCCAAGTAAATCAGGAGGCTCTGTCAAGTTAAGATTGCATTCCAACATTCCTTCTCATTCCAATGGTCCTGATTCTCCTTCCCCTGTCCTTCTTTCTCCGGCAAGCCTGTCTTGGCGAGACACCATTTTTTAACTGCGTCATAAAATTTTCCTCCGTTCTCACCGTTCACCAATCCTCTCTCCAGCTATAATCCATCCCACACAGTTCTTGAATTCCAGCTTGTGATTAGTGAAACACAACGCTCTTGTTTCTATCGGGGGTGGAGGGTTATTAATATCACATCATGCAAAGAAAAAAGGTTTTTTCCTCCCCCCCTCCCTTCACTCCAAACACACAGTCTCTTAATGGTGATTCATCAGAAGATTTACTTATCCGTCCGTCACTCCCGGTCACAGAGATCCATTAATCAGCAGTCTTAACTCTCGAGCGTTACTTGATATATGTGCTTCAGCTTCATTCCAATCGTATGTTTCCAATTATAATTCCGAGCTGAAGCTAACCAGCACGCGCTGATTGGAATCGGCGTCAGGAAGAACTGACTTCATCGAGGGCTCGTGCCTAGTGTCCGGCACCCCCATCTCTCGGATCAGTGGGTGCATTGTGGACACCGCTGGCAAGGCAGCCCCCCCATCTCCTTGGGGGGGGGGGTAGGAAGACTGCATACTTCCCATAGCAGCCTCTTAATTACCTCGTATGGGTCAGAGAGATGTTATTGTCGGCCATCTTCCAACGCACCACCTGGTGGCCCCCCCATATCTTATTGAAATCAATGGGATAGCTGATGAGCAAAGGGTACAGTACAGTGGTACCTCGGGTTACATACGCTTCAGGTTACATACGCTTCAGGTTACAGACTCTGCTAACCCAGAAATAGTGCTTCCGGTTAAGAACTTTGCTTCAGGTTGAGAACAGAAATTGTGCTCCGGCAGCGCGGCAGCAGCAGGAGGCCCCATTAGCTAAAGTGGTACTTCAGGTTAAGAACCGTTTCAGGTTAAGTACGGACCTCCAGAAAGAATTAAGCACTTAACCCAAGGTACCACTGTACTGCTGACTGCAGAGAACACAGGTGAAGCAGCACCCAGAAGGATCCTTGCCCTTGCCCAACAGCTGGTTTCCAGTGATGTCAACTGATAGGGACATGGGAAATTGCCTCACAAGCCAACTTTGGCCTCCTAGCAGGCAAAGATCACCCTGCAGACCAGAGTCTACCCTTGTTCTACACCCAGGATGATATTTCCTCCAATGAGGCCAGAGGAGGGAGGGAGGGGGGTGAAGGTTTGGCCCCTTCTTCTGGAAGCATCACTAGCTAATCATTTCTATAGCAGCATAACTATACTTGACCAAATCTTTTGTCAAGCAAAGAGGTGCTTAACAGCTTTGTTTAGGGTCATTAATGTAACAAAGAGACTGGTTTGACACTTCAGCACTTCCTCCTTCTGCAGAATCCCACCTTGCAGTTATAAAACCACAGGCTTGTATGGGACCACATATGGCATACAGACTAACTTCCCAATCCTATAACATACTCTCTTAATTAGAAGACAGATATGGGGGGGGAAAAACTTGATAGAAATGAAAAGCATTGCTGCTGCAATTAATGCTTATCAAGTAATAGTCATAACTGCCATTATCAGAATATATTTCTGTACCCTTCCTGCAGTTAATGTGATCTCTGCTATTTTCACACTTGATTTGCATATTAATTACCAGAGTCCCTCCAATTATTATACCTCGCTTGAATAACAATTTGTCAAAATATTCTATCAAGAAATGGGTGTATTTGTATAAGTTTTGCGTACTGTTCTTTCAGGGTGAGGTATGGAGTACACAGAAGACTCTTGGATCAAGATAGAATAATGAAAGACATCTATCAGAGGAGATTTTTTTTACATTTTGCATGCTTTTCTTCCTTCTGCAGGTTTGGTATATAGCAATGTGGCTTTGAATTCCAAATAGAAACATATGAAACTGCCTTATACAGAGTCCGATCATCAGTCCACTTAGCTCAATACTGTCTATTCTGATTGACAGCAGTGCGCCAAGGTTTCAGACAGGAGCTTTCCTCAGACTTATCTGGAGACACCAGGGATTGAACCCAGGACCTTCTTATACGTGAGGCAAATGCTCTTCCACTGAACTCGGTGGTCTCTCTATCTCAGTAATTTCATTCTGCTAACTTACTTTTTAAGGTTATATTGTACAAGGCATACAATTATCGGTTTCTGTTTCCCTCATGCCTACCTTCTGTATAGTGAACATTTACAAGCTTCTCCAGATTATCAAATACTCTTCTGGCATACCAAAAACTTTCAAGATGTTTCCCTTTGGAAGTAGATAAAGGTAAAGGTAAAGGTACCCCTGCCCGTACGGGCCAGTCTTGACAGACTCTGGGGTTGTGCGCCCATCTCACTTAAGAGGCCAGGGGCCAGCGCTGTCCGGAGACACTTCCGGGTCACGTGGCCAGCGTGACAAAGCTGCATCTGGTGAGCCAGCGCAGCACACGGAAACGCCGTTTACCTTCCCGCCAGTAAGCGGTCCCTATTTATCTACTTGCACTCGGGAGTGCTTTCGAACTGCTAGGTTGGCAGGCGCTGGGACCGAGCAACGGGAGCGCACCCCGCCGCGGGGATTCGAACCACCGACCTTTCGATCGGCAAGTCCTAGGCGCTGAGGCTTTAACCCACAGCGCCACCCGTGTCCCTTTGGAAGTAGATAAAAGAGCATTTAAGCCAATGGCTGAGCCTGAGCATGTTAACACAAGAGGTGGGCTGTCAGGAACTATTGCATTCCACCACCAGAATGTTTATTAAATTTGGACCTCTCCAATCAGTTATGCAATGCAATTCTGTTCAAGTGCACTCAGAAATAGGTCCCGCTGCATCTCTGGGTAAGTCCCATTGTATTCCTTGGTAGGTAAATTTAGGGTTATAGCCTTCATTACATTCTAGGGCTCTTTGCTTTCTTTTCTCTATTCTTTCTCCTGTCCTTTTCCCCATCCATCCAGCACACTATATGACAACGTTCCATATTTTCTCCTTTTATTATTTGTACCACGCCCATCTAACTGGGTTGCCACAAGTCCACCAATCCAACTATTTTGTGAGCAAAATGGGAGCACTAACCACATGTAAAATTACTAGTTGGCCTCATTCCCCACTTCAAATTGAGACATTTGCCTTTCTGATGTGTCCAGTAACGAAAGCCTCACTATCTGAAAGAGTACATCACTGAGAACTTAAAACAGAGAGGTGACTAAGTTGACTGTATTTATTTAATACTGGGAGGTGGTTTATGATCTAGAAAATAACAAAGTGGGGAAAAAGAGGGCTGAAAACAAAACTGATTAAAACATAACTCATGGGAATTACTTTATTAAAAATACTTCCAGCCTGCCATTATGAGAAGTGATGCCAATGCCCTGTACTATACAATTAGCGCTGTTTAAAGAACCACATCAATCAGTGCAATGATTAGGTTAAAGGATTGGGAGGGTTAGTCTAGGTATCATTTGAGGGGTCCCTCACAGCCCTGTGATTCTTGGTTGTAAGTTTGAGGTTTGGACAGGAGTGTTAATGGGAGATGAAGAATTGCTGGAGGTAACTTGATGGCCCTGGTAGAATGCTCAGAAACCCTACCTTCCTTCAATAAAGAGATCTCTCTCAACAGGCAGGTGATTTTGGAAGGAGACAGTCATCTAGGAGCCCAGGCTCAGCTCCCACCTCTCTCCTAGCTCTCTGTGAGCTAGGAGCCACAGGCCTAATTTTGCTCTCTGTGAGGGTCCTATAGCAAAGGAAAGCCAGAGTACCAGAATCTGTTGAAGAGCTTATTCTATCTTACACTCAACCTTCATGTGTGTGTATTTATTTATTTACATAAAACCATATGTCAAAAAGACACCACAGTCTCCACCGACTTAGATTCTAAGAGAACCAAGACCAAGGTTTGTTCTGACCCCATAGTGCCTCCATTCAAAATGTTTTGGGCAGGTTTTTGAAATGACACAGAAACCTCCCAAATCCATGCATCAGAAGCAAATGTGGAATGAGTGTATGTTGCCCAACCAGGTATCCATATTTCAACATGCTGCACCCGTGGCAATGGGGTACATCAAAAGATGGGCATTCCATGTCTTTCCAATGCCCCCTAAGGGGACAAAGAAGGCATAGATACAGTACCTGTCTGGTCTGCTGCAAGTGCCACTTTATTTCACGTTTGTTGCATCACAGGCCTGTTTCCATACATGTCCCAGGCTACTCTCACTAATAAGTAAAGTCCTTCAGTAGGCCTCTTTTCCTGGGGTGCTTCAGAATATTTCATGAGCTTAGATATTAAACAAAGCAGAAGGAGGGAAGGAAAAAACTGACTAATGTCAAAGCTATGCAGTTTCCAGCTTGTAGGCTGCATTGTTCCCCCTGGTGACAAGACTAGCTTCAGAGCAGTGTTTTCTTTAAAACAAGTGCTGTCTGCAGCTGGTTAATGTGGAAGTGGATTTCTCTTTAAATTAGGAAGAAATTAAGGGAATTTCCTAGGTGGTTTGAAATCAAGTTTGGGGCCCTTTAATTAAAAAAAAGAATGAGAAAGTCCAGATATATAAATGGCTTGTTCTGTTATTCAGACTGTTCTCTTTTTCAAGGCTGTTTAATAACTATACCTACCTCTCTCTTTTCTTGCAAGGAACCTTCAGTAAATAGATTACCTTGCTAAAACTAGAAGCGATAAAGTCTCTCAGAACAGAGGTTCTTTTTTCCAGCAGATTAGTAAAGGACTGTATCTTGTGGACAAATTACAGGGGTGGCTATACATTGCAAGAAGGACAAAGAGTCTTATGGCAGTTTACAAATTTATTACGTAGCGTAGGTGTTCATGGACTACAACCCTCTTCCATCAGATACATGGATGTGGTCACCCTAGTGAATTGGGTGTGTGTATATACACACAAACACACAGGGGGGGGGAGAGAGAGTTGTTGCAGAATCTTGTAATTAGCTGATCCATAATACAGATGAAGCCTCCTCATAATTCCCAGATGCCTAACAAGCTCTGACTCAGATGAACAGAGACTGTAATATATTTGTTATAAAAAGGATTGTTAGTTAATGGCTCATTTTTTGCATCTGCACAAACTGCATGGCTGGTATGACATGGTGTCCTCAAGATGTACTTTGGTAATGAGCGTGTGCTTAAAGTCCAACCATTATTCGAAAGCTCAGAATAAAAGTGTTTTCTTCTCTCATTCAGCCAGTCTTCTAAAGTATGCTTGATTCTAAATCACAACAGGACCAATGCTCCATCATCATATAATTCAAGAACACAGAAGTAATACGTGGGAGAGGCCTCATGACCAAGCAATGCATGACAGAAAGCAAAATGCAGCACAAGCAAGAGAAAAAATCCAGTCTTGTGAGCAACTTTAAATTGCAGATGAATTGGCAAAGCAAGATGAATAGTGTTTGCTAAACATAGCAGATCGAATAGCTCTTTTGTGCTTCTGCAGCACTCTGATCAGCTCAGATTAAGAGAGTTTAGAGGAAAGAGGAGGTACTTGTATACCCTCCAACATTTCTCCAATGAAAATAGCAACATCCCATTCCATAATTATAATTTTACTATTTATACCCCACACATCTTACTGGGTTGTCCCAGTCACTCTGGGCAGCTTCCAACATATATAAAAACATAATAAAGCATTAAACATTTTTTAAAAAAAAATCCCTCTACAGGATTGCCTGCAGAAGACTTGGGGGTCAGATAACGCCATACCCTCCAACATTTCTCCAATGAAAATAAGGACATGCTACCATACCTTCGGACGCTGGTGGCGCTGTGGGTTAAACCACAGAGCCTAGGACTTGCCGATCAGAAGGTCGGCGGTTTGAATCCCCGCGTCGGGGTGAGCTCCCATTGCTCAGTCCCTGCTCCTGCCAACCTAGCAGTTCGAAAGCACATCAAAGTGCAAGTAGATAATTAGGTACCGCTCCAGCAGGAAGGTAAACGGCATTTCTGTGCGCTGCTCTGGTTTGCCAGAAGTGGCATAGTCATGCTGGCCACATGACCCGGAAGCTGTACACCAGCTCCCTCGGCCAATAAAGCGAGATGAGCGCCGCAACCCCAGAGTCGGTCACGACTGGACCTAATGGTGAGGGGTCCCTTTACCTTTTTACCATACCTTCTAATATTTCTCCAATGAAAATAGGGACATCCTAAGGAAAAGCAGGACGTTCCAGGATCAAATCAGAAACCAGGACAGCTGGGTTTCTCTAAATCAGGGATGTCCCTGGAAAACAGGGATACTTGGAGGGTCTGTACTTGATTCAATGCTGCTACCAAAGCCTCTGCTAGTAAAATTGGTTGGGGACTGGAGTGCCAGCAAAAATAGTTTTGTGGACCAAATCAGGCCCTGATAACTGACCTGTCCTGGTGAAGAGGAACAATTCCTTTCTATAATAATTTCAAAATTTAAGAGAAGCAACTTTCCTAACAATTCCAATTTATCCTACCAGTAGCAACTTCTAAATCTAATCACTTTACATAAAATACAGTCTCTATATATCTCTTTTCTCTGTTTCTCTGATAAACAGCTAAAGCAATCACTCTTTAGCAAGAAATTACATCCTTTAGGTGCCAGGTGAAAATGTTTCTCTATAACCAGGCTTTTAGCTGATTAACATTCTATGGCCTTTTTAAAGTGCTTGTGGGAGCAATGTTGGGTTTAATGTGGTGCAGATGATAGGATGAAGGGGCACTAAATTGAGAAGATCCATCTGGAGGCACTAAATTTTGGCCCCACCCTGGGTGCCTAATTACGAACGATTACCCAAGTCCACCTCTGAGGAAAGTGGTGTTATTGGTTTATATTTATTTATTTATTTATTTATTTATTTATTTATTTATTATTTTCTGTTCTCATTCTGTATTTTTATGTTGTGAACTGCCCTGTGATCTTTGGATGAAGGGTGGTATACAGATTTTAATAATGATAATGGTATTCTATGCAATATCTAATTTAAAGCTTGGTTTATAACAAGCAATAGACTTCACGTTCCATGATTATTTGAGTTTTTCAGCAAGTAAACCTACAACCTTTTGAGTTTGGGTCAGATTGAAATGAAGCTATCACAGGCCTTTTATAGCAAATATAATATTTAAATATTCGAAATGGGGATAAATCCAGTGCACACACAACTAATGATACTTTTGTGCAGCTCTGCTTTGACTGGTCTTCTTGGTGGCACGGCCACCACATATTTTGTACCATTGTACCATGTACAATGGCCATACCATTATGGAGGTCCTTGAATGCCTCATGTATTTCCATCGATTCCTCTTTTCCCTCTCTCTCCCCAGCTCAGTCAAGGAATCTGAGCTCATGTTCCTTCACTGAGCAGAGGTGGCATGTACAGACCTCAAATCCCTTGTAATTGCTTGTCTTTGCATACATGATGAGGGTTGGGGGGGGGGCTAGATATCTGTTAAATCCCTTGGAGACTCCTCTGTGTGCAGGCATTGCTCTTGCATGGGAAAGAAATCATGCCCCATCTATTCATGTTTACATAGTACTGAAATGATCTAGAATGATGACTCTTCCAAAAGCAACATCCTTTGGAACTTCAGAGCCAGTGTGGTGTAGTGGTTAAGAGCGGTAGACTCGTAATCTGGGGAACCGGGTTCGTGTCTCCGCTCCTCCACATGCAGCTGCTGGGTGACCTTAGGCTAGTCACACTTCTCTGAAGTCTCTCAGCCCCACACACCTCACAGAGTGTTTGCTGTGGGGGAGGAAGGGAAAGGAGAATGTTAGCTGCTTTGAGACTAGTGATAAAGTGATAAAGCGGGACAGCAAAGTGATAAAGCGGGATAGCAAATCCAAAACTCTTCACTCTCTCTACACCATCATTTATAGCATTGTAATTCCCTTAGGATTTCAAAACAACTGCATATCCTGAACAACAGCTAACACTGTTGGGAAGCTACCAGCAAATCATCCAAAACATGCCAGAGTTGAACTTGTTGTACTGATGAGTTGTTCTGCAGATGAGGCAGAAAGAAAACAGAAGGAAATGGGTCAAACCTCCTACCTGGTTGAAAAGTCCAACATCTTATTTGAACATGGATAATGCAATAAAGCTTTGTGGAAAGATTCTTATACATAAATAAAGTTGCTAAGATTGGTATTAGTTTTTGCTGTATATTTGTTTGCAAGCTTAGTCTCTTATTCTTTGTAGACTGAAAATATTTTCTGATGTTCATAATCCAGAGAATGTTCTAACCATTGTGAAAAGACTTAAGCTCTTTCCTACTTAAAGCAAATTTGTGTCCAACAGTGACTAAGGGAAGCAGAGATAGAGCTATCTTGCTGTGTTCATTCCATTTGTACTGTGCAGCAGGTGTGTTAAGCCTGTACAGATCCCTGTACAGATTACAGTGGTACCTCAGGTTACAAACACCTTGGGTTACAAACACTTCGGTTACAGACTCTGCTAACCCAGAAGTAGTACCTTGGGTTAAGAACTTTACCTCAGGATGAGAACAGAAATTGTGCGCCATCGGCGCGACAGTAGCAGGAGGCCCCATAACCTGAAGTGGTACCTCAGGTTAAGAATGGTTTCAGGTTAAGAACAGGCTTCCAGAGCGAATTAAGTTTATAACCAGAGGTACCACTGTACTGTCTTCTTCATCAATGGGAGAGCAAGGCTGCAGATGTTTCATTACAGGAAATTCATTATAAACTCCTGAGTCTGACAGTTGTCTGCAACACAGACTATGCCATTCTGCACAAGAAATACTTAGGTTATATTTGGATATAATGCTAAACTGATAATAACAAGTATTGGGCTCCTGCATTCTCCTCTTCTCCTCTTGCATAGCCCTGAAAAGATCAAAAGATCAAAAGCTTTCACTTCTTCTTTTAGTTAACCACAAACCAACATTACATCCAAATCCCAAATTGGGGCTCAAACCACTTTTTGAAGTTGGCGTGTTTCAGTAATAGTTATGATCAGTGCTATTTTTCTAGAAAAAGAGGTTCCAGAACTCACCACGAACACATCCCCTCGTTCTCTTATAATGGCAATGGTGCCTACCTGAGAGGTGCTAGAACTGAGTTCCAGTTGCAAAAAAAAGCCCTGGTTATTACTAACCACAGTTTCCCTCAATACAGACATAATTGTCGAGTACAGTTTGTTAAAAGCAGAAGTGAAAACATCATAATTGTTCCTTATGGCCACATTGGAGGAAGAGAGGAGGGCAAATAAATCAGCCTGAGGCATATTCACATACTAAACCATAGTCGGTTTTGTGTCTAAATGAGACCATTTAGCCATGTTCACATATTACTGAGGAAGACAAGAATAGGAAGGCACATAGAAAAGAGAATGTTATGTCGAATAGAGATATTCCAGTGCTATGAAATTGCTTTACAAAATGAGGCATCCAGGCACATTCAGTATTGCTTTTACATAAGGTCACAGTGCCTGTACTTCTGTAAAAGACCACTTTAATATTGACTACAAAAGTCTTTATTTTTCTTATTCAAAGGCATCTGCAGCCTGTTATTTACTTTCATTCCCCCCTCCCCTTTTGAATACATTTTAAAAAGCATAATTGCTTTAACCAATGGTAACGATTTCCATACTGACATTATTTTGCCTGACAGGCTCGTAAAGTGGCTTTCACAACTGCTCTGAATCTGTAAAATGTTGCAATCATAAACATTTTGTAAATGAGGTAGAGCAGGAATGTGCCCTCCTTCAAAGCCAATGCCAAACCATTTCAGGTAAGCTGGGAAACCACAAGTAACTGAAAGTCACATTCTTTTCTGAGAAGCCTGGACACATGATGAATAGATTTGCCATTCACTCCCTTATAGGCAGCAATGAAACAGGGAGCCTAAATGCTGCTATGGCATGGGCAGGCTCTCTCAGAGGCCACCTCTGGGTTTTGTGGCCTCTAGTCATATTAAGTGCAGCCATAGAAAAATGATAATATATGAAAACAAAATAAGGCAACATAAAAGAGGAGAGTGGATTTCCTTTTTAATTAACAAGTGCTTTTATATCCTTTTCCTGTGCAAATGCACTAAATTGTTTAGGGAAAATATTGCTTTCATGCAATGTCACAGACAAGTTGATGTTAAGTCCTTGATGAAATCTTCATTAGTTAATGAATAAGTTATGTCTTTTACTAAATTGGATTTATTTGTTTAAATTTGCAACTCTAAACAAAGAGAGGGTATCACAATTGGATCTGACATGCACAAAAACAAAGTGTGAAACTTATTGAATGCCAATGAATTTTAAAGTGTCCAAATTTGAGCCCCTCTGTGAGCCTGAGACCCTGAGCCAAATGGCTTTCCTGCCCATCACCCCACCCATTGGCTTTGGGCAGGGACACTGCTATTGCCACTTTGGCTATGAAGTCTACACTATGCCACCTCAGTCCATCCTTTGTCTCCACCACCACCACCAGGATAGGCACCAGGAGAGGGTGACAGGAGAAGAAAGAAATACAGTTCAATTGTCATTTCAGTGTGAACATACCTTGTTTGCAATTTGTGAACCAAATCCCAGATATCCTTCAAAATTTGCAGTTCTCCGAAGATGTGATGCGGTTCTGCAACCCCCACAAAAAAGTGTGAACAAAAATGCACATTTTAAAAATATATAAACAGTTTTTATATATCTCCTATGCAATCCATCTCAAGGCAGTATAAAAGTGCAAATGTTAAAACAATAAAAAGTAAAATCACAGCACTATACAGAAAATGCAATTGATAAACCAAATGGCACCATTAATTCCTGACATTTAACACCAAAAATGGTGTGAGTGTACAGGTATGTTTTTAAATATCAAAATATGAGCACTGGCACTTTTCAGAGCTTCTAGGGGAGGAGCTTCCATTGGAAGCAGGTCACCACAGATAACAACCTTCCCAGGTTGCCACTAACTGTGATTGTGGCACAGTCAAGAAACCATCAACAGCTGAGTGCAATGCTTGGACAGCACAGCAGGGGAAGAGAGGTATGCCTGCACGTATCCTAGTTCCAAATCGTTTGAGGCCTCATGGGTTAAAACCGAAAACTTGAACTTGTCCTCATGTTTTTTGACAGGAGAAATAGAGAACTGTCACCAAAGGCCAGACCTCACTATGAAATCATCTGACTATGACAGAAGAGTTATTTAGACCCTTACCTTCAAACTATCATTTTCACTTCCTGGAGCAAAGACCACAGAAAGGGTGTGAACTACCTCATACATTGGTCAGATGACAATTTGAGGCAGTTTTATTGATTCTCACATTTTTGGACATGATCTGACACACTACATGATTTGATTTGATTTTTAAGTATTTAAGCCACATGAACATACTGGTTTAAAATGCAACCACTGGCAGACAAGCAGACAGACAGATAGCGTTCAGGTAAATCTGTTATTGTTTGAGCCTTCAGCTTTAGACTTCAATTTCTTTTAGTTATCAGCACAACATGATACCAGAATTGTAGTTGGGGAAGTAAAATAAGCAACCATTTAAAAACTCATTTTAGTGTATTCTTCCTCTAAATGCTCTTAGATTCTGAGAACTTCATAAAGCAAATGTCAGCTAAATGGCTTGATTAGCCAGAATAAAGTACACTTGCCTTAATATCACTGACCTATAGATCACAATGCACTGATACATTTCTTAATGAATTTTGCGGCAGGAAAACTAATCAAATCATCATGTGGGTGGAGAATGCAGGAAAAGTAAATAGCATCCCTAGGGTATACAGATAATGGCATCTCTGCACATATTACACTTGGCCACAAAGCCTGATGAAATTGCTTTCCCTCCTTCAATGTTGTTAGAATATTTAAATTTCTTAGGTGTAAATAGTTACACACTATACAATATCCCTATGGCAAGGATTGGCTATGCAAATACAAAGACAGTTGCTATATTTTATGACATACATTATTCATCCTGCTTCATTTAGCTTTTGTCTAGCATTAATAACATGTTGTTCTCATTTGTGGAAAGACTATTTGTAAATGTGAGAAAGAGCCATGCTACATTGTTTGCTAAATGAATAATGGTATAAATCTGCTGTTGCTTATTGCATGGCAGGAGTGGGGAACCTCAGATTCAGGAGCCAAATTTGTCCTTCCAAGCCTTTCCACCTGGCCCTCATGAGGCTCCCCTGGCCATGAGATCTTGTGAGAGCATCCTAGAGCTCAGGTGGGGAGCTCAAGAGCTCTCTGGCTTGCTTGGAAGGTAAGGATGGTTGTACAGGGGTATTTCCAGGGGGGGGCCATTCAGATATATACATTTTTGCATATATGCACTATCCCCGGAATGTAACTCTCATGCATGATGTAACTTTTAAGTACACACACACACTGTATAACACATTAACTGTTTTAGAATCATTCCATGCTCACATCAATGGTAAATTTTTGACCTGGTTGTTATAGGCTGCATGATTCATTACAGGCAAGCATGAGAACATTCTGAAAAACTTGATTAAATGAGAGAACTGCTTTGCCTTCCACCAAGGCCAGTCTCTTATGCTTTTCTTTGACCTACTAATGACCTTCACTAAACTGTCGTGTGTATGTGTGCCATTGACCATTTCAGTTGGTTTTGCATTTGAAGATGGAGAAAGTTCCCCCAAGATCGACCTTTTCATTTATTTTAACACTCTTTACTGCAAAGAGGATCCTTTCTACCAAAGATACTTTGTTGCTGTTGCTGCTACAGAGCAGAGCTATGCTTATTAATGATTCCCACAAGGATCCTGTTTTGTTTTTTCTTCTTGTTGTTGTTCTTTGCTTCAGTGAACTGAGTCCTCTTCGCTCATATTTTCTGTACTTCTGACACTTGACTCTCTAAGATACCATGGGGGAAATAATCCTACACAGTACTTTTAAACTTTACAGTTTTAAAACCCAGGATAACTGGGTTTTAATAAATCACTTAAAAGAGGAGAATATCATTGGGGGGGGGGGTTCTTCCCCTTTTTGCACTTAGCTACTACAGAAAGAGAATGATAAGCTATCATTAAACAGGAGTCATTGTTTTATAAGGCACATTTCATAAAATCTGGAGAACATCCTTTTTAAAAATCTATGGTCATCAGAAGTTCAGATGTCACTCACAAACTTAGGAAAGCTGGCGGCAACCATCAAAGCTGATGACAATGTGGATAAGAAGAATGAGGAGTGCCCTCACCTCACAGCAGAGGTGGGGAACCTCAAGGCAGGTGACCAAATCTGCCCCTTCAGGCCCCTCTCTCTTTCTAGCCTACTGGCCTCTCTATAGGCTACACCACCTCTACAGCCACATATTGCCAGGGACTGGCTGGATACTGAGGAGCAGTGGCTGGATACTGTTGAGTGGGCACCAGGAGAAGAGGAGTTGGAGACTGCCTTAGGAGAAGGGGTCAGTGAACTGGGCAAACTTGTAACAGCTGGGAGATGAGAGGCAGAGGCAGAAGAAGCTGCAGAATTGGAGAGTGAAGAACAGGTGGTGGAGAAGGGAGAGCAAGGTCAGGCTGGTGTGTAGTCGAGGGCTTCCACACCTGCTCCTCCTGCCCCCACGTCTCCTGCTCCACTGTCCCCCAGGACCAGAAGAGGATTGAAGAGGGAGGAGCAGAACGTTACATGCAGGTGGAGTCTTCTCCTGCTTGTGTCTCCTGCTCAGTTGGGCAGATACATAAGCTGAGGTTAGGGTGGGGCCTCTCTGTTGCAGAAACTGCCTCAGCAGGTGCACACTTAGGAGTAGCTGGGAGACGTCAGATAAATGGACATGCATCTCCCTAGCTTGCGAGTGTACATTCAACAATGAAGAGTTGATTCCTCACTCTGGACATTCTGGACATTCTGACAGCTCCATGGCACATTCCCTCTCACCAAGGCCACAGTCCTCAAGAGTCCTAGTTTGCACCCTGAAGGGACTATTTAAGGCAGGCATAGGCAAACTTGGCCCTCCAGAAGTTTTGGGACTACAACTCCCATCATCCCAAGCTAACAGGACCAGTAGTCAGGGATGATGGGAATTATAGTCTCAAAACATCTGGAGGGCCGAGTTTGCCTATGCTTGATTTAAAGAGACTGGTCTTCAGTACAACTTGAGGAGTGAGGGTATTTTTACTGGGGAAATCCAAACCCACATTTGTTCCACCTCTGTCATGGTTTATTAAGAGTGAACTACGCTACTGTAACCACCAGTATTCGGGATGAACCAGCCTGAAGGAGTGTTGTAAATAATTATCTCTTATCCTCAGCCCCTTCCAACTTGAAACATGGGAACAATGAACCGCTTTAGTAGGGTTATGTCTGTGCAGTGCTTCAAACTCAACAGAAAAAGGGTTAGAAAAGAAACTCAGCCGTCTTTGTTGCCACTGAAATAATAATAATAATAATAATAATAATAATAATAATAATAATAATAATTTATTTATACCCCGCCCATCTGGCTGGGCCTCCCCAGCCACTCTGGGCGGCTTCCATAAAAACAAAAAATACAGTAAAATCACACGTTAAAAACTTCCCTGAACAGGGCTGCCTTAAGATGTCTTCTGAATGTCAGGTAGTTGTTTATTGCTTTGACATCTGCTGGAAGGGCGTTCCACAGGGTGGGCGCCACTACCGAGAAGGCCCTCTGCCTGGTTCCCTGTAGCTTTGCTTCTCGCAATGAGGGAACCGCCAGAAGGCCCTCGGCGCTGGACCTCAGCGTCCGGGCAGAATGATGGGGGTGGAGACGCTCCTTCAGGTATACTGGACCGAGGCCGTTTAGGGCTTTAAAGGTCAGCACCAACACTTTGAATTGTGCTCGGAAACATACTGGGAGCCAATGTAGGTCTTTCAAGACCGGTGTTATATGGTCTCGGCGGCCGCTCCCAGTCACCAGTCTAGCTGCCGCATTCTGGATTAGTTGTAGTTTCTGAGTCACCTTCAAAGGTAGCCCCACGTAGAGTGCATTGCAGTAGTCCAAGCGGGAGATAACCAGAGCATGCACCACTCTGGCGAGACAGTCTGCAGGCAGATAGGGTCTCAGCCTACGTACCAGATGGAGCTGGTAAACAGCTGCCCTGGACACAGATTTAACCTGTGCCTCCATGGACAACTGTGAGTCCAAAATGACTCCCAGGCTGTGCACCTGGTCCTTCAGGGGCACAGTTACCCCATTCAGGACCAGGGAATGTCTCCAAATATTATTTAAAAGTGCTTTTTAATCACTTAATTATATTTTTCTTTCTAAAGCTAAAAGCTAAGGCAAAACCTCAGGCTTGTGCTCAGAAATGAAATTTTGTTGGACATAGATATTACCGTATTTTTCTGTGTATAACACACACACACACACACGCCATGTATAACACGACCCCTATTTTTTTGGAACTCCAAATAAAGAAATCCCCCATATGCACTATCCATGTATAAGACGACCCCCAATTTTAAACTTGAAAAATAGGGGGGGAAATGTAGTCTTATACACAGAAAAATACGGTCTATTGCTATGAATTTCTGGTGCTCAGTTTGAGGTTTTACTCTGCTTCCAATTGTATCTGTTTTGCTTCATTTGTGCTGCCTTCCCCCCCCCCCTTCTGTAAAAAACAACCTTTTAAAAACCCTTTCAAAGAATGTCATTAAAATATATGATTTTAATCAATGCTTTCTAGAAGGCTTTCTTCTATTTATCCTAATGTTAAAGTGTGGGGGGAATTAGGTTTTTGAGCTTCAGGTTCAAGTAGAATTAGGTATAATGGGCTCAAAAGCCCAAACAGTCATTACTGTTTGTACATTTTCTCCACTCCAGATCTTTCAAAAACATAAAAGCTAAAAGCTCCTTTTGATCAATGAAAGATAAGAGTGGGACTGAAAATGTTAGAGCAGAACATTTTCAAATCCCATGGAAAATTGCAAAACATTTGTTTTGACAAGGTACAGAGGATCTTAAAAGTATGAGGAATAATGCCAGTAATAATCCATCCCAGTAGTCATGTTTTTAACTTATTGTTTCTCTTTCCATTTTGTTCTTTTAAAGCAAAACAGTCCTTAAGCACCTGTATAATACAAGGAAATTTACTTATTGTTTTAATCTCTCTTCGATTTCTGCTCTTTTTTTACATCAAAACGTATGTTTATACCAAGAGTCTAATTTAGAATAGCTGCATCAGACATCACCCCAAACCAATGACTGCAAAGCCAAACTATGATTTGCTTTCACACCTGAAACTGTGATTAGTTTTGAGCGCAATGTTACACCATAGTTCAGTGCTATATGAATAAACTGAAGTGATGGTTCCATGTCCCCTGCTCTTCTGGTGTGGGGGGATCATTCATTTGTTTTGTTTTTTACTTTTAACTCTCATTATCCCTGAAAATATCACCACCCGAATTGGAAAATAGTGGTACTGTTTCACTCAAAACCTTTCCTTTTCAGTATTTGGGACTTTCCATGTTCACTCAAGCTTCAAAGGGTCAGGAAATTACAGCTGGGAGGTCATGCCCTTAACAGACACGTTATTTAGGCAACATTGATGGGTTATAGTATCCTATCCTTTGGTTAGTTCCAGTTCCACCACCATTTTGGGGCTCATTCCCACAAGGCAAGCGAGTCCTGTGAGTGAGTGTGACATGCCTCATCTTTAAAAGCTTGGCAGACAGGTTAGGGAACTTGTTGGGTCATCTTTGCTGCTTCCATCCAGTCCTGAACTTATTGCGCTGCTCTTGAACACCTAAACTATGACTCCTTAGGCTGCTGCTGAGCCTACACCATTATCTGCCTGAATAAAGATTTCTTTCTTTCTTACAAGCAAAAACCTCTGCTTGCATGCTTTTCAGCAGGCGCCAAGATAACTACCTTCTTTCAGGCACCAGACCAAAAAGTCAATTATTTCAAAAAGCATTAGGAAAGCATTTGGATAGTTAGGCTGTTTTGTTTTTCACTGTAGTGTTGCTGTTTGTTGCGACTATGTTTCTATTTTTCTGATGAGAAGGAATTTACGTTCTTTCTTGTTACTCATTATGTATTTGCGTTTTTGCATTCATTGTTGTTTTTGATTGGTTGTTGTTTCGCCTTGCTTTAATTGTAAGCTGCTTTGAGTCTGACATTGATAAAGAGAAATCAGGCTATACATTATTTCAATTGATAAATAAGTACTGGGTACACTGCAAATATTCATCTGTACTGGGTGTGGATCATGCAGATGCATGTGCCAGTCAACCAAGATAGAATTTGGCTTCCTGCTGCAGTGACAAGCACACGTTTGGCTACCATTTTGTGTGTATGTGGTCCTTACAAAGGAACTCAGTATTATTCAGTGTAAGTCAGTGATGGCCAAACATGGCCTTCCAGCTCTTTGGGGACTACAGTTCCCATCATCCCTGACCACTGGTCCTGTTAGCTAGGGATGATGGGAGTTGTAGTCCAAAAAAAGCTGGAGGGACAAGTTTGGTCATCCCTGGTGTAAGTGAAAGAAATCTTTGCATTTTTGTTCATCCCAAATTGCCACCAAAAACACAAAGAGGGTTGAACACCTGTACATCTCCAAAAGGTAAAAATTAAAGAAGTATCTCCCATCCAAGTACTAACCAGGCCTGACCCTGCTTAGCTTCCGAGATCAGACGAGATCGGGCGTGTTCAGGGTAGTATGGCCGTAGACAGTATTGGAGAATGAAATTGATGGAATACGCAGAACTGGATAAGTTAACAGAGAGGATTCGGAACCAACGAGACCAGAGATTCACTGAAGACTGGAATAAATTTACAGAATATATTAAAAATGTATGTGATGAACAGTTAACGTTTGTAAGTTTTCAAGAAGCTTTGTAAGAATTATTGGTAGAAATATTGCTTTAAAAATATGATAAGGTAAATAATGATATAGTGCAATATTAAATTGAGAAATGTGGGAAAAGGAGAAAACACCTAGAATTGTCAGACACATAGCTTACAGATTTGAAAATAAGGGACCAGCAGCCTTGGAAATAAGGGACCAGCAGCCAAAATAAGGGACCTGCAGCCTCACCTGTTCCAGGCACTCCAGTCTTCCTGTCCTCCTGCAGTCTGGTCAAACTCATGCTGGTAGCTTTGAGAACACTGTCCAACCAACTTTGTAACCAGAGGTTCAACTGAATAGAATCTGAATCACATGCACCACAAGGCCTATGCAGCCTCAACTTAAGATGGCTCCCTGGTTTGGCTTTGCACTGCAAAGTTTGCAGCAGCATGTGCAACAAAATGGCCTCCAGCATTCAAAAACCCCCTCAGCTTGCATTAACTAGCCACACACAAGGCATGCAAGCTCCACCCCACCCCCAGTCGTTCTTAGACTTCTTATTGGGTGAGCAACACAGCCAAGCAACACAGTTGGGGCCTCCCTCCACCCTGGCCAGCAGGGAGGGAGGGGAGCTGCTTCCTTTGAAATTTAAGGGACATCATTTAAGGGACATTTAAGGGACATCCATCAATAAGGGACAGCAGTGGGACATGGCGCTGGAATAAGGGACTGTCCCTTCAAATAAGGGACAGTTGACAGCTATGGTCAGAAATGCTGATGGAAGTCCAAAAAGAAGCAGTTGGTGATAATTGGATGTTAAATTTTGTATAAATCTATGTTGGAAAAATTAATAAAAACTATTTAAAAAAAATAAAGAAGTATCATGACAGATCAATTATGTTAGTGACACTTGGGACTCACCTACACAGCTGCAAATAAAACATTTTAAATGTGTTGTAAAGTGCAATATACAAATTTGAAACTAGATGGTGACAGCGAGCTATGCAAAATTCAATGTATTTTTCAAAACGTATTTAAAAAAACATTTTCACATCATTATTTATATCTGTAGATTCCACCTTTGCCCCTCTTATTGGTCAGAGCAAATGGAGGCTGGGTATAATACTGTAAACAAATAAGCAGCCTTTAAAAAACCTTACTTTTTATGTTTTGCTGTTCCACAGCAGTCATTTTACTAGAAACCAGGTTGGGAGGGAGGGAGTGGGCAGAAGGTGGGAGAAATTGGGCAAATAGGAGAGCATTTTTTCCTTCCTGGTTTGCCTTTTGCAAGGTTTCAAGGGGTTTTCCGGGGGGTTTTCATCATTTTGGGGTCAAAATTCCATAGTTAGGAATGCATTAGAAATTTTCCCATTGTAATAAGTGAAAACTGGCAACTTGTTATAAGAATGCTCACCTAACAAACAGTTTCCTGACAGTGCATTGTTGGAATAGCAACACCTGTGTGTATATTTTAATAATAATAATAATAATAATAATAATAATAATAATAATAATAATAATCCATACTGCCTTTTTATAATATAAAAACACAAAAATACATACCATAATAATGAACAAAAACATTTTAAAAGGTCATAGTATTTATTCTTATTTATTAATATTATGTATCTTCACAATAGCTATCAGGGGTAGGTTCAGCTGAGAGTTGGTGGCAGACCTAAAGAAGGAAGTGAGCATAAACATGATAATTTAAGTGAGTTTAAAATGTGGCACTATACATGTTCAGAGTACTTTTTAATATCAAGGCTTGCAAACTGTTTTTTGTTTGCTATTAACAAATCAGACGTGGAATGTAGCACTCAGAGCATGGAAGGTGGGGGGGATGCCTGTTTTCCTGGCTTTGTGTGTGTCTGTGTTAGTTAAAGTGCATTATCTTTTTGACTGCGCTCCATTGTAAATTATAGTTATAGATCTTAATTTTTAGTATATATATCAAGTTGCCCAAATGTTGCTATTGTTTTTACAGCACAATGGAGCAGTGGAATGGTGGAGCGGAGAGGAATGTTCACTGTGTGCTTCATAATTGAAACATCGTTATCAAATCTCTTGGTGTGTGTGTGTTTCCTAGAGAAATGCAGCAGTGGGACACTCTCTCTCTCTCTCTCTCTCTCTCTCTCTCTCTCTCTCTCGTGTGTGTGTGTGTGTGTGTGTGTGTACATGTGTGTTTGTGGCTGTGCTGATTATAGCAGCAATAAGCAGGGAAGAGTGAGGAGTGATATTAGTTGCTTTCCCACTACTAAGAGGGATACGGGAGTTCTTGGTTTTGGCTGGTGCTGCTGTTATAAACATGTAAATGGGTTTTTGTTGTTGTTGTTAATGATTAATACCTTTAATTATTAAAACTTAAAAAGATCAGCATTGTAAATCATACTGTAGTAACACTAAGCTTACTAAATAAAAACTAATGAAACCAAAACAGTCAGCAGAATGGCTGCATAGAAAACCGAAGTAAGTACAAAGCAGAGGAGTAGTAGTAGTAGCAGTAGTAGTAGTAATATTCATTCATTCCCCACCCATCCAGCTGGGTTTCCCAGGGAGGGAGGTATAGGACAATGAATGAAAAGGAGGAACATTATCTTGTTAAGCAGGGCCAGGTGAAGGGGGCCTTATTTGGACCAATCAGTCAAACAAAGTCCTATGTCATAGGCATTGCCCAATGAAAACATGCTTTACTGGGATAAGTGACTTCATGTGTAATTTGTTCATTCACATCACAAAAGTCCTACAAGTGGCAGTAAAGTCCATTGGTGCAGCATTCTCCTTCCACACCTTGTGAAGATGGATTATTTTTTGGAAACAGCTAAGAACAAAGCTTTCTTATCCTAGCTGTTCACATTAATAAGAAAAAACATCCTGTCCCTGTGTTACAACCAGCCTAGCTGCAACTAAAAGGGAAACTACCAAAGGGAGGTCAGCATTAATTCATGAGAAAATAGAGAGAGGGCACAATTTGGGGTCTAGAACTCATAAATGGCCAGTGGTGATTTCAATTTCCTTCAGTGTTTGTGCTCAGAAAGTAGCCACATGGGGACAAACCCACCAGATGTGCCAATTTGTGCCAATAGCACCACATTCCTTCCAGCAAGTCCAATTATTTGTGTACTATTCACCCATGTGTATAGTTCCATCTATGGACTGTTTTTAGGGAATTCCCTTGAATATGGCTGATACAGAGGAAAAGGTTATGTGTTTGTTATTTGAAGATACCAAAGTGGGATGCATGGTTTTGCCCCTTTGCATGTCATCCTCCCAGTAAGCCTGTGGGGCAGGCTATGATACAGTGACTGGCCCAGGGGGCCTAAATGAGCTTCATGGGTGAGTGGGGATTACAAATCCTTTTTGCTTAAAACAGAAAAGAAAAATGTGGTAGAAGACGCAACAGATCCATTACTGTGCATCAGATTCCTAGTGAGGGGATCTGCACCCCCCACTCATTAGGTGCCTTCAGCCAATTGCCACCTTTCCCCTTCCCAAACCTGACAACTCTTTATTTCTCACACAATCTGCAAAAGTACAAATCTCACACCTGACTGTGGAGGGGAAATTGTCCATTTGGTGGACCACGCACAGCCATTAAGATGCATTAACATTCTTTTGCCAAATCTCTGACTTGAAAGCGAAACCATAGTGATAAATCCATTCTCAGTATCCAGGCAGCAAACTCACAACAATCATGTTTCCCTTAATGGGTGCCTACTTTGCCTTGCCAATATCTCCATTTACTTTGTTCCACCCCTGCCATCATTACAGTGAAAGAAAGGGGGAGGGTGTTGGGATACTGAGGATATAGAGGGAAAGCCAAAATATTCTTCCAAGTAAGCTAAAATGCATTCAAAAAGGTAGCTCCGTGCTACCTTTTCACCTGATTTGCATCCCCTCACCAACTATTCTTTTTTATTTGGAAGGGTCCTGTTTTCATTCTTCTAGGGCAGAGATGGGGAACCTCTGAATCTCCAATGTACTATAAGTCCTATCATCCCTGACTTTTGGCTATGCTGGGCACATGACATCTCACATGTGTATCATGCCCCATGCACATGCCATCACACACATGCAATGCATGCTAGGGGCCTCAATCTTGGGTGCAATCTGGCGCCCCTGCCCTCATGTGAACACATTAGGTGGAACTTTGGCAAGGTATCGTGTGGTAGAAATTTATAGGTTTGTACTTTGTCATCCGTTCATTCTTTTTCTCCAGTCTAAGTCAAATTCCACTTGTTTACGAATTCCTTTATTTCCCCTCAAGGCATGACCCAGTTTCCCAGAACATTCATTCTTACCTCTCCAATGCAAAGCTTTCACTGCCCTGCCCGCCCCGGCCCTGTTCCGATATTGGGTAGGCTCAATATCATCATCATCATCATCAATTTCATTTATTAATCACTTCCCATGAGGCATCTCAAAGAGGCTTGCGACATAATGACATCTAGCAAACAGTTACATGTATATACATATATAAACAATTAAAAACAATTGCATATAAAAACAGATTAAAAACAACAGCACCTATATTATTATTATTATTATCATCATCATCATATCCCACCTTTCCTACAATGAGGTCAACGAGAATACATAATTCTCTCTCCCTCTCTATTTTATCCTTGCAAAAATATGTGAGCTACGTCAGACTGAGAGACTATGAAATCAGTTCAGATCCTGAATTGCTGTATACATGGCTTACCACAGACAAGATCTGAATGAACTAAATTGGCCCCACCTTACTTAGGGGCTGCGAATGTAATTCACTATCTCAGCAAGTCCTATTCTTTATTTAGCCTTTAGAAATCTCTGGTTTAAAATACAGCTATTAGCTGTCCCTGGCTATGCACAAAGCACTTTTCATAGGCATTCGTGACATATTTTCCAACTCCACTTTTAATAATTAAAATAATTTCAACTAAGTGACTAAGTACCCATGATTATACTCTAGTTGCAATCAGCCTCTTGATCTCTTCTTATTCACACATGCAGGGAATTACTTTAACAACCTAGCAAATGGCCATCATTTGCCAGGCTAGAATACAGGAACCTTACCACTTTAGGCACATCAGATTTTTTTTGACTTGGTTTAAAATATAATGGTCACATAACCAAAAGCAGGGTATGGGACCCTTTCAGACAACACAATTCAACCTGGATAAATTGTAAAAATAGTTGCAAATTGGTATATGGCAATTGCAAAAATAGTTGTGGTATAAGACAAAACAGACATCCCACACAGCTCTGAAAAATGAGAGTTTCCCCATCACATCAGACATGAATGTGCTCTTTCAGTGGCTTTTGCAAGAAGTCTTCAGGCTCACGCCTATTCCCGTGGGTGTTCTCCAGCAGGCTTGCTGGGTAGAGGAGTCCAACAGGAGGGACTGCTAGAATCAAGGCCAGATCCTTTGCCCTGCAGCCATGCCAACCCCACTTACTTACCGTAAAGTTGTAGCCTGTTTTATCCCCTGGCTGTGTTTGACGGTGCTTGTTCCAGACACCCCAGGTAGCTGCATACTGCCACACATCTCAAGGTTGTGCTTGTCTGATCTCTATCACCCATGAGGTGTAAGTGATCCTGAAAATGGGGAAATGCCCCATGAGGAAATCAAATCTTATTATTTGATTTTGATATGAAGGTTTGCCACGAATAGGGCATACATGACCTGGGCAAGATACCATTGGAGGCTCAATTTCTTCCTGAACAAGTTTAGGTTATTAGTAATCCAAATATTTCCTTTCCTCAGATTTTCCTGATTCTTTCCCCAATGCGTCTTAGGTTTAACCAGGCTAAGATTAGGTGCAGGATGGATCCACTTTGCTAAGAGTAAGCAGGGCTTGGAATGGTTGGTACCTGGACTGGGGACCACCTGGGAATTCCACGTATGCCTTATTGAGTTCCACAATGGGAAAAAGTTGAAATATAAAAGTAATAAGGCTGACTCCAGACTGTGTTTGTGTTCTACAACATGTCATTGATGCAAAAATAGTGGTGGATTTCTACAGGACCACCAATTATCATTGAATGATAAAAGAAAACACTTCTTCATGCAGTACATACTCCAGTTATGGAATTTCTTCCCATAGCTACCACCCTAAAGGTAAAGGGACCCCTGACCATTAGGTCCAGTTGTGACTGACTCTGGGGTTGCGGTGCTCATCTCGCTTTATTGGCCAAGTGAGCCGGCGTACAGCTTCCGGGTCATGTGGCCAGCATGATTAAGCCGCTTCTGGTGAACCAGAGCAGTGCATGAAAACGCCGTTTACCTTCCCGCCAGAGCAGTACCTATTTATCTACTTGCACTTTGACATGCTTTCGAACTGCTAGGTTGGCAGGAGGAGGAACCAAACAACGGGAGCTCACCCCGTCATGGGGATTCGAACTACCGACCTTCTGATCAGCAAGTCGTAGGCTCTGTGGTTTAACCCACAGCACCACCCACGTCCCAGCTACCACCCTAGCTGTCTTTAAAAGAGGATTCGGCAAATACATGGAGGAGAGGGCTACTAATGACTACAAGCCATGATGGCTATGCTCTGCCTCCACAATTGGAGATGTTTCTGAATGCTACTTGCTACAAACATTTGCCCAAACATAATATACCAAATATATAACAAATAATAGTTTCACTGTGTCAAAGGACTCTGGTTCAACTGTAGCCCCACTCCCCATAGATATTTTATTATTGCTCTATAGAGGGCTAAGTCTTAATTTGTGAAAGAAGCACTCTGTTCAGCATCCCTATTATTGACAAAGCAATTCTGTGAGTACAGGGTTGTGACGAGAGGCTCTGAAATTTTGTATTCACTAGGGAAACCAGGGCACATAAAAATTACAGACATTGCTATGTGCCGTCCCAGCAAGAGACAAACTGTTCCTACATGCTTCCTCGGAGATGCTGATCTCAAAGTATTAGTGAATTTGAGAGACCCATAATAATAAATCTTCTGGGACATCTTAAAAGATGTGAGATCGGAACATCAAAACTTAATGGGGGCTCTGTTGACTGCTGCAAAAAAATATTGAAAGCAGGTCAAGAGCATGTTCCAAAAGTCAGAACAGAATGAGAATGGTTTAATAAAATCTGGTAGCTTGCCACCATGACAAAATGGACATAAATGGTATGCTTAAGGCAGGACTGGGGGGACTTTTTCAGCCCAGCTCATTTTCTTCTGGAAAACCTTCAGGGGCCACCTGCCATTGGTGGACAGGACCAGAGGCAAATGTGGGTGGGAAAATTAATGTAAATTTCACCTTTTGTGCACACACCTCTCAGACTCTCCAGCCACCCCTGTTTTAATGGGGCATTCTCAGAACTACAGAAGCAATTGTTTTATCCTGGAATGTCCTGGGGGTGAACTGGCAGTTGCAGCTGTGCTGCATTCTCCCATGAGTCAGCTGACTCAGGCAGGAGCTCTGCACCAAAAGACACACAAGCAAGCTACCTCGCATGGCAACAAAAGACATGCGTCTTTGGGTGCCGCACTCCCATGTCCCAATTTTCATCAAGGGAATGTGGGAGGGCATGACTTCTCTGTTCTCCATCTGGACAAGCAAGAGGCACGGTCAGAGTTCAAGGATACATTCCAGAAGAGCAAAAATACTTGTGGTATGAAGCAGGACCAGACATAGGTGGGATCTGAGAAAAGTCTCACAGGCCAGATAGAGAGGCTTAGAGGGCTGAATTCATCCTCTGCGCTTGAGGTTCCCCCTCCATTTAATTCATAAATGCTCACAAGACATAAAACTGCCTTGATGGCTAATAAGTTTATATACTGAGCTTTATAAAGCTGGACTAGATAGACCCTTGGTATGATCACTGAGTGCTTTGCTTATATTCTTTTGAGATGTATTATCATCATCATCATCATCAAAAAAGGTTTATCTACTTAGAAAATTATTTATTATCTCTCTTTTTCCCCCTTCATCCAACACCAAGCAATTTGCATTCAGTTATTTCTCTTGTGTTTTATCATGTCAAATGCCAACACCTGTAACTGCTGAGGATTAGCTTAGTGCATCACCTTTTAAGGAAACTATAATCAGTTCATTTTCATAGCCAATAACTTTGGCTCTGGAATAGTGTGCAGGAGCTAATGAGATGCTAGACAAGAACTTCTATTAAAAAATCACCCACTAATTTAATTCAAACTGTCACTTTTAGACACTTCTATTCTGTCCTTGAACAAAAGCGTAGTTGTAGTCTTTCACCTTGACTATTTTACTGAAACAGTGTCATTATGCTAATTATTTTTAGCATTAATATAGGAAAGAATAAATGCCGGCGGTATTCAGTCACTGCTCTAGTCTTCAAAGTATATCAGCATTTTTTAATAAGCAGAATTAAGAGGACCAAACTAGACAATACAAAAAATATATGCAGGATTGTGTTTGATGCTTCTTTAAAAAAAAAAAATAAAAGAAATAGGAGGGGCTGAGTAGGGAAGACAGAGTCTATCAAATTCAAAGGCTTTCATGTTCTCATTTTCCCAATCTGAAATTCAGTTTTCTGAAATTTCATTTCAGTTTGCAATTATTAAAGCCCCTCATGAAGATTCATCAGCACTTTAGTGTGGGTTTTTTCTTAATATACATGTTTGCATGCTATTTTGCCTGATGTACACATTTTACAGAGGAATTTTCCCTAATGAAATGCTCTCTTGGTGCTGTATTCACTAATATATGTGTTGTTATGCACATTTCACCCCAGTATATACATTTTTGCTTACATTACTTGGCTAGAGAATTGCACATTTTAAAGGATGGCTCTGTTCTAGTTCTCATATTGTTTCAGAACGTTTGACTTCAGGGTGCTCCCCTTTAAAAGCAAGATGGCAGAGGGATCCTCTCATGCCACAGTGCATATGATAGTACCCCTCTCCCCAAACTGCTGTTCACCTTGAAGGAGAGCTGTCAAAACCAGAGTGCAAACATCTAGGCTGTTTGACACTTGTTCCTGAACAAATTGGGCCTAATTAAACAGGGGTATCGCTGTGGGTTAAACCACTTTGCCACTTGGGCTTGCCGATCGAAAGGTCGGCGGTTTGAATCTCCGCAACAGGGTGAGCTCCCGTTGTTCAGTCCCACCTCCCGTTGTTCAGTCCCACCTCCTGCCAACCTAGCAGTTCACAAGCACACCAGTTCAAGTACCACTCCGGCGGGAAGGTAAACGGTGTTTCCATGCGCTGCTCTGGTTTAGCAGAAGTGGCTTAGTCATGCTGGCCACTTGAGCCAGAAAAACTGTCTGCGGAAGCGGACAAATGCAGGCTCCCTCGGCCTGTAAAGTGAGATGAGCACCGCAACCCCAGAGTCATTCGCAGTTTGACTTAATTGTCAGGGGCCCCTTTACCTTTAAGTTTCTGTAGAGAAATGGAAGTTGATTTTTACCTCCTTTCCAGCATGAGTAGCAAAATGCAAAAGAGGAGAAGGCTGCTGCACCTTTAATTTCATTCATTGATTTATTTATATTACAGTGGTACCTGTACAGTGGTTTAAGAACAGTTCTGTTTACAAACGATTTGGTTTACGAACTCTGCAAAACCGAAAGTTCCCGGTTTGCGAACTTTACCTCGGTCTAAGAATAGAATCCGAATGGTGGAAGGGCATTGGCGGTGGGAGGCCTCATTAGGGAAAGTGTGCCTCGGTTTAAGAATGGTTTTGGTTTAAGAACGGTCTTCCAGAACGGATTAAGTTCATAAACTGAGGTACCACTGTATTTATATATCACCACCCTCTTACAAAGCAGATGCAGCTGGTCATGCAGGTAACTTTTGTTGAAATGCCCTCTTTTATAAAACTATTTAAAGTACAGGAGCCCTGTCCTCTGTCACATCTAGCCACCGTATATTCAACTCTTTGAAAAAGAAGAAAGCAAGCTGTTGACTTCTAAGATTTGCACACTTAAAAACTGCATCCCCACCTTAAGCATATATATACACACACACACATTAACATAGAATAATAGAACAAGCTTTCTTATGGACTGGCAACTGACTTAAAGTTGGGAATCATCAAGCATTTTTCACCATGTGATTCCCGGATACATCTGTACTTGAGCTGTCTGGTGCTATTTGATGCACAGCCATGTTGACTTGGATATTAGTCCCACCAAGTTCAATGGTATTTTGCTCCCAAGTAAGTGCGAATGATCTGTAGCCTTAATAAATGATCTGTAGCCTAAATTAAGAATGGCTTAGCCAACTGTGCATATGGCAGCCAATTATTCAAGATCATTAAATCCCATGTAGACTAGTTAGAAAGGATAATTCAAACACTAGGTAATTAATTGGGCAGACAAGATTCAATGTCAGTGCTAATGAAGAAAGTGGGAAACTTTTACGTATGCATTAGCTCTAAAGCATTAAGGAAATAAACAACACGATTAGAATAGAAAATAAGTCACTGAAACAACTGCTCATTGTACTTTGGCAATGAGAAAAGAAAATCATTCAATATTCAGCATTGTTTGGAATGGAAGGAAAATACATAACACTGTTATTTAAATCAACTGGAACAATGGAACAGTGTGTGCAGTTCTGAATGCACTATCAAAAATGAAATAAAGAAATTCTGGAAAGAATATCCAAAGAAGAGCAACTAGGACAGTGCAGTATCTTCCTTATGATATTATAGGAACCCAGAAAGTTGTCTTATACTGGCATACACATCAACTGTCCCACTTTGAGTGGAACATCCTGGAATTACAGAAGCCATCCTGGCTTCTGATTGGTTCTTGGGATATCCTGCTTTGGCTCCTGCAAGAGGACGATGCTAAAAGATGCTTGGGGGGCCATGCTCTTGTGTAAATTACATGACTTGTGTGGGAGAGAAGCCTGAAAGCCATGCATCCTGATTTTCTTCTGTGGAATATTGAAGGGTATGGAGACTGCTGCTCCACTTGGCTCAGAAATTGTCCGACTGACTGTGGCTCTCCAGGGTTTCAAGTGGGGGGCATTCCCAGTCCTACCTTGAGATGCCCTGCCAAAAGCAGATGCTCTACCACTGAGCTATGGCACTTCCCCATAAGGGTTCAGAAGTTGGAGTCTTTCATTTAAACAAACAAAAAACCCTGCTGATACGATGCAAAGCAACTAGATGCAATTGCAGTATTATTTTTTCTTCCTTCTTTTTCTTCTACTTGCTGTTGAGGGACGCAGTGGTCTAAACCACTGAGCCTCTTGGGCTTGCCGATCAGAAGATCAGCGGCTCGAATGCCCGCAACAGGGTGAGCTCCCAATGCTCTGTCCCAGCTTCTGCCAACCTAGCAGTTCAAAAGCATACCAGTACAAGTAGATGAACAGGTACTGCTCCGGCGGGAAGGTAAACAGAAGTAAGATAAATGGCATTTCTGTGTGCTCTGGTTTCCGTCAGTGTTCTGTTGTGCCAGAAGCAATTAAGTCATGCTGGCCACATGACCCCAGAAAGCTGTCTGTGGACAAACGCCGGCTCCCTTGGCCTGACAGCGAATTGAGCGCCACAACCCCCTAGTCGCCTTTGACAGGACTTAACTGTCCAGAGGTCCTTTACCTTTACTTTTTTTTTTTTTACTTGCTGTAGCTTCGTCCTGTCCAGAACAAGCCCCAACATCTGTCATCTTTATGAAGCTGAAGACACACTTCTGCCTCTAACAGAAACATCCAGCAAGGCATCTGAAGTTCAGTGAAGGTAATCAGGCAATAATGTTTGTGTGTTTAGCGCTCAATTTGGACGTGTTAATATATCCTTCTGCTTAGAGACAGATCCACTTACAGATTTGGCTGCCTTCCCAGAATGGAAAGGCAGGTAATACTTCAGAGCTAATCTCATTGTTCAAAAATAGATACAGCGTAAAAGTATCCTTAACAGAGAATTGAAATAAACTAAATGAAAGGAGGCTGACATGCATAAACATATTAACAATGACCCTTGGCAAAGGGAAAAGAACTACCATTTTAAGATGCATATTACAAACTTGGGTTTTGGACCTTTTTTATTTTTTTTGCTGGTTGACAAGCTAGAGCTGTCTCAGTGACCTAGAAATCAAATTCATCTTCTTCTGAGGATACAATAATATGTGCAGGGTTGCTTAGCCACTCATGTCACAGAAAACAGACCATTATTCCCACAGCTATTCACAGGGTTTCTTAGTCTGCCCATGATTTAATGCTTATACTGTTCTTTGTTAGGAAAAAACAAAACAGAATAGGATTATGCTCTTTATGTGAGTTCAAATGAGAAACACAAAACATACCTAAAGAATGCATTTCATGATTCATGACCTATTTCTACACAGCCTGCAGAAGAGTTTTCATCAAACCTCAGACCTCAAACGGTTAGAAGAAAAAAAAAACTCCAGTGGGAGTTCGTGTGTACAGCAAATGAACTACAGACTTTTGTTAAAGTGCCTAAAACTGTTGAGGATCAAATACCTGAAACTTCTACACTCACTGTCAGAAAAGAAAAATATTTCATGTGATGAAAGGCATAGAACCAGTAGAACCATTTTATGCAATCTGGCAGGACTTTATATCTTACAACAATCTGTGCGACTCCTTACCTATACCCAAGAACAAAATGTGGCTCTCCAAAATTATGTGTTAATTACATATGTATATGTAGAATAGTATTTACTATTATTGTATAATCATCTCTTTGAGTATGATGGTTGTAGTAATGAAAGATTTCATTTTTCAAAAATGAAGTTTTGCCCACCTATCATAACTCATTGCTGTCATATATCTTATCTGTGGGTCCACCTATGTCAGGGGTGGGAAACCTCAGGGCTGGGACCCTGGATGTGGCCCTCCAGATCAATCTATCTGGCCCTCATAACTCTCCCCAGGCCACACCCCTCACTGCTTCTCACCCTGAAAGTTCTTGACTGAATGAAACATGATAATGCCTCTTGCTTGCCTGTTAAAGGCTAGCGAGAGCATAGAGTGGTGTGCGTTTATGTAAAAACTACTCTGCTATCCAAAGGTAACATTTATATTCATTGCTCTACCTACTTTTGCCTCTGACATGTGACCCTCAGAGTATTCCTCAGAAGGGAATGCAGCCCTCAAGATTGAAAAGGTTCACCTGACATTTCAAGAAGAAGGATGTTCTTTACAAACTTGTTCGCTTTAGCTTGGGACAACAAGACAGTTCCTCATCATCTAGCTGTCACAGTCCAACGTTACTACCTGATTCCATTTATCACCTTTCTATTAGGGCTGGTGCATCCTTGCAGATCCGATTCAGATCTGAAACAGATCAGGGTGTTTTGGAATCAGTTTAGAACAAAGGAGAGAGAGAAGCAGCTGGACCTGAAACACCTGAACAACAAAGCTGTGTTGTTTAACAACACTGAACCTGTGTTTTGAAAGCTGCCCCCCCCTTAATTATGCTTAATTTTTTAAACAACTTTCAACCAACTCTGGAGCCTTTTCCTTATAATTCAGATGCCAAGAGGGGTGCAAGAGTGATTGATAGCAAGCCAGCACTGAAATTGGCCAGTTTATCTGGAAATGGAATAATGCCCAGCATTGCCTGCAGACTCACGGTTTAGCTTCTGTTTATGGGTTAAATACCATTATTCAAAGAAGCCTCACATATTGTTTTAGATGGATATTAGATATGCATGTATCCATGCATGTAACACTTGCAGGGGTCTTGCCAAACAGCATTGCTGCAGACCATATGAAAAAAGAGTACACACAGGTAGTAGGGCAGCTTTATCTTGGTGTCTAGCACCAAAGCCCCCAGACCCATTTATCTGATATGTGGTTACTATTCCTTGGGGGCTCCCTGAAATTTTCATTCAGTTTTGTTTAAATCTGCAAACCTATAGATGCATTGTGATCTCCCGCATTTAAATCAACCTTTGTCGTCCCCCACCAAGCAACAATGGAAAGTAGCTTTCTGAAGACCAAAGGGGAACAGATGCTGGTGGTATGGACAAAGAGAAGGTTTCAGGTAACAGAGTTCCAGGTAAACAGGTAACAGAACAATATAATCTCCATTTGTGCTGGGCTGGGCTGGGTGGGGCGGGAGGGGTTGGGTTGGCCTCCCACCAGCATCACTTTGTTGGAGCAGAACTCTTCCACCCTCCAAATGCAGAAATGAAAGCCCCCAAACGGAGCTTTCCAGGATCAGGGTTGACTGAGCTGGTCCAGGATCCAGTCCCCCAGTCCCACTTTCCACCCTAAATATCATGCACAGGAATGCTTCAGGTGTTGTTGGTGGTCCTGCTACTCCCTCTCCAGTGCCTTTGGGCTGTCTGTGGGAGAACGTGGATTGCTCCCTAAGTGAGTAATGGATTGCAGCTGCCTAGATCTTCTTTCTTTAGACAGAAAGCTACGACTCTCAGGAAAACACAAGCCTGGAAACCAAAGGAAGAATAACTGCATTACAAGAAAGAAACAAAAGTACTGAAGAGCAGCAGCAGATAAACACAGTCCGCCTGTCAGTGGGAGAGACTGCAGATGAAAGGAATTTGTTGAAAGATAGGAGAAATGTCTGTTTCCATCATTTCCTACCACTTCCCACCCCTTCCCCTGTGTACCTCATTTCACTTTGATTGTAAGCCTGAGGGTAGGACCTGGGCATCTTTGTTCTCTTTTGTTCCCCAGCACCACACATCACCTGGCATTGGCATGCAAGAAAGTAAGAACGATATTAACATAACACCTGTGATACAGAGAGGCTCATCCATACACATGAAGGAAGTGGTTTTCATGTCTATAGCCTTCAAGTGACGGGCTCTCAAGCGTGATGCTCCTGAAGGCCCCTGAACTTTAGATGCTTCTGGGGTACAGCCTGGAAGTGCTTTCATCAGAATAAGGGAACTGAAAAAAGCTCCTTTCTACATGTGGAACGCCACACACAGGGAGTTATGAGGACCATGTTTTCTTATTAATCATCCTCAACTTAGTATTCCATGAGGTAAACCTTTCCCCCTTTTTTCCTTTTAATTGTTTATCTATTTTAAAAACTGTGTTTTGAATGTTCAGCCACATTAAGCAAGTGGAAAGAGAATATATCTTCCAACCCAGAGAAGGCACCACCTCATGTGCCCATCAGTCTTACCTCAGGTAAAGCAGTAAGAAACTATTTCCAGGAGAAGATCCCACAGACCTCCACCATCCTGCTTTTTCCCTCCTCATCTTTGTCAGTCTGTCTTACATTCTGGGTGTAAGAATGATCTCTTTTCATTCTGTAGTTACAAGGATTAGTTGTCGGAGGGCTGAATAGGGCTCTTGTAACTTCTGCCATGTAGAGAAGCAGAATATGGATATGATGAGCCTTCAGGATATAATAACAGCACCTTAGCTTTAAAGTGGTTTCAGATAAAGGGTGCTGCTCACTAGCTTGTGCTCTTGTTTGGTTCAGTCTCAGTGCTAGTCAAAGGGCAATTGCAAATGTCATAGCTACATGCTTGATCACGACAATGTTCATCTGCTGAAATGTCATTGACTTGGCATTATTTCTACCTCATTTGATGTTTTGTTTCAAAAGGTGACAAGTCTTAATTTTGGGGGGTTTTCTGCCTGTTTCTTAAAGTAGCATTATAGAAACGTTTTCTTAAACAGAAACAAGATTGCACTTACCAGGCAGGAAAAGTTGTAAAAGGCAAAAGAATAGGTAGAATGAAAAACTCTTATAACTTTAGTGAAGAGCCAATGTATCTTTAATCTGCAAAGTAGGGTTCAAGTGTGCATGTGGTATGGTGGAAACTGAAGATATTTGTCATGCATGCATCAATGTCTTTGTAAGGCAAAAACTACTTGGGGAGTTAATAATTCAGGTTATGGGAGTTGATGATGCTCATAAACTGACCCACTTATAAGTCAACATGCTTAGAGTAGATCTCCTATCCTGGAAGCCTAGGAAGGCATACAGGGAAATACAAGAGACATGAAAGTATTCTGGAGAGTTCAAGTTGTATTCTGTACTTTGCATCATGCTATTTTAAGGTGGTGTAAGTGGTTATTCCTAGAGGAATAACCCGTGTCTGCCATCAGATTGGCTCAAAACTAAGTGTAGCCATTCCCCATTTGGGAGGGAAGAGTTGAGATTATTTCTAAGACAATTTGCATTTAATCCAGTCTATTTCCACCCACTAAGCCCCCAAGTTCCCTCCATTGGATTATATTGTTGGTGGATGTGCAACCCCATGCCCCAATAACCCACTTGGTGGGTGTTCTTGCCCCTTGAGATATTTCAGGTATGCAGCCACTGTCACTTTGCCTTCTCCATCCCTGAAACAGTCTGCAGATTTAGGGCAGCATGGCCAGTTCTGCAGCACAGGGAGTTGAGCCTAGAGGGAGCCACAAGGCATTGAAACTATGATGCAGCGAGTTGAGCAGAACAGAATGTGAGAGGCAGAGGGGCACTGAATTTTGGGCTCGCACAAGGCGCTGCTGAAATTTGAAACCTTCTGATGGAGGTTGGTGCAGCAGTGCCCCAGTTGCCCTAATGGATGAGCCTCCACTACAAAGGTATTTCAATCTCATGCACAAACTTATTTTTGGAGAGTCAAAGGCTTGTTGGCAACCTGAAGGCAATGGGAAGAGTTGAGGAATTTTGTTCCAGTTTTCTGAGGATCTTGAAGCAGTAAAGTGTCCTGAATCAAGTCTCTTGGGAGGAATGCAATAAAGCAGGAAACGTTGCACCTTGACAACAGCTGAGACAACAACCAACCTTTTACAAAACCATATTAGTTTCTCTGTGTAGGAGGTGGAGGCGTCTTGCTCAGCTGAAACTGCCTGAAGAAAGGATAGTGCTTTATCTGCAATCCCTGTAGATAAAAGATTTTTAAAAACAAATATGCAATGAACAATTAAAGCATTCTTAGCAATATTGTTATTTCAACAGCTACTTTGCTTTTATTTTAACCTTTAGAATATAAGCAAATGAAGTAATTGTTGAGAACTTGGATTCTCCCCACCCACCCCCCCATCCCAGTGATAAATTTGCTGAAATTTCTTCTTGCAAAAGAAAGGAGCAAAACAAAGGAAATTCTGTTTGCAAGGGGTTATCAGTTAACATATATGTTAACAGCAGAAATGCAAATTTAAAAAATGTCTTTAAAGAATGCATAAATTAGCATTCCAGTAATCAACAGCTTTGCTGATCAGTAAGTATCATTTGCCCCTCTTGGGGAGGGGGAGGAATGAATTCCTTTCTTTTTCCTTCCTTTTTCTTGCAAAAAGGATTTTCAGTAAATGTAGCAGCGTGGGAGGGGAGTCTCATTTCTTGCCCAAGCCAAGCATCTATTTAAAGAGATTGGATTTGAGGCTATTTACAAGCCTATTTCAATTTGATATTGCACAATGACAGACCGTTCAAATGGACCATGGGGTGAGGGGAATCAATACAACTTCTTGGTGAATAAATGGTTGGTGACCACTTAGTCTCAACATGCGGTGCTACATGGAGTCAAGTTCATCCTGATCCCACCCAACATGCCTTTTACCTTTGTAAAAGAACTGGACTTCATTGCAGTAAGCTGTTTGTATGGGTTTCACTCGGGTGGACTGTTGTGTCTATGGGGATGAATATGCATCGTCCTTGTCTGTTGCATATATATTTACATAACAAAATTTATATATACTTGATTATAAGAAAACCTTTTAATTGGTTTACAAAAATATTGTAAAAATTAAAATTGTTGATTAAAAGGTTTCCCCTCCCTTATTTGGAGATTACAGTGGTACCTCTGGATGCGAATGGGATCCGTTCCGGAGCCCCGTTTGCATCCTGAGTAGAACGTAACATGCAACTGCACATTTGCACGTGCACGGGTCGCATTTCACCACTTCCGTGCATGTGTGTGACGTCATTTTGAGCATCTGTGCATGCGCGAACTGCAAAACCCAGAAGTAACGCACTCTGTTACTTCCAGGTCACCGTGGAGTGTAACTTGAAAATGCTCAACCTGAAGCATATTTAAACCGAGATATGACTGTATAGGGTTAATTTGTGAAGCCTAGAATTGCACCTGGGGTTCAGTTGGGAAGAAAAATAATTCATTGCAGACAAGGAGTTTGGCGTCTCTGTGCTGAGGGCTTCCATGACTTCCTATAGCCTGCTGGGTGAGGTCTGTGATTGACAAGGGAGGTCAATATCTGCAGGTAGCCAGCCTGGAGGCATTTAGATCAAAGTGGATCTCAGCATGGTACAAAGCAGGGGAAAGAGTCAGGCAAGGAAATGATGAGAATCATACAGAGAACAACAAAGAACGTTGTATAAGATTCTGTATTCAGATAATATGCTTAGAGACTTGTGTGTGTTTGTTCTTTTGCTCCAAAAGGAATATAATGACTTTCTGGTGTGGTCTTTTCTCATTTTAACCTGCTCAGGCTACTTCACTATGTAGACAGGCTTCAGGGCAACCGTGTAGAAATAATTCTCCCATTTATCTGGTGGAAGCAGTTCTCAAAAGGGAACAGTGAGCTGATCAGAGGAGTATACCTTGTGATAGGTGTAGACTTCCCCTTCTTTCAAGACAGCCTGGATCCGTAGTGGCTGAGAAGTGGCCATCACAACCTGATTTCATTATATGCTTCTTGACTGCAGATTATCTGAAGCAGGCAACAAAATGCTTTAAAATGTTACAAATAACTTCTTTGTGCAAAGCAGAAATGTGTACAATGGTTGAATTGAGAATGGCGTAATTACTCTCTTACAAAGCAGAATTATACATGTAAAGGATTGTCTAGTCCTAAATCCAGTTTTTTGACATAATGGCTGTCTTCAGCATGCTTTCAGTTTAATACCTGAGCTTACAACAACAGCTGAGAAAACTACAGTGTACTGCAATGACCTCTTTGCTGTTCTGTAAACACTTCTCTATTCATATGACTCAAGGCTATAGGATGATAGTTTACGCAACTGAGCAGAACCCTGTTTGGTGTCAGTATCAAAGACTGTTTGGTGTCAGTATCAAAGACATCATCATCATCATCATCACACAGGTCCATCACACCTTCATGTTTGCATGTGAGCTGCAGCATTAACCCACACAAATTATGTATTATGTGTGAGAGTTCTGAATAGTAAAGGAAGGAGTAGGTCTATTAAAACTGCATTTGCTCCCAGACATGACACTGAATAAGAAGATATTGAAGAATATATATTCTTACATGTACTATGTGTTTGACTTTATATATATATAAATCCTCCTAAATAGTCTTTTGGAAAAGCTTCTGACCAACATTTGAACCCCCTGGAATAGTTGTCAGTTTAATGAAACTCATCTCAGGTTTATAGTGATAACTAATCATCTCAGAGTTCCAGCAAGACCCCCTTGCCTAATAGCCAAGATCATGCCTAGGATTCAGTTCAGCTTGTTGTCACCCAGCTTCACTGAATATTTATTCTAGGACAGGAAAAATCATCTCACTGCCCTGCTATTGAAGTTACAGGGCAACTTAATGCAGGCATGGCTCCTCTTTACATCTTTTCATCTCAGTATCCATATGTCTCATTAGCTGTGAAATTCACCAGCTCCTTAAACAAGTTTTGAACATTCTGTTTGCCCTTAGTGATAAAAAAAATCTCTGCATCTTCCAGAAGTTTTTGGTAATAAAAATATATGATGCACCCAACTTAGAATGTTTCATTTATTTATTTAGTTGTTTTCTCATTCAGCTAAGAAGCTTTTCATACTGATTTATATATTTGTTGCCTCGTTTGTGCAACACGTCTACAGTTTCTCTACATTAGCCTGTGTTTCAGAGATATCCCTTGCACTTATCTTTTGTCCTCATGCCTGTTCAAAATAAATTCTTGTTTGTCTCACAGAGGGCAAGCTCCCCTGCTGATCACTATCAATCAAGACGGCAAGGGAAGGTTTCTGAACTATAACTTCCCTATCACAGTTATTTCTGCTTACATAACTGTGGGACTTGATTACTTGCAATGCCCTCTTCAAGGCATCCCAGGACTTCTTGACTATTCCAAGTTACACACTTTGCTCAGACTGTACACCCTATTACACAGCTCAAGTACAATTTGGGGGAAGGGCCTCTAAGAATTGCACTTTAAGAATTCTAAGTATTGATTGTAATACATAAAACTATTTTAGATGGTTCTAACATGCCAATGTCAAGACCTGGGTGGGTGCAGAGGATCCCCAAAGGAACCCCCAGGAAAAGAAGGCTCAGAGCCAGGGGATTGGTGGTGGGATGATGATGAGTCAGAGGGAGAAGAGGGAGCCAAATGGAAGGAGGAGGTCTCAGAAGCTGATGAGGTAACAGGGTTTCGTGAGCAAGAAGAGGCTGTGGCAAACAGCAGTCCAGAATCAGAGGCAGAAGTGGAGGCTGGAGAGGAGGGGGCCAAGAGGCAGAAATGAGGGAGGCTGCTAAAGTTGCCACAACCCTTAGTATATAGGAAGCCAGAATTTATACTCAGAGTCACTGAACTGAATAAAACTATGCTAGCTATCTCCATTAATTTCAGTGAGTCTGCTCTCTGTAAAATTACCATTTGATACCTTATATCAAGCAGAGGTGGCAAAGTGTTTGCCAGAGATTTACCTGAAAAATAATCAAGTAACAGATTAGCAGGAACAGGTTAGCACAAAGAAAGGATATTCACCCATTGTGTAATAAAATAAATATAGAACTGGCCTCTATACCAGAGGGATGGAAAGCTGCCAAATTTACATTAGTTGCTTTTAAAAAGGGGAAATCTCATGTGGATCTGAGAAATTACATTAGTAACATCTCTCTTTAATATAGAAGCTATTATGAAAACTAGATTTGTTAACTGAATTAATTGTAGTGTTGCCCACCACCCCAGTCTCTGAGCAGTGCAAGATTCCCAGGGTTCCATGTGCTTACCTAGGGTTTGTGTTTCCTTATGGAAAAAAGACACAGCAGAGACTGTGGTGTCTTTGTGATATATGGTTTATTTACACATATATACAACCTGAGCCCACAATGGAGGGGTTCACAGCATCAACACCCCAAGAGTCATGCTTTTCCCATAGCCACAGCTTTAGATTCAAACGGAGATCACTTATCAAGCTCTCACCCTCTCCTCCAGCTTGCTGCTTTTACCAGCCTGAAATCTTTTTCCCTCTAAGTCACATCATGGTCAACTCTAAAACTCCACTTCACACTCTGGCTTTGTCTTCTAACTGTCCCTGAGTTGAGGGAAGGGCCCTGCCTATTTGCCATCTGGCCCAGCGCTTTTACTTTCTTAATGGCCCATCACCTTCTCTTTGTTTTCTTGGTAGCTTATCGCCTTTCCTTTGTTTTCTTAATGGTCTGCCTCCCAGTCGATCTCCTGGCACTAGAATAGGAGTCTGCATCATATTTTAACCCTTGCTGGATCCAGAAGTTCAGGAAGCTTGATTAAATTCTAACACTAACTGGGTCCAGGAACTTAGGGGAGTCTAGCACCCACTAACTCATAACAGTTTTTATTTAATTTCACTTATGTATTGCTTCCCATGAAACACCCAGAAGAAATTAACAATAAAACATAATTTAAAATATCATAAAAACATACACAGAAACAAGTTCATATCTACTACGGAAACAGACTCAGAAAATTAACCCTACTTAAAAAGTTGTTGAATAAGGAAAGTCTCCAAATGCTACTCCCCCCCCAAAAAAAAAGACAATAGAGACGGTGGCTGTCTGATATGTAATGGGAGGGAATTCCAGAGGATAGTGCTGCCAGACTAAAGGTCCAATTTGTACAAAGTACAGAATAGACCTCCTAATGAGATATTATCTGCCGGAGGCCCTCTCCTGCAGAGCACAGTGATTGGGTGGCATGTAACAAAAACATTGGTGTGGATGAGTCAGCATTGCTTTTGCAACAGAAAAACCTTACTTACCAAAATTTTAGCAATACAGTGGTACCTCGGGTTAAGAACTTAATTCGTTCTAGAGGTCTGTTCTTAACCTGAAACTGTTCTTAACCTGAAGCCCCACTTTAGCTAATGCAGCCTCCTGCTGCCGCTGCACCGCCGCTGCACGATTTCTGTTCTCATCCTGAAGCAAAGTTCTTAACCCAAGGTAATATTTCTGGGTTAGTGGAGTCTGTAACCTGAAGCGTATGTAACCTGAAGCGTATGCAACCCGAGGTACCACTGTATTTCAGTCATGGCCAAGAAGATAATAACTAACCGTCTGCAGTTGTAAACATCTCAGATGACTTATGGTGCCCTCTCTATTTCCTGTTTAATGTCTGGCTGCTGAGCCTATGCTTGGGGATCAGATAATCTGCTTCTTAAGATGATGGCTTTGTTTACAGTGGATGGCAGACTATTTCTTGCACTCCATTCCAGATTTCTCCTCATCCCTCTTATACTGAAGGATGGAGATATGAAATAGTATTTTCCGGTTTTCATTGTTCTCCAAATCAGAAGAGGGACAAGAGAGCTGGTGAGCCTGAGGAGCAATTAGCTATGCAGTAATTGTAGCAAATGTTGCATTATGTGCAGGATTCATTCTGAAATTGTTCCAAGATATTTGGATGTGCCTTTTGCTCAAGGCTCTCTGGCAGTCACTAAAGCTTAATGCTTCAAAGCAGGGTCTTCCAAATAAGCATATCTGTTTGTTCCTGCTGCAGAAGACTCTCCTAAGTGGGACATAACTGAATCAGGTTTTTGCTGCTATGAAGCACACAAATATACTGCCAGCCCTAGATATCGATTCATTTTTCCAGTTTCTTTTAGCCTAACATCCCTGTCTGTAACAGAACAGAAATGAGAAAGCATTCCTCATGGACAAAGATACCTTTCCTCTTGGACCGATTATTTTATGTCTGGGGGCAATGCTGCTTACATTTTTGACCAAGCCAACATCAACATCTTGATTATTTCATCTCACCAATTCCCAAATAACCAGCATTTTCTTAGAGCACCATGGGTCCTAAGCTAAAGAGAGTCCTGGCAGAAAAATGTTCTCTTTCTTCAAAAACCAGCAACCTTGGTCTTATGAGTATTGGTAATGAAGTTCCGTGAACATTATAATTGAGTGCTAATTTTAAGCAAAATAACCCACCTGTTCTTTTCAGTTGAAAACCCCCATACAATGTTACCTGCCAGTATTTTTCTAGAGATCAGGTAGTTGGGGTGTGCATCTGCTTCAGATGAAGCGCAATTACCAGACTCAATCTCTGCACTTTTAAAACCATTCCCCATCCATTTATGAGGAAATAGATTGGTCCTTCAGCAGGAATACAAACCCATTTAAGACCAGATGCAAATTCCATCCTAATTAGCCAGTTTCCTCAACATATCCATCTTGCTGGGATTAAGTTTCAGCTTCCTAAAAACTATCCATCCTGGTTTTGCCTCCAAGCACCAGTTCAGAAGTCAAACAACTTTCTTAGGATGAATAAACTGAAAAGGGAGCTGGAGCCAAGTGCCATCTACATACTGGTGATACTTCAGTCGAAACCTCCAGATGACTTCTCCCAGTGATTTCATGTATATGTTCACCAGCATGAGGCACAAGGTAGAAATGCAAGACACCACATAGGCCAAAGGTCAAGGGAAGGAGCAGTTATCCATTACACCAAATTCATCCTCCAGGAAGGACCAGAGCCTACATAGCACTGTCCCTCCAAAGCCAGACCCAGATAGTCTATCCACAAATATACAATAAATACTGAAATTTGCCAAGCGATTCAGAAAGGCTAAAATGGCTGTGTCCATTTCCTCATGTAAATCAGGGCAACGTAGGCTATTTCTGTCCCAAAATCAAGCCTGAAGACAGATTGATGTATTCAGATAATGGTAATTGATTATCTCTTGATTGAAAACAATGAAGCAGTCTTCAGCAAAAGTTTGGTTCTGTGCTTAAGGCAATACGTTATATTGCCTTAAGCACATGAATACCTTGGTTCAATATTTCCAAGTTACATATGAAACTAGAAGTTAAAAGCTACATCTTAGCTTGAATCTGTAAATTGTTGAATCAAGAGTCCAAGAGAGGGGAAGAAATCAACATTCTAGTGCCTTGAAAGCCCAATTAATGTATATTACTTTAATAAGAATCCCATTTAACTCCTGCTAATCCTATTTCATTAGATGAAAGCAATAGGTGTGATAGCATGAAGATGTGCTGTCAGGCAAGAGAACTTTAATTACATCTGGAATGTCTTTTATCACAGGGCTTCTTGAGATTTTGTTATCTTTATTTATTTCTATTGAGAGTTGACTCACTCATCTGAATTATTTTCCCGAGGCAGTATAGCAAAACATGTAGATGCACAAAAAACAAAACAGAATAAAACCACATCCCTGAGCCTGTTACCATTCGACCGCAAGCAGTAAGATACTGCAGTTTGATTCTGACAAGGAAATTCTGGGCTTAGCAATGAATTTATGTTCTTTTCAACGGTATGGGGATTAAGCCGCTTCTCCAGGATGGCTAAGAGATTACCAAATTGAGAGTGGGAGAAGGAACAGATTTTACCCTCAGATTTAAAAAAAAACTCAAGCAAGTTTTTGCACATTAAAAGTCATACGTCCTAACTGCATACAACATACAGCTAAACTGACAAACTATCAAAGACTGGTTAAACAAAACCAAACAACAAAAGGCAATTATAAGGGAGACAAGGAGATATGAGGAAACCTTTTCCTAATAAACAAGAAGAGAAGAATTATGCAGAGGAGCACTGCTCTGACAAGTGAGAAACTGGCATTCATACTGCCTCTGATAGTGGAGGAAAAATAACCATATTGGCTAGGAGCGGTTGATAGCTTTATCACACATGGTTTTTTCTACTCTTTTTAAAAGCCACCCAAGTTAGTGGCCATCACTACTACTTGTGGGAGCAAATTCCACAGTTTGACTATGTGATGTATGAAGAAGTACTTTCCTTTGCCTCCCAACATTCAGCTTCCTTGGGTGCCAATGAGTTTCAGTCTTAGGAGAGAAGACAAAAACTTTTCTCTATCCACTTTCTCAATCAAAAGGCCCAGTAGTTCCCATCTAGCAACAGTCAGTCATATTGGCTATTGCTAGATATCCAATCTTGACCCTGTTGACCAGGAACTGTGAAGCTGGTGAATTTCAAGTCTTGCTGTCATTGTTCTAAGAACTGGGAGTGGATGATGAGATCATCAGGGTGGGAGTATCTATGCAACCTCACTTCTCTGAGACAGGTAACTTAGCAAAGAACATGGAAGCCAAATTAGGTAAAAAGTCAGGGCTCTCTGCTAGTGTTCCTAAAAATGAATTTTCAGTACCTGTTGCAGCTGAAGTCAGGCGAGGTTCCAAGCATCACACACAGTTTGAAACTTTATTCAAAATTGTTTCACGATACATTCTAAATGCAAACTAAATCATTAGTTTAAGACAAGGTTTTCAAAAGGCACAGCTGGAGCAATTGTTTTCAAGTAAATTTAAAATGGCTAATATAAAAATGTGAACTTTCTTTTAAAGACCAAAAGCACATTTCTCTTGAAAGAAAGCACAAAGAAATGTGGTTGCAAAGCTTGGGGCTACAGCACAGATGTACAGAGCATATTGGTTATTGGAGTGAAATTTCAGAAATCATATGCTGCTGGGAGAAAGACAATCAGGCACATTTTCTTTTAGACTATTCATGCACAACAATTATCAAACAGGGAAACAGTGCGGTGCCTGAAACCCATTCCTTTCATATAATTTGTTTCTCAAGTGCCTAGTTAAGGAAAGAAAAGAAAGAAAGAAAGAAAGAAAGAAAGAAAGAAAGAAAGAAAGAAAGAAAGAAAGAAAGAAAGAAAGAAAGAAAGAAACCAACCCAGATTTGGAAGTTATTCATTCACACACACAAAAGAAGAGTAAGAATGTGATCAACTGAAACTTTAGAGCCCAGTCAGAATTATGCAGTTTTCCACATACACTTTTTTCTGATTTCTCTGGAACACTGAGCATGTTAATGAACTGTGGAATATAGAGGGACCTGCTTTACACAAAACAATTTATCCTGGAATAGCAATGCATGAATTTTCTTCAATTCCTGACTTGCTAAATATTCAGGTGATTAAAGCCTTCTACAGTTATTCTTGCCTCTCACAACTACAATTTTTGTGAGGGGAACGTGGGGTCTCATCCCTGGCCACCACCTCATCACCTGCCAGACCTGTCTTCTCACATTCATGTCTTGGGGCTGAAGATCTGAAGTCTGCTGCATGTGCATTGGCTATGCATGTGATTGAGAAGCCTGCATGATGCAGGGAGTCTGTGCACATAAAAACAAGGTTTCCCAATTGAGACCTTCAGCCCCAAAGTGCAGACACCATGTGATGGTGAACGCAGGGCCAGATGCACTCTCTCGCTCCACTTGATTCCAACCCCATGGACAGAAACAACTAAAGGGGATTCAAGAGAGCGGAAAGGGACAGCATCACTGGAAAGACTGGGGCCTCTTCTGTCACTTGTTCCTTTTGGATATGGGAGAAAGCAAGCATGGGGAATCTTTGACTATCCATATCTGGCTGAACTACAACACCCATGGCTATGGGTCATGTTTACTGGGGCTGATGGGAGTTGTAGTTCAACATCATCTAGAGGACCAAATGTTTCCCATGCCTGAGATAAAGTGATCTCAAAATAATAGGGCTGATCTGCCTGGTGCATAGAGTTCACATTTCTCTAGAGAAACAGATAACCTAAGAATGACCCAAAATAAATCAGCAAAAATGTGAGCTTTGGAACATCCAGAGATTCCTCATCTGGAAGGGGCATGTTATCTCAGAACAAAATTCATTGAGCATATGCAAAGCTGAGGTTATTGAGAGGTTATTTGCAAAGGGGAGTAAAGATATCACACAGTAATTTCCCCTCAGAAAAGGATCTTGGCTAGAAGATATAGAAAGTGTGGCAACAGTGTGGGAGAAGGTGAAAGTCAACATGTAATTTGCTGCTTGACTAGTTCTTGAAATTAAGTACAGCTTTAAAAGACTACAGTATCCATTGATACTTACAAGAAACATTCTGGAAAGTCCACAAGGTCAGTGACAACCTATGAGAAAATCAATTATTTAAAAGTTGAACAGTGTATAATGTTTTATTCTCATTTTCTCAAACACTGGGAACTTCTAGGCAACTTCTGCAGAACTGTTGTCGTTTGCACGCGTCACAGAATGACAACCAAACTGTTTATTTACAGATACAGAAGCCTGGGATACAATGATAGGATAACAGAAGGGGCACCAGTGATGTTGATATTTTGACAGTGGCAAACCTAGAGTAGGGATGGAGGAGAAAATCATTCTGTTTGCCCTTCCAAAACTAATATGTAAACCAAAGCACCCTTATCCTTTGAAATGTGCAGTTCTCCAAATACTGTGATGCAGTTCTCCATCCAACAGACGTGTACAAAAATATGCCCATTGGTGATGATCAAAAATTGCTTGCCAAAATGCACACATTAGCCAAAATGGTATTAAAAATGCATATGAGAAAGGTGTACCAAAGTATATATGAATTCTCATGCATACTTTTCAAAAATTGAAAACTGGAAATTGTGTAAACTGAACTAGAAAACTGGACTGCTGAGAGAAGCCAAAATTGACAGGTACACCCATCCCTGGTTTAGAATAATAAACTATATCATTTCTGAAGACAAAAATCCAACTGCTTCTGGCAAATTCTCCAGAGAGGCAGCCAGAAGCTTGAAAATCTATCGCTCCAGTCCTAACTCTGTAGGAAGTGGGCACCACTGTAGCTAATTAATGTGAGTGCATTCCCAGTTGCTGACAATCAAAGCTCTGAGAGTGTCCTATCGTTTAAATAAAAAATAACCACCATTAATTATAGACTGACAGCCCTAGCCAGAACTTTAGGTGAAGTTATTTGGCCATTAAAGTAACATAGTTCCATTTATTAGATAAATAAGACTCTAAGTGACAGCAAGGATGAGAAAGGAAGAGAAAAAGTTTGCTTCCTGGGGCTCAGAAATACTCCCAAGAGCTGCCTGGTCTTGTGGTTCAATTCTCTACAGATGTTGAACTAAGGGGAAGGGCACTCAGCCCACCACCCCCATTCTCTTCAAAGTCTCACGCTTAGGGAACTTAAGACTGCACCAGTGTCGTGGCAAAAGGACCCCAACGACCCACAGTTCATATATCACAACAGCACTTTAAAGATAATGTAGTGGCAGTGTCAAAAAGCCACATTAGCCTCTCAGCTTTATTAAATAGAGTGCAAGTTTAGCTTTCTAAATGGAACTCTTGATGTGATTTGATAGAGGAGGAAGTGGGAAATCGAACAAAAAGCCCGAAGTGATCTTTGCCGGCAACAAATGAAGCCGTGTGCCACGGTAAGCCAATTTTAGAACACAGATGAGCCTGCGCCGGTTTGTAAATTATTCATAACTGTTGCGATTTGGCTGTCTGCCCAGATAACAGCACAGACCTCAAGATGCAACATAGAATGTTGCCTTATACCAAGTCCACCCGACTCAGCCCATCTGTCTACACTGACTGGCAGTAGGTCTCCAAAATTCCCAGTTCTAACAGGAGGTGCTGGGGAATGAAGCTGGAAACTTCTGTATGCAAAGCAAATGCTCTACTACTAAGCTACAGCTCTATCCCAGGAGGAAACAGGGCTTGTTCGGTCCCTGGCTTTTGCTTCCATAGATGTTGGAGCTACGGTAAATAGAGTATTGCTCACCTCTTTTACTCTGTTTAATGCGGGTTGCTCTGGTGCTGTTTCCCAGTGTAAACAGGGATGCTGACTATAGGATTCTAACTAATCAAAGATTACATAAACAGTGCAACATTATCAGGATACTGTGAATTGTCTGGATGTGTTTGAGAACAATATATCCCAGCCAATTCAAATCGAGAGCAATGTTTCCTGCCCTCAATCTGAACAGGATCTTTTACATTGGTTGGCAACCCTGTCCAAAGAGAATATTCACTGAGGGCAGGGTGCATTTTTTACAGTTGATTAAATAGTCCCCATTTTTTACATTTTTTGCTGAAACTTTTAATACTATCTTAATAATTGAAATATGTATAGAGAATTTTCTTTTTTGTGTTTCTTTTCTATTTTGAGGAAAGAAAACCCTCAAAGCTGTATTTCCTGCATCCATAATCTCTTTTTTTCCCCTTAGCTAATATCACACTTGTGTGGATTCTTATTGCCTTAAGTCTTTCTATGGCATTCAAGCTGGAAAAAAGAACAGCTTTAAGTCAGAAAAATGCCGGTTCTCATTTACTCTAATACTTCTAAAGCTTTCACATGCCTTTCTTCAAAACATGTAGGTGGAAATGGCCCACAGTGTAGAAACATGCCTTAATATTTAGGCAATAGCTTTCAACCCAAGTACTTTATCTGTTTACACATGCAGATATTCACATCTCAAAACTCGTTCCTGGAGGAAGGCTGGATTGTTTCCATTGGTTTTTTGCTGCAAAAGTTCCCTTGTAGTGACATTATTCCATCAGGAGAATGTAAAACATTTCCATTTGTTTGGGTCACTAATACATATTCTCACCAGGTCATGGATTACGTTTCTGTGGTGAAGAAGCTGCCATCATCACCATCAACTCCCCAAAACACAAGATGCACAGCTGTACATGCTTAGGCCCAGTCTCTGTAATGTTTTAAGGGGGAAAGGAACTCAAAAATGCGATATGCTCACATAGAGGTCCCCTGTCACACTACTTTTTGTAATATGGTGTATGTGTCCAGGTGTGGGCAATGTTCAAGGTACATTGAGAAGTTGGTTACTGTGCTGAACACATATATTCTACCCCTGCCAGTAAAACCTAAGGCTGGCATTAAAAGGTACACTGGCTGGCACTGAAAGAGAAATCACCTCCCAGTAGTATCTTGAGCCCCAGAAGATGGTGAAGGTTGATGACACAGTAACCTCTCCACCTCATCCCTATGTGGGGAAATGGAAAGACCACTTTGTTTTCTCTTGTGAGTCCCTCCAGTTCCAGCCATCCTTCTCACATATTAGAAGATAATCCTTGCTCAGGGTACAAAGCACTGTCCACTTTACACTGTAGGTCAGGAATAGTTGGAGACTCCACACACCCTTCGGCCATTAAGAAGCAGTAGTTGTCACTGTTACAGCTCCTACGTTTTAAAAAGATTGTGCAGAACACCTAAATTCTCTTGTCATTCTTTATTCATACTTTGTCCAATCATTGCTCTTCTTAATATTCTACTTCCAAACTTATTATTTCTTATTATTTTGCATGAGCACAGTCCCTACTGAAAAAGTTAGGGTCGCTGACTTATTAAGAAAAGGTGAGGTATTTTTGAGAAATGATTGGGAATGATTATGCTGTTCAGCAGACAAGATTATTATTAGAGAAATTGCTCGACATTGCTCCCATTGAAATCCATATCAAGCTTGACCTACAAGTCAATTGCAATAATATAGCCCTGCCTAGCAATTAAAGGACTAGGTTTAATAAATTTCAAAAATGTTAAAAGCACAATATTGTGAGTATTAAGATAGTATACCGTAAAGCATACATTTTCACATAAAAACCACCAATCCTATCATTATTTTGTGGTGAAAAGATGGAACTATTTGCCAAGCGAATTCTTAATCTTCCTCCAAGGAAATCATATGAGAGAATTGCTTCACAAGTTAAACGACATCCTTCTATAACAACCCTAATAGAATTATGATGCAGTAATAGGTTATTGTAAAGTGACGCTAGGTAACCAAAGACACACTATAAATATGCAATCAATCTGTCGAACACAGCAGCAATAAGTACCAAGATCCATCAGCTTATAATCTCTTGATTGCTGTTGACAGTTTGACATGCTAATCTAGGAATATGGCACTAATCAGATAGGGTTTGGGTATTATCATCCAGGCAATCACATTTGTATAAGCAGACTGATAATGTAATCGTCCATAATAGAAGATCTGTCACACTAACTTGGTTAAGACAGATGCTTGAGCTAAATTTATACGGTTAGTGAAATTCTGTAACTATTTGTTTCCCCGTAATTAACTTTAATATTTTTTAGGAACAAGGATTCTTAGTTTCATTCTGATTTCACTCACAAAGGATTTGTCAGGATGCAAACTGGGGAAAGAGCTACCACAATAAAGAGGTACCAACAGCCTGGGGATTTTTGAGTCTTGCTTCCTAGTAAGTATGCATAGAAACTTGAAATAATAAATTTGCAATATGGTTATTTGAAACATCATTGCAGATTATTAAAAGGAGGTACATAGTGTGTACATACACAAACTTATTAGGAATAATGTGGACTGCATGTCTAATGTGGGCTACATTCACCATAATATGCACATTCATCATGCAGTATAGAAGCAAAATTCACACTATGCCATAACATCTTATTATTTCATTCACCGAATTCTACATTTCCATAAGTAAGCTTGTTCTCAGGCATCCTTAAGACATACAGTTACACGTACCGATGAAGTGAATATTGATAATCATATAGATTCATATTATAATCAAGCCTCCATTATCTGAAACTCTATGGAAATTATGTTTAGCATTTATCTTGTTGAAAGCTATTAGATTGTGAATGCACGCACTTCATAGCAAAGGCTTGGATCTCTGAAATACATGGATAAGCAGAAAGCTCTTCCACTCACACATGGAAGGACCCTGATCTCTCAAGGCTGCCGCCTCTGCCCTCACCAATAAGAATACTTACCTGGATTCCAAAATTTGCCCTGAAATTATGATAACGTGGTAAATAAAAACAATTGGACCTAATTTGGTGCTATCATTAAATTATTTCAAAGTAAGGAACAACAAAGATTCCCCCTGCCATGAGAAATGAAAGCAAAAGTTTGATTAACCTTTGTTAGTTAAATTACAGTCTGAACCACTTATCATTTAATGCAATGCCTTCCATAGCAAGACTTGCTCTTTTAGAAAATGCCAGTTTGGGATATTTATGGCACTAGCATTTTTTAAACATCACAATAGCAGCAAATGACAAGTTATACTCTTTCCAACTCTTCTGAAAGCAACTATTTCAGACTAGCTCTTTTAACTGCAGCACTAGCTTCAATTATCTTTCTGTGGTTTTGCCTGAGCTATAAAGCTATTGTTTTCTGGCTATGCTTAATGGAATTTCCATTTTTCTGTCTGCAAGTGTGCATATGGCCAGAGAATTGCTTACAATTATTCATAGAATACATTTGGGGAGATGTGTTAAAGACTTTGGTGAATGGTTCGAAAGAACTTTTACCACACATCTTTGAAACAAAGTTTTGAAAGTTGTTCTATCCAAATGGGCCCATAAGAGCGTAATTCACAGTATTGCTAATGTTCAGCTATGAGTGCCAATGCTTATTTAACAAAAAAACAGCACCAAGCAAATACAAGACAAAAATAGCAGCACAGCATATATTTTTTAATTTTTTTAAAAAAGGCTGTTTTTCAATCTGGTGAAAAAACCAAATGGGTAATATCCCCACAAACAGCCTATGCTTAGTGGTTACAGAACGACAACTGACTGAAGAAAGGGAAATGGGAGCTTCAGTCCGGTAATATTTTCTAAAGGTAAGGGAAACAAGCTGGAGGGGAAACACTTATTAAAACCTTGAATCCATCAAAGTTTTCATCTGTGCAGTTGCACATGTAAGACCTGAACCTTCTAGAATAGGCAACGGAGATAGTTGCCTGGCCCCAGCCTTCAGCATGCATGCTTGAAGTCAGGCGTGGGGACCTTACTGTTCCACCCCTTAACTGACTCCAGGAATGTCCTCACTATAGACACGTGCCAGAGAAAAGTTCACTAGACACACCTATTGCATGAAAGGAGAAGAGGCCTTGTGAGCTTGGTCAGCTACAGTGGAGAATTATATACAGACCATGATGGTCAGTACTAAGGTGGCTACAGTCACATACCTTGTAGAGAGCAGACCAAGTGCTACAGCAGGCAATGTCTTAGAGAAACTAACATAGTTGTGGCAGCAGCTCTTAGGGTCTTCTCTTCACAACCCAGGGGTGTCAAGAGGCAAATGAGGCCGCGATAGTGCCTGTCTGACAGCCACAACCTGCTGCCTACAAATGGCATATTGCCAATACCAGTCAGCACAGAAAAGTGAAAGGGGAAGTAATTAAAGTCTAGCTCTAGACAATAAATAAAGTTTCATCTAATGCAGGCACAGTGATGCTGAAAAAAGAAATGAGAAGAAATTTGAGCATGCAGCCTAAAGTGGACTGGCAAAAAATATATATAACCTGGCTTGATTCACTTATGAACTTTGTTCAGTTTAGGACCAAAACCTATAGACATACTTCAGACACCACAAATAATTTTATTCAACACCGTAATTTGAACAAAGTCTATTTATTTCAATTTCACACAAAACAGAAAGCCTAGTCAGATCTAGTGGTTAGTTTCTCCATTGATCCATCACATTAAGGCGCTTAAGCCTTCAAAAATGACACGTAGTATCAGATGTGGAAGCTGAAGTGAAACTATTAGCAGTCTTAATCTGAACACAAGACTTTCTTCAATGACCTCAAACATAGGAAGACTACTTCTTCCTATGGCTACATTTTTTCATGATGCAGTACAGAAGCTAATTCAGGCTACTTGTACTGTAACTTCTTAGGTCAATCAGACATAAAGGTGGTAACCTAATCACCTAAACTTTTAATTACCACCAAAATGGTCAACAAGCCAATTTCACCATTTCATACCCCTGTCTGATTACTAAATAAAGCATGCTTAAAACCTCAAATTTAAAAAGAGAGAGTTAAGCACGTGCCCACTAAACTCAATAGGTCTTGGTTGGACAACACATTATTTTTATTTTAGGAATTGGCATTTGTTGGCATGGGATATGTTTTGCCTTACATTCAGCATATAATTTAAACGTATTTCTTGGATAAACTTTTTAATCCATATATATACCCCGCAAACACAATCTTCTTTTATTGCATTGACAAATACATACATTAGTTTAGGACAGCTACTATAAAAATAATGTACAGCTTTATAAAAAAAATACCAGGAACTTGGATTGTACAAACTCAAGATAAAAATATAGTCATGTTTTAGTATTTCCATTTGATGTACGTATGCTCTATAAAATTTAAACCACTATTCCCTATTCTTTTGTCAGTTCTAAAAACAAACAAAAAATACACATGGTTTATACTTTTGATTCCATACAAAAACCTCAAAGTTTATATTTTTGTACATAATTTGAAAATCATTCTCTCCACAGGGGACGTAAGAATATACAAAGCATCAGGTGCACAATTATAGATTCTCCAGGTCCCTGAATGACAGAAGGACCACTTTACTCTACGGAAGATGAGCATTGTGGGGAGCAGCAGGTGGAGGTGGTATTGGAGGTGGAGGTGGCGGTGGCAGAGACAGCAGTGAGAACAATGGGTCGTATGCATTCTGACTACACTCATGAGGCCACCCCCATGGTACAGAAGGGGGAGGAGGTGGAAAATTTGCCTCGTTGTTAACAGTTTCAAATGTTGGGGGAGGAAAAGAATATTGATGTCTCCTCAGGTTCTCCTGCCTCTGCTGCTGGCAATAAGCTGAAGGCTTTGGAAGTTCTGTGAAGTTAGAGTAATGCTGTGGAGATGTCCCATACTGCCTGAAGGAACGTGGGGAAGCAGATGAATGAGGAAATCGACTCCTGGCAAAGGTAGGATTGGGTTCTCTCCCAAAATATCCATGTGAATAATCGGAAGGATATTGTCTTCTGGGCTGATAATGAGCTCCGTTCCCATCTGCAGAAAGAAATGAAAAAGCAATTGTGGTATTTTGGTAATTCACGGCTAACCTGCGAATGTGGTATCATGGGGAACACGGACTGTCCCCTTCCCACCCCGGACCAAGTTTAAATGTGTTTTCATTTGTTTCAGTCCTTTAAATTTGTAAACTGCCTTGGTTACCTTGCGAGAAAGGCAGCATATAAATTGCAACGAACCAATGAATGTCTGCTGACACCGTGGATTCATTTGGGTAGAAGGGTATGATAAAAATTCAATAAACATTTCCAGCTTCCGTAGCAGAATAAATGATAATTTCCCCACGCAACCCCACACTATTAATTTGTTTAGGATAAAAGCAATATTGACACTGAAAGGTTCTCACACTCAAGGACTAAAATTTACAATTATGCTATATTCATACAGTAATCCATCTAAGAAAGTGGGATTTTGAGCTTTTATACATTAATTTGGTTTGAGGCCCAACATTAAAATTCCGTAATAGCACCTACTTACTGGAATCCTCTGGTTGTGGTCGGCACTTCTTTCTTCTTAGATTCTGAGATTTCTTCTGCTGTTTAGCTGCTCTCTCTTTCTCATCATCACTATAATCTAAAGCCTAGATCAAAATATTTACATAAGAAACTGGAAACTGAGCAGAATATACCATTTCGTTCTTTTTACTGGCTATCAGCAGGCAATAACAGGTTATTTGATGCTCATTCATAAATATGACATTCTGGAATACACTATGAGCACCTTTACTACCACTGGAGTATAGTAGTAGTGGCTGGAGAAACTCAGGCAGATGGGCGGGGTATATATAATAAATTTGTAGTAGTAGTAGTGAAAAATATAGGAAAGGATTATTTACATAGGATTCAAAGTACAAAATGATACAACTAGTTTTGTATCTTTCCTAAATTTACTATTTACACTAAAGGAGAAGCAATCTGGAACTGGACCAAGAATCAATTTCACTGCAGAAATACAAAATTAAAGCAGCATGATCTTCATGACATGTTACGGACCATGGGATTCTAACCTGCCTTTCACAAACTTAATGAAAAATCTGCCATTGGGAGTTCCCCCAGCTTGATCCTTGAGAATATTATAGGATATGTGGGGAGCTATAGGTGGAGGGGGCAATGATAGAAAATTACTCCTTCATTAAGTCGCTGAAGAAGCAGTTTAACATCCAAGTCAATTTATCCTCTTTCTGAGGATGAACTAAAACCTTTTAAAGATTGACAAACTACTTTGAAAATCCAGCTTTCAGACTACTGATACGTGGAGCTAAAGAACTCACACTGATTCTCATAAAGAGCTAATGAAGATGCAGACAAGATATATGCAGCGCTATCTCTCATTGTTGTTCAGACAATTAAATGTTAAGATGCTCTCAGGGAAATTCATATTCCGTTGAACGACAGACACTGCTTAAGTGATTTTTCTATGCATATAATATCCCGCAAGAATACTGCTCTTTAAGTAGTAACCACTTACAGACATTAAGGTATAAAATTTGTACACAAAAGGATGTACTTGCCTCGGGTGGTGGTTCTTCATCATTTTTCCATGATGCATCAGATCCTCTCTCTCTGCAAGATGAGACAAAGTGAAAGATCTATATACTGGGCATTATCTCTATACATGAGTTACTGTTACCCTCAAGCAGGAGGAAAGAATAATAAAAAAACACAGCTCAAATGCTACCTGCAGCCTCAGCCATTCAGAATTTGAACACTCAAAACAGCTTCCACTATAGATATCAATTTCACATAGGAAAACTCACCTGCATGTTATAATGTCTAATTCATCTTATGTGCAAAACCACACATGGCAAACAAATACATGGAACATTATAGTACACATGCAGTATTGATTCCAGTCTGGAAACGTCAGATTTAATTAAAAGTTTGCAAGAACTGTGATCCCTAAGACAACATTTGTCCTTTGAGAGTTCTCTTGTCATGGGTGAGAGGAAAAGCCGGAAAACAGGGTAGATAAAAATAAATGATTTTTTAAAAAAACTTATTAAACCTCACAATAATTTAATACTTATCTGTCAATGTATTTCTAATAGTATAACCAAATCAGTAATTTTTGATATAACTGTAAAAACTACTCTGAAAATTTATTATTACAAAAATGAAACCTTCATCTGGTTGTAAATATTAAGATTATACCAGCAAGAATGTGTCTTTCTGTAAAAAAATAATAATTTAAACCAAGTCTTACTGACTAGTGATTTAAATCAAATCCACCCTGTCGGAAAACCAGTGGCAATTTTTCAAATTGCCCACTTCAATTCAATTGTGTACCATATTTGCCAGCAGCATGAGCCAGAAAGCAACAGTTCAAATCTTACCTCTGTGACAAATTTACTAAGTGGCCTTGGGCAAGTCACTGTTCATTCAGCTCCAAGTTCCTATCTTCAGTACTGAAATAGGACTGTCAGTGAGCCCTAATACCACTCTCTAAACAGAAACAGATTTTAACTGAAACTGACAGGGCCTGATCCAGTCCAAGCCCCAGCATAGCAGCTGCAGCAGATGATTTCATCATGGCTCAGAGCCTTACCCTCCCCCTTCTGTCTAACATGCAAGTTACTCAGGAGCGGGAAAGCAGAATGGAGATATAGACGCCCCATATGAGCTTCTCAATACTTGCAGTGATTCATCCATGCTTCCTCCACAGATAAAAGGTTAAGACAGATAAAAAAACAGGACTTCTGGGTGCATGCATGCTGCATTTACTTAATGAGGCCTTCAGTTTAGAGAATAGCCTGTTGCCACAAATAAGGAGCAAACCCATTTCAACCTGATCTGATGAACATTTTGAACAGGGGTTATCAACAGAACAACGTTTGAAGAAGCTCAGGATAGATGCTTCCTCTATCCCAAACACACCCTTCTGGGAGAGGATATAGCACATGATTTTAACTTCTGTTCAAAATCATTACGATTTTTAATCAGGAATCCTAAATACAAAAGGCTAATTATATTCAAGGATAGGTTTTGGATCATTTGAAGGCTACATTAAGTCTAGAATTAAAAAGCCTTCTGGGCAATATGAGTTGTGTATTTCCATACCAAATTTATAGCTCAAAATGAGGAAATCTTCAGGAGAACCAAGGTAAGGACCTCAGAGGATACTTACATCTTTTAAACAGAACATCTGCATATAAGTCTCATATTCATATATCAGGAATTGTAAGTATATGGACACTAATGGCTAGCAAAGGTATTGTCTAAGCATTTCGGAATGCATCATCAAGGAGATGAGTTCTAAATCTATTTAGCAAGACTTTCAAGACGCACACATTTACATTACTTACTGTTTTATTTTTTCTGGAAATATATACTGGGTGAAGCTTTCAACGGATGGAGCAAAATATACAGCCTCGTGCATCTTAATACCTTTGGATTCTATACGCTCAGGACTGTTAAACTGTAGCACATAAAAGGGATGTGACACAGGACCAAATACCTCAAAGACCTGCAAGACAAAAACCAACATTAGACATTCTATGATTTAGCATTCACCAACCTGGTGCCCTCCACATGTTTTGGACTAACTTTCATCAGCCCCAGTCAGCACAGCCATACTGACTTGGGCTAATGATATAGTAGCAATCCAAAACACATCACAGCTTGGGGAACTGAAGCACCCAATATAAAATACTATGTTGTATCAAACAATGTAGCATTACTCAGCTGCTCATAAGGCTTCTGTCAGACGAACAAGGAAGGAAGCAGTTTTCAATGATTCCTCCCCCCCCCTTCAAATGGTTGAGTGATTTAGGAAGGGTGCAGGGGCTTAAGAAGGGAGAGGGAAACAGTGAAAATTGCTTCTGTCCTGTTCTGCTAATGGCAGTCTTAAAGTAAGATGGACAACACTGCTGAACACAATCCTGTAAGAATTCTCCTCCAGGCCCCATTGATTTTAGGCATGTTTCTTTGAATGCTCAAACAGAAAAGCCATGTTCATTTGAATGTATGCAAATAAGTGCAACACAAGAGAGAAATAGGCCCTGCAACATACAATCTAAAACAAAGAAAGAGGCTTTCAATCTATATTTTATCACTAGCTGAACCAATGCAACATGGTTAGTCATTTTTTCAAAATCATCTGTTTGAAAGTACAGTTAAGTATCTTCAAGGTTACTGCCTATGTAAGGTAGCTTGATAGTGCCTTTATACTGGCAAAGTATTTCTACCTCTTTAGTTGTTCTTTACTTTAAAAAATGTATTTCCCCAGAAATTCATTAGACGTGAATAAAAAATATGTAAAAACACATAATGAGCAGAATGCAAAAAGCCAAAAAGCTTTAGATTAGTGATGGAGAAGCCTTTTGAGTCTGAGGGCTACGTTCCCTTGTGGGTAGCCTTCGGCAGGCCAGGGGTGGGGAGGCCCAAGTGATGGAGTCTGGGGGAATCCCAAGGTCCAGATGGAGAGTTGCATTGAGCCCCCAGGCCTGAGGTTCCCCATTCCTGCTTTAAAAAATAATATATACAGTACAAGTCATGTGCAATTTGCTCACCTTTCCCATTGAATGCCGATCTTCTTTAAATAGCACCGTATCTTCATTGACTGGAGGTAGCCCTTTCTGTGACTCTATTATTACTAAAAAGAAAATATTATAAAGCTGACAACCTTTTCCAAAAGAAGGTTAAACAGCATTAGTTTAAATCTCATTGCCCTGCTTCTACCTTCATAACCCAAGTTTGAGGAACTACCGTATATACTCGAGTATAAGGCGACCCAAATATAAGCAGAGGCACCTAATTTTAGGACAAAAAACTGGGGAAACTTATTGACTCGAGTATAAGCCGGTTCACCACACCACATACCTGGCAGCAGCAGCAGCGGAGGAGGAGGAAGAACAAGCAGCCCGAAAGGGCTCCTTTCAGGCTGCTCCTTCCTCCGCCGCCACCTCTGCCGCTCACAAGAGCAGGCATAGGAGCCCAGTTGGGAGAGGCACAGCGCAGAGCCCCTGTGCCTGCCCTTGCGAGAGGCGGGCAGTGGCGGAGGGACGAGCGGCGAGAAAGGGCTCCTTTCTCGCCGCTTGTTCCTCTGCTGCAGCCCGCCTCACTCGAGTATAAGCTGAGGGAGGCTTTTTCAGCATAAAAAATATGCTGAAAAACTCAGCTTATACTCAAGTATATACGGTACTTTAAACCACAATATTAATCTATAGCTGCACTGATGAATAAAGTTTGAGCCATGCATCATGTGAAACCAGCATGTGCACTGGGAAAGCAGTGCCCCATTTGAAGGTATTCACGTGATGAGCTTGTTGTAAGACAGAGTAGCATTCTCAGTACTCACAAGCTCATTGTTTACAATTGCTTATTCCTACAAATCAGAAAGCTCTATTGTTTCTACAGATGGAAATTAGACATCTATCAACTTCTGCTAGAACTATCAGAATGCTACACCTCTCCATTAAGCTTGATATTCACTGGGACGGTATAATTAAAAGACGCAGAGATCAATAGCTTGAAGAAAAGCACTGTGACACTTTGCTGTAGAACTAATAGCAATGTAATGAATTGTGGATATTGTGGATAAACTGTTACCTTTCCTAATATATACTTTCTGACAAGCAGATTTCATGTTTAACATCAAAAGTGCATGAAACTATGTAAAAGAGTGTCAATTTCTAAAGAAGAAAACTACAAAGAAGGCAGGTGATTTCATATCATTTAATAAAAATGTAAATTACTCCCAATTATCCTGCAAAAATCTAATATTCATTGCTGCAGAAACAAGAAAATGCTTCTGCAACACTTATTAACGGAAACTCATTTCCTGGCAAGGAAGTCATCATTCTGAGACAGTATAATGATCAATTAAATATTCACACTCATCACTTCTTCACAAAAAAACTCCAGAGTACAATTAATGCAGCAGTGACAGCTTGATCGCTACTAAAGGTGAAGCAACAGAAAAATAAAAAAGTGCACTCTTGTGACATGTTCTGGCTAACACCAGACTACACAGGGTGCAGACCAACAGAAATTAAAGGACCTAACTTAGTTATGCTCATTAACTCAAATAGGTCTACTCTAAATAAAACTTAGTTGAATAGTAGCAACAGTGATCTTGTGAGTGTCAGTTAATGGCTTTGGTCTCTCTTCTCACCTCATCAGGTGTGAAAATATATTGTACCACATATAAACTTTACTTTAAAGGCCTGAAGCTGTAAATCAAAACCTGTAACTTACTGTAATGAGTTGCAAGGCATTTCCCCACTTGTTCACATTATCAAAGTATCCGTCCATATATGTGTTCTGTAATCTATTGGCATCCCATCTTGAAACGGTTCAGATCCATAAGGATCTGTGCCTTTCATCAATATTTTTGTGCTTTGGTGCTGCTGATCTGTGATTTACAGCTTTGCAGTTTATCAATGTGACAGTAGTTTCCAGAGGACCTTGTGTAAAAATAATCAGGGAGGGAGGGAGAGAGGGGACTGAGGTGCAGCAGCCACAGCACTCCCGAAATTTCAAATGTACCCCCAGGAAGAAAAAAAAGGTTGGACAAACCCAAGTACAATGACCCATGTTTTGAACAGATGGAACTACTGAGTAGATTTTAACTCAAAAAGAAATACGTCACCTTAAAATGCATATTTTAGTGACTTAATCACAATGGCTTGAGCATCCAATAAGAACGCTCAGTTGTACTAGTCACACTATATTTCTGCATGCGTGTTTTCATACAATCAGGATTACACAGCTATCAGCACAATTTTAGGCTTGATTTAAATCACTTGCATTTGACAGACTATGATTCATGTTCTGTGTAGAAAATGTGCTTGAAAGACCCTGTCACTTTAAATCCGTTACCTATCTTATTTGCTTTTAGAAAGGTAAGATTTGCAGTGAAAGCCTGTGCATATTTTTTCAGTCTCATGTCCCACTCTGTTCAATGGGGTTCACTTACAGATTCGCAATCTTAGGAGAAATGCAGCATGCTAGTGTCTGGCCCGTACCATTTCAAGCACAAAAAGAGAGTAACGCTAAGGGGAACCAGACATGAGTCAAAATCTAGACAAGAATATTACGCTCAATACACTTTTCCTTCTTGAACAGCAAAAATACTCCCCCCCCCCCAATTATGGCAGTTCATTCATACCATGCGGTTTCAAAACAAACATGGCAACAACATGTTTTCAATTCATGTTTTTGTACATTATTTTGGTTTCAGATGCATTTTAAATGCTTTTAAGATGGTTTTGATTATTGTATTCTCTATGTTGTTCATCGCTGTTGGCTCCCACAGGAAGAACAGTACAGAAACATTTTTTTCTTAAAAAAAGAAACCATTTACCTCACATGCATGCCAATAGCTTTGCTTTCTCCATATTTTAATTTTATGGTATAAACCCAGGAGTTTTTGGAACAGCATTGCTAGACTCAAGCGGCCTTCTCTGGCATGGACAATCTTACTTGCCTCTAGGTTTAACTGGAATAAGTAGATTTTTAATTTGTATAATACAATTTAATATATACAGCGTCCTGCCTAAAGATACAGATTTTTGCAGCTAGCTCTGTAGTACTATGGTGTGTCCCTCTTCTCTTCCTCTCCAACTTTAGCTGCAATTCCAGAATTACCACCTTCAACTTAATGAAGAGTAAACAAATGCCCACAGAAAGTATGAAAAATATTGCCACCAATATGGAACTGAATCACTATGTGGACTATACCTCAGAATTATCCTTTGCCACTGGAATCTTTGACACTGCAGTGTTTGTGGCGCTATTAAGAAACTTCCAATACTAAAATATCACTACTAACTGAACACCAAGCACAAAAACCACTACCTTTCCCAAAGCTTATTTTCTATTTACTTTCACATATTGTCATTGCTTTCTGTGATACACATTCTACAAAGCTTTTTCTTCTTCAGCCTTTAGTCTCACTGCACTGCAGTTTATCGCTGTCCAAGTGGCTCAATTTGTGCCCCCAGACAACCTTCCACATAACACATGTTTTAGCATTGACAACTAGAAGAAAAGTTAGGAATTCTCAAGACAAAATGATCTTATTGGCAAGGGCACCCTGCTGAAACAAGGAGAGAGCCTAGTGAGGAAGAAGGGGCGGCAAAAGAGTCAAAATGAGAATTTGGTGAGATGTGGGTTAAACCAGAGCCTAGGACTCGCCAATCAGGTGGTCGGTGGTTCGAATCCCCGCGACGGGGTGAGCTCCCGTTGTTCGGTCCCTGCTCCTGCCAACCTAGTAGTTCGAAAGCATGCCAAAGTGCAAGTGGATAAATAGGTACCGCTGTGGCAGGAAGGTAAACAGCGTTTCTGTGTGCTGCTCTGGTTCGCCAGAAGTGGCTTAGTCATGCTGGCCACATGACCCGGAAGCTGTACGCCGGCTCCCTCGGCCAATAAAGCGAAGTGAGCGCCGCAACCCCAGAGTCGGCCACGGCTGGACCTAATGGTCAGGGGTCCCTTTACCTTTAGGTTTTAGTTCTATGTGATGCAATAATAGTCACAGAGATGAGAGGTGTAAGGCAGAAGAGACCTACTACACATTTTGGAGGGACAAAGGAAGCATAAGAAGTTGCATTTTGATGGTAGCCTGAGAGAGAGCGGGGCAGGATGCACAGCTGCATGCACGAAATGAATGAAATATAGGTTTTGGGTAGATGTGCATGAAGCCAGGGGGTGAAACAAAAAGTACACATTCTAGAGGTTCTGACTATCCCTTGACACTAAACTATACTATACACTTGGCATCTACACACTTAGGAATATGGTATCATATTATAACTTATTCTTATATCCTGCCTTTCCTCCAAAAGGAACCCCTCTGTCAAAACATTAAGCTTCTCAATACACTATGAACTATAAAGGAGAACAATTATTGAAAAAGCCTGCACACACATAAACATTTCGCTTACCTAGGTGCTCAATGATGCTGGAAACTTTTCCAAAAGGCATAAGTTCAACCGATTCAGGCAGAATTATGGTAAAATCTTCAACAGGAAGTGGCTCCTGCTGGATAATTTTCAGAATTTATTTTCATAATAAAATATTAATCCTACTGCTGCCCACCCTAGATAAACTCTTTGTAGCTGTCTGGCCGAGGGTCAATTTATAACTGCAGACCTAAAATCCACAATTAGTTAACCTTGTTATTATTCATTAAATTTATATACCACCCTCCATCCAAGGATCACAGGGGAGTTTACGTATAAAAACACAAAAACACATAACATAATAGCAAACAAAACAATGCTCCCCCTTTAAAAGACCATAGATTGTTTAAGCAGCCAAAGGCCTGGGAGGAGAGGAATGTTTTCAACTGGCACCTGAAGATATGTAATGAAGATGCTAAGTGAACCTCCCTGGAGCTTCTTTTGGTCAAAACATCTAATTTTAGCAAACTCTGCATGTTTGCATGCACGGTGCCCAAGGAAAGGCAAGCACAGTGCAATGGGAACTCCTCTGGCTATCTTCCCTACAAATCACCAAAAGTGACAAAGGATGTGCATGCCCAGTGTCTTCATGCCTCTTGAGCTCTCATTAACTAGGGAAGGCAGCATGGGTGCCTAAAAGGAAGCAAGCAGCCTCTTATTTGCTTCTCTTGACTCTTGGGCTGGGGGTGGAGATGGAGACAGTAATCACAGCACATCTTGGACCTTGGTCCACAGGCTCCAGCTGATGCAAAAAGCTTTAGTTGGACTGTTGATGGGGACAGACTATTGCTGGTACAAAACCTGGTACAAAAGTCTGCAGTGGCTGCCCAAACACTACTGGGCCAGGTTCAAGGTTTTGTAATAATTTACCACTGGGGCCCAGTATTCAAGGGCAGCCTAATTCCTTATATCCCTGCCCTATCACTGAGATTTCCAGGAGTCACTGTTAAGTGTTCCCCATGGCTCAGAGGTACAGACCATATCCACCAAGAGCCTTCTCCCTAATGAGTGCCTACTGCAGTCATTTTTACTGAAGTTTATAGTTGCTGTGTTGAGGGTTTTTTTAAAAAAAAGAGGAGCAAAAACAGACACTGTACATGAAGAGAAAGACAAACATTAACAAAACAATACTTATTATTATTAACTTGTTTTCTTGATTTTACAGTTTTAATTTTGGAGGTATTGTATCTTAGAAAACTGCTTAGCAACTATTGTAGCCATGCAGTTTATAAATTGTTCAAATATATACAACAATAAACAATACACTTGTTTTGGCACTTGCTAACTTTAAGTTTGGACCAGAAAAACAAGTGATAGGGAAAGATGATAAAGTGGGACTCCAAAGCAATGCTTTAACAGACAAAGGAGGAGGGCCCCTTTCCTCTGAGCACTTTCTATAACAACATCTAATTCTGCCCTATAAAAGCACTACAGATAAGATTCTCAGATAAACCGTCCAACTATAGGTAGATGAGGATAGTTATAAGTCAACATACTTACTTCACTTAATTCGCCCTTCTTTCTATTAGGGCAAGAGTTACTTTCAGTCTTAGACTGCTGATCATCATCTTCAGACAGCATTGGAAGACAGGAAGAAGAGGAGACAGAAGATGAACTGTCTGTAGATGAACTGTCTGTATCACTGCACGAAAGTTAAATTTTATTTTTATTCTTCAGCATATCTCCTGCCACATTCTATTTACAGAAAAATCTTAAAAGGAGAAATTGTTGTTCATATAATAGCAAAAGAAGCCTATGGGCTGCATCCAACCATGTCACTCAACTTATGGTAAGGCTTCAATCAGCAGAATAGGGGAAAGTAATATCCAGTGATTTCCCTCTCTTGCTTGGAACCCCGCTCCCCCCCCCCAAAAAAAAACATGGTCTGAAGGATTCCCCAACCCTCTGGAGAACATTTTGGGAAGGAAGCAATGGAATCCTTCCTGTCACATGAGAAACACCACTGGACACAATTCTGGATTGGTAAGTGCTGTTATGATCACAAAATTTCGCAGAAACCTAAACTCTGGTTCACTTGGTAGCCTGCCATCAAGGCATGAATGAGATGCAAATCTGAGCTTTAGGGGGACTCTACAGAACGAGCTACAGAGGAGGGAGCAGGAAAGGGGGCAGGATTGTTTGCTGAGCCACTCCAAGCAAAAGGCTCTTAGAGAGCCCACAATTTATTCGGACTCTGGCCAGTACCAATGTTCTTCCCCACAAGAACAGACATTTAAAAAGTTCAAAAGCATAATACAGTTGAGCTGAGACCTATGCTGGTCCTCCAAAAGATATTTTGCAATTTCTACCTGAATCTAAACTCAAGTGTAAACATGTGAATAAATCATATTTCTTAAAGCAATGACAGCCTCCACTGTTGTCTTCAATTCTCCCAAGAAGCATAGGCCCTGGTTGAGGACCAAGACCCCTGGAACCCTGTGCACAGCTCAGCAGCGATTTCACATGGCCTGCAACAATACATTTCTAACTTTCATGGCAGCAAGGATGTATTTCACCGGCTTGTTGATGCCTGCACAAAATTTCCATAATCAGCAGGTTGGCAGAGTCCCAGTATTCCCAGTGCCAGAACTACAATGCTTTGCAAGCCCTTAGTGCCACTTTCTTACTTGGGAGTATTGTGCTAAACAAACAAACAAAATCCAAGTATTGTTAATTCCCATCACTAATATGCTGATAGAATTTAGCTTTTGCAGTATATTAATATTCTACTTTTTAACAGCACACATAGCTCTGGTCATGACAAGACTAGGTCTGTTCAAGCATTCAGGTACCTACAACCTGAATTTACTTATTTATTTACTTATTTATGGAGACGCGGGTGGCACTGTGAGTTAAACCACAGAGCCTAGGACTTGCTGATCAGAAGGTTGGCGGTTCGAATCCCCGCAACGGGGTGAGCTCCCATTTTTGGGTCCCTGCAGCCAGCCAACCTAGCAGTTCGAAAGCATGTCAAAGTGCAAGTAGATAAATAGGTACTGCTCCGGTGGGAAGGTAAACGGCATTTCCGTGTGCTGCTCTGGTTTGCCAGAAGTGGCTTAGTCATGCTGGCCACATGACCTGGAAGCTGTCTGCGGGCAAACGCCGGCTCCCTCGGCCAATAAAGCGAGATGAGCACCGCAACCCCTGAGTCGGCCACGACTGTACCTTTACTTATTTACTGGATTTTTAGAAGATCTTTTTCTCCAAGGAGCTCAAGGTAGTGTACATGGTTTGCCCTCTCCTCATTTAATTTGCATAAGAACAGTGTGAAGCAGGTTTGCCTGAGAGGAAGTGGACAGGCCAAGGCCGCCCAGTGAGCTTAATGGGCCAAGTGGGCTTTGGTCTCCAATGTCCTGGTCAGACACTGTAACCACTAAACCACACTGGTGTAGCATTGAAAAATAGGCCCAATATATATGCATACATCTGGTTCTGTTACTTATCACTTACTTATTTTTCGCCCTATAGGACGCACCGTCCTATAAGGCGCACCTAGGTTTTTTGGGGGGAAATAAAGGGAAAAAATTATTTTCCCCCCAGGCGCGGGGCTGGGGCGGGGGAGGCCCGCCGGAGCTTCCCCTGACCCCAGCCCCCAAACAGGCAGCTCTCTGCAAGCCGGGGGAGCCCAGGGCTGGCTCCCGCCGCTTGCGGAGAGGTGCGCGAAGCTTGGACGCGCTGAGCTCAGCGCGCCCAGGCTTCCGCATGCAGGCACCTCTCCGCAAGCAGCGGGAGCGCTCCCCCCCGCTTGCGGAGAGGTCCGCGAAGCCTGGACGCGCTGAGCTCAGCGCGCCCAGGCTTCCGCATGCAGGCACCTCTCCGCAAGCAGCGGGAGCGCTCCCCCCGCTTGCGGAGAGGTCCGCGAAGCCTGGAGAGCTAGAGGGGTCTGTGCGCACCGACCCCTCTCGCTCTCCAGGCTTCAGCGAAAGCCTGCATTCGCCCCATAGGACGCACACACATTTCTCCTTCATTTTTTGAGGGGAAAAAGTGCGTCCTATAGGGCGAAAAATACGGTAACTAGCAGTTTCCTAGGCTTCCCATAGGCAACCGTGATAAGGAATGCTAGACTATACAGGCCACTGGCCTGATCCAGCAGACTATGTTCTTATCAATATGTCTGGACATAAACAAGTTTATTGCAAGAGCTAGTTAAAATATTTGGCATTTTTAAGTGTTGGTAGTCTGCTCCATCATTTTTAACTACTTTAAACTCCGTTTAGATTTGTTTTAATATTAACTTACATCACTCCTGCCGCATACTGGCCTAGTATATGTAAGGACAGACGTCAGTTTTAAAATATGTTAAGGAAGAAAAATCTCGTGCTTTTTATAGAGGTGGTACCAACCAAAAGTGGAAGGTAGCACAAAATAAAACAGACTCTATAGAGCAGCACGCGACTTTTTTTCCTGCTACACAACCGGCAACCCATCACTGCCGAAGCACAGCCAGGCAAGGTCCTTTTCCAGCGTCTAACTTTCCCCAAGTGCTTTTCTCCAGTCTCGCGGCCATTAAAAGGTGACGCGCAGCTAGGTGGCAAGCCGAGCAGTACAAATACCCGCTTTCCTCTCCTACTTCCCCGGGAAGTTCGAAAATGCAAGATTCCGGCCGGGCGGATTTCCTGCCATGCTTTGCGGAACTACCCACCTGTCGGAATCCGAGGAGCCGCCGCCTTCTATCGCCGACGAGTCCTGCTCGATCCCTAGCGGCGCCGGCCTCGATTCCTCCGCGACACCCATCCCTACATCTTGGAGGTCGCCGTTAAAATCCGGAAGGCTTCTCAAATCGGGCGACGGCGGCTTCTCCTCCCTTCTCTCGCCGGGGCGGGGCGTCTCGTCTGCCGGTGCAGCGGGTGCATCGGGGTCGCGGCGAGGTCTCCCGCCCGGCTCGCCTCCTTCTCCGGCGTTGAAACTGAGCCGCGGGCCGCCGACGGAGGACGACGACGAGCCATTTCCCAGCGGAGGCGGCTCCCCTTCCGCCGCGCCGGACGGCTGCAGCAGGCCCGGACAAGGGCCGGGCTGCGGGGCTCCTCCTTCCACGCCGCCTCCATGAGGGCCGGCCGCCTCGGAGGCCTCCGTGGCTCGCTTCTCTCCCTCCTTCACGGCAAGGGCCAGCGGGCAGGTCCCGGCCGAGCTCCCCTCGGCACCGCCAGCCACGCTCAGCTGCTGCAGCCGCTGCGTCACTCGGCAGCCCACGAGGCCGGAGTCCCGCGAAGCCGGGAGCTCGTCCATCTGCGCGCCTTCTTTCCGCGCGTAATTACGCACAGCTGCCCTGGCAACAACGGCGGGAGCTGCGGGGCGCGCGCGCCGGATACGCTGCTTCCGGCCTCGTTCGTTCTCCGCATGGGAGGAAGAGCTTCGCGCATGCGGGACCTGGGGACTCCAGTGTGTGCGCAGGCGCCTTTTGCCTAAATACGTAACAGACGAGCAATTAGAATTATAGTAGCGTTGAAGTCAAGCCCGCTTCAATCGTTCGCCCAACGTGGGGCTTCAGCACACAATCCTGAGTCTCATGCTCTACCGACTGAGCTAACCCAGGAATAGTAAAGTTGCCCTAGAGCCCCATAAGAAAACCTTAATCAGGCCAACAAAATGTCACAAAGTAGTGTGCCATCTTTGTGGTGGTGGTAGTGAAGGCGAAACTTTTCTTAGACCAGCTGAAACGTCTGTGCAACCTTTTGACTTCTCTCAGGAGGCTTCAGCCTAGATGGCACACCCGAGTCCGTGGCTTCACTATCAGCCACATAGAATAGTAGAGTTGGAAAGGGATCACAAGGGTCATCTACTACTCCAACCCCCTGCAATGCAGAATTTTTTTTGTCCAGCATGGGGCTTGAACCCATGACATTGAGGTTATGAGTCCCATGCTTTACAGCAGAGCTTTCCAGACTTTTCATGTTGGTGACACACTTTTTAGACATGCATCATTTCGCGACACAGTAATACAGCTTTACTGGCAAACCAGAGGTTAAAGGAACACCTTTCCAGCCCCAGGAGGAGCATGGGGAGAGTTCATGCAGCACATCTACACAGTGCAGCCAACACACCAACACTTCACGACACACAGTTTGTAAAGCTCTGCTTTAAAGTTTGAGCTCTGTGTGAATCAGGATTCTCTCTGACCACACCCCCTGGCTGGGGGTGTGAGAGTGTGACCACACTGGCTTTCTTTCACACTCTCCTTGAGTGCTCTTGCATGGCTGGAATGTGTGCTTGAACTCGGTTATTGTCTCTTGCTTGCCTAGATAGAAGGGTGTCTGTGTGTGCGTGTATCTGTAGAAACTAGCCTACTATACAAAGGTAGAATTTACATTTGTTCCTTTACCCACTTTCACCTCTTGCCCCACCCACCATTGTCCAGATAGCAATGTAGCCCTCAGTCTGAAAAAAATTCCCCCAGTTCTTGCTTTATTATCTTGCCTGACATTTTGATTTTTTTATTATAAATTTATATTTATTTGCATTCATACATCTAAGCTGCATTTCTGCCCATTGAAGGTGCTAATACAGTGGTACCTCGGGTTAAGTACTTAATTTGTTCCGGAGATCCGTTCTTAACCTGAAACTGTTCTTAACCTGAAGCACCACTTTAGCTAATGGGGCCTCCTGCTGCTGCCACGCCACCGCCACACAATTTCTGTTCTCATCCTGAAGCAAAGTTCTTAATCTGAAGCACTATTTCTGGGTTAGCGGAATCTGTAACCTGAAGCGTATGTAACCTGAAGCATATGTAACCTGAGGTACCACTGTAAAAGTAACCATGAATAAAAATGCATCATAAAAGAAAATAAACCTGCAGTCAGAATTAGCAGGTTCAAACATTTCAAACAAAAATGAAAAAGAAAGCTGGAACCAATCAAAGGCCTGGTGAGATAAAACAACAGTCTTTAACAGCACATCAGAAGGCATTTAGTGTGAGGAACCTAGGAGAATGCAGGAGCAGGGATTTTCACAAAATTGTAATAATAATCTTGTTCTTATTAACAGTAACATTTAACTGGTAATTAACTGATGCTGGGGATAGTGGTAATAAACATAGGCTGGTTAGGTACTTACATTTTTCATCTGCACCTTACGTTTCTTGAAAAGCTTTATTCATCTCCCCACCTTGAGGGCAGTAGCTTAGTGGCAAATTCAGAAGTGCAGGGTTCCTTCATGATCATCACAGCCATGCCTCCTCGTAGCCATGTCCCTTCTAAGATTATACAACTTTCTAAGAATAAGAAATAAAGGGGGGGAGAGTAGGCTGTATGCCAAGCCCATTCTAACCCCTGGATCAAGCAAATGTTGAAATATAAGCCAGGCTAGCTTCCTGATGAGGCGATTGCCTGGGTGATGGGCCATTAAGGGGAACAAAGGAAAGGGGCTCTGTACAAGACAGCAAATGGATAGAAAAGCATCAAGCTGGAGAGAGAGATGTTTGATTTTTGTTGGAATCCAAGGCTGAGACTAATAGAAGAAACAAGACTCTTTGGGGGTGTTGATGCTGAGGTGACAGGAAGTTTGGTGCTGTGTTTGTACAATGGTGGGAGCACCAGATTGGCTCTGCCAGTGTGCCCACTCAAGACTGACCTCCCCATTGCATCACCCCTCTCCCAGTAAAAGCTAGCACAGCACCAACTCTCCCCTCCAGCCATGCTTGGCTCTTTGTCAGTTCTGTGGGTGGTGGGGCATGGATGTTCTTAAATGGTAGAGTAACTTGCACCCCACAAGAAGAGAATAAGTTTGGCTGGGGGCTCTTGGGGGGGAATGCCTTATGTCTCCACTACAGAGGCCTTTCTAAATTAAAGCTTGGCTTCCTTATACAGTAGTACCTTGGGTTAAGAACTTACCGTAATTCGTTCTAGAGGTTCGTTCTTAACCTGAAACTGTTCTTAACCTGAGGCACCACTTTAGCTAATGGGGCCTCCTGCTGCCATCACGCCACCGGAGCATGATTTCTGTGTTTATCCTGAAGCAAAGTTCTTAACCTGAGGTACTATTTCTGGGTTAGCGGAGTCTGTAAGCTGAAGCGTATGTAACCTGAAGCATATGTAACCTGAGGTACCACTGTACAGTCAGCATTGCTTATTATGGATGTAAATCTCCATGGTCTCAGACTTTTCTGGTTTCCTAGTTCTGTCCCCAAAGATGCTTTTTAGGTTTGTGTACCTCTGTAACCTGAGGTACCACTGTATGTGTTTTCATGCAAAATGAGGCTTATATAGCACAACTTTCCATTTAACCAGGGAAGGGTGGGACAGGGAATGGCTAAATAATCGATTCTTAATGTTTTTCACAATTGGTTGGATCTGTTGCTGTCCAATACTGAGTGCTACAGTATATGCAAATGGGCCCTTTTATGGGAAAGTTAAATTAAGAATAACACTTGCAACAATTACTTATCTATTGGGCAAATATACAGCTGTTGCTTATTTATTCTTCAGCTATTTCATTCTCTAATTTCCTTCACCAGGATAAATAATTTTATCATATTTCAAAGTTTGTTTGCTTAATAGATTTCTTATTTAAATATTTACTGTGCTTCATAGTAATATTTCAGCGCTTCATCACTTATTTTAATATCAGCTGTATCTACGTTGTTACTTTTCTGCACAAATAAGGATACTGTACTAGAGAGATACATTATTTGTCTTGATAACACAAGCTATACTTTTTTATTTAAAAAAAAAGCATAAAGAGGAATCCTTCTCTTCACTGCCGGAGCAGGTTATGACAAAGGAGGACCTGTCCATCTACTGGCTGCCTCTGGTGGCCCCTATGCATAGGGGCCTCTATGAAGGCCCCTACTGCAACCACGAAGAACCTTGAGTTCCTACCAGTGGAAGCAAGCATATGGCTTTGAAAGGGGGTGTTAGTGGGTGGGAGAGGAGCAGGGTTGTCCACAAATCTTCTGGAACCAAAGCTGCTCCATTCTTCTCAGCTATGTCAGCTCAGAGCATCTCTCAATCAATGGGTTGCATCTGACTAAGTCATATTCAGAGTAGATCCATTGAAATCAGTTGGCTTGTTAGTCACGTCCATTGATTTCAATTGGTCTGTTATGATTTTGACTTAGTCATAATGCTGCAGTCCTTCACATGTGTACTCCCAGGCAGAAGTGGCTCACCAGATGGGATGGAGTCACTCCACTAACCTCCAGACAGGTGGGTCACTATTGCTTACTGGGAGGGAAATAATTGTTTCCTTTCATAGAATCACAGAAGTATAGAGTTGAAAGGGATCCTAAGGGTCATCTAGTTCAACCCCCTGCAATGCAGGAATCTCAGCTGAAGCATCCATGACAGATGGCCATCCAACCTCTGCTTAAAAACCTCCAAGGAAAGAAAGTCCACAACCTCCCAAAGGAGACTGTTCTATTGTCGAACAGCTCTTATTGTCAGAAAGTTCTTCCTGATATTTAGTTGGAATCTCCTTTCTTGTAACTTGAAGCCATTGGTTTTAGTCCTACCCTACAGAGCAGGAGAAAACAAGCTTGTTCTTTCTTCCAGTGTGGAGAGCCAGTGTGGTGTAGTGGTTAAGAGCGGTAGACTCATAATCTGGTGAACTGGGTTTGCGTCTTCGCTCCTCCACCTGCAGCTGCTGGGTGACCTTGGGCTAGTCACACTTCTTTGAAGTCTCTCAGCCCCACTCACCTCACAGAGTGTTTATTGTGGGGGAGGAAGGGAAAGGAGAATCTTAGCTGCTTTGAGACTCCTTCGGGTAGTGATAAAGTGGGGTATAAAATCCAAACAACAACTCCTCCTCCTCCTCCTCCTCCTCCTCCTCCTCCTCCTCCTCCTCCTCCTCCTCTTCTTCTTCTTCTTCTTCTTCTTCTTCTTCTTCTTCTTCTTCTTCTTCTTCTTCTTCCATGTGACAACCCTTGAGATATCTCCTGTCAGTCTCCTCTTTTCCTGGCTAAACATACCCAGCTCCTTCAACTGTTCCTCATAAGGCTTTATTTTAACGAGTTCAGTAACTATGACAACTGAGCATAGTACCTCTGGAATTTGGAGTTCTCTGACCTGAGACTGAAAGGTGTGTGCATGTGTAAACATTCAAAGGCTGCTTAGAAAGGGATGCTCAGTCTGAGACTGCACTCTTCTTGTGCACACTTATCAGGAATGAAATCAGTAATATTTACTCCTGGGTAAACAATAACGAGCGGAGTCTGGCTTTGTTTTCTGTTCCCTTGACAACCAGGATTGTTACATAAAGTCAAGAAATGTCTTATGGTGGCTAAAAAAAAAATTGCTATTCTTAAAACTGTTTTCCATATTACTCGCCTAATGAACACATGCAGTAGATTGCTTGGATGTTTTATTACAGTCAAGCAGTATATACATTTCCTTCCTATGTGCATATAGGAAGCTGATATTTGCAGGGAGTCAGGGTAGGAGGGGGAAAGAAAAGCAAAAGAGAAGGCCGGTTGCACAACACCAGTATCTATGACATGGGAGTGAGAAAGGATAAACAATGACAGGTGGAAAGTGATGGTCTAAAACAACAGAAGAAGCCTGAGTAAAGCAGGAAGGCAGAGAACTGAGAGGGAAATTGAACTTTTAAGCAATGGCGGAGGTTAGACCTTCATACAATGAAATATTGAAGGCTCAAATCCCTGGAGAGAAACTGAGAAGGAAACAATGGTGGCAGGAGGTGAGCAGGAGGTGACACAGAGGAAAGAGTGGCAGCTTAAAAACAAGATTTGAGCACAGTAAGAAGGGAGTTGAGAAAGGTTCTGTTGTGTTATCTTTTTGGTGTTGGTTTCTGTATTGTACCCATCTCTACTCTTTCTCCTTGTTAAAACTGTTTGTTTAAAAACAACATATCCGTTTTCCTCCATATAATTTCACATCCCTATATATTAGGTTTCAAAACCAGAATTTATGCATAGTTGGATAGGGAGATACCTCTTCCAAAGCAGAACCTGCTTCAACATGTGCAAGCCAAAAATCAGTGGGTTAGTTAATCAATTTATCAATTGGACCTCATAAACTCATGAAAACAATGTTTCCTTTCCCTAAGTGACAACCCAAATAATAATCCAGTGCTCCGAATCTGGTGCATTTTGACTTGTGCACAATGGATCCCTTCTTCTGCAGCTCATCTAATACAACTGTCCTATGCTAAAGCCTCTGGGTCACACTACTGACTTTTATTTATTTTTACCAAAATATTAAGCAGGAAAACATACTGTATTTTTCGCCCTATAGGACGCACTTTTTCCCCTCCAAAAATGAAGGGGAAATCTGTGTGCGTCCTATGGGGCGAATACAGGTTTTCGCTGAAGCTTGGAGAGCAAGAGGGGTCGGTGCGCACCGACCCCTCTTGCTCTCCAGGCTTCAGGAAGCTATCAGCAAGCTTGGGGAGCGCCCCTCGCGCCGGGCAGACATCTGCAGCGTGGGGAGCCCTGCGGGAGTTCCTAGGTGCGTCCTAGGTGCGTCCTATGGTACGGCGCGTCCTATGGGACGAAAAATACGGTATGCTTGTGATGTGCAGATTTATGCTGACGTAACTGATTAGATTATAAAAAAGGTAAAGGACCTCTGACAGTTAAGTCCAGTCGCTAATGACACTGGGGTTGCAGTGCTCATCTCGCTTTACTGGCCGAGGGAGCCGACGTTTCTCTGCAGACAGTTTATAGATTTTGTTAACTGCATTGCAGACCTAGTAATCCAAAGCAAAGTTGAAGTTGAAAGAGAGCCTCTTTCATAAACGTTATATGTAACATGTACATTACATACAGCTACACAAACCTACACATGAGGTTTATCATCTAGTCACTTTATAACCCTTCTTTACTCACCAGTAACCTTAACTGTGTCTCTAACCAGCCTACTGTGATTTTATTCCCAGATGTTTATCTAAGTCTATGTAAAGGTTAAATTACTAAATTACTTTTCAGTGCCCATGACAGAGAGAAGAACAAGTAAATAATCACAGCTGTGTCAAGATGGATGACAGAGAAGGACTGCAGAGAGATTACTTTTCATATTTGGAGAGAGCATCTGCCACAAATAAAGCCTGGTTTCCCCTTGTATAACCTTTTGGAGCATAGGAAGGGCTTCAGTATCTTTCTCACTAATTCATTTGAAGGAGGACAGTAGAGCTTATGTGGACAGCCACAGAAGCTAGTTCTTACTCTTCTAAATGTATGAAGATACATACACACACACACACACACAGTGCTACCTCGGGTTAAGTACTTAATTTGTTCCGGAGGTCCGTTCTTAACCTGAAACTGTTCTTAACCTGAAGAACCACTTTAGCTAATGGGCCTCCTGCTGCCGCCGTGCCGCTGAAGCACGATTTCTGTTCTCATCCTGAAGCAAAGTTCTTAACCCAAGATACTATTTCTGGGTTAGCGGAATCTGTAACCTGAAGCGTATATAACCTGAAGTGTATGTAACCCAAGGTACCACTGTGTATATATATATATATATATATGCAGGTTTTGGTGTCCTCGGGTGTCTTCCCGTGTAAAAGTTGGGGTGTCTAGGCGACGTTTCGCCTAGACACCCCAACTTTTACACGGGAAGACACCTGAGGACACCAAAACCTGCATTCCTGTACCCGTGAAAATCTACGAAAGCATATATATATATATATATATATATATATATATATATATATATATATATATATATATATATTTCCAATTGGTAAACTAAAATTGGGAAGGGCCAGTATCTGCTGTTTAAGCTGGGATTACTGAATTTCAAGGTAAATACCCCAAAAATGCTTCATGGAAAAATTGAGTCCTCCTTGCCCCATGCCTTCTTTTGCAACAGACATGGTTGCCAATATCATGTTAAACATAAAAAAAATGTGGTACAGATTTGCATTACATTTGCAGGTACTAATGTACATATATAGGTGCAAATTTAGAAATAGCCGATGCAGTGGCGTAGTGTGGGTTGTCAGCACCCAAGGGCAAGGCAAGTAATTTGCACCCCCTAACCCGTGGATTTGCGCCCCCTAACCCTAACCCCCAGATGTTGCGCCCGGTGCGGCCGGGCCCCCCCCCTGCACCCCCCACATTACGCCACTGAGCCGATGTGATTTAAATAGAAATGCAGTAGATCTCGTTATGGTAGGGAAGACTAACCAGGTGAGCTGTGCCTGTTCAGTCTGGGGTCCAGTTGCTAACAGTTGATGGGCAGCTTCCCTTCCTTATGGTTCTTCTTACAGCACAATGGAAATATAGAGGGCACAAGGCTGCCTTGTCTTGGAAGCTACAGCATTTGTGGGGTTACTGCCTTAAGACTTCTGGCAAAAATTCTCTTGTGATTTTTTTGCTTATAATTTCAATGCTGTCGAGTCGTTATTTGCCACCAAGAAATGTGTTCAATACATGCAGTGATCAGGCAAGCTGATGACTGCCTAGCACTGAAAGAATAGGCATTTCCATATGGAGCGCCATTCACCTAAACACAGGCTGATTGTTGATCACTATTTCTGCTTCTATAATGGCAGTTCTTGAAAGAAACAGAATGCCTACAGTAACAAGTTCTTTTGTGGTCTCGCTCCCATACTATACAGTGAAAAGAAATGCAAAATTATACTGCGGTGGAAAAGAGAGACTCGTATTGCCTTGAGTAAATTATAAATCATCAAGAGGTACTTTAAGATCTTTTATAAAACGAACAAAATGACTACCTGCCAACTATGGAAAAACACAAATATATGTACTGAAAAACTGACAGGTAGCTTCTATTATGAATCAAGGGCATTATTATTCACAGTGGAAGAATCGATCATAATATATCTCCATAAGACTCTTGCTTTTCCAAGCCATTACTGTATGTCCTTGATTTCCCGTCCTGTCTCAATGGCGAAGCACAGCCCCTCCAGCAAAAAAATAGGAACATTCCTCCTTCAGGGTATTTCCAGATGATCTGGGTTGTTGTTGTTGTTAATCTTGATTTGATTGCAGGGAAATTAGATGACATTGGCTGTTGGGCATTAAATCTGATTTGTGGTGGTGAGGTGAGATGATGTTGCATCAAAGCTAATGATATATCACACTTTCCAGTGCGTTTCCTGGTCACCTTTCTTACCCCCAAAAGTCCAATCTTCTGGATAAGTGGGTTTGTTGTGCAAGACCTCCCAATCAACCCTCCAGCATGCGACTAGATCTCACTAAAAATAACGAATTGCCCTCAGACACACATTTCAGAGATGTATAACAGCAATAATTTTTCCCAGTTAGTGTCTCTAGAGACAGTGTGTTAATTTGATACATGGTGTTTAATTTTCATAAACACTAGAATATTTGTTTTCACTTCCCACCCACCCCTGGGACAGGATGAGGAGATATAAAACAAAGACAAGCGACCTCTGGCACCTTCTCCTAAAGAAGACTTTCATTGTTACAAAGCTCTCTTAAGATGGATAGCTTTTCTCTGTCTCCTGTAACTTTATTTTGTTGTATTTGTTTTAACTGGCACATGTCCTTAAATGATTGCTAGTGCTGCAGCTATAACCATGCTTTCGTACTATGTTTTTATGCTACATAAGTTAGTTTGGGCTCAGCCACACTTCTGCTTGTCCTGAGGAAACCTGCTGTTCACTGCTGAAACGGAACAAACACCAATCAGGTTTTTTGTGGAATGACATTTGTTCCAATTCAGCAGTAAACAGTTGGTTTTCCTGGGGAAAGCAATGGGAAAGGCAAAAAAAACACAAAAACATTTGGACCCCAAACCTCTCAGACTTATACTTTCTATGCATGGGGCAAACCAGAAGTGTGGTTGAGCCCAAACTGACTTTTTAAAAATGACATAAAAATAATTATATATAGATACATATAAATAAATGTTGTAGTTGTGTATTTTAATCTATAGTTGTAGAATATTTATTATAATTATATTTATTAAAGTTAAAGGTTAATAGGGCAAGTTAGAGAGCTTGATAAAATTTCTATTTCTGTTTTCACTTCTCCTTTGTAAGCTTTTATATTGTCCATAGAAACAAGTATAAAGGCTGATGAAAAGCAATCATTCATGGAAACCAATTTTAAAGGGCAAACTTTTAATATGCAATCACTCCATTCTTGCTTGCCTTTTTAATTATTGCTGCAATCAACATTCTTCTTTGTTGCAGATAATTCTGTGGCATAGTAAATATTGTGTTTAGACTCCCAGAAGAATCAATGAGTAGTTTTATTCAGTTCTTTTAACTACGCTGATTAAAGATAATCAAATGTAGTAGCTTTTCAATCCTTTTTCCTGCAGGGCAACAAGCGTTTGTTTGCCTTTGCCATGACTTCTGTGTCCTGGGTTTTGTTTTCAATCTCATGAGAAGGATTTATTTTTATTTTTAAGAAAAGGTTGTAAGTTGCTATTTCTTCCCTAAAAGTTAAGGTGTGCTGCATATTGTGATTTTGGGGGCTGACTGACAAGTTGTCAATACCCTTTTGAGCTTTGCTTCAATTGTTCTGCAGACTACAGAGTGAAGAGAGCAGGTTAAGAGCCCAAATATAAGAGGTGTCTATGTGCGGTGCCATGAAGCTTGGGTTGAAATTGCCTCTATGAAATGTGATTTGGAGGTATACTGATATTACATGCCCCTTTGGTACATGGGGTCCATTTTCCTTTCTCATCAAACTTGTGTTATTGAGTTCCAACTAGGATCTTTTCTAGGCATCAGTAAACTTTAAGTTAGTGATTGATAAGCGCTAAGACAATTACTGTTTTGTCAATGAATGTAACATATCTGTATACAGTGGTACCTCGGGTTACATACACTTCAGGTTACAGACTCCACTAACCCAGAAATATTGCCTCGGGTTAAGAACTTTGCTTCAGGATGAGAACAGAAATCGTGCTCCGGTGGTGCAGCCACAGGAGGAGGCCCCATTAGCTAAAGTGGTGCTTCAGGTTAAGAAAAGTTTCAGGTTTAGAACAGACCTCCGGAACGAATTAAGTTCTTAACCCAAGGTACCACTGTATGTCTAAGAGAGCTTCATACATTCATAAATGGAGTGATGACAGCTATCTTTCTGCCTAAGCCTATTTCATATGGTTATTTAAAAACAACAACAACGCCTAAACATTGATCGCAGACCACATTTTTTGCTTCCTTTATCTTGAGCTGTGCCTTTGAAATAGCAGTTTGGGATTTAAATGACGTTGCTTCAAAATGGAGCACAGAAAAACCTACCTACATAACCCTTAAATCTTTCCACTTGCCACAGGCAGAAGGGGGGGGGGAGACTAATATTTGATCCCTCAGTAAGTAAATTGTACTCTTTAAAGCCAGTGTACCTTTCATGGAAAACATAGAGCTCAAAGACGGTGTTTTCAAAAAACAACTGTCTTAAATGAGTTATTGAGCTGATCCTGGTGGAATCTGCACACAGATAAAAAAATGCCGTGAAAATGCTTTTTTAAAAAAAAGTTTTGAAAAATAGATTGAATTTGGCATAGCTCACTGTCGCCATATAGTGTCACATTTGTATATTGCAATTTATAACATTTAAAACTTTTCATTTGCAGCTGTATAGCTGAGTCCCCTCTTGAGACTCAGGCTGCCACTCATGACTGCATGACATGAGGACAGTACGAAACAGGGGTCTGTATAGATTTTACATAAGAATTCTGTTCATTGATATATGGTAGCTATCAGAGCCCTTTAAGATTTCACATAATATTTTCTTAAGCTTATTGAATTTTGTTCAGTACAAATATATGCAATGAATAGTTGATTAAATGAGCTGAATTTTTTTTAAATTAAACTTCAAAGCACTCTTCAATTAATAAATGTCCCATGCTTTTCATAAGGGAAAGGGGGGTTGGAAACTGGTGGCAAGAAGTCTTAACATTTTATAGGAAACCTATGGAAAATTCCTAGTGACTAGAAAATAGAACTAAATTAACCTTTCTCTCTCACACACACACACAAATTGAAGTCAGCATGATATATTGCACATTTTTATTTGTTCAATGGATTTATGGCAAATGAATCAATTGTACATAATTGTGCAATTTATTCTCTCTCTCTATTAATGTCTCGTTGATGTTTTTAGTCTTGTAGAAATTCATAGACAGGTTTTATTTTATATGTGGTAAACAACTTTGCTATATCTTATGAAAGAGCAGCTGATAAATTTTTGAATAAATAAATGAGAGAAGGTCATGACATCTCAAAGAGGTAAGAGTCAAGATTAAGTGATCTGATACAGTAAAAAGTGAAAAGCAACATATTTAAATGTATAAATGCAAAGCACAATAACAAAATGCCCATCCAACACCCTCTGGGTGCTCTTGTCAATGTGTTAAAATATTAGGCGAAAATATTCTGTGCTTGCAAATCAGTTTACGTATACAAAATAAATTATTTGGTTTCCTGGAGTCTCACTCCTAACACATCGATTCTACACAAACTGGGAAAGCAGGGTGGACACCTTCACATAGTGTGTTGTTGCAATAATGCTATGTGGGCTGATAGGAGAAGGGAGATAAAAATAGGAAAGGCAACTGCATGCTTATAACTGTTCCTCATGTCAGCCTACACTATAATTTGAAACACCTGTGAATCAGCAAGTCCATGTTTTACCTGAAATGGCAAATATGTACCTGAAACTGGGAAGTATGATCCCCCAATGAATGGCCACATATGGCATTTCAAGAACTTGTAGCTACTCAAGGTTTTCAGTGGCTGTTTTTACCAATAGCAACTTAACACAGAGAGATCCCATCCACCCCAGTCAATGGCCCACAGGAAAATCTGCTCTCCCCCCCCATACCTTCATTCTTGCCTGTCCCTTTCTCACCCTACCCTTTCTCACCTGTTGTCTGTCCTGGTTTATTGTTTAGCAATGGCTTTGCTAGAAGTTTGCCATATCCCATATATGACCACTCAACTACTAATTTCTATGTATATTTTATGTTAAGCAAAATTTTAAAATCCTTCCAGTAGCACCATAGAGACCAACTAAGTTTGTTGTTGGTATGAGCTTTTGTGTGCATGCACACTTCTGATTAAGCTGTACAGTGGTACCTCGGGTTACATATGCTTAAGGTTACATACGCTTCAGGTTACAGACTCCGCTAACCCAGAAATAGTGCTTCAGGTTAAGAACTTTGCTTCAGGATTAGAACAGAAATCATGCTCTGGCGGCATGGCGGCAGCAGGAGGCCCCATTAGTTAAAGTGGTGCTTCAGGTTAAGAACAGTTTCAGGTTAAGAATGGACCTCCGGAACGAATTAAGTACTTAACCCGAGGTACCACTATATGTCAATCCTCTTAAGTAGGTAATGTAAGTAGCTGAGGAACTGTGGGATGCTGACCATCTCCTTCATCAAATACCAAACAATGTGTGAGGTAGATGGTCCATTATAATACCCAACGGCACCATTTCTCCCCTTCCTTTCAGGAATAAAAATCACCTGAGCAGGTTGTGGAGGAAAACTAGCATTTTCTTGAAGGGAGCAGATGGATGATGCAAGGCCTACATGAGAATCTTCTGCTGGTGGATGAACTGGGATGGCTATCTCCTGCTCATTACTTCTATCGTCTCTCATTCTCCTCTCTCATTTGTGGTAAAGCTACACCACCACAAGCACAAGAGTATATAATATTTACATCACAATGTTAAGTTGTGGGTGAACATATCAGATGACACATCGATTCTTCAAACAGCTCTTCTTTATTCAGAGGCCAGAACAGAACTGAACTGAAGGGCTCAGTCAGCCTGCTTATATAGAGCTCCAGTACCACGTTACTGTAACAACTTTCTAAAACTATCCAATCACTGAACGTCACTTTCGATCCTTCATTTGCATAACTATCTACAGTATCCCCCTGCTGGCCCAGGGTGAGAACTTCAGTACATAACACAGGCAATGGAAAATCTTTATTGTGGAGCATCTTGCCTGATGGCCTGAACATATCTGGGGTTATAGGAGCCACAATTATTGTAGCACATCAACTCATCTTTTCACCAATTGCATGTACTGCTGCCATGAATAAGAACCTCTAACCCTGGACATGCTTGGTCACTTTTGGTTTCTGTGTGGCTGCTTGTCATGGAGAATTCCATACAAGCTCATAGCAATCAGAAAATATTCTGTTGGTCAAATTCTGCTTAGGTTCTAGTGCGGCCTTTGAGAACGCAACTTCTCCCATCAACTTCTGATGGGAGCTATAGTCTAAAATATCTTGAAAAATGCTGACCTATCATTATTACATTTCTTGTGGAAGGCACACCTTATCGGTACTTTATTCCTGCTGTCTTCCACAATAATTTTGAGTTGCTGAGTTGCAGGCTCAGAAAATTAATATAAGCCATTCCAATGACTCAGCCTTGAGTGTTATGACTCAAATGGTGCCCTTGCGGCACAGTCAGGGAATCCATTTCAGGAGCATCTGGTACAACTACTGGCGCTGCTTGCCCTGTTTTAATATTGATGGTGCTTCACAATCTGTAAGCAAAGCAAACAGAAGAGGATGGCTATCCAGGGAAGGGGGGTAGGTTGAGAAATAGAATTATGCAATATTAAATATTTCATGCAATATTTAATTAACATTAGATTGTTTTGACCTTATCCTTGAAATATTGTGCCAGCAGAATCATATTTAGAATGGCAGTAGAGCTGCAGAAAGGACGAGGACAGCTGTGAGTCCAAAATGACTCCAATGCACTGTAATTGTGTCAACTACATGTTGTAGAATATCTCCACATTAAAGGAGGAGGAAAAGCCCTGTGTTCTTCTCAAATCTAGCTTTTCCTCTAACTACTGGGAACATCTGCAACAGTCCAGGACTGTGTGCTTCAGCAAATGTATCTACAAAAGCAGTGAGGGCTTTCTCATTGTCCATTATGAAACAGGTTGTATGCAGAGTCCTTTGTATTGCTGACAGTGGGGTTTGGCTATGCCTGGAATAGTGAAGAATACAGTTCAGGAGCTGGAATTACGACACTGGAAGCAAAGGAAGGCAAAAGTCAACATAAATCTATTTAGTTGGGAGGCCAGGTCATGCTTTTCCAATCTTCCTCAAATGTGCTTGGTGACTAATGTCCTAATCTGGTGTTAGATTGTCCTTCTGAAGGGCATTCTAAAGACTAAAAGAAACTCATGCAACTTCTGGCACTACTGGTCTGGCACTAGTGCAGAGAGGATTCCATATAGGGTCACCCTCTCTTTTTCTGTATCTGCATTTGTGTAGAGCACACAGGTAAACTCTGCTTTCCGGGGGTCCATATAGCATGCAAAGCCAACCCTGCCCAGACACCCACCCAGCCCATCATAATGGGCACTTTGATAATATAGCTAAAATATATCTAAAGCCAGTGCTTTTTTTCTAAAAAAATATGTTTTGGGGTACTCTCATTTTCCTATTCATATTGAAATACTGCCCCTCAATGAGGCCAAATGTTATGTACTGAAGTCTCACCCTGGGCCAGCAGGGGGATACTGTAGATAGTTATGCAAATGAAGGATCGAAAGTGACATTCAGTGATTGGATAGTTTTAGAAAGTTGCTACAGTAACGTTGTACTGGAGCTCTATATAAGCAGGCTGACTGAGCCCTTCAGCTCAATTCTGTTCTGTCCTCTGAATAAACAAGAGCTGTTTGAAGAATTGCTGTGTCGTCTGCTATGTTCACCCACAACTTAACACCAAACTTAAATGTTATGGGATATGCATACCCCTGCGTCCCCCCAGAAAAAAGCACTATCTAAAGCACCAAGTCACAAAATCTGGCAAAAGGATGCACTGACTCTGCCCCCTTAAATTGTTCCTTGTGTAGGGGTGTGTGTGTTTTTATTTGGATTTGAGGAAGCAGTATTTTGTCTAATTCAGCTTAAGTACCCCCAATGATCTGGTCCATGGGGTCACGAAGAGTCGGACACGACTAAATGACTAAACAACAACAACACCCCCAATGACCCTTTACTCTACAAAAGTTGTAGATCTTGTAACACCCGGACCTTTTTCTGGGGTGGGGCAGAAGCTGGAGTTGGAGACAGTGGCAGACTTGGGGTCTCAAATTTTTAACAAGCAAAGCAAGTTTCCCTTCATACCTGAGATGTCCTTCAGGAATGCAGAAACCACTTTTCTCTGGGTTCTTCCATTTTGCTGCCCACATCTATCTACAATTTTTTTTATTTAAAGCTATAACAACATCTGATGCCCTCCTCTTAAATGGTGTGCTTTGGTTAGTAATAAACTCTCTTTAGCCCTCGGATTCGGGTTGTTGGGAAGGGTGGGAGTGTGGAAAGTAATTAAATTTTTCAAATTAGACCTCAATGAACAGTCTGAGAGAGAAGAACAGCTGGAAACTCAAATCCACTTCATCCCACAGCCAAAGACAATTAAGAAAAATCTGTATGTTGCTAAATCAAAAGTGTCAGCTGTTGAACCCGCCAGTCCCAAATACCCTGGTCTTTTTGGAACATAAAAAGTAAGTTCCAGTGTACTGAAATATTTCCACCACCACCCTCCCCACTGAGCCAGTTCCAGCTGCACCTCTATGTTCTACTCCATCAGCATCAACATTTCTCACAGTCAAAATGGTCTTCTCTACAAAAATTGAGCTAAAGATAAAATCAGATGGTAATGAGGACTCCTGACCAAATTTGATCAGATGCTTCAGAAATCCATAGCAGTGGCTGGTGGCATGATTCTCTTGTTTGCACAGTACTGACCAAGACTACCCCTGAGCCATGTATAGTGGTACCTCAGGTTAAGAACTTAATTTGTTCTGGAGGTCCGTTCTTAACCTGAAACTGTTCTTAACCTGAAGCACCACTTTAGCTAATGGGGCCTCCTGCTGCTGCTGTGCTGCCACCGTGCAATTTCTGTTCTCATCCTGAAGCAAAGTTCTTAACCCGAGGTACTATTTCTGGGTTAACGGAGTCCGTAACCTGAAGAGTCTGTAACGTGAAGCGTATGTAACCCAAGGTGCCATTCTATTAGACCACCCTGATCCATGATCCGGGGGATGGAAGCTAACATTAACAATCAATTCATGGTGGAAAAAGAGGTCCTTTGTGAGATGATGGTGTGGATTTTTCCTGGACTGAGTAGCTGCACATTCCTCTCCCCCCATGCAAATATAAACAGAATTCTTCTCATCTATATAACTACACCCCCATCACTGCACCGTTCTTTTAATTTTGTCAAAACAAAACAAAAAACCAACATCACTAAAGGAAAAACATTGTGTTTATTTTATTCAGTGATCATCATGTAAATGGATTCTAGTGGCATTAAAAGAGCATCCTTGTGCTGTGTTCTCACTTTCTCTTTAATGAACTATTCCCAGGAAAGAACCTGGGGACCGTAGGAAACAGAGGAGGAAATTAAAATACTGAGTAGCTTATTTGTCAGCGTAATGGTTGTTGATCAGCAATGCTGATATTTGTGCAGACTGGGAGGGTATCCCAGGCGCTAATGTGCATCTGACGACTCAAATTAAGAAAAGGTCAGTCTATGTCTGGGTTACGTTGAGGGATAGAGCAATAAGTAGAAGACCATCACAAGCATAATGGTTGTGGCTTAAGGAAATTACGTTCTTCATCATTATTTGCATAATGAGACCACTAATTTCTCTGCAGTCCATTATATAAAACCAATTTCTAATTTTATTTTAATATCTAATCAGATTATGAAATTAGAAGTGCTGAACGGATTTTATCGTAGTGCATCTCAAAATCTGGAATCACTTAACTCTTAATGTCACATACATATTTGATTTTCTCCCACATGTTTAGTTCAGTATATTTCAGGGGAAATGAAGACTAAAGGAGCCCAGAGGGCCCAAAAATTAACCACCACAATATTTTTCTTAAGAGTTTCCTCTAGTTTGCTTTCTGGTTTAGACAGCCCTATTCAGCTTGATTCTGTTGCATATTATTGTACATAATTGGCTTTGTCAGTGATTCTTGCACAAACACCCATATGTGGAGAATGGTGGTGTGAACCTGTACCAATTGACAGCCTAGCTGCCCATGAGATCTGAAGAGAAAATACCGGTCATCATAATCTCTTAACCAGCAACAATAGAAAACAAAACTTGCAGTCTGAAGTAAGCTCCGCTGAGTTAGATGGGGCTTATTGTCAAGTGGGCTCTGCCTGGCAGTACATGGGTGGTTTTTCAAATTTTGAAAAAGATGTAAAAACAATTAATGTAAAAATATGAAATTATACGGAGAAGTAATTTATAGCAAAGGGATGAAACTGTTATTTGAAGCACGAGCTACATCCAAATGACCCACCACTAAGATTGGTCAGGTTGACAGGTATCAGGGACAGAGCCTTTTTAGTGATGGCTCCCATACTTGTGGAATTCCTTCTCCCAAGAACTCTGATCGGCTCCTTCCCTGTTAATATTTAAAGGGACCTTAACACTTCTTAAGCTCACCAAGCTTTTTATTGCTGATTCCTCCCTTCCCACCCCTATGATTTTACACGATGCCGTTTTTTATTTATACAATTTGTTTTATTTGTTTTATTGTGGGCCACTTTGTGCTCACTTGCCCTAAAAAGTGGGATAGAATTAATAGCAGAAGCAACAACCACGAAAACAGATACAATAATATAAATTGAATATGGGCTCTGCAATAACTCACGGCGTTGATTCCTATAAGGCTTCACAAACTCCTGATAACTTAATTATGCATTTTGCCTCAGTGCAAAACCTCCTGGAAGTATGAACAAAAAACAACAACCAAATGCTTAATACCTCTTTATCTTGACTGCCACATGTGCATAAAGTAGTGTTTTCTTGTTGTAGGTGTTATTAAGCGCATTTTTTTTTTACCATGCTGAGGTCATTTAGATCCTTCCCAGCACCATCAAGTCATTCCCCCCTCCCTTCAGTTTAATTAGGGTCAAAATGATCCCGATGCCATTCCAGCGAAGTCCTCAGATTCACTAGCACACACACAAAGTGGTGTGCATAGATGGAAACACCAGAGAACAGTCAAACCCTTTACTGGATTACTAAGTTGTACATGCTAGGGGGAAAGGATCTGCATATTTTACACATAGTGTCAGTTATGCTATGACCCTAAAATATTAGATGATTCATTTTTTAAGGCTCCTTCTGAAATCAGAGAATGAGAAAGAGAGAACTACTTTCAATGAAATTTGGATTAGCAATGCTTTATTTGTTCATGTGTCTGAGGTATGCAAAGCTGTTGAAATTGGAACAACATTCTTAAATGTTGAGAGTTCTCAGCGGGTCACCTTGACAAATTAGACTGTTACCCAGCTATAGTTACGTAAGCTTTCAACAGGGAAATTATCATCCTAGCCCCAGGTTTTTCAGAAAATGACACTGAATGCAGTGATTTCACTTTTCTTTTGCTGAAGAAGAGTCTCACATTAGCATGCCCTACCTAATATAATGAAAACTCCCTCGTAAGTTCATAAATCTCTTTAAAGGCATCATAAATAGAACTATGAAATGAAGAAGTAGGTTTCAAGATCCTAAATCATCTTTGTTCAGAGAGACACACAAAGATTAATGCTCACATTCTTCTAAAAATTAGAGATATAATGGAACTAAATGCCAATAAATGAGGTGGTTAAAATTTAAGAGGCAATATACTGTTAGAATTATTCTTTTGCTAAATGAACTACAGTGGTACCTTGGGTTACATATGCTTCAGGTTATACTATTTCTAACCCAGAAATAGTACCTCGGGTTAAGAACTTTGCTTCAGGATAAGAACAGAAATCATGCTCCGGCGGCGCGGCAGCAGCGGGAGGCCCCCTTAGCTAAAGTAGTGCTTCAGGTTAAGAACAGTTTCAGGTTAAGAAGGGACCTCCGGTACGAATTAAGTACTTAACCCAGGGTACCACTGTATTCAAATATTTTTGTGATAGGATTAGGAGTGAAGGAACAGTTAAATTTTGGGTATGGTTATGTTGTGCTTTGGACTCTTCCCGATGACCAGTTTAATGAGCATTCTTTTTTAAATAATAATATTTTATTAAAGCTTTTTTCACAATACAATAAGATAAAAGAAACTAATCTAAATAAAATCAAAAAGAGCGAGAGGAAAGAAAGAAAGAAAGAAAGAAAGAAAGAAAGAAAGAAAGAAAGAAAGAAAGAAAGAAAGAAAGAAAGAAAGAAGAAAACACAGGGTCCTCTCTCAAAGTTGACTCTCTTAACCCTTGTCTCACACAGAAAGTGATGGCCCCTCCCAGCTCTCACCCTGGAGTTTTCCTTTCTTCTCCCAGTCCCTCACCCTGGGAGGTCTTCCCTTCCCTGCCTCTCACTCAGGCTCCTTCCACCAGCCATCCACTACTTTCGTGTGTGTGTAATCCTTGCACCCAAAAAGCAGCCCAGAGCAGAGGACACTAAAGGAAAACAAAAAACTGCATTCTTTCTCATCTCCTTTTGCAAAGCTTATGCAGAGGTTAGACCAGGAAGACTTCCAGACTGTCGTTATTTTCAGGGGGCAAATTCAGGACACACAAATAAAGCTCATTTGGAGCTCTTGTGGAATACACCTGCTTCCCTAAAGGTTTGGACGTTTTGCAATAAGGAAAGTGACGGGGAAAGGGACTGGAAAGAGTGTGGATGATGCTTGATGCAATGTCCATTCAAATCAAGATCAATGCTCATTAAATTGTTGGCAAACAGTTCTCTAATTGCTTTGCAAACAAATCAGGCAGAATGGTTATTAAACAGGTCACCTGGAATCGGTCTGCATCCAGCCTTTTTTGAGCATTTACATGACGGTGTTATAGGACAATGAACATAGATTCTGAATTCAACCTGATTTGCTTGCATAATGGTTATACATCTTCCCATTAATCACCATTCTTCCCACACCTTTCTGCGCATTTCCCTGTCACCTTCCTAACTGCAAAAAAATCATTTTTAAAAGTGGATTTATTGCTGATGGAAGAAGAGGGGAAACTCATTTTGCAGTCCTCTCTTTCCTCTACCAACCTGTTTGGTAGAAGGCAACTTTAAAAAAAGAAGAAGAAAAAACTTGTGTACTCTGTATTGCTTTGCAGGCTAGTAGTATTTGTTATCTTACTTGCAGGGCTGCTATAACTGATGCTCTCTGTTAGTGGGTAACAGTACCAACCTAAATTACAAGGTTGTTGCAAATCTTGCAGTATGTATAATGTTTCATATCAAGTGCTTTGGCTACTTGAAGGAGCCATAAAAATAGATGATAGCTAGATAGATGATAGAGATAGATAGATAGATGATGATAGATGATAGATGATGATAGATTAGATAGATAGATAGATGATAGATGATAGATAGATAGATAGATAGATAGATAGATAGATAGATGATAGATAGATAGATAGATAGATAGATAGATAGATAGATAGATAGATAGATGATAGATAGATAGATTAGATAGATAGATAGATAGATAGATAGATAGATAGATAGATAGATAGATAGATGATAGATAGATAGATGATAGATAGATAGATAGATAGATGATAGATAGATTAGATAGATGATAGATAGATGATAGATAGATAGATGATAGATAGATAGATAGATAGATAGATAGATAGATAGATGATAGATAATAGATAGATAGATAGATAGATGATAGATAGATAGATAGATAGATAGATAGATAGATAGATAGATGATAGATAGATAGATAGATAGATAGATAGATAGATAGATGATAGATAGATGATAGATAGATTCAGTGTCGTGTAGTGGTTAGAGCAGGGGTAGCTGATGTGGTGCTCTTCAGATGTTGTTGGACGGCAATACCCATCATCCTTGAACACCAGGGCAGATGGGAGCTGAATTCCAACAATAGGGTTGTGGGTTTGAGTACCACAATGGCAAAAAAAATCCCTGCATTGCAGGGAGTTAGATTAGATGACCCTTGTGGTCCTTTCTAACTCTACAATTCTTTGATTCTAAGCCCATGGAAGCCACATGTTGGCAGCCCCTGGATTGTTAGAATAGGAATGGGGGGGGTGGGCTAGGTTAAAATCCCCCACAGCCAAAAATCTCTCTGTGTAACCCTGGACCAGTCACTGTCTCTCATGCTGATCTACCCCAAAGGGTTGTTGTGAAGATAAAATGAAGGGGGACCCATGAATGCCTCCTTCCACTCCTTGAAGGAAAAATGAGAAATGCACCCTGTGATTAGTCATCATCTATTCATGTTTTGCTCCTGCCAACCTAGCAGTTCGAAAGCACGTCAAAGTGCAAATAGATATCGTAAATAGGTACCGCTCCAGTGGGAAGGTAAACGCCGTTTCCGTGCATTGCTCTGGTTTGCCAGAAGCGGCTTCGTCATGCTGGCCACATGACCCGGAAGCTGTACACCGGCTCCCTTTGCCAATAAAGCAAGATGAGTGCTGCAACCCCAGAGTCGGCCACGACTGAACCTAATGGTCAGGAGTCCCTTTACGCTTTACCTTTTTATTCGTGTTTTGCTTTTCCATACTGAAAATCTATTTTTAATTATCAGGACTATTTGTTGCCTATGTGCAGAACAGGGGTGTTTGTCTCCTGTTTTGTAATTACCTTAAATTTAGCATCACCTCTTGAGACACACTGAAGATCATTAAAATAGGATTAACGGAACAACAGAAACCTAAAGCAGATAATGCAACTGGCTTGGTTTCATAGTGCAGCTTTGGTTGTCTACACATTACCAGCTTGAAATGCAGCCAGGTCATTCTTTTTCTCAATTTGAATTGAAGCTGGGGTTTTTTTGGAGGGGTGAAGGTGAGGGAGAGAATGTATCAAGATGCTGTAGTATGTGAGGAATGACAGGATAGTTATGGATTGTGGCTAATGTCATGTGTACACCACTTCTGCATTGAGTGAAATGTAGGTGGGAACACATGCACAGCCTTTATTTCGAAAAATAATTATTGTGGGGTGGGGGAGATTCCACTCTGCAGATTCTACCCATCTTGACAGTTCTTGTAGATTTCCCCCTAGATATCTGCAGAATGTGATTGGCATTCTTTTTCATAATCTTTTTGGGAAGATCAATTTTATACGTGATGAAATGCTTGTCTTTCGAGTCTGTGTTTATTGTTTTAAAGTTTGATTGACTGGTTTTCTTGTTATTAGAGCTCGTGCTTCTGTGTTCTATTCTGTTTTTATCCTATACATTGCTGTTGTGGCTTTGCATTTGTTTACAAGTAATAATACTATGTGGTATACAAGCAAACAACAGATTGGCTGGTTATAAAAATCACACATCTAGGTAGAGCGATTAGACGCAAAGGAGGACAGAGTGTCTGTATCTTCCACATTTACGTAGACAAGGAAGTGCAGCTTTTCATGTCATAATGCTGCAGGAAAAGTTCTACCTATTGAAATCCCCTCAGCTACACACCATTCACATTTCACTCCACAGATTATGCTACCATTTTAATACTCCTGATTATGCAATTGGAGCATCATTGCTAAATACATAGTTCCTGACAATGCAAGCCCACACAATCTACTCCTCTCGGTGACCTAATTTATGAACATTCAGGTTGCTTCCATCCATTTTAATGGAGGCAGGATCTCTACACAAATGAAAGGCTACAAGCTCAGCACTTCTGCATTGTGTTGAAGTGTATGGATTGACCCTCACGGGTAGGAAAGTTAAGTCTTCTGCAATGATAATGCAGAAGACCACGGTGAGAGGTTTGGTTATCCCAAAGGTTGCTAGATGAGCAGATGATATATATATATATATCCCTAGCAAGACAGAAGTGCTGATGAAACTTTGAACATGTAAGCACTCCTGTTGACTAGGAAACGAGCTGGGAATGTATTCAGGGAGCTGTTCCCAATCTCACTGTTTGCGAAGAGTCATCAGAAACCCATGTTCATTAAAATGCTTCTAGCAGCCTTTTCACTGTATAAACTAACACAGTTGCTTTTTGCTGCTCTAATAATCAACAGGGTTTTTTCCCCCTTCTTATTACTTCTGGGTGATATTGCAGGGAATCCTTGCAGGGAATGGGAGATCACAAAGCCATCAGATATCTCATTATGTTTCTCTAGTAACCGAAGAACTGAGTAAAATGGGAGATGGGCCCGCACCACCAGCTCATGAAAAGGAGGTGACATTAAAGGAAGCAAAGTATCTGAAGAATCTGTGATCCTCCAGGCATTGCTAAACTAAAATCCCCATCATTCTGAACGATTAGCTGTATAAGCTGTAGATTACGTGAGTTGGAGAACAACAACATCCAAAGGACACAGGTCCCCTGCCAAGGGACAGTTTAAAAAAATCAGATTCAGATAAAGATATCTGTGAAATGGAGAGTAAACTGACCCAGATCCAAATCAGGAAGAGCTTTGAGAAGTGAGGTCTTGGTTATTTATACAGAAACAGAAAACTGAAATCTGGCATTTTTCATTGGTCAAATAAGTGAGCATTCTGCCGCACCTCATTGGACAAGAACTGTCAGATTTAAAATGATTGGCTTGAGGAAGTCCCCGCTGGAGCATAAAAGGCAGATCTCTGACCAATGTGAGTGGGTGGGTGGAAATGTCCCTGAAGGTGAGCAAAGAAGATTTAGCTAAAGGTGGAGTCAGTTGAGGGACCTGGGGAGCCTGAAGAAAATCCAAAGAGCTAAAATCACTGCTAGAGCAGAAGAAGAGCAGTGAAGAAAAGGAGAAATCCCAGAAGACAAGTTTTGAGGGAGCTCAGAAGCCAAAAGATAGCATGGAGTCTGTGCTAAGTTCCTGAGGCAAGAGAGGATTCCTAGACCAGAGGGAGGACTTTGGCAGGATCCCTCCACAGTAGCCTGAGCATCTCCAGAGGCCTGGATTTATGAGAGTCAACTTATAGTGGGGCTGGCATAGGATGACTGACAATTGGTTTTGAGTAGGGGGAGGTGCTATAGTATGCATCATTATTTGAAGCAATAGAAGCCAAATTAAGTTTGATATAAAGCAACCTTTAACGTTAGCAACATCATTTGTTTTATTTATTGTTATTTAAAATACATCTTGCTTTTTCTCTGCCTGATTTTAAACAGTGTCAGGACTGTTTCGTACCATGAATAAACCACAGTTACTGGTGGATGAATTGGGCTTTATAATTAAATGGTAATGAACTGCAGCAGCAGAGAAAGCAGTTGAATGATAGATGACCAGATGATAGATAGATGATAGATAGATAGATAGATAGATAGATAGATAGATAGATGATAGATAGATAGATAGATAGATAGATAGATAGATAGATAGATAGATGATAGATAGATAGATAGATAGATAGATAGATATATGATAGGTAGATAGATGATAGATAGATAGATAGATAGATAGATAGATAGATAGATAGATAGATAGATAGATAGATGATAGATAGATCTAGATAGATCTATCTAGATAGATAACAGTAGAGATTTAAAAAGAAATATCCAAAACTGGTAGCAGTGCTGATGGGACGATAACAATAGACAGAAATCCTCCACAAGCAAAAAATAGTCCCCTGGACCCATTTGCCTGTAACTTTGCATGCTTTATCCACACTGGAGGGACTAGCATGCTGATTTTACACACTTCTATCAAAAGGGTGCAGGAGTTACACTCATTTTTTAATTTCCTAATAATGAAGAGGGAAAGCAAAGCAGACTTAGACAGCTAGGTTGAATTGGGCAACCAAAGAACATGCTGGTCTGTTTTACAAAGTTCCAAATCCAAATCTAAACCAGTTCTTGTGGTCAACACAAACCCCTGCTGGCTGAGTAAATGAGCTGCTCCTACTGCTCCATTGGTGGACCACGGCTTTACTGTACCTGGGAACAGCCATTTCAGGGTGAAGATAAATGCATAGTCCTCTCCAAGGCCATTAAATCTTTAGGCACTATGTGAAGATGAGTGATAGCTCACAAAATGAAAAGATCATTAAGACATTTTTAAAAAGTTCTCATTGTGCCAGCTTCGCTGACCTTGACAGCGCAGCAGACTTTCGTTTTGTCAAGATGCTCCTTCTGGGTGAATCAATCGGGATTTCAGGCAAGAAGAGTGGAGGTTTTTTTCCACCCAGACAGTATTCTCCAGAGTAAAGATAATGAGGAGTCTCAGCAAGATGTGTACCTGTCACCTTGGCCCGCTGATACGAAAAACCGATGCTTCCAACAGGAAATGATTTAAACTAATAATTATCTCATGCATTAAATTCAATCAAGGAAAGGACAGCCTAGATAAATGCAGTTATTTATGGGAGAAATAGGAAGACTGTTTATGCCATCTTATCTTCATCAGTTTCTTTTTGCAGTAATTTTTCCCTCCTGAGCCTGAAAAAAATAATATTAAAGAAAACATTTTTAAAGATGTGCTGTTGAGACATGAGCACAGAAACACTGAGCGCAGTTGTGATTCTGTATCGTTTACTAAAAATGGAAGATATTTAATTTACTGCTTGAGCTCTCTATCATCAGCAGGAACTTAACCTGCAGAGAGAAATGTAAGTAGATAGAAGTGACATTTTGAGAGCTGCAATCCAAACCCCATTTGCGCAAGGCTGGAAAGGTGGGGTTGAATTGGAAGGAGGTATGTCTCCATACATACCTCTGCTGGCTTCCACTGACCCCTGACCTCAGAGTGACCCTAGGATCACTCCGCTGGTGCAGAGCTTCCCATTCCACCTGCCAAATGGGTGGATGGATGTACTGCCAATAGGATTCCAAATGGCAGCGGCAGTCCACAGAAAGTGCCAAAATGGATCATTCAGGGTGGGGAATGTCTGCGATGACCCAGGATCCGCTGGATCCTAATTCAGCCCCATTCTCATTGCATGATCCAGAAGATGGCAGGGGGCACATGAAGGCTTCTGAAATGTGTTTGCAGAATGGACAACATTCTTTTAGCCTGAAGGCATGTAGAAAAGAATGATATGAAAACAAATTCATATTTGCCTTCTACCCTGGCCAGCAGGAGCTGCAGATGTGGTGGTGGCCCTTAAGCCTCACTGTTGCCCCTAAGGCTTAGTTTTCTTCTTAAACGTTTTATGTCTATTATATGCACTGAACAACTGATGACTCATTGAGGTGTTGCTAAAAGCATGCCATGATAGGGTTGCCATATTTCAAGAGGTAAAAATCCAGAGACAAAAATTCCCCCTGGGTGGGCATGTAGGACTCCAAAAAGAGGACATGTCCGGGAATTCCCGGACATATGGCAGCCCTAGCCATGCATCAAGATTGCCAGACCCCATTTCCAGAAGTCTCTAATTTGTATTTAGTGCATTTGCAAAAGACTCGTTAGCAGTTGTTTTTATTTCAAGCTTCACATCCTTCTCATTTTTCTTAAGCACTGTACAGAAAGCAGCTGTACAACACTTTTCTTTGTGCTGTAGGCTGCATTACAGTCCGCACAGGTCAGAGGTTCCGCATATATACCCACACATACCTACCTTTCTCCTCCATGTAAGCAAGCAAGAAATACAATTACACTTCAAGTACGCAATCCAGCCAGGCAAACACATTTGAGGGGGTTGCAGAGCAGAGCCAGTGAGGGGTGTGACCTGGGGAGAAAGGGCATGGCCTGCAGAGAACCCCCATGTTTGAGGTTTTCCACCCATGATTTGCAATGCACCTCTTTAGATGTCTAGCTATAAGCACATCCCATCCATTTCTAAATGTTGACAGTGAAAATCTGTAAATAGGCATGGGATTGCAGCCTCAACTAATTATCTACTGGTTAAAGCTTGCAATTTGAAATATTTCAGATGCTATGAAAGCTCTGCCTGTGGCCTTCAATCTGTGATGGCCTCTTTCACACATGAAAGTCAACACTTGGGTGTTGCATATGTGAACTAACCCTTACTTTCCATAGTACTGTACAGTATTTCATAAAGTCTTCATAGTTCTATCATTTAAAAAATGGAATTAGCAGTTGGATTGCCAGCTGCTCCTTTCTCTAATAGTGGTCTGACTATTAGCTGAAATTTTCCATTGCTTTACCAAACCCTTATCCAGGCTTATCTCCAGGAAGATTTCATCCACTTACTTTCTGAACGTCTGGCATGGGAGCACATCCAGTAAATTTGACAAGTTTATAAATGTGATAAACGATCATTCTTTAACTTAACAGTATTAATGATTGATAATCACCATTACTTACTTAACCACCATTCTTACAAGGAGATCAAGGCTAATTTGTGCTAATTTGTGCTCCCCTACTTCATCCTTCCTCAAGACAACTCTTTGAGGAGGTTAATGCTGAAAGAGACTGAGTGGTCTACTGTTACCCTATGAGCCTCATGTCCAAGTGAGGATTTGAACCCAGGTCTCCCTGGCCTTAGTCCCACACTTTAACCACCACTGTACGCCACACTTGGAGAAAGTCCCAGTTGAAAATGGTTTTGCCTATGGGTGATGACAACCTTTAATTCCCACCCCCCTCCACCCCCCCCAGGACAGAGAAACTTTAGTTCTGAAACAACTGACTTTAGGTAGTTTCTCCAGTTAACGAAAAGCCCCCAAGCACCATGCCAGTGCCTAACCAAGCTCATCTAAATCCTTTTTATAACTCAGCATCCTTATCAACATTAGGTCATCAGTCGCTTAGCCAGAGAAATTGGATAATAATCTTTTTAGTCACACAAATATTATAAGGCTTAATTAACTGCTGTTTGCATAGCTCTTCGAAACAGAAAGCATTGTGCATATAACATATAATCTTGCTCATCGAATGACCGGTAAATGAATGGAAGCAACACACTGAGTATAATGAAAGTCATAAAAGAATATAAATGGTAATTGGGAAGAGGCTAAAGTGAGATCGGAATCTAAAAAAGGGGGGAACTTAGTGCAAGACATTGCGTACCAATGGCATAGTGTCGAATTATGGGGTTAAAGGCATTTAGGTTTGACTGACATGGGCCAACATTGACCATGGCTCTCCGTGGTCTCAAGACGCCTTTCTCATCACCTGCTACCTGAATATTCATTCACTCATGAATATGGATATGCATTGAGAAAATAAGGAACAAAGACTGGGAACAAAAGAACGTTGTCGTAAAACCAAAAGGCAGCACACTGTGAAAACTCAGATGTACAATAATAAGGCTGCAATCCCATACATCCTTACCTAGGATGAAGCACAGCTGGATAGAGCATGGTGCTGATAACACCAAGGTTGTAGGTTTCATCCCCGCATGGGACAGCTGCATATTCCTGAATTGTGGGGGGTTGGACTAGATGATCCTCAGGATCCCTTCCAACTCTGTGATTCTATAATTCTATGATTGTGTGAAGTCCTGTTGAACTCAGCAGGGCTTACTTTTGCATAGAAATGCTTAGGATGGTGCCACCGGTTGCTTAAAGCAAAACTGCGTCCGATGGCTTTCTACATTCTCATTGTGAATTGTGGCAATTACTGAATTGCAGAAGTCGGAAATTTTATGCCAAGACTAGGAGGTGACTGGAACTGAAGACCATGGATTGCAATTGTATCATTCTTCCCCAGGGAACCTACCAAACTATTTTGGTGTCTAAGCTTTCAATATACTGTATAAGTTCCTGGGGTTTATAACCTTTTCAGCCCCAAAAAGAAACTTCAAAGCAGAAAAACACTGGATTTCACTAGAAGGGAGTTTTATAGAAGGTCATTTCTTTAATGGCACTAGAGAACAAGAACTACAAAACAAAACAACTAAGGCAATTCATTTATTTTTTTTATGTCATTGTTGTGACTGTTATATGCCTTGTCTTTGCCTTTAGGGCTGACTCCGGCTCCTGCTTGTGATGATTTATGTATTTGTTGTCCATAAGACGGGTACCAGTCTTGCAGCTCTAGATATTAAGTGAGGCCACAAACAGGCAGAAAATAAGCAACCTCGCTTTTGTCTGCCTGCCTGTTTAACAAAAGTCTGACATGCAGAAATCAGGAAGTGAAGCTCTGCATGGTATAGAAAGTATATGATCATCAGCTATTTGCTGCAGAACAAAACTGCTATTAAAGGCATCTAGAGGGGCCAGTTCAAAAGCTGGAAACCCTAAAAATATGGTTATGGACTGCTGAGAACAAATTTGAACTGAAAAATTGGCTTCCCAGCAAGATCAAGCTGTCATATGATAGATAGACAAAGCCCCAAATGGCATCACCAAATCTTTAATTTTTTCTAGATATTTTCCGCTGAAACTCCTTTGAATTCAACGGGGATCACTCCAACCTAACGTATCTGAATGCAGTCTAAACCCTATAACTGCTTTGATCAAACATGTGATCACTGCAGGAACAGTCTTGGCTTTCTCATTGTTGGCTATAAAATTGCCTGCTTTCCTGGTTGGAGTTCAGTTTGCATTCAATTCTCTCTAGCTTTTGGCCCTTGGGAACAATTTAGAATCCATTGACTAAGGGCCAATCCTCTTCTAACCTGATGGAGCTGAACTGCACCCCCCCACACACACACAATCAAAAGGTTTGCGTTATGTCTGCCACTATGCCATTCCAATTGGACCTGAGTGCCCTCTCATGCAAAACGATTATTACTTCATTGATTATCATTCTATTATTGCATTTAGTTACCTTTACATCATACTAGTACAGTGGTACCTCAGGTTAGGTACTTAATTCGTTCCGGAGGTCCGTACTTAACCTGAAACTGTTCTTAACCTGAAGCACCACTTTAGCTAATGTGGCCTCCTGCTGCCGCCGTGCCGCCGAAGCACGATTTCTGTTCTCATCCTAAAGCAAAGTTCTTAACCTGAAGCACTATTTCTGGGTTAGAGGTGTCTGTATGTAACCTGAAGCGTATGTAACCTGAGCTACCACTGTACTTAAATTTTGAACACTTGGTAATCAGGCATAACTTTTTCATCATATATGGCTCAATTTTTTTGAGGGACTGAAAGAATAATCCTAGTAGTTACTGTACTGTTCTTAATCGATAACAAAATTCCAAATAATAATAATAACAACAACACTCACAATCATTAGCAAATGCAGACTTTGGGGAGTTTTGAATAGGGTGGGATTTAAAGGAACGGTCAAAATGATTACGTAGATATATAGCAGACAAGTGCTAAGAGCTCAGTACACACTGCAGCTGGAGCTAAATGTTGCTTTTTTAGTGTTTCTTTCAGTAAGTCTTAAGAATATATTGCAAAATGTTTGTTGCTATTTTTGAATAGCCATCTGCTTTGACCAAAAGCAACATGGAAAATATAAAACACATGCTGATTTTGACCTTCTTTGGGCAGTCTTCTTTGGAGTTAGGTAAACACATGCGGTGGTTCAGAAGGGATGAGCATGGCAACTCTGCCCCCTCCCATGCCATTTCTGTTGTCTTCCATGAGTTAGAGAGCGTATGTCTAAAGTTCTTGTGGAGGTTCCCTGAGTGCTTTAGAACCATGATTCTAAAGTGCACTGGGAGCACCCCAGTAGTCAGGACTGCCCAAGACATTTTGGCACCTGAGGCAAACCACAAAATGGTGACCCACTTCCAGGGAAGAAGGAGTGAGTGGAGATATACATAGGGAAGAAGGGGAAGGGGAATCAAATCAACCTTACTTGATGGTTGAAGTGGGAATCAAAGGTAGCTATGGTACGATAGCTCTGAATCGTGCTAGGCCACAGTGGCAACAACAGTGAGAGATGCATTTCTTGGGGGCCAGATCAGATGCTCCTGTGAATCCTGCCGCCTGAGGCAGTTGCCTCACCTTGCCTCATGAGTGGGCTGGCCCTGAATGTAGTGCAGGAGGCTCCCTGCTTCAGGTATTTAATAGTAATAACAATAATTTTGTTATTTATACCTTGCCTATCTGGCTGGGTTTCCCCATCACCATGGAGGGTGATGGGGAGAGGGGAGAGCTAGTGAATTCATGCTACCCCCTCTAAACTGATTGCTTAACTCAGAAGAAGGATACCTCCATAAGGCTTATAACTTACTGCTGTCGGTGCCTGTTAGCAGCTCACTGCTTCTGTTCATATACAGTGGTACATAGGGTTACATACGCTTCAGGTTACAGACTCCGCTAACCCAGAAATAGTGCTTCAGGTTAAGAACTTTGCTTCAGGATGAGAAATAGAAATCGGGCTCCGGCGGCGTGGCAGCAGCAGGAGGCCCCATTAGCTGAAGTGGTGCTACAGGTTAAGAACAGTTTCAATTTAAGAACGGACCTCCAGAACGAATTAAGTACTTAACCCGAGGTACCACTGTAGTGTCTGAGAGACCCTTATCTGTGTACCCCCTCCAATAGAGTTCCAGAGGGTGGGCCTTTTCAGTGATGGCTTGTGAAATGTTCTCCACGGGGGCATGCCATCCTTTGTCTGTTTCTAGATGCCAGGCAAAAACATTTTTTATTTGTCCAGGTCTATGGTCATTAATTTGGAGGACCTCTTTTAGTAGGATTGGGTGAATATGTGCTTTAAATATCTATATTTATAGATGAGCATTTTAAGTTATTGTTTTAATTGATGTCTTCATATTTAGTTTTAATGTTGCTCGTTATTTCTTTTCTTACTTTGTAAGTCACTTTGAGGCACTTCCGTGTAAAAAGCAACACATTAATAAAAACATTTTTAACAAATAACATTTTATTGCATTTTGAAGAAGTTCAGCCAAAAAACGGAAACACAATCTATAGAATCATCAGGTGTTTATTTCACCAGTTTTTTTAAAAAAATATTAGAGAGGCATGCTCCATTTGACATGGAAATGAAACAGTCAGAGTAGAGCAACCTACTGCAATTTTGATCTCGATTAGAGCCAAGAAAAAAAAATCCAGTGTAATTTATCACTCTTTTAAATTGCTTCCTTATCTCCCCCCTCTATCCAGCTGTATTCCTTTTAGCTTTAGAATTAATCTGTATTGTACAACCATGCTATTTAAAAAGCAAACAAACAGCAAAATCAATTTCCTTTATTCCCCTAGGGATGGCTCTCAAGCATTTTAGGGAAGGGGGAATTCTACATTTTTTATTTGAAAATAAATAATGCATGGTGCACATCTAGCACTCACTAAACCCTTAAATGCTTGAAGGAGCTTTGACAGTCACAAATCTTGCTGAGGAAAAGTCATGTGCCATGTACATTCCCCGCTCTGAAGCTTCTGTGTTGGTTGAAAGACTTTGTATACTTCCTTCAAACTTCAGCGGCTGCACATCTGTTTGCAATTAAACAAAATAACAAGAATCCCTTTAACTCTCCTAAGTCAGGGTGAAACTCCCCTCCCAAAGTTTACCCAAGGCTAAGCTGTTGAGGTTGTACTTTGAATGGGGTGTCTGCTTTGTAATAAACAAAATTAAGGTCTTATATATATATAAAATGTTCATAAATGTACCAAGCAAACACGTACATAAATATATAAACCACATGTCAGAAGCAGCACAAGAAGACAGTCCTGAAACCATTTTGATTCCCAAACTGACCAAATGTTTCTCTGCAAGGAGGGAGGGGGTGAGGGAACCTTCCCATTGTCTCAGGAATTAAGTAATTACCATCTCAAAAGAATGGCCAAACTACCAGAAAAGGCAGTCAGATAAGGCATTATCAGATAACCTGGCAGACAGGAAAAACAACAACATTCCAATTCCTGTTGTAGACCGCCATTTCTGTGATGTAGGTATGATGTATGGAGGGGTGGTCTTGAGCTCCAGGGCAGGGCAATTCAAAATGTCTATATAAGGGCGGGCACACCTTTGTTCTGGGCCCTCCTCTGCTCTCCTGTGTGTGAGGGGACAGCTTTAATAAAGATCAGGCTTACTAGCTGCTTTGCTTCTCAATGTTCTCTGGTTGGCCTCTGTTATTTTCTCCTACCGATGGAGAACCTACAAAAGACTCTATAAGGGCAGATTTTGTTTACAACAGCTTGCAATATTTCCTTTCTGAAAATCACCCTCCCAGCTGATTTCCACCACCACCCTCTGGAGAAATACATAATAATTTATTATTATAATAATAATTTATTATTTATACCCTGCCCATCTGGCTGGGCTTCCCCAGCCACTCTGGGCAGCTTCCAACAAATGATTAAAAATACATTAAAACATCAGTCATTAAAAACTGCCCTAAACAGGGCTACCTTAATGCCCGCCTCTTTCTCCTAGCACCAATCTCCCAGTTGCAGACCCAGTGGCTATGTTTGATAAAAATATAAGAACTTCCCATAAAATAACCAAGAAACTACACACAGCATGGAGTTCCACCCTCACTTTGGATTATTTCTGGGAGCTTGTATGAAGCCTGCACTGATGGGCCCATATGCAGATCAGCTGATGGGCAACTAGGCAACACCCTGTTATGAGTGCTTACTGGGGATCCTTAGGGATTTAATTTGGTCCACATTTTTAAGTTATTTGCATCCTTCGATGTATACACTCTTCCAAAATTTGTGATAAAGTTCTCAGCTCAAAAAAAGTTCCAATATTCAAATTAAAACATGTATTTACTAGGTTAGAGTGCAGACATAAAAGTGCACATTAGGATAAAATGTCTATTAAAATACATATGGTGTGTGTGGGGGGGGAGATGTTAAAATATAGTGGAATTTTCATGTGATTTTAAAAGAAATGGCAAATTGATGGGAACGTAGGACAGAAAAAAATTATGAATGATCATATTAAAAATTGACACAGATGGAGAATAGAATGATATGTCCATCCCCAGAGCCTCTGTCCAGCTCTACCCTTGCAAACATGTACCTGAGACCCCCACCCATGAGGAGGAAAGCAACTGGGGAAGAGGGGCTGAGAGGGCAAAATGCTCAAACGTTCAGCTTCCAGTTGCTGCTTTTCTTTTCACTTAGACAAAGGAGCGTTGTCCGTACTGCAGAACTATTTTGCTCAGGCCCTTGAGATGCAAAAGAGTAGCACTCCTTGAGTCAGGACCAAGAGGGTTGCAACTGTAGGTTTCCAGCGAATGGAAGAGAAATGGGGCAGAATGAGAACACCATGCTGTTCCTCGTGGTTTCAAGTAGCAATGAAGGAGAGCAAAGAATCTGCTGACTCTTCCAGGAACCTGAGCAGCTGCAAGCTGTGCTGTTTCTCCTTAATTCAAGCCAAGACCTTAGTGCCAGTTGAGTGTGTCCTACTCCCAGAATGGGGTTACTCTTCAGTGCATTTGCTTTTTATCCCTGTACATTTTCCTAACCCCGTCACTTAGGGCAAGGCAGAGGAATATGTAACCCTCTTGAGGTTGTTACTATAGCTCCCACTATCTCTGATGGTTAGCTCCATCTGGCTGGGGCTGCGGGGAGTTGAAGTCCAACAAGATCTGGAGGGTCACAGTTTCTCCATCTTTGATGTCGTGAATCAGTATATGACTTCAGGTAAGAGTTTAACTTTGTTTACTGGATTTCAATAGCCCAGGCATACCGAATGCAGAGTCTTGTGCAGCAAACTGTTTAACCAGAGCAGGAGGGAGAAGAAGGGTACATGGTAACGTGAATATTTAACTTTCCATTATGTTCTCTGTTTAGCAGATAACATTGTCCTAGAATACGTTAACTCATAAGAGTATGATGTAATAGTGCAGCTCATAACAACAAGGCTCAAGGAAGGGTGTGCAATGAAATATGAGATTCGGGGTTAAGTTCAGGTTCTCTACACCAATTTTGTCTGATGTTACTTGTAATGTTTCCAGACATACCAAAGGCCTAGGGACTGAACACATTTCCTCGCTCTGATTAAGAAACTACTCCAAATATATCAAAGACAGCATTTTATTTTATTTTATGCCATGGCTGATTTAGCACTAAATCTGAATTGAAGCATAAATATGCCACTAAGATGCCTGGGATGGCAGAGGGAGGAAATGCAGAACAGCTTCTGTTCTGGACTGAGCCACCCAAACAGATTCTGCTCTAGCCCAGTCCATCAGTAAGAGCAGAAGCAATCATTTCCATTAGTGTCAGGCATGCTAAGGGGAGCTAGGAGACAACTATTTGGCAAATGTGCTGTCCCAATGGGTTCAGCAAGAGAATGGCCACACTGCCTATAAAGTAGTGACTGAACCCAGAGGTGGGATTTCACTAGGCCCAGCAGAGTGAGATGATGGGGACAATGAATGGTGGTGGTGAATTGAAATACAGAGCTGTGCGAACCTGTCTGACCTGCCCTGGATCACCGAAACTAGCCTAGTGTCCTCAAGTGTGGTGGAGGATGCTGTTCCCTCAGCTGTGTTGAAGTAAGATTCAGTTACCAGTCTTGTTTGGTCTGGTACATGGGATGTGAGAGGGCGCCATCTTGTCTTTCACCTCAGGAGGCAAAATGTCTTAGGCCAGCTCTAAAGGTAAAGGGTAAAGGGACCCCTGACCATTAGGTCCAGTCGTAGATGACTCAGGGGTTGCGACGCTCATCTCGCTCTATAGGCCGAGGGAGCCGGCGTTTGTCTGCAGACAGCTTCCAGGTCATGTGGCCAGCATGACTAAGCCGCTTCTGGCGAACCAGAGCAGTGCACGGAAATGCTGTTTACCTTCCTGCCGGAGCGGTACTTATTTATCTACTTTGATGTGCTTTTGAACTACTAGGTTGGCAGGAGCAGGGACCGAGCAATGGGAGCTCATCCCATCATGGGGATCAAACTACCAACCTTCTGACCAGCAAGTCCTAGGCTCTGTGGTTTAACCCACAGCGCCACCAGCTCTACTCCCACTCATGACATAACCCTCCCTCTGCCTTGCAAGCAGGACCTAAATTAAGGCCCATTCAGTACCTGCAGCTTTTGAGTACCATGGAGCTCTGGAAAGTGCCTATTCTGCAAAGTGCCTCTCTGGGGGATCTGATATAGTGCAGTGGATTTGCTGTTGGGAGTGTTTTAACATTGTGCCGCTTGTGAGAAATGTAGCCAGGATCCAACGCACTGTGAAACTAGCTGTGTGAGCATAAGGTAGGCTGTAACGGCAAATTGCTTTGGAAGCCCACAGGAATTTCAAAAGCACTTTGCAGCAACACTGTTTGTGGCATGTGTGTGTCAATTGCTGAAAGACACAAAATTCCACTGGGCTACTGTGAACATTTCTTCGGATTCCAGGCATAGCATGCTGCACTCCAAAATAAGCTGAGAAAGGTAAATGGTTTTTAAATGAGGATAAATAAACAAGATATTATTAGTGCAGAGACAAAAATCCAGCAACAGCTAGTTGCTCTATTCTACTCATAATAATAATGGCTCCCTCTGGGATGCGAACACAATAATTCATAACAGCAATGATAAATAAAAGCCCTGGCATGCTATAACTGTCCTATGATAGCCTATTGTAGACTAAACAAATACCTAACGAAACTAATGAAATCTACAAAACTTCAGTGTGGTTTGAGGCTGAAATCAAATGCACACCAGGCTGGGAGTAAGCTCCAGTGAAATTAGTGGTTCTTGCATCAGAATAAACCCGGATGGGACTGGGCCTCACATTTGACTGGCTTGTAACCTAAATGTTCTTTGAAATTTGAAATACAGACATGTATAGATGGAACCAGTGGTTTTTCCCTGACTGTGGCTATCAGAATTTATGACTTTGTTTGCAGAATGAAGAGCCAATATTTGTGAGTTGATCAAAATGTCACAAAGAACGAATCAGCAATGTACATTGGTCTACATTTTATGTACAGTATTGAGAACACCCCCTTCATGGATCACTGCCTTGCCGTGGCAAAGGGGCTTGAATAACTCAGAGAAGCTATGAGCTATGCCGTGCAGGGCCCCCCAAGATGGACAGGTCATAGTGGAGAGTTTTGACCAAATGTGATCCACCTGAAGCAGGAACCGGCAAGCCACTCCAGTATCCCTGCCAAGAAAACTCCATGGACAAAGACAACAGACATATAAAAGATATGACGCTGGAAGATGAGCCCCTCAGGTCGGAAGGCGTCCAACATGCTACTGAGGAAGAGCGGAGGACAAGTACAAGTAGATCCAGAACTGATGAAGCGGCTGGGCCAAAGCTGAAAGGACGCTCAGTTACGGATATGCATGGAAGTGAAAGGAAAGTCCAATGCTGTAAAGAAAAATATTGCATAGGAACCTGGAATGTAAGAACCATGAGCCTTGGTAAGTTGGATGTGGTCAAAAATGAGATGGCAAGAATAAATATCGACATCCTGGGCATCAGTGAACTAAAATGGACGGGAATGGGTGAATTCAGTTCAGATGACCATCATATCTACTACTGTGGGCAAGAATCCCGTAAAAGAAATGGAGTGGCCCTCATAGTCAACAAAAGAGTGGTGAAAGCTGTACTGGGATGCAATCTCAAAAATGATAGAATGATCTTGATACGAATCCAAGGCAGACCTTTTAACATCACAGTAATCCACGTTTATGCACCAACCACTGGTGCTGAAGAAACTGAAATTGACCAATTCTATGAAGACTTACAACACCTTCTAGAAATGACACCAAAGAAGGATGTTCTTCTCATTATAGGGGATTGGAATGCTAAAGTAGGGAGTCAAGAGATAAAAGGAACAACTGGCAAGTTTGGCCTTGGAGTTCAGAACGAAGCAGGGCAAAGGCTAATAGAGTTCTGCCAAGAGAACAAGCTGGTCATCACAAACACTCTTTTCCAACAACACAAGAGATGACTCTACACATGGACATCACCAGATGGGCAGCATCGAAATCAGATTGACTATATTCTCTGCAGCCAAAGATGGAGAAGCTCTATACAGTCAGCAAAAACAAGACCTGGAGCTGACTGTGGCTCAGATCATCAGCTTCTTATAGCAAAATTCAAGCTTAAACTGAAGAAAGTAGGAAAAACCACTGGGCCGGTAAGATACAATCTAAGTCAAATCCCTTATGAATGCATAGTGGAAGTGAGGAACAGGTTTAAGGATTTAGATTTGGTGGACAGAGTGCCTGAAGAACTATGGATGGAGGCTCGTAACATTATACAGGAGGCAGCAACTAAAACCATCCCAATTAAAAGGAAATGCAAGAAAGCAAAGTGGCTGTCCAACAAGGCCTTACAAATAGCGGGGGAGAGAAGGCAAGCAAAATGCGAGGGAGATAGTAAAATATACAGGAAATTGAATGCAGATTTCCAAAAAAATAGCAAGGAGAGACAAGAAGGCCTTCTTAAACGAGCAATGCAAAGAAATAGCGGAAAACAATAGAATGGGAAAAACCAGAGATCTGTTCAAGAAAATTGGAGATATGAAAGGAACACTTCGTACAAAGATTGCCATAATAAAAGACAAAAGTGGAAAGGACCTAACAGAAGCAGAAGACATCAAGAAGAGGTGGCAAGAATACACAGAGGGATTATACCAGAAAGAAATGGATGTCTCGTACACTCCAGGTAGTGTGGTTGCTGACCTTGAGCCAGACATCCTGGAGAGTGAAGTCAAATGGGCCTTAGAAAGCACTGCTAATAACAAGGCCAGTGGAAGTGATGATATTCCAGCTGAACTATTTAAAATTTTAAAAGATGATGCTGTTAAGGTGCTACACTCAATATGCCAGCAAATTTGGAAAACTCAGCAGTGGCCAGAGGATTGGAGATCAGTCTACATCCCAATCCCAAAGAAGGGCAGTGCCAAAGAATGCTCCAACTACCGCACAATTGCACTCATTTCACACGCTAGCAAGGTTATGCTTAAAATTCTACAAGGCAGGCTTAAGCAGTATGTGGACCAAGAACTCCCAGAAGTGCAAGCTGGATTTCGAAGGGGCAGAGGAACCAGAGACCAAATTGCAAACATGCGCTGGATTATGGAGAAAGCTAGAGAGTTCCAGAAAGACATCTACTTCTGCTTCATTGACTATGCAAAAGCTTTTGACTGTGTCGACCACAGCAAACTATGGCAAGTTCTTAAAGAAATGGGAGTGCCTGATCACCTCATCTGTCTCCTGAGAAATCTCTATGTGGGACAAGAAGCTACAGTTAGAACTGGATATGGAACAACTGATTGGTTCAAAATTGGGAAAGGAGTACGGCAAGGCTGTATATTGGCTCCCTGCTTATTTAACTTATATGCAGAATTCATCATGCGAAAGGCTGGGCTGGATGAATCCCAAGCCGGAATTAAGATCGCCGGAAGAAATATCAACAATCTCAGATATGCAAATGACACAACCTTGATGGCAGAAAGTGAGGAGGAATTAAAGAACCTTTTAATGAGGGTGAAAGAGGAGAGCGCAAAATATGGTCTGAAGCTCAACATCAAAAAAACGAAGATCATGGCCACTGGGCCCATCACCTCCTGGCAAATAGAAGGGGAAGAAATGGAGGCAATGAGAGATTTTACTTTCTTGGGCTCCATGATCACTGCAGATGGTGACAGCAGTCAAGAAATTAAAAGACGCCTGCTCCCTGGGAGAAAGGCGATGGCAAACCTAGACAACATCTCAAAAAGCAGAGACATCACCTTGCCAACAAAGGTCCATATAGTTAAAGCCATGGTTTTCCCAGTAGTGATGTATGGAAGTGAGAGCTGGACCATAAAGAAGGCTGATCGCCGAAGAATTGATGCTTTTGAATTATGGTGCTGGAGGAGACTCTTGAGAGTCCCATGGACTGCAAGAAGATCAAACGTATCCATTTTTAAGGAAATCAGCCCTCAGTGCTCACTGGAAGGACAGATCGTGAAGCTGAGGCTCCAATACTTTGGCCACCTCATGAGAAGAGAAGACTCCCTAGAAAAGACCCTGATGTTGGGAAAGATGGAGGGCACAAGGAGAAGGGGACGACAGAGGACGAGATGGTTGGACAGTGTTCTCGAAGCTACAAACATGAGTCTGACCAAACTGCGGGAGGCAGTGGAAGGCAGAAGTGCCTGGCGTGCTCTGGTCCATAGGGTCACAAAGAGTCGGACACGACTAAACGACTAAACAACAACAACATTGAGAACACAATGAAATGATAACTGGACTGATGTTAGTACAAGGACATACTGTATGATTTTTGCACTGTGTAAATGCATTATTCAAAATATTGCACAAGGCACAATTTAGTTTGAGATTTTTCAAGTGACTGGAGAAAAGTATTTTAATCTCATAGGCATTTATTCTTGGCAAATTTATAATAATATATAAAGTTCATCATCATTATTGGTACAAAGTCTGTCCGTTACTTATACTAAATTCCTTGGTCACTGCATGGATAATAACAAGAACAAGAACAAATACCTGACCTGGACCCTTGGTGATTATTGAATTGACAGGCACAATCATTATATAGAAATTTTAACAGCTGTAAGAAAACAGTGTCTTTCCATTTGCTTCAATAAATTTATGTCAACACAGATCCCACAACCCAACTCTGTAACTATATATACTGAACACCAGAAAGCCTTCTAATATAATATAGTTATCTACAAGACTGTACAATACATTGTTACCCTGCAATCCAAAGCTCTGCAAGAGCCCAACCGAGCTCTGAGTTTTGTGTGAGGTGGTGATGGCCCAATCACTTCAGTGTTGGGGGGAGCGATGATGCTACAGGTGCACACGCCAACCTGCTGTGTAAGACATTTTGCGCTGAGGAGGCCTAAAAAGATGTCAGTTATAGGGAAATCAATGCAGAACAGTTGGAATCTAACTAAAGTAGCCTAATATGTTTAAAGTTATGTAACAGCATTACCTTTTATTATGAGGATGTGACTTCAAAAAAGGGTTATATAAGGATATAACGAGGGGGGCAACCCTCTTTGTCAGTTAGCCCAGTAAAGGGCTCTCATTGACAAATAAACTGTGAGGAAAATATCAGTTTATTTCTTAAAGAGCTACTGGAATAAAATACTAGATGTATATGTATTTTTTTCCCCTCTACATGGCCATAAATAAAAGGTCTATTTAGCTTGCCTTGCAATCCTGTGTTGGTGGTGGTGAGGTTTTATGGTGACTGCTCTGCCATATCCACAACCCCACCAGCTTATTTCATGGTGGTTGCTCTGCCATGTCAAAAATCCTGCCATGGTCAGCTTTATTCTGTTTCCACCACAATTTGGTTTGGTTGCTCATTCCCTTCAACTGATATCAGTGAGGGAGGGAGGAATCACTATGCCATCTTCAGGGCTGGTATAGTTTTCAGGGGCATGTCAGCAAAATGAGGGGACCTTGGATCTTGTGTCTCTAAGCCAGGCATCCCTAAACTCGGCCCTCCAGCTGTTTTGGGCCTAGCTAACAGGACCAGTGGCCAGGGATGATGGGAATTGTTTTGTAGTCCCAAAACAGCTGTAGGGCCACCGAGTTTGAGGATGCCTGCTCTAAGCCCTCCCCCCCCAAAAAATTATCCACATTCTACCTGCCCTCTTTCACGCTTAACACCAGTGGGTATCTGTGCCCACAGATCTTAGCATCTTCTCGGGTAAGGTACATCACCACAGAAAAGCACTTGCACCACTTCAAATGGTCCCTCAGCAGGCTTTTGGCCAGCTTTAGGGTTGCTTTGTTCATATTTTAAAAGCAGTGGATCAACAGCAGTTGTATAGGAAGGGTGGAAAAGCCATCAAAAGCCAAAAGAAAGAAGAGTAGATATGATTCCCAACGTGTGACAAGGAAACCCCTTCATCAAGGTGTTGTTGGTTAAAAAAAAAGAAATACTTCTGAAGAAGGATAGGTTGATAGGAGAGGGTTTTCCAGAGTAGCACACCTAAGCAGACTTCCATTTCCTCTTTTTTTATTTTATGGGGTGCTGGCTACCTTGTGGCTGCAGCCCTGAACATTTCCCCAGATTGCTATGGTACACCATAGCTGACAGACAACGAAGAGCCTCAAATAATCAAGTTAGTTTTCAGTCAGAAATCACAATGGATGCAGTCGCTGCCACTACCTTTCAAGAGGGTTAAACCATGAAAATCTGGTCACAGAGCATGAGCATAATTATACTACCGAATTAGGCTAATGACTCTGAATAGTATCAAGTCACTGGGACATATTTTATGTAATAACCTGAGATGCTTAGAAACAATAACAGTGGCTAATACTGCCTATTAGGTTGTGAGTCAGCCTGCATACTGAGTTAATCAAATGTGGCGCCTCAGAATTAGGACTTAAGTCCTAATTTACCATCTCAGTGTGCTTTCTCCCTGTGTACATTTGTGTAAATTGAGCTGCCCTTGGGATACAACTAGATGTGGCATTAGGAGACCTGGGACCAGAACTCCTGCTCTGTTTTTTTTGTTTTAAAGAAAAGGACTTTAATGGCAGCTGTGGGGTCAGGAGACTCTAATCAGGGCTGCGGCACTGGGCTCAGGAGTGATAAACCTTGCTCCCTGCCTCATTTTCCCAATTAAACACCCACACAGACATTTAAGCTGCTAGTTACCCTGTGGGACAAAATATACGGGTACAGGTAGTTTCTTTACAAAACTCAGTCAAATATATTTGTGGATACTGCTGTCAAAGTTACTGTGTGTATGAGCTGCACAATTTTAAGACCCAGTGACTTACAAGAGAGGGTGCTAAGCATGTAACCAACTATCACCAGTATAGATATTAAAATAATAGTCAGGATTACACATCACACCCCATGGATGCTAAAGGGTGTGATCCGTAATCCTAACAATCCTTATCTAGAGGGAGGTGCTGCTTAGCCAGGGTGATTTACTTCCTTGCATGTGTGCTTAACATTGGGGCCTTAAAGTGCTAATCCTAGGCTGGACAGGATCCACGACTGGCCATTTAGTTCCATTAATCCTGTTCATTTTTCATTTTGAATTACACACACTTTTAAATAACTCAGATGCAGTTAGCGATTCGAGTAAATTTAAGTATAATCTGCAGGTTTTGGAGTAATACTTCAATGGCAGTCTGTTGTTTCTGACACAGGAAGGTATTTTCTAAGACTAAGGCTGAAATCCTTGCTTGTGAGTTAATACATGGTTAGGATTCTGCTGCAAAACAGCTGCTCAAAGCAGAATGGCCTGATGCTGTTTAGAAGTGGGTTTCTGCTAAAGGCTTTAAGGGGAGCCTTATGTGGGGGAGGGGTCCATGGTAATCTACCCCATTTACTACCATTCCTCTGAAAATATTTATTTTCCCCATTCCTACAGTAATGATATTTGGGGGGGGGTCCCATTTTTTCTAATTGCTTAGTGTGGGGAACAAATACATAGGAATATAGATAGCTATCAAGTCGAGACAGCTGGCCCATCTGTCTAAGTATGTTCAATACAAACTGGCAGAGGATTTCCAAGATTTCAGGAAGGAGTCCTACTTGGAAATGGCACAGATTGATAGCTGGGACCTTCCAGGTATACCTGCAAGTATTCTTTGGGCAGGGAAGATAAAACCTAGGAAAAGAAGGGGTAACACCTCCCCCCAGGAAATAGTATGCATTCCCAATTAAAATATACTCTTTTAAATAAATACACTTAACAAATCTAAAGACAGAAATGTATCAATGCACAAAGAAAAAGACTCAAAAACGTTCTTTTGATGAGAGCTTCAAGCAGAAATAGACCCAACTTTCATTATATATTAGGGATTAGATAGATTCACTCTGGTTTTTACAAGCAGCAAAAAGGGGGAAGGGACCAGCAGCAGTTGAACCACAGATAGGAAAGTGACAGTTTAAAGTTCCTCAGTGAGGGAGAGGGGAAGATACTGACTTCTTTAAAGCATTGTGCTTGATCCCTGAAACTATATCATCTGTTGCGGGAGCTTTGGGAGCTATAGTCTTTCATCGTCACTGTCACTAATTTTCTTAAATGCAATGGGGCTCGCTTGCTTCAAAGAGGTCTTTGAAATGTCTGTATGCATGGTGGACATGGCTATCGTCTCGTAGTCGTCATCCCTCGGGTGGAAATCGCAGAAGCGAAAGAAAACCTGCAAATCCCTCTGGAAGTTCTTGTTGAGGAACCCATAAAAGATGGGGTTCACGCAGGTAGAGATCATAGCCGTGAGGTGACAGATCAGGAACAGCAAATTGTGGCTGCAAGAAGCAACAGGTAGAATTTCATGGTTCCAATCAAAGACTGTGTTAAAAACGGTCAGAGGGAGCCAGCACACCGCGAAGGCCACCACAATCGAGATGAGCATGATGTTGATCCTTTTCGTTTCAGTGGATCGGTATTTATTGTCTCTCATCTTATCCATCATGTTGCTCCTCCTTTTTAAGCGCATGTATATCTGCGGAAAAACAAAAATTCAAGAACAACTCTGTAACCTAAAACTATGGATCCTACAGGCATTTTTTTGGAGGAAACAAAGAACGGGTAAGACACATCATGAAAACAAGATTCTCTCTTACCTTTAAGTAGCAAATAAATATAAAGCAAAGGGGTCCCAAGTACTGTATCACCAAGAGAGCTGTGGTATACGAGAGCCTGATTGTCTCCAGTGGAAAGGAATCCAAGCACACGTACTTCCCTTTGTATTCCTCTATCGTTAGATTGGTGAAAGGTTCGTCGGTCAGTATGTGATACACCAGGAAAGGCAAAGATGAAGCCACCGCTAGAGTCCAGATCGCAGCAATCCCTATGTAGGCATGTCTGTTGTTTGGCCTCCAGCCACGAGGGTTGATAATCAGCTGGTGGCGCTCAATAGCAATGAGGACCAAAGAGAAAACCGAGACTGTGATGGAGACACACTGCACAAAAGGGTTCAGCTTGCACATGGCCTCGCCAAAGACCCAGTGGTCCATTAAGGTGTAGACAAAGGTGAAGGGAAGACACATGATGGTGATGAGGAGGTCCGAAAAGGAAAGGTTGACAATGAGGATGTTCGTCACGTTGCGCATCTCTTTTTGTTTTAAGATGATGATGATCAAGGCCAGGTTCCCAGAGATGCCCAGAAGGATGACGGCCCCGTAAGCCAGAGCCAAGGTGAACACCATCGCCAAAGGCACGTGACAGTCTTCATCCTCAAAGTGCACGAGTCCAGAAGCCTCCTTTGAGACATTCTGAATGGAATAGTTTCCTGCCGAGGAAAGAAGTGATGAATTCATGTTGGGTTTCCCCACACGCACACAACAATCTGGGCCCACGCTGAGCAGTGGTCTGAAACGGCAATCGGTTTCTCAGAAGCACATTCAAGACGTTAATGTTGTTCTCCTTACACAAAGAACAGGCTCCCAGCAGAAGCTGCCACAGAAATGTTCATGCCATCAATAATGCACAACCTGCAAAGGCAAAAAGAATGTACACGGATTTATTTTTCTTGGGTTTTCAAAAATGGAGGGATGTGCTTTGTACTTTATTGGAAAACCAGGGACCTCCTTAATCACAGTTGGTATATTTATTCCCCCTCACTGCCAGGAATAGGCTATTGTTTTCTATTATGGAGTGGCTGTTTAAACCTGAATTTTCACTGCTGAGATAATATTCAGAAGGGACTGTAGGGTTATCAGTTGCGTGTCAAGGCCCCAAGCCAGCCCCCCATAAGAAATAAATTCACATTAGCACAGAATTTTGGTTTAGGTTTAATGGGCAAAATTTAGGCCACAACTTTATTGATTACAGCAAATGTAAGTGGTATTGGCTTAGGCATTGGCAATAAAGTGGACTTCAGACAAGATCCAGGCCTCGGATTCCTTTAACGGAATATCCTTGGACATGGAGGGGCAGGCGATGGCTGACATGCCCTCCCCTACACATCAATAAGCCAATGCCTAACCGCCAAACCTTACAAAGTTGTGATGATTGCTAAGAGGTAGGCGAAAACCAAGTGGCCAATGCCAGCCTGCCAAATGGAAAAATTGCTACCTGGCCCCCGTCCCAAGACAGGTGACCAACCGAAGTCCAAAGCAAGGCCAGAGGACACCTAAAATAAAAGGGCGGGTGGATGGGTGGCAGCACAAAGCAGGTGCACAGCACATGATGCGCTGCCACTCATATAACCCCCCCCACACACACAATCACCTCTTTCAAAGTGATTGGCCAAGGAGGCCTGGGATGATTGTCGTGCCACCCCGGCATGGAAGGCTTCATTCCACCTATGCTGGGGTGGAGCTGTGTTGAGGACCTGCCCACAACCAAGAACATTTTCTAAAATGATCCAACTTCTCATTCCCTACAGCAGGCGTGGCTAACCTATGGTGCCTCCAGATCGCATTGGAGTACAACTCTTATCATCCCTAAGCGTTGGCCATGCTGATGGGCACTAGAATCCTACAACAACTGAACACCCACATGCAAAGCTCCCCTGCCCTGCCCAGAGACAATATTAATTAGACCTACATCTTCATACCCAGAGAAAGGATTCCTCTTTGCATAAAGCTTACTTGCAATGCATTGCACCCAAAGACAAAAAGCAATATCAGGTTAACTCACAGGCATCTGGCTGAAAGTCGTCCCTGGGGTGCGAGTTCCCAAGGACTTTGAGACAATAACCACGGGAGATCTACACATGCTGCTAGTTTTAGTGCCCAATGTTAAGCATGTTTACCCAGAAGCAGTGCTGGATTAACACACATGCTAAGTAATCTGCAGTTTAGCACCCCCTAGATACTAAATTTCAACTTCTACATAAATTATTTAAACATCAAAGGGAGCAGGGTGTAGAAATTATGAAACCAGACATTATTGTTCTGTTGTGTATATACTTCATAAGTATGCAATTATTGGTCACATCACGTACAGAAATAACCACAATTAATATCAAAATTTCATTCGGCCAGGTGTCCATAAGCTGTCAAAGAGCACTGGTGGCAGACCATACCAGGCTTGACTGCAGAAAATATTTGGCCTAATCATAAATTAGTCTCATGTCTCATTTCAAAGGTTCTTTTTTAAAAAAAATCATGGAAGTGATTTAATTTTGATGTCATGTGTAGAACACACCTAGTGCATGTTGTATTGTTTCTTCCAGTGAATAAGTGTTATAAATGCTCTTGTGTTGCTGGAACACAAAGTCTTCAAATATGCTAACTAAGAAATCATAAGGCAGCTTCACTTAAAGTTATTCCACATGCAAAAAGGCTTATTGCAAAAATATTTGTTTTAGTTAGATTGTTTCATTTTCGTCTGTCTCCTTGCCTATGTGGTGGAATGTCTGCAAATATAAAAGCGTGTTGTTTCTATTTTCATTGTCCTTTCTGTTGAAATAATAAACATTTTTTGAGTAATGCTCTGGGGGCTCTTAAACTTGACACAACCCTGCTCAGAAGTAAGTACTACTGAGTTGAAATGCAATTTTCTGCCAAGTAAGTGTGTCTAAGGTTACAACAGCGCAGCCTAATATAAGAGAGCCTCAACAGGAAATCTATCATTGTGCCAGCATAAACCCGCAGATGAGTTACGATTAAGAATGATGCCATGGTACGTTCATCTGCACTATTTTCTGACACTCAGTTTAAGGGTTTAGCTGCCATAATTTGGAATTCAGACTGAACGGTCACATATAGGAATTTTTCTATAGACCCAGAGCATACGAGATTCCAGCAGCAAGCACAGTTTAATGATCAAACCGAGTACTTCTTGAGTACTAACAAAACAACACATAACACATTCTTGGCCAGTTCAAAGCACTTATTCATTTGGAAAGGTCACGGAGCAGAGAAACACTAAGCAATCATCAATCTCATTCACATTAGGAATAATATTGCAGGTCACTGTGAGAAGCCCAGTCCTCAAAGAAATCCAATGGAGGGGGTCATCCCACTGAAAAATTTCCAGCCACCAGTCAGGCTGAGAACTCATGAAAGTTTTCTCAAAGGTGAAGACTCCTTGCCCTTCAATATCATCCTAATGCAGGATTAGCCAATGTGGTGCCCTGCAGAGGTTGCCACAGACTACAACTCCCATCACCTCTGACCATTCACCATCCCGGCTGGGGCTGATGGAAGTTATAGTCCAACATCAGGTCACCACATTGCCTACCTTTGTCCTAATATCACCAGAATTCAAAGGCCATGATCAAGACGTATTCCTTGGTTCTTCAGTCACATTGCAAAAGCATGAAGTTTGACATGCGCTGCAGAGTTAAAATGACAAGCGCCTAGAATTCTGCGTACGGATATAGGTTCAGATGATTGAAGTTAATTGCTAAGTATTTCATTCCAATAGATGTTGCTACAGGTTTGTTTGTTTTTAAATTTGTTCCTGTTCTTTATATTGTAATGTACAGCAAATGTCAGTGGAGCAGCACGGTTCAGAATAAATTCCATGCACATACAAAACTGAAAACATTTTACAGTGACTCTAAGGAGAGGGGTTAAAATGACTTGTGACCGACCCAGCTGAACCCAGGGCAGCAGATATATATGATGGTCCACTGAAGGTGTGGTAAAGCTTATGGGTTTGCCTCCTTTCTGCCTGCCTGTCTGCCTGCGATCTCAAAGACAGAAGGGCACGATGCAATAAATAGATTGAGGACTACATTTGGACTGGTAGGTCACTAGTTGTAAATGCCTGAGACAATGATAGATGATAGATAGATAGATAGATAGATAGATAGATAGATAGATAGATAGATGATAGATAGATGATAGATAGATGATAGATAGATAGATAGATAGATAGATAGATAGATAGATAGATAGATAGATAGATAGATAGATAGATAGATATAGATAGATGATAGATAGATAGATAGATAGATAGATAGATAGATAGATAGATAGATAGATAGATAGATGATAGATATAGATAGATGATAAATAGATAGATGATAGATGATAGATAGATAGATAGATAGATAGATAGATAGATGATAGATAGATAGATAGATAGATAGATAGATAGATATAGATGATATAGATAGATAGATAGATAGATGATAGATAGATAGATAGATGATAGATAGATAGATAGATAGATAGATAGATAGATAGATAGATAGATAGATAGATAGATAGATAGATATAGATAGATGATAGATAGATAGATAGATAGATAGATAGATAGATAGATAGATAGATAGATAGATAGATGATAGATAGATAGATGATAGATAGATAGATGATAGATAGATAGATAGATGATATATAGATAGATAGATAGATAGATAGATAGATAGATAGATAGATAGATAGATAGATAGATAGATAGATGATGGATGGATAGATAGATGATAGATAGATAGATAGATAGATAGATAGATAGATAGATAGATATAGATGATAGAGATAGATAGATGATAGATAGAGATAGATAGATATAGATGATAGATAGATTAGATAGATAGATGATAGATTAGATAGATAGATAGATAGATAGATAGATAGATAGATGATAGATAGATAGATAGATAGATAGATGATAGACGATAGACAGACAGATATAATGGAGCTATACTTTCATTTCAAGGATCTAATTAGCTGTGATAAGCACCTGAGTGGCTGTCTCACACACACACACCCGCCCTCCAGATCTCCTTGGAGCTTGCTGCCACCTTGTCAGGCCCCTATGCATTCTCCATCTACTTCACGAACCACCATAGCACGAATCCTGTGCTTTGTGCTTTGGATTCTGTAACCTGAAGCGTATGTAACCCAAGGTACCACTGTACTGTGTTTCTGAGCTGGATCATGCCCCACACTAGTTTAAAGTGGAAAATTCCAAGCACGGCTTCAGAGAGAGACACATTTAACTTGCGATTGAGTTTGGCACTGATCTAGACTGGTGCCCATTGGGACAGAAGGCAAGGAGACCAATAGGCAGAGCCTGATGATGATAGTTTTGTCCCCATCCTCCTCCCTGCTGAGTGCTACAAGGGGCAGGATGCTGACAGTCAGTGCTACCCCCTGGAGTGCTTGTAAGTAAGTAAGGATGCAGGCAGGTGGGGGCTGACTGAGGGCAGAGTGAGCCTGGTGCCCCATTCATCCTAATGGGCCAACCTCCACCATATATATATTTTGTGTTGTGACCTACCCTGAACCTCTTCTTTTTCTTTACTCCCCTTTGCTCCCACTTTAAAAAAAAATCCTTTTGGCCATGCTCTTTTCAGCTACCAAGAGACAAGCTCCCAGTGCACTGGAGCAGAGTTACTCCAATGGTTCTTGCAAGCAAACTCCTTCCCTAGTTAATATTCCAGCTGGCCTCTGGAAGAACAGTAGGGGGGCAAGCACAAATAAGCTATCCTGGTTGCTTTCATCTCTGGCAGAATTGCTGTCTAGCAGGGATAGGGCAGCCACTGAGGAGACAGGAACAAAATGAAAAGGATTCAAAATTAAAGAGGATTTGAGGAGGGAAAGAGCAAATCAATATTTATCCACGGAACTCAAATATACACACAACAGAGCAATCTCTTGCCATTTACGAAAAGGCAGGATAGAAAGACGGAATCAATGGAAACTTAAACCAGCAATTAATTGACCCACATTTGATGCAATCAATAGACCGCAAAGCCTTGTGGGGTATTTCCCCCCTCTTCGGAAACCTCTTCATGCAACTTAAGTTTCCCCTTAAATGGAAAGGCTTGAGCTGAAGGCTGAGTTTACCAAGGCAGCCCACAGCCTTGATCCATAAGAGCACCTACTATTCATTGGCTTATATCACAGATGGGGAACCTTTAGCTCATGGGCCAGAGGTGGTCCATGGGTCCCTCCAACCTGGCCCACAGCCTCTCCTCCTCAGCCCCTTGCCTGTGCTTAAAAGGGGAGCTGGTGCTAACAGAAACCTGACTGCTGTCCAGTGGGGTGAGAAGCGAATACAGTGGTACCTCGGGTTAAGTACTTAATTCGTTCCAGAGGTCCGTTCTTAACCTGAAACTGTTCTTAACCTGAAGCACCACTTTAGCTAATGGGGCCTCCCGCTGCCACCATGCCGCTGCCAGAGCATGATTTCTGTTCTCAACCTGAAGCAAAGTTCTTAACCCGAGGTACTATTTCTGGGTTAGCGGAGTCTGTAACCTGAAGCGTATGTAACCTGAGGCACCACTGTACAGCTGGAGAGGAAGAAGGGAATAAAATAATACACTCCAGCCATACTAGAAGAGTCACAGTTTCTCACACACACACTTACTGTATTTTTTGCTCTATAAGACTCACTTTTTCCCTCCTAAAAAGTAAGGGGAAATGTGTGTGTGTCTTATGGAGTGAGTGCAGGGCTGTGCAGCTATCCCAGAAGCCAGAACAGCAAGAGGGAATGCTGCTTTCACTGCGTAGCGATCCCTCTTGCTGTTCTGGCTTCTGAGATTCAGTTTGTTTTTTTCTTGTTTTCCTCCTCCAAAAACTAGGTGCGTCTTGTTGTCTGGTGCGTCTTATAGAGCGAAAAATACGGTACACACTTCCATTCAGGCACTATCAACTTTCAAGGAAGGCACATTTCAGCCAGGCAAAAGTACTTGTGAGAGAACGAGCAAAACTGGTGAGGGTCTGCGGCTTAGGAAGGGGAGGGAAGAGTCCTGAGGATTAGATAGGGAGGCCTACATTCAGCCCCTAAGCCTGAGCTTCCCCACCAGCTTAAGCCCAAACCAGCTTCAACGGTCTTTGGAGCTTGCTGGCTGCCCTGTTACTTGTCTCCGAGTTCTGATAAACAAACTAGCTTCATTTCTCATGGTCAGCAAATGCAACATAGATGACGAACATGAAAGCTACAATAGTGGAAGTGTGGTAGAAGAAGACATGGCATTTCAACCAGGGAGGTTATCATTCACCAGCATCCACTGCATACCCTCCAAGATTTCTCTGTTGAAAATAGAGACGTCTCATTCCATAATGATAATTTTACTATTTATACCCCACATATCTAACTGGGTTGCCCCAGCCACTCTGAGCAGCTTCCAACATATATAAAAACCTAATAAAACATTAAACATTTAAAAAACCCTTCCCTATACAGTGGTACCTCAGGTTAAGTACTTAATTCGTTCCGGAGATCCGTTCTTAATCTGACACACCACTTTAAGCTAATGGGGCCTCCTGCTGCCGCCGCACCGCCAGAGCACGATTTCTGTTCTTATCCTGAAGCAAAGTTCTTAACCTGAAGCACTATTTCTTGGTTAGTGGAGTCTGTAACCTGAAGCGTATGTAACCTGAAGCATATGTAACCCGAGGTACCACTGTACAGGATTGCCTTCAGACAGCATGTGGGTCAAATAACTCCATACCGTCCATCATTTCTCCAATAAAAATAGGGACATCCTAAAGAAAAGTGGGACATTCAGGGATCAAATCAGAAACCAGGATGGCTTCTGTAAATGCGGGACTGTCTCTGGAAAATAGGGACACTTGGAGGGTCTGCCACTGGGGTGTGTCTGGTTTTTTTAACAGGAAGCCTAACACAGGAGGTAAGATGAACCCAGGGCCCAAACAAGGTTTCAATAACAGGACTTAGACTTGGACTAGAAAGCAGAACCTCTCAGCATGAAGAAAAGGTGAGCTTCTCCATTTAAAAGAAGACCTAACCTGGGGGGGGAAACTGTAAAGACCTGATGAAGAGAGCACAGCAGAGGTTATATTTTCTGAGAATGCTCCGGAAAAATAATCTCTCAAAGGACCTGTTGATGGCATTCTACCATTGTACTGTTGAGAGTGTATTAACTTATGGTCTGTGCGTGTGGTTTGGGAGCTGCAGTCAGGGGGAAAAACAATGCTGTCCAGGGTTGTAAAGACTGCAGAGAGAATAATTGGGTGCACTCTTCCCACCTTGAATCAAATCTATGCTCCAGGTGTCATAAGAACATAGCTGTCAACGTTTCCCTTTTTTAAAGGGAAATTCCCTTATTCCGAATAGGATTCCTCGCAAGAAAAGGGGGAAGTTGACAGCTATGCATAAGAAAGCTGCAGAGATAGTGCAGGATAGTGTCACCCCGGAAATTATCTCTTTCAGCTTCTGCCTTCTGGAAGAAGGCACAGGGTTATAAAGACTAGCCGCCTGAGAAACAGTTTTTATCCAAATGCGATTTTGGTTTTAAACACAGTGTAAGGTAGTCTCTGTGAGAGTATATTGTATTTAATTATGGAGTATCAGAGTTTTTAGGGGGTTAACCAGGCTGGGATAGCTGGGATAGCAGGCTTGTTGGTTTTTGAATGTCTGATGTAGATTTTTTCAATTTCGTTGTTCTGTATGGGACAATGACAATAAAGATTATCGTATCGTATTGTATAAAATGCACCTCATCTATGCATCTAGAACTAAGAGGAAAAGCTTCCAGGCTAGATGGTGGAGTTGCATTCATGTGCCAACATCCCTAATTTTAGAAACATGTGGTGTGATCCTAAACATGTTTAATCAGAAACAGGGCTGCGAGTTTAGCGAATTTTATCAGCATGATGAATCCATTAAAATATATTGGTCAGCTAAAAAGGTTCCCCTAACTTACTGACCATCAGGTTTTAATAATAATAATAATAATAATAATAATAATAATAATTTTGATCTTGTTGTTAATTTATTTAATTTGTTATTCAGCTAATGGCCTCTCTGCAATTTACAGCCAGGTTTTAAAACATGCATTTGTAAAAACAAAAGCCACCAAAAGTTAAACAATTGATCAGAACATAAAATGAACACCAGATTCCAAATGGGATGGGGGCTTTATCAGCAACCTAGACTGGGAGCAATAGAAATCTTGGCTTAGCTGGGTCATATTCTCGAAGCTACCAACATGAGTTTGACCAAACTGCGGGAGGCAGTGGAAGACAGTAGTGCCTGGCGTGCTCTGGTCCATGGGGTCACGAAGAGTCGGACACGACTAAACGACTAAACAACAACAACAACATTGCATCAAATGCCTAGGTGGAGAAAAAAAGTCTTAATGTGGTGCCAAAAATATGTCAATGTCAGTTCTAGGACAGTGTGTCACAGTATGGAGATCTGGGGATGTCAGGGAGGAACAAAGACAAGTCCCTCTCTACTGCTGCCACCCTCCAAAGCTTTCTCAGACAGGGCAAACAGAGAAGGGGCTCAGAGGACACGCATATGGTTCAGTTAGAGTTTTCTTAACAACAACAATTTGCACAACAAAATTGATAAAATGGATGACAGAATTTACTAATAAAACAGCAGATGACAAACACCATCTTAGACAGGGAAGGGGAAACTGTGTTCCTGCAGATTTTCACGGATTCTGGCTCCAGCACCCATCCTTGAGCATTGGACATGCTGGCTGAGACGGATTAGAGTTGTCGTCTAGCAATATCTGAAGAGCCGGTGGCCCAGTGCTCAGGGATGGGTGTTAAGCTGGAATCCACGAAAATCTGCAGGAACACAGGTTCCCCTTGCCTGTCTAAGATGGTGCCTGTCATCTGCTGTTCTTATTAGTAAATTAGCATATTAGTAAATATGAAGCATCTATAAATTAGAAGAGGTTTTCCCTTCTGTGTGACAGAGAAGAGGGAATGCGTCTTCTCAATTATGCTTGCTGCAACAATACATGTATCATCATCTAAAAATGAATAGGGCATATTATTCCCTTATTTTTTTCTCTCCTTTATGCATATTGAATAATCAATCAATTAAAACTCATTTTGGGCTTTTTCCATGTTTGCACATTATTTAGCTGCTAATACACTTCCCCTCTATTTGAATTAGATGGGGGCTGCCCACACCTCCACATATCTGAATTTGTATATAAGGTGCAGCTTCAGTTCTTCCTATTCATGCCTGTAGCTGTTTGTGCTTATCTCTGCCTTCCAATTTGTTGATACTATTATGCCAGTTAAGTACTGACAGGGCCTGTGTGCTGGTAGCTTCATGAGCCTTGTTTTTAATAAACATTTCCCCACCCCACCCAAGAACTGTGCAAAAGCAAATTTGTTCGTTCCGTTTTCTGATTTTGTGCAAAAGAAAGAAAGGAAAACACACTGGAAATAGTTACAAGAACGGCCATAAAAGAAATGAAAGCAATGAAGAAGTACTGGGTATGGGAAGGGGAGGAGCAGAAAGTGGCAATCGCTCCAATCAACCAAAATCACAAAAACAAATAATAATACGTGATCCCGAGTGGAGTGGTTTGGAAGGGAATTTGCATTATTCCAGTATCAGGTGAACCTGAATTTACAAGCAGAAGCATTAAGATGGGCATTGTTCAAGGGTAACATCATGTGGACAACACAAATTAAATGCGAATGCAAACAGCTGCAAACACACAGTAAACTGGTGTGAAAAAGCCCATGATTAATCAGTTAAGATTTCTTTAATTGGAAAACTATCCTCCTTCTAGGCCCCATGGAGTAAGTTACTTCCTAAGTGTGATTAGTTTTGCAGCCTTACATACTGTTACACACAACCCCAATCTCCACAGCAGTGCAAGATTCCAGGGGACCAAGTGCTTACACAGGACCTGTGTTTCCTTTGGAAATGAGGCACAGCGGAGAATGTAGTTCATTTACACATATATACAACCTGAGTCCAAGCTGGAGGGAGGCAGCATTGGAATTAAACAGACACCTGCCATTTCTCTGCCTCTCTCTCCAGCCCACTGCTTACTAATTCTGTTGAATAACTCTACTACACTCTGCACGAAGCTTCTGCCCACATTACTTCTAACTCTCTATTCTCTTCCTAGCTTTTTGCGACACAGGCAGAGGAGATGTCCCACTCGCTTTGATCCTGTGTTGTGCTATATTACCCCCAGGCTGCCATCTCAAAGGGGATGCGTCTGACTTAATTAACACTTAATTTATGTTGATTCCCTTGGATTAGCATTGTCTAGCACACAGCCTAATCACAGGGGTTAGGCCTAATGCGCACACACAGAATCTGGCTTTTTCCTGCTTCTAACACCCCCAAGCCTTTGTTAAATTCTAATACTGCTGGTGCCAGGAATTTAGGAAAAACTTTGGTATCAGGCTGCATAGGTGCCACCCTAAACACACTAATAGTGCAACAACAACAATGGTGCAATCCTATGCATGTCAGTCTTTCTTACTTCAGTGGGGCTTGCTGTCAGATAAGAGGGAATGGAACTGCCTCTTTGGAATGTATTCCTGTACCACTTAACTGAGAATTAGCCTCATTGAACCCAATTGTTCCCGGTAGAACAGGATTGCACTGTTAAGTAAGGAAAGGCATGGTTAAGATCATGCTGGTGTTTAATATTCACACCCTGCCTTCTTTCCCATCTATCAAAACTTTCCAAAGTTGATTGCCCTGAGCAGAGGCTGCACTGCCAGGCAGAAGAGTTTGGATTTGATATCCCGCTTTATCACTACCCTAAGAAGTCTCAAAGCGGCTAACATTCTCCTTTCCCTTCCTCCCCCACAACAAACACTCTGTGAGGTGAGTGGGGCTGAGAGACTTCAGAGAAGTGTGACTAACCCAAGGTCACCCAGCAGCTGCATGTGGAGGAGCAGGGAAGCGAACCCGGTTCACCAGATTATGAGTCCACTGCTCTTAACCACTACACCACACTGGCTCTCACTGGGCAAGAGCCTATTCCTGAAAGGGAATCTTGATAATCCTTTCTGACCCAGATACAGGCAAATCCTCACATCAGAACGCAGGGGTGCCAACTTGAATACAATATTGGGGGGCATAATCAATCACAAGACACACACATGCACATGGTTTGAATGGCAATGCCCATCAATGGGGGTGGAGGGGCTCAAATATTTTATGATGGGGAAAAGGGACCTTGGCCCCTAGGAGTTTGCTCCAATGTCAAAACATAGCTCCAGAGGATCACAGTCACTGACCAAACTTCAATCCTTTCTGTTTCATTAAAAGGGCAAAAAGCAGGAGGTGTAGACAGAAAACTTTCATGGACCCCAATATAGCCCAATCCAGAAACCAGTTAAGCCAAAGGACGTAGGATGGGGAGCTGAGGAACTGGCTTCTATGCATGGCAAACTTTTGGACTTAGTGAGACTTGATTCCAAATAAACATGCACAACCCCACTCCCTACTCTTAAACACTAAGAAAAGATCTCTGTTGAAATCTTCTGAATACATTTATACTATTGTTGTTGGGAGAGACCTATTATTATTATTAAGTTGTCTGCCTTCACATATTGAGGATGAGATGTCAGGTTGCAAACGATGTACCCTCCCATGAGAAGATGCTCATTGAACTCAATGGGAGAAAATATACATAGGATGAGACTAGACATAGTCAAGTGCATCAGCAGAACGCGCTGTGTGTGTTTTGAGGGGAGGCAGAGAATGCAAGACTTCCAATTTTCCTCTTCAGCCTTGAAGCTCCCACATTAAGTCAGCATCTTCCACAACCCCCTCTCTCACAGGTTGCATAGCTCCTGAATCCTGGGAACCTAAAACAGCACCCTAAGAGGAGGGAGGAGGGGGAAATGATCCACCTGTCTGTGTCTGGACGCAACCAAGGGAGGTTAAGGAAGTGGGATCTAAACCGACTTCAATCCAATTCATCCTCACGACCAGTCTGTGGAGTGCAGCAGACGTCAGGCCGTCTTCCTCCAGTTGTCTCCCATTGTTTGAGCCTCTCTGCTTTCATGCAACAAAAGCCCCCACTTAACATGGGGAGAACCCTCCACCAACGACGGACCCCCTCGTGGGAATTGAGGAGACGTGGCTAGTTCATTCCATCTGCTCTAATTCCATCTGCGCTTGCGCTTTTTCTGCGGAGGAGACCTGAGCCTCCTCTGTGTCTTGGTACTGGGGAAACGGGGGTCATTTATTTGCCACGATCGCCTTCCCTTCCAATACAACATTACCCACAGTGCTGTCCTCCCCGCCCCCCGGGTCTCCTGGAGACCTCGTGCGCTCCTGAGCCGACCGGCTGTAACTTGACACCCACGCGGTCCCATCCCACCGCGTCTCTCCAATCGGACCCTCCAGTCCGGATCTGCCCTAAACATTAACTACAGGCGACTCCCTGCAGCCAAAGCTGCTGCGTCTGCCGAAGGTTCCTAAGGGTCAAGGTTCAGCGGGGTATTTACTGCCCCTTCCGTATACTTTCTGGAAAATACAGGCTTGGAGAAGGATGGGGAACCTCCAAATGTCTCCAAAGCCCATCACCCCTGACCACTGGGGATGCTGGCCGGCGAGGAGGGCAGGCGGAGCCCCACCACATCTGAAGGGCTACACAGGCTTCCCACTGTTGTCCCTTTCGACGGAAAGAGCGGTCCTACTTCCCTTCCGCGGGTTACCCGAACCCGAAAAGACTCTCACTTCCAGCAGACGCTAGATGGCCATCTGTCATGGATGCTTTAGTTGAGATTCCTGCTTTGCAATGGGCTGAGGGACCCCAACCCCCTACAATTCCCCTCCTTTCCTCCCTGTATACCAGCTTCTTCCCCATGTTTACATTCCTTCTGGCTGGGAGAGCCAGGCGTGCGGATGAAAGGGGCCAGAGATCGCGCGCCTAGGTCCTTCTGCGAAGCGCTCCGCTCCTCTGCCTGCCCTTTCGCCCTTCGCCGTTGCTGGCAGATTCTCCCCAGTTTTTCTGTATCGGCTGGTTTGAAGACCTACAGAACAGCCCTCGGCTTCTTCTTACAGCTTCTTTCCTTTCTCTTCTAGCAAAAAAAGAAAGAAAGAAAGAAACCCTTCTCCCCTCCTTCTCTCCCTCCTTCCCTCTCTCTCCGATCTTTTCGGAAGTTTTGGTGGCTTGAGATGCGCCCCTTACAAGATGCCCAACAGGCGCGTCCGACGGCGCTGCCTCGGCTCGGCTGGAGAACTACGCTCGAAGCGGTTCTCTTGCCATTCCTGCGAAGCCCGGGTCTAGCACGTGCCAGATTGGGGAGATGGCTCGTTTCGCGGGCACGGTCATTTCGTCCAATGTGCAAATGGGAACAGGTAAACGCCTTTAGGGGGTGGGGAGAGATCCGCTGGCTTTTTTTAAAAAAAAGGATAATACAGTAACAGCCACAAAAGAGTCTCTCACCTGCATTCTTCCTTTCTTCCAAGCACCATCCTAAGTGCTGAAGCGAGAGGATAAGAGACGGCTGACTTGGGAAGCGAAAGGCGAAAGAAGGACAGACCCGCTGGCATTTGCCCACCACGGATCCCGAAGATTGGGTGAGCGGAGCAGGAGGCGTCCCCCTTAAAGCTGAACTCCACCTTATTCTCCCACTCTCACATGACGGTGTGCGGTGCGGGATGTGAAGATCCCAGCACACGCGCCTCACCTTTAAGCTGCACATCTGGAGGTGGGTTGCCTAGTAATTCCGAAATAAATGTAATTAAGTATGGAAACTGCAGGGAAGGAGGGGGAGCGGGGAGGAAAGGGGCTGGGAAGAGCTCTCGGGTGTGGGAGACAGTTTCTGAAATGCTTCTGCAATCCGGATTTTTGTCGGCGTGGTGGTTTGCGAGCCTGCGCCACCTCGTGGCCGAAGCCCGTCGGTGCCGAACCCTTCTCTGTGCATGGGGTTATGTAAAACGATCATTAGCGGGAGTGGCGGCTGGTATGTGATTTCATGTGCGACCCCCCCCCCCCCAAAAAAAAACCAACCCTCGGTTTTTTCGAATGAGAAAATTCGACTGATGGAGAGGCCCAAACGCTCTGTGTGTGTGTGTGTGTGTGTGTGTGTATTAAAAAAAATCTGAAAAATCTGTGTATCTGAAGAGGTGTGCATGCACACGAAAGCTCATACCAAGAACTAACTTAGTTGGTTTTTAAGGTGCTACTGGAAGGAATTTTTTTTTGTTTTGACTATGGCAGACCAACACGGCTACCTATCTGTAACTAAAAAAAATCTATTAGTTAAATGGAAAACACAAAGAAGATGAGCTATCACTTCTGAAATCAACTAACAGAGCAAAAAAGGTAAAGGTAAAAGGACTGCTGACCATTAGGTCGAGTCGCAGACAACTCTGGGGTTGCGGCACTCATCTCGCTTTACTGGCCGAGGGAGCCGCCGTACATGTGGCCAGCATGACAAAGCCGCTTCTGGTGAACTAGAGCAGCACACGAAAACACCATTTATCTTCCCACCGGAGCAGTACCTATTTATCTACTTGCACTTTGACGTGCTTTCGAACTGCTAGGTTGGCAGGAACAGAGCAATACATTAGTCCAGAACTGGAGATATACCATTGCTATGCTGGCAGTACAGGGTACCACATCCAATATGTGCCTGGCGGAAGATGGCAGGGAGAAATTAGCATAAAATACAAAAGTGATGTTTCTGGGGAAATGACAGATAGTCTCCTGGCATCTCTGGAAACTCCAACCGCAGCCCACCATTCCACAGCTGTGCTGAGCCCAGCGATGCCACTCCCCCACAGAGGCAGTCAGTGAACTCAGCACAATTGGGACACACCCATTGCACCCCATCATCACCACAAAATGACAACACGGAACCCCCTACTCTGTTAAGCCATGGTGATGCAGCTAGCAAGCACCCTATTGCCACCAGTCCCCAGGCATGCTCTCAGGCAGGGCTTTGAGTCCACATGTGTTCCTTACTGTGGCATTTGCCCGTTCTTTTTAAAATGCCTGTACAGGGGAAGAGAAAGAGTTAATAGGTAGACTAATAGAAAAGCCAGAGGCAGAGCCTACCTGTTTATAAAAGGGCTTAGTCCATGGTTTGGTTGGTTGGTTGGTTGGAAAAAGGCAGTTGGGAAAGCAGTTGGCCGACAGTTGGAATTAGAGAGACAGTTAGTGCAGTTGGTTCTTGAGTGAGGGGAGGTAGAAGAGTTAAGAGACAGGATAAAATAAGACTAAGAAGGTAAAGAGTAACAACATTTTGAATGCAGTTAAAGTTTATTTGTGTTTGCAATAAACTACACTCTTCTTTGTTAACTTAAGAACCTGACTGAGACTAAGTGATTTACCGGGGAGGACCTAGTTGGTGGCAGCGGATTAGTGGTGTACGGGTCAATAGTCTATGAGATGACCGGGGGCTCCGTTCGAATGCCACACTTACAACTACTGTTTTTCAGCAAACACACACAAGGGAAGAAAGAGAGTCCACATGACATCACTTCTATATAGCTCCCTGGGCAGACCCACACGCCAACAGACACACTGGACAAGGGTGCAAGACCGACCCAGGGTGGGGCCAGGAGACACAGCAAGTGCAGCCACAGAACATATGAAATGCCTGCTGGATCAGGCCAGTGGCCCACCTAGGCCAGCATCCTCTTCTCACAGCAGCCAACTAGATGCCTGTGAGAAACCAAAACAGAAGTGCACTCTCCCTGTGCTTTCCTGGAATTCAAAAGCGTACTACCTCCAGCCATGGAACAAAAGCGACATCCAGCGGCTCATTGCATAGGGCAGCAGAGGGGAGCCTAATGAGGTCCTTGTGTTTTGATGGCCTTCCTAGTTAGCCTCCGAGGCTAAATGGTGGCTCAGTACCACTTTCCAAGGAATACAGAGAATATCACAGAATAAATAACTCTGTATGTGGTTTACAAAAATTCATTGACAGTAATGTACCAAAAAAGGAACCATGCAACGGTTGAGCAGTGAATTGCCATTGCATAGTTCCTTTTTGGCCTAACCAGAAGAAGATTCATGAAACAGAGATTGAAATCTCATTGTCAGAGTTCTGTTGCAATTGCACCAGCAACAAGTATACACATCGAGAATTATGCTCTTGGACTCATTGCAGGAATATTTGGAATGCCTTTTTTTTAAAAAAAAAAAACCTTGATTGCAGGCTTTGCTGGCTTCTTGCCACGGCCAGACATCCTGGATCCTTCTTCTTACAGCAGACAACTACAAAGATAAGAGTTTTCTATTTGGAATGTTTGACTTCGATATATTGAATTGTGTATGTCACTATGATTTCGGCATTGTAGATAGCATTTAAAACTCTTAAGCATTAGACGGTGTTGATTACTGTCAATGAATTTTTGTAAACCACATACAGAATTATTTAGTTTGTGATACGCTCTGGTGGCAGCAGCAGCCATCTTGCTTGTGCTCCCTGAGAGGTCTGTTCCCTCGTGGTACAGGGCATCTGAGTGAGCAGGGAAAGGAGGGACTGCGTCCCCTGCCCACCTCCTTCTGAGACCCATCCTGAGGCAGGCAGCTGATGCTGGGTCATATTAGGGTCCGACCATTGTAGTTGCAGCCCATGTGATAGGGCAGAGCCATGCAGCAGCCACCCTCTGGACACCAGTAGCTCTGCACCTTGGTCACAGCATACAGCTGTATGTACATTGAGCCTGTTTCATTGAACTTGTGTGCAGAACTCCCTAGGCCAGGCTTAGCAAAGCAAAAACAGCAGAAGTTTGATGCCCGTGGATGTGACTGTTGTGATTGGTGCAGAAAGGTGGTTTTTGGCTGCCAAAGTTAAAATGTAAGAGAAATATAGATTTTTGACACCCACGAAAAACGGAATAGATCCTGCATATTGGTGGCTCACGCTTCAGAGGCTGCGAGTCCAAGGCCACATTCATTTTTTTTAAAGAAAAGAAAGGAAAAGAAACCCAACTGAGAGCACCTTGTTTTGTAGCTGTTGTGGCAGGCTCCAAGCCAAGGGCCAGCTTGTCATTTCAAATTGCCGGATGAATGCCATGAATAATTATCAGTCATACTCCCAACAGACTCAGGATACTAAACAGATACACATCTCAGTGCTCCTGGAAGAAGACTATTGATTAAACAATAACTGGCAAAGGAAAGAAAATGTCAGACTGACTGCTGCGTTTAACCCAGATGCAGTACGTGGAGAGCATATCCATAAGGCCTAGGTGGTCAGATGAGGGTGTTTCACTAGCCCAGCTTTTTTCATCCTGGCATATTAAGCCAAACTCATTTTATTTTCTAAAGTCCCTCCTTTGCTTCTGGTTGCCCTGTTTAGACTGCATGTAGTTGCTTCTGAGACGGGTTTGGGATAACTGAAGCAGGAGTAGTCAATGTGGTGCCTTCCCAATGTTTTTGGACTACACCTCCCATCATCACTACCCTTTGGCCATACCAGCTGGGGCTGATGGGAGTTCTTGCCCAATAACCCCTTGAGGGTAACCACACAGATTACCACTGAACTAAAGCCTAATATCTTGATTTAACTTTAGTATCTCTCTGATATCGAGCAAGGGATGATCATTGTGCACCTAAAAACTCATTGGTGCTCCTAGACAGGGTTTGGCTCCTGGATGTTCAGGTTCCAACTGCAACTATGAGCATTTCTCCATAGCCTTGTTTGTGCACCAGCTGCATCCTTTTCTGGAGAAGGCAGATCTTGCTATTGCCAGCCATGCTTTGGTCCTGTCCAGGTTCAGCTTCTGTCACAAATTCTAAACCTTAAAAACTACAGGTGGTGCAGAGTGCCTTGGCCAAATTGCTTTTGGGTTCCCTTTATAGCTGAGGTGGGAAACTCGGCTCATGGGCCAAATCCACAACTCCAGGCCAGCCCCCTCACTGGCCTTGGTTCACACCCTCCTTGAGTGATTTTTGCCTGACTGGAAGGTGTCCTTGATGTCTGATAATGACTGTTGTTCGTTCGGATGGAGGACAGAGTGTGTGTATATTCAGAAGCTATGAATGCAGAAGTACAAAGGTGTCCTGGCTCCCAGTTTCAGACTCAGTATTTGGACTCTTGGCTCAGGTATGATGCTTGTTCCAAAATTCACTACAGCGCCCCAACATAGTTCATGTTACAGGTTACAAAGTCAGAAGGCACAGCAGAGCATTAAGGTACATGGCCAGGTGTAAGCTAAGATGCTGTCCAAACAGCTGCCATGTCCCATAAGCTTTCCTTCTGCAGAGTGGGGAGGACACGGTCATTTGTGTGGTTGTCCCCAACCTCAAGACTGGGCAAGCAAGTGGGCACTCCTTCAAGTAGGCTGAGCGTGCAAACTGTGTTCATGCCACTGAGGCTGCCTTCACAGCCTTGAAGATAGAGGTGGGGCTACCTTGATGTCCAATTTATCCATAGGCACCTCTCTTGAGAAGTATGGTTCTTTGCTAACAAGAGGTGGCTGTGGAGTCAAGTTAGCTGGTTGGGATGCAGTATGCAAAGTATCCATTGACACCTGGACCAGTTGCTGTCCTAACCACCCACTGGAGTCCTTACCTGGGTCCTGATCATTGCCTCCCAACCTGCTGGGTCTCCTCCCAAGTCTCCCATTTCCTCCCACTGCCTCCTCCCCATCTGACCACTCACCCATGAGGCGGACTGAAGCAGCTGCTTGGGGAGGCAGAATCTGATGGGACGGCAGCCCTGTGAGCGCTCTGTTCCTCCCCCACCCCACCAAACTCACCAAATGATACCATTAGTTTGCTGTGCAGACGAATCCCCTGCATGTTTCTCCAAAGTAGGTTTCAATTAGTTCCTTGGGACTTACTCCCAAGTTATTGTGCAGAGAACATTGCAGCTTTAATTAAACTGGGCTTTGAAATCCTGCCCAAAAGTGCCAAGTTCGTAATAAAATCAGCATCCAACAATCTATAATTAGGAAGGCAAAACAGATCAAGAATGTATTGCTCTTTTCTAGGCATTAAGGAACATTGAATTAGCCTTGTAATTAATGCCTACCATGCATTAAAAAACTTCATACTTTTATAACTCCCAGCCCTTCTCAAACAGATTCCTGCCTATTGACGTGTCTGCTTCAGTGGAAAAATGTAATCTGAAGGTTTATTGAGTGAAGCACACTAATGGTTTTGGGCTTTCCCTACTCCAACTCCTAAGGGGTGGGGATTATTGAAAAAATAAACAGTTGAAAACTTAACCCAGTTGCATTCATATTTTTCTTTAAAACCAAAAACCTCTCAGTAGCTGCTGTTGTGAAATATAAACTCCCAATATTTGCATAAAGGATTGGGGGTGGATTTGCATTGCATAATGACAAACACTGCAATCCTCTACTCACCCGAGAATAGGATTCACTTCAGATTAGACCTGGTTAAGTCTAAGAGTGCAATCCTATACACATCTACTCAGCAGCAAATCCCACTGAGTTCAATGGGGCTTATTCCCAGGTAAAGTGGGCATAGAATTACATATCTCATGGACTTGTGAGATGCACAGGACTTCCAGGAGTGACATCTGGAGACTGCAAAAGAGTGTGATGGAACCCTTTGCATCTGGCTATCACAAAGAATTTATAAAATGTTTCACCTGCAGAGTCCAGCTCTGTGTGCGCCTCTGTGCTAACTATACACCAAGCCGAGTGGACGCAAAATTGAGAAGATCCATAATTGAGAAGGTCCATGTGGAGGCACCAAATTTGGGCCTCACTCTGGGCACCATATTACCAAAGTCCACCTCTGGGAGTGAGCTGTGGAGAAAGAGGAGGCCAGAGCGGAGTGAATCTGAGCAGCACTGGAAGCCGGTTGGTGAGCACAGCAGAGGAGCAGAGCCCCCCTAATACAGCAGATGACAGAGATTTGTTCAGCGCAAGCACACAACACCACTATTCCATCATCCAAGCTGTTTCCCTATTAATTTCTGGGCACAAAATGTTTGTTTTCAGCCGTAGAAGTCCCTTCAAGTCTACACACATTTTTTCTATCATGACTTTAAAGCCTTAATGGCTGTACCCTTTGAACACTGTATTCAAGAAGGTGAGAGCTGTTCTTGGTGGAAGCTGTGAAGCTTCTTCCCCACAGAAATTACTTTTGGGAATGCTGCAACACTTTCTTATTTGGGCTGCCGGGTAGGATTCAACACCCAGTTGTGATTTAATGGATTAGGAAAACATGTCTTGAAATCCCTGTTCAGCCATCTCGCTCGCTGCATGACTTAAGCTGACACAGGCGTTCTCCGTCAGCCTAACAGACTGCCCTTTGGCTGCTGTGGTGATAAATAAACTCGTGTATGTCACCCTGACCTCCTTTGGTAATAATATTTTTTAAAGGTAAGTGACCTGAAACAAACATTGCAGTGTGGAGTGCTTTTGCTCAGGGTTCCAGCCAGCCAGCCAGCTATACCCTCGTCCAAGACACTCTAATCCATCCTGGATAGCTCAGTTGGTTAGAGTGCAATGCTGATAATGCCAAGGTTGTGGGTTCGATCCCCAAATGGGACAGCTGCATTATTCCTGCATTGCAGGCGATTGAACTAGATGATCCTAAGGGTCCCTTCCAACTCTACAATTCTATGATTTCTTTCATTTCTGTGATCTCTTGCCTGGTTTTTTGTTTCCCACCCACCCCAACAGTCAACCAGCAGTCACAGCAACTCAACACACTCAGCCTTCATTGGGTTATCCTCCCTACTTGCTACTTTTAACTATTTCCCCCTAAGCTTCTTTTTTTGTACTTTGCCATTCCCCCAAGTCTCCTGAGAATTCACTTTTCAGCATGGATGCCACCATTTTGGCTACATAAACGCCTGCATCTGCACTCTCGTTTGAACAATAGAAATAAAGAGACAGATAAATTAAACGTCTTGGGTTTAGCAAACATGAGCTAATATTCATTGGTTTTACGATAATGCATTCTACAGTTTAATACAGAGTTTTATCTTACTGATTTGAGCAGAAGTTTCAGTAGTATTAAGTGTCCCCTTGTCCTTCAGGTAGACAAGGAAAAAATCTAGCAATAAAAACAAATAGATTGACTTAAAAAAAAGTTATGACATCAGGGTGCAAAACTCTGTACACTTACGTGCAGGTAAGCTCTATTGAGCAGGTCCCAAACTCTATTCCACAAGCATCAGCTGGGTGGGCTGTGGCATGTCTGTGGATTTCAAGTTGAAGACACAAGATGACACATTCATCATATTAAATATTCCTATTGATTTTAATTCATAGACTCATAGTTGGAAGGGACCCAAGGGTTATCTAGTCCAGCCCCCTGCAATACAGGAATTAATAATTGCATTTTATTGCATCTTTTATTTCTGATATTGTATTTCATTGTATTGCAATAAAAGCAATATAATAAAACACAATGTATAATAAACAATTGAAGCAATAAAATACAATAAAAAACCATACAGTATTTAGAACGGCACATTATAATTGCTACAATAGGCAGAGAGATCCTAAAGTAGTCCACTGAGGCCCTAAGCAATTTGCAAGTGGTCTGGGGAAAGAATGGGAACTATTGTTCTCTTGAACACAGATGAACTTTCTCCAGAGTAAACTTACATAGCACTGTGTTGTAAAAGTTGGGAGACCCATACAGTATGTTCAGAAGGTATCTTATGTACCCAGCACTTTCCTAAACAGACAAAGAGACTGTGCTTTTAAACAGAAGTCACACCACACCACACATCTAAAGCAGTGTTTCCCAACCGGTGTTCCGCGGCACACTAGTGTGCCGCGAGACGTTGCCTGGTGTGCCGTGGGAGGGAGGAGGGCGAGTCGGGCGGCGAGAGGCCTTAGGCGCCCTGCAGAAAGGCTCCTCTTTGTGGGTGGGTTCTCCCCCCTCCCTTAGTGCATCATATTTAGTTGGGGATTCTGGAGAGGGGGGCGGGGGCGCGCTGGCCCCGAGCGGAACAGATGCGCCGTCGTCCCCACCTCCCTCTCCTCAGTAGCTCCGAGCCGACTGACTGAGGGTGGGACGCGGCCAGCGGCGTCCTCTCTCTCTCTCTCTCCGCCTCCCAGCACCGCTTTTCCCGAGGCGGGCGCGCGCCTAAGGCTGAATGGGAGCAGCCTGGAGGCTTGGCGGCCTCTCAGCGGCTCATGACGGGCGTCCCCGAGGCGGGAGGTGCTGAGCAGGGGCTCTGCGAGAGGGCACGAGGGATGCGTGGTGGTGCCTGCGCGCGCGTGACTTAAGAGGGCGACCTGCTCCCTCTCCTCTCTCTCCCCTCCCTCCCCTCATGGGCACGGAGTCCCCGGCACAGCTTGGCGCTACTACAGCTACAGCTGCTGCTGCTCCTGCTTGGATGAAGGCGGCTGCTTCTTCCTAACGCCCAGCCTCTGAGGGACCGCAGTCTCCCGCCCTTTTTTTTTTTTTTTTGGCGGGATGCTGAGGTAAAGGATCCCCTCGCGCGCGGGCAGGCATCTCTTTGGGCAGGGCGCGTGTGGAGGCTTAAGGTGGGGAGTGTGGAGGGGTTGCCGCTTGCGAGGGGAGGGTTCATATTGTATTGGGCTGCGGTGTGGGCGACACGGCTCTCCAATGGCCAGCCCGCGGAGGAACATTGAGTTGGAGCATTTCGAGGAAAGGGACAAAAGGCGCACTGAATAAAGTATTTTATAATTTTTCATATTTCTGTTTACTTAATATTTCATAATAAAGTAATTATAAAATACTTTCTTTGTGTTTATTTGATTCCTATTAAAGAGAGTTATATATAGTCAATATAGGCACAGAGTTAATTTTTTAAACATTTTCTAATGGTGGTGTGCCTCGAGATTTTTTTCATGAAACAAGTGTGCCTTTGCCCAAAAAAGGTTGGGAAACACTGATCTAAAGCACACTTATACCGCATTACATGGCAGGCTAGTGTCTGAAACAAAGATGTGCTCTCCCAAGCTCACATTCCCAACATGTTTGCACTCCTCTCTCAGTGACTTCTCTCCTGGCTTGGTCATGTCCACAGAATGGGAGATGGCAGGATCCCCAAGGATGTGCTCTACAGGGAGCTGGCTTCAGGCCCCAGGCCTGTTGGCGGACAAACTCTGTGTTAAAAAGATGTCTGCAAACATGGCATGAAGGCTGGCAACATCAACCCCACCATGTGGGAATCCCTTGCTGGCGACTGCAGTACAATCCGTAGCAGTGACTGGAGGAGGAATGACTGCTGGTAGGAGCACAGAGAGAAGAAACGCCATGCTGCATTTGCAGCAGCACAACTGGACACCATCATCTGCCCCAGCTGCAACAAAACATGTCTCACCTGTATCAGTGTCTGCAGCAGGTGCTGCAACCTTCTAACAATTTGACTTCACCCTCAAAGTCACATTCTTCCATTGTCTTCCAAAGCAGATGGATGCCAGCCAGCCAGCCAACCAACCAACCAATACCACTTTAAAAGTCATGGCTTCCCCCCAATTAATCCAGAGAACTATAGTTTGTTACAAGCACTGGGAATTTTAAGGAGCCCTCTATTCCCCGCACAGATCTACAACCCCCAGAGGTTCTTGGGAAGAATAATTCATAAACCACCATGAGAATGATTGATCAGTTCTCGGGATTCTTTGGAGAGAAGCCACGGCTGTTGATGTGCTATTATAGTGCTTTAAATGTAAGGTACGGATGTGGCCACATCCCACACTTCAGAACAAGCACTGCTTCTGTTCCTTTGGCTGTGGTATAAAAGTCGCAAATGTTCCACTGAGCAACTTCTAACTTCGCAGAAAGAAACGGCAGAGCTGTCACAGAACGTATAATCTAAAGTTCAGGCTAAGTTCAGCATGAAATATTCAGAAGTCCCTAAAACAGCCCCTTGACAGGGGTGTAACCAAGCATTTTTTGCACTTCTCTAAAAGATCCCCTTTCAATAAAGCTTTTTCCACACTCCTGCCTTGACGTCCCCTGTAATAATGATGTGACCTTTTGTTTCAGAAGAACTTCAAGAAAGTGTGACTCTTTAATGGCTTGCATAGATGGGATGGGGGAATAAAGACTATAGTCATCGCCATGGCTTTACTTCAGCCAGAAGAAATGCAAGGACATGAGCCCTGCTGGATCAAGCTGTTATAAAATTAGTTAACCCGTTTAGCATTTGATAGAATGTATAGAATTTAGCATTGAATAAAAATGTATGTACTTTTGTAATCCCTGCATCTACACTCTATAATGGAACCTATGCATCAATGTTCTAATTTCTATGCCGTGTGGACTTCTCAGCCCTGACCCTCCTATCTTTCTAAGTGCTGTTTGCATAGTTTAGGAATGGAATGTTAGTGTGAAATTACCTTGAATCCTTCCAGGCATAGGAAACTATAGAAATTGTATGTTGCGCACTCTTTGAGGGTCTGGATGTCAAGAAAAAGGACAATAAGTGAGTAAAATGTTAAATCCTAAGATGCCAAGGGGCACCCAAGATAATGGATGGAATGAGCTAACGAAGCCAAGCAAGACAGTTTTAGCTCCCTGACCTGTGACCTTCCCTTTCATGCATACATTCTATGAGCGAAAAACCCTATAAAAGCTGTGTTAAAACATGTCTCAAACACAGTTCTCCTAACTGGTGGTTCTCTGAAGTCCTGGTTTGAGTAACTGTTGCTATTGCAATACTGTAGCTCAAACTGGGTCCCTGGTGGATGCTGAGCTCATATTTCTCTCTTGGTTGTGTTTTTCTTTAAAGTGTCATTCCATCACCTGGGCATGAACTATTGAGAGGTGGTTTAGAAGTAAATTCTCACCGCAAGGCCAAAGACCGTATAGTCCAGAATCCTGTTCCCAAAGTGTTCAACCAGATGTGCCCATGGGGAGCCCAGAAGCAGAACCTGAGGGTAACAGCACTCTCACCACCTCCCCCTGTGTTTCCCAACTTCTATTCAGAGGCATACTGCCTCAGACAGTGGTAAAAAGGTAAGGTAAAGGTACCCCTGCCCGTACGGGCCAGTCTTGACAGACTCTGGGGTTGTGCGCCCATCTCACTTAAGAGGCCAGGGGCCAGCGCTGTCCGGAGACACTTCCGGGTCACATGGCCAGTGTGACATCGCTGCTCTGGTGAGCCAGAGCTGCACACGGAAACGGCATTTACCTTCCCGCTGGTAAGCGGTCCCTATTTATCTACTTGCACCCGGAGGTGCTTTCGAACTGCTAGGTTGGCAGGCGCTGGGACCGAGCAGCGGGAGCGCACCCCGCAGCAGGGATTCGAACCGCCGACCTTTCGATCAGCAAGTCCTAGATGCTGAGGCTTTAACCCACAGCGCCACCTGTGTCCCATCAGACAGTGGTAGTAAAACACAAACAAGTGGGACTTGGATGGGGTAAGCCATGGAGTTTAGTTTCTTCCCTTTTGAGCCAGCCCCCTGATCTTCTGACCCTTTGAAACCTTCTTTTATTTTTTCAGCTTTCCTTACAGAGCGTCTGTCACACTGCAAAGTGCAGTGTTGCTGAGATTCTGGCCATCTGAATCTATGAAAAATGTTTCAGTGCAAAATGCTCCTGTTCCGGATACTCCATTTCATTCCCTTTCCCACATTCCTTCACCCTGCATTCTGCGGCCACTGAGCATGCTCATTCCTGATTGGGCTGTTTTTGGGGTTGATGCCCAGAATACTCTTCTAACCCTCCCACCCGCTTTTGTATTTCAACAAACTTTGGGAGTTTCGCCAAGCCTCGGGATCCCTCCTTCTTGTGTGGGGATGATTACCACTTTGGCTATCAAAGGACCACCACTCTGAGATAAGAATGGGAATACAGTGGTACCTTGGTTCTCAAATTTAATCCATTCCGGGAGTCCGTTTGGTGTGGCTTCCTATTGGCTGCAGGAGCTTCCTGCACTCAATCAGAACTGCGGAAGCTGCGTCGGATATTCAGCTTCCAAAAAACGTTTGCAAACCAGAACACTTACTTCCGGGTTTGCAGCATTCAGGAGCCAATTTGTTTGGGAGCTAAGCCATTCGACAACCAAAGTACCGCTGTACATACATTCTAAATGTTTTAAACGTTTAAAATAAACACCATAACAAATAAAAAGAGCCTTTCTTTTGAATGCTTTCTTATGCAAGAGCTCTTGAAGCCCACTCCTTATGTGAACCCTGACAAAGTATGCATTTCCCTTTGTTATTGCACCACTGCTTTCATCCATCCATAAATCTGAAGTTGAAAGGCCAGAGTCAATTAGTGGGTTTGGTCTCTCTTCTACCCTATATGAACATTTCAAAATAATTGGACAATTAGCATGAAGGAAAGACTTGCCCACAATTATAAAAGCCCCCACCTTCTTGATCAAGGATGGAGGTGAAAAGAAATTATATTGCAAGGGGTGCTTTAAAGAAGACACAAATACCAACATGGAATACTCTACTGCAGGCATAGGCAAACTTGGCCCTCCAGGTGTTTGGGGACTAATAATAATAATAAATTTTATTTACTTTATCAGACTGAGGAAGGCTGAGCCATGCAATTATTTCAGGCCAGTTCCTTTGCAGTAGAGCAGGCATAGGCAAACTTGGCCCTCCAGATGTTTTGAGACTACAACTCCCATCATCCCTAGCTAACAGAACCAGTGGTCAGGGATGATGGGAATTGTAGTCTCAAAACATCAGGAGGGCTGAGTTTGCCTATGCCTGCTCTACTGCAAAGGAACTAGCATGAAATAATTGCATGGCTCAGCCTTCCCCAGTCTGATGCTCTCCATATGTCTTTGAGTACAATTCCCATCAGTTCCAGTATGGCTGTACTGTATTGGCTGGGGCTGGTGTATCCAAAACATCTGGAGGGTACCATATTGGCAAAGATTGATGTAGATGAAGGATGGGAACCTGCAGCTCTTCAGATGTTGCTAGACTGCAACTCCCATCATCCTTGACCATTGGCCATGTTGGCTGGAGCTGATGGAAGGTGAAGTCCAGCAACATCTGGAGAGCAGGGCATTTCCCACCCTAGTATAGATAATTGGTGTCATGATTCATATTCGTGCATGCTGCTGTATGTATAAAGTAAAGGTAAAGGTACCCCTGCCCGTACGGACCAGTCTTGACAGACCCTGGGGTTGTGCGCCCATCTCACTTAAGAGGCCAGGGGCCAGCGCTGTCCGGAGACACTTCCGGGTCACGTGGCCAGCGTGACAAAGCTGCATCTGGCGAGCCAGAGCCGCACACGGAAACACCGTTTACCTTCCCGCTGGTAAGCGGTCCCTATTTATCTACTTGCACCCGGAGGTGCTTTCGAACTGCTAGGTTGGCAGGCGCTGGGACCGAGCAGCGGGAGCGCACCCCGCCGCAGGGATTCGAACCGCCGACCTTTCGATCGGCAAGTCCTAGGCACTGAGGCTTTAACCCACAGCGCCACCTGCGTCCCATTGTATGTATGTATACACATTGGGAAATGATCGCCCATTGTTTCCAGTTGCACATACACAAAAAGGGTATGTACAATAATAATAATATACAAACCTTTTTCATACAGGCTATTTCCTATGCAAAAATGTGTTCCAGGTGGAATTTTGCTGTTTCAGGTAAGCCTAAGAGGGACTCTAAGAACATATAATTACACCTTTGCGCTAGAATTAATGGAGAAAGTGTGAGTGGATTGGTGATGTCTGTGATGAAATTAAGTCAGAAAAGAAGATAACTAGGCGTGGGGTGGCAGGGGAAGAAACTCATCCAGGAAACAAGAAACAGCTCCAGGGGGGCTGGCCCCTTAATTTTAAGTGTGGCCCTCTAGTCTATGAGCCTTTTGCATGCAGACGAACCCAGGGTCAGTTCCTGTGTCCCAAGGCAGGGCTGGAATGTCTGAAACCTTGAAAAGCGATTGCCAGTCAGTGTGGAGATCGATGGCTCGATGATGTAACACAGCCTCCTATGTTCCTAGATAAAATGAAGTCCAGGTGTGATGGGCTTGTAGGTTTCATTAAAGGGTCTGCTACCTTGCCCCTCCCCACAGCACTGAAAGAAGCAGATGAATTTTGAAATGATGCTTGGGAAAACATTTTGGCTGAAAAGCCAAAGTCCTGCCATAAAATGGTGAAGAGTGGCCTTTTTCGTGAAATAAAATAGGGAAATGCAGAGATTAAATTGACACAGAGCTCAGCTGTGGAACGTCATTTTAACACCAGGACTCCGCTCTGGACAATGGAAATAATGACATAGAGAGAGGGGATTGTTCAGCATATGCAGAGTGCATCTCCCTCTCACCTCGCACAGGTTAACAGCATGGCAGTCCGAACGGGAAGGGAAAACCCTTCCTTCCACCGCTGAACGATATTTTCCTAGTAACACAAAGTGTGAATTATGAGAAACAAATCTTAAAGAAGAGGAGAAAGAGGAAGAGGAAGACTTATTTCAAACGTGATAAATCTCCTTGTGTGACTAACTCGCCAGGCAGGATATTCCGCGCACGACCAACTTATCCAATATGCCACCATAGCAGAAGTTACAGCCCGAGGATTCTGCCGGTCTCCACCTCCTGCAGCTTTTGCAGCAGCGGACCCTAAAAAACGCAGGCAGGCAAGGTGCGGCTGGTGTCTCCCACCCCCCTTCGGCATCTTAATTGGGAAATCGACGCGGAGAGAGGAAGGGAGATCGATCCGGCGGAAAGTTAGCCGAGGGAGACGCTGCGGTCGGGGGGCCAGGCGAGGCAGCGCGCTGTGCGCAGCAGCAGCAGCAGCGCACATCTCCTTGGAACCGAGCGGACGCGGAACGGGCAGCCTGGCTCTTCCCCATCCGGCGCGGAGCACCTCGAGACCCCGGGTAAGCGCTGCTCTCCCCGCTAAGCGTTTCGAAAGGCAGATGCCCAAGTGCAAGGCAGCTTTAGCGGGTCGGCGAGAGCTGCTTCCTGGCTGCCCGGGGGCGCTTTTGATAGACCCAAACCAGGCACAAAGCGGAGCCCCAGGGGCGAGCCGGTCCTCGGGGGGCGCTGCTGCCGGAAGGTTTCTGGAAGCCGAGCTTAGCCTCCGGAGCGAGCGCGAGGTCCGGGGGAGACGCCGAGACAGGGCCCCGCTGCCGTGCCCCAGGAAGGCGCGCAGGGCCAGTAAAGAAAGACGCGCAGCCCCGATCCTCCGTAGCTTTGACTCCGCGTCGCTGCCTACGGCGGTTTCATCGACGCGCCTTTGAGATTCATAACCGCTTTGTCAACAAACCCGCCTTTCCCCATTTTCCCTCTTAAACCCAAAACACTTCTCAGCGCGCCCATCGGCTGGAGAGCTTGCGTGCGCCCAGAAGCTCCAAAAAGAGCGTTTTCTTCGCACCAGGAACCCAGGGAACTCGACTCCGTGCCAGAACGAATCTCTGCCTTCTCTTCTCCCTCCGCGGTCTGCAGTGCCGCGCGGTTAGGTGGTGGATGAAGGGGAGAAGGCGGCCCTGGGGAGGAAGCAGGGGCGAGGATCTCCGGGCCCTGCTTCTTCCACCCGCCCCTGGCGACGCCCTCCAACGCGCGACCCAGACGGGGGAACCCTTCTCTGAAAACGCCCTTACTTTGGATATTAGGGGGTTAAGGAACTTCTTCTCTTGCGGCGTCCTTCAGATAATGAGCGTTTCCTACTTTATTCAGCCTTGCTTGAAATAGAAGTGGGAAATATTCTTTTTTTATATAAAGAAGAAGAAGGTGGAAACTTTCCGCCACAGGCGAAGGCGTAATTCGCCAAACCGTCACTAATTGCCTTGTGCTTGACTTGGCTGCCAATCGGTTTCTAATTATCCCACGTTTCGTGTTTTATCTAAAGCTAAATCAAACTCTTGCTCTTTTGGGGAATATCAGCCAGGCTTCCTCTTAAACGGAGCGTTCAGAAACTCTGCCTTCTGGATTCGCGGTGGTGCAACAGGTTAGTTGTAATCCATTTGGCAGATTCACAATTAAAGATTATTTGTAAAGACCACTGAACCCACTAGGAGCTACTCCTGAGAAGATATGTTTAGCACTGCGTTGTTAGAATAAATTGTTAAGTATTTATGTGCTGGTTTTTTGGATGCATAGCTAATGTATAGAAACCGAGAACAATACAGTGGTACCTCGGGTTAAGTACTTAATTCGTTCCGGAGGTCTGTTCTTAACCTGAAACTGTTCTTAACCTGAAGCACCACTTTAGCTAATGGGGCCTCCTGCTGTTGCCGCTCCGCTGCTGCACAATTTCTGTTCTCATCCTAAAGCAAAGTTCTTACCCTGAAGCACTATTTCTGGGTTAGTGGAGTCTGTAACCTGAAGCGTATGTAACCTGAGGTACCACTGTACCTTATACCAAATCAGACCACTGGGCAACCTAACTCAGTGTCATCCACTGCTTAGCAACAGATATCCAGGGTTCAGAAAAATAGTCTTCCAGTCCTAGCTGGAGAAGGGAAAAAGCGAAAAGGCGGATCTAGACGGATCCTCGTGAATTCATATGATTTTTTCATTCAAATTAAGTAAAACCACCATGATACTAGTGTAGACCATGTCTTACTCTGTAGACAGCATCAAAAAAAGCATGCATCCACTATTTCGTGGGGCCGCAGGGGCACAAAAACCTGGTTAAAAAACACAGATCCTCATGGATCCTCATGATTTTTGCACACGTCATGGCCAGGGGCACAGCATCCACCACAAAAAATCACAGATCCACAGCTTCCTGGCCATACCGTGGCCCAAAAACATGGTTTTGAAGGCCAGATCCTCATGATTTTTGCACAAGATCAGCCCAAAGTCATCATCAGATCAAACATCATGGCCAGGGGCACAGCATGCAACACAAAAATCACGGATCCACGGCTTCCTGGTCATACCATGGCCCCAAAACGTGGTTTTGAAGGCCGGATCCTCATGGATCCTCACGCTTTTTGCATTGGGCCACCCTAAACTCACTGTCAAATCACACATCATGTCCAGGGGCACAGCCTGCACCACAAAAATCATGGATCCACGGTTATCTGGCAATGCCATGGCCCAAAAATGTTGTTTTGAAGGTCGGATCCTCACGGATCCTAATGCTTTTTGCATTGGGCCACCCCAAATTCACTGTCAAATCACACATCATGTCCAGGGGCACAGCCTGCACACACAAAAAAAACCTCGGATCTATGGCTTCCTGGTGATACCATGGCCCAAAAATGTGGTTTTGAAGCACGGATCCTCACGGATCCTCTTGCTTTTTGCATTGGGGAACCCCAAATTCACCCTTTATTCAAATATCTTGTACATAACCACAGATCTGACCACAAACATTATGGATCTACTGCTTCATGGCCCTGGCCAGATGCTACCCTGGATATACAGACCACTTTTTAGGTGGGTGTGCTGGGATAGAGGAAACGGCTGAATCTCTATCTATTAAAGATGGTCTTCCAATGGCTGGGCCAGAATGATTTTGGTTCAGTTTGCCTGCTCCCAGCTCTTCATGGGGTGCAATAGTCACCTGTAGCCACCATCAGGAGTCCCGGTGTGATCCTGGCGGCTTCTGTCTCTATGGTCACAAATGTAGCCAAACTGGCATTTTTTAATCTATGTCAGGTTAGGAGATTGGTACCGTACCTGTCCCTTTCCAACCTATCCATGGTGATCCATGCAGTAGTCACCTGCAGACTAGACTACTTTAACTTGCTGTACACCTGAGCCTTGAGGGCAGGGTAGAAACGAGAGAGAGAGAGAGAGAGAGAGAGAGAGAGAGAGATATGCAGGGCTACCCTTGAGACTGCTCCAGAAACTCCAAATGGTCTAAAATGCATGAGTTCTTACTTGGACTTTGTGGAGAGCCCACATTCAGTTGGTTGTTCATCAGCTGGATTGGCGCCAGGTGGAGTATTGAATCAGGTTCAAGGTTTTGGTGCTAATCTTTAAAGCCCTAAACAGTCTGTGACCTTTCTTATCTGTGGGAAATATCTTCCAATACACCCCCATGAGTGTGACGCTCATCTAACAGCAACCTACTGGTGGTCCCTGGCCCAAAACATATCCAGCAGTCCTCGACCAGAGCCAGAGCCTTTTTGGTGGAACGCTTTGTCTAATGAGACCAGGGCTCAGTGCAATCTATCTCAGTTCTCTCACTTGTCATGGTGAGTGGGCTTGCACATTCCTATGACCCTTGTGAGTGAAGCCGTTGGGAATCTCGTACTCCCAGCAGGGTCACCCATGGCGGTAAGGTCAAAGAAAATTAAATATGTTCAGAGTCCTGTAGTGATTTAATGCTCTTTATTGCAGCATGTAAAACAGTGACTGAATTTCCCCCCAAACCTCAGGCCTTTATATACATTATTTACACAATGAGTCCCGTCTGATTGGCTGATTCTGCTTCCCTCCTGGAGCCTGATTAATCTTTTCCTGCAAGCCAATCAGTTCTTGCATTCTAGGATCCTATTGCCTATTGTTCTAGGATCCAAGCTTAGTACATAACAGGGAAGGAGCTAGACAAAGAATGATCCAAGAAGTCCTCAGTGGCAGAACAGGCGGATGATAACAAGCAGTGTGTTACAACGGCTGTGAAGGCAGATGAAGGCTGCAGCAGATAGGATCCACCAGTTTGTCGTGACTACTCATGCCATCAGAACAGAGCCCTACTGCGAAGACTGTGCGTTGGTCAGCGTGCACTGATCTCTACACATAAAACAAATTCACACACAGGCGTCTTCCAAAAACCCAACCCAACCCCCACAAACCCTCCCCCCCCATGGCGATCACTAAATGGCTACAGAGGCAGGAATGTGAAATCTGGAAGCCCCTAGTCATGAACCGACACATGAGCAGTCAGTCATTCTGACTCAAGGAATGAGGCAGTTGAGCACCTCAGCAGCTGTATCCATGACTGAGCAGCCCTTTTAAGGATCCACTCTTCTCACCCAAAAAAGGGGAAGGGGCTGAAAACGGTGCCCTAAACATAGTCTGCCTCCCTTTTTCCCTGACTGGATTACCGCGCCCAGTGGGGTCACCACCCAGGGGTCGTAAAAGACAATTGAACTTTGGAACATGGAATATATGGACTGTCAGATAACACAGACAGCGAACGTCCTAAACGCAGCGCTTCAAGACTCTCAAAGAGCTGGCGAGGGACAACTGAAGGAAGAAAAAGGAGGCTACACATTCTTCTGGAAAGGTCAATCTGAACAAGAACATTGAATACATAGGTAGGCTTCGCTATGAAAAACGACCTTGTGAAGCTCCTGTCAGAAGTCCCTACTGGCATTAATGAGCGATTCTCAACCCTTTGAATAAAGCTCACAAAAAACCAACAGACTACTATTATAAGCACTTATGCACCAACACTGGGTGCTGATGAAGACATTAAAGACATTTTTTACTCTCAGCTGGATACCATCCTATCAGAGACGCCTAAGGAAGATAAAATTATCCTTCTGGGTGATTTTAATGCAAGAGTTGGGTGAGAGTTTGATCTGTGGCCTGGGACTATTGGGAAAGAAGGAGTTGGCAACAGCAACCAGAATGGAATCTTACTTTTGACGATATATGCAGCGCACAACCTTGTTATTACCAAAACACTCTTTTGACAGAAAAATAAATTTAAAACTTCATGGAGGCATCCTCGGTCAAACCACTGGCACCTCTTAGGCTATGTTATTGTCCATGCCAAAGATCAACTTGATATGCTCCTTACCAGAGCTATGACGAGCACCGACGACTGCTGGACAGATCACCAACTAATACGCGCCACGATGGCTATCAAGATTATACCTCAACGCAGGCTTCAGGGAAGAAAACCAAGGCACAAAATGAACACTCAAGCCCTTCACGTTCCCATTAAGCGGGATTGCTTCTAAATGACTCTTAAGGACCATCTGCTTTCAGAATTCCCTGATAACATCAAGGAACATTGGACCAAGCTAAAAACATCCATTATTGCAGTCTGTGAACAAACTATTGGATACCAAACCAAGAAACACCAGGACTGGTTTGATGAGAATGACAGTGAGATTGAATGCCATGATTGACCAGAAAAGGAAGGCATTTCAGATCTGGCAAAGAGAAGGAAACTGTGCCACTAAGAAAAAAACCATATGCCAATGCTAAGAACCAGAGAACTAAAAAACACCTGGTGGATTTAAAAAAAAAAGCTCAAGAGATCCAGCACTTAGCCAACACTCATGATGCACAGAGTTTCTTTAAAGCCACAAAGACCATCTATGGACCAATAAATCATGGCATATGCCCCCCTACGCTCAGCAGATGGTACCACACTTCTAAAAGATAAAGAAGCTATTGCACTGTGCTGGAAAGGACACTGCCAACATCTCCTTAACCACAACTCCCCCATAGCTGCTGAGGTCCTCTCACAAATCCCGCAAAAACAAATTAGAGATGAGCTTGCAGTATCTCCAAATCTGGGAGAGTTGTGTACAGCTATTAACCAATTGAAAAACAACAAAGCCAGTGGACCTGATGGGATACCTACTGAAATCTTCAAAGTGGGTGGAATTGAACTTACACAACAACTTCACAAGCTCATCAAAAAAATCTGGGAGAGAGAAGCGATCCCAGCAGACTTCAGGGATGCCAAAATTATCAATCTCTTTTTAAAAAGGTGACAGAACTGGGTACAGCAATTGTCTGCTGCAGTGGGGATTGCCTAGTGATAAATATGCTGTTTGCTTGAACCTGGAGGAAAAGAAAGACCCCCCAAAAAGCTGTAAGAGAAGAAGTAGGTCCTCTCTTGCCAGTTGGCATTTTACATCATGAGTAAAAACAATGGTTTCGTCTCCCGTGGTAGCTAACTGTACCATATACACTACCCAGAAGCAACATGGAGGAAAGTAAGACACAGAATGGGCCAAACTTGAATGAATCCATGTATTTGTTACAGTAAATTTATCTTTCCGCTTTCTCATCTGTGCCAGTAAGTGCATATGACCCCAGTGATAACTCCAGTTGAAAGGTGTTTTTTTTAAAAGAGATCTGGAAGATCAGGAAAGTGAAACCTCAGGTGCCAGGGTAGAATGTCTCCACATTGAGCATATTGCAAAATAAGTTATCAGAGCATGGAGTTCAAGACATTTCTGTCCGAAAGAGGTTGTAGCTGGTGAACCTGCTGGAGCTGAAAAAGACACTCCTAGCCACTAAAGTCATCTGAGGCTCCAATGACAGTGTTAAATCCAGGAATATCTCCAAGCTTCTTCCAGGGGAGTGCAACCACATCCAGGGCAGGCCGTCTCCCCACCTCTTAGACATGAGAAATGAGGACATGCAAAACCTCTGTCTTTTCAAGATTCTGCTTCTGTTTATTGGCCCACATCCAGCCCATCACTGCCTTTAAGCACTGATCTAACATCTCAACCACCTCTCCTGTTTCAGATAGAACAGAGAGCCAGAGCTAGGTATGATCTGTATATTGATGGCACTTTGTTCCAAATTTGTGACACCAAGAATCAGATGCCTGAGGTGACCACTATGTCCAATGGTAGGACTGGCTGCTGGGGTGAGGCAACAGTAAGTAAAAAGGCTGCCTATTTAGTTGGTATCATTCATGAATAATACTACAGTATGTTGCAATTCTGAAGAGAAGCCCATGTGGTTTGCTAATCCCTCATCTCCATAACAAACAACCCCTGATTCATTCATGTTAAGCTGTTGGCAGAAATCAAAAGTCTAACAGGAATACATTTTCACCCTCATGAAAGAAAGAACTAGCAGTGGAAAATCATGTCTTGGCCCTTCTTATATGTGGTTTGTAATCTATGTTCAATACATCTGATTCTCGGGAGCCAGGGTTGCTGTCACTCAAAATGATAGCACGTGCCTCTGCTGGTATTAAGGCATATTATAAACTAGGGGAGGCAAAGCAATCTAAAAGTTACAGTGGACAAACAGTAGGAAGCAGTTGTTGCCTTCATGCTTCTGACTTCCCAGAAAGCTTTGGCTGGAAATAGAATGGACCATCAATGATGATATCACTTCCTCCTTGTGATACGCAAATTCCTAATCCAGGGATGGGGAAACCTGTGGCTTTCCTCATGTTGTTGGACTTTAAATTACCGTACATCCATCCCAGCCAAGATGACCAGTGGTCAAGGATGGTTGGAATTGCAGTATGATGGCAAACATTTGATGGAAAACAGGTTACCTACCCGTATCTTAATCTATTCTCATTATGATCATCATGGTAGATGTGAGAAGAGCCTGTGAGTTTTGATTCTTTGAGCATGGCAAGTTGATCATATGCAAACACTGCCATGCAGAGAATATAATTTTGCTGGGAACCATGAGAAAAAGGACTTCTTAATGCATAAAGTATAGAGGCATGGTTGGTGCACCATAGACTGGAAACCAAAGACAGTTTATCAAGCAACCTCTATAGGCTAAAGTGCCATGGTTAGGAGAATAGGCTCGTAGTCTTTAATCAGAGTTATTTTAGAACACAGTGTCTCTCAATCAGTTGGAAAGAACAAAATGATTGTGTTCTCTTTTTTTATTAAATGCAAAATACTTGGGACAGCAATGGCCCCACTGTCTGGCCTTTGGCAGATTCCAGGCTTTGAATGAGTAGAGCATGAGAAAGTGTGTGCCTCTTTGTATAAGTGTAACCAATGAGAAAATATAATACATGAATCAGAAAGGTGAAGTCTGGGTTTGCTCAGATCTCTTACATCCTTCAGGCTAGCCCTGTTCGCCTAAGCAGGTTTAAGAATTCAATATACGCTTACTACCCATTTTTCAGAATGGTGTTAGAAAAATTATCCCAGGCTGTTTAAAGTATATAAGAGGTCTGGTTATTTCACAGTGGGCAGGGAACTAGTGAAGCCTGTGACCGAGATACAGGCAATCAATAGCAATTTTCATGCTGACAAAATATAGGCACCTGCTAGAGAACTTAAGCTGCTGGAATTATATCATCTATCTCTATTTGTTTTTCAAGAGTGCTGTAGAACTTAATGATCAAATATAAGGCAGTAACCTTCAGGGAATGTGTGGTGTCGTTTTGCAAAAGAAAATGGTATTTTATTACCAATCCATTTCAGGCAAAAGGGGATAGGGGGAAAAAGTAACTCACAACCCCAGCATGTTAATTGCACACAAAAATCCCTTATCTAATCAGAAGAGGTCCTTACTTCACCCTAGTAACCAAAATCAAGAGCCATCTCTTGACACCACTGAAGAGCTTTTTCACATTAATGCTGACTGCCTAGTGAGAAGAATCAACTATTGGAATAATTCCAGGGAATTCTGTATTTTTGTGAGGTTTTTATTTTATCTTAATTTTTTAAACAGAGACTGGTATTTCATCCCAGCAAAATTATATATAAGCAGACAAAATACTGATCCTCAAAATACAAATAATACAGCTACTGGTAGCACATATGCGGTACCCAAAATCTTGCTGGTACACAATCTGAAAATTTCCTTCCATAACAAATAATACAGATGTTTGTGGAAGGGAAAGGCAGAACTCACATTTTGCATAATACGAATTATTTGTATTGTAGAAAGTATGGCTGCTATTAACTGCTATGTGTGGGTGGAGAAAAGGAGTCGCAGTACAATAAAAGGGGGATTGGTAAAATAATTTTGTAGTCTCATTGGTTCATGCTTTAGTTGAGAGGCTCCCAAACTGTGGTCTGTGAATCACCAGTGTTTTGCGAGCTTCATTCCTGTTGTCCGTGGCATTTCTGTGGATTTGTGGTTGAAGGCAGAAGATGGCACATCCAACACGTTAAATATCCATACTCATTTCAATTGTATTTTTATTGCTTCTTTTCATTCTTTTATATTGCATTTTATTGTATTTGAAATCAAAATTAAAATCATCAAGTCATCTGCCAAAAGCCTCAGCAGTCTTCAAGTGGTCAACAGGAGGGAAAGGTTTGGGAACCACTGTTCTAGTTACCACCAGATATGATGTGCTGTACAAAAGACTGTCCTTGAAGTTCTGATGTTTCTTAGAACCTGCCTGTGTTCTCTCTCTCCTCTCACAGAAAAGAACCGTTTTCAGTACTATGGCTGGGTACTGCACAGAGTTTGGCCGTTGCATCCAAGAGCTGGAGTAGCCTCCTGCTTTTAGACAGTCAGCAGACAGTTTTTCACTTTGGTGAGCTTTTGCAAATTATTTCCATTAAGTTGATTTTACACTGCTGCTTCTTTTTTAGCTGATTGTGATATGTGTCGTTGTTTGTATTATTTATGTATTATCTTAGTTCTCTTGTTTTGCAACTTGCCTTGAGAAAGGTGGGAAATACATTTGGAGCATCATTTTTAAAAAGCTGCTTCTGAAAGATGATTGAGAGAAAAATCTGTTTTTTGAAATTTTTAAGAGGGAAATTTAGCTTTGGATAGAATACATTCTTTGGAATACATTTGCCATTTAACTTAAGTAAAATTACAGCACCACACTTATTTATTAGGTATTGAAATGTGGTTTGCATGAGTGCCCTTGTTTCTGCAGCTCATAATCATTCTATTTCTGGTTCCAAACAGGACTTCATTATGGACAGAGACCTCAAAGATTACAGTAACAGGACACTTGCCACAGAGAACAACTCAGCCCCTTCCAAGGGCTCCCATTTTCCTACCTGGGAAGACTATAAAAACAGTGTAGATGACATTCAGTACTTCCTGATTGGGCTTTACACTTTCATCAGCCTCGCTGGCTTCATAGGAAACCTGCTGATCCTCATGGCTCTAATGAAGTGCAAGCAAAAAACCATAATAAACTTCCTCATTGGCAACTTAGCCTTTTCCGACATACTAGTGGTGGTCTTCTGCTCTCCCTTCACCTTGACCTCAGTTCTACTTGATCAGTGGATGTTTGGCGAAGTCATGTGCCATGTGATGCCTTTCCTCCAATGCGTGTCTGTCCTGCTGTCCACCTGGATGCTGATTTCCATTGCTGTGGTCAGGTACCGTTTGATCCGCCACCCTCTTTCTAGTAACCTGACGCTGAGACACGGCTGCTACCTCATTTTCGCCATCTGGACTCTTGGCTTAGGCATTTGCTCCCCTCTGCTTGTTTTCCACAAGCTCGAAGATCTCCACCTGGAAGCACTGAAAAGCAAGCGCTTGTGTGTGGAGTCTTGGCCATCTACATGCTACAGGGTTGCATTCACTATTTCTTTGTTGCTCATGCAGTACATTTTGCCTTTGGTTTGCCTCACCGTCAGTCACACCAGAGTCTGCAGGTCCGTAAGTTCCAGATTGTCAGGCAAAGAAAACAAACTGGAAGAGAACAAGATGATAAACCTAACCCTCCATGCACCCAAGAGCCAGGGGCCTCAGGGACAGCTCTCTAGCTCCGAGAGGTGGAGTTATAGTTTGGTTAGGAAACATCGGAGGAGGTACAGCAAAAAGACAGCTAGCGTGGTGCCAGCAATATTAAGGCACCATCGGGGCAATACTTCTGGGGATCTCCCTGAAACATCAGGGACAGAAAGAAGTCATCTTTCGTCCAGCAAATTCATCCCAGGGATTCCCATCTGCTTTGAGGTGAAACCAGAGAGTTCTGAAACACAGGATGGGATTACAATAGCCCGATCCACCACTCGGATTAGGAAAAGGTCTCGGAAGGTTTTCTGCCGACTGACGGTGCTGATCATAGTTTTTGCAGTCAGTTGGATGCCTCTTCACGTTTTCCATGTTGTAACAGATTTTAATAGCAATCTCATCTCAAACAAGCATTTTAAATTGGTGTACTGTATTTGTCATTTGCTGGGCATGATGTCCTGCTGTTTAAATCCCATTCTATATGGATTTCTTAATAACGGCATAAAAGCTGATTTGATGGCCCTTATTCCATGCTTACAATTATCATAAAACTGCTGTAAATGGAACAATGAATCTCAAATTATTATCCTCACAGGTTCAAACTGTGAAACATATCATCTGACTGCTTGCCGAAATGCGTTACGGAAAGTTCCTGTTGGCCATTTAATGTGACAAAGGTTAACTCAGTGGTTGGATGATTTGATAACACTTCTCAGTTTGTAAACATGCCAGGTGTCAAGGTTTGACTGGTCAATCTACAATCCTCTCATCATTCCCTCTATGACAACCACTCATGTCAGATTTTCTTTCAGGAGGCATCTATTCGATGTACAAAAGAAACAGACCGTTTTCAATATGTACACCATGGGTGGCATCCAGCAAAGTATTTCTGGTAGTGCAAGGATTCTGACCTGTGCAAGGGAACTTCCCCTCCCTCTACCCATAAACCCCATGCCCTCCCCAAATCTGCTCCAGAGGGTTGGGGAAATCCCCCGGACAGATTTAGAGGATGCTCAAAGAGAAGAAAACAGAGGGGAAGGTCTCCTTTGTAGTCAAAAATCCTTGTGTCAGGAGCAGCACTGTGTTGGCTGCTACCAGGGCTTTTTTTCACCAGAACTCAGTTCCTGCACTTCTCAGATGCACGCCATTGCCATTATAAGAGAACAAGAGAGGCGTTCATGGTGAGTCCCGGAACCTCTCTTTCTAGAAAAATATCACTGGATGCTACCTTATAAGCAGAAATGCAATATTGAAACGCAGTTCCACAAAGTTCCTTCTAAAGCTGCTTTAACATCATGTCAAAGATATCTAGATTGCAAATCTTGTATTGTCATGAGGTAACAATCAAATATTAAGAACAATGTATCGTTGTCCTAAGTGAACCCATTGCTCTTTAGGCAATATTTCTTTTTAAATAAATTGTTGGCTTCTGTGTGAATGGAATAAATAAGGCAATCTCTTTATTGCTTGATATAAACAATTTCTATTTTAAGAAACTGGATGCTATTGGATAAACCTGGTTGAAAAGAAGCTTGTGCATACATGATGACTTTCTATTGTTTAGTACTACTGTATCAGAGTTTTTGGCTCTAGAAGCTTGCAATCTAAATAAGACAATAGAGGGAAGGAAGAGACAATGCGTTCCTGGTTTATAAAACTTTAACCAGCAAATTATCACCTTATTTCAATTCTTATTTTATAAATTTCCAATATTGTGTCCCTAGCTTTAGATACTTTTATCCAGACATTAAATACTTAATTTAGACATAATATTTATCCAAAACTTATCTTTTCTTAGATTTCACTTATGTTCATAATCTTTTCAACTAGCTTAGTGGTGCCATGTTATTTACACTCTTGCATCTTTCTTAACACTCATACAATTTGCAATGTTTTTGTAAATAGTCCTTAAATTTCTTCCAGTCCTCTTCCACTGCTTCCTCTCCCAGGTCTCGGATTCTGCCAGTCATTTCTGCAAGTTCCATATAGTCTATCAGTTGCATCTGCCATTCTTCCAGTGTGGGCAAGTCTTGGGTTTTCCAATGTTTGGCTACAAGTATCCTTGCTGCTGTTGTTGCATACATAAAGAATGTTCGGTCCTTCTTTAGCACCCTCTGGCCAACAATGCCTAAAAGGAAGGCCTCTGGTTTCTTAGGAAAGGTATACTTAAATACCTTTTTCAACTCATTATATATCATTTCCCAGAAAACCTTAACTCTAGGGCAAGTCCACCAGAGGTGAAAGAACGTTCCTTCAGTTTCCTTACATTTCCAACATTTATTGTCAGACAGATGATATATTTTTGCAAGCTTGACTGGAGTCATGTACCACCTATATATCATTTTCATAATATTTTCTTTCAAGGCATTACATGCCGTGAACTTCATACTGGTGGTCCATAACTTTTCCCAGTCAGCAAACATGATATTATACCCAATGTCCTGTGCCCATTTTATCATAGCTGATTTAACCGTTTCATCTTGTGTGTTCCATTTTAACAGCAAGTTGTACATTCTTGAAAGTACCTTAGTCTTAGGTTCTAACAATTCTGTTTCTAGCTTCGATTTTTCCACCTGGAATCCTATTTTTTTATCCAAATTAAAAACCTCTTTAATCTGAGCATAATGTAGCCAATCTCGCACTTTATCTTTTAATTTCTCCAAACTCTGCAGCCTCCAATTATCTCCATCTTTTTCTAATATTTCCCAATATTTCGGCCATTTGGCCTCCATATTGAGTCTTTTCCGAGCCTTAGCTTCCATTGGTGATAACCACCTTGGGGTCTTGTTTTCCAGGAAGAGACAATGATAAGAAAGAACCAGCATTACATTTTAGCACATACCCATGTTGTGTATATTGAGTGCTGTCTCAACTAAGTCATACTCAGAGTAGATCCACTGAAGTCCATGGACCTAAGTTACTCATGTCCTTTAATTTCAGTGGGTATTCTGTGAGTAGGATTAATGTGGGATGCAAGCTACGCTTTAGACAAGTACAATAGAAGCATGTGCATCAGGGAACTCTTGCTTGAGATTATTTATTTAGAAAAAAAATTGTATAACACTTCATTTTTCAAAAAAAAATCAAAGCGGTTTACAACAAACATACATAGATATACAGTAAAAAAAAGAGGCAAAAATTTAAAATCAGCATTCAGCTAATTAGTTTTGCTGGAGTGCAGCTTTGAGAGAGGAGACAGAAAAAAGTAAATACTCTGTATCACTCCTGTTCTGGAGCCACCTACTGTATTATATCACATCAGAGACTTCAGTGGGATTGCATGAACGTAAATCCTTGCACTTTGGTATGTCTGTACTGTGGATCAAGCGGCTATACTTTAATACCAAAGTTTAGCTCAGCAAGGGGATGTCTTGCTTCTGAAAGAATTGAGCTGTGTTGCTGATCTTTTCTTTAAAGTGCAGTATGACAACTTGGTCATATCTCCCATTATATCTCTCTCAGCATAAGCATATCTTTGTGCCCCAGAAGGTGCTATAATCACATTGGCTGTTTTCCAATTTGGCTACAGCTTTCCAGTTCTGCTCTAGCTGCCTCTCTAAGACCCATTGCAGAGCCTTTCTATGCTAGCTTGGCAAGTGTGAGGTTGTGTAAATAAAAGACAGATGGGACTATAGGTTTAAGGATGTCAAACTGGTACCATGAAAACATCCCATATCCCCATCATGTCTGCTCTTCAATTGTAGGTGGACCTTTCAATGTTAAGTTTTCAGATTACTGGTACTCCAACATAAGGAATGGGACTCATTCCCAAAAATTGTGAAACTGCAGTATCCCCCTGTATTGGGGACAGAAGACCCTAGTGACTGTTCCTGTCATCTACCACCATTTCAGAGTGAAGAAAAGAATCTGTGGCCCCCAACCATGCTCTTATAGCTACAGTCTAGACTCTCTAACTACCCAAGCCAGTTGATATATAAGAACTGATCAATATTGCAGCCTGCCTTAAGTGCACAGTGGTGAGTTTATGTGCAGAATCCAATACAAAGTTAAAGTCTGGCAAACAAGAAATATCAACACAGATAACTGGTAGTTGATCCAGGGTCTTAAATGAAAAATTAAATTGATCTTTGGGAGCAGAACAGCAAGATCTGATAGCAACAAGCCGAGAATAAATTCATTAAATTAGACATTTTAATAAATCCATAGGCTTACAAAGAAAAACATGGATAAATGAATGCTCAAATGAGTGTCTTTTTCTAACTTGTTATTTATATGAACACATCTAGATGAAATTAATATTATTTCATGCTGTTTTGCATTCATTTTGTGTGTGTGTGTACAAACATAGAATGATGAGAAAATTGAATAAGCACTAAAATGTTGCAGCAGTATTTCTACCAGGTAGTCCCTTATTTTCAACCAGGCAGCATGGGATTGGTACATAGTGAAATCCTGATCTTATGGTCCTACTTGACTGGCAGCTTTTATGCTCTTGATACGTTGGTGATTATGTTAGTGTAAGATAGCGCCCATCTCATGCATTCCTAGTAGCAAAAGAGAGAGCAAAATGGTATCAGTAGAAATGAGATTACGTGACAACATCCAGAGAGAATGTCCATGGTAACACCATTTACCAACCACAGCAATTATGCATTAATGATGACCGCACCCCAAGCAAGGAAAGCACCAATCAATACTCAGTAATTGCAAAGTATGCAGCATATATCTCCCATCACCCTTGAATACTGGTCAGGCTGGCTGGGGGTGATGGGAGTCAGACTCCAACTGTCTCTGGAGAGCCACAGGTTCTCTGTCTCTACACACACAATGCACGAGACAGCCAATGATACCCTATAGAGCAGGCATGTCCAAAGTCCGTTTTGGGGGGCCAATCGGGCCAGTTTTATCTAGCCCCTCTCAAAAAAAAGCTCAGCAACTTCAATCCTTTAAAAAAGCTCAACTTTAATCCTAAAAACTTTGGCTGGCCCTCACACATGTTCACTTCATCAAATCTGGCCCTCTTTGAAAAAGGTTTGGCACCCCTGCTATACAGCATGCACATGCACCAGAACAAGCCCTCTTAGTGCAATGGACAGGTCAGAAACAGCCACCTGTGAACTCAAGCTCCAGCCCTTTCCTTAGTTTGAATCCCATGTCAGCCTGCTAACAACTGCCCTTTTGCCAGGGAAACTGTAGGAGCAAAGGAAGGCCTCACGGCCTTATCATAACTGGTAACCGCCCTCCAGTGCCAGCACAATACATTTTGGCACCTGAGGTAAACTACAAAATAGCTACCCGCCCATCACCAGACAATAAGGGATGAGTGAATATCTACATCAGGAACAAGAGGGCAATAAAGATATAAGGATCTGCTGCCCCTGTGGATCCTGCTGCCTAAGGCAGTCACCTCACCTTGCCTCATGGATGGGCCAGCCATGCCACCCTCATTACCCAGCAGGTAGGAAGCCTGCATGGAGAACCCATGGGCTCCCAAAAGGGAAGGGCCTGAATCTCACCATGGGAATAATGTTCCCACAGAGATTGTTTTCAAAACACTCCACCAAACACGCACACATTGGCATCTGTGAGGGGAACAAGCATTTTGCAAGGGCTACATGTGCAAGGAAGAATAGCAGCAGCAACAAGCTTAAAGCAGGCCATACCAGGAGCTGCCTGGTAAATCTGTGGGCAGCTTCTGGTAAGAGCAGCAGAATGGAAACCAGGAGATACACAAGGCTTGCTATAGGGAGAGGCTGAAATTACTTGAGCTGTGGTCCCCATTGCCTTACTAGTGCTTCATCATTTATTTTCATAATGCATGGAGCTTACCTGCTTATTTCTTTGAACGGTCCCTGAGTTGGATGTGAGTCACTAATGTGCATCTCTGCTTTACAAAGGTACCGTTTTACAATGTTTTACATGGGATCCATTGAAAACCTCAAAACAAGACTTGTCCTTTGCTTCTCTATCTAAGGTGTGGATTCTGTCCACAATCATTGTCTCGTTGGCAACACTAGCCATAAATGATTTCACACCTCCTGGTGATTGAATGCTTATTAAAGGATACTGTTATGCTTGCTAAAAGACAAACATATTGGACTATTGACTTTCATCAGCTGGTTATAAATATCAAATCAATTTATGAAGGAAACAGGATGAAGATCAGCACAGCACCTTTGACAAAGCAGTCCCCATGAAGCCTGGAATAACTCATCTATGAAACTCTCACTCTGTGATATGACTCTCTTGCTAAAATGTGTCAGATAGGTGACAAACAAGTGAGCACAGCAGGAAAATCCTCTTGCATCCTAGAGTTTAGAACAGGGAGGGCAAATCTGTGGCCTGCCAGATTCAAGAGAAACACAATAACAGCTAGCTTTTAGCTGTTGCTCAGTCAGTGGGTAAGACTAATGATAAGTAAAACACTGTTGTCTCAGTTCTCTTCTCTGCTGGTCCTTCCTAGGTAGGCTGTCTGATTATATCCATGTAGCCAAAGGGAATTTTAAGAGCATGGTATAATGGTTGGACAGTGTTCTCGAAGCTACGAACGTGAGTTTGACCAAGCTATGGGAGGCAGTGGTAGACAGGGGTGCCTGGCATGCTCTGGTCCATGGGGTCACGAAGAGTCGGACACGACTAAATGACTAAACTACAACAACAACATAATAAATATTGATTTTGTTTAGCAACACCCACTATGAATCTATCAGTAATGACAGATACGGGCTGTAGGCAACCTGCTTTCTCTCCATCCCATCCCAGGGGCAGTTTATTGCCCCAATATACAGCAGGACACAGTCTCCTCTAAGATATTTCACACTGCGTGCACTGCTGCTCTATCTCACCATGGCTTTATTAAAAGCAGGGCACTTAATAGGAATACTGCATGTGAAATTAACAAGCAGATACATTCAACATGTCTTTACAAATGCAGCAATGAACACAAACAGAAGGCAGCAGCAGAAGCAATGGAACAATTTTTAATTGGATTCTGGAGTAGCCTATTGCCCTTGTCAATACCTAAACCTCTGCCACAACTCTCATCTTCTTTGCCCGAATATTATTAATTTCATGGGCTACATTAATGAAAGAATTTTAATGAGATTCTAATTGCAGAAATAACTGCTAGCCTGCTTATTTGGGTAGCAGTGCGATTTGCTGCAAATGCCATTGTCGCTTTCATAGATCCTTGGCCAAATTTCTCAACTTGATGGTGTGATAGGAAGGTGGTTTGATCTTTACGTAAGGTCTAGAGAAATCAGGGCAGGTAAAGTGCTTTACAATCAGTTTGGTTTTGTAGCATAGAAGGCTGAATGATTTCCTGGAATCAATATTATTAAAATATGGTTGGGAGGGGGCAGGAACATATGTCACCAAGACAAAGCATGTTTACTTAAACTTCCCTAAGAGTGAATCTCAAGAAAATTATGACTGAAACAGGATCTGGGGTCTTAGTAGACCACAAGCTTAACATGAGTTAACAGTGCAATGCAACAGGAGGGGGGGGAGAGATAATGCTATTCTACACTGCATTAACAGAGGCCACAAGCTTAACATGAGTTAACAGTGCAATGCAACAGGGGGGGGGGGGAGAGATAATGCTATTCTACACTGCATTAACAGAGGTAAAGTGTCCAGATCAAGAGAAATCATAGCACCGCCCTATTCTGCCTTGGTCAGACCACACCTAGAATACTGTGTCCAGTTTTGGTCACCACAATTTAAGGAGGAGATCGACAAGCTGGAATGTGTGCAGAGGAGGGCGACCAATATGATAAAGGGTCTGGAATTCAAGCACTATGAGGAACGGTTGAGGGAGTTGGCTATATTTAGCCTGTAAAAGAGGAGACTTGATAGCCATCTTCAAGTATCTTAGGTGCTTTCGCATGGAAGATGGATCAAGCTCCTTTTCTCCTGCTCCAGAGGAGGTCCGAAACTAATGGATTCAAGTTACAAGAAAGGAGATTCCAGGAAGAACTTTCTGACAGTAAGCGTTGTTCAACAGTGCAATGCACCCCACCCAGAGGTTGTGGACTCATCTCTGTTGTAGATTTTTAAGCAGAGGTTGGATGGCCAACTGTCATGGATGCTTTAGTTGAGATTCCCGCATTGAAGGGGCTTGGACTAGATGACCCTTCCAACTCTATTCTAATGAATAAAGAATACTCAACATCACAAATGAATCATAGAGCTTAAAGCATAAGTTTGTTTTCACTGTGGCATACTGATTGATTGATTGATTGATTTTTTAATTATTAAATTTATTACCCACTATTTACTAGCAGGCTCCCAGGGTGTGTTCCAACAATCAAAAATTCAGAATTATAAACAGTTAAAACAGAATACCTACAGTTAGGTTGCTAAAAGTCATGCCTATAGCAAGGATGTTAAAAGAAAAAAAATATTTCTCATTATTGGTTGCTATGTTTACTGACATATTCAGTCCAAAGGAAAAGATGGAAAATCTATTCTGAGAGTCTTTTTTTATTTACCAGTTAGCTAACTTACCATATCAGGCAGCAGAATATAAAACCAACCTGAGACAAGACAGCTATTAATATATATTCATATGGAAATATTGTCCACTTCATACCGAGGAGGTGATTATTTTACCAAAGACATAATGCAGCACAGGAGGCTGGTCTGTTAGGGTGAATGGCATGTTGCCTCACCAGCCTCTGTAGGCCATCATTCAGCCCCCATCACCACCTGCCTGCCTTCTTCATTACAGCTGGTTTAGGGGCTAGACTGGTGCTTGGAAGTGGTGTTGGGCTGGATGTGGATCAATAAATTGAGGGTTAATTATGGTAAGACAGAGGTGTTTGAATTCTGGAGTCTGAGAGATGAGGAGATGGTCTGTTCTGGCTGGTGTTGCACTCCCCTGGAAAGAGCAGGCCTATAGCCCAAAGGGGCTCCTGGAGTCAACAATGTCACTAGAGTTTCAAGTGCCTTTGGTGGTTAGGAGTACCCATTTCCATCTCTGGCTGGTTTGCCAGCTATGACCACTTTTCAGCAGAGACGATTTGCTACTGTAATCAACACAGCACAAGACTCTGAATCTCAGTGTCATGGCTTCAAGGCCCACATTGGGCAAAAGATTCCTGCATTGGACTAAATGACCCTATGGATCCCTTCCAACTCCATAATTCTATGATTCCAGATTTGATCATTGGAATGCTTTCTATTTATGCCTACTCTTGAAGATGGTTCAAAACTTCGACTGGTCCAAAACACAGCAGCCAGATTTCTAGTTGGGGTTCCATTTAGAACTCAGCCCTTTTTAAAAACAGCTGCACAAGTTGCTAGCTCATTTCTGGGCCCAATTCAAGGCGCTTGTGTTGGTGTTTAAAGCTCTAAACAACTCAGGCTCCAAATATTGGATGGGCTACATCCTTCCCTACAGAGCCTCTTGCATGTTAAGGTTAGCAGAGGGGGACCTCTTGGTAGTTTCATCACACCCAGAAGTTCAGGGAGTGGCATCCAAGAGGAGGATATTCTTCTAGATGTCCCTTGGAAGAGACATTGATTGCTAAACCACTCTGGCAATTGTAGTCCTGTGAGGGAAATAGAGGACTTCTAGCACCCATAACAAACTCAATTTCCCAGGATTCTTTGGGGGAAGGAATGACCCTTTAAAGTGGTGTGCTGCTGCTTTAAATGCATAGCGCAGTAAAATGATAAAGTGTCTTTTTAGCTCCTTGACTGGTGTGTCCTCAAAGACTTCCATGACAACTGCCTGTGGTTAATAAATGACACTTGCTCATAGCATGTAATGGAAAATGTGCTAATCTTATTGTTCCAGCCAAATGAATGAGCGCTATTATTTACTCCTCAGTTATTGTGGTAATTCTAAAATCAATTAAAGATTTGCTGGTGTGTTGTTTAGCACTGACTAATCCTACCTTCCCTGATAAGGACAGCTTCTTAAGTTGTCTAGTGGCACAGCCACAGGGATTAGCTGTTGATCAGCAAGTTTCTTTTATTAAATAAACCAAACATATGATAAAGAGCAGGATAATTTAAAATAAGAGAGATCATTTTTTTTTACATTACTTGTACTTTTCCATTCTGTATCCGGGCTGTAGATGCACATCACATTTATTATTACTCTTACGACAATCAGTTAATATAGGACTTTCATTTTGAAAAGTGGTTTTTGGTCTTTTGGTTCTTTTAAACCAAGCAAGACCATTAGTAGATTGTGAATTGGACCTACTTCCCCTTATTTTAATCCTATAGTTGGAGTGGAGGGGAAATATAAATACTATGCACTATAGGAGGCAAGCTGTGTAGTTCTTGTAATAAAAACAAGAACACAGTCGAAACCTGTCTATAGATATTTGAAAATGTGTTTCAGTGTTTTAAATTTAGAAACTACTATTCCAAAATGTTAATAGAAAATGCCCTATCAGACCCTAACTCCCATCTATATCTTACTGAAAAATAATATTTATCCAACCAGACTATGTCCAGATAGCAGCTTCTTTGAGTGCTAGTCTTTAACACTGAACTAGAAGTACAGTACCTTTAAAAAAACATAGGAAAAGAGGTACCAATTTTCATGAGGATTTGTGCAATAATCCTCAGGGAACCTGAGATGTAGATTCTGTTATCCACTGCTGTGCTGATACTTCCCTGATCTGCCATTTTCTTTCCACCCTTTTTGTAAGGTGCAGAGAGAAGCACTTTAGCCTCACAACAATCAAGCAAAGTAGATTAGATTGCAAGAGAGTAACTAAGTAATCTAAAACCACTGAATAAACCGCAGAGCCAAGATCCAAATTACGAATTGTGTGCGCGGGTGATCTATGCCTCCCTTGTCATGTGTAGTTGAAGAAACAAGCAGTGCAGCATAATCATATACTGTATGTTTTAACATGCCCCATTCTACACCTCCCACTGTCAAACCTGACACTCTAGCACTGTATAAAACTAGCTCTTGTTTCAGAAGAATTTTTTTATATATAAGCCCCCCCCCCAAAAAAAAACCCCTCTTGAACTGAATCTGTATCAACTGAAGCATTCCAATAAAGTACAGTAAATTTCTTCAGAAGCCTTGTAAATGTATTCATCTGTACCTAAATCAGACTTGGCAGAATATCATGACTGGCATCTGTAGTTACCATAATCAAGGCTCAATAAAGGGCAATCTTCTCTTGAAGCCGTGAAATCGTATTCATTATTTCTCACCTCACTCATGTTATTTAGAAAACCGCTTTTCAAATACCTTGACACTGGATGCAGCATTACAAAAAGCACCTCACGTTTCCCTACACAAATCAGCATGGCTGTCTAGCTAGAGAACATGAAGCCTAATAGTCAGTAAGCCCTGAGAATTAACTGTGTTAGGCAACATATAGATAGCAGGCAACAACATGGATAACCAGAGTTGGCCCAGCCATTAGGCAGGATGAGGCCACTGCCTTAAATGGCAAGTGCCCCCCAGGTGGTACACCCATGGGTGCCATGGGCATAGCCAATGGGCGGGGAAGGGAGCAGCTGCCCCCCAGTCAAGTAAATCAATAAAAATAACTAACTGTCCCCCCTCATGAAGCTTGCCCCTGCTAACATAAATCCTGGCTATGCCCATGATGGGTGCCCTGCCTGCCCTGCTGCCTCCACCAGAAGTGGAGAAGCACTACTGTCATTGGTGCTGATTTTGGGCAACAAAGCATCCATTTGGGGTGAAATATTCCAAATTGGCACCATCTCACCTAAAATCAGCACCGATGCAGCAGGGTGCATGGCAGTGGCTGAGCAGGCAGCTGCAGGAACAGGTAGGCAGTGGCAGAAGTGGCGGCGGCAGCAGAGCAAGCAGCATTTTCAATTTCGCCTCGAGTGGTGGAAAAGGATGCGTATGTATATAACCATCCAGGCAGTGTGAGCAGTGTAAATTGTTGTAAGTTGCTGCCGTCTTTACAGAAGGAGATAGGGGGCAGCGCTTGGTGCCAAGGCTGCAAATCTTATGTGCCTTTAAATAGGAATCAGTCCCACGAAATACTGTGGATTGTATCCAGTGGTGGCTTTGCCTTAATGCAAATAACTTCCGCTTTTGCAACTTGGGGTGGTTCTGTTTTTCCTTACCTGACTCCTTCTAACCAGAGCCATTAAGCAGGGTAAGGCCACTGTCTCGGGTGGCAGAAACTCCCCAAGGTGGCATCCCTGCAGATATCCTGCCTGCTCCTGCCAGCAGCAGGAAGTGGAACCACCATAGGTGCATCTATTTTGAAAGAATCCTCGCCCCGAATGGGTGCAATCTTGCCTGAAATGTGTGCCCATGCTGGTGGCACTTCACCAGTCATAGCTGCGGCAGAGTGGCAGCAGAGCAGGTGATGTAAGCAGCTGTGGCGGTAGGTATGGTGGTGGCAGCAGTGGTGGGAGCAGAGGCAGGGGCAACACTTCCCATTTCGTGCTCCTGAGAGTTGTAGGACCCTCCAGAAAAACCATTTTGGACTTGTGAAGACCTTTTAATGTTGTGAGCCAACGTTTCCATAGTTTGCTATGGAAAGATGGCATACAAATAAACAACGGTTCATTTGGATGCTTGTTTTGCTAGCTGATTCAAGTGCCCTGTCCCAATTTACTTTATCAATGGGTGGTCGTCTAGTGGGTCATGGGACCTACTGCTATTTCTTTTTAATAAGACCAGTAGTACCCTGGAGGAAATGTGGGGCTAAACTGAATAATAAATTACGTTAAAAGAACAGCAACAACCATTCAGCCTCCTGCAACCTCGTGGTAGGTGGCCGCTTCTAAGTAGGAATACAGTATTATTATTACAATTTATTTATTTATGCCCTGCCTTTCCCCCTGAAGAGGACTCATTTCTTGAATTCAAAATAGAAGTTCATGTTCTTGGGGGGACCAAATTAGTGGTGGATGGAATACGCACCACACTTTTAAAGCACATTCAAAGCACCACTTCCCAAAAGCACGGGAGCTACAGTTTGTTAAGGGTGCTGGGAACTGCAGTTTTGTGAGCAGGGATAAACTTGTTTCCAGGATTCGTGTGTGCGCTCTCAATGTGCTCTAAAGTTCTGTGCATGCAGGCGCTATTGTGAATAAAACTCACCAGAGAGCTAATTTAAAAATAGACCTAGAACTGAATAGCTCTCATTCTAAAGGATCCTTTTTGATCGTTAAAGGAGCTACTGTAAACGCTCATAAGAGGCAAATAGCACACACGCAACCCGCGTATTTTGCGCTTTTTCGACGCGCACGCAGCTAAAAGAAGACTGATACTTTCGCTCTTCTGACGGTTGAACAACACCCGCTCCTCCCAATCACAGCTCGGAAGCAGGAGTGACGTAGCCAACGGCGAATCACCGGGAGGCTGCTGTTAATTGGCGGGAGGAAGCGGAACTGAGGGCTCGTGAGTCGCAGGGTCTAGCCGGGTGGTTTACAGCGACGGACTCCTTCCCCCACTCTGAGGCGCACGCCGCGCGTGCCGGGAAGCTCTGCTTGGTTTCTTCCTCCGCCAACATGGTGAGCTCGGGAGGGCGATTGGGCTTCGGAAAGAGCGGAGGCGAGGGGGAATGTACACGACTCTTTACCGAGCGCGGTTGTCGCAGCAAAGGCCCGTGCGAGAGAGACAGGCCTGTTCCGGCTCGTTTCCAGTGGCTGCAACCCACGAAAGCTCTGGCCAAAAATAGGTTTTCTGTCCTTTAAGGGGCCCCTGAACTGCTGCGGCCACTGCAGCAGGCCGCGAATGCTGTTGGATTGCAACTGCTACTATCGGGGGGGGGGGGAATTATTGGTGTATATGTGTGTGTGTGTGTGTGTGTATAAACACACATATATATTGATTTTGTTCTGTCTCTATGGGTATAGGGCGGTATACAAATTCATTAAATCATCATCATCATCAGGACTTGAGTCCTACTGTGAATTCAGTGTGACTCATTTCTAAGCAGACGTGCCTGGAAACTACATTGCAAACGGTTAACAACGTTCCGTCCCCCCACCCATTCACACCTGCTTGTGCTTAGTAAGTTAGTAACTGGCTGTGTCCTGTCGATGATGGTTATTTAATGTTTATGGAGAACATTTGTGCCCTGCTCTTCAGTCAAAGAGGCTCCCAGAATGGCTTACGTTGGCCATCAATTGAAACAAGGCAGTCCCTGACTACAGGTTTTACAATCTTAAAACACAGAACACTGTGGAAAAGGGGGTAGGGAGGGAAGGGGGGAAAGAATGGAGGCATGGGTAAATAAGTAAGTACGTAAGAAAGAAAGATGCTACAGCCAATCTGGCTGCCATATATTGTAGAAAAGTACTGCATATAGTAAATGGTTGTCTGTATTATTGCTTGTGTATGAGCACATGTTTAATCACTAGTGGTTATTCACTGCTAGCTAACAGCCAGCCTATATCAGGTGTTTGCAGCATTTGTTCCTAGATAATCTATGGTATTTGGCAAGTTATTGGTAGCATCTGTGCTCAGATGCTACAAGAAAAGGTTATTCTCTGCACTGTATAATTAATATTTTTATTCTCTTGCACAATTATTTTCTGCTAGTTTTAGGGAAGATGAAGAACCTATAGGGGGCAGTGAAGTCTCTCTTTGAGTCCTTGAGATATTTTTAGGAAGTCCTGTCTTAGATTTCAACAGGTTTCCCCCTCAAACTTCCAAGTACATCTTTGTGACCATTCTTCTTTTACATGTTATGTGGAAATGTTTTGTTAACTGAATCATTATATTATTTTGGTAATTAATAAATAATAATATGAACTATAAAAATGAACAATAATAAGCAATACTAATTTTGTAGCACTTTAAAGTACCCAAAGCACTTCACTTGTATTGTGTAATTGTAGTTCCTACAATAATGTTGCATGGTGAGTCAATATAATTATCTCCCATTTTGCAGATGGGGTGGGATTGAGTTTGAGAGTGTCTTGCCTCAGGCCATCTAGTGAGTTTATGACAGAGGTGAGATCCAAATTTCCTGACTTCTGATTTGTAGGTCAGTCTCTTAGTTGCTGCAGTATGGAATAGTGTGGTGATGCTACTCATTCTGTAACCACCCATAGCCTTTACTTGGAAATAAGTCTCATTGATGTTATGTTCATTGATCTTTTTTGAGTAAATATGCTCAGTGCTTCAGTCTAAGACTAAAATTCTATCCATTAAACTTAGTGAGATTTCTGCAAAACATATTATTGGGCAGCATAAGTGCATGAATAACTGCTTTTGAATACTTTTCATCATCACAAGAAATTCAGAAGAGGAGGTGAAATGTTTTGGCTTCATATGGAAAAATATAAAATCTGATTTGAAATGCTTCAGAGAAAATTAAGGCTGTAGTCCTGTGCCTGTTTACCTGGAAGTAAGCCCCATTGAACTCAGTAGGGCATACTATTGAAAAGAGATGCATAGCATTACATTGTGCAATACTTCTATTTTTGATTGTCACCCTCTTCAAAAATGTCCCCAGTAATACTGTACTGAATACAAAATGAAAAACACACCATCTGCGCAACCTATTATCATAATTTGCTGCAGAGGAAACACATTTTTATTTTAGTTCTGGATGTCCCCCAACTGTGTGAGTTGGCTGGCAGTAAAATAAAAAATGTGATGGAACACTATGTTTGGAAAATGATTACCCCCTTCTTAAACTAAGCCTGCCAAGGTGGAAATGTGCTTTTCATTACACAAGACTCTGGGAAAGTTTGTTGTACATAGAATAATAGTGTGATTTAGAACTCTTGGTGATTGACACAGAATATAAGGGAGAAAGCACGAAGGGCTGTTTACTCAAACCTTTAATTTTGAATTGAGTTTGGAAGATAATAGGGAGATTGTGTCAAAGAATACACTTGAGGTTAAATTATATTGGAGCCATCCTACATAATCAACAGAACAATCCTTGTGGAAAGACAGCATATAGGTAGAAGGGTCCAAGTGTAGCCTTCTCCAAGATATTCGGGTTTTATATGTGTTGACATTCAGTTATACAACCCCCACCTACACATCCAGTTTGATAGCTGAATATGAGTGTATTGTAATGTTTCTGACTTTAAAAATCGCTACCGGATAATGCAGCCTTTATGGTACCCTTCTGCGGTATGAATACATAAAATGTTGCTATTCCAATTCTCATAATGCACCTTAGGAAAATACACCCTTTAACCAAAATCGTGCCTGATTTTACAGAAATACATTTAAATAGAACAATTAAGCAACTGTTACATTTGTTAATGAAGTTGCTAATATAGGGTGTGCAGTTTTGTCTCTGGCTTTCTTCTCTTTTCATACCAAGAATGTTGTTGAATTCCCATCATCTCTGACTCAGCCATGTTAGCTAGGAATGATGGGAGCTGAAGTTCAACAACATCTGGAAGGCTACTGGTTGCCTCTCCCTGCAGGAGACAAATACAAGATATACTTTACTATAAATCCAGAAATAAACTTTATTTTGATGTTTGTAATTTCTTTGTAGCCCATTCAGTGTATTTTTTCTTTCTTCATAGTGGTAGGTTTTCATTCTATTCTGGCTACTCATCTTTATCTCTCTTTTTAGGGGGAAAAACTTTTTAGCAATTCAATATTTTTCATCTTTTTTTAGTTATAGCCCCTTCTATTCTAGAGTAGCTGGCAGGATAACAGTATGCTGAATTTGCTTTGCCCACTGTATTTGTGGATAGACACCAAGACTTCACGTGCTGTTTTTATTGTCACCAGTGTACTGAGGAAAACTGAGGGAGAGGGAAATGGGTCCTGGAAGTTATACAGAATTTTCATATGTACTAGACATGCAGTTTTCATTGGTTCTCTGCAACAAAAAGTATATTTTATCTATTCTTAATCTTCTGACAATCAATTTCACAGAGTGACCCCCAAGTTCTAGTCTTAAGGAAGAGGGAGGGGAAAAAAATCTCAGTTTTCTCTACAACAGGTGACTCTGGCTCACAGGCTAAATTTGGCAGTGTGATAGTTTTCCACAAACCATGCCCACCTGCCCTACTTCTGATTTCATAAGTAATCTTAGCTGTGGGCAGGTAAAGACATGGCTGGATCACCTGTGCAACAGAGCAGCTAGCCCCAGCTAGCTGTCACATATGGTATATGAGTAATAGGGGAAGTTTCCCACCTTGTTCTATTCTACCCATAATTGTGTACACCTTGTCGATGTCTCTATTTGGTCATCTTTTTCTTCCCTCTAAAAAGCTCAAACACCATAGCCTTTCTTTTGTGTGGAATGCATCTACTCTTGGATTCTTTTGATTATCCTAGTATGTACCTTTTTCATCTCTCTCTCTCTCTCTCTCTCTCTCTCTCTCTCTCCCCCCCCCTTGGTGATTAGAATACCATTCACCTGCTAGACACTATGCAGATAGTAAGGCCACCAGTGCATCTCATTGCTGTTTCCTGGTTCACAGCTAAGAGTCCTGGGATTCAGAAAGCTGATGTACTATAAGTGTTCGTGGAGTTGGAGGACAACAACACATTTAATGCAGATGTAAAAACTGAACATCCATAGTGGTTGTTTGAGATTAATTACCAAGTGCCTTATATAGATCCTGTTCATAATTCTCCCCTTGGTTGTTTTTAGTGCTCCTTCTAATATTTGTTAGTATGTTCTCATTATTGTAAACCTAGTTTTGGCATCAATCCTACAAACTGAATAACACTGTCACCAAGACACATCAAGGGCACTGGATGTATTGATTATTATCACTAACATATCAAGAGGTAGACTGCAACAGGAGCTGTGTAGCCAGTAGCACCCCCACAATCCCATTGCACATACCAGCCAGGGTGAAATTTGCTGGGGGTGGGGAGGGAAGAAAAACTGGCCCTTCACTGTTCCCAGGCTGGTACAGCAAAGGCCTAGATCAAGTCCATTGCTGCCACGTGATGACAGCAGTGCTCAGGATCCAGTCTGTTAGCAGTGGGGTGTCGGGAATAAGTCTTATCAGCTGTGCATTTAGAAATTATTATTGGTATGTAAATTTGCTTTATTGTTTTAGCTGGGTGTGTTTGTATTTCATCAATATGTAGTTAAATACATTGAGTCTATTAAAATCTCTCATTTTAAACCCTTACTTTGGTAAATAGAATGTTTTAAGTGACATAATCTGTCTTGAATTTAAGGTTTGACTGTTTATTTTTCATCAGGTCCTGCTGCTTCTGAGCTGCCTTTCACCCGCATGCAATAACTCCCAAGAAGCATTTGAAGGAAAATACTTCTCAAAATTCTTACTGTGTCTTTCTTCTGATTCTTTTTTTCAGCCTAAAGCAGCAAAGGGCAAAAGGGGAGCACAGGAGAAGAAAGTCATCCATCCCTACAGCAGAAAAGCTGCTCAGCTTACAAAAGAAGCACACAAACAAGAAAGAAAGGAAAAGTGAGTCCCTTTGTACTCTTCAGAGGCAGGGAAGAGAAATACTGTCCTGCTGGGTTCTTCAGAGATTTTTCTTGCCCTAGAAATGTCAAGAAATAACTGAGTTTGCAAAGCTTCTCTTAAAGTGGGTTAACAATAAGATGAATTTACAGGTAGATATCTCCCTGACAGCCAATTACCACTAAGGCCATAAACACTTTCGCCTGTGATCTCACAGGATTGCTGACACATTAGAGGCTGTGATGGAAAACATCAAGCTACTGAAAGGCCTTCCTCTCAACCTGTTGCATCTTGACCATGCAACCACTGCACAAATATTCTTCAGCATAACTGTTTTCTGATGTCTGCATCAACGAAAGCGACTGTCAGAAGATCTTGCCATTTCTCATGATTCAGTTTTATAACGCTTGACATTTCTCATGTGGTTTTCGAAGGAACAGAATTGTAGAGTTGGAAGGGACCTTGACGGTCATCTAGTTCAAGCCCTTGCGATGCAGGGATCTTTTTGCCCCCTTTTGCTGTAGGTCAGGGGATTTTCAGGAGTGGCTTCGGATACAGGGTAGGCAAATACAGTTGGAGTGGAGAATTGGGAGACATTGGACAGGTGGTGTAGACGTTCACTTGATCCTGCTCCAGAAAAGCAGTGCTTTCTTGGCTTGCACATTCTTGACTTACCTGTGTGCATGTATGTGAAAGGGGTGGGGGAAGTGAGAGGTTGCATTTTTCAGGGAGCGAGTGCTGTGAAGGAGCATCTGCTAAAGGTCTGCAAATGCAGATTGACTGAGCTTCTACATATTACCTGCTCTGGGTGAAATGCTCTCACTAGATCCCAGGAAAGGAGGTAGAAGAGGAGAAGCTAGTACAACAGTCAAAGTCAGCAGTACCAGAGACAATGACAGTGGCTTTTCTCCTGTTTTACAGCTGTATGGATCAGGGTTACAGCCCATGAAAGTCTGGTATATGTGTGAGAGGGGGGTGGGAAGGGTGATGGTACACAGAGAAGAAGGTATAAGGAACCCATTTGCACTACTTCATAATAATCTTTAACATTTTGTGACCTTAAAAAAGCACACTTTTCTGTAACATAGTGTCAGAGCTGCCTCCAGGTCCCAGCTCACAGAGGACCAACGCTAGCCGGTAGTAATGTACAAAAGTCTTTATTGAAGTTCAGTTTCCATTTACAAGCTGCAGCGTGCAGCTCTACGTCTAGAAGCTAGATCGGCGAAGCTCCGTCTGAGTCTCCACCCCCTGTACACCAGTTTAAGACTCTCGCCTTACTCCACCTCTTCCGTCGCTCCTTTCTCCTCTGGGTCCTTCTGCCCCCCGGGGTCTCCTCCTTCCTGGACTCCTCTGATGCTGACCCCCCTGACTCCTGTCCCTCCTTTCGGCGGGCTTTAGGACCTGGCTCCCTATCCGGGCTACCCACTGTGCCGCTCGCCTGTACATTTGAACTTGGCGCGCGCGCCCAGCTTCCAACCTTCCTCTTGCCCGTTTCCTCGCTCTCCGATGGAGGCGTGGCCAATCCTGACTCATCTCCTCCCGCTGGCAGTGCGCAGCCTGATCCCGATACCTGGGACTCCTCCCCCCTACTGCGCTCTGGTGGGGAAGCTGGTCCTGATTTCCAACTGCTGCTCTCTGAGTCCCCTCTGGCCCCTTCTTCCTGGGGTGTCCCCCTAGGCACCCCCCTTGCTCTGACCATGGGAGCCCCTTTCTGTGAGTCTTCCGATTCGCTGGAAAGACTCAGAGACCTCGGACCACTGTCATCGCTTACGTTTCCTTCGGATTCCTCCCCCTCGCTCTCCATTTCCTCCCTTTCCTGTGCTTCTGCTCCTGAGCCCCTGACACATAGTTTTAATATACAGGCGGACTCTTAGAATAGCATCTATATTGCCAGTGAATCATGCATCATGCACATATTTTAAAGTGCCAGGACATTCCTGTATTTCACAAGAAGTAATATGTCAACTGAGATTCTAACTGTATTTATATCCTAGAAATATACGCCTTCATGTTGACATGCAGAGCTTTTTACATATAGGATGCTCTTTCAAAGGTGTTCACCTTGTCTTCCCGAGTAATGATGTTTTGCTTCCGTTGACTATTATATGGCAAAGTATTTATGGCATTTGTAGGCGTGTAATGCTATTTCTATTGTAAATATATGTTGCTCACCTATTGAAATAAAAGATTATAAAAGAGCAAAAATACTTCAAGGGAAAATATTGAACTGACAGAAGAGGACTTTCTGGAGACTCTAGCAAATGATGCATAATTTTTCTTCCTTTCTCACCCCCAATATTTACTTCATTCCTCATCTACTTACAGCTATGCCTCAGCTCAAGAACTCCCACTAGCAGCTTCTCTGAAGATCTGCCACAATCTGAATTTGTGGAATAGCAATGCTAGTAAACTTAGTCATAGTATGGATGACTAACTTTATTTTTATAACTGCATTCAGGCATGGCCTTGCCTGTATCAGCTATTACAAGAGAAAATAGAGCTGGGTATCATCAGTATACTGATCCTAATCTCCTGTTAACTGCCCCCAGTGGTTTCATATAGATTTTGAATAGCATTGGGGACAGATTTGTGCCCTATGGCATCCCGCAGGGGGCTGAGCCACAGTGACCCAATAATGCTCTTTGGTACTGACCCCATAAGCAGGAGTCAAACCACTGTAAAACTCTGCCTCCTTCTCATGAACGTGAGAAATTTAATCTTACCATTCTGTCTTCCACCCCGCTATGTGTGTGTTTGTGTATGTGAGAGAGATAAGTTCTTTATATAGGGAATTATTAAACTGGAGCTATCCTTTTGCAGGTTGAAAAATGAAAAGGCTTATCGTCTCAGCGTTGTGGGTGAGTGTGAAAAACTATTTTATTTTTAGGCTCCAAGTTCAGCAGAATTAAGTTTTGTAGCATGCCTTAAGCCTTTAAGCCTTTCTGGAAAAAAGGCAGCCTACATAAGGCAACATGCTCTATACCTTTAGAATGACAATGCTCTCAGCTTGGCTTCATGAAAGCTGGTGAAGTCACTGCTACTGGGATACTTGGTTCCTTTGATGTCTGTTCTTTGAAGCACTTGCAGACATTTCTATTACTGCTTCCTTGTGGAGCTGCAGTGGGCATTTTGGCATCCTTCAGAATAGAATTGCAAATAGAATTTGGCCACATGTGGCTAGCTAAAGGTATCAGCTTTTTGCTTTGGATTTAAAGTGTGCATCTTGGGAACTGTGTTGTGTGATTTTTTTAAAAACAAACAAACACCAGTGTTTCTAAAGTTCTGATTTGCCATTACAGTGGTGCCTCGCAAGACGAAATTAATTCGTTCCGCAAGTTCTTTCGTCTTGCGAGTTTTTCGTCTTGCGAAGCACGGTTTTCCATAGGAATGCATTGAAAATCAATCAATGCGTTCCTATGGAAACCGCCTTCAGACCAGGTCCGGGGACAGTCTGTCCCCGACCTCTTCTGAAGGCTGGGGGGGGGGGGCGGACAAGGGCTTTTCTTCCCACCCCCAGCATTTTAAAAAAACCCCTCCGCTGTCCCGGGGTTTTTTAAAATGCTGGCGGGCGGCAGCGAAACCTTCGCTGACGCCCGCCAGCATTCTAAAAAACCCTGGGACATTCTCCGCTGTCCCGGGGCGATTTAAAAGCCCCCGGGAAGGCAGGCAGGGGGGACAAAGACTTTTGCCCCCCACCAGCCTTCAGAAGAGGTCCAGGACCTCTTCTGAAGGCGGACGGGGGGCAAAAGTCTTTGCTCCCCCCCCCCCCCGCCTGCCTTCAAAAGCCGTCGGGGAGAGCGGAGAATCGCAGCGCTCCCGGGAAGGCAGGCAGGGGGGAGCAAAGACTTTTGTCCAGGACCTCTTCTGAAGGCCGGCGGGGGGCAAAAGTCTTTGCTCCCGCGCCTGCCTTCAAAAGCCGTCCGGGATAGCGGGAAGCGCTTCCCTGCTATCCCGGACCGCTTTTAAAATGCTGGCGGTGGGGAGCAAAGCCTTTCGGCCCCCGCCGGCCTTCCTGGACCTCTTCTGAAGGCCGGAGGGGGGGGAAAGGCTTTGCTCCCCACCGCCAGCATTTAAAAGAGGTCCCCGGAGATTTCCCTATGGGCTTTCTTCTTGCGAAGCAAGCCCATAGGGAAAATCGTCTAGCGAAGCGACGCAAAAACCGAAAAACCCTTTCGTCTTGTGGGTTTTTCGTCTTGCGAGGCATTCGTCTTGCGGGGCACCACTGTACTCACATTTAGTGCATCTAAACTTTTTTGCCTTTTACAAGCAAGTGGACTAACTTTGTTTTCTGCATCACATTGCCAAGATGCTTAACTAGCAAATACCTTGCCTGACTCCTCTTTCTTCTCCTTCAGTGAGGGAATGGGAAAAGGTTGCAGCTCAGTGCTTGAACATACGTTTTACATGCAGAAGGTTCCAAGTTCCTTCCTTCCCCACAAAGGATTTGGGTAGAAGGGTAGGGAAGAACCTCCTTCGACATAGGAAGAGTTATGGCATATCCTGGCAAGCAGTGTTAGGCTGGCTGGACTAAATTGTCTGATGGTGAGGCAGTTTTATCTGTTCACTGTTAGTATTAACAATAGACACGGCTCCTGCATATTGAAGTTTTAGTTAGGAACATCACTGTCACATTTGTGCTCATACTTTTTTTCAATCAAGACAAGGAACTCAACTGGAGTCACACAATCAGGTGGCACAAATATCTTCAATGAGCTGATTTTTTTTTTTTAAAAAAAGTTACAGCTACTACTAAAAATCCCTCTGGGTGTATCCATTTATATTGTCACATGTTATGTTACTTTATGCAGCTGGTCTGTTTGAGAATGTTTAAGAGCAGTTGCTTAGAGAAAAGTAAGCAGCAGGACAGATGTGTGAACTGACTCCATGTGTAAAGTGTCTGAACTCATATGCGTCTTTTCCTGTAATATATGTTGCACGTACAGTGGTACCTCAGGTTAAGTACTTAATTCGTTCTGGAGGTCTGTACTTAACCTGAAACTGTTCTTAACCTGAAGCACCGCTTTAGCTAATGGGGCCTCCTGCTACCGCCGGAGCACGATTTCTGTTCTCATCCTGAAGCAAAGTGCTTAACCTGAAGCACTATTTCTGGGTTAGCAGAGTCTGTAACCTGAAGCGTATGTAACCCGAGGTACCACTGTACCTTCTTTGCATTTGGGGGTTTATAGCAGATACCCTTGAGCTGAATTAAAGACTGTCCTTGACAGATAAAATAAGTGACAAAAGATTGCCATAACCCATCATGCCTCTTGGGCATTCTTCTGACTTCTAGGACATGCATGGCTCTTGACCACCTTTTGTCTTCTAACAGCCACTTCATGGGAGTTGGCAGCAGGGGCCTGTCCGGGAGCCGAGACTTCATTCTTAGATCCCATACAACTCTGTGGAACAAGTTCTCATCATTTAGCTAACTGCCCCTTAAAATATTTATCTCTTATTTGTTCCAGAAACAGTGAGAGGCTTTTACTTCACCTGTGTTATACAACAGGCATAGTAAGCTCTTGAACACTTTTTTTTTCTTATAGGGGAAAAATTGCTTTGGTTCCAAAGTCACCTTGATCCCGACAAAGTGGAGTACACAAAAAAAGAAGCCTGTGAACTAACAGAAAAGTAAGTTTGCAGCACACAAGGAAACAGAAGGCCTGTTTTGGTGGATGCAAGAGTGATGAGGTGCCTTCTCCCAGCTGGTGTTTAAATGCATGGGATGCCTTTCCTTTGCCATTATTTTCCCCTTGATGTTCACCAACTCTGTCTTATTTCAACATTTTATGTGCGCTCAGTTTTCACGACTTTGTAGAAGACTTAAGTATTACATGGCTAAAAAAGTAACTGTAATAATTAGTAATGTTCCAGAATCATTTTATTTCAGTTGCACAGAATTATTTTGCACCTATTTACAAGTATCTGTGAAATACTTGACCTCGTTTTTTATTTAAGTTGTTTAAAGCCAGGAGATAGGGAAAGTAAGTGAAAGCAACATAAGCAATCTAGTACTTAATGAATTGATGTTATAATCCATATGGTTGGTGAAAATGTGTTCAAAAGAGGTGACACAGGTCTATTTTCTCCTTCCGAAAGCTGCTTACTGGGTGGGGTGGAGGAGCTGGGACAATTTCCCAGCTAGAGGGTCTCAATTGCTTATCAAGAGGAAGAGGTGAGAAGACAGCAACCTTGCTCTTCCTACAGCAGGCTTTAGTGTGAGTGTGTATGGTACTATCCTGGAAGCATGAATAGCCCTATACTCTCCAATTTTATTTCTACCTTCTGCGAAGCTAGCATAGTGGCTTCACCCTGCCACTTTGTTCCCTTCATAGCTTTCTCCTGCTCTGTCATGTGAAATCATGGGTGGGGAATGCTTTTCAGATGGAGGGCGTCACTACATGGCAGCTATGAGTGGAGCCAAAAGTGGATGGGGCAACCCCAAGTCTCTCACATAGCACACATTCATTCATTCATATTCTCACACACAAACACCCACACCACGCTGCTCTTGTTCCTCCACTCCTTTCCTTTGCAGCAATGACACCTGAAGAAGCCTCCCTTTGGAGCCAGTGTAAGTCCTTTAAAAAATCTTAATTGCTTCATCAGGGATTTCCAGAGGGAGGGTGATCTCAGATATACTGTCTGCAACCCCTTCTGCCACCCCACCCCCAAGCAGTTAACACTTCAGTGCCAGTGGAAGGCATTTTTCAAGCCTAATTGCTGCATGGAGTTGGAGCTAGGAGCAGAAGGCCCTGTGGGCTGTATCTGTCCTACAGGCCAGAGGTTCTTCACTCTTGTGATGCATATAGATCATAGGTATAGACCAGTGTTTCCCAAACTTGGGTCTCCAGCTGTTTTTGGACTACAAGTCCCATCATCCCTGACCACTAGTCCTGCTCGCTAGGAATGATGGGAGTTGTAATTCTAAAAGAGCTGGAGACCCAAGTTTGGGAAACTCTGGTATAGACAGTGACTTGTTGTTGTTAAAAAGGTGCCAGTACTTAAGACCTCTGTTAGAGCTGGTTCTTGTGGGCTTTGTAGAGCAACTGCAAGGGTGTAATGTTTGAAGGATGAAAACCTTTCCCCACATTGACATTTTTACTGTGATACAGTTATTTGCAGCGTTTCAGCGATGAGTTGGAGCAGATTGAACTGCGTAACAGTATTAAAGGACGGCAGGGCAGACAGCACAGTTCCAGAGAAACAGCCATCAAACAGACTATGGAACGTGAAAGACAGATGTATGAAGGATATGGGCTAGGTATGACTGCGTTACTGCCTTGCCATGCTACTGAATCTGTTATGAATAATTTCTTGCAGGCAAATCAGAACTCTATACAGGGCAGTAGTTCACTGGATTTCTGCTTTTGGACATAACCCCTTCCATAACCTGAACAGTTTCCTTAGCATTATTTTCCTTTAATTTACTGTGTGACACCCTCCCCTCCCCAGTGCAGTTGTATCTCACATGGCCTTCACAATAGTGGGTTAGAATCTCCATGGGAGGAAGCTGGTGAGTAGATATTTGAGTTGCTTGGGAATCCTAGGAATCAAAAAAAGGCAGTGCAGTTTTGAGAGGGTTAGTCTGCCATCTTGATTAAAAACGACATCCATTTGTATCTAAACGTAGATGAAAACCTGCCTTTGATCTCAGGACCCACTGTGCAAAATTTGGTTACAATATCTTAAGGTTTCCAAATGCAGAGTAAACAGACAGACACAAGACAGGCAACTCTGTATTATTCAAGAAGCAGAAGGAAAACTCATTTTAAAGGTTGCATGTTGTATACAAGCTAAAAATACACCTCAGCAATATTCAGAAAGTGTGATTTGTTGGTGACCCTTTCCTTGTTACAGGTAACCTCCAATAATTCATTCCTTGTTAATGCTCCTCCTGTGGATGTTGGCACAATGTCTGTACCGAGCTTCAATTTAAGGAAAATTGTTGCAGCAGATAGTGTAATTAGAACCTGCAGTCTAAAATCAAGAAGTCATTTAGACCATGTAGCGTAACTTAGTTTTAAAACCTTTGGCATCTCCAGGAAGTCTCCCCCCACCCTGCAGTTTCCTTTCTCTTAATGAGAGAGAATTTATGTAGGCTTGATTTAATTAATTCTTTTCTTGCTGAAGATAAAGTTTCTCATCCCTTTTCGGAAGAGAAAAATACGACTGTCTGGACTTGTATAAGCAGCAAAATAGGAAAGCTTATGTGTCCTTCCAAGATTTGTAGGTGTTAAGCAATGAGTAAACTGTCTCACTTTATGTTGTCATGATGCGTGGTGGCGCACTGCCCTCCTAACCACGCCCTGGAGCCAGTTTGGGGCATGGCAGTGAGGGCAGGGAAATCACAAGATTGGTGGCAAGACTTGCAAGTGCCCACACATCTGTTCCTGTCGCTACTGCCATCAACCTGGTACTCCTCTGCCATGCACTCTGGCTTCTGTCACAGGGTTCCATTGTGCCAGAAGCAGTTTACTCATGTTGGCCACATGACCTGTGTTGGCCACATGACCCTCATGTTGGCCACATGACAAGCTGCCTGCAGACAAACGCCAGCTCCCTCGGCCTGAAGCGAGATGAGCGCTGCACCCCATAGTCGCCTTTGATTGGACTTAGCAGTCTGGGGGTCCTTTACCTTTTACTCCTCTGCTCTTGCTGTCACACCCCATCCTGGTCCTGGTGAACAGTAGCACTACTGCAGTTGAGAGTGTGGTGTGATGGCAGCTCACATAACACAAGTGTTTGTTCAGCAAGCTGCATATGTTTTTTTAAAAATAGTACAGTAACAAACTGGGCTGTCCAGGCAAATGAGCAGGTGTTGCCTAAAGATCAGAGGCTTTCTGGCAATTGGAGACAGGGGTTTCCAAAGAGATTCTGTGACCTTCCCTGAGTTTCTATACCTGCCTTAATATATCAAACCCCCAAACACGTGGTTGATGTTACTTTCCATGCATCATTCTTTTCACTTTCCTTTGCTGTGCTGTGTCATTGGCTGAAGGCAAAACGGAATTAGGAGGTTTTACTGAAAATTTTATCTTCCCCCTTCCTGTTCCCATCAGTATGGTACATGAGCAGTTTGGGCTTTCAAGCACTCTGTTCTTGGCTGTTAATAGCTCCATTTTGGGGAACTGCATGCTGATGTCAGTAATCTGCAAAATAAATCCAAAATCTTACACCCCTGACACACACAATGGCTGTATGAATCAACTACTAGACAATGGACAGTTTAGTGTTAATTCAGTCAGAGCATTGCAATATATATTTAGTGTCAAAGCGTCCATCAGAATAATCTCATGCAGCAGTCAAATTGGGAACTGCATGCTTTAATGCTCTCAGTGTCAAGAGTGTTCGTTCTGCACCGATAATTTTTTTCTGCTCTACCTTTCTCACGATCACCTATGTTGAATGAGCAATTTGCTAGTATTACTACCCTGCTCTGCCCCAATCGGCTCCCTAAAATTGCAAGGCGGCTGTGACACCTGCTTGTTATGGGTCTTACTTCAGTGGATTCTCAAATGAGCTAATTCTATTTGACAAAGAAATATACTTCTCTGATTAGGAGTGGTTTGATTAAAAGCTTTAAATCAACTAAAATGGTGTCCCTGATTGGGCATCAGATTTTTCAAAACATATTTTTAAACACAAGTGTTTCTAGAAACTCCATACGGCAAGCACCACCTTGAAGCATTCTCCCTTGTGTCAAACACAGGAGATATGCTTCTTCTAAGACTATGTTTGCTGTAATACTTGTTTCATCCAAAATGAAGGGGGGGGGGAGTATTCTTGCTTCAGAAATGTTTATTAATTATATACAAATTTAATCAGCCAGCTAACACTCCTATGCAAATTTAATCAGTCAACTGACACTCATATCATATGATCAATTTAAAGTGTCTTCAATTGAATTGCAGCCCTGCTTTTAATGGTAGCTTTCTTTAAACAATTTGTTTTTTCTCTTTGTTAGGGCCATGACCTTGAGACATCTAAAGCAGCTACCATTTCATTTCAGTGCAGCTTTCCCCAACCAGGTGTTCTCCAAATTGTGGGTAGGGGGCTGACTGGGACCAAGAGGAGTTGTAGCTGAAAACATCTGGAGTTGCTATGATTTTGACCTTTCTAAGTAGTATAATCAGTAGAAAAATGATGAGAATTCAAGTAGATGAAGTGCACTATCTGGCAAGGTTTTCTTTTGTTTCAGAATCTCTGAGCACAGATGTTATATAATCTACGGTGTTGTGCATTTGGAGATACTGTAAGATTTAGTATGTGACCAGTAATATAACCACAGCTGTAAACTGTTGGACAAAGGAATCAGAAGTGAGGTATTATCATTATCACCACTGATACATGCACAAAGATCATTGAGGTTTAGCCAAATTCAAAAAGCTCTCAAAAGAAGCACCCTCCCCTGATGTACAGTAGTACTTAACAGGTTGGTGCTAAAGATGCTTTCCCTAATAATTATTTATTTCATAGTAGACAGAATTCTTGGCAAGAGTCCAGTAGTTGTTTTTTGTTTTTTGAAGGTGGAGAGTGTGGAAATTCTCACTTTCTTCTAGGTACTATCAGAAGCAGAAGTAGAGGGTCCTTCAGCTAGCTTTTTAAAGTGTCTCAAATCAAAATTTCTATTTAGAAATGGTTGGATGATCTTGGTTTTTATTCTGTTTCCAACAGAGATCCCGGACATTGTGAACTCTAAGCACCTTAAAACATTCAGGTGAGTTGTTTTCTTATTTAAACTCACTCATGCTGTAGCAGTTCTGGGGGGGGGGGATGTCAGTATGGGGCAGTCTGCATGTCAGAACAAAGTTTGGTCACTCCCAAGTCCTTAATTTAAGGCGGACCACCTTAAATTCACTGGTAGAAATGTTTGATTAGCAGTGGTTTCCATGGTCTAAACTACTGTCATTTCCCCTCCTTTCCCTACTTCACAGTACCTGGGATGGTGATTTGCAGAAGCTACCAAACATTAAAATGAGGAAGATATCCAGTAAAGATGCTCTTAGCAGTTTAACTAAGAAGGCAACAATTGAAGCTGAGATGGACTTGGATGCAGCAAAGGATACAGAGAAACAAATGCTTGCTGGTATGGGAAATGACAGTTGAAGCAAATTGCCAAGCTGCTATTTTAATGTTCAGTTAGAGCTAGACTAAATTACATTTTGAGTGTAAATGTGGCAGGACCCAGCTATCTTGACTATGACCAGCACTGTAATTTAGCCTTCAATTCATGATGTAATAAGATGATGTTGCATCATTGTCTTTTGAAAAACATTAAAATATTTTAAGTTCATAGACGTAGCAACTAGATGCGGGGTACTTTGACCATGCTGAATTTATTTAAAGCAGCAGGAGAAGGGAAGGGTGAAAAAGCTACTCCTTTTGACAGGTTCTTCCCAGCTGGTTTTTTCCTGGAGTGTAAGGAGTGGTTTCCTTTCAGACCTGAGCTCAGCAGTCATTAAACCTGCTGGGGTATATCAAGCTGGGAAGTAAAATAGAGACAAGGAGGCAATTTCAGTCCCCTTACTCCTGCCTGCTCACACTCTGATTTAGCTACATTCCTCCTTGCTTGAATTTGGTGGCAACCTGACTCCTAAAAGGGGTTCTGCTGCCATAATGTCTATTTTGGCCCAAATGGATCCATTTTTATCATGTGCTTTCAGGGTGTTGCTCAGTAAGTTTAGGGCAGGGATGGCTAATCTGTGGCTGTCCAAATGTTGTCAGAGTCCAATTCCTGGCATCCCAGTCAGCCATGCTGTCTGGGGCTGTTGGGAGTTGGGGTTCTGCAACATCTGGAGGGGTCAGTGGTTAAGCACTCATGCTTGGGCTAGGAGGAGGATGTTAACATGGTGCGTTCTTGAAAACTGGTGTCTCCTTGCCACCCTACCTCCCTTCTTCCTGGCTAAGACTGTTATATAAAATTGTCACCGTGTAGTGGCAGCTTTCAGGTTTTACCAGTGCAGAATTTGTGGGTGCCAGTACCTCCTGCAGTGCCCTCAAAAATCCAGAGTGTATGACCACTTGGCCCTCTTGCTCAGTGCCTGTTTGCGCTGGCTTGGCCTGTTGTGCACTGAAATGTTCTTTTCTCCATAGGTGGTGCATGGTGGGATGTCTCTTACCATTTTGTGGCCTTGTTATCTTTTTCTGCTCTTTAGATCTTGCAGCCTTATTGTGTTGTGCCACATACACCCCTCTGCCCCAAGTTGCCGCATCATTTTCTCAAAATTGGAAATGCATCCATTGGCTCGGAAAGGTTGGCAATCCATATTATCAACATATACGATCGCACTTTAAAAGCAAATGACTTACAAGTAACCCCTAGAGGCATCTGTTTAATACAAATACAAATTTGTTCCACAACAATTAGTAGTTTATATTAAGTTTCTTTCCCATCCCAAATACCTTTTTAATACACAAGTCACCCACAAAAGCATCTAAGCTCTTTTGCAAAAGAGAACTGGGTAAAACAAGTAACAAAACTTTTGGGTCTCAACAATATACACAGTAAAATATTTGCATCGTAGATTGCATTGCAGTGCAAGTTTCAAAATTTGACTGCTAATTTTGGTGGTGGAGTTGTGTACTGATGTACACATTTTAGAACCAAACTATTGACTGCTTTCCAGCTGTGGCAATAGCACCAGTAGGCTGCTTAGTTATGCTTGTAAAGCTAATAGAACAATCCATAGGGGAACGCCCCTGATAGCCCCATACAGAGTTGATGAAGACAATTAATTTGGCATTTAACACTACCTCATTGTTAACATTTCACCATCTTTGTTTTCTAAGGGTAACCTTATTCCACCATGTAAACATTTTCTTTGATACAACTTCTGATATCTCTAATGGTCATCTATTAACTGGCACTAGAAAAGACAGATAACAACTATAGTCTGTGTGTGACAACTGGCATCTCCATTTCATGAAAAAAAGTGGTAACTATTCCTTCATAGCTGCTTCAGCCAGCTGCATTGAATTTCAGAAGCATCATCTTAAAAAGGAAAGGTCTTGCTTCTAAGCAATGGAACACATGGTCCTCCTGGTGATAAAAAAACTATTTCTGCCGTATGCATTGTGATTTATAGTCATGCCCGTCTCCATGAATCCAATGCTTGATTGCTATGCCATTGGGAGAAATAATCAGTTGGCCTTCTTTTAATGTGCTAAATGCATGGGGACCTGAAGATGAAACATTGATGATTTGGTTGCATTTTAGTGGAATTCGGTAAGCAATTTATATTGTGCCCTGTCCAGTATGGTGCGATGTGCTGCAGCTGCCTTATCTTTTAAAGTATTTATATCACAGTAGTCAGCTGTTTATGCAAAGCAATGGTACATCATTATAAATGGCTATAGCTGGGCAGGAAATCACCAGGTTAGCTATCACTTCAGTTTATAGTTAGACTATATCTGGATGTGTGTGTGTCTTTTTCCTAGTGAAATGGTTATGAACCACTCAGTTTGGAATTAATGTTATTCTGATCTTAATTTTGTTCAGTCCCTCCTATGACCTCTATTCAAATACACAGTGTTCTAAACCCCACAAAGAATTTGTGCGGCTCCTTCATCTGACAGTTTAAATGTTAAAATGCATTTCTTCATTTTAGCATTAAAGTCTTCATCGATGGGTTATTTATGCAACTTCTACTCAAGATCCCCATTATCAACTCTTTTTGCTAAACTATTATCTTACATAATCTCATTTTAATGTTTCCAACTAGTGCCATGATTCCAATAAGAGAGGCCTTATTTCAGCTACTGAAATCACTGGGGAAAGGCCCATTAATTTTAAGGAGGCTATGTGCTTTTTGCAATGTCTCAGCTTATCCATCACATACATCTGCTGAGTCTTTTCAGAATCTATGTCTTACTGTGTTTTATAAGTATGAAATGTGAAATGTAGTCCTTTTTAAAAATTACTTAATCCACTGCAGTTTGCCACCATAAGTTCCTCTCATTACTAGTAACACTGTTCTTGTATAACTCACATTACTTGGGCACAACTCACAATACATTCAACAAGCATAAGAGTGGTATAAGGACAGGTGCAGTGCCCTTTCTTTTTAGGACATCCAATCACTTAGTCTGCTGAGGTACATCATTCTGAAATGGTATGCCAAAGTTATTGGCTTTCCCCCCATGCATGTCATCCCTGCTGGGTACAACATGATACTGATATATATCTTCTGCACTTTCTATTTAGTCACACTTCAGTCTTACATTACTATGCTAAAACCACAATAGTAACAACTGAACTACTGAACCATTAATGATTCAGCTTTACTCCTGTATAGAAGGTACCACATACTTTGTCAATTTAGTGGACATCAGAGAGATACTGCCATATGGGTAATGCTGCCTACTTTGACTCTTTCAATACTGTCCTAACAAGTTTCTGAATCTGTTCTATCCTGATCTCTTAAACAAAAGAATAGAATTTAATCTCCCACCCTTTGCATATTTTACACACTAATATGTAAGTACTAAAAACATGTTTTCAAGGTTTCCTGCTGCTCTGTCTGCAATATATCTCTGATTATAGAACATATTACCCTTTAGCAGGATTTTGGAGGTGGCAGGAATATTCTGTCAATTTTAGCTCTTATGAATAAGCAGCAGTCAAATTGCTGCACCAAATGAATATAAAAATGTGAAAGAAAATGATCATTTGTGCATACAAGGGATATTTTCAGCTACCTAGTTTACAAATACTCACATTTTAAACATACGTTTTCAATGGTAACTTTTGGAAAGGATTTCCTTCATATCGCCTTCAAACCATATATGCTGCAGGTCAGCCACATCTTTGTAAAATCATCACATTACGAGGTTCGGGTACTTTGTGCTATGGTGCATATCTGTTTCCATGACTTTAAGGGTAAATGTGAATCATTTTAAAAATTGCCTTGAAGAGAGTGTGTCCAAGATTACGATAATTAGCAAAAAAGACCATAGAAACAAAGAGATGTAAGGGTTTTCTCCTTGTAAACAGAACACTGGTAGTAAATCTGCATATGCAGCTCTTTTCAGCCATAAACAGTGGTACTTGCCATGTTTGTTTGCCTGTTCGAAAGTCATCTCTGATGCGCTTTCTTCTTTGCATTTTCACTATGCTTAGCCACTTCACAATTACATTCCAGAGGTAACGTGTAGCGACTCTTGATCGATTTCCCCATTTGTTCTTCCCTCAGATTTACTTAGTGGTTTTGCTGTTTTAATGTGGCTGAACAGTAGGAAAGCACATTACTTTGTTCTTCAGTAAAGAAAGAGAAACACAGTTTCCATCAAACCGGCATCACATCAGAAACAGTTTCTTCTCCTGATTGTTGAGAGTTTGTACCTGTCTGTGATACTGGCACCACTACGGAGTCTTTGATTTCAGTGTTCTGATTGGAGGAATAATTTTTCTCCTCTAGTTTTTTGGCAGTGTCTGGACAGTTTTGAACAAATATCACTCGATTGTAAGCCTTAAGCCTCCGCCACAATTGAATGTAGACTTTACATTGCACGTACATGAAGACAAGGCCTCCCGTGAACCCAATGGCCACCACAACCAATTTTGTCCAAAATGGCCACTCCAGCACACCTTTCAGAGTTAAAAAGGGGGTGAAAGAGGTAGAGTTAATATTACTGTTTCATTTCCCTGCAAAGTTGCTATTTGCTTCTAAATTGCGCTTAGTGAAACCTCCTGACACATGGAGGCTGCAAAGGCTCCCCCTACCAGCTCAGTTCCTAAGGGTTCCTCGTGTTGAGCAGTGAAGCTCTGAAGTTTTCTTAATATTATGGTTTTAGATATAGGAGGGTTCCCAGTAATGAATTTGCCTGTACTGAACAGAAAGAATAATTATTTGCTCATGCATGCAAGCTAAGCTTTCCTGACATTTATGTGAAAGGGTTCAATTCCATGAGATTAGATGGGGGAGAAGCTCTAGGCTGTCATATCCTGCCTATGGAGTTCCCATAGGAATCTAGTTGGGTACTGTGAATAGGACACTGGATTAAATGGGTCCCTTAGGCCTCTTTAAGTTTTAAACCGGATGTGGAAATCACTTGTTTGGGGGAGGGGGTCACCCCCTGTCAGATATCCACATTTGCAATTGACTTTTAGGACCTTCAAGTCACTACTTTGGGCAGAGCATTTCTTTTTAACATTTATTTACAGAAAATCCTTTTATCCAGGAGATATTTCTCTTGAGTGAGTTAAGATTTGCTAGAAGAGAAATTGTTTCCTGCAGGATATAACTTTTAAAATGCTCTTATGCCGCTGAGATTAAGAATCTTGCCTATTTGAATGCCAAATGTATAATTTGCCACTGCATAATTTAAGCTTGCCGAGGGCAGTTTTACTGGGTGTATGAAAATGTTAAACACATCAGTAAAATATCATTTGAGTTTCATTTATTTTTTGCCTAGCAGGATCTCTTAAGCTTGAAAAATAAAAATAAGGCATGCATATATACATTTTTAAATGGAAAAATGCAATGTTGGAAATTGTATTTCAGAGCAATCTTGGGCACAGTGATACTCAATGTGTTTGTTTCATGTAGATATACTCAGATGCTTGTCTTTAGACTATCATTACACCCAGTGGCTACTTTATGAAATAGCCAGGGCTGCTTTGTAAAGTCAGAACGTCTTCTGAGAATAGATAAATCATGTTAACCATGCCAGCATATGCTTCATTTTAGAAACATAGGAAGGAGCCTCAGACCATTTGTCCATCTTGCTCAGTGTTGTCTACACTGACACTTTGGGGGTTCAGACTGGAGACATTCTCAGCCCTATGTAGAAATGCTGGTCATTGAGCCTGGGTCCACCTGCATGCAGTGCAACCCCATTTTGAATAATTGCTCTGTCAGCAGGGGTGGGGAGCAATGCAGAGCAATCAAACCCCCCTAGATGCTGGAATTCCCAGGAATTCAACAGGTTTTGAAACCTGTTGCCTGGAGCCTAAAGGGCTAGAAACCTGCTTCTTTTATGTAAAAGCCAAAGTTCTCAGAACACTGGAACTAGGGAAGTTGGGTGAATGCTCCCATTTGAACCTGTTGTTTTTGGTTCTGTGCGCTCACTTGCCTTTACAGTTTTGCTCTGTCTCCATTTCTAAAATCATACTACCTATAAGAACATAAAGAAAGAAAATGATAAATACACTCACCATTGTCATTGCCTTGCTTAATTTCCTCAGCGGTCCGATCTATTAGTACATACAGTGACCAAACTACGCAGGTAATAGCAATAATGTGGAATGTGACCGAGCAGACAATCTTCCTCCTCTCACTTGTTGTCATCTGTAGTTTTTCCCACTGCAAATGGCAAACAGAAATGGTTGGGTTTGCAGGAGTTCTTATGTTACTAAACTCTCCCTGCCCCGCTAAAATTAGCAATGAGGATGACTTAATTTTGAAATCCCCTACTTGTTCTCTAAAATACAGGCATTCAGGGCTTCCTTAATTGAAGGGAAATAGCAAAATTAATAAAATAAGCTCAATTTTGGAGAAAACCCATGATGTATTTTATTCAGGCTTATCAAGGAAGGCACCCTCTCATTAGTTTTGTGACGTGCTGAGCAACTGTTTAAAAGTTTCCCTGTTCCATTAAAGACTATAGTAGCAGCTACCAGCAAAATAATATTCTGTATGTGCAGTTTGATTTTGAAGAGAGAATTCTGCCACTACAGGCACTCTTGAAATGGGAAAGTTTATCTCCTTTTAAATTAGTACAGTTTTTATTGGGGCAGAACCAGGCCCATACTGGGCGACTCTGAAGTCTGTTGCATGTATTTAAAATGTCTTCTGGCAGGTATAGAGGCCTAATATACACAAGGAAACTAAATGGCCTCTAAGGAATTCTTGAGTAAGACACTCAACCCTGAATTCCAGTGGAGTTCAGGGTGAATTCAGACATCATGCTAATCACATGGTTGGTTCCTTCTCTGCTTTTAACAAGAAGTAAATATCAACTGAAGGTGTAGGGTCTTATCTGGATCATGCCCATGGTTTGCTCCCATCGTGGTCTTAACCTGGATTGCCTTCCTACCACAGCTGCTATTTAGTAACAAAATAAGAAAGCAAGCGAGGGCCAATCATACAATGAATGCCACATTTACTTTGTCCCTTAGCTATCATAAGGAACGTTGAATTAACCCAATAGTGGGCCTAGAAACTTAAGCAAAAAGCATTTTTCTTCTCTAGATCAAATGTGGCTTTTTATCCTCATGCAAATCATGTTTTCCTCTTTCATAAGTAGATTAAAATGCTGAGCTGTTCAGGCTTTTCATCTTTTGAATCTCGTTAATATTGCTCAAGTGGTGGAGTAATGCAGTGCAACACTGCCACCTTCCTGCTACTTGTAGTACTACATGGCTGAAGTGCATGTTCAAAGCAACATTTTAATATGTGTGCTACATTTCTTCCAAAATGACTCCAAATAGTTGATAAGGCCAGAAGGGAAATAAAAAACAAAACTTGGAGAAAGATGAAGAAATAAGGTGAGTTTTGCATGCCAATGAAATTGCTTTCAGCTTCAAACAGAAGTTGCACACATTGTCATAAGCTGCTCAACTTAAAATTGCTTTTTGCAATATACAGTACTGTGACGTTTCCAGTGCAGTATTGCCACACTAAGTCAGAAATATTTCTATTTCTCTTATTTGTAACAAGTTACATCCTGCCTGTCTTTTAATACTATTTAAAAGAACGCCATCACTGAACAATGATGTGTGCCCCTGCCCCCATGGCAAAAGAAAGGAAACTATGGCTGCTTAAGACAGAAGTGATTACGAGATTTGACACACAAGCAGAAAACGTACATTGCAGTAAGCAGAACCATCTGCCCAAGATGTGTCAGTAAGGTGTTAGAGGTACTGTTAGATTAGAACTCTAGCATCAGATTAGCCACTATGGGAACATCTTTCGGCTGAAGAGCAAAGGATGGGGATATACTTTATCGACCCCAACAGGATACCAAGTCAATTATGCACAGAAGCACAATACATTTATTTGGAGAATTTTTGGGGGAGTGGGCACAGCAGACGCCTTTCTTTAAAAGATGTGCAAGTGAAAGCGATCAAAAATCATAAGAATGACTTACACTTTCTTCATGCTCACTGCTACTAGTTCAAACTTGGAAAGAAAAATCAACTTAATGATGCTTTTGTTTGGCCTGCCTCCCGCTTTTTCATATTCCTTGAGTTTTACATTTTTTTAAAAAAAAATCAAGGGACGAGCAGAAGTGGACATAGTGCATTTTTTCTAAAAAAAAATATGTTTAGGGGTACTCTCATTTTGACTCAAGAAAATCACCATTTTATCGTTCAAAATGGGGGGGAAATACAGTAAATGGACAAAAGTACGAAGATTCACAAAGTGTTCAGGGGTAAGCATCCCCCTGCATCCACCCAGAAAAATAGCAGTGGACATAATAATGCATGCCCATCCATCCCCCCATTTAGGGTATTTCTTTTACAATTTCATAGATATCATGCCACCTAATTGTTGGGCAGCTTACCGTATATCCTGCCTTTCCAAGGTGTCTATTAATAGTGTGTAAAGGAATGCAACCATTGAACAACTCAAAAATTTAACAGACAGATTAAAACACCAAATAACTACCTTGTCGGTCAGAAAGGCTCATGATCACAGTCTGCTGTATTCGACTTCCTCATTCAAACCAAGTGCAAACTAAAGCTTTGTGGGCAAAACATTGCAATAAAGGAAAATGAGACTGGGACAGATGAAGGAAAAAGAGAGAGCGTGAGACAGCATAGCTCTTGGGGAAGGGAAAATAGCTAAAGAGCCATGGGTGCAATGGAAGGAGCAATAGCATTGATAAAAGTACTAGAAAGAGGCAAATGGGGTAGAAGCTGGAGGCAGAAAATGCATATGCCTTCCCATAGTTATTTGACTGGCCACTTCAAAGACAGCTTTGCTGAACTAGGTAGACAATTGGCCTGGTCCAGTTTGCTCTTCTCATGTTCCTAAAGAAAGAGCTAAAAAGCCACACTCAACAGGGAACAAGCCAGGAAGAGAAGGAAGAATAGAGTAGGAACATATTATACCAGGTCAAGACTTTGTCTGTCTAGCCCAGGATTGTCTACTACTTGATTATTTTGACAATTTGTAATTTCAGGCGTATCTAAAGGAGTATACCTGGACATGCCAAGGACTGAACTCGGTACCTTTTGCATGCAAAGCTGATGCTCAGTCACTGAACTATGACCCTGGTCACTGATGTCAGATTATTGTATTTTCTGTTGCAGAGAGTCAAAATGAGAATAAAAACATGGATTTTTAAAAAGTAAGTTTGCAAGCTCAGAAATATGTCCCACTTTGCTGAATTAATTGCACCTAGTTATATCACAATGTAGTAATCCAGACATTCCAAATTTCAATAGTGTTACATTGAAATGTTAGGACTAGAAGTGCAGCCTGTTAGACACTAGAGGGTAGCAAAGGACTGTACAAAAGATGTTCCATATTCTCAATGATTTAAGCACAACCATGGATGTCTAGATTAATGTTAAAATATATTTCTTAGAATACTGTATCTAGGCCTCCCCCCCCAAACTACATAGGATTACAAAAACAGAGTAACTGAAAAACAATCTAATCAAAAATAGCATCTAAGAACTTCAATCGTATTTAAAGATAGCCACTAAATAAAACTGCCTAAAAATGGAAATTAAACGATACCACTGAAAGAAAACCTTCAATTTCAAAAACAACGTATATTTATAGACTGACTGTTCCATCTGCCAATTTTATATTGTTTTCATTTTCAATTATCAGCTCTGTCATTAGACTAAAAGCAAAAAGGGAATTATATTGAACACCATATAGTTTTGACACTGCATTTCATTTTGGCTTGAGCCTTCTGTAAAACATGAATCCAAACAGCTGTACCATCATTAAGCAGAGCATTTCCTATTATTTAGGCTTGATTTGCATAGTTGAAATTTAAAATTCCCATACTTTCAAGCAGCTGGTGTTCTTGTTCAATCATACATGTGTCCGTGATCAGATGGGGAAATATTTGTGCAAAGCAGGTCATGCTCTGATTCTTGTGATCACACCAGCTGGGGAATGTGAGGTATAGCCGAGAAAATGGCTGATGGCTTTCTTAGTCTGCAATTTAATTTATGCCGTTTCCTGCCACAATTGTGGAACAGCACTTTTGAGATGAAGTGGAACCAGATCATGTGAAACAGTCCTAAAGATTCTGCCTCATTAATTCTCTTCTGCATTATTTGTTGACACATTTCCACAGATCTGGGCTTTGCTTTTCTCCCGCACTGCTTTAAATACAGGATGCTATCCCAGAGACACTGCTTTTGCCTCAAGAGGCTCAGCATCTCTAAACTTAACTAAGAACACCAGGAGAGCAACAGTGCAGTAGATGCCTCTCGTAAGTGATGAAAAACATTTTTAGTTTGCCTTGGGCAGTCAGCTCACAGTGGTGGTCTGCATAAAATACATTCTTATATTTAGCTGCTGCAAAAGCTACTACAGTGGAGCAGCTCGGAGAGTTTTATTTATTTTCATTTATTGAGTTTATATACCACCCTTCTTCTGAAAATCACAGGGCAGTTTACATCTTTAAAACATAAAATAAAAACACATGAAGTCTCCAAAACACTTGACTATAAACTTGTTGCTGTTCTTTATTTATATAGTGCTTTCTTACCCAAAGGCTCCCAAAGCGGTCAACAAAATATTAAATAAAAATAGTAACTAAATAAATACAACATAAAACAGCATAAAAAAATCACTAAATGACCACCAGTGCACCTAGGAGCAAGCCCATGCATAATCAACCACCCAAAGGAAACTGCCCTTAGCCTCATCATATCCCCCTCCCAGCAAGGAATAATCTGGGTAGCCTTAGACAAGTCAGTGTCTCAGAGCCTTAGTTGGCAGCATGGTCATAATAGCCTCCTTTACAGGGTTGCTAAGGTTTGTGGAGAATGCTCTTAAAGCCCTTTGGGCACTTGGAAAAGTATAAATGCCAGGCATTGTTATCTTATTTGTGCATATTAAGCTTGCCAGACACTTGGTGGTGGGGTCTCTCGAGTGCTAGTTCTGCAGAAGATGCACTCCTTTAGAACAGGTTCTTTCACCCCAAGTCACTGCAAGGTGACTGTCCAAAGCAGCATTTTGCAATAAACTAGCCCCACTCAAACATCCAGGGCATGCAATGATAATTCAGTGAATCGGGAGAAATCACTCAGCCTGCCTTTATTGTCATGCCTATGCTGGCTCCTCCCCAATGCTATCCACATGTTTAAGAGCATGGCTGCATGGGGCAGGCTGCCAAGACATGTAAGCTCTCCCCATGAGTTAGAAACTTGAGCGCTCAGGGACAGCCTACTCATATCATACAGAGTCAGTAGTCTTTATACTGCGTCAGACCACTCACATTGTCTATTTTGAGTGGCAGGCTCTCCCAAGAGTTTTGTAGTCTTGCCACCTGAGATCCTTTTAAGTGGACATATCAGGGCTTAAACCTGGGGCTTACGGCCTGCAAAGCATTCACTCTATTAGACAGCTGTTTAAAACAATCATGTTTAGATTCATCAAGCAAGCTTCCCCAGAACCACAGAGGCATCCTTTCAAAATACATTCTGAATTTGTGCAACAGCTCTCAGAAAAGCATAGGCATTTCTTCATCAATGTTGTATAGCAAGCCTCCTGCCTCACGCACATGATCTCCATCAAGGCCTCCCATAACCTCCAGCTAAATGAAAAGGTTTGGCTCACAGTAATTTATGTACTCCTATAATTTTGCATCTAATTACAAGCTTCCAAACCATATGCTATTTACATAGACAATTTTGTCATTTAGAGATGCAATCAGCCTGTGTGTGAGAGAGGGAGAGAGAGAATATAATTAAAAGTGCAAATGTAGAGACATTTCATAACTGTAGTACCCTAGAACTGCTTGCAACAGGGGAAAACATACCTTTGTAGTGAGCTTCAAAAAGAATGAAGATGATAAAGAAGGCTCCTCAGAGCACAAGAAATTCAGTAATCTGCTAGCAAAGGAGAAATGACAGCTCCAAGCCCAGGTCAGTTACTGTCCTGAATGCTAGTGCCATTGAAGCAACTCAGAGAACTGAGTGGTTCAAAGGGGACATTCTAGGAATGTAGTGAATGATCACATAGCAAAAGGGCAAAAGATCTGCATTTTGTCACATTCCCAGGCTTCTTGTCAGGGAAATTTTAAGTCTGAGAAAATGTGTTAACAAACAGTAAAAGGTAAAGGACCCCTGGATGGTTAAGTCCAGTCAAAGGTGACTATGGGGTGCTGCGCTCATCTCGCTTGTCAAGCTGAGGGAGCTAATGTTTGTCCACAGAAAGCTTTCTGCATCATGTGGTCAGCATGACTAAATTGCTTCTGGCACAACAGGACACCGTGACAAGTGCCAGAGCGCATGGAAACGCCATTTACTTTCCTGCCATAGCAGTACCAATTTATCTACTTGCACTGGTATGCTTTTGAACTGCTAGGTTGGCAAAAGCTGGGACAGAGCAACAGGAGCTCACCCCACCGCGTGAATTTGAGCCGCCAGTCCCCGGACAAATAGCACAGAAGTCTGTTATAGGCTGTGGCCTGGTTCATGCACCGTGCTAAAACAAGCCTCAGGTTAGCATGAACACGTGAGCTTCGGGATGAGTGCACAGCAGCTTTGCTCCTCCCTGCCACCCCCCTTTAAATAATTTTTAAAAATTGAAACTTTTTAAAATATAATAAAAAAAATCAAACTAATCTAAATGAAAAGAAGGAACAGAGAGAGCGGGGAAGGAAGTTAACAACAAAAAACAGAGAGCCCTCTGTCAGAGGTAGATTTTAACCCTTGTCCCACACAAATCGGGGTGGACCATCCCAGCTCTCACCTGGGAACTTCCCTTTCTTCTCCCACCCCCCGCCAAATATCTTCCATTCCCTGCCTCTCATGCAGGGTCCTTCATCAGATATCCATCACCTTCCTATCAGTATCCTCATTAACCCTGAATAGAGGACATTAAAATAAACAAGTTCATGTTGAGCAAAGCAGCTACAAGCTCTCTGGGAGCCTGATGTTCACACCAAGCTAAAATTTGGCTGTGTGCATGAGGCCTGTGAAATTCACCAATGACTTGTTAGCAGTCTTGTAACAGTGCCGATTTCCCGCTGTAGAGATGGGCTGGATTTGTTCTTCCCAACATGTGATCATTGGCAATTGCCTCTCACAGCCCTATAACTGAAGACACAAAAATCGAAAGTGTTCCGACTTACTGCTCACATTTTCTACATATATGGAAACGGATATAATTAACTTCCAATCTATATACCTGCCAACATTTCACAGATGCACAGTTGTGGTTCTTTGTTAACTCCAACTTTCTTAATCATTGTGTTATACATTTTTCCCACTGTTTAAAAATGGAAGGAGAAGGCCACTATATTTCTAATTAGATTTCCTCGGGTGCAATTAAATACACTCATGGTAGCAGGAAAAGCACAGAACCTTTGCAGAGAGTTGCATGCAGCCTCTTTCTCCATGAATTCAGAATGCAAGCCAAAACTATATCAGGTAAATTATGAGAAGCAAGGCTTTCATTACATTTTTCTACTGCTGTTAAAGCTGTTGAAACATCAGGTGTGACCTACATTCTGTAGATACATGCCATTCCCTTCCATGATTTGTAAACCTCTTTCTTGGTGGCAAACAGATCACCTCTACTTGTGTAGGTTCTGAGAGAGGCATGCTATCCCACACACGGTGGGGCCGACTGCAGACAGAGAGCCTTTATGGCATATCACAGTGTGAACCAGCCTGCACCTAAAACTGAGATCTGTGACCTATTTTTTTGTTCAAATGTTTGCCGAGGAAAGCCTGCACTGTAAAAACTAGTGGGCATGATCATTTATATACAAATTGGCAATAGCTGTCTGTTTATTGCTAAAAAAATTAAAAAGGCTGTATCAGGAGGACTTGTTTCCTCAAGGCATCACAACCAGATTTAAATGCTGTAGAATTAGTTTAACTTTAAAAGCCTTAATATACACACCTTCCCCTGAGACTCTAGCTGTTTTCCATAACAACATGATAGCCAATAAAGAAAAGGGAAATATTGTGCATAACGGTTAAGTATTTGACCTTATGTATTACCAGGAAAGACAGTGATTTAAGGTGGGCCATGTCTGAGGCACAGTTTACTAGTGGAAAGAAAACACTGAAGCTGGTTGCCTTGACAACGTGCCGCAGCGGTGCTGAAAATTAAAGGAAACATAGGCCTCTCTGTCATGGGAAAGGCTTGCAAAGCATCCACCAAATTAGGTTAAAAGAAAACTAATCCTACAGCAAATCAGTGTTACCTGTTCTAAGCAATATCAGCCATCACTTTTTATCATGATCCTTGTTATAAAACTGATGGGAAATCAGAGTGATTTATATAAGCCAACGGTAATAGGCAGAGCCACAACAACAACAATACGTTATGGTGTTGAGAGCTCAAAAGTTTCTGATTTCTCCCAGGAAATTGTGCAGGTCACTAGAGGTTCTTTGTGGAACCTACAGTGCTGAGGGAAAAAGGAGAGAATTCAAAGAGGGACTAGTTTAATTTCTCAGCAGCATCTCCCATAGCTCTCCCTGCAGGGAATACTGCTTTCAAGAGCCAATACTGCACGGCATGGTTTTAAATAATGAGAGTAAATAAAAAAGATCAAAGTGAAGCTATGTTTTAAAACAAGACATCAATATCATTCAACAGCCTGGTTACTTTGTAGCTCACAGTACCCAAAGCCTAATTTTCTCTGTAAACACTGGATTCTGAAGCAGACTCACCAATATATCCGTGCATTCCTGTTTTATTTGCTACTTAAATATATTACTGACTTCAGGGCATTAATTGAATCCCGTTTCAAACAAAGCATGCTATCAAGCTATTTGAACCAAGGAGCCAAATATTTCAAATATCTTTGACAGAATCCTTTGATTGAAAGTATGTTGTTATTGTTGTATGCCTTTCGGCAGGGAGAAAAATTAAAAGCCCCATTGATTTCAGCAGGACTTACTGCTATGTAATGGACTGCAGCTCTGGAATGAAAAGTAACTCTTGGCATAACACTACATACCTGTATAGATAATATAATGTTCCTAATTGGTCAACTGTGGTTAAACAAAAAGTATTATGGACTCCCTCCTCACCACCATCGCTCTTCCAGAAAACCACCGTACCCATGTGTGACTAACTGCTTCCAATGCAGTCACATAGGTGGAACTAACTAGAGTTTCTATTTGGCTTCAGATCTGAAATAGCTTTCATTGGTTTTAGATAAGCTAAAGGGGAAACATTTGCCTAGTTTTAACCATGATTAATGTTGTCAATATGATTAAGCATGATTAGGCCCAGTTGGAGGAATTCCCCAAAGCTGAATTGGTTAAGATGTTACATCTGCCCAGGCAGTAAGCTGGTATCGTCAGGGCTGGCCCTCTCATCAGCTAAGTTGAGCCTCTTGTCTTGAGATGATGGCAAATTGATGCCCCCAATGCATTCACCACTGCCTGCAGGGCTACCAAGCACCAAGGCTTGCTTTCTCATGCTGCCTTCCAGGCTGTCTGGCCCCTGGTCGGTTGTCAAGTGGCTGATGACAGCTGCCTAGGACTTCAGGAATGCCAGCACCAGTTTGCCACTGCAACCAATTGGTGGTGGACCTCCTAATGTGCTCTCTGGGTTACAACCTTTGCCTTGACCTATTGTGTGCAAAGCTGCCCAGAGAGTGCCTCTTTAAAGTTGTTAACTACTACTACTACTGTGAAACTTTAAACAGTATTTACTGCTGCAGCCTGCCAACAAAGATTCTGAGATCACCTTACCCACAATGCTATGCTTTGAGGACAGACTCTTCTGTAGAGAGAAATATTGTAGGAAATGATGGCCCTGGATGGAAGCAAAAACAACTCAAAGATCCAAGAGTTCAAAGAGATGAAGCACCTTCTCTAGGAGGAAAGCTAATGTGCTTGGGCCTTTTTACTCTAGAAAAATATGACTGGTGGGGGGCATTCTCAAGATTTATAAAATTATGAATGGTATGGGGAAATGGATAGGGAGGACTTTTCCCCCACCAACATTCTCAGTAGCCTGCCTACCTCTAAGGTTTGGAAGGAATGTAGAGTTCTATGCATGTGCCAATGTATGTGCCTTGAATTTCACCCCACATGGCAGAAAGGCTGTGCTGGATAATTTCCAGCTGGCACAAGGCGTAACTATGCTGGTAAAGTACCTTCCCAAACAGGAGCAAACCTGTATGACCCAGTGAGTATAACTGAAAAGTGGGATTTCTAATTAATGTCTGGCCCTAAAATATAAGATAAAACATTGGGTGTACCTGTTAACTGGGAGAAAAATGCTTGCTCATGTAAGTCAGCTTTAAAAGCTATTGCGGATTTGGGGTTGTTTTTTGTCTATGAGTCAGCTGCCTGTGAAGTCAGGGCGTCTGATACTGTTGCACTGCACTGCCCCCCAGAAATGAACCAGAAAGCCCTTGCAGACAGGGACCTGTGCGCGTACACTGCCATTTCTAAATTTTAAAATCTATGGGTCATCATTCAAAGGAAAGAAATATGCTCGTATTCACCCCTCCCGAAAGACTAAGAAAAACGGGAACAATGTGTTTCAAAAGAAATATAAACCTCAGAGACCAAATGTCTATAAATAAATAAAACCAAAGAATTAAATAGGCAAAGTCATTTGAAAAGTAGTCATAGCAAAAAGCTTTGGGGAAATCTCTGTTTGGAGATACATTACTGTGTTTATGTATATTTTAATTCTGGTATCTGAATTAAAATGTACCTGAAGAAGTATCTGAAGAAGTGTGCATGCACACGAAAGCTCATACCAAGAACTAACTTAGTTGGTCTTTAAGGTGCTACTGGAAGGAATTTTTTTTAATTTTAATTCTGTCATATGGATCACAGTAGCATGTTGATTGCCTTTATATTTTTATCATGTTTCACGCTTCAGATACCAGATTAAATATACATCCGGTTCTCAGTTCTTTTTTAAAAGGGGGAAATAGTTTCTCTCAGGAGTGCAGAGATATCCCGTGATGAAAGGAGGTCAACAAAAAACAACACTAAAACAAATGAATTGTATAATTTAGAGTCTCTGCACTGCATTGCAAATCTACTTTCTAGTTTTCAAATACAGAATGGGAAAGCAAATTAAACTACTTTAAAGCCATTAATAATGGTAATAAACATGGGAGAGGGGAAGATGATAATATACAGCAAACACTTTTTCCTCTATAACCCTGCTCTTCCACTGCTGTCATGAGTGCCTGCTCAAAAGTACCCCTCTGCTTTTTGAAATGTGATTGGTAGGGACATGGAACAAAGGCTTTCCAGCTGCATTGTCCATGCTGTGTGACTCCCTATCCAAGATGGGCCAACTGGCCTTCTCTTTACTGGTGTTTGGTGTATTGTTATGAACTTTTGTTTTGCTATGTCTTTGGATTGATTTGATTTCATGGAATTGTAGAGTTGGAAGGGACCCTGAGGATTATCTAGTCCAGTCCCCCTGCAATGTAGGAATACACAGCTGTCCCATATGGGGATCAAACTTGCAACCTTGGCATTATCAGCACCACGCTCTAACCAACTGAGCTATGCTGCAAGGGTGACAACCAGCCTTTTGGCCACACACCATATTGAATGAAACGTAAATTTCACATTTGATCAAAACTGTACACTAAATGTAAATTTAAAGTTAGCATTTGATGAGTACATCTGATCAACATATATGAATTTGAAAGCTTAATGCTTCATAGAATTGCAGGACTACAAAGTTGGAAGGTACCACAGAGGCCCATCTAGACCAACCCACTGCAGTGCAGGAATCCTGCCCACAGCTGTCCCTGGGTGGGCTCAAACCAATGACCTTCTGGTTAACAGCCAGATGTGCTGACCCACTGCAGTTCATCAAAGGCCTCCTTTCTTATTTATCTATGAAAATATTTATGCCTTTCAACCCCACTGAAGCCTAAGGTATGCCCAAAACATCAAGTTTGAAAACAATGAAACAAATAAATATAAATTCTATTAAACAATAGAACAGAAATGTAGACTCCTAAAATCACAGAGCAGCAGGGGGAAATACACAAGGCGATGCTGGTTCACTACAGCTGCTTTTAAGACTTATCCAGACCCAGCTCCCTTTCATAGTTATTAAGGAGAGATTTACCTGATGTCTTCAACTTTGTTGAAATTAAATGAGATAGGCATGTATTGTTGGTTTGAGACATAAAAGCTCAGAATTTACATTTTTTCCCCACCCATCAATCATGCTAAAATAAGTTCCTTTTAATGGCAAGCCTGTATGTATTGTAACTAGAAAAGCAGACGGTATGATGATAATCTGAGCTTAGATTCAATATAATTAACAGTTATAAGATAGCAGCACTGGGAATGTTACAAGGATGTTATAATAAAGCCAATCACAGCAGAAACAAACTTCAGTAATCTGGGCACAAGAAATAGGATATGCCACATTTCAGCTTCCATTTTCTGCTGCACACCTAGAATGTTTCTGTACAGTACCGGACACTGAACTTTCATGCAGAATTGATCTTTTTGGAAAGATATAGCTTTCCCCACTTTAAAACAGGAAATATTTTTAGGCCCCAAGGCTGAAAAATACAATGATCCAACCTGTAACACCAGGGAAATGTGATCCTGGCAAAGTGCTTTTGAAATTAATAAAATTAATTTTAAAAGTGTGTTTTTGGAGGGTTGTCCCAATGACTCTGCTCCAGAAAGAGTTACCCTTGCCAAACACAGAGACTTCATTGATTTCAGCTGTATTGAGATGTGACCAACTGTGGCCAATGCCTTCTGAAGAATATCTTTTCAAGAAGTAAAGAGAAATTTGGGTTTTGCAGTGATCTCTAAGTTTTGGACTTGGAGTACGGTGGTATCAAGCAGTTAATGAAAACCTTTCAACTATGAGTAGCCCCCCCCCCAATTAAAATCCACACAAAAGGTACAATATAATTATGTTATTGTGTGCATGGCGGGGTCTTTTCAGGGTACAATTCAGGTGCCAGGCTCTTCCTTCCAGAGGGAGAGGGAAGAGAAAACGGCAGATGAATTTTGAAAGTTGGCTACTATTCCACTATAGAACTAAATTATGATCCCAATTACAATCTGAATTTGTAAAAAATTGTGGCTCTTTCTGGGTCTGATGGTAAAGAGCAAATAGTGTTTCTGTACTTAATACTGTTTCTGTACTTAATACTGTTAAGTTGATGATCAGAATAGTAAATAAAACTTCATAGGCTTCATAGACACTTATTAGAAACTGAGTTCAAATCGCGGCAGCTTCACATCTTCTAGCTCAAAATATTTATCATACAAGGATTTGTTTCAGATTCTACTGTTTGATTCATATTCAGTTTCAGATTTGATTCAGATTCTACTGTTGAAGAAATATCACTTCCAGAAGGGAGCTGGAAGTATGACTAGCTGGCCAAAAATGCAGAGCAAAGTGCAGGAACACAGTGAACAACTGTGCAAAAATTATTGTCACCAAACCAGTCAGTGAAAATTTAATCAACAATTGCAAGGGGTGAAGAGTGAGAGGAGCCTGTAATGACTTAGATAAAACTTAAATTGTATTAAATCCTACCATTAGTTGCATACATGTCACAAATTCTAGGAATTCACCTTCCTTCCTTCCTTCACTAATGTCAAAAGTGAAAAGGGACTTGGCTACAGCCTGTTATGACCATTACTTTCTGGCACTCTTATATTAAATAATAACAACAACATATTAATTTTCATTACCAGCATAAAGCTTTTGGGACTGAAGGATAGTGGTGTGTGTGTGTGTGTGTGTGTGTGTGTGTGTGTGTGTGTATAATGTGTAGCACCACTGCAAACTCTTTCTTTTCAGTCAATGTTTGGATTGGGCCAAGAATGTGATTCTGCAAGTCACTTACCAACTTCAGGTCCCCTTTTGAAACAAATGGATAGAGATCTTTTGGGGAACCAAAATAAAAGGAAGCAAGCAGAGGAACAGGGAAGTGTGCTCCCTGGTGCAGAAAAATGTGGTTATAGGATTATGCTACATGTAACAAGTCAGTGAATAACAGGGTCAGCCCAATACATTTTGCTGCCTGAGGCAAAGAACAAAGTAGTATCCCCCCACTTCTACTCCATGCACAGAAGCTGAATAGACAGGGAGTTGAGTCTAGTGATGGGATAGTGTCCTGCAATTGTGTGAAAGGTACCTCATAGGCCACAAATCTCTCTCTCTCTCTCTCTCTCTCTCTCTCTCTCTCTCTCTCTCTCTCACACACACACACACACACACACACACACACACAAGCAATATCCCAGAGCCGTTCCATGGCTTTAAAAATGCTGCAACTGCACACAAGCACAGACAAAGTGCAGAATGTGATTTCCTAATATATTTCTTTCACCTTGCTCTTTCTTCTTGCTTTGTGAAGCGCAGTTCTAGCACTTCTGGTTTAGAAGATATGTTCAAAGGTATATTGGCAACAACGCCCGGTGAAATCTCAAAAACTGGCAGGGCTGCTGAGTAAGATTTCCAGGGTCGGAATGCAAGGATTTGCAAAGTGTACACTGGTTGCAACATTGTATTTTTGGTTCACAGAATTTCGGTTACCATAGTGCCAAAATCTGTGTAGTGTCTCAATAGTCCTTAGTCCTTCACACACAGAATATCCAGAATTTCAACAAACTACACTTATGCATACCATGGATAGGGAGCACCATGATTTATCCAGCCAAAAAAGCAGCCTGACATTTGCTCTAGGGTGAAGGGAGCACTGAGGAAGAAGGGATGGCAAATCCCATGTGAGCCCTGTCCTCCCTCTGGAAGGCAGCTAAATGTGCAGTGATATCAATAGGTTCTTGTGTCTTGAGCCATTTTCCATATCTTGGCTATAGGGTCTCCCTAAGGGGATGCCTCCTTATTGAACCATATCTATACATTTTAAAGCGCCCCCCCCCACGCAAGAATCCAGGGAACTGGAGTTTGTTAAGGGGGCTGGTAATTCCAGTTCTAATAAATAGTTCCCAGGAATCGGGGCGGGTGGGGCAGGGATGCTTTGAATGTGCTTTAAATATAAGTTGCCTATGCAGCCTAGTGCAAGTCTAAGTGCACTTGGATGGGGCTATTTTTTACCTTTTCAAGTATACTGTAAGATGCAGGGGGGAACAGGGTTCCGTGATCTGGAACAGGTGAAGGATGCTAATCACTAAGATTAATCTACTGCCCCATTTACTACCATTGTTACACGCTGATGTTAAGCTCTTTGTGGCATATTGTGAGCTTTATGGAGTCTTATAGGCTGGACTTCCAGCTACAAGAATTCTTAAGTTAGGACTGTGAGGGCTGTCCTATAAAATTATGAACATCTGATAGCAATATAAAGCTAACTATTCAATTCTATGGGACACTTTCACCAGTACAAAGGGTATATGAATATTGTCTGTAGAATTCACTGAACCCAACAACAAGAAGGTACAGCAAGGACCGAGGAGTTTTTTAATGGCTCTGCGATTCCAGAAGGTGTGACATAGTACATTTTTGTCTGAAAACGCTTCTCTGTTTTCTAGCATTCCTCCGTATGTAGAAATGGTAGCCAAGAAAAACCTGCTATGCTCCTGTTAAAATGACCTGTAGAAGTTGGAAGCAAACTCTTACTGATTTCATTGTGAACAGCTTCACACCTACTCTAATGGTTCCGACAACATTCTTGTGAGTCTGCACTATGAAGGGGAAGAGGAGGAATGTGCATAATGGTTTATATATTTGTTATGTTCAAATGACTGAGTGGGATTAGTGAAGAGTTCAGAAAGATTACTGAGATAAATTGGAGACATCAGAAATTACCGAAGGTTCAGATTTCAGCTTGTGCAAACTGTCATGGCTGTTAATGTATACATAGCTATTAGTGTAGAACATATTAAGGGCTGATCAATATATGGACCCCTTGAGTTCTGCCTCTGCAGGGACAAGCAAAAACACTTGGTTTATAATCAAGCTTCCATTAATTCTGTAACATGCTCAGTAGAGAGAAGAGCAATTTCACACAAGACAGACACTGTAGATTATTTGGCAGAAATATATAACAAGGCCTGTTTGAATTCTGTGATAAATAAAAATAAATAAATCCATAATTCTGAGCCGAAGTACCCTACATTCTGCAACATGAAAAGCAGAATTTTGCAAACTATATATTATTTTTAAGATTTTCCCGATTTTCCCTCTCATTGTGAATGATTTATTCTCCTTCTATCAGTCACATAGATAGGAAGCTTTATTGTTTACTGAAGCTACACACTCTGACCACTGGAAACCTCAAGCAAGTCCTTTGGCTTCTGACATTTCACTAGCTATTGCTCACACACTTTCAAGCATATTTTGCAATAGAAGAGCCAGAGACATGCTTTTTTAGAAATTAAAGCTAGGAAACTTGGGGATCTTGATCTATTATTCCTAGTGAATAATACATATGGCTGCTTTTCTGGTCATCTATGGAATTATGGCATACATACGGGGGTGTGGGGGTGTATAAGCAAACCTTTTATTAGCTTTTTGGTGTGTCTTAATTCTGCAAAGTGCCTAATTATTTTCATAAAATAATTTTCATATATTTTATTAATTCAAGTAAGCAAGAACCTGGCATTTGCAAACTCTGGAATTTGGCGAGAAACTTTGACAGTCGAATTCAAAAACTGGAGAAATAGTGCTGATGTGGAAACCCTCAAATAAATATGTGATTTCTGAAAGCCAAGGGATCAAGTCTGTCCTCTTGAGGATTATCCTATGGATGAATAATATCTGGTAATGGTAGCAATATCTGGTAACAAGAATAATCATGTGTATGACTTTTAGATAATAACGTTACAGGCTCACTGTACAATATGCTGCGAACAAGATAGAGTGGGGGACGGGACACAGGTGTGCTTGGCAAGGAGTTAAAAGGTTAGGAGTAAAATGAAAAAAAGAGTGAGGAACAGGGCCATGGACAGTGGACTGAAGGCAGAGGGCCCAAAGCAATGGCTGGGGGATGGGTCAGTTATATGAAGCCAGCTGCATATAAGGAAACTGGATACATCTAGGGGTAAAGGTAAAGGGACCCCTGACCATTAGGTCCAGTCGTGACTGACTCTGGGGTTGCAGTGCTCATCTCGCTTTACTGGCCAAGGGAGCCGGTGTACAGCTTCCAGGTCATGTGGCCAGCATGACTAAGCCGCTTCTGGCGAACCAGAGCAGCACACGGAAACGCCGTTTACCTTCTCACCGGAGCAGTACCTATTTATCTACTTGTACTTTGACGTGCTTTCGAACTGCTAGGTTGTCAGGAGCAGGGACCGAGCAACGGGAGCTCAGCCCGCCGCAGGGATTTAAACCAGCGACCTTCTGATCGGCAAGTCCTAGGCTCTGTGGTTTAACCCACAGCGCCACCCGCGTCCTACATCTAGGGATACAATGTGGCAAAACTGAGTGGACTATCCAATTTGGGTCCATGGGCCAAGGACTCCAAAATAATTGAACTGGCATGATTTGAAAGTGAGGGAGACTTGATGTTTCCACACCGATTTCAGCAAAGCAGCAACTGACTGTGCAAGATTTGTCGTATGTACTTGATGAGCTTAATACAGAGTCTCAATCAAGGTAACCGGAAATGAGCAACCTCAGAAACTGTAATACAATGCTTTGCGTTAAGCATATGCATAAGAAATATGCATTGTAATATTCCAGCGGAAGGAAATTAAAACAAATAGCAGTTATAAGATGACAAAGCTGAAATACGAGAATTGATACAGCACGAGATCGATGGTGTTGTAAAATACACACTCACAGAGCTGCATGCATCAAACAAAGCAGAAGAAAGGATGACCTAGACTGGAAATGTTAACTTCAGCTTTGGCAGCTCACATCGGCTGGATTTAATTCTTAGCACCGTACCTTTCGAAGAGGCTTGAGCTTGGTCTCCATTATGAAGTCATACTTGCAGAGTTCACAGCAGCGTGTGTCTGAACTCTTAATCCACTGATGCAGACAGGCCTGATGAACAAAACGCAGGGTCCCTGTGCAGCGACACGGTGTGATGAGGGGGCTTTCGTCATCTCCCTCACAGTGACAGATCCTGACAGGAAGGACAGCAACAACGAGTGAGCAAAGGTAGAGTTTATTTGCACTGCCTTTCATACCAAGGGCTGACATTCAAAACACTCTGAAAGTGCTCAACCTTTGAGATTAGATCTGAGAAATGTATTCCTTTTCCTGTTTGTTGCTTAGTTACTATATGTTCCATTTTTAGCATTACTCAGACATGGAAACATACAAGGTTTCCCCAATGACACATATCAAACTCTCCTTCTCCCACCTTAATATTTTAATATAACATGGCTAATTGAACCCAGCAGCTCTGGGCTTGTATGCTCCTTCTTGCATGGCAATTCCATGCTTCCTACTTTGGTTCGCAATCAAACCATAGTTAAATTTGCTGGCTCAGAGAAATGGTTAAGTGTTGTTTTTTGTAAACTAGAATAGGAACTACTGTGCATAGCATCACTGTGCATGATTGAGATTGGGTAACAGAAGGAAATATGTTGGTCCAAGGCTCCTGACAGCTTGTTCATGGAACCTGATTTTGATGTTCCACTGGGTTCAATAGGATTTACTCCCTAGGACCAAAGGCTAACTCTCTCACTTCAATAAATGGTACGTAGATGTGTCCTTAACTGGGCTGAATCCTGCCTACTGTTGAAAATTAAGTTCAATACTCTTTAAACATAGACAGTTTACACTAGAATTCTATGCATGCTTACTTGGAATTAAGCATTAACTGTGTTCAATGGTATTTGCTGTCATGCAAGTGCGTACAGGATTGCAGTTTATGGCTCTTGAAATTCCAACGCATATTGTAGTCATACAAAGGAAATGTAATCTGCATCTCAACTAGTTTTGTGCTGAAGTTGCAACAGCTCTGAGTAAGATGGAATTGGAATCACCTTCAAAGATTGGCTATTTTCACTCAAAAATGTAAATGACTGCAACTGTAAATGTGTATCCAGTTTTAATTTAGGGGGGAAGCATGGCCCAACTATTTGGTTGTGGTCCTGTAGAAGTGCATAGGTTCAACAGAGAGTGAGTATTGTGTGTGGTTAGTGTTGAATGAAGACTTAGGAGATCAGGGTTGAAATCCCAACACAGCCATAAAACCCAACACTACCTCACAGGTAAAAACAGGGAAGAGGAGAACTATGTGCACCACCTTGACCTCCTTGGAGGAAAGTTGGGATATAAATATAGTAAAATATAAATATATGGGATTTATGAACAAGTAACCATGGACACAATCCAGTTCTCATGAGCTCAGTAAATGGACTAGGTGGTATTTAGAGGGGGGGGAGGGAGGGGAAGAAAGAGACCAACAAGTTCCCACGTGGCCCTAGCCAAATCCATTACTACCCACCCCATCGACAGTGCCTCATCCTTTAGAAATAACTTACCGAAAAGTGGGGAAAGAGGGAAGCAAGTTTTCCTTGGCATACTAATGCATTTTCCGATTGATCCTGTTCCTTAAGGGCAGCATTGCAGGAAACAGTTTCCTGTCTGGAAACTGTTTCCTTCAATGGTAGGAAACAATTTGAAGCCCATGTAAGATCAACACATAAATCCATCATCAATCTACATAGGGGTTTCACTCTGTTTCCTACATAGAAAGTGTTTTCAGTGCAGGAAATCTGTAATGTGTGAAGCAACCCTGAGTAAAAAAAAAGAATAGTGATATGTGAGGCAGTAACACCCCTAGCAGCTAATTAACTTTTGTGAGTGTCCTCATGATTTCGCCGGTGCTCCAATAGCAATTTCTAAGTCATACCCTTTGCCAGTTTAGATAAAACTTTTATCTCACTGTAAAACATTACACGAAGAGAGCAACATCATTTTCTTTTTAAATTAAAGCCATTTCCCAAAGGGGAAATACAGGGCTTTGTTCATTTTAATCCCAGCTATATATAATTTATTTTACAGACTTCAGTGTTTAAGCCATTTAGAATTTAGACAAATAAATTGGGTACCCAGGAGTCCTTTTCAACCACTGTCAGAATTGTTTTGAATTTTAACAGCTAAAATATCAACCTAAAATTCCACTGGGATAGACAAATAAAATGACACAGCCACTTTGAACACACAATGATTCTTCAACAGAAACACTTAACACAAAACACTGAGTGAATTATAAATTAAAAACGTGTAATGAGAATATTGAGTGCTGTGGCAATAGAAATAATGTCCAGAGGAAATGATTATGGAAACAGCTTTAAACATATTAAGTGCTCTTGTCTTCTGTTTGTTTTTGCTCTGTTTGTAATTTATTTCCCTATAAAAAGATTGGTTGATAATGATGGGTTTGCCTAAGGACAGAGAGAATAAATATGTCTGTGCATGGATGCAGCATGAGAAGGATAGTGGGAGAGCTTGAACTGCTTTGTGTCCTCTTGATGAGCTCCTCCCTCACCATTACTGAAGACTTGACGTACCCAGAGCTACAGAACCAGGCTGCTTCTGTACATCAGGTTCTATAAATAAATGCCCTCTTTGTATGCATCAATAAGAAATGTTGGGCAGGTTACAGCTACCATGCCTCCTTCACTGTTTGCAGGTCAGTGCTAGACGTATACCAACCCTAAGAGCAGGGAAAATAAATACTATACAAGGAGTCATGCCATAGAAAGCACTGTGCCAGCAGCTACTGCTTCTAGAGACTTTGCTTGGCTGTCACCTGATGAAAATGGTAGTATATGGTTACCAGATTTTTTTCAATGAATCCAGGGACACTTTTTTTTTTTAAGCTGAGTAGCAGCAGGGAGTCAGTAGTGGGGATGGCGAGGCAAAAGACCCTGGGCCCAAGCACACATGCATATTGTATAAATTGTATAAAGGTGCAAAGCCCTTCTTTCACACTCTGTGAAACATAAATACGCAGGGTTGTTGTTCTTTAAACTGGGCAATGGCACACCACCTGCCCGTGACTTCCGAGCCTTCCCCAATCACCTTCCCCCTTTGTTTTGACAGATCAGGGAAAGCTCGGGAGTCACGGGCGGGCGGCTGTTGCCCAGGAGGGGCCAGCCTGGTAGTGCAGTTGGCTCTGGCTGGCTGCTCGCTGCTGTGGCGCAGAAAAAATGGCAGGCACCATGGCAGCAAGCAGCTCCTGAAGCCAGCCAGAGTCAACTGTGCTACCAGGCTGGCTCTGGGCTGCTGAGGCTGCCGCTGCCACGTTTCCCAGGGACAGATTTGCAAATCTGGGGACATTCTGGGGAAAAATTTGCAGAACCGGGGACTGTCCCTGGGAACCGGGGACGTCTGGTAACCCTAGGGTAACAGGATTTGTTTATTACAACCTCTCCATTGCTACACTTGCCCAAAATAGCCAGTTGTATTACCAGGGGCTCAAGAGCAGAGCTCCCCCCCCAACTCTGTGTTGGGTTTTAACATCTCTTTTTTTGCATACCGGAACCTTTTGCTGTCGGAGGCAATGGGCAGCACAGTGCTGCGCCCCAACAGCTTTGGCATCCTGAAAAGGTGCACTGCTTTTTCTAGGGAAAAAAAAAGCACTGCTCAAGAGGATAGCTGGAGGATAAGAAACAAGGACATATAGGTAAAATCCACTGGAAGCACTCTTACACCATTTCAACAATTGTGGCTTCCCCCAAAGAATCCTGGAAGGTGTAGTTTGTCAAGGGTGATGAAAGTTGGTAGGAGACCCCTCAAAAAGAGCTACAATTCTCAGCACCCTTAACAAACTGCAGATACCAGGATTCTTTGGGGGAAACCATATCTGCTAAGGTGGTATAAAAGTGCTTTAAAGGTTTCAAGTTGACCAAACTTCCTTAAATGGCAAATATGCTTTAGGAGGCGCCATGCAGCACATGACAGCTTTACACCGTGCAGGGAATATCTGCCCTAGGGATGTACCAGAATTTCAGCTAAAGTGAACAGTAATAGTAGCTAAATTACCCACCCAACAGATTATCCTTCACTCAGAGAAAGATAAAACACCTCCAAGACAGGCTTATATGGCAATGTCACTTCTAAATGTGGAAAGGAACCTCAACCTTGATGCTCAGTGTAAGCTGTGTTTCTCTATCATCAAGCTCCAAAGTCATTTTCATATGGTAGCACTGAACCTAAAACTTAAGATTCCTAAATACCATTAGCTCTATAGCTTTCTTTGGATTTGCAGGTTGAATGAAGAAAATACTTCTGACAGTGTGAACCTTGTCCCCACAACTGAATGATGCAGCTTGGATATGGCTTTCAAGTCTGAAAGCAGAATCTCATGGAGACAATGTTGTTTTACAAATTACCGGGTTGCAATTATTAAGGTTAAAACAGCCAAATCTGTTGTCCAATAACCTCATCACAAATATGAGAAAAAACCCGCTGAAAAACACACCATGTTCCCTAAGATGAAAACAATGACAGGTTGTTGATGTTGTTGTTTTCAAGCTTCATCCTGTCTCCTCCTATAACTGGAACTGCATATCCCCAACATACTATAACTGAAAATACAAACTTACAAGGGACAAGGAAGGAAGTGTTAAAGGAAAACATGTGTGAAGACAAGGAATTAAGATCAATTGCAGCAAGTTCTTGCTGACAAAAAACATCACAATGAAACGCTCTATGCCATGACAGGTAAGAATCACATAGTTCCAGAAACTCATTGCTCGTTTCTGTGGCAAGTGGAAGTGGTATGTGGACTTTACTGTCTGGATGCTTGGAATATTTTTTTTCCAAGTTGGTCTTTAAGGTGCTACTGGAATGTCTTTCAAATATTTTTTTTTATCTTTCATCATTGTTATTTTTTCCCCATGTTTGTGTATTTTGGGGATAGGCATGTTGAAAAATTCCATTGGAAACGAAAGTAGAATTTGCTACTGTTTTTGACACAGATTCAGAATGAAAATCAACCCAGTGAATACAATCGGTATTTGCTCACAACATTCTTGTGTGTGTGTTCTTAAGCTCTCAACCAATACGTAATTGATTACTGTTTTAAAAACACATTGTTTTGCTCCTTCCTTTACACAGAAATGACTGGTGTGGAATAATTATGTAATTAATTACATTAAGTTCATAACTTACATAATACGTAAATTATGTCAAATAGCATACAGCAAGAAGAATAACAATACTTGGTGGACATGGAAACAGCAGGTTGTAATGAAGATGGGTCAGAAGAAAAACCACTATCTTCTTACACTCCTGTTTTGGAGTTTGCTTAACACTTAGCAATGGGATTAAAGCTGGGTTTTGTTTGTTTGTTTGTTTGTTTGTTTGTTTGTTTGTTTGTTTGTTGCAAAAAAGAAGAATAAATGAAATCCATGTCTGAGCACAGAAGTATAACAGAACTGCTAACATAATCACAAAGGATCTCAAAACAAGAAAAAGGAATTCAGCTATTTTTGGTGACCAGATCTCGGCTTTTGCATGGACGTTTCCCATGCATGAAGTTCCTTTGCCACATGCCTTGATAAAGTATGAAGTCATAAGGTTATAACAATAGCCTTCTGGATCAGGTCAGAGACCCATCTAGTCCAGAATACTGTTCCTGCATTGGTCAGTCATATGCCCATGTTAAGCCTGCAAGTAGGGCCTGCGTGCAACTCTTCTCATCTGCAATTCCCATTAACTGGTATCGTCTCTGACAGTAAAGGAAGAACATAGTCATTGTGGCTAGTAGACACTTTCACAGAGAATAAGGCTAACTAACCGGTTTCCTGTTTTATCCAAACTGGGAAGCTATGGTTAACACCAAAATGTTAAAAACCAATTTGAAGTTGTTTAATGATCCTGGCTTCTTTTGAAGCTGGAAGCATAATCAGAGACCTGGCTTATCAAGGGATACCATTAAGGAAGGACAGAAGGGCAAAAGACCTTTTCATTTCTCATTATTAAGATGAGAACAATTATCCAAATGTAGCCTCTATGGCCTAATACCTGTGAGCCACAGCATTTTGGTTTCAGTTATATGAACATTGTTCTTGAACATTTCCACCCCTATCGTTCAGCCTGGGCACTGAGATCCAGCTCTGAGGGCCTTCTGGCAGTTTTCTTCACTCAAGAAGTGAAGTTACAGGGAACAAGGCAGAGTAGTCATGCCTGTCCTGTGGAACACCTCCTGTCAGATGTCAAGGAGATAAACAACTACCTGGCTTTTAGAAGACATTTAAAGGCAGCCCTGTATAGGGAAGTTTTTAATGTTTGATGTTTTACTGTGGTTTCATAGTTTGTTGGAAGCCACCCAGAGTAGCTGGGGAACCCAGTCAGCTGGGCAGCATGTAAATTAAAATACATATAATATTGTTGTTGTTGTTGTTGTTGTTATCCCCCTCCTGTTTCATGGGCGTGCCAGACAACTGTTGTAGGGTGGAGATTTAACCTGTCACCATGATCTTCAAGTCACCAGTCTATGAAGTAATGAAACTGTTTAATCATTTTATATTCTGTTCCTTTTTTTAATAAAATGGTTGCTTTCTTTTTTTAGAGTGTGTTCTAAGCCAAAAGGTTCAAAGTTAAGAGGAGGGTCAAAAGTTAATTTGGCGGTTAAGAGGAAAATGAAGCCTGAAGATAAAAGGAGGGTGGGCAGCCTAACCAATTAGGGGAATTGGACTCTATCCTCCCCCCAGTTGAAATAATGTATTTAAGCAGGGAGGTGAAGCAAATTAGACAAAAGACAAGCTGAACTATAAAGTTATAAAACACGCTTGCAGCACTGTAGAAGAAAGAAGCCATGACAGAAGGCCACAAATGGAACCAGAAGCAGAATTCTGAGAGAACTGGTTAAGTATTGGCTTAGTGAGGCAAGCAGCCTAGTATACGTTTAGCTGGCTGCTTATTTTGCTCTAAGGGGGAACTGATTAAACTATTTTTAAAGTTTTAATCTTAAAGATCCTCTTTAAAAAAACCGCTGACTTGCCAGTCTGCTTTGGTAAAAACCACATTTGTTTGCATTTAAATATGGCTGCTATCTTCTTATTCATGCCATACTTAATTGCCTTCTTACTCCACCCAGTATTGAGAGCTGGCTTGGCCAGTTTGAAAAAGAGGCTTGATTAGTAGAGACAGCGGTGGAAAAGGATATCTGCTTGGTCGCAAAGGCAAAGTTAGCAAAGAGGAGGAATTGCGTTTGCTGGCTTGCCTTCCTTCCTTCACTTTCAAAGTGCAGGCTAAATCTCATGCTGTCACAAATTCCCATTTCAGGTATTTGAATAAGAAGGGGGAGGGAAATTGGGCAGATTGTTCTAAAGTGTATGTTGAAAAAAAGAAAAGGGTGGAAGATCAGATCCTGTACACTACAAAATCTTAAGGGTAAACAGCTGATTCAAGCAGGGCTATGATAAAATGTGTTTTAAAAAAGCACACCCAAATTGACTAATTTCCTCCCAATGTGAAGTAGCTCTAAGTGAGTTCCTCCTCACTATACATACATCAGCAACATATTTTATGATGACAGAAGTATAGCCTGACTCGGTAGATGACTGAAAAGCATCCCCTGTTTATCCAGTCACTTCATTCTCAGATACAACAAATTTGCATTCACAAAGTACATGGTTCTGTTTTCAGTAGTCTATGTACTACACTGCTATTGTAACATATGGAAAGGCTTTTATGGAAGACAAATCCCTTTCACCTGACCCCTACAACTAAGTTTGGAAAATATCAGATCAGGTCAACAAATACACTGAGATGGCAAATAGACCAGCAGAATTCTCAACTCTGTTCCACAGCAGATCCAGTTGACATAGTATATTTCAGGAGCTGCTCGCTTCTGAGGCACAGGAAAAATGGTGGGCTTTTCAAAAAGCTTTTGATAAAGTACATCACTAAAGACTCCTGAGTGAGCTTAGCAGACATGGGATAAGACATGGGTAGGCAAACTAAGGCCCAGGGGCCGGATTAGGCCCAATTGCCTTCTAAATCCAGCCCACAGATGGTCCGGGAATCAGCATGTTTTTACATGAGTAGAATGTGACCTTTTATTTAAAATGCACCTCTGGGTTATTTGTGGGGCATAGGAATTTCCTGCCCCCCCAATATAGTCCGGCCCCCCACAAGGTCTGAGGGACAGTGGACCGGCCCCCTACTGAAAAAGTTTGCTGACCCCTGGGATAAGAGGAGAGGTCCTCTTGTGGATTAGGAACTAAATAAGCAAAAGGAAGTACCATATTTTTCGCCCTATAGGACACACTTTTCCCCCTCCAAAAATGAAGGGGAAATGTGTGTGCGTCCTATGGGGCGGATGCAAGCTTTCGCCGAAGCCTGGAGAGTGAGAGGGGCCGGTGCGCACCGACCCCTCTTGCTCTCCAGGCTTCAGGAAGCTATCCCCCCAGCCCGGCAAGCTCCGGGAGCGATGGCAAGGTTGCGCACAACCTCACCATCACTCTCGGACCCATTCTGGGGGCTGGGGTCAGGGGAAGCTCGGGCTTTCCCCGCCCCCAGCCCTGCAAGCTCCGAGAGCGATGGTGAAGCTGCGCGCAACTTCGCCATTGCTCTCGGACCCTTTCTGGGGGTTGGGGTCGGGGGAAGCTCAGGCTTTCCCTGCCCCCAGCCCCGCAAGCTCCGAGAGCGATGGTGAAGCTGCGCGCAAATTCGCCATCACTCTGGGACCCGTTCTGGGGGCTGGGGTCGGGAAGTTATCCCCCCAGCCCGGCAAGCTCCAGGAGTGATGGCGAGGTTGTGCGCAACCTCGCCATCACTCTCGGACCCGTTCTGGGGGCTGGGGTCAGGGGAAGCTCGGGCTTTCCCAACCCCCAGCCCCGCAAGCTTGGAGAGCGATGGCGAAGCTACACGCAACTTCGCCATTGCTCTCGGACTCGAACTCTCCAGGCTTCGCACAGCTCTCCGCAAGCTGTGGGAGCCCGGCGCTGGGCTCCTACGGCTTGCAGAGAGCTGCCTGTTCTGGGGGCTGGGGTCCGGGGAAGCTCGGGCTTCCCCCGCCCCAGCCCCGCGCCTGGGGGGGAATAATTCCCCCCCTTTATTTCCCTCCAAAAAAACTAGGTGCGCCTTATGGGCCGGTGCGTCCTATGGGGCGAATAATACGGTAGATAGTAGGAATATACGGTTAGTTCTCCTGATGGAGGGATGTAGAAAGTGACGCCCCTCCAAGGACAAATACTTTTAATTCATGGATCCAGCACAGATTCAATTCCTGGAATAGCCAGGCTAGTTTCCTGGTGAGGTAATGACCCTTTAAGTATGGGCCATTAAGAGAACAGTCTCCAAGGGCTTTTAAAAAGGATTGGATGATTGTGCCTATTAGCCAGAATGGTTATTTCCACCTCCACTGTCAGAAGCCAGTATGGCTCTGAATACCAGTTGCTGGAAATCACAGGTGTGCAGAGTGCTGTTGCAAAAGCTATATTCTCTGCTACTGAGCTGCCTGTATCTGGCAAGATATTGAGCTGCCAATACGTGGGTCCATTATACCAGCTGGAACCATCTGAGCAAGCAGTGGTTCTCTAATCCAACTGCGCAGCTTTCAGGTGGCTCTGCTGGATTTCAAGATAGCCACTTGTCCCAAGTATGTCGCAGCAGTAGCACCATTGTTCAAAAGGTTAGTGGTAGATTATGTGAAGTTCTGCATTAACCACTTAACAGTATAAATAAAATATGGTTGACGATGAGGGACAATCATTAATTGATGCGGGACTAAGTTCTGCATCCAGCACTCTTTTCACATCCACAGATTAGTTAATTGATTGATCAGTTTTACTGAAAGGTAGCAGCAACAGGAAGAAGCAGATGCAATGGGACTGTTGCCACAGTCTATTTTAAAAAGGTTGTTTCCTGGACTCCTGACACTTTACCTGTCTTTTTAAGAAGTATGCGTATGCAAGTTAAATTACCCAATGTTCAAATGAGACAGTGTAGTAGATAATCTCTCTTTTCTCAATGAATATTTTATTGCATTTTCCCCCTTCTTTTCAAAAAAAATGATGACTATCAGAAAACGGACTACAAATTGGCTTTTGACTCAATGCAGGAATGTATCTTTCACTAAAGTAAAAACAGGAAAGCCTGTTTTTAGCTGAATCAGTATTATTGGGTCATAAATCTCTCCTACTTGTTCTCTGATAGTTTAACAAGTAAGATAGCTTACTGGTGATAAAAATTAGCATGCAGCAGTTTTTGCAGCATTTACTCTACATGTACTTACTACCTCTCGGTGTGATACATTTAGGAATGATTACAAGATATATATCACTGTCTTGGAGAGCTCAGTTTGTGTGCCAGCATGGAAAAATAGTGGTCTAATTTTCATTACAGCTGAAGAGACAGAAAACATAAATGGAGGCCTGCTGGATAAGACCAAAGGCCCATCCAACCCACCACACTGCTCTTACAATGACCATAGACAAATGCCTAAGGGAAGTCTGCAAACAGGATGTGAATGCAAGATGTGATGTTGTCATGCAACACGAACACATGCTCCAGGAAGGTTGGCCAATCATAGCTTCCAGTTTTGTGATACCCATCACCTCAGGAGCATAGCTGTCAACTTACAGATTTGAAAATAAGGGACCAGCAGCCAAAATAAGGGATTTTCCAGGCACAGGTATGTTGAACTTCTGAGCCCCTCTGAGCCAAAGGCAGAAAGCCCAGCCAGCAGCCAAACGAAGCCTCATCAATAAGGGACAGCAGCGGGACAAGGCGCTGGGATAAGGGACTGTCCTGTCAAATAAGGGACGCTTGACAGCTATGCTCAGGAGTCATCATTGATTCAACTTTTTATACACATTGATTATTTCTATTCCAGTCCATCAATATATGGCCCAGTCAAGTCTTCACTATATATGAGGTCCAGATGATATTAGTTGCACACTTCCTGTAGACATTACTATATTTACACTATAGTAAATTACAGCTGTGACTCAATTATGTACACAGGCTGATGCATGCAACTAAATCCGTCGGCTCATAAAACACATTTTAAAGCAATCACCATGAAATGCAAAATCCCCATAAAACTCTGCTTTGTGAACAAGTCCCTCGTGGGTGTAGCTCCAAGGCCCCACATAACTGCCCCCTTTTTAAAAAAAATCACATTGCCCCAAAAGGTGCACATGGTCTGAGTTATAAAAACAAAGTCATGCTTCACTTGGTAGGCTTTGATCATGCCTATGTCTTGGTTGTAGGGAGAAGACAGGCTAAGATCTACAACAGGATCTGCTGCCCCTGTGATCCTGCTGCCTGAGGCAGTCGCTTCATCTTGCCTCATAGGTGAGTCAGCCCTGAGCTAGAGCATAATTGCTTGCAGTCTGGGGGAAAAGGAAAGCCGATTCTAGCACAGGCACTATTGATAAGATATATCAGGCAACTGTTTTTCCTTTATATAAAGTAGTTCTAACTGATTGATATTTTCACATTTGCCAAATTTCTATATTTCGAAGGCAACTGGTGCAATCTCTACATCCAAAAAGTAACAGCTGATTTTGAGCCTTATCCACTTATATGACTCAAAACATTTCCTCATTTCAATTCCACTTATGCGCACTTCTGCCTAGGTCATCACAAAAGAAAGCCAGCAGATCTTTTAGCAACATGTAAGGACCAGTCACACAATAATTACATGGACGATTTACGGCATGATAAGGGAGTAAAACAGGGATCTTGTGATATCTGCTGCTGTTGCTTTTCAGTGGATTTTAATGTTGCTTATTGTTTGATTAACTGTATTTTTTTTGGAAATTGCATTAAATTACTGAAAGCTGCCTTGTGTAGTACATGGGGACTAGAAAGGTGGGATAGAATTTTATTTTAATTTTTTAGAATAAATAAAACTGGAGGAAAGCTTATTATCACAAATCTCCAACAGTAAGTAACTGGATCAGGGGCAAAGGACCAGCTAGTCCAGCATCCTGTTCTAACAGTTGCCTATGAGAATTTTGCAAGCAGCAGCTGACTGAAATAGTACTCTTCCCCCTTCTGATTCCCAGGAACTGTTATTCGGAAGCATATTGCCTCTTACAGTGGAGGCAGAACTGTAGCTATCATGCCTATGTTCATATAATTATATAGGCATAATAACTTGCATAGTGCTACTTAAAACTATAGATTGATGACAAGCCTAGGAAAGTAGGTTATAATTCATATCATCAGGAGAACATATACTTTTCAATGCAATAGTGTTCTTGCCATGCACACAGCGTCTCAAAAATCCCACCCCAACATAAAAGAAGGAGCACTCTGAAAGAGGATTCTGTATCCTATTGCATTTTAACAACTTTTTAAAAAATGACCCAATATCATGTCTCAAGATGGTTTTTGTGATTCCAAGATTAAAGTCTGTATGAAACCCAGACTACCTGCTGCTGTTTAGTTGCTAAGCATGGTTCTTATGTATCTAGACACTAAAAGCAGTATGAATCAGGGAGGAGCACTTAGAAATTCCTTTTGCATTAGAAGACAAACCTGCACACTTCGAAATCATCAGACAAGTCGTCATAAAACGCAGGTTTCTGAACAGCAGCCGATGCAGCAAGCCCTGTCCCAGCAGGTACTCCATTTTCTGGAACTGACAAAATATCACTGTCTGGGCCTTTCTCTGAACCACTTTCACCCTTGCTTGCTTTGACTCGTCTCATGTTCCTTGAAGGCTCTGGATCCTTGCGGCTGCACTTGTCCTGGTGTTTCCCACCTTGTCTAAAGGAGCTCCTTGCCTCCACAGAAGACGGTGAGCGGCAGGTCTCTTTACACCGTGAAATCCTTCTCCTGCGGTGACTAGGAGTGCAGCCTTCAGGCTCAATCTTCTCCTCTTGCTTCTTTTCCCCACCTGTCCCCATAGTTACAAGTTCAATGGCATTCTTCCTGGAAGAATCATCTGTCCGAGTGTTTGAAGTACTCCGCCTTCTCATTCTCCTGGGCATGTTGGCTCTCTCTCTCTTTCTAACCAGGGCCCAGTGGTTCTCATCTGAAGATGATGAATCGGATGATACTTTGCGCAAGGCATTCCATGCACGATTTGCAATGTTGGGGTGCAACTTGCCACCCTTCTCTCTTTTTTGCTTTTCTGCATGCCCATCATTCTCCTCAGGCTCTTTCCTCCGCCTAACCCTTCGCTTCACTTGTTTCCTACCAGTTTCTTTACTAGCTGGACTCAGTACCGTGACAGGGGTCGAGTTTTCAAACTTATCTTCTGATATGTCATGCAAGGTGGGAGGTCTAAACAAAGCAGCAAGCGAAGGAGATGGATGGAAAATGATAAAACGAAAAGAGAGAGAAAGAAACGAAACAAATCAGGATTTTGAAATGAAAACAAAAATAATTATGACTTAAACAGAAAAAAAAGATATGGAAAAGACATAACAAAACACTGAAAATGACAAACCAAAAGTAGATTTGAATGTAAATCCATGGAGGGGGGGGGATTAGGCAAAAGCAAGAGCTACGGTTCATTAGATAAAGAAGACTATGCATCAATCATATTAGGACCACTCTTTTATCACGTACCTACAGATGTCCTGAGTAGAAGGGCAGACAGATAACCGTGACTGGCTTCTGGGTGCTGTCCCTGTGGTAGGACTGCTTGCCTGTTGAAAGAAGTTAGATAATTTGGAATCTTTATCAATGAAATAAAGAGTCGATATTTTACTGCTTTTCCACATGATTAAAATAAAAGTTAACTTGTGCAGCTCTTTACGATGTTTTCACATCCACGCACTTCTAAAATACAGGAAGTGCCTGCAAAAGCAAAACCCTTTTGAGGAACTAAATGTTCTAAGGGCTACAGTTGCAGTCCACATACATATTTTATCTTGTTTGAGGAACAAACTTCTGCAGGCTAAAGGTTTCATTTTGCAGTCGGGTCTACTGAGAGCACAGAGCATGAAGGAAACAACAGCTGCCAAATTTCAACAACGATGAGGCTCCTTACTGGAACAAAGTGAACTGCACTGATATTGTGCTGAGTAAGGGCTGAGGCAGGGCTGCCAGACCGTTGCAGTGTGGGAGGGCAGAAGCAACATGAAGCTTAAATACTATTTTTAAAAACATCATCAGAGCAATCAAGTTCACTTTCAGAAACTATTTACGTGTCCAAACATCTGAAGCAAAACACTCCCACAGTATGAGCGAGTCCCATCATAAAGCAGCCACAGCAATTTGCAGACTAAACCTGTTGACTTGTTCTGGCTAGAAAACAAGATTGTTCCATAGTAGCTAGAAGGTTACTAACAATATAGTTTTGCACATAGCTAAACTCTGTAGTTAGCTTAATTGTTAATGACCCGAAGGCTTATGTTATGCACCAGCTACATTACTCTTAAAGCTCTGAACTTGGCATAAACTTTGTGATTAATCAGTATTCTGGCTGGAGGTATAGCACAGAAGACTGCTTAACACACACTGTTTCACGGGACAATGTGAATGTCTTTAGTATTATGAACAGTTTCTGAAGTGATGATTGGACATACACATTACTCTGAAGACATGCCTATGAATATTAGCTGTTGAGGAACAAAACCAGGACATTCAAATCCTGCTTGTGGGGTTCCCATAGGCATCTTGCTAACCGCTGTGGGAACAGACTGCAGGGCTCTTCCAATGTTCTTATGTATAATCGGCCCATGTTGCAAAATACTTCATTGAAATGCTTTTTAATGTAGGAAATTTGTCATGTTGAAGTGGACCAAAAGCGAATACAATCAGGCCTATACAATATCCTAAGATTCACAATCAAAGTATTACAGTTAAAGACAACACTATTTCCCCTACCCTTACAATCATGTATTGCCACAAATCTACCTCAGAGCTCTCAGGAATATATTTTTTTCTTAATTTTGAACAAAAAAAATCCTAAAAATATTTCTATTATTAATTATTATTATTATTACATTTCTATACCAACCTTCCTCCAAGGACCTCCCACTCTCCATTATTGATTTGTTCCCCCTCTCTCATTTTATCCTCAGAACAACCCTGCAAGGTATATTTGGCTGAGAGACTATGACTGGCCCAAGGTCATCCAGTGAACTTCATGTCTGAGTGGAGATTTGAACCTTAGTTTTCCAGGTCCTAGCCCAACACTAACCACTGGCTCTGTCCATTACTAAAAGTCTTCTCCATTATTTTCTTTGTGTAAAGTGGGTGTGGTTAATCTACAGGCCACATCTGGACCCTGAAGAGACTTTCTGTAGACTCCACAAAATCTGTCGCTTTTAAAATAACAGAGCAAGTGTCAGAATAACAAAGAGCTCCTAACATGAATTTGACCAAACTGTGGGAAGAAGTGGAAGACAGGAGTGCCTGGTGTGCTCTGGTCCATGGGGTCACGAAGAGTCGGACACGACTAAACGACTGAACAACAACAACAAATGTCCCTTAATAGAGGGAAATGGCCAGTAGGGCTCAAAAGGCACAGTTGAGCTGGGGGGTTGCCACTGCTGCTCCTCCTTATATACCAGCACCCACCGCCTCAGATGTCCCTCACATGCTGCCCAATGGTAGGGCTGGCCTAAAGTCAGATTTTCACCAGGCTGAGTTATAAATTTAGATGCAGATCACTCTGCATGTTCATTTCCATTTACACCACAATGCTAACTCAGCTGATGTGTATCTACATCCAGGGCCATTACATGTGACAATGTGCACTGGGACCTTTAGGCTGAGTAAAACCCACTGAAATTAATAGAACTTACTTTTAAGTGGGCATGCATAGGTTTACACTGTTAGTTTTTAAGAGACATCCACACTTTGTAAGCTTATTGTCGCCTGGCTAAAGATGACAGTATAATTCAATTATAAATTTAACCAGCCTGGAACATTTTGGGACCCATTATTGCTTTTTAGAAACACAGAACTTAAATGAGTATGCTCGATTGCTATTCTTTATTGCATAATGTTTCTTTGCTGTGGTGATCCTAACACACAACCCACAGCCAGTCAGATGTGTCACATCAAACTTTGTGCAGTAGAATGTACAAACGAGACCTATGTTGGGAGGGGGTAGGAAAGAATAATTTCTTGTTCTTGAGGGTTTTCTTTTTCCCATATGCAAATATTTTAATTAACATTTCTGTAAGAAGAACTACAAAATTGGAACATTAGGGGAAAGATGCCTGCTGCAGATATTGGCCACAGCTGGTGGGTATATGACACATATTGCATTCCTTCTTTTCTTAACATCTGTGATCAGTTGCGGTAACTCATGCGGGAGTTAGGCATGCGTATCCAGAGATAAACACAGCCTTTTTGTGTGTGTATTTCATGTATATTTATTCAATTTTTATGTTGCTTGTTTTCATCCTGGAAACAAAGCTAACTGAAGTAATTTGGGACACCCACTTTGTCTCCTGAAGCCTTCTGGACTACTTATTGCTTTATTATAAGCGGGCTGGGAAGGAACTGCTTCCTTTTCATCCTAAATAGCCATCATATGTACTGGGCATAGACCTGGGTGAGGAAATCCATGCCATTGCCGGATAAAAATCACTTCAGCTTAACAGAAGTTGCAATCCCATGCATGCTTTTATTACTTTTCTATGAGGTAGGAATTCTTTAAAAATTCAGACCGCACGCTGGAGTAAAAATGGACCAATCCATGCAGCCCACCACTACCTATTTGGAATTTTGCAATCTACAAGCTTTTGCAGTTATCCTAATAAAAGCAACATCGTTCTTGGCTCTTTACACCTATCAAATACATATTTTATCTTAATAGATTTATTTGTTTGTTTGTTAAATGTGTATACCACCCCTCATCTGAAGATTGCAGAGGGGTTCAAAGGCATAAAAAATATATAAAAACACAAAATACATAATGAAAACAAGGGGGAGACAAAACCAATAATCTCCCCCCTCCGCCGTCCTCCCAAACTTATTATTTTTCCACAGCTGGTAGTCAGTATGGTACAGAGGAAGCAAGTATATAACATGGCACACAGCAAGTACACAACATGGCACAAGGATTGTATATTCACTGCCCTCCTGGAGGATGACAAACAGCTGCAGAAACCATGTTCAATTTAGTCAGACAGCGCATTGAGTACATGATTCAAAATTAAACGATTTTTAAAAAATATAAATTCTAATGCAATTGTCACATCAAAGGAAAAAAATTAGAAAATATGTGCAGCACATATAGAACTACTAATATGCAAAGTTAACATGTAAAACTTCGCTGTCGCAACCTCACATTTAGCACGTCATGATTGTAGGCTGTTACTTGATTGGCTACACAAAAGACTTCTATTTCATTTTATGACAGCATAATTACTTCAAATGGCAAATTCCTTTAATAGACACTTCATAAAAATACTTTATTTTAAAGTGCTATTTAAATGAAGGGAAAAAGTTACACCAGAGGACAGCTGCAGAAAACTCATCAACGCAGATTGTCTCAGTAGCATAATTGAAGGCAGCAATACAAAATTATGTTTTGCAGCAACATATTTATAAACAAGAAAGTGCATTTCTTTATGGGAGCAGAGCTAGGCCTCAGAAACAGCACCAATTCTACCAGATTAGTTCTGGCCTTCTGAAATGTTTCTTTTGTCACTATGTCAGAACGTAGCAGTTACTTGGTGCTTTAGAGCACTCGCATTCAACAAATGTGCCGTGAACCATAATTGGGTCGCCACCCCACTTAAGATGGATCACTGCAATGCTGCTGTCCCCATTCAAAAAACTAAAACAAAATCCTGGCGAATTGTTCTGATCAAGGGTGAGGTGCAGAAGCAATAGGAGCTTAGATCCCCAGTGGCCATGAGTGGAATTCATCATCCCTGCTTGCCCACTACACGGGGCAGGTTGCATCCTAATTCCCAGCTAGTGGTGTGTTGGAGTTACTGCTCCATCTGGAGTTCTGCTACTTGAGCCGGCCAGGGCAGAATATGTGCGTGTGAAGGGGGCTATTTGTGAATTCTGGTGTGCCAGCTCCAGGCTGCCACAGCAGAGAAGACACTCTGGCTGCTGGAATAGTTTAGGATCCAGAAAATCCAAAGCTGGTCCAATTCTGCCCCAACGCCATTCTTGGGGGCCTTACATCAGCTACGGTGGTGGGAACACCATTAGTGGCTGCCTGTTGACTGCCTATGCCACTGGTGGGTGCAGTAGGGTCCTCAACCTTGGCTGCAGACACCCCTCACCTCCCAGGCAGGCAGAGATCACCAGTGCCAGGTGGAAGGATATCTCCACCATATCTTACCACCACCACAAACACGCACACACATGCACACACACACACACACAGCGAAGAGTAGGGCTCAGGGGTTAGAATTGATCTCTCAAAGATCAATTCCTCCTATGGGATATCTGCCATCTTCCTTAAAAACTCTGGATTCTGGAGTTTTTTCTTATGAACCAATAAACAAATAAAACAAAACCACTATATGCTCCCGTAACTAGGCAGTAGGGAAAGCTTCAGCCACCTTGAGTGCATGGAAGCATGGGATATAATTTATGGTCACGAAATATATAGACAACTCCACAGAATTGTGACACTAGTAAAACACTCTGCAAATAAATTGGCACATCATTTTCAGCCTCGCCAAAACATGATCCAAAAGCAAGGCCGTCAGTTACACCAAGTTCAGTTTCAGAGTTAGTGTCTTTTATTCTGGCATGTAAGAAGGAGATGTCAGGTATAGTCATTCATTCCATGGCTGACACGTTAGATCACAGCTTTTCATTTCTACATAACTTAAGTTTTGAGTTTTCACTCTTCATTTTGGCCAGTCCTCACCAGCAAGTTTGAAATGTAGCTCATTTCTCTCCCCCCCCCCAACTTGTAATGCTTTCACTTGCAACATTAGTGACAGCAAAGGGGTGGGTTCCTTCCAACACAATGAATGCGATGTGTCCTAGAACAGCATTAGCTGCCATAGTAACAAGCTCTTCTCCAGTCAGCATCATTCACAGACAAGATTGTTGAAATAATTGTCCATATAAATGTCATCATATTTGTGTAATACTAGAAGTCAAAATCAGAGGGCTGTGGTGGTATTTTCCAAACCTTTACTGAGAGTTTGGCACATATGCTGATGAGGATGGCTAACTACATCATATCTAATCAGGATCAGAAACGCCTCCCTCTATAATAATTAAGGGGAATGGCTGTGAAGCAATTCACATACTTAGCTGAAAGGTACTAAAATACTGGAAGTAAAAAGTACTGATTTGAAGATATGAATACAGAAATCAAGGCAAATTATTCTACTGAGGTCAATATGACTGTGCAGAGGAATAAGGGCATGTTTACAAAGACATTCTTGGCTTTCATTTTCCTTTTAACAGATGTACTCAGTAATATTGTTATAGCTTTTAGCAAGTCAATTTTGGTATGTGCAAGTCAGTTGCTCAATTTAATAAACATCTGTTTATTACCCTGTTTAAAAACAAGCATAGTATGGTTAATTGTTACATAGGAATGCATTATGTTTGCATATGCCTCTTTGGAAAGTCCACACATACCAAACCTTTAGTTGTTTATACAGATCATATCCTAGTGTGTGTGATGATGATGTGTCTAAGCCAAGATGAATTACAACAGGCTTTTCTTGCACAACCATTATATTTATAAATAAATATCTACCATGCCTTCTGATTAAATAAGTCACTGAATCTGCATAGCAATTTTTTAAAATGCATCTTCACTTCCACCGGCTTAAAGAGATCAAGTGTATCCAGAAGCAAACTGAAAATGTTCCAATATAGTTTAAATCATTGAAGCTGCAAACCATTTTAAACACTCTGAAATCTTACTAGGGCATAACCAGACTCAGACCTGCAGCCATTGGTGTAGCCAGGATTTGGGGGGGGGGCAGGCTTTTTGTTAGGGGGGGCCATAACTTCAGCTGGCTATGTATTTTTACTGTTTTTTTGGAGGAGGCAATTTTCCCTCCCTCCCCACCCCGCTACACCCATGCCTGCTGTGTTATTTGGGAGGAAAAAGAAAATTCTAAGTATGAAAAGCAAGAGAAAATGCCTAGAGCAGTTTAAGGAATAAACAATCTCCAACATGCTTGTTCACTACTAGAGACGCTTGCACCTCTCCGAACTGGGAGACATGAGTATGAGGGGCCTTAGGTCACAGCACCTGCCCATCCTTCAAAAAAACAACCCAAAGCGGGAAGTGGCATACACATGGCGGCCTTTCTGGAGCAGATGATTATTTGGTTGTGATTGAGTTTTATCTACTTTTTACTGTTAACATTTAACTAAAAATTTCCATCAGGCTTTTATTGGCACATCATATTTTCGCTTTATTACTTATTAGGGACGACCCGATTATTAAATGCCAAGCTCATATTTGTGGCCAACTGACAATGGATCAGTTTAGAACAAAGCGACTCGTTCTTTTTACTATGTGCTAAATTTTAAATATGTGCGATGAAGAGAATCAGTCTTCAAAGAAATCCTTTCACTCCCACACATCCGAATGTGGTTGTAACAAGAACTATTCAGTACAGATCTATGCTAACCATTCATTAAAAAAGAAGCATTTTTAAAAATAAATCCCTCTTTGAATTGCTTATACTTCTCACTGAGAAGACAGGGAACCCTCAAATAAAATATGTGAACATTTCCATACAAGCAGATAGTCTCACACACACCAACGTATTACAAAGAGTGGACTGTATCACACCGAAAAGAAACAAATCTAGATTCTTCTGAAATTGTTATTGTCATATTAACTCACACATTTCAGAAGCAATTAAACACTTAGAAAGAAAACACAGAGAAGGTAAAAAAAAAAGCAGCATGCTTTACACTGTAGAAATAGATAGAAACGTCTGCTGGGAGAATCAACACTAAAATGTAAAATAATTAATGTGAAATTCTAGATAGAATTCCTAGATTCTCCTGCAAAAAAAGGTAATTTCCTCCAAAATGGTACACCTGCTCTCACCGTTTTAGCTAAAGGACAGTCAGGGAATGATCCAACCCCTCTCCTACATGTATGCATGGAACTGCACATGAGGTAGGAGGCTGGAACTCATCACTATGGCAAGCACTCTCTGCATGCATACAAAGCTACAAAAATATTTGAGAAATAAAATGTACGGTATTTCCCCCCTCGAGACAGAGAGATGCATGTCCCACCCCTGAAAGAAAGGGGGGAAACATGGATTTTCTGTAACAAATGCCATCCATATAAACAAAACACCAGCCGATTACCAGGAGAAGTGGACACTTTCCCATCCTTCCGTCACTTGTGCAGATTCACAAACTGCCACCAGAAACCTTTATGTGTGTTTGTGTGTGAAGTTGCCGCTGGCAGGTAATTCAAAAGAAAACACTACATTGTTTGAGCCCTTCTTTGATGTGTCTTTCCACTGTATAAATGAATATCAAGAGGAACAGTAAATTTGGCAGGTGGAGGAAAAGAGATTTACAATTGCTTGCCTAGGTTGGCAGGTTTACTCTAGAATGCCGCTGCTTTCACAAACACCTAGCAACTACCGTGCCTTCAGGTGTAATAAGTTACTGTTCATATTACCCTCTGATGTAGTGCTCACCTTCTCGTATCTTGCTCAGCAGCTTGGTCAACTATGTTTATGCAGCTATTTCTTCCTTATTCATTCAGACTCAGGAAATCAATTTCTTTCTCCATTTATTCAGAGTTTTCACCTAATCTGATTTTCATGCTCCAAATGACTATTATTATAAAATTTATTAATCTCCTTCCATAATCTCCTGTGCTCTTGGCACCACAAACATTATGGAGCAGGCTGAATATCTATATCTTCAACCTGCTTTTGAAATGTGAAAATATATGGAAGGCAATTTGTCAAGAGTATGCAAAATAAATTTAGACACACAAACACACACACACATATAGGGAACGGAAAGTTTGAGAGAGCAATATTCAGATCTAGTGAAGCCAATGGACTTTATACTGTTGACTTCAGTGAGATGTGGCTTGTTTCCAGAGTGACACATCTTGGCCTTGGGTGGGGAGAGGAGTTTAAGGCAAAACCTTGGTTTAGTACTATGAGAGCAAGCCATAGTGATTCTTAGGCATGCATACTCCCTTCTCCAGTGCAGCCACAAGAAGGTATTGGGAAGCTTTCACTTCTGTTTTAAATTAACCACAGCTTTTCATGAAATCTGAACTGGGACAAAATATGGTTAATTTTAACTATGGTTTGCTGAAACAATTCAATTTCAAACCATAGTTTATAGCTCACTTGAGCAAACCATAGTTGAGGTTAACCACAGTTTTCTATTTAGACAACACAGCAAAAGAGAAGCTTCCAGACTTTCTCCTTGTTGAGAGGAATAGAGGGCATGGGAGAGGTGTCTGCGATCAAGGCTTGCTTCAGTTCATTCTTGTAATGCTAAACCACAGTTTAGTGTTAAATGAAAACATACTCAAAGTATTACAAAGCCCATTTAAAAATGCAGCCGAATCATACTCATGTTTACGTTCTACTGTATTCAATGGGACTCACTCCCAAGTAAGTGTGCCTCAGATTACAGCAAAAACAGTATATGTCACAGCAGGTCTGCCTGAGAGTAGTTCGTAACTTACCTTTGAAATGTTACTTGAGCGGCTTGTTGAGCGGCCTGGAGATTTCTCATTCTGTAAAAAGAATAGTAAAGGTTGCTTAGCTTCTGTCTAAACCAGAAAATTAAAATTTGCACAGCATTATCTTTTGCTTTAACTCTCAGCATCTGAAAATCTACAAAGTTCATGTCATTGAAGGATTACCAGCTGGTATCCAAAGAAGTACTTTAAGCAAGCTCAAGACCTCAGGAATTTTAGTTATTTCTTCTTTCCACAGCAGATCTTTATGTTTTAATCATAATTTTAAAAATCCCCACAATCTGTTGTCCAAGAAAGGAAGTTAGAAGCCCCTTAGGGCATGTGGAACTAGTTATGCATTTCTTTGGTTTCTAGCCATTGTTTAAAATTACTTAATAAATGTCAAATCTGGGAAAGAGAGAAAGCTGACAGTCTCTGTAGCTTCTGAATGTTGCTCTGCACAGCTGCAGGCACTATATGTGGGATGCCACCAAGAACATGAGGAAGAACTAGCTATGTATCCTAGACATTTTCCAACAATATTTAAAGCGTATTTACAAATCAAAGAAAACCATGTACATCTAGGCATAAAACTATCTTGACTCATATGAATGGAGCCTGACGCTAAAACTCAGCTAGATATTGTTATGTATAATATACATACACAGACACAAGGAGTTAAAGGAAAGTATTTCTTAAGCCAGGGGTCCCCAAACTAAGGTCCGCGGGCCAGATAAGGCCCAAGGGACTCGTTTATCCAGCCCACGGCGACCCCCGCCACCCGCTCTTACCGGCGCTGTGCTGCGTGGGTCGGAGGGGCAGCAGAAATAGCTTGTGCACATGCGCAAGCATTATTTCCGGTGCATATCTGGGTCAGAGGAGGCCTGTGCACATGTGCACAAGCTATTTCCTGTGCTCCTCCGCCCCGGAAGTGCGCTGGAAATAATGTGTGCGCATGCACATGGGCACGCACTCCTCCGCATGATCAGCGCTGGAGACACCAGCTCGAGGTGCGGTAAGCTTGCTGACCCCTGGCTTAAGCAGTAGTTATGCCCAGGTCAGCAGAAAGATGCCTCCTAGTTGAATGGTACTTAACTCCCAACACAAGTAGGCATATATTACAGAAACTTGCCAATGATTAAGTCCTTGAGGGATACCAACCATCAAGCAAAGCTTGAATTTGTCATGTTTCCAGTAAGGATTCTAGACAACAACACCCTGCAATATCTCAACTATGAAGCCCCTATTTCTTTTCATCCTGAGAAGCAGCAAAAAAAGAGAAGGTGGTGATGTTCTGAGAGGGAAACCATCTTAGTAGGACAGATCATAGTTGGATGACCTACAATTTTGTCCTTGGAGAAACAAGTGAACCCAACTACAGCCAAGTTTGTTCTTTGGAAAATTGGACAGAGATGCAAAAGCCGGGGAGGTGGGGGAAAGTAGAGGAGAATATCTAAAAATGGTTGTCGGCACAATGGGTGGGAGAGGTGCATACTGGACTTTTCTGTGTACTTTTAAAAACATAACTGGACCACTGGTACAAGCAGAGATAGAGCTGCAATCAGTGGCTCACCATGTCTCCACACAATACTTCAGTTAGAATTGCTAAGCTAAAGCCTATGCACAAAAAAGAGCAAAATTATGTTCATTTCACAATGCATATGTAAAGATCCTGCCATAAATATTAATGTATTTACAGACGTTACTTGCTAATTGCTAAGGCATATGTCAAGCGCATTTAGGTTACGAACATCTATGGCAACAGAATAAAATACAGTACTATTTCTATATTTTCCCCATCAGACGTATCTCTTATTCAGCTCTGGAATGTTTCTTTAGTTTCCTACAACATTAATCAATGCATCCAAGTAACAACTTAGTTTTTGACTTGTCTGAGCATGTCACAGTCACCTTCTGTTGCTTCTTTGCTCATGCCTAAATTACAGTCATACCTCATGTTACGTCCGCTTCATGTTACATTCTTTCAGGTTATGTTCTGCGGCGACCCGGAAGTACTGGAAAGGGTTACTTCCGGGTTTCACCACTCACACATGTGCAGAAGTGCAAAATGACGTCACACGCATGTGCAGAAGCGGTGAATTGCAACCCCTGCGTGCGCAGACGCACCGCTGCGGGTTGCATTCTTTTCATGTTGTGAACGGGCCTCCAGAACGGATCCCGTTCGCAACCAGAGGTACCACTGTACCTGGAAATCATTAATAGCATGTGAGAGTGCACCAACATTTAATACTAGGTTAAGGCTAAGGAAGCTTGAGTATTCATTTACAGTTTTACAAAAGGTATGAACAGCAAAGTATATTTTTGTTGTTTCCTTTACCCCCAGCCTGCAAACATGTTCAAGTTGCTGTGCAACATGTACAAGGTACACTAGCCTGTCAGATAAAGCATGCTTTTATAATTAAAACCATTTATATGTTTCCAAGCACAATTCGCAGGCTATACATGAGAGTCAGGCATGCCAACTCTAGGGGGCAGAGATGTCGTCAGCCCCTTCAATATTCCTTAGCAAAGGGCTCAGCCTCCCAAATATTCAAGGCGCAAGGGAGACCGGCACAGCCAGGCGTAAGGCCTAGCTGAAAGCTGCACTGGCTCAGATGGTGTCAGCAGATGTTGCACAGGCTGGTGCAACATCGCACCAGCCCAAGCCAGTCCCTGTAGCATCTCCTGACACCAGGGGGACTTGCATGGCCTAGTAGAAGGCTGAACTGGCCTGTGCTGAATCTCCCATCACTGCACAGGCCAGTGCAGACTACACCATGTCCGCTACACCATGTCAGTCTGGCCTGCATGGCGTTGGAAGATGTGTATGACATCATGTGATGAATGTCACACAGATATAAGAAGGTAGGTCCTAGAAAGAAGAGAAAAAACACCTAGCAATTTTATCTATAAAGGATTTTGCTGGGCTCTCAGTCCGTGACTTCCTGGCTGCACAAATATATCACACAGCTTGCTTGAGATTTAATGTTTTCCACCTTGACTCCCAACAGAAGCCTATAGTCCTCTTCAACATTTAATGATTTTGTTTTAGAACTCCTATTTCTGCTTTAGAAAGTTAGTGGCAATATGTTAGTATTAACATGGTTGCTTCTTTGGAAAGTATGTATCAATTTCTAGAGAAGTGGGCATGTTAATGTCAAATAAATGAGCAACTGTTATGAAAAGCTGGTGTAAAAGTTATGCATGTAACAAAAATAAAATTATGACAAGGGCCAGTGTATATAAAAACAAAGCCTCACTCAATACTAAGTTCTATTGGGTGTTTTTTTTTTAAAAAAAAGAAAAAATCTAGAGATATGAAAGAAGCAGAAATAAAGAGATGCTGTCACCGCCTTTCCAAACCACAAAGGAGAATAGGTAATTTTTTACACCAGGAAAATCTATAGAATGAGGCTCACAACTACCATCTTTTATCATCCTTTTTTCCAGTATCTCAATCAAATTTAGGCACTTTGATTAGTATTCCTTCTTCCCATTCTGATTAAAGTACATTTAACCTTCAAATAGGGACGCATGTGGCGCTGTGGGTTAACCCACAGAGCCTAGGACTTGCCGATCAGAAGGCTGGCGGTTCTTATCCCCGTGATGGGGTGAGCTCCCATTGCTCGGTCCCTGCTCCTGCCAACCTAGCAGTTCGAAAGCACGTCAAAGTGCAAGTAGATAAATAGGTACCTCTCTGGCAGGAAGGTAAACGGCGTTTCCGTGTGCTGCTCTGGTTCGCCAGAAGTGGCTTAGTCATGCTGGCCACATGACCCGGAAGCTGTACGCCGGCTCCCTCGGCCAGTAAAGTGAGATGAGCACCGCAACCCCAGAGTCGGTCACGACTGGACCTAATGGTCAGGGGTCCCTCTACCTTTTTTAACCTTCAAATGCAGCATACGAAACATATAAGAAAGAATGAAAGGCACATGTCTGTTCCATTTCTTCTTTCCTTATTTAAAGCTTTTAAAAATTCTATTTCTGAAGTAAAGTTTTGGTTTGAAGAAATGTGTAAGGGAATTCACACAACTGAATGTAAAGGGTACACAGCATATAAACTGTCTTGACTTTTATATGCAAGAGATCAACAGGAGATCAGCAGGTGGCTAACACGAAAGCTCATACCAGTAACAAACTTAGTTGCTCTCTAGGGGTTAGAAAGGGTCTTGCAAACAGTCTACTTCCCCCTCCCCCCCAAAAAAAACTCATAAAAGTATATACAGCCACAGGCAACTGAAAATTGGTAGGATTTGATTCCTCTAATCAGTGGATATTTTGTCTCCTCTCATTGAACCTGATGGGGAAAGGGAATTCAACCCAAATTGGAATGAGTGGTGGGAAATAAAAAGGCAATCTCAAGCCACAGTCAAGGTCAGTTGGTGGGTCTGTCACAGTAAATAAGTGAGCAAAGAAAAGGACAGAAGCAGTAGAGCTGGAACCTGACGCTAAGCAGAGAACATAAAGGCTTAGAGGTTTGAGATGCCTGACAGAAGCCAACAACTGAAATGACTCAAAGAAGCTGAGGAGGTCTCTGGGTGAAAGTCACTGCCCCAGAGGCAGCCTTCGAGAAAGTACTAAGACCAATTCAGTAGGGTTGCTGAGTACCTGACGAAGCAGAGTTTGCTGGCACTGAAGATTACAGCAAAAGTCCTGATAGAAGCCTGATAGACGCGGCTGTGGACCTGAGTGAAGACTGCAAGTAGAGTCCTCAATGCCTATAGGTGAGGAATTGAATCCCTTAGAATAGTCTTCTTAAATGTTATAGTGCGTAAGCCTTTTAGTTAACGAAACAGTATCCAAGTAAAGTTCAACATATGAATTAGTATTACCATCTTTTTACATTGTTAATTAAAGTAAAATATATTTTGTGAAGCTTTCCACTGCTTTGTACCACTCTTATGCATAGCTACTGATTGGTAAACCAAGGCTTTGACTTTGTATTTATAGAAAGTGGCAGGAGTAAAAGGGTTGGATAGATAAGTAAAAGTTTTCAGCCTGAAGTAGAGAAAGCAAAACAGCTGAATTGTGTTTCAACAACAACAACAATAATAATAATAAAACAATTGTGTCGGAGATGGGGGTAGTTCGTTACGATCTGGTGGCAGTGCGGTGGGAGTTGTGACAGAACTTCATCTAGCTCTGTTCTTAGTGGAGCAGAGATTTATCTACAAAATATAAATGTTTAGATTCGTTAATTTAGAAGACAAATTGAATTATTTGGGAGCCAGAATAGCTCGCAAGGAAATCCATCAGGCCATGCTAATTGGCAGACAACAGTCAATTAACATCCAAGATGAAAGAGTAGCCAAGTACTTGACAAACAGCCAAACGCATTTCAGAAAGAAAAGTACATTAATTAAATACACAGAACAGAGGTGCCTCAATTAGTACAGAGCTGGAAAACAACCTTGTTTATTTTATTTACAGCACATAAAATGTGGATCTTTTTTGTACCGTCCTAACAGTACATTCCTGCACACTACTCAAAAATGAGTCCCCCTGAGTTGGGTAGGACTTACTCCAAGCACATTGGTAGTGGATGACAGCAGAGCAGATTTGCTTTACAGAAGCCGTGGGGGTCACAATTCATTCCATGAAATCATTTTTAGAAAAAAGCAAATTTGCGAGTAAGAGTCTTGGAAATCAGAGAGCTGAAAAGAAATGGCTGTTACTTCTGCACCTTATATGTTGATGTAGCATAAAGTGTAAAATAACTACAAGAATAGGTTTTGTTGTACCTAACACTTTCCTTCAATAATATGTTTTGTAGGCCAATAGCTCTTTTAGCACTATTGCTAAATTTTATCAAGTTGCAGAGAGAGCCACATTCCTACTCTATGTCTACCAATTGTATATATTAAAATAGATGCAGTAGCTATTTTCCCACTGCACAAACTGGTTATTGTTGCATGCCAAATTTATATACAATAGAACACCGGATCTTACTTGCCCTGTCAGCTGTATTTATTTGGATATTCTGCATTTTGCTCCAAAAACAAATTTCATTTGCCATGAAACTCACTGGGAGACCTTGGGTCAGTCATCACATTGAAGGATTGTTGTGGGAATAAAATGAGGAGTGAGGTAATGAATGCTGTACCTTTACTGGTCAGCCATTGGATGAATGCTATAGAATATTTAAGTTATTACATTTAGAATTCTTAGAAGCTTCCACCATGAGCTCCTTGGTGGAAGCTTCTAAGAATTCTAAATGTAATAAATTAAATATTCTATAGCATCCATCCAATGGCTGACCAGTAAAGGTACAGCAACTTTTTTTTAAAAAAAGGAAATACCTGGACGCCAAAAATATTCATGAAAGGGTACATTTTACAGTAGAACCTCGTTTTTCGAACATAATCCATTCCAGAAGATCGTTCGACTTCCTAAACCAGGCATCAGCAAGTTCAGCCCTCCAGATGTTTTGTGACTACAACTCCCATCATCCCTGACCACTGGCCCTGTTAGCTAGGGATGATGGGAGTTGTAGTCCCAAAACATCTGGAGGGCTGAGTTTGCCTATGCCTGTCCTAAACGTTCGAAAACCGAAAACTGAAAGCAGAAGCCTCAATACAATAGGGAAACTCAAAACAGAAACTGTGTGGCACATTCAGCTTCTGAAAATCATTCAAAAACTGAAGCAGTTACTTCCGGGTTTTCGGCATTCAAAAGCTGAAATGTTCAACTTCCGAGATGGTTGAAAACCGAGGTTCCACTGTATATGGAATTTGAAAAGTGAATGCTTGAAGGGTAAATGCAAATAAAAGTATCCTCTTCTCCCTCTCTATGGCCTATGAAAGCTCTTTATTATGATCAAACACTGACCTCACTCTCCATTAAGATGCTGCTTTTATAGAGCTATGGCAGCAAACATCTCACATAAGCAAGCTCCATGCTGATCTCCATGACAACAGGTTATATTCTCTACCAATAAAAACTACTGTGTCCAAGGTTATTCCTCTTTTTCTTTTTCCTGTGCAACTGGCATAATGCAGAAATATAAAGCTGCAATGATTAGCTATTCATTGTGAGATTACACTTAATGACAAGATGTCTGCAACCCTCCAAAAATCAATGAAATAAAACTTTTAAGACATTCTGATAGTATGTTCATAGTAGATGCTTACATTTTGATAGTCTTCATCTTGCTGGTTAAGTGAATATAGCCTTTATTTCTACTAGAATCCTTTCTAGTAGAAATCCTTAGCTGATGGATTTCTAGCTCTTTTGTAACTGAACTATGGGATAATCCATTCAGACAGGAGAGCAAACCATGGGGATATTGGAAGTGTGCTGATGTGGCAAAGGGTGTTTGCCCAGGCCACAGTTTGCCATGCTAAGATGCAAAGGGAAACTGGTTTCTCACTAACAAGAAACTTGAAATCTCTTCCCTTTGTGCTTGCAGGAAGGGGCAGAGGAAGAATATGCTGAAGGCCTATGTGATTCCTTTCCATATCTCCAGAACATAGTAGGATTCATAATACAAGTGCACTCTAGTATGTAGCCTTTCCTTAGACTTGGGAGATTTCCTGAGCTGGTCTGGGCTAGGTTTTGATCAAGTGATCAAGTGTCAGATGCTAGCACAGTAACTCCACAAAGCAGTTGTCTAGCTAAAAAATAAAATAAAAAATGTTTTGGTAATCTTAGTGGCATTCTTGTTGCATCCACTTAAAACCACACAACACCACCTTGTCATCTAGGCCGGGCATAGATCACTTGACACAGTTGCACAATGCAGTGCTCACTGTTACAGACACATTCAGCCTCAATTTTGTGTGGACCACACAGGACTGAAAGTTAGGGATGGGGCACCTCTGACCCATGGGCCAAATTTGACCCACAAGGCTGTTTTCCCCATACTCAACTTCCTAACATCTGACATCATTTGCGTCATCGGGTATGGGGCAGGTTACATGACCATTACATTGGCTACATGATCAAGGTCTCCGTGAGGAATTCAATAATGCAGCTAATCCCTATATAAAGCAACTCTGTCAGCCCCATGTTTGTGGCTTGGGAAGTTCTAAGTGTAGGGCTGTTGTCAGGGTCCAATAAGGATCAGGCCCACTAGACCAAAAAGATTCCCCATCCCTGCTATGGAGCCTTGCAGCACAACCCATCAATGAGGGTAACACCACATCAAACATCAGTTGCTTTCCTATATTCATTGAGAAATAAGTTGTTGAAATAGATAGACTGGAGGCATAGTGACAACTTTCTACTTTATACACAAATGTACTGAAAAATACTCACCACCCTCAATCAAAAGCAGCAGAGGATAGCCTGGGTAGAGAGAAAATGAGAGGGTTTCTCTCCTCTCTGCCTGTGCAACAGCGATACCAGATCAGTCAGGAGGAGGAGAAACCTAGCTGTCATTTCTTCAACTTCAGAGAAAAGAAAGAGGCCACTCTGTGGCCTGGTTTGCACATAACACTAAGGACATGAGTTGTTTAAGAAACCACAAGTTAAACACAGGTTGTCTCCAGATGACTGGAGAAATAAGTCATATTTCCCTCCAATGTTTGTTTTGCTTTCCAGCTACTCTTGCCTCTTGTCTTTATAGCTGAATGAATTTATGGAGTAGGGTGTTCAAACAATCCATGGTTAAGACACATTATGGTTTATTGCCTGTAAACACATAGTCCAGGAAATCATGGCTTAGCTGTGCAAACCAACTAGCTTGGCAGGCAAAGTCAAAGATAATAATAATTTATTATTTATATCCCACCCATCTGGCTGAGCTTCCCCAGCCACTCTGGGCAGCTCCCAATCGAGTGTTAAGATCAGGTGATGAAACATGTGGCTGCTCTACAACTCTGCAATGATTTACATTTATTAATTGATTCTTATTTATTGATTATTAATTGAATTTAATAATCAGGCTTTGGGGGAGTTTTGCTTAAGTACAATATTTTTCCTGTTTTCTATTTTAAAAGCTTATTTTTGTACAGAATACAACTGAATACAAAACAGCTTGGGGAAAATTGAATATGGTAACCAGATTGTTCAGTTTAATAAGGAATTGAAAATTATGCTAAATTGCAAATAGTGTCTTTAACAGGAGGCATACCTACTATATTAACACATGTTTTGTGCAAAATGCAATATTAAAAACTATATAACATTTTCTAATTGAAATAAAATCTAACAATCGCATAGCTCACCTGTATCAGAAAAAAGTTGCAAAAAGTTACATGTCATAAGATGGGTTTCACAAATTGTCTTTGCTGACTTATTGCATTTTAAGGAGCCTTAATCTGAATATGCTAATATAAAGAGACATGAGGCTTAAGATCAAATCAGCAATCCACTGTCCTTTAGATGACAGTCTTCCATTTATTCCGAGTTTACAGATAAAAGCTTTCAGGAAACAATTACCTTATGTGTCTTTTCCATTAGCCATGCAGTACATGGAACTGACCAGTTGATTTTTATCTTTTGTCACATTGTATCTTTTGTGTGTTAGCCTGATCTTTCATTCTCTGGACAGACTGGAGCATTCCCTTTATGTGGAGGAGGATCAGGAAGAAGTGTCCTTGCTGCATACTATAGGGGTGAGGTTGGAAGAATGGGTAATTTAATTGATGGTGAAGCGGGGAGTGGATAAGATCTAGTACTGCTCATTTTATCTGGAGCCTAGTAGGGGAAGGGTTTAGCTCTTTGTCTGGGTCCTAAACAAGAATTCATTGAGAGAAAAGTTAGTAAGAAAGAGTGGAGAGGAGCCCTAAGAGGGAGATGAAGGACTTGGAGGACTGGAACTTGCTGTTGAGTGAATACGTTTACAGTTGCCAGAGATGTTTATCAATTTACAGGTGCTCACTGTATATTTTACATTTATTTAAAAGTATATTATAATTTTTTCCAAAATGTTTTGTTGGTATGCTTTTCCGCAAACATATAAGGAATATATGCAATGGAAAGAGCAAGCAAGTGAAGGAGGCTAACAGCACTGATTGAAACCAGCAATATAAAAGCAGCAAGAAAATACCAAACACTGAATCACAGAATCATAGAACTGTGGAGTCAGAAGGGACCCAGAGGATCAAATGGGTCAGTGCCCTGCAATGTGGGAGTCTCAACTAAAGCATCCATCACAAATGGCCATCCAACCTCTACTTAAAAACCTCCAAGGAAAGAGAGTCCACCACCTTCCAGTGGACTTGGTTCTACTGTCGAGCAGCTCTTACCACTGGAAAGTGCCTTCTGATGTTTGGTCAGAATCTCTTTTCTTGTAACTTGAAGCCATTAATTTGGGTCATACCCCCTGGAGCAAAGGAAACAAGCTTGCTCCATCATCCATGTATCAGCCCTTTAGATATTTGAAGATACGCCTCCTCTTTTCCAGGCTTTTCAATCTACTTAACTTTTTTTATCTACAAAAATATCTTTGCTCTACAGATCAATTCAAATAAAAAACCAACTCTACAAAATGACTGAACTAATTGTAAACCTTACACATTTTGGGAGCTAATAATGCTTGATGCTGAAGAGGAAATTTTTTTGTTGAGGTTTGGAAACATTTTATGGCAACAATCAGAAGAAAACTGACTTCCACCACAAACTGCATCGAAACTTAGTCTCATAGAAAAAACGGACAGGTAACACACCTCTTAAGTCATTTGAGATGGAAAGTAAACTGTCTTATAATGCCCATTTATCATGTAAGATAAGTGATGATATAATTATATGAAAATACATGGATTGTAAAATAAATTGCCATGAATACTTGATCAGCTAAAGAAGCTATAGAAAAAAAGTTTTAATACGAAAATACAATCTGAGTTTGGAATAATCTCTGCCCAGGTTCATATAAACTGTGTTCAATACAAAATTATTGATTGTGAGAGACCAAGGCAAAGAGTGATGGCATAAATTCTAGAGCTCAGATATTTCGGTCTCTCCCTAGCAGAGAAGTCATGAACAGTTATTAATTCAGAGTAAGCTTGCTCATAAGGCACTACCCTTTTATGCCTTATTGTTTTACTAAACCTCTGTGAAGTCTTATTTGCCTCTTCCATCAAAAGTTGCAGCAGCATCCATCCAATGACTAACTTACTAGACACTTTTGCTGAAAGATTAGAGAGCAAGAAACTGCCTTGGGGGGGGAAATGGGGAGCAGCTAAGTGCTCTTTAAAGAGAATGGACCAGATGCTGACTGGTAGTATAAGCATATAATTTTTCAGACTGCCATCACTGGAGCAAATTAAAGATGTGATTTATGCAAGATCAGTGCAGACTCTGTGCACTATGACTCCCAAGGATAATTATTATCTATGTTCTGAAGGACAAACTACAGTTCTGTAAAGGTCACTAAGCACTATAGAATCTTGTGTGCTGGAATCTTAAAGGAACAAAAAGAATACCCAAGGACCTGCAAAATGATGGATGAGAATAAACTACTGCTGTGTTTATAGCACTGTCAAACATTATATAGGAGTCTTACTTATTCCCCTAAATGATAGGCATCTATCTAGGCACTAGTTATAACTCATTTCTGAGCATCACTATATGCCTAGGTACTACCTAAATCAGATCACAGCTGATAGCCAAGAAGGAATGAACAGCAATAAATGATAGGTGCATCCATACTTTTTAGCATGTAAAACCTGAACATTCTCAGACCTTGCCAACAGCCAGAGAGCTCTGGGATCCAATATAAACATTGTGTTAAGCATGTTATTGGTCCTTGAGCAATACTAAATAGCAGCTACATTGGGGAGGGATCTAGATTTTGATCGAAACATTACCACACTTCTGAAATGGAGTGCTCCACAACTGATATCTAATAAACAACTGATACCTACCGTAATAAACAATAGTTTATTAGTTTAGACCTTTCCTTTCCCTCCTACAATGGATACAGCAAAACAATTTTACAAATATTCATCTTGATTATCATTTTCCAAATCTGAAGTCAATGCAATGAAACTAAATTCAGGACTGATTAAGAAAAATATTTCATCTGCTAATTTATCTCAAAGCACTTAATGTTTTGCTCTTATATTTATCATTTTAACTTCTACATTTCAAAGTACATTTTTTGAAACATTGCAAGTGATTTATTTTCTTAATGCTGTAAGTTCATTAATTGTACCACTCTATAGGGCCCATTTGGTTGTACTAGATTTCTCCACTGCTCAAAATTTAACTTGAATCATTTGCATTTAGAATCTTTTCAGCATTTTTCAGACAAACTTAATTTTCAGCACTAAAATAGCTAAACAAAAGAATTTTTTTAAAAAGACAACATGACACTTTCCTATTCATTCAATGCAAGCTCATTGTTTCTATAAAAACACATTTTGTTTTTAAACGAAATACTCAAATTTTGTTGCATTGTTTTGAGTTCCTAGGCTATATGAAAATTTCTATGGCCCCAGAGTATGCATTCTATAATCAATGAATGCAAATAAAATTTTACAGTTTGTTTAAACAAAATGTGAACTTCAGCAGCTGTATTGGGGTGAACTGGAAAGGTGTAGGCAAGAAAAAGAAAGCTTGGGTTGATTTGTAACACACATTCCATTTTTACATTACCAACCATTGTGTTTCTCCGAAGGTTATAGTTACCAAATAATTCAAATCCCTTTGTTACCAAAATCTCATCCCAGATCAACAACCACAATCTGTTTTATCTGTTAAATGGTTTCCTGCCTTTCTTCAACAGTTTTCTCAGTTGCCTTGAAGGGCAGTAGAGATCCAAGAATATAGGAAGTAAATAAAATGTGTGGCCCTAATAAAAAGGAAAAGGGTCGCCTGACCATTAGGTCCAGTTATGGCCAACTCTGGGATTGTGGTGCTCATCTCGCTTTATTGGCCAAGGGAGCTGGCATACAGCCACCTTGAATAGTCACTTTGAATTCAGCACTAAAATATATAGAGATTTAAGGGAAGGGAAAGGATGTGGGTGGTGCTGTGTGTTAAACCACAGAGCCTAGGACTTGCCAATCAGAAGGCTGGTGGTTCAAATCCCCGTGACGGGGTGAACTCCCGTTGCTCGGTCCCTGCTCCTGCCAACCTAGCAGTTCAAAATCACATCAAAGTACAAGTAGATAAATATGTACCGCTCCAGTGGGAAGGTGAACGGCGTTTCTGTGCGCTGCTCTGGTTTACCAGAAGCAGCTTATTCATGCTGGCCACATGACCCGGAAGCTGTATGCTGGCTCCCTCGGCCAATAAAGTGAGATGAGCGCAGCAACCCCAGAGTCGGTTACGACTGGACCTAATGATAAGGGGTCCCTTTACCTTTACCTAAGGTAAGGGAAAGGGGGAATCTTGGCAATTGTAACAGGTTTTCATAAGTGCTCCGTGGTGAAATCCATGTGTTGTTAAGATGCATAATAATAAAATATTAGCTAACTGCAGGGGCCTTCTGAATAGATGCCAATTTCACTATTAGTAGGAATGACATAGCAGCCTGTGTTTTGTTGGCCCCAAAATGGAAAGTGAGCAAGGTCCCTTGCAAAGAGGATTGGCAACTTAAGGTTTTAGAATATGCAGAACTTGCAGTTTTAACCTAAAGAATAAGCGAGCACGAAGAACATATATTTTAAGAAGAGTGGGAAATATTGACTGTATGGAAAATAATTGTACACAGTTGAAAACGCTGGCAGCTTTAACAGAGCTTTATTTATTCAACAGAGTAAATAATTAAAAATTAGTCCAGTAGCACCTTAGAGACCAACTAAGTTAGTACTGGGTATAAGATTTCATGTGCATGCACAATTCTTCTTTGTATTTGAAGAAGTGTGCATGCACACGAAAGCTTATACCCAGAACTAAGTTGGTCTCTAAGGTGCTACTGGCCTATTTTTTTATTTCGACTGCATCAGAGCAACACAGCTACCACCTCAATCTAGAGTAAACAATATTTTATTTATGTAAAAGTGGAAAATTGCTTTGAATAGTTATAGTAAAATATGCAGGAAACTATGATATGTGATATGAACCATGGAAGGAGAAGGAGGGAAGTCATTGGATGTTTTAAAGTTTGTAAAATATGTGTGTGTGAGAGAGAGGGGGGGAGGGGGTGGCTGAGAGAGACGAATGACTGAATTTATCAGAAAATGCCTAGTCACCATCTGTGATGCTTACATGAACTAAGGAAGACCTAAAAGTAATAATGGAAATAGGACATAATGGTCTCCTGCTGCTGCTTAAAAGCCAAAACGAATAGTGACTCACTCATGATTATTCAGAAGTAGGAGATATTGATCTTGGGGCAAACGGCTGCAGTGACATTTTTATTATGCCAGGATATTGAAAGAAGCATAGTCATTTGCATTGTTATAAGATCAAGGCAGGTACAGTGAAATAGTTGAATATTCTTCAAAGTGCTGCATGGACCACAGCAACAGACCTGAACACTTCAGTCCACTCCATATGTATAAATTGCAGCAGAGACCACAGCTAAGTGTCCCTACTCTCCCTCCCTCAGTTAAAAAGAAAACAAAAGTAAGCTTGCTATGGGTTTACTTGTTGAAGAGGACTAGGGGGGATTTTACTCACCACACAACTGACTAATTCATGATGAGATTTTTCCCTTCTCATAGCAACATGCATAGTTGATAGATTACAAAGTATACTCAGTACTTTTTTTTAAAGAAACGTAGGTGTCTGTAATCATCACAAAGTTGTTACAGTAAATGCCACACTTTTTAACAACAAAAAGAGGTGCCGGTACTGGGTACCCTTGAGTGCCTCCTGAAAAAAGCACTGAATATACTTGTTTTGTTCTCAATAACAACAAAATGTTTTGAAGTTATTCTTTGTCACAACTTGCAATGTTGGTGGGGAAGGGGCAGGATCCATAGTCTAATAAGGGGACCCCCACAAGGGAGCTTGGGTAGGGCTATCCTAAGGCCTCAGCTCTACCTCAGGGGCTGGGGCTGGCTGCCTTGCACCCAGGTTCATGTGGGGGCTTACTGGAATGGCCTGAACCAAGCTGAACCATTCCCTAAATTCTGACAACTCCCTCCCTTCAGATCCCAGCCAGCAGGCTTGATATGCGACATTGGTCAGCAATTGGGCTACCCTAGTCCAGTATCCAGCTACATTATAATCATAATGGGGATTGACCTTGACATAATCAATAAAAAATGTGTGTGGTGTTTGCTCCTTCTTGCTTGCACTCCTGGGCCTGAGGCACCGTAAGTTGATTATATGAGAGAGAGATGTTTTCATTTTTGTACATAAATGTAACGAAAGTAATAACGGGCTATCACATGGCACTCTTTATTCAAAACTATCCACAGGCCAAGCAGCAAATGTTTATTATATGTTAATATGTAAAATGAACATTAAGGTTTTACACTGATCTCCTATGCATGTCTAATCAGAAGCAAGAAAATCCCAATGAGTTCAATAGGGCTTATTTTAAGGTGAGTGTTCACGGGATTGCAAAGAAATCTATTGTACAATAAATTTGTCAACAAACCACTTATGCTTTCTCTTGTGCAGCGATGTTCCACTAGGGCAAAATATTTTACCAGAAGAACAAGCATACAATTAACTGATTTTAATATAGAACGACACTGGATTCGGTCCATTGTTTTTATGTTACTTTACTGTATACTGCATAGACATTTTTAAATACTAAGTGATTTAGAACTGCATATATATAGACATAAATATATAAAACTTGACAAGAAATGTTTCTCAAGGCTGCACACACCAAAAGTGAACATCATAGTAGGCTGATATCCTAACTATGCAAATTAGCGTCAAAACATCCAAGATTTTCCAGGTACCAACACTCATTAATCACAGTAGACTAGGGATGAATAAATGTAATTCCTGCATCTTATGCAGTCCATTATATTTCAGTGAAAAGCAGACAAAATAGAAAATTGTATTGAATTTTCTCATGTATAAAAGAACAAATTGCATTCAATCTACTTTTTTTTATCTACAAGAATCTCATTACTCTACGGAGTTGTTTAAATCAAAAAATAATTCTACAAAATGACTGAACTTTACACATTTTGGGAGCTGATAAGCAACAAATTTCTAAGGAAATACACAGGAGAAACGACAGAGCTAGCTAACACAGGTATCATTTAAGAAACAGTATTATTGAAGAGCAGCTTTACCATGGCTCCATAGCCTGTATTTACAGGAACATACCACTTAAAATGCCAAATCACTGGCTGCAAAAACAGCTGGAATTACTGTATACCCCTGAAAACATTCTGTACCATAAGCAACCATTATGGCTGCATGCGACAAAAGCAAAATGAGAAATCACTATACCTATATTACACAATTGCAATTCCTGCAGGAAATCTTGAAGTCTTACATATGGAAGCCCTGCTACGTCTCCTCAAGTGAGGCACTAGGCACCCTTTAATGGTACCCCAAAATCTAGCACTTGACCCAGCATGCCCAATGGAAGGACATTGTATTAGACATTGACATTGACATTAGACATTGTATAACACACGGGTTATGTCAGTATGGCACAGTTGTTAGAGTGCTGGAGGCCAGAGTGCAAATCCCTACTCAGCCACAAAGCTCAATGGGCCAGTCACTGACTCTCAGCCTAACTGACCTCATAGGGTGGTTGTGGTGATTAAATGAGGTCAGGGAGAACCATGTGAACCACCCTGAGCTCCTTGGAGAAAAGGGGGAAATAGATATGCAATAAATAATGGAATTTCTGTGTGGGATCTCTGTAAGGTCTGAAACAGACCTCAAAGAACAACATTCTCAACAAACAAAAGGAGCAATGTATTCCTGAGAAGGAGACTTCAGCACAAATTAAACAACTTCTTTAAAACAAATCAAGTATTTTACAACATACATTCTAAAAAGCTACCCACACAGTACCTTCCTCACAAGCCTTCTCATTTGTTCTTAAAAGTTTTCATCCAAGTTTCCCTCAAATCCCCATATAATTATAAAGTTGTGATAATATCCTCAGCATACTCGTTTTGCCTGCAGGCTGCTAGCAGGTACTCTTTCGTTCTTAGGTAGCAAATTGTGTTTTGTCTCATCACTGCTAAATGAGTAATAAAAGTCAAGTTTCTAAACAGAATGTCTGGAACCTGAGTGATAAAAATGTAAAATCCATGGAGTCCAAATGTAAAAAAATCAGTGGGACCAGATGCTGGTAATTACATCTAAGCTATCAGAAAGGCATGAAACCAAAACAAGGATAAAAACAACCTTTCAGTTTATAAGAGAATCAAACCTGAGGACAAATCAGTCAGTTCAAAATCATTCCTGTGTGGTACCAGGGATAGTTCTGTCGGACCATTTCTCTAAATTACATTGATCTTCATGGAAAAAGGATTACATTTCCATGCTAACAGAAGACACATGAACTGATTTGTGTGTTTTTTAAAAAAAAAATGGCAGGGGAATTTCAATAATATTTCAATTTCCTTTAGTTTTGTTTGTTTGTTTTTAATTCTACAATAAGATAAGCAAAATATGACTCCTTGTGTTCCATATAAGCTTCCAAGCACTTTCAAGTTGTTCATGGCAGTGGATTCAACTAGCAATTCAGATAAAATACAGCCAAGTAAACAATGTATTTCACTGCCTCTGTGATATCTTAGTGTAAAACCACCTGAATTTCTTTGATACTTTCAGAAGAACTCCAATTACTTTTCTAATTAATTCAAAAATCATTGCTGTTTTTGTCCTATGTTGCTGTATTGTATTTAACTCATTATTGTACAGCACACCAGAATTCTGTTAGCTGTTGTATAAACAAGCAATATTTATGTTTTCCAAAAAGTAATAACAGCAAATGAATGCATACAAAAACCAAAGGTAAAAGCACAATAAATCATGTTTAAGATAATCAGAATATATTTAAATGCTTGGATGAATTAAAAGAAAATGCCTTGAAAAGACAGAAGAGTTGGTGCCAGGCATACATCTCTGATTGCTGTATTGTATTTAACTCATTATTGTACAGCACACCAGAATTCTGTTAGCTGTTGTATAAACAAGCAATATTTATTTTTTCCAGAAAGTAATAACAGCAAATGAATGCATACAAAAACCAAAGGTAAAAGCACAATAAATCATGTTTAGGATAATCAGAATATATTTAAATGCTTGGATGAATTAAAAGAAAATGCCTTGAAAAGACAGAAGAGTTGGTGCCAGGCATACATCTCTGAGGAGGGCAGATTGTTGGGGAGGTGGTACTTCTTCAAATATTATGGTTCCAAGGCATAGCATGCTCACACTGTGGAGTCCCTATTGAGTGAGAGAGCTTACTGAGGGGAGTTGTCTAGCCTACTCCTCATAAATACATTTGATTTGATAACTGGCCTCTGGACATTACGCAATAGGGCACCTTCTAGCTGAAGCCTGCATAGCCAGATAGATGGGAAGCGCATCATAGCACATTTCCATGCCAGGAGTTACAGTATAATCAAAATTGTACTTTGTTGTGGGAAAAGATAACTACGTATTTGCTCAAATTAACTGCATGTACAATGAGACAGAAGGCTCCAGTGAGCTATGATGAGAACAACCCCTTTCACCTTTCCAACAGGGAGGTTAATTGCTTAGTCCTTGCCTGACTTGCTAATTTTCCAGAACAGATTTTCACAAGTAACAGGAAGATTACCCTCTGGTAATGTTACAGAGAAAGCTTATGACTGGCTTTCTCATTAATTATTTCACACACACTCTCTCTCTCGCTCTCTGTTATTTGTATACAAAACTAATACTCCTCAATCACATGGAAATCCAGGACTGCATTGATGCAGGTGAACCATTTCTGCTATACTCCAAAGAGAATCTAGTAATCACAATCAACACCTCAAACATATTTGGAGATTTGATTATAAAACAAAGGCACCACTGTCATTTGGAAACAGAATGGTTCTTGGGGGACTATTTCTAGCCCCAAAGTGACAGGCTCTATACCATCCATACAGATCTCAGAAACTGGGAGTCAGCCAAAGGAGGTGCTTGCTTCTAGCACTTGATCCTGATGAAGACCAAGAAACTCTGATGTCATCAAACTATAATGCAAGCAGCACCTTTTACATGGATTGTGCCTAGATTTCCTTTTTCAACCAAAGAACCAAGAGACTGTTTGGTGCCAATGCTAGGCTTTATATTTCTAATCTCATTTCCAATGTGTATCCAGTTACTGTTTTCCCTTAAGAAAAATATAATTGTGTGAGATTTAGAATTTCTCTCAGTGTACTCTTTGCTACATTTATGGCTGTCTGTAAGACAGGTAGACTGCACTGTTGATTTAGGACCAACTGCAATTAAAATACTTAATTTTTAAGGTTTCAATAGCAGCCTTTGTGTACGTATGCAAGTCCAAGCACAATCAGGATTAGGAACACGGAGCTTAGCCTCTTCCCCACACCACGATCCCTGTGAATATCTCCTATGAAGCTGCTCTTAGCCTAGAAGCAAAGGTTAATTGGTGCCAATAGCCTTCAGAGTCTAGTCACAGTTGGGAGGGTAGAACCAGAGGTGTAGCTAGGGGTTGGCGAAACTAGCCCCACTGACAATGCAGGCTTGGCGGGGGGGGGGCACAGAAATCACCAGTGTATGGAACATATAATGTATAGGTGTGTTGCAGCAAGATCAAATGCAGGAAAGACTTCCCGTCCTTCTTGCACCACAGCACAAAGCCGTGCGGTGAAGTGATTTGGGTGGGGAGATACAGCTCCTTCCAAGGGCACAACGGACCCTAGGTACACCTCTGGATAGATCAGTCTTAATCCAGTTAGTTTCCATTCCATATGTATTCACTAGAAATGGGATAGAATAGACGCAGAAAAATCCTTTAAAATAAACTGCTTTTCTTCTTCTCTTTTTACATATGCCAGCTGTCTGGAACTGCTAGTGTGTGATACTTCTGCCACATGTGTGGAAAGTCTTGCTGCCATTAACCCTAAGAGGAAAAAAGGAGGTGTGATAATGTGCCATCACTTTCAGGGAGGTTGTACAAGGGGAAAAGGGGGAGTGTACAAGGGAAAAAATGCCTGCCCCTAAGGGTTCAGGGAAACAGACATCTTTTCCCATGTACGTTCTCCTTGAGAGTGAAGACATGCTGTCGTATCCTGTGGAAACTGCAGTAAGATTTACAAAATGTGCCGCATAAGTAACACTTTCTAGCTGTTCCTGGGCTCTAGTACGTGTAAAAAGGAAAAGGAAAAAAGTTCAGCTCTCAGACCACATTGTAACGGAATCCAATAGGAGTGCAGATTCCAAAGCAGACCCACATCTGATCCACGCAATAGTCTGGGAGGTGAGAATTGGGCTAAGTCTGCTTTGGGTTGCAAACTCACCAAATATATTCTCTATCTATACTAAGGAGTCTCTGTAGGAAAGGGGGCACGCTAAGTGCCTATAAGAAATCAGTAAGGTGCAATGGGTATCACAGGTTTCAAAAATGATTCATCATAAATCATTGAAAGCATACCCAAAATAGATCAGGTGAAAAGAAAAGAGGGAAATATGTCCAGGATGGCTAGCAATGAAACGTGGGTGGTGGCAATATGTACACATCATATTGCTAATAGTTCAGTCTTCAGCTATATGTAAAAAGATAAATCTTTATGTATAAGCGGAAAAACAAACACGAATAGCAGATCCTCTTTTTCCAAGAGGCATTAACACCAATTCACTGGGTATACTAGCAAGGAAATGGAAGGGAAGCCATAGTTTATCCTCCTCCTCTTAGATTCAAGCTAACGATAGCATTTTATAATCCTACTGCTAGTAGCTATCTTGAATAATGTAGTTCCCAAGGCAGCAAAAATAGTTTTTTCATATCTTCTGGAAGTCCCAACGGTATAAATGTACACATTGGGGGTTGGGGGTAGGACAAAAAACATGAACTTTTTTATAATGAATCTTAAACAGTGTTGTTGAGATTGATTTGTTGTATAGCATCCATTCAGACCTGCAAATCAGGCTGAATTTTATTTTCTTATCTAACAGAACCAAGAAAATAGTATTCAGAAATAATGGTAACTGCATGGGAAATGGGTGAGCTACAATGTTGATGGTAAAAAAACACACCCAATAATTTCTTTTCCTTAGAGAATGCTTGAATTGTTAAATTTAGTGGCATAAACACATAGCTAAGACATTTCAGTAAACCATATCTGAACTAGATTTCAAAATGCTTTTTCTGTATGAAAGTGTAAATTTGTTCTCTGGCCCACTTAAGATAATTCTCTACATATATTTAAATGAGGGAATAAAATGAATATAAAAATGGCTTCATGCATTAGCTTGAGTCATAAGAAGTCATTTGCTTTGCCTTTGCTTCTGGTGTCTGTATCACTAGTATGGGATAATATGGGGAAGGGAGATCTGGGCCAAGGGATGGAGTTATCTACTAGTTCCTCTCAACCTCATGTTATCTTTTAGGATACTAAATGCTGAGGCTCTTCTATATACGCTATCGCTCTTGACTGCCCAAGAGCTGTGTCAATAGTCTGAACCAAGGCCTCATCTGCACTATACATTCAAAGTAGGATTGTTAAGTTGTGGGTGAACATATCAGATAGCACAGTGATTCTTCAAACAGCTCTTGCTTACTCACAGACCAGAACAGAACTGAACTGAAGGGTTCAGGCAGCCTGCTTATATAGAGCTCCACCAGAACGCAACAGCAACCATTTTCTGTAACTATCCAATCACTGAACGTCACTTTCGATCCCTTATTTGCATATGTGGACCTGAGTGAAAAACTATCTACAGTATCCCCCCTGTTGGCCCAGGGTAAGAACTTCAGTACATAACAAGGATCATACCATGTTAAAGAGTCATGGCTCCCACCCCCAAGAATCCTGGGAACTGTAGTTTATTAAGGTACCATGAGGTGTTAGAAGTTTAGCTCTGCGAAGGGTTCCTAAGAGTTCTTTAACCATTAATAATTATTCTCAGCAAAATCTGGGAATTTATGCTCCATTGAGTTTCTCATTTTCAGTTTCAAGTTCTCCTGATCAGAGAGTTGTAGGCATAGCCTAGAATTTGTAAGCAAATTAAATTAACACCCCCCAAAAAAAACCCCAAAGGTTTTAACAAACTGTGCTGATATTCACTCAAGTTCCAAAATGCCAAGAAATAGCAATTGGGAAATTGCAGCTGTTAAAGGTTGTGTTCTTAACAGTTATGTTACTTATAGATATGGTATTCTATTTTACCCGTGGTTAGTTCAAGCATCACTATTACCTAGGCGCTCAACAGGTGTTGCTGGTTGTTGCCATTCTCAGGTAGGAATTACTCACTGGCCAATTCGGGTTGCACAATTAACACCGATTTGGAGTTCTTGTGCAGCAACACTACTTTCACCCCAAACTAGCCTTTTTGCAGCAAGGAAAGTGAAAGTCATCCTTTCCCCTTCTTTCTAACATTGTCTCAAACTCTGCCTTCTCTTTCCATATATCTGAATTTCTTGTCAGCTTCCCAAGGAAGAGTCTAATTTGTAGTAAACAGATTGAACTTTGCTCCTTTTTCTTTCACCTTTTCAAAAGTTTTTACATGCTCCCAATCCTGAAAGATTTCCAGCTTATTTTCTAGCCACTATTAGTAATTTCCCAGCGTCAGTCTAAATTAAACCTTTCATCTTCTATCACAGAGGCTGACAGGGAGGTTTTAGGTGACAAAAAGTCCAGGTCTCCTTTTCTAGAAAAAAGAAAAGTAAGAAAGTAGAAATTAAGGTGATGAAAAAGGTCTTTTCTTTTATGGCAGCTGGGCAGGTGGGTAAGTTTAGCACACTCTTCTCAATAGCCACAAGAGGAAGCCAATTTTGGTTGCTATCAAGGAGCAGCAAATTGTTAATTGTATTTTTACTGCCAGGAATGGGAAAGGATATGCCAAAATAAATTGATCAGCCTTACACCCTGAACTGGAGTTGGGGGGAAGGGAGAAGCATTTACTTCTTCATCTTAGGCAACAAAACGTTCTTGGCTGGCCCTGCTGCCCACTAACTGAAGTTCTCAAGGAGACTTACAATTCATTTAAAACACAACGAAAAGGCCAGAATTCTAAGGGAAAGGTGAAAGTGTATGTAAGATACCAGATGTTCCAGCTCACTGCCACTTTGCTCCTGTAAGTTTGCCCAGATTGAAAAAACGAGCTTCTCTGAAAAATTTGTAAGTCAAATAAGTGTTGGAAATGCAAAGAGAAAGAAGGTACGTTCTATCATATGTGGTGGTCTCGCAGTAAGGTTAAAGCTTACGGGGAAATGATATATAATGAATTGAAAAATATGTTTAAAATAATATTTGTTAAAAAAACAACAACCAGAAGCTTTCCTTCTGGGAATTATAAGGTTAGAACTACCCAAACAGTATAGAAATTTATTCATGTAGGCGACTACAGTGGCAAGAATCCTATTTGCCCAAAAATGGAAAGAAGTAGTCCCAACGAAAGCAGATTGGATACAAATACTCATGGATTATGCAGAAATGAAGAAACTTACCAGAAGAACAAAAAATCAAGGCGACAAACCTTTTTGAAAGGAATGAAAGTGGTATATTGAGTATTTACAAACAAACTGTAAACAGCTTAAGACACTGGCAGGATTATTGTAAAAACCTGCAGTTTCATAAGAGTAAATAATTAAAGTAGATGAATAAAAAAGTAAGAGTAATTTAGAATATACAGGAAATGGTAAATATAAACCACAGAAAGAGGAAGGATTATGTTGAGTTTTGAAATGTTAAAATGACTGTAAAACTATTGAAATGTATATAACTGAAAATAAAATTAAAAATTATTAAGAAAGAAACAAGTTTCTCTGCACTTTCACATGAAACTTTCTTCCTTCTATTTTGATAATGGCAGTGCCCCCCTGAGGCAGAAATGCATCTTGCTCTTGCATTTGAGAGTTGTGGTGCCAGTTCACAACTGCGGACTTGGCTGCCATTGATCTGATATTGTACACGGTCTTACATAAAAGTCTTTATTGATTGAGAAATCATTTTGGGGAAGCGTTTTGTCTCACAAATTATATTCTTCATTTGAAAAGGAAACATTTTTTTTCCTTTCCTTTCCTTTTTTCAAATTTTCAGGGGAAAAAGGCTTTGGAGAAAAGATCCAGGAAAGAAATTCCCCGCACCTCCCCATTTTTTCTGGTCCCCACCCAGGTTTCATATCTCTAACAATACCAATGTTACTTAAGGGCTTGTCAGCTGGAAAATGTACTGAATTCTATGTGAAGTGCAACAGGCTGAAGTACTGTTATGCATTAAAGATGACACTCCTATCAGGAGCTAGTCTTCCAGCTACAGCTTCCAACCTGCACTATTGTTGCTAGCTTCTGAATTCCAACAAAATTATATTCTTTCCAGTAAAGCATCAAGTTCTAAAGTGCAACAGAATAGAGGCCACGGAAAATTCAGGTATCTGGGAAGTGGGGGCTGCCGTCATATGCACTTAGAAGCTCTAGAAAAGTAGCCTACTTATCAACACAAGAACATGCTCTCTTACAGCTTCCAGACCATTTTGAAGTCAGCAGCACACATACTTAGACAGTGGCTAGACTTCATATGTCAATTTCCCCCCCTAAGGAAAGTGGACTGGAGGGTGGGGAGAAGGTGAGAAAGTACTAGCAGACTTCTTCCACAAACGACTCGCTATCCCTTTCCAAGTGCCCAGTGGCAAAAATAATGTGCTCATCCTGACAAGTCTCCCAGAACAAATCTAAAGCATTTGCCTCTGCTGTCTTCCACAACTCAGCCCAGCTTGCCACATTATCATTCGCCTTAGTAAAGAAACCTGATTTCAAACAATTATTCACTTCTCTTCTGTTTTGATGTCAGGTCCGTGTTTCAACAACGGAAGGGCTGTTCCTTTCTTTCCCATTCCCTGTTCCAATGTTTCTTCTTGACAGCTCTTTAGTAATGCTTGACTGGATAGGCCTGCCTCATGTAAAACACCGAAAATGTTAAGCATTCCTGAAGAAAAGCAAAGTGTGAAAACTGACATGCCATTTGTTTTGAGCAAAGCAGCAATTCTCTATCACTTTAATACAAGAGTTTGGGTAAGACTTTCACTCAGAATAAATGGTTCTATTCACAAAATAAATGTCCTAGACAAAATATTGAGAAGGCAGCTAAGTAAGTAGATGCAATATGCTAAAAACAGGGTGTACCTTGGGCACATGCTACATTGTAAATGTCTACGAGTTACTCTGCTTCTTGCATGACTTAAAATGTCTATTTATAAAGTATTGTTTTCATGCAGTAAGCAACCAATATTAAAGAAATGGTAGCAACTTTTGAAGGGAGTGTATGTACAACAGACAGGCAAGTAAATAGAATGGAGAAAAATAATAGCATGCTAACAGGTCTAGAATTGTGGCCTGTTGACACAATACAAACCTGCACAGTGTTACTAATGCCCTTATTATTACAATGGATGTGGCAGAGCTTGATTATGCATTGTTCTGGATGCACAGCAACAACTTGTGGCTCAAGACACAGCACTGCAGAATGTCAACACTGTTCCCCAAAGCCTCTGTCTTCATCCACTAAACTTACTGTGTTAAGGATTTTTTTTTTTTTAAAAAAAGATACTGGCAAAGAGAGTGCATAAAAGAATCCAGTAAACAAAGTTGCCACAGCTGGGCAAGTATGCAATGCAACATCTCCCCCTTTATTCTGGCATATCTGCCTTTCGACAATCGGGTCGCTAGGCAGTTGGCAAAACATCTTCAGGCCTCAATCATGAGCAATTTGGTCATTCAAACTCTTATTCAGGAAGCTGCACCTCTCCAAAGTCTGGCTGCACTCCTGTGCAAAATATTTAAATACTACTGACTTCAGTGAAATTCAGAGTTGCGCCTAGCACTAGTATGGATCTACACAGTTTCTTTAATAAAAAACTGGGCATCACTTTCACACACAGTAGTTGTACTGGGATATTTATAAATATTATGAATAAGAGTGATTTAGAGCTGGTAATGAACCTCCTAATGGCAGGTTGCATGGAATTGCATTCAAATCGAAACCTAAAACCACTCCTACTCCCAACACAGTACGAATGGCAGCTAAGAGCTGGGAAAAATTAGCATCCCTCAAGCAAATAACCTTCAGCATGAACAATAGGCAACATATAATTTTCAGACAAAAACAGATTGCACTGATTATGTCTTTGGAACAACTATTCAGAGCAGTAAAATATGGGTCGCATTTATTCAGTCTCTTACATTTGTTCAAGATATATAAATATATATTTACTCAGAGTATACATATTGATGTTGATGAACATGCCCAAGTTAGGACCATTAAATTCAAATGGTCTACTCTAAACAAAACTTAGTTAAATATCACTCACAGAAAGTAAAATGGAATGTAACTTTTCCAATACAGTGGTACCTCAGTTGCCGAATGGCTTAGCTCCCGAACAAATTGGCTCCCGAACGCCGCAAACCTGGGAGTGAGTGTTCTGGTTTTCGAACGGTTTTTGGAAGCCGAATGTCTGACGTGGCTTCCACTTGAGTGCAGGAAGCTCCTGCAGCCAATCGGAAGCCGCACCTTGGTTTTCGAACCGTTCCGGGTGTTGAATGGACTCCTGGAACGGATTAAATTCGACAACCAAAGTACCACTGTATATATTTTGGCTGTCAAAGCCTGCGATCATCCACCCTATGGAACATATGAAAAACAATATTCTAAAATACATTTTCTTTCTTGTCCATGTCATAAGCAAGTTTACAAACCAAGCAAAGCAGTACTTTTAAATAGGGGCTCTCTGTTCATGTCATGCATTGACAACTATTAAAAATAGCCGAACATATCTGTTTGTAGGAGGGGTCATTTTTACCTTAACAATACTCTTGAAGCTGCTGAAAAGGAAATTTTCTGTTTATAGATGTCAAAGCGTGCAACTCTGTATTCACCTTGATAGAACAGCAATATTATTTCAACAGCCAACACATGCGAGCCAAAAAATTAAAAGGGGAGAGGTGGTTGGCAACAAAAGTACAATATACTTGAAAAGCTTGAAGAAAGAACAGTTTGCATTCAAAGCAAAACAAAAAGAAGCAGGCAAAGCCAAAATGGTTTCAAATAAAGTACAATAAGGCGCAAGCACTACTGTTTTTTTTAAAAAAAAAGTTAATTTAGCACCTTTCAAAGGTTGCTGGTATGGATTTGCACATGCCATCATCATGAAATAGAACTTTCACTCACCAAGGCAGAGATATGTGAAGCATCACCTGTGACCTCAGGGGTTCTTGTGCTGTTTGGGAGTCTGTGAGGATTACGAGCTATCGCTTGGCACCAGCCCAACATTTTCTCCTTCCACTTATCCCTTTTCAATTTCTGAAATTCTGAAAATAATTCACATTCCCTGAAACAGTGGTATTTTTAGTTTGTTGCATGTATGTGTCTGGGCATGCAATTATATATATATGCATGCGTGTGTTTGATCTGCCTATGAATAATAAAACTAAAATGACGGGGGCAAGGTGGAGTGGGGAATCTAGACCAGGCTTCCCCAACCTGGGCCCTCCAGATGTCTTTGGCCTACAACTCCCATGATCCCTAGCTAGCAGGACCAGTGGTCAGGGATGATGGGAACTGTAGTCTCAAAACATCTGGAGGGCTGAGGTTGAGGAAGCCTGATCTAGACGCATCAATCCTAAACACACTTCTATCCAGAAACGAGTCCCAAATAAATGTGACAGTGGCTTCTGGCATACCTGTGAAGTTAAACTATAGGTTCTTTACTGTAAGTAAATGTTATTGGATCCAGATTTAGTAGACCAGAGATTGGGAGCCATGAACAATCTGAGGGTCGCATTACCTTGTTGGAAACATTCAAGGGGGTATGTGTCAATAGTGGGTGGAGGCAAAGGAAAAAATAGGCAGAGCAAAAGGTGTAAGCAGGCTACATTTTAGCAATTCAAAAGTAAGAGGTTTCTGCATACATACACCCCCAGTGTAGGCAAACAAGAGTTATCATCACAATTCAAGAGCACATTTCATCAAGGCAACAGCACCTGAGGAGGGCATGGGACAGGGTCAGAAAGGGGTATGATGCAGAGGGGTTGTTTGGTCGACAGAAGATACTGATAGCCAGAGAGAGAAGTCTGGAGATACACACTGAGCTCCAGGCCTGAGGTGCCCCACCCCTGGAGTATAGCCACTGGATTAAGTGGGATTACTCTAAATCTGGATCCAACCCAATATTTTTAGGACTGAGATTTCATAGGAAACATACAGAAAATTACTAAAATGCATATATACTGGGAGAATTATGCACACAATATTGCATTACATGCATTAATTAATGCTTTCTTCAGGTTCAAAATGCCATGTACCACCAGCAGATCAAATACCACACATGAATAAATATTACATTCTAATAACAAAACTTCTTCAACTGAAAGTATATTCCACATTTTCCAGAATTAACCCCATTACATTCAAGTTTATGTTACTAAATTTTAAAATGTTCAGATAAAAAAATCCCAGATCAACTGCCTTTAGACTCCAGATTTATGAAACCAATAGTGTACTTCACAGCTGTATTCTGGATCATACCCTGTTAGAAATGGTACAACTCCAACAGTATTATCTTATGCTTTTTTAAAAAGGAAAATGAAATGAAAAACTCAAAGACATTGCATGCGATCCTAAACATGCATAATTGTAAGTAGGCTCACTTGGAACAACCAAAGTTTCCTTCCCAGTTAGTAGGAGGATATAAAATTGAAAATAATTCAAAATATAAGTTCATTTAATTACATCAGTTACATATCACGTGTACTGATTTTTTAGCTTATTTCAGATGGTGAGAACAGGTTTATTACCTATTACCTAATACTTTAAAGTCCGAAAATGAATTTCCTTTTCACTTAAAACTAATGTCTACAAAGTCACTGTAGCAAATAGGTGCAGTTGTGGATGTCACATATCCGTCTACTTTGTTCTTCTTTTATTGAAAATCCCTATGCTGAATATGATGAATCTGATACTTAAAAGACTTCCTGAATAGTTTGCCTCACCAGCTTTTGTTCCGACCTGCAATAAGCCAGGTGGGACTTGCAGTTACTCTCCTGCTCAAGTACAGTCCACTCCATTGTTATAACCACACACATTTCCACCATTTTGATTTAATGAACATTTCACTAATTCAAAAATCAGCATTCATGAAGGTAACCTACCATAAACCTCCTAGTATGGAAAGCTGTGCTCTCTGATTGTCTTATATGCATCTTGCTTAATTAAACTTTCCAAGAGTAATTATCACCAAAACGTACACTCCATATTTTTTTAGTGGAATTCAAGCATGTAGCCACAATTTATGTTGAATAATAAAAGCAATGCTGATGACAGTTAACACAAAACTTTTGATTCAAATCAGATCCAGTACAGAGGTCGCAGTGCTGTTACTAAAACGGACCTTTCAGACATTCCAGGTTCAGATATGCACTGTGTACTATGCTATCTGTCATTCACACCAAGCTTTCTGAAATTTATAAGTCTTCTAAAAGACTTCAAGAGACCCTTGAACAAAAGGATTCTATGAACTGGTGTATTACATAGAAAATGCACAATGTCTCATAGAAAATCCTTCATTGCAGAAGTACACATTCACATTAAGTGATACTTGCCAAAACAGCCATTAACTCAACAAAATACGTATCAGGAGAAAAATGATGACCAATATGAATACTATGGTATGACAATGAGGAAGAAAATTGCTGTAATTCCAAACATTGCCTTTTGGAGATAGTGGCAATGTGGCTTTTATCAGACCAGTTCAACCCTCGTCACCACTGCACCACCCTCATAAGGCACTACAAGATTTCTGAAGCTTCCCAAAATTTTAGGGTTGGTTTGTTGGGTGGCTAGCAGTTTCTCTTGAAGGAATTCCACTTAGTTGTTCTCTGGGTTCCTGCCTATAATGACAACTCACCAAGTTTTTACACAGCCCATTAATCTTGACATTCATTCTAGGTAAAATGTTTTGCCCTCTGCCAAAATTTGGAAACAATTGGAAATGCTGTTCCAAAGCTGAAGGCTGCCAACTAGACTGATTGGTCCCCTTTAACAAATTCATGCAAAAAATCAGGCACCTCTAGAGGCTGAAGGAGTCATTATGCTTTGGAAAAAATGCTGCCTACTCAACCTGTGAATATAAAATTTTTGCATCCCTTGCATACTTCTGTTGTCATACTGCTCAGTCAGGGTCTGATCACAGATGAAAATCAAGACAGAAGCGCTCAGGGATCATTATAACACACAGCAATATGTCATTGGGTTTGAGAGTTGGCCCCTTTTGACAAATTACAATAAAAAACAAGCATAATAACTAGTACTTTCTTGCAAACCTAGATAATGTGCATATTCTGATGCAGTGGGGGAACACTGCAATTCTGTAATTTTAAACTGTGTTGCACTCCCACAGAAATGAATATGATCTTGAGCTAATATTCACATACACGAGATTATTTGAAATTACTGTGACCAACTGAGTCTAAGAACACCAGGCCAATAAATCCATACAGTCAATATCATAAGTTCATATAGGCTCCCCAATCTTGTATATGGCTGTTCCTGGCTACAGCTGTGCTGGAATGTGGTGAGTGACACAAGCATTTTGTCCCTTGATTTGTCCCTGGAAACTACACTTGGGTTCAAACCAATATTTTTAATAACTCAAGGGAGATGTAAAATTTAAAGAAAATTAATACAAATTACAGTCTGATGTATTAAAATTAACATTTGTTTCATCTACAAAAGGCAGCTCTCTTTTATTAATGCCATGTAATTTAAATATCTCAACAAGAAACGATTTGAGACACTTTTAAGTCAAAAGTTGATGCTGTCTGATTCCTTAAGACACACAAATGGCATTAAACAAAAGGAAATGAAACACAAAGCATTTTCCCACACATATATTGAATGACTTATTCCTCTTTCTTGGCAAGATTCCTAACAGCGACAGAATGAAGGAATTTTGCGAGTTATGAAACACATTAGCAAAGATGGACAAAAATGCCCAGGACTAGAATGGTTGTGGGGGAGGTATCTGAACTCCTATGTGCTAACAATACTCTATTTTATTTATAAAAAGTTTTTCAAAAAACTAGGTGCAGTTTCCAAACCAGCCTTAAGGAAAGCACAACTCAAGAGTACATTGCAAAAAGTTAAAATGCCAGCCATTTGAACCAGTTGCAATGGCTGACTGGGACGATGTGAACAATGAGCCTGTAGGTCAAAGATAATCTAAATAAATAAATGCAGATATAATTGGATCAGGGTCCTGAGAGATGTGTGTGCTCCCCCCCCCCCACATTGTCTCTCAGGGTAGTTATTCAGAACCATTGAAGGGCAAAGGAAGAATATGTGCCATAAAGAGAAAGAGCCGAGGACTGCTAGACCTCTAAAGCTCTCATACACAGACATGTAGCTCATGCCCAACACCAGTACTTATCAACTTAGTGCAGTCTGTTAAGAGGGCTGAAAAGGAAGACAACCTATCCAGGGATAATGGTTTCATGAAAAGGGGAAGACAGCTGTATTCCCTAGTTTGTTTTTTAAAATGCAAAAATAATAATGGCTTACATTGTATGCTTTTTTCAGTTGCTGGTCTTGCTACGGCTATCAGTGGTCATGTTTTTATCTTGCCAGATTGGATTGAAGGCCTACAAATGGCTACTTTCCTTGAGAATATGAAAGGAACATAGGAAGCTGCCTTATAACAGTCAGACCATTGGTCCATCTAGTTCAGAAATGTCCACAGCCTTCCCGGGTTTCAGAAAGCAGCTTTTCCCAGGCACACCCGGAGATGCCAAAGATTGAATCTAGCACCTTCTGTGTGCAAAGAGTGTGGTCTGTCACTGTCACCCTAGGCCCTTTCCAATCTTGAGGAACAGCAATATGGTGAGCTTGGCAAACAAGAGGGAAATTTGACACCGGGAAGGCATATCAAATAAACTGAAAGTGTACAGTGGTACCTCGGGTTAAGAACTTAATTCGTTCCGGAGGTCCGTTCTTAGCCCAAAACTGTTCTTAACCTGAGGTACCACTTTAGCTAATGGGGCCACAGGGTTTAGTGAGCGGAGTAGGAGACGCAACCAATCTGCCACACACTCAAAAAATCAGTGGGGCTATAACCATCACTCTTGTTTTAAGTGTGTGCTGACCAGTTTATCCTAACTTTTTAAAGAATGTGTGTGCAGTGTATCTCCCCTCCTAAAAGGGAATTTTCCTATTCAGGGTACCAGCCAGGCATTGCTTCCAAGCAGAACTTTCGACTTTTCTTCATTGTCTCACATTCATTTTTTTTGTTTTACAACTCTTGTTCTTTATTACATGCTGCTTAGCATCCTCATTGGGCTGATCTTTGTGGTTTACCAACTCTGCAACCTTTTGGGTTCTCCCAGTCTTGCTGATGTCTCCTCATTTTTCACTGGCTCTATTTTGGCTATAATCCTGGTGCGTGGTATTAGTAATGGGTGACATCCCAGTAAGTCATACAGAGTCTGCTCCTGAGTATGACTAACATTGGGTATCACCCAATTATTTCATCTTTGTTATCTCTACCCAATTAACAATATGATGAAATCTCTGTAGCAACAGCACGATAGTACAGAAAGCAAGTTTATAGATTCCTATAAAATTCAATATTATGTCAGGACATAACTAGTCTCCACCTCCACACACAAAAACACTCTATTCTATTTTTAGAACTCATCTGTCACTAATTCCCACTATATTTACTTCAAGAGAAAATTACCCCTTTGATCCCTGTTCTCTGTAGCAGTTTAGCTAATGCCATACAGCATGTATTTATTCAACAACTTTTAAGTTCAGAGAATTACTAGGAAATGAATGATCTAGAATCAAATACAAGTGCAGCTTTTATTTCAGACAGCTTGACAGAAGTCCTAATTCTTTGACTTGTAGGAGTCCAAAATAATTGGTTTTCATTAACAAATGTTAAATATTTGTTATTGAAACTTGTCATTAGTTAATTTAAAACAGCAGAAACAAGAATTTTACAGAAACTTCCTCAAAGAAAGGTGAAAAGTACTTGGAGAGAACTAAGCAGATGCCTGTCTTTTGTTTATTGCTTTGCACAATTAGATGGTGTATTAACCTGGAATACACTATTAACAGGCTTTGGGGAAAATATCTAAAAGTAAAATATCTTGGAATTACAATACTGTGAAATTACAACATTTCCCACTGATGCAAGAAAGAAAATGTTTATAAAATGATATATAAATGGTGTGATATATCCTGTAAGATACAGTACAAAAAAAGTATCAAACTATATTATGCCACAAATGCAGACGTAGTGCATGTTTGGTGGTACTGGAAAGTTATGCATTAATTCCTGGGAGGGGAAAGGTGGAAATCATTTAGGCAATGATTAATTAGAGAGCTAGAGAAAAGGACAAAAGAAGGATCATAATGTGTAGCTAGGAAATCTCTTGAAAAGAGCATGGATGCTGATTGCCAAAAAGAAGGAGGAAAACCCTCAAAGGTTTATATTAACAACTGTTGCAGGAGAAAATGGTATATGATGAACAATATGAAGCATGGGCAAGTAATGGGAATAAAAGAATCCCCTTTTAAAACCAAACGGGGTTAAACACATAGTGTAGAGAACAGAAACTACTCTAAAGAAAATACAGTGGTACCTCGGGTTACACACGCTTCAGGTTACACACGCTTCAGGTTACACATGTTTCAGGTTACATACGCTTCAGGTTACAGACCCAGAAATAGTGCTTCAGGTTAAGAACTTTGCTTCAGGATGAGAACAGAAATCGTGCTCTGGCAGCGCAGCAGCAGCAGGAGGAGGAGGCCCCATTAGCTAAAGTGGTGCTTCAGGTTAAGAACAGTTTCAGGTTAAGTACGGACCTCCGGAACGAATTAAGTACTTAACCCGAGGTACCACTGTATCTTAATGGACATCCTGTCAAAGTTAAAGGTTTAAGGACTTAACCTAAGCTTCCTTTATATATTTCAGTATGTCTCATATGTTACTACCAAAGCAAAGGGGAGATTTTTTCAAATGCAGTACATGCATACATATTTAAACCTCTGAGATTCATTAGAGGGACGCAGGTGGCGCTGTGGGTTAAAGCCTCAGCGCCTAGGACTTGCCGATCGAAAGGTCGGGGGTTCGAATCCCTGCGGCGGGGTGCGCTCCCGCTGCTCGGTCCCAGCGCCTGCCAACCTAGCAGTTCGAAAGCACCTCTGGGTGCAAGTAGATAAATAGGGACCGCTTACCAGCGGGAAGGTAAACGGCGTTTCTGTGTGCGGCTCTGGCTCGCCAGAGCAGCGATGTCACGCTGGCCACGTGACCCGGAAGTGTCTCCGGACAGCGCTGGCCCCTGGCCTCTTAAGTGAGATGGGCGCACAACCCCAGAGTCTGTCAAGACTGGCCCGTACGGGCAGGGGTACCTTTACCTTTACCTTTAAAGCAGACCCACATGTACAATGAATAGAAGTTCATATACAGTACTGCAAAACCTAGATTATTTTCGCCCCTTTGTGTGAAGTTGTTAAACTGACTGCTTTTCACATCACGGAGCAAGAGAGTGAGAGAGTGAGCGCACAAATGAGAGCCTGAATGCTCCTGAGAACAATTGTGTAAATATTTTACACACAGCTGATAAGAGCCTCGGCCAGAGAGCATTGCTGGAGAAAGAAGAGTAAGATAGCTGTCCCCATGGATCCTGATATTCTCCCACACAGGGCTCTGATATTTGTACACACAGAAAGACAGCATGATGCTCCTGCAAGGTCTGGGGGTGAAATTATGCTAAATCCTAGGCAGTAAGGTAAAGGTAAAGGGACCCCTGACCATTAGGTCCAGTCGTGACTGACTGGGGTTGCAGCGATCATCTCGCTTTATTGGCCGAGGGAGCCAGCGTACAGCTTCCGGGTCATGTGGCCAGCATGACTAAGCCACTTCTGGCGAACCAGAGCAGCGCACGAAAATGCCGCTACCTTTCCCCCGGAGCGGTACCTATTTATCTACTTGCACTTTGACGTGCTTTCGAATTGCTAGGTGGGCAGGAGCAGGAACCAAGCAATGGGAGCTCACCCCGTCGCGGGGATTCAAACCACCAACCTTCTGATTGGCAACCCCTAGGCTCAGTGGTTTAACCCACAGCGCCACCCACGTCCCATATCCTAGGCAGTAATGTTCCTCAAATACTTGTATAAGAGCTTGCACAGTAAAACAAACAAACAAACAAACAAACAGGTATTACAAGATAATAACAAAATGAGAAAGTATAAACTTTGGGAAAAACTGGCAGCAATAAAAACACAGTTAGTAAAACATAAAAAGTCATGGAAAATAAAGCATTGAGACTAAAAAAGATAGAACATAGAGCTGGGTCACTGTCAGCCTCCCAGGGAAGGACATTGCATACACAGAATACTACCAACTGAGGCAAGACCTAAAACCCTCTTCTCAGCCATCACCTGCCTCAATTTCTGATGGCAGGGCCACGCAGAGGAGGACCTCAGATGATGGTCACAATTCACACTACATGGACAAGCTGGTGGGGAGGCAGGCAAGTATCCTGGTCTCATGCTGTGCAGGGCTTTAATGGAAAGCGCTTTAAAGACAGAACTTTGAATTGCGCTTGGTTAAGGAAAGGACCAGTTTATTATTGATGTGACATAATAAATTACAGAGATTCATTGCACTTCTCACCTCATTAAGAATGCCTTCAGTTCTATTTACATCATGTTCTGCTTTTTAAGAAATCTGAACAGCATTCCCTTTACCCAGTTTCAGAGTGTGAGTGTAGTAAAAATGCTATTTTTATTTGAAAAGGGGGAGGGTTCAGCTTTCAACACTTATTTCAGCAGTTGTAAAGACTGCTTCAGGTATTCTTTTCCGACAGCTGCTGTACTTGCCGCTTTCAACCCTCTGACCTTCTCAATTTTTCCATTGTTTAGTGAGAAAACAATGGACAAAAATGTTAACGGCACACTAAACTCCAACACTAGAAGGTGCTGAGAAACCTATACATGGTTGGGTCATTCCTAGCCAGTTTTTCTATGGTTTGCTTCAGCGTGCTTTAAATAGAAACTAAAGTCACAAGATCTTAATTATGTTCAAATTGTCCATACTATTTCCCCCCTCTAATTAAAGATCAATTTAAAATAACAACTTGAAAACCTCAGCTATTATAATCTCATTAAGCTCTTTTCCCTTCTAATTCATTAAAGGGCCTATTTTCTCCTCTAATAATCCTTTCCCTTGCAAATGCTGTTAAAAAATATTCTCAACTACAATGTGTTGATAACAAGCTAACACAGTTACCCCCCTAGAAACGAACATTACATAGTTATTTATAAGAATAGAGAAAATCCCTTTATAGTTTACTTATGTAATGGATACTAGTTATATAGTCGGTCACAGGTAATTACCGGCCTACCACAATAATCACCTGTAAGAGGTTCAATAACTAAAATCCATTTATCCTGAAAAATTTAGACTCCACCATCTGCCATTTCATTCTGTGAGCAATGATGGGATTTAAATAGTGAACTTCAAACTTCATTTGGCATATACATAAATGGCAGATCTAAAAGAAGTTTTTAAAAATACCATCTACATTTTAGATGGAATTTAGATACGGAAGGAACAGACCATACATGGAGTGTGATAGCATAGTCTTATCCCCTTTCAGCCTCGACCAGATCATATGCTAGTTTGAGTGCAAACATATACCTATAAAACATTAAAGCAATAATGTATTTAAATCATACTGAGTCCTTGGCTTTTGAAGTTTCACAATGTGAAAGCCAGTTCTGGAACTATAGTGGGATGTTTATGTTTCTCCTTATTGGTACAAAATGTCAAGAAGGGCAAACATTTCTGCCCTGCCTTTTCAAACATTTCTTACAGGAAAATATCAAAATGTAACAAAGGCTGAAAAACAAATAGAGCAGCATTTTAAAAGCAACATGCTAAAAGAAGAAAACCTATGAAATGAACACCATGAAATCACCAGCAGGGGAGAAACACTAAATTAACACCCACCTACCCCAAAAAAGTTATTTCCCTGGTGCAAAACTGACATCGAGGTAGGTACAAGGTGAGCCACCCTGGGGAGAGTATTGCCACAGTCAGAGCAAAATCACAGAAAAGGCCTTTTCAATAGGAACTTCTGAATACACATCCAACATCAGTATCACATGAAGGAGAGGGCAGGGCCACAGCTTCCAGCTCCACTCTCCCATCCCCAGCAGCCCTGCCCCCTGCCACCCACACTTGGAGGTTGCAGTAAGGGTCTACATGCCTTCCTGGCTTTCCTCCTTCAGATTTTCACCAAAAGCGTATGGAGCCAGGGATGCAGGACTGCAGATTCACCCCTCCCTCACATGTTGTCAATCATGTGTGATTAAGAACACTCAAATAGAGCTATGATTATGGCAACACTGATTGTGTAGGTGGGATGACAGCTGAGAGGATTAAGTAGAAAGTTCAGATTCTGCCCCCCCCCAAAAAAAATTTTGGGGGGAAAACTTACAAATGCGGAAATGGCTTCATACTCTCAATTATCGGCCTTTGACCCAGAGAAGTGTCTCATAATCCCACAGTCCACCAAGTTCTCCATCACACATGATTCTGCATATTATAGGAAAAGTCCTAAGACTTCAGCTAACAGGTACATGAAACAATGTGGGAGGAATTAAACGTTGTGTTATTATGATCAGTTCCATCAGTGCGAGCATTTCTGCCTGTCAGACAGAACAATCTTCTCTCTCCTTCCCCATGCACTGTTCTGAGGGCTATCTCCTGCACCCACCCCAGCCAATTTGGGGAAGTACAAAGCATGTTTTGGGGAAGGAGATGGGGAAAACAATGGTTGCACTATTGGGGCTTCTTGTGGTGGCTCCAACTCTTAGCCTGATCCTCAAGGGAAGTTTTTCATAAGCAAGTCCCTGCAACTTCAGTTGGGGAATTCCAAGCGGCCTTACTTCACCATCTAGATATGAGGTCCATAATTAATTTAGCTAAGGTCAAAGTATAAACTGGTACAACGCAAATAAAACATCCTTATTTTTTGATAGTGACAGAGTCCAGTCCCAATACTTTTAGTTGAATCTAGAATACATCATTGTGCGAGACAAACTGTACAGAATACATTGCTTATCTGCAAAACAAGTGTTTAAATATTTAAACCAGGATTTGAAGTGTTTTATGCTGCTTACTGATTGTTGGCCCTCTACTTAACGAGAAACATTTTGACACACAATTTCTATCATAAAGCAATTTGCATATGTTTATAAGAAGAGTCCTTGAATTGCAAGCACCTGACTTAGGAGAAAGACTAATCCCAGGTGACCAATATTCTGTACTACTCTCATGACCTGAAGAATACTTCACACACACCCATATTCATCCTATGAGCTGATTATCAAGTATCCTTTCTTGTATGAATTAACTACCTGGGTTCCTCAGTCAAATGTGAAACATTAGCCAATGTCACTGAAAGACAAACTGCTGGCTAGGATATTTTCCTCACTTTTCAACTCTTAATCTTTCTTGCTGAGAACACAGAGAACACAGAGAAGGTTAATATATATATATATACAGAAGGAATAATACTATCTTCAAAATAGGCAGCCATCCCAAACAACTACTCTAATTGATTTGAATGCTCCTGTCATGGGGAGAAGTGCCTCTCAACACCTCCCCACTCTGAGTTTGGGGGCAAGTTACTGAAACGGTTGCCTGCCTTTCCTTGGGGCCATGAAGTGTTTGAGAGACACTGGGAGTAAGCAGAGAGAGGAATTCCTGGCCACCAGTTTGGGTGGACTGGGTCAGCTGATCTTTAAGAAGGTGTCCCCAGACAAAGACTTGTGGCAGGACTTTGATTTGTAATATGGGGCAGGGGATGAAGGGGATTGGTCCAGGGGCAGCAAGAGGAAAAATAATGAGAGAATTCTCTGTCCGCCACTCAGAAAGTAGATGTGTTCCTAGAGTTGTGTCTTAAAGTCCTGTCTGCAGCTACAGAGACTGCTTTGGGACTAGAGTACGAGTCTGAAGTCTCTGATCCACAACCAAAGGAGAGACTAAAGAGAAATTGAAGGGCTCCAAAAAGACTGAACCTATGGTTTGAAACCCAAAGTAGCTGTTGACAAACTTGGACTGTTGTAGCCCCATCCAAGTCCCATTGCTGAGCAATCAGGGACTACAAGTCTCTGAGGAACACTTGCCTGAGAGCAGAATTCACATATGAAGTCCAACAGTCCAGAGGTCAGGAAATCCAAATGATTGCAGAGTCAAGGGTCTAGTCCAGACATCAGGGAATCCAGATAGCCACAGAGCCAAGGGTCCAGGCCAGAGTGAAGGACCCAGCAAGAAACAGCAAGGCAGGGGCAAGAACTGCAGGTGCTGTTACCAGCATCTGACTGCTGCTGAGAGCTCTGTTTAATAAGACCAGAGCCAGCTGGTTCTCATCAGTGCCTTCTCCTCTGTGAAGGTTGATCAGCTGCAGGTGGAGTCATTCTGCCTTCTTCTCCTTCAGGCTGCTGTTCAGCAGGTGAAGATGACTCCTGGCCTTTGACAAGAACTTTGTGAAGCCATCCAGAGCAGTGGAAGAGGAGCTAGTGGAGTGTGCAGACAGGCAGGCAGACTCCTAGCTACTCTAAGCCACAGTGAGGAGACATTATTTTTACACACACACACCCCTGGGCTTTGGCCCACCCTTTGGTACACTCCTGATCAGTGCCATAGGAGGTACTGGTGGGCACACTGCTGCCAGCAGGTTGCATATTGAAATAACCTGATCTAGACTGGAAAGACTTGAGTTCAAATCCCCACTCAGCCACAAAGCTGAGTAACATTAGTCTAACTTTATTTCTCACCAGAGTGCATCTCCTGAAAACAAAGGGAGAGCGGTACCAATAAGCTCACTTCTACAGGAATTCTGCACATGCCCCAAGATGGTGTGTGCATTTTGGCTATGCTGGAAGAAAGGAGAGTACTAATGTGGTAAACAAACAGCAAGCCTCCCCAACATGGTGAAGCCGTTGCTGACAGCAGTAGGTGACCAGACACAACAGGAATTGATTGAATTTGCCTAATTAAATCCTCAGAGTCCAGTGCTACATATAACTCATAGGATACCTTAAATCCAGCCATTAACCATCCCTTGTGAGTAGATGGATTCCTTCCAGAAAATTTATCCTGATTTGATTAAAACAAATAATCTTCTTCTTCTTCTTCTTCTTATTATTATCATCATTATTATTATTATTATTATGCTTCCCTTGAGAATTCTAAACATGGACTGAAATAATTTGTACCCCCAATTTGTTCAGCTTTTTGAAACCCCGCCAGAAGACTGCTTCACACTGCTCTTTTTCATACACTCCAACTCCTGCAATGCTTTGATTAGATCTCATTGGTTCCTATACCCCTGATTCTTGAGCAGGTTTATTACATTTCTATTTCAGATTAGTAAGGCATTCTTTTTCAAGAGGTACTAGCTGGCATCTCCCAAGAGGGATGTTGTTGTTGTTGTTTTACCCTCTTTTTATTTTTAACAAGGAGGGCTTAAAGGAACTCAAGGGAATACAAGATACAGAAGGCCCATGTTTGAGGTCAGCCGTCCCTTCAGGACCACTTCTTTGACAGGCAGAATGATTATCTTAAAACAGCCAATCCCTGTCAGACCTCCATATCCCAGTTGTGATTGTGAACTGGCACACAAGCAGATCTGTTAACAGGGTAACAAGGTATGCTGCCTTGAGGATAAAGACAAAGGATAAAAATGTAATTAATACCCGGTTTATTTTTTTGTGAAAACTCATATTTATCCTTAACCTTTTTGTTGCAGAACTAGACCATCTAGACATTTTATTAGCACAAGAAGGGGGGAAAGCCCAAAGATTAGAATCAGGATATAGAACCTTTCATGCAAGATTAACTATCCTAAAGCTTTCCTGAGTACATAATTTATTTAGTTCTGCAGCTAATGTTACAACAGATATTTGGATGCCTTACTTATTGTTCCAAGGTCAAAAAGGTAAGTTACTTCTGAGTATATATGCAGACAATTGTGCACATGGCTCAGATTAAATAATATCCTTTAAGACAGGGCTGCTGAAACAGTACTGGGTGGCAGCACCTTAAGCAATCTGGAAAGAGCAGCTAATAGCAATTTTATCTAAAGGACAGATGTGAAATTTGTTCAACAGGTGATGATAGAAGACTTTAACATTCTGCATGTTTGGGGGGGTACAGTGGTACCTCAGGTTACAGACACCTCGGGTTACAAACACCTTGGGTTACAGACTTTGCTAACCCGGAAGTAGTACCTCTGGTTAAGAACTTTACCTCAGGATGAGAACAGAAATCGTGCGGTGGCAGCACAAGGCTCCATTAGCTAAAGTGGTACGGTTAAGAACGGTTTAAGGTTAAGAATGGACTTCTGGAATGAATTAAGTTCATAACCAGAAGTACCACTGTATTGTCCCCTTATGTGGGGAATGGGAGAAAATAGTGATGTGGTTTGCACAAAAAGCAAAACCATAGTTTAGCAATATTTGTGAACCCAGCAGCTTAACTATGATTTATTAACTATGGTTAAAGAATGCTTGTTAACCAAGGTGTGTAGTTGTTTTTATAAACTTTAGTTAATGTTTACCAGAGCTTCATGTTGAACCTGGACCTCCTTCTTAACTATGGTTAAGGGAGCTGTCACCACCCAAAAGCTACAGAGCCACAAGTGAAGAGCAACAAAAAATTAAAGCTGTTTTCAAGACTTGGCTGCTCTCATTGGTGCTTTTAATTATTTTGTGGTGTTAGAAACAAAGGTTTAAGTTATCATCTTCTAAGTGCCTCAGCTTTAACTATGGTTAATGTTAACAATGGTTTAGTGTAATGTGCAAACCACCCTTGTTTATTTGCTCTTGCAATGAAAGCCTTCTAGCTGTTCCAGGAAATCACTTCCTTTACCTGGAAATTATACCTGCCATGCATACAAAGGTGGGTCTTTTAGATCTGGCAACCCTTTTCACAAGGGCATGTGAAAGGGGTGTTTTGGTTTCCAGATGTTTGGGACTTGAACTCTCATCAGCTTCAGGCAGCAGAGTTGTAATTCAAAACATCTGGAGAAACATCTGCAAGGCACAAGGTGAAGACTGCTCTACACCATGTATAATTTATAACCTGCTATCATATCCATAGGGACGCGGGTTAAACCACAGAACCTAGGACTTGCTGATCAGAAGGTCGGCGGTTCGAATCCCCGCGACGGGGTGAGCTGCCGTTGCTCGGTCCCTGCTCCTGTCAACCTAGTAGTTCAAAAGCACGTCAAAGTGCAAGTAGATAAATAGGCACTGCTCCGGCAGGAAGGTAAATGGCGTTTCCGTGTGCTGCTCTGGTTCGCCAGAAGTAGCTTAGTCATGCTGGCCACATGACCTGGAAGCTGTATGCCGGCTCCCTCGGCCAATAAAGCGAGATGAGCGCCGCAAGCCAAGAGTTGGTCACGACTGGACCTAATGGTCAGGGGTCCCTTTACCTTTACCAAATCCATCTTGCTAATTTTTCCCTTGTGTAACTTCTCACAAATAGAAGATAAGGAACCAAACCTGTCTCTAGTCTATACCATTTCAAAACGTAAGTTGGAGAGGGATGTTACACTGAATGCTCCTCCATATTTTAGAAGAAAACAAAAAACAAAAACAAAACCTTGCATCCTGAATTGACACAATGCAGAAGAGGTGCCTTGTCTAATTGAAGGTACTGAAAATCTAAGCAGGTACTGAAAATGGCCTGTTTTCAACAGATGCAGCTTGGACACTGAGAAAATTTGGCACATTTTCAGATTTAAATGGTGCAAGTTGAAAATTGATTAGTGTGGACATGTTGGTTGCACTCTTCAATCAACCATAAGCCATAATTAGTTAGGAAGCCTGCTGCAGTTCTTAGTCCTGCCTTAGCTATATGCAATTGTTATTTAAGCAAATAACAATCTTATTTTGACACTACCTGAGCTATAATGAAGCCTGCTTTTCTGTTTAAATTAGTATGGTCTTATTTGTGCAATTTTACATAGAACAGATGACACTAGGGTTTCTGTATCTAAGCGCTCACCTTTCGCTACGGGTGGTGTTGCGGTCAGGCATCCAGGTCCTTGCAGTGATCCGACATAGGGGCGGGGAGTTCATGCCCCTCTTGTGCTGACCCCGGCCATGTCACTGGCGCTGGGCGGGTCCACATCCTGTGTGGCCCTGCTGGCCAATCCGTGTCATCAAAGGGTGTGGCCGTGATAAATTTAACCACAGCGAAGATATGAGGTCTCTCCACTCTTACCCTTTAACTGGATCTCCCAACCCACCCACCCTCTTTTTATGCTTTGCTATGACACGACCATGCTATGGACAAATGTCGGCCACCATATTGTTGGGGCCAGGTAGGAATTTTTCCACTTGGCAAATTGGCACCAGCCATTTGGTATTCGCCAACCTTGTAGCAATTGCCAGAACTTTGAGAGGTTAGGAATTGGGTAAACCTTTGTTTGGATGGAGGCAAGTTTGTAGCCTCCACCTGCCCGTCCTCATCCTGTTAAAGAGATCTGGGCATGTAGATCCTGTCCGATGCCTGGACATGGGCTAGGGCCATGGCACAACAGCAATGGAGACCCCTTGGGATGTCCCTATTTGATGTAAGTCATAAGGCTCCTCCTATTGGTGGTTTACCCTTAGGTGGACTCTCTGCAGATGGGCAGGAGTCAAAATATAGTTTGGCTTCACCTAATGCCTAAGCCAAACCACTCACATCTGTAACCAATAAAGTTGTGGCTTATTTGATCACACACACCTAAATACTTGTGTCTGTGTGTTCATTAATTACTAGGGAACTGTGGGTCACGGGGCCTTGGCACGCAAGTGATAATTTCTAAAAACCTGAAAACCTGGAAGACATTAAAAAATGATCTCATATTGCTCAAATATCATATCCTGCCTAATTAGGAAATTCTATCTTACTGAGCCTCAGCATTCACTCACTCAGTGATAAAATATGCTGCCCAAGGAATTTAAAAGGCATGTATGTCAAAGCTATTTAGGTTTCACACCTAGGAGAATATAGCTGATGACTTTAGAAAAAAGTTTTATAAAATGCTGTGGCGATCACCATTTCAATCATATCCTACAAATTATCCCCAAATCACCCACATCTTCTTTAAGAATAAAGTGCTTTAACAGAGTTTAGAAAGAATGATCTGAGTTTAAGCAGGAAAAGGATATACCCTCTTCTTCCTTCTGATAATGCTCTGTTTAAGATTCAAGATTCACTGGGTGATATCTGATATATATGTACTGAACCTGTCCACTGATTTCAATGAGTCTACGCAAAGCAAACACTGGTTATCACCCATGATTGATTGACTCTTGGGCAGAAAACCCCTACCTGAAACTCAGGATAGGATTTATTCAGCAGAACAGTTTAGAACTTTATATTATTTAAGAGCAATATCTACATTTATAAAAGGAAGAAAAATATTACAACTCAGTAGGTGTCATTATAAAACTAAAAGATAATATATATTGTATCTGTGTTTATTTATGTTACCTACCTTGAGTCATGAGATACAACAACATGAATTGAGAGAACAGAGCATAAATAAATCTACCAAGGCGATAACTATTCTTCTGCCATTTCCTCCTTGGAACAAAAGCCAACCCTATTTCCAAACAAGCACTCTTGTAGCACTAATCACAGATGACTCACAGTGTCATCTGGTTTTGCACTTAAGCACATAAGAAATTACATTATCCCAAACATGTGGGTTAGTAGGAAAACATAATTTATGTATTTGCACACATTTTGACCTTTTAAAAAGAGCATTTATGCAAACTGTATTCTCTACTTAAAAGTAAGAAAGCTAGCAGAAACGACTCTTGCAGGTGCATCTTCATATGTATGTATGAATGAATGTATATTCATATGTAAGAATGTAACTACTTACATTCATAAATAAAGCACTGTGTGTGGTCGGGGCATGTGTAACTCCATTAAACAGATGGAAAACCTTCTAGGCCTTTTAATAGTTGTACTCCCTCCAGAATGGTGTTATGCTACTTTTTTCAATAAAAAGTTAGTATGCAATTTTAATGTTGCATTTTTTCTGGATTGCATTTTATTGATATTTGTAAGCCACCCTGGGAAAAACATGATTGTAGACTGGGGAGTTAATATTATAATGAACACATAAGCACATGTGTGACTGTGTATATATTTGTCACAATATTTCAAACCCTCCAAAAGCATAAAACTCTTTTCCAAAATTCCCTTAATCTTTCACTAATCAGGAAAGGAGGGGTAATGTGTTATAGTGAAAAGATAAGGACTAGATTATTTGAAGGACCATCTTCTCTCCAATGAATATATCCATGTATTATGTCTTTCTTTGTATTCAGAAACCCGTTTAACTGTTATGTACGGCCACGGTTGTGAAATTCCAGCTGGCACTTTTCCCTATTTTGCCAGGCATTTGGCTTATTTTAATTATTTTCCTGTCATTGTGGTTTCTGTTGATGCTGTTCCTGTTACTTTTAATCGTGTTATTAACTGTATTTAATTGGGTTGTATCCAATGCTGCATGCATCCAGTTCCACTTGCACAACAGGACATCTCCTTCCTAGCCCTGTGAGCTGTCAATATGTCCTCCAACCCTCTGGAGCAGATTTTGCAGGAGCTGCAGGAAAGAGGAGAGATAGGAAAAATTCCAGTGTGTAAGTGGCAGCAGAGAGGGTGGAGCCAGGGTGGGCATGATTAGCTTAGTATACATGAACATATTTTTAAGTCTTGTGGACAAAGGCAGTCTACAGGGCCAAAATTAAGCCCAGGCAGGAAGAGGTCTACACATAAACTAAAACAGGAGACAACAGAAAGCTTGGTAAGCAAAAACAAAACAACAAACAGGAATATTTTTTAAAAAAACAGGAATAAAGAAACATAGGTATACAAAAATGGGCATGACTATTGTCATAAAGAAGCAGAAGTTTTTAATATTTAGCCAATTTTAATTATAGCATTCTGATATTTCAGCCATTAGTTTATGTATCTTTATATTACAGTATCTATAAATCTAAATTTAAATTTGATAGAACCAGAGATTGCTTGAACTCAGTAGTATATGCTACAAAGACACTATTAGTTACTGATTTTATGCTTATGCAAATAACATGCTCTCTGAAATGTATTTCTTTTTGCTCTTCAAGCAATGTAGAAGATGAAAAAAACCTTTATAAAGCAGCTGGTCCTTATCACTATATATGTAAAACAGTCTTTTATTCTGTAACTGTAGTGCAGAGATTTCAGAAGACTGTTCCAAAATGTATTAATGTAAGCAGTTTAATCTTGTCCCACTGTGGCACTGTCTCCTTTGAAGTGATTTAATCTGAATCACACAAACACAACTTTACATTTTGTTAGAAGTCTTTAATTCTTCAAGCAACATTCATCTGAGTTGATCTAATGAATTATATAACAGGGGAGAGACCAATGTGACCCTTTTTAGTAAAAAGATTTATATCAGTTGTTTATCAATCAACTGTGATGAAATTTCAAGATATAGAGTGTGTGCTAAAATTAGAGGTGGGCTGGTGGAGGGTCTTTCATGGCTTTGGGACAGAAAGAGATTTATTCAGTGCGGGAGGGCTGGTTCAGTGGTTCACTATATTGCAAGACAGGACGCGGGTGACGCTGTGGGTTAAACCACAGAGCCTAGGGCTTACCAATCAGAAGGTCCCTGCTCCTGCCAACCTAGCAGTTCGAAAGCACACAGTGCAAGTAGATGAATAGGTACCGCTGTAGAGGGAAGGTAAACAGCGTTTCCGTGCGCTGCTCTGGTTCGCCAGAAGCGGCTTAGTCATGCTGGCCACATGACCCGGAAGCTGTACGCCAGCTCCCTCGGCCAGTAAAGCGAGATGAGCGCCGCAACCCCAGAGTCGTCAGTGACTGGACCTAGAGGTCAAGGGTCCCTTTACCTTTACCTTTATACTGCAAGACAAGTCCTGCTTTCTTTTCTTTACGTTTTTTTTAAAGCCTTGCCAGCTGCTGATCCCACCCAGCAAAACACTCTTCCCAGTTTTTCTATCTCATTTTCTCCTCTTGTTGGTTCAGACTTCAATGAAATGACATAGCAAGGAAGAAGCAGCCAGGCAAGAAAACCTGGGAGAAACTCATCCAAAATAACAGGACTAAAGAGTGCTCGGGACACCTCTCTAGATTCATCTGTTATAACAGTGAAGTGAAGGTCTCAGCGGATGCAAGTGGTTTTATCCTCATAATGCTTTGGAATGTTTAGATCTGGTTGCTGCAGGCAATTCCAGAGAAATATTTTAATCAGAATTTGCAGTATCATGTAAAAGAGGTGGTCAGGTGATCAGGTTTGTGACACTGAAGCACGGCCCATTACTTCACCTGAGTCTAGAAAACAACCCCACTTCCAGTTTAAAGAACATAACAGAAGTTCAAGTTTCACTACTCATTTTGCTAATCTCATAAAACACTTAAGAAAATCATAATACGCTATTTCCCAAAATGCACAACAGCAGCATAAACCAATAGGTAATTATAATTGCTCGTAACAACAGCAGAGAGAAAGTGACATGAATTCCGCTCCTGTCACCAAAGTAAGCAGCATCTCCTCGGGGCATTTCAGCAGGCAAAAGCAATACCAGGTTTCTCTATGTCTCAAAGGGAACAAAATTAGCCCTACTGTGAGATGATATTAGAATGCGTATTATATTAGTATACTAATGGGGATAAAGAGTTGCTTCACCTCCCGGGATAATTATGTGTAATCTAATTTCCTGGAAACAGGTTACTGCACAAACCAATTATAATAGCATCTCCTTTTAAAGAATAACTTGTTCCCTGCAAAATACATTTATACATTAGTTTGCTTGCTGAGGGGGAGAAGAGGAGCAATGTCCCTCCCCCACATGCTGCTGGTAGTGATGAGCACGCCAGTATTAAAAATAACCTCCTGAAATTAGCACCAGATTTATGTGTTATACTGTTCTCCATTTCTAATTAATTCCACAGAACTGTTCTTCATTTCAAAATTTTGTTTTCTCATAATCAAAGCAGAACTGAATCTAATCAGCATTTTATCTTGGAAACTATTGTTATATTAGCAAGTGCTACACTACTGACTTGGGTTGTTCATAAAAGGATAAAAACAGACTGCAAGTGGAACACCACCATCAATTTATGAAAACATTACTATAAAGCCCAAACTTTCCAACTTTTAAATTTCATGATTTATACTGGAAATGTGTTGTTTTTACAAAAAATACATCAATTGATGCCTATTTAGAAGTAGACATCTATTTAGCAGTAAAGTGATTTGAGTTCAGTGAGGCTTTGTGATGTTACAATACAGTTAATCCCACCTGTGTTCCTTTATTATTATTATTATTTTAATTAATATTATGCTTTGACAATATGTAGCAAAAGCTACATTATACATCAAACATTCTTGGTTCTCATGAAAAAGAAAGAAAGAAGTGAACTACAAAAGAGGGGGAAAGGAAAGGAAAGACAAGGAAATGACATATGAAGAGGGGAGAGAGACAGCATAACAAATACTATATAATACTATGAAAAAATTAAAAGGAAAGGGAAAATGTTGCAATTTACTTTGTCATTCCAGAAACGTGAAAACTGGTATGTTTATTTAGGAAACTATTCGCATTACAAAACCAAGTGGTAAAGTTTACGGTTCTAAACTAACCAGAGCTAATGTGCTCAATTACTGTTAGTAATTTTTAAGAGTCTTCCCTAGCCAAATAAGCTCTCAATAGCTTTTCCTTCCAGCTAATTTCCCTGCCCTTCATTCACCCCCCACCACTCACTCACAACCAGAAACAGATGCTGTACAGCAGTTTTCCTCTGCTTCCAGCTCCTCCTGCTGTTTTAACTTCAGATATTTCAAGGACTACTGCCTTGAATTCACTCTCTGGTCACCCTGCTACTTGAAGCCCTCTTGCACTGGGCTCTGTTGCCTAATGGATGCTGCATGTGTTGCTGCTCTGCTTTGCTACCAGCTCCAGGTTTTCTTCCAGCAGCTTTCTCTCAGATAACCAGGCTTATTCTTTTCTCTATGCTTCCCCAACCAACAACTGATCTACAGCTAACAGAGCTTTTCTCTCCCCCATCTAGAAACTCTGACCAATCATGTTCTTACCCCTGTTTGGACCCTCATCTAGTAAGCCTTCTTTCAGTGGACCATCTGTGGTTCTGTATGGACATTCTAACTACCTATCAGGCTTAATTACCCCCTTCACCTATCAAATTTGTATTTTATCATACACCCAGTCCATATATAAACAGAATTTGTGACTTTTTTTTTTAGTTTACAAAAGGTAAGAAGTGCTGAGTTTATAAAATTATGTATGGCATGGGAGAAAGTGAATAGAAAAAAGCTGTTTCCTTCTCTCTCACAACACAATAGAACTCATGGACTTAATCAAGCTGAATGTTGGAAGATTCAGGCAGAGCGAAAAAAGTACTTATCAGAAAAGTGTAACATATAACAAAAAATAATCTGCAAAAAAACTGTGCCCCTCAAAGGTCAGTACTGCACCCCTGTGAGGTCTGAGTCCTTGGTGGCTGTCCAATCGGCCTAAGGACAGCATAAGCCCTGCCTATCTGCACCACTCCTTTGTGGGAGGAGACTCACCATATATTTCTGCAAAGGTATATTGAAGGCACACATCAAAAATTTGTCCATTGTGGTGTTTTAGCTTTGGTAATGTCAGGGGCTGGACTTAGGGGGGGATGTGGGGACCTCCTCTCTTCTCCTGAACCTTCCCGAGGACAGGAGGGCAGTATAGATTTAGAACAGTGGTTTGAAGAAGGGCATAGTTCAGAGGCTGCAGAGAACAGAAGCTGGGAAATATTGGAAGAGGAGCAGCAGGAAGAAGAAGAAGCAGGGCAGGGGCGTAGGAAGGTGTGGGGGGGTGCAGTCCGATCCGGGTGTCACCCTGAGGGGGGTGACAAAATGGCGGGCAGCACTCACTGTTCGTGTGTGCAGCCGGGCAGTTCGCCCTGCACCGGGTGCTAGAGAGGCTTCCTCTGCCACTGCACCAGGGAAGCGACAGCTGGCAGACTCAGTGTCCTGGAAAAACATTCCTGACCGCCCACCCTCCCATGACCAGGCAGGCATTGAGGGTATTAGAATAGAGAGCTGAGAGGCAGAAAGCTCAGATTAACCTACGCAGGAGTGACGTCAAATAGGGGAGACGTAGAGGGGTTGGAGCAATGCCATTATTAGGGAAGGCTGCATTCCTTTGTAGTTCTCTGTGAATTACTGAATAAATTGCTTGGTAAGAACTTTTATTGTTTCTCTGATTCTGGGCTGCCACCATGGGAGGGATCTGATCTGAGGTAAGGCCAGTACTGTTGATATGAAATACCACGTGCATAGCAGATGGGGTTCAGCATCAGCCTACACAATCTGCACTATGTCACTCTCCTGATGGGTCTTAGAAAGATGCAGGTGACAGGTCTAGCTTCTGCTATGTCTGGCAGCACTTGTTTTGGAATATCAGACATGCAAAGCATATAATCCAGAAAAATTATCAGAGGAAATTTCACACACACACACACACACACACACACACATCTTAATTTATGCTTTATTTGGAGCATTTTTTAGAGCAGGGGAATATATCCATGATTAATAAGCTGCAGTGAAGTACAATAAGTCTGTTACTTACACACATTTAGCTTGTGCGCATTCAGCTTTACGCATGTGGCAATAAATAAAAAGGGGATGGAAAGGGGTGGGGTTTGGAGGGGAAATGATATTGGCAATCCCACCCACCATTGAACCCAATGTGTTTTGACATGTGGTTTTGGCTTTAGGCGCAATCCCTGAAATGTAATCCCCATGTAAGTTTGTGGACCTCTGTATGTACCATGCCAGGAAGGTGGGCAACGCAGCACAATCCTATTCATATCTAATCAGAACTAAATTACATTGAGTTCAATGGGATTTACTTCCAGCGAAGTGAAATAGGACTGTAGCTTTTAAGCTAATAAATAATAACAATAATAATAATAAGCAATACAGTCTTATACTTGCCTGGATCATGAGAGTGCCGTTGCAATGATTACGTTATTTTAGAACTGATCTAATAAGCAGAAAATGAGAGCTCCTCTTATTAACTTGCTGTTACCAAAGCAACATATGTGAGCAGTAGGAGATCCAGAAAGATGCATAATTCTTTCTTACATTGTAATGAGCTAATTAGTTTGTGGCCTTTGCTTTCAATTATTTATTGCTAAAGATTCTGCTCTTACTCTTCCCCAAACATTACACTGTAATTGTATTCCAGTTTTAGGGCTAATTTCATTAAGGAACATGCTTCTGAAAGATCCTACATTTGCCAGTCCTGTCTATTCTCTATTAGTTAAGAAGGATGAGAGATCAGACATACGAACACTTCTTCTGACAAATGTATGCGCCTTTAAAAACTATGCAACAAGCTATAACTCAACAGGTGTCATTTGTTTCCTAACATGGTGATGCAATGATGATAGATGCTTTATCTACTGGATTTAACATATACGTACTTGTTAAGACTATGTACTTGTCAAGAGTCCTACCAGAAAAAAAGTTGAGCAATCTTATCTAAGTTATGAGTAGCAGGGACTTCAGGACATAAAAACTGGCAAGGTCCTATTAAATAAATTATCATGAATCTAACGGGCCTGATGTTTAAGGGATATGACCAACATGCTCAGATAGGAACTCTTTTGTGTAAGAAGCAAGAAGTATGGCTTCACCATTGCGGGTGAAATCCTATAAGCAGGACAGATTAAATTGTAATTTGGTATAAAGAAGCAATTCAACTCCCTCTCCTATTCAACGAAAATTCATGCTCTAGCAGCACTTCAGATAATAGCTTTTGTTCCCAGTGTAAGCATCGACAAATATAGGTAAAAGGGAAATGGTTTTGTCCAATTCCACTTTGTACTCCAGCTCCATGGTCCAAACTCTGTGTCTAGGGGGATGGGAAACCCTTTGAAACAATGTGCAAGGTGGTGGAGGGATAAAGGGGAATGGCAGAAAATTGCCTCCCCTCCTCTTCTATTAGCAGATAACTCCACTGGATCAAAAGCTGTTGATCAAAACCTACAAGCAGGATGACAACACTGGATTTCACCCGCAACAGTGAAGCCGTACTTCTTGCTTCTTACACAAAAGACAGCAACGTAGGAAAACTACTGCTTAGTAGAGCTGTTACATTAGAAGTTTCTTTATTCAAATGTGTGCAAATCTAGGCTGCAAAGCTAAGCACGCCTTTTCTGTTTTCTGCAAGAGCAATGAGTTCTTTTTTAGATATTCCATATATCAGCTTGCTCATTCACTCTTTTCTATCCTCTAAGGCCAAAACATTCAAAGTGAATTTTAAATTCAGTGAATCACACAATCTTTGAAACTGTTTGGATTAAGTAAAAAAATACTTTCAAAGATTGCAGTATGGGTGCTTGAATGCTCATTTGTTTGATCTCTTGTGCTTTAGTATTCTGTCATTTCTCCATTATGTACTTTGGTATTCATTCAGTTTGTTGTTCCTTTGTTGTTTCTTCAAACAAAACTTGCAGCATCAATGTTGAAAGCTGGTGAAGTAGCGATCTTCTTAGATAAGTTGGATAATTAAATGAAGACCCAAACCAATAAACAGAAACTAATAAAAGCAAGAGATTATATTTCACAAATTTATTAAAGGTACAAATTAAGGACAAGGTATTCATTACTCTGTGTGAATAACTCAAATTAAAGTTGGTTAGTTAATATGCATAGCAGTTCCTTCAATTTACATTTTAACTGTGAGTTCTGAAACTGAAATGGGGTTCAACTCCTCAAGAAGTTAAGACTGTGATCCCTAGAAGTCAACAGCATGCACACAACATTCTGAAATTCAATGCAGTAGTTCCCACCATTAAAATGGAAACTCCTTTTTAAGCCTTGTCATGTTTCTAAGCCACTTTGATCCAGCATTGGCAGTTACTGGGCAAAACACACAAGACGCCTCATTTTTTATTTTATTTTAAGAAGGCACTGTTTGAACTTGATAGCATTCAGTTCTCAACCCAGTCAGTCCGTGTTGGTTTCCACTATCAGGGAGACTACATCTTTATATGCCTTTTAAGATGTCAGTATAACTAGATTCATGATTCAAGTTTTGCTGCTTGAAAGCATTTCACTTTTAAATGGGCCACAGAGAATATAGATCCCTAGGAATCAATGGCAAATGCAGCTATGCTCACTGAAACTAAGGCCACACTAGTTTTACACAAGTTTTTGGGCTTCCTATGAAAATCTAAGCTGGGGGGGGGGGGAATGTTTTCTCAATACCTATGGCACACATATTTAATATGGGGGTATATTAAATGACCGCTTGAAAACCCTATGACCCTGTTCTGTTTGTACAGCTACACCACCAGTTACCACTGCTACAACACAGCCATGTTTAACAACCAGCAGCGTCAACAGCATAACAATAAAAATGAAAATATAGAAACAGTGATAGAGACGCCCAGAGCATCCCATGAAACCTCAGCACTATCTACTCACAATTCTGGGGAGCATCAATGCCCCCACAATAGCCATGCACGAAAAGCACAGCTGTGGCTTACCTGCTCTATGATATCACAGCAGGTTAAGAGGCCTGCATAAATAGAGCATGCAGCACTGTTGTTCAGAGGAAAAGGGCAAAGGATGAGATTTGGGAGAGAGAATGGGAATTTCAATCCCCTATGGAAACATTTGAATCTGGCCACCCTACAAAGCAAAGCATATGTTTTGAACTCCAGGAGGAAAAGGAAGTGACAGCAGGATCACTTGAAAAACAGACAGCCTCAGAACCAAACATACAGACCATAGAGTCTTTATAGCAGATGTGGGGAATCTTTGGCCTACCAGATGTTGCTGAACTACAACTCCCATCAGCCTTAGCAAGCATGGCCAGAGTTGGAGGACAAGTTCATGATATGCCCCCACCCCCCTTTTTTGTAAACCATTACGGGTTCATTTTGCAATCAAGATTTTGTTAAATAAATAAATATTTATGGCACCTTTGATGTATGGAATAATTTACATTATTCTTATATTATTGAACACCTCTTTGATGTAGGGTTGTGGTTCCCCCCATTTTACAGACGGACAAGAGAAGCTAGGAACTTGGCATAATGCTGTCCTTTGCCCCTTTCTCAATTGCTTCCCGTTATCCCCACAGTTACCATTTGTCCTAGCAGGAAAAACATACATGTGCACATTATGTTACATCATTGGAACTCATCATAGAGCCAAGCCATTTTAGTATTTTTGCTGGGGATAGGGATAGACTATATAATCTAGAAGGCACTAGGAAGGAGCTGTTTAGAGCATTACAGAAGGCAATACTGATGCACTTAAACCCAAAATAGTAACTTAAAATCTAAAGCATTACAACTCATGACATTTTAAAAATGCTTAATGGCAACTTGTACAACAGTTATGGAATTCTTAATTTATAAATACACAGTGTGGCTCTTACACTTTATGAGGAAGCTATAATTTGGAAGCTTTCAGCTTGTATGCGGTGCATAATTTCATACTGCTGTAGCTAATTAACATTTTTAGTGTAATCATCTGTCTTGTTTTTAACTTTAAGTCAAAGAAAGCACAAAATGGAAGTTTTGTGAGTGCATACCTAAATTGTGGATGTACTATCCAAGATATTCTTATAAACCAATATGATGACAAATGAAATAATTTTCCAGACAGCTCAAAACAGATCTATAGCACTCCCTGCAATAGAAAGGTACAGAAATCTCTATAGATGTAGGCTAAAAGAGACTCCAGAGAACAGGCAAAAATTACAAACATCCCCAGACATAGGAAGATAATGGGGACCAATTATTATGCAAAGCATCTACGTCTGGATCACGTGCAGGAGACAGTACAGAAATACAGATTTATGACTATAATAACAAAAACTATATTGAAATGAAAAAAGCCAAACCAAATACAGGAGAAAGGAAAGGAAGACAAGGCAGGAAGAACATAGAAAAGAACAAAATGTGCTTCTGAATAGCAGCTTCCATGAATCAGCCATGGTTTGTTGAGCAAGTCACAATACGTCCCTCAGGCAAGCAAAGAAACTGCAGTTGTTTCACCCAAGAACCTTGCAGCCATGAACTAGAATTTCTAGGCAACAGCTAGCCAAGCCAACAAACAAGCCAACCCTGAAGGGTGAAGTGGAAATAGTCAGTATTGGATTTTCCTTCCTTCTAAGAGCTTCCTGTACCATCTTAAGTAGATGTAACAATAAGGGAAACTACCTAAAAGTTAAGTTGTGCCTTCAATATGCAGTCTTGCATAGATGTTAGAAAAGTAGTAGATTGGTCTGTCTAGCTTTTCCTCCCTTTATAAAGCAGCTGGAATGCAAGGTGAACTGGCTTAAGGGGGGGGGTGATTACCATGGTAGTGTTGTGCAGGAAAAGGAGCCTGTTGCCAGTTAAAATGATGAGAAAGAGAGAGCGCAAGAGAATTCTTTCTGGCAAAGTGGAACCAACAGTCACTTAGTCTAAGGACTGGTTTCATTTTCTAGCTACTCTTGCCTCTGTAGCTTGGAGAGCAGCTGGGGCATGGCACCAAAACAAACCAAGGTTAAGTGAAGATCCTAGGTCTGGATAGAACAACAAACCAAAGTGAAAATAAGACAAGATTCATAAGCTGTGTTTCCAAATTGTGGCTGGTTGTCCAGGGTGGGTTTGGATGTGCAAAGAAGCCACAACTGGAGCACACAAACTACAAATTAGCATTACAAGAGAATGTAGCCCATGGAGTTGCCAGTGTGTGCCTTCATTTTTGCCTCAATTCTGCTCTGAAGCCTGACCTGTCTCACTGCTTTTATGCATCTCTTTGCATTGCCTCACCCTTTCACACAGTGCCAGTCTTTTGGCCACTTCTGATTCCAGCCTCAGATGCAGTACACCAGCAATCCCCAGTGACATCACTTCCAGGCAATGCACTCTGCAGTCAAGCCACTCAAATCTCCTCTGCACCAGGTGAGAGCTGAATCAGGCAGCAGCTACATCTCACATCTGATACTCTTCTGAAAAAATGATGTCCTAAGCACTGAAGTTCTTGGATGCTGCTGCCAGTGGGAGAACAGAGTTCTATGCTAGATAGACTGGTGCTATGATTGATTCAGTATCAGAACCAGAAAAGGCAACTTCACATGGAAACCAGGAAGGCCTTCCTAATAAGCATGCTCCATTTCCACAATGGAGAATGTGTGATGGAGACATTAATTTAATGGAAAGGTGGCATTAATCTGGTTGGAATTAGTCCTTATTTTGCTTTATATGCTATTAAGTTCTGATTCAGACCTTTGGTAACCATCCTCAAGATCTAAGGAGAGACATGTATGAAATTGCTTACTTTTCTTATCAGAGACAAAATGTATATTCAAACAGCAACTGAGTTATCTTCATATCTGTCTATTATAAAACATTTCCTTCCTTTTTAAAAAAGAAAGAAGGAAGGGGTAGGCTTCTTCCTTTTATAAGCATCCTGCTTCTGTGCAGAATCATTCTCACCTTAAACTAACAAAGATATGTCACCTTTTAACAACACTTTGCACTTGAGAACTCCAAAGTGCTTTACAAATACCTGTGACTTTTTCTTTAAATGGGTCCTGGGGAGAGAGAGATTTGCAATCCCCACTGAGTTCAGAAAGTTCAGATAACCTAGTGTTAAAGAAATGTGCTCTAGTCTTACCTGCATGAAACTTTAGAAGTCAAGCTGAAATCACTAAGTCCATTCTTTTCCTGCCATTTTCTATGTCACTGGGTACTTGCCTTTTTCTCTGAACCACAAGAAAAAAAATGCCTTTCCTAATAGAGGAGATACTCTAGCCCCCTGATCATTTTTGGTTGTCCTTTTCTGAACCTTTTCCAACTCTACAACCAGAACTGTACACAATATTCCACATGCGGTTGCACCACAGAATTATATGCTGGCAGTTTTATTTCAGCTCTTTTCCTAATGATCCATAACACGGAATCTGCCTTTTTCACAGCTGTCATGCACTATCCACTACAACCATAAGGTCTAATTCCTGGTCAGCCACTGCCAGCTCACACCTCCTGAGAGGGCATGTGAAAATGATATTACTATTATTTTTTGCATGAGCAGGTGTCATTTTTACACTTGCTTTACACTGAAAGGGAAGCATCTGCCTAGCCACTCCTGGAAATAAAGTACTGGACTAGATGATACAGGCATAGCTCTTCTTACATTCTGCAGGCAAGGCCATTATTATATGCCTAACGTGCATCACATAACAGCTTGGAAAGGCTTTAGGACAATGCCTGCAAGACACCACATCACATGATGCCAGAGTGTCACATGATACAATTGTTAAGTCAGCTGCAGCTGTTTCTAGCTCTCTTGTTTCTCCTTGCAAGCCCTTATGCTTTAGATCCCATGTTCCAGTTAGAAGAGCCCAAATATACCCTGCTAATGCTATAGTCAGATGTTCTTTCAGTCACCGGCTTGAATTTAACCACACACACATGCTCTTATTCCCAATTGAAAATCACTATTACATTCAAGTCACTATCATCCCCACCCCCAATTTAACTACCAAGATGCGAAGCTATGATAACTTGCTTCTACTTTCACATCAGGGAGAGAAAAAACATCCATTGTGATGCTATTTATCATTGCATCTCTGTCAGAAAATTTATACATCAAGCTTCTGCCAGGTGTATTCTTGTAGTATCACTCCTCATAGTATTTCCTCTCCTTTATTCATTGGGCTTTTTCCCATCTGACAAGGAAAATACAATTCCCCTAACTTCAAAGAAACACCCAGCCATGCACTTGCCATACAAGGTATTGGGGTGTGTTGTGCAGCATATTAGTACCATTTTTTTTTTTTACTAAAACTAAGGTGAAATATTTTTCCTCACTTGATAACTAGAAGTCAAATATAGCAATGCTGCCTCCTCAACTGCACCTTTTGTTGTATCTATTTTCAATTCACTGTTTCCCATCTATTAGAAAAATATACACAGAACTATTTTTATTCACCCATCCCATGTGCAAGTGGAAAAAAGGGAACAAGAGACTAGTGGTTCATCAGTCTGTCTCCTTGCTTTTATGCATTTGGACAACTCTTAAGACATCATCACCCAATGTGGCAACAGTTCCTGAGGTTGAGGAGCCAGTTTGAACACCATTGCAAGTCACTTTGAATCTGAGATGGTGGACCAAAAAGTCCAATCTATGATTTCTATGATAATTTGATGCGGCACTGCCCAATTTGGCATTACAGTTTCAAACTCTACCAATTTTGGCATCTCTGGAGATATCATCACCCAATCTAACGTGATGGCTCCCAAGATCAGTGAGTGGGTTTTGGTTTACGTTTAGTCACCATCAGATACCATTTTGCATCAAGATGAAAGACTGAACTATTCCAAACTGCACTGAATTGTACACCTCTGAACTTAACATTGCCCAATTCACCACAAATGTGGGAAGAAGGTAATTTCCACAGCCTCTGCAAAGGGCAACCCAAGGCCAGTTTGCAAGAAGGCTTTCAAACAGCCCCACACAGCAGCAGCTAGCTAATGGCATTATTGGGAACAGCTGGGACCTGAACCACACTGAACCAAGACCCACTAAGGGCAATGATGTGCTGAGAGGGCTGCAGAATGGGGAAGCCAAGCAGCCAAATACATGCAGTAGCACTGCAAGAATGAACTACCATTATTGCTGTAGGGTGTGCTTTACAAGCATGTTTCCTGCAGGGAACAGACTGGCAAAGCATCACTCTGCACAATTGAGCCAGCCTGTTGCAGCTGCAGTGTCTCCTTCACCTGCCTCCACCTGAATATTACATTACTCTCAAATTTATTTGGGGCTAGATCTCAGTTAGGTCAGGGCCCTTTATGCACAGCCCTAAAGTAAAATACGGTATTCATTTATAAATATAATTTTAAAAAATTATTTTTACCTAGAATTCCTGGGCATGACTGGGTACCTTCAGCTAGCATAATAAACATTTTGGAAAGTTGTTCTCTGTGCATTTAGATACATCCTAAGACGTTGTAACCAAATTTTGGGTGATGGTTCCTGATATAACGTAACAGATTTTTGTCTATATTTGGATACAATTGGACACACTTAATCAAGATGGTGGAAAGAATTTTTCAAAGTGCAGATTTTTTGGTTTCTTAGAATTCCTAAGCAAGGCTGGGTACAAGGGTACAAGGCTGCCAATGAACTATGAGTTCAAGCTATAACTTATATCTAACAATGCAATTTCCCACTCTTCCACTATGGTTTCCCTAGCCAGCTTAGGGAAAAATGCATTTTCTGCCTACTGTTTAGAACTCACTGAAATAATAACAGAACTTAAAGTTGAGCCATCTTGTATGAGTACACAGAAAAAACATTTATAATACAAGCACTGTGTACTTCTGAAGTCTGCAACAGGGAAACTCTGGCAACATATAATTAATCTAACTGAATGCAACTTGCAAAATGGAAGGATTGCAGGGCAAGGGGAAATTATAAAATATTGTTGATTGAGTATTATTCATGTATAAACACATACATTCTGTTTTCCCCTCAAGTTAATTTTATCAGTATTATGTTTCTGTAGCTGCAGTATAACAACAGACGTTTTCCTCTCTGGATCAACACAAAGCAACTTCAACACAAGTGATTTCTGAAGTCCAGCATAAGGGTCTAAATTATCATCAACATCCAGTGTCACAGTGAAAACACTTCACAGAATTCTGCATCTTTTATATCGACCAGACTGTATAAAACTTCAGTTATCTACACAAGACTACTCCCGGTAGGCCAGTTTAAATGTCTCGTCTGCTACACGTAGAGCAAGCACAGAGCTGGCCTGGCTAAATGTGCCCTATGCATACAAAAACCTACATGCAAAGTGAAAAACAAACAGCTTCCAGGTTTTATGTGCACAGACCAGCCTCACTAGGACTGGTGGCCTGGCTCTTCACACAAAGTCGGATCACATCATTCAAACATCCAGCAAAACTTACTTCTAAGTGTTTAGGTCTAAAAAAGATGCAGTGTAAATATCATAGGTTCTGTTTTCCCTATACCCTACCTAACATCATGGTCTTATTACAACCTGCCCCAGTAACATTCTTGCAAACTGGTCTGTGGTGCTGCAGAACAATTAGAAAATCACAGTGCCCTACTCCCTCTTCCAGTGCATCAACACAGGGTTTGTACATGTTTTACTGAATAGCAATAAATACCTGCTGTAGCTAGCCCACTGGTTACAATTTTTGTAGGTTGCCACAACTTGGTTAACACAGTTCTGTTGTTGAAAAGAAACTCTTTCGGTTTTCTTTTTCCTGAGAAATTATTTTTTATGCTGCACTCAACTTGAACACTTTGTTTACAATGTACTGAGAGAGCAAGATAGTCTGCCCACCCAGTTCTAAATTAATATGAATTAGGTAAAGGGACCCCTGACCGTTAGGTCCAGTCACGGACGACTCTGGGGTTGCGGTGCTCATCTCGCTTTATTGGCCGAGGGAGCCGGCATACAGCTTCCGGGTCATGTGGCCAGCATCACTAAGCCGCTTCTGGCAAACCAGAGCAGCACACAGAAATGCCGTTTACCTTCCCACCAGAGGGGTACCTATTTATCTATTTGCACTTTGACATGCTTTCGAATTGCTAGGTTGACAGGAGCTGGGACTGAGCAATGGGAGCTCACCCCATCATGGGGATTCGAACCGCTGACATTCTGATCAGCAAGTCCTAGGCTCTGTGGTTTACCCACAGCACCACCCGCATTATTAATTCAGAGATTCTTCTTCACAGTGTGTGGGATACAGTGAGAGAGCTTCAAGTTTTAATTTGCAACATGTCAGTAAATATTTAGCTGCATTCATACGGAAAAGGGTTCATGGAAAGTCCCTTTTCAGTTCTTAATAATATTAGATACTGTAAAGGATCACAGACGTCTTTACAAAGAAGTCAACAGATTAGTATATGCATCAATACACCACAGAATGGGCAACAGCTACAAACTATAGATTTGCCATTACTATGTCTAAGATCAAATTATTGCAACACCTCAAAACAACTGGCTAATTGAATAACAGCTAGTTAATAGAATATGTTGTTACCTCTCACATTCTTATGATCTTCTGCAGAAAACAGATTACAGCATTGAAAGTTTGAGTACAAATGTAAGTTTAGGCATGTTATAGAATGTTATAGGCAGAAGAAATGAAATACTGAAAGGAAGAACATTAAAGCCTGAAGTGAAGGACATTTAATGTGCAGATCAGTGGAAGAGCACAACCACAAATACCCCTTTAAAGCCTTTCCAGCTTCCTTAGAGAGGCATGAAGAACACCAACTCTTTTGTCAAGGGTTTCGGATATTGTTGAGCAGCTGAGTGGAGATCTACAAGGAACCCTTTACGCTCTACAAAATTATGAAATGACATCAAGTATCCTAACACATGGAATGGAGAAACATGGTACTCAACTGATCATTGGTTCAGCCTTCCACCAATTTCCTGTTGTAAAAATCAAACCCCAATTGTACCATGTGATGAGGCCATTTTCATGACTCATTCTATGCAATTTATTCTAATTACCATTTCTAAGAGGCAAATACTCTCCTGTTAATTTTGTACTTTAGAAAAAATACACAACGATTCAGCTTTTAGAAGCTTGAAATATTAAGTGCAAAAAACTAATTTTGTAACCAGCTCCAAGTGACTTTATGGCTAAATATATTAGTTTTGACTTATATTATTTATAACATAAAGAATGTATATAAAAGTGCATCAATACAATATCACTACAAACCTTGATAACTGTCCAATGTGCTGAAATTATTCATTTTGCAGCTAATGTTTCTGTACCTCAATCTAGAAGCTTCAAAATTAATGTAATCTCAAACAATTTGTTGGTGGGGGGTTGAAGGGTTTTAATATATTTCATTTGAAAATCCAAGGTTTTCAATAAATAAACATTTTGCTATATATATTTGTGGACTAGACAGACATTTCTAGTTACTTTACTAGAAAAACAGAATTTTAATAATGCATTTTAATATCACTCTTCCTCCAAGAAGCTCGTGGTGGTATAGGGAGGGGAGAGGCTAGCTCAGTGGTAGGTCCCAGAGTAAATCCCCAGCATCTCCAGGTGGGGCTGGGAGGGACGACTTGTCCAAAACCCTGGAGACCCACTGCCAGTCAATTTGGCAGAACTGAGCTAGATTGATGAATGCTCTGATTCCTATGTTTCTATTCCTCTGCCCTTCTCACTTTACCCTGCCAACAACTCTGAGTAAAGTTAGGCGAAGAGACTTGCCCAAGGCCATCTACTGCACTTCATTAATGACTACAATGCTTTACAGTATTAAATGGAACTTTTCCTACTCCCACATGCTCGTTAGGTGATTAGCTTAGCAATATTTAAGTTGCACATAGCTTTTTTTTGTTGGATTTAAGTTGTTCTTTTTTAAAGAAGAATTCACTGGAACCAGTCCCACTAAGTTAAATGAGGCATATCCCTAGGCCATATGCAAAGGACTGTAGTCTTAGAGGAATTTACCAAGGTACTAATCATATATTATCATTTTTTATGTTTTAAATTTGTTAGTCACTTTATCTTGTCCAGGGCAACCCAAAGCAACTTAATTTAGTGCAGTGCTGGGGAAGCCAGAGGCCAAACACATCCCTGCATATGAAGTACAATGCTAATATTAAAGTGAAACTAAAGTTCTAGTTTTCAACTACAGAACTAGAAGAAAGTTGGTGAACTCTACTTTCTGAAAAGTAGGTCTGAAACAAGGTTTTGTAGCACATTTCTGAAGGCTGCAAAGTACTTGCCTCCGAAAACCCTCAATTCAATTGAAGAAGAATGGTTACATAATGCTTTAGACTAAGTTAGAGCAACAGATTTTAAATGATTACTTTTATTCAACTCATCATCAATACACTATTTGGATTAGTAAACTGTGCTGCTTCTGAGATTAGTGAATTGCATTTCTAGCAGTTGTTCTTAACAAGAAACCTGAATGTGTTCAATCTGTAACCAATTCCAGTTACATAGTCAACTTATTAAATAAAGCATCTAGTAAGAAACTGCTGCAGCCAAGCACTAAACTGAAGAATAGCAATTAATATTTTCTTTTGCCTTATCTCCATAAAAAAAATGTTCAATATTTTACAGGGATTGTAGGCAGCAATGAAGTGAATACAAGGCACTTGTTTTGGCCTAAGTAATTTAAGATTTGCACTGGAAGATGTTCAGAGCTTTACATTTTAGTTCTCAGCTTAAGAGAAATTCCCTGACGTACAGAATCCAGCTATAAACAAGAAAGCATCATCAGTACCAACCAAATTGTCTATCCCTCACATATGTGCACCTTGTTGAACAAGCATAAAACTTGGGAGACAAACACACAGAAATAAAACATGTAGCACAACATAATAATTACTAACATACATATAGCCTTTTAAAACATGTAATGTGCTTCACATTATATCACTGCAACCCTGATAAAAATAACTAATAGATCAGTGTTGTCATCTGCAATATCAGGAATGAAAGCTGAGAGGGGAAGAGAAAATGGCTTGCCTATGAACACACAGTGAGTTCATGGCAGAGATAAGATTCATACCAGAGATTTCCCAATTTGTAACTAAATATCTTAGCCACTAGACTGCGCAAGCTCTCATAGACCTGAACTTTATAGCAAAACATTAACATTCTGCTGCCTACCTTTACTGCCCTCACTAGCATGCAGCAGGAAAAGCTACATCTACCTATTATTCTGTACAGCAGATGGTAGACACACAATGGAATCAGGCATGGTCACACTGCCAAATTCCCCTGTACAATTGAGACACAGCTGCATGGAGAAAGGCAAGCATGGACTATACTATAAACACAAGGAGCCAGTCAGTCCTTGCTGATATTGGAAAAGGTGCAGCTATAACAACGGCTATGACCATGCATCTCCCCATGCAAATAGTGGGTCTCACAACAGTCTTTTTTCATATCATCATGCACCAAAGTACACAACTGCAGTAGAGACTTCGTCAATGTGAACCAATCTCAGGCTGTGAACCTGAGCACATTCACTTTCAAGCCTTGCATTTAGAATTATAGTCTAAAGTGGCAATTCTATGAATGCTTTCCTGGAAGTAACCACAACTGAACACAGCAAGACTTACTTCCAAATAAATACGTCAAGGATTGTGCTATTCTATTCTGCACCTTAGTAGCCTAAATGTTTTTAATCATAGCTGCTTAGTGGAGGAGCTAGTTCAGGGAGGTTTTCAAACAGTGTTCAAGAGTCCCATGACGGCTTATCAGATGTTCCCTAATAAATCAAACAGTAGCAGAAGACAAGCTTCCCTGGAAAGACAGCTTGCTCCCCATGCTCTGTCTACATGTGGTAGACTTCATTCTCAGTTCCCATGGGGCAACAGTGAGATTCAGCAGACCTTCCAGTGCCCTGGGGGAACTGCATGTAAGCCCTAGACTGAACATGTCCCAAATCACCTTTAATGTGGTGGGGTTCCATAGCAAACAAGTTTATATGGAAAAAGATTCCCTGAAAGAAATTCATAAACCAAATTTGTAAATTCGTTAAGTTAATGGGCTGATGTCTCAACTTCATCCACTATTTCAGAAACATAATATTCAGCTCTCATTTCTCAGAACAGAAAACAGCAATTCCTTTCATTATTATCACTTTTAACAATAGAAATGCTGAAGAAGGGAACTACTGACTATGGGATCATTTCCTCAAGTGGTAAAGTTGGGGATCTTTTGATGTGGTCAAAGTGAAGAGAATGGAGGATATGGAGAAAGAAGAATGTGCCCCCAAGATTAGTCTGGCAAGGGATTTAGAAGAAGGGTTGGAGAAGATCAAAACAGTAATTCCAAGAAAGTGTCCTCCAGTCTTACAGTTCTATAGAAGAAACAGCTATAAGACCAGGAGGCTATTTTACTGATCAGATCTGCTAAGATGACCCCAAGTCTGGAAAGCATGTAGAGCTGAAAGAGTTCCAGTTTTGCAACCGAAGTTGATGCTCACTTAACTTAAAGCAAGGGCAAAATTAGGCTTTATTTCACCTGGGTCAAAGACCCGGTTAGGCAGCCCCCATGCACATTTGCATGTGTGCACACACACAGAGGCTGGGAGCCTCAATGGCAACCCTCTGGAGGCTGCACCTGCACAAAAAGCCTGGCTAGCGCCCCCTCTCCCCCAGTAACCACGGCACTGCTTAAAGACCATGGAGCAGTAAAAACAAGAGGGTCTTTTCAGACACATTAAAGTACACTGAATGCTGCTCAAAACTGCATATCCTCCCCCAATTTACCCTCAAACAAGTCATTTCAGGTACACTGTGAATCTAGGCTACTCATACATAGAACACACTGTTCAGGATTGGACCATGATTTCCAAGGATCTGAATAAAGCATTCATGGATCTACTAGACGCTCACGACTGTGTATGAACAGTTTTGTGTAGGAAGTTTTGTTTTCTTTGAAAGAGGAGTGATGTGAATGAAAGTGGAAAGATTCTGCACAAGAGAGGACAATCTTATCTTTTCTCATTTTTTTTCATCAAAACCTTTGTTTTTCCGATGGTTTCTGAACCTTCTTGAATACTGCTTCCGTAGCCCACCATGAGGTTCTGAAACGCAATGCTTTTAACAAGCAGCTCAAGCTCAAATTAAACTAAACTCAAATTACACACAACTAAGCACCTCATTAAAAAAAAAAACCCTCCTCAAAATGAGGAAAGAATCCATTAAAGAAATCTATCAATTTGTCTGTGTTTGCATAATGGGTTCTGGAAGAGACAAGAGCTCAGTTGTGGAGCATCCACTTTGCATGGAAAAGGTACCAGCTTCAATCCCCAGCATCTTCAGGTAGGGCTAGGACACATCCCTGTTTGAAACCCTGGTGAGCCACTGTCAGCCAGTGTGGACCAATGGTCTGACTCAGTATAAAGCAGCTTCCTACATTCCCATGACAACAACTCTGTTGCCTCACCCTAAAACACTTACGTAACTGAGAATTATGCTGTTAACTCATCATTCTGCCAACTTTATACTTTCCCCCTTTTCCAAGCTTTTTTTCCCTCTCTGAACCACTTTCACTTTAAAGTTGGTCCCTCAACAATAAAACTCTTAATCTGATACTTCACAGTTTTCAGCATCATGTTTGATTGTTCATTTCAGTCCATTTTAGGGGAAACAATATTTAATTGCTTTGGAAGAATAACATCAGAAGAGGCTGTAGCTGGGAATAAGGGAGCCATAATCACTGCATTAGTTACAAGTCAACTGCAAAGGCTAAAGGAGGCTCTCAGCCAAGTGTTAATAAATCTACTGCTATTTTACACAACTAGACAAATTGTGAAGGCATAAGCTGTTGATATCTGAAACCAAAAAGGGGGTCATATAAACCATTAAAAGAGAGTTACAGTAAAATGCAACATGGAAATGCAGTCAATTTTTCCCCAGTCAAACATTCAAATATTCCCATTTGTTCTCTTCCTGCCACAGTTATTCACAACTGAAAATGTGTGTGTTAAAGGTTAATTATGCATGTTTACTAGGCAACGTTTTAAAAAAGAGCCAAGTGGCTTCAGGAGTCACAGCAGTTAGTTTTCCACACACCATCAAATAATTTAACTACAAAGTCACCTGCATATATTTACCTTGTGTAAACTGGAATCTGTGCCACAAAATACTTCTGTACGTCTGAATTAATGCTTGTGGGCTGTTAACTATATACATATAAGCATTTAGGAGCCCATAATTTATTATTCAACAACAAGAGTTTCTTCCATGTAAGACAGAGAACAATGGAAATAGGAGGGGGGAAACAGATGGGTTTCACATGAAAACAGAGAATTCTTAAATATGCATGCACGTCACACATGCACATTCAGTGGACTACTGATATTGCTACTTTATTGCCTTTTTCCATTTAAGAAAGGGTTTGCTTTATGTCATTCTTTTTGCAACAGTCTCTACTACCACCACCACCACCACCCGCCTCCTCTGGAACAAGAAGCTTCGTTGCCTTTCAGCACAGCCACCTGAAAAGTACAGAAGGAACAATGCCCATTGTCTGCCTAAGTCACTGGACCATATCTCTCCCCTGCACCCAGAGACACACACTCTCTCTCTCTCCTTAGGGGAGTCTCACGCGAAACATTTGCATCCTCTTCTCAGCGCCGTCCCTTATACATGCGCCAACCCCTCCCATCACCCAGGGATGCATTTGAGAATCCTGCATTTCAGGCGTCAGCGAAGACTTGCATCTCCGCGCGCCGCAACCATGTGTGCAGCAGCTGCCCTCCCAACCTCACGCCCCCTGCCTCTATCAGCGGGATGGGTGGGGGGTGGGGCATGTGGATCTCCTACCACCCTCCTCCCACCCTTTGGGGCCGTGGCAAGCGCGATTTGCCCCGGCCGAGCGCCCCTGCTCTCTTCTTACCTCGACTTCCTTGTTCTTCTCTTTGTTTCTGCCCATCGAACTTCTCCCATTGCTGGCCGTCTCCCGCGCGGGGACTACGGAGATCCGCTGGAGAGGCATTTTGACAGGGCTGCAGGTTGCCGGAGCCTGATTGGACGCCTCCGAGCTCCGCTCTCTCCGAAGAGCCCACCTGTATAAGAATTGTTCATATCCTTGCGTGGCCAGACATGGAGCTGCTTCGAGCGCGCGCAGCTTGGGGAGGGCGGGGTGGGGGGGGCAAACCCACGCGGTCTTCCCTCAAACAATAACAAGAAGAAGAAAAAATGAAATATATTTATATAAACCACATCCACCCCGGTTAACCTAAGCAGAAAGAGAGCGGCCAAAAAAGAGGCGTCATGATAATCCAGGGAGTTTGGGGGAATTCTCCGTGAGGCGAGTTACTGCGGGTCAGGAGAACTCCGCCGCTTCGCCAGTGGCGCAGCCGCCGCCGCCTCCTCTTCCCCCGCCCGCTTCCTTTCTCCAGAGCATTGTGGGAGACAATTCAATTTCTCCGCTGCCCTAATAACTGTCATGGAAACCGAGGGGAAGCTGGGCCCCGGTTAAAAAGCGCTTCCTTTGGCTGCTCCTTCCATATTTGCTGCGCCGTTGTCGTCGTCGACGGCTTCTTTTCTGCTTTCCTCTTCCTGAGGGAGCGCCTAGCCGGAGCCCGACCCCTTCGCGCCGCCGCTTGAAGTAATAATAACAGAAAAACCGAGCGCGAGGCTGCAAGGCGGCTTAGCGTCCTATTTTGGAGCCAAATCCCCTCCTCGGGAAGCGCGGCGAGCTCGCCGTGTCCTTCATGCGCCTCGCGTAATCTGTTTAGGTTTCAAAGGAGCTGCCTGGGACCTGGGGGGGGGGGGAGCAGCTGCGGTTGAAACGTAATGCTATTAAAAAGTGGGGGGGGGGGAGTGGCACCCACAATGAAGCGGCTGGAATTGGGTCTGCCCCCAAGGTGCCCAGGAGAAACGTGAACCCGCTCCTTGCAGCTCCTGCACACTAGGGCGCACAGCCTGCCCTTCCTCTCTCAGCCAGAATTCAACAAGGTTTAGCTTTGGATTTAATGATCACGCTTCAGCTCCGTGGCATTTGCCTCTGAGGATGTCCAGAGTGCCACGGCAAGGGTTGGAGATCAGCCAGACTGGAGCCTCGGGACAACCTGTTTAGACCTAGCCCAGGATTGGAACTTGCGAAATGCTCACCTGGCGCTTTAGGAGCTAACTCCAAGGACCTCAAAATATTTGAAGGGGCCACCGGCACTGCACTTTGTCATTAATGGGCACTGCATCTTGTGATTGATTATGCAGGACTTACCTGTCCCCTTCCCAATATTTTATTCAAGTGTTGGCACCCTGCCAAGGGCATGTGTAAAGTGCATTTGCCTTACCACTGAATCATCACAGCCGGTTGAGATTAAATAAGTAAGCTTTTACACTAGGACTTTTGGGGTTTTTAGAGATTACACTGCTGCTGAGTAACAATCACTCACACCTCTCTAAAATAGAGGTAAGGTCATCACTGGATGTGAATTTTGAACAGGCAGGCCTCAAGTTACCGGTATCTGTCTGCCCCATGAAAACAGTATTTTGGCTCTCTTCAGCACCATGGAGCTCAAGGGTTTTTCCGAACTTCATCCCAGTTCCCCTGTTCCACAGAACTGGAACAAAGGAATTAGGCAAAATAGTCTCCTGGGGGAGACAACTGTCCTTGCACCAGAGACTGGGTTAATCCAGGATGCACAGACAGAAATTGTATACTTCCTAGTAATTTCTGATTATCCCAGAACCACTGGAAATCCAGGCTGGGCCTTTTTCCAGGCAGATTTGAACTTCTGTAGCCCTAGCTTTAGAAATTAAACCCTGATTCCTAGTGCATAGAGATGATGAAGTATGTTGATTAGGAGTTATGTTTACAAAACCCACCTATTTTGATAAAATAAAAAATACTTTCTTTAAAAAAAAATTATCCAACTTAAAACTTTTGCTATGCATTGTAAATGTTCTCAGCTTGAGACCTCAGGACAGAGAACCCACCCAGAGCACGCCCACAACAAACTGCTTGGTTATGAAACCCTCTAAATGCCAGTGACATTTCACCTGTGTTGTTTGTTCCAAGCAATGTGTTCACATGTCTGCAAAACCTCTTGATGTAACTGACTAGAATTTTGGGTGTTATCACGTACAATGTTATACCCATAATCAAATTTAAAAGTAAATACATTGCCATCGCACTGGAAAACATACCAATGGCTATAAATAGCCCTGTGTATCAGTCAGAGATCTCAACAGGATTAAGCACTAATCAATTTAATCCATCTATGTATTTCTCAATGGGGAAGAGGGGGAAGGAGCTTATAAGGTGAGACAAACAGTAAGCCTAACTTGCTTCCTTTCCCAGACTAGGTCAGCAGCCTATTTAGGTTAGTGGAATTCAGTATCCTATGCTATTATCTAATGCAGTGACCCTACACACACTTATTTGGGAATAAGTTCCATTAAATTTAATGGGCTGTGCTTATGACTAAAGATCCCTAGGATCCAGTTACAGATAGGTAGCCGTGTTGGTCTGCCATAGTCAAAACAAAAAAATTCCTTCCAGTAGCACCTTAAAGACCGTATCTGAAGAAGTGTGCATGCACACGAAAGCTCATACCAATAACTAACTTAGTTGGTCTTTAAGGTGCTACTGGAAGGATTTTTTTTGTTTTGATCCCTAGGATGAGACTGTAAATAAAATGAATATTGGTCTGCATGACCTTTGTGGTCCCTTTCAACTCTATAATTCTATGAATGTATAACCTTTGAGTGTGTGTTTCCAACAACCCCCATTCATAGTTCCTATGCATTCTCCCAGGGTGTCAAAGTGAAGATTCATTGGGGGTGAGCAAAGGATGTGTGATTAAAATAAAGTTGTAAGAGACTGTAGGCCGTGGGACCTTTTGAGATAGTAAAGCTATAATTCCAAAGGAACTAATAGTATATTAAAAACTAATACATCTCCAACCAGATGTCAATGAAATAAACAACTATCTGACTTTTAGAAGACATCTGAAGGTAGCCCTGTTTGGGAAGTTTTTAATGTTTGATGTTTTATTGTGTTTTTTGTGTTCTGTTGGAAGCCATACAAAGTGGCTGGGGAGGCCTGGCCAGATGGGCGGGGTATAAGAAATTATTATTATTACAGTGGTACCTCGGGTTACATACGCTTCAGGTTACAGACGCTTCAGGTTACAGACTCCGCTAACCCAGAAATAGTACCTTGGGTTAAGAACTTTGCTTCAGGATGAGAACGGCGCGGCGGCAGCAGGAGGCCCCATTAGCTAAAGTGGTGCTTCAGGTTAAGAACAGTTTCAGGTTAAGAACGGACCTCCGGAACAAATTAAGTACTTAACCCGAGGTACCACTGTATTATAAACATGTCTTGTGAAAACAATGCCTTGCAATGTATTTCTACCAACAAGTTTTAACATACCACCAGTTATATTGATCACTGAAGTATTAAAAGGAAAGGAAAGGGAAAAGTCTCAGTACCATTTTCCTGCTTGATCTGGGATTTAATGGGGAAGGTGTGCAAATGACAAAACAGAGTTAGAATGGCATACCACATAAGCAGTAGGTGTTTAAATTGTCTGCTTGGCTGGCTGCCTGCCAGATTTAAAAAGCAATATGATCAAAACATTTAGCAAAAAAGTTAACACCACCTTTCACATTCAATTATGAACATTTGCTCTTCCAAATGATGATGGACACATAATTCAGTAAAAGCACAAAATTTGGTCTCTAGACTGAAATCCTTAAGGCTGTAATCCTATGGGGGTAAATAGTCTCATTGAACTCAGTGGGGCTTACCTCTAACAGACACATATAAGATTTCACAGCAACTTCCCCAGTGCAGAATTCACTGTGGTAAATACAATATAAATACTAGGACATATTTACCTGTTCGCTATATAATTATCATCAATGAATTATTATTCTCTTTTTTGGCAATGAGGTTTTGTTTTTGCTTTTTTAAACCCAATAAAGAAAAACTGGGCCCTCATCTATTCTATACATTTAAAACAAAACCATATCACTTTATACAGCTATGGCATCACCCAAAGAATCCTGAGAACTGTGGTTCATTAAGGATGTTGAGAGTTGACCACAGACCTTCATTTCCCTCCCCACAGAGTTACAGCCTAGGTTTTCCTGGGAAGAGGGACTGGTTGTTAAACCCACTCTGATAATTGTTGCTCTGTGGAGGGAATGTAGGTATCCTGCATACAATTACAGTTTTGAAATCAGTGGTTAAAATCCATGCAGTTTTGAAAGGTTTGGTCTGCCATCTTGACACAAAATGGCACCCAATTGTAGCCAGGAATCATCATGCAAAATTGGGTTATGAGCTCAATGCAGACCAAACAAACAACTTTCCAAAATAGACAGTAGTTTTAAAACATTTTAACCCACTTTCCCTCCAAAAGAGGTGGCTAAAACAGATAAGACACTAGTTACACAAAAGAAGGCTTTTACAATGTTATAAAAGGACATTAATGAAGTAGCAAGGTGGGTTTCTGTTGTGAGTCACTATTATTACTACAGTCACATCCCAACATTCCTCCAAGGAGCTCAAGGTAGTGTACGTTTTATCTTCTCAGTAATCCTTGCAAGGTAGGTCACACTAAGAGACAATGACTAGTCCAAGGTCACTCAGTAGGCTGAGTGGAGATTAGAACCCTGCTCTCCCTGGTCCTAGTTTCAAGCCTCTAATGTCACCACAACACTGGCCTATGACAGGCACAGCTGCTAAAAGGGCCTTCTGCCCTGTATCAAATAGATGTATTTGTTTTTATATATGTAAATGTTGATATTTCCACTGCAGAATCACATGGATATTTTTTTAATGAGAATTGATTCATACACAGAATCAAATAAATAAACAACTATGTATTTCAGGGATCACTGAGACATGCAAGAGAGCAATCTTAATAACCAGTCAGGAGCACACAGAAGAAAGTGAAAGGATGAGGTCCTATTGAACTCAGTGGGAGTTTACTTCTGAGTAACCATGCCAAGACTGGTGCTCCGTGTAATGTTTTCTGGCTCTCAGTGGTGACATTAGAACAATCAGAAAACTGAGTGTTTCCAAATGCCAGGCAATTTGCTCTTCTTTAGTTCAGCTCTGCTTCCGTGACCAATAAAAGCAACAAAGAAAGGGAGGGAATGTAAAAGCAAGGCCAACGTGAAGGAAAAAGCTTAAATAGTCAAGTATTAAGGGTTGGCAGAAAAATTAGGCAACCAAAGTGTTAGAATTCCTATTGCTAAAGTGAAGCATGTGGCTGTAAAACCCTGAAAGGTAGGAAAACAACATTCACTGACTCACCTATTGTGGGCAGTATTCATTATACTTTGATTATTCGTCAGAGAACTATTTCTGTCCACAGATGAAAAAAGACAAAAATACTTGAAGGACAGATTATGCATTCAGACACAGAAGACATATTTCAGCGTGAGCTGAGCGAGAGAGAAAAATGGCATTCTGTTGACTTTAGTAGATAGCAATAAAGCTAGCAATATCACATTTAAAAAACAGCTCCTTGAAAATAGCATACGAACGTGCAGCTCAGTTGTATCTCTGAATAATATTTCCAATGCTGAAAGCACTATGTAGATTTAATGCTGAGATATAATTTGCAAATATTCTTAGAAACAAAACAAAAAACCTCAACAGATTACTATTTAAGTCAACTCACTTCTGACAACTCTCCTTGCTACATGGGATGATACAATGTAAATACTGAAAACAAAATAAAAGAATTCCTTCCAGTAGCACCTTAAAGACCAACTAAGTTAGTTCTTGGTATGAGCTTTCGTGTGCATGCACACTTCTTCAGATACCAAGTGTGCATGCACACGAAAGCTCATACCAAGAACTAACTTAGTTGGTCTTTAAGGTGCTACTGGAAGGAATTCTTTTATTTTGTTTTGACTATGGCAGACCAACACGGCTACCTATCTGTAACTGAAAATACTGAGTTTGCATGATTCCCCCGCCCCTCATAGGCTATTTTTGACATATGTAAAATTAGCTTTTATCGTGGAGCACCAAATTCAAACCTCAAGGGAACACATACAGTTCCAGCAATGATGTGACAACATCTGTCAGATTTTACAGTGGCCAGAGAACTGTATTTTAATTGCAAATTCACAGTGTAAAGCTACTACTGCATTTTAATTGCCACATTCTTTCTCAGTGCAGAGCTATATAGGAAACTGCTTTATACAGAATCAGGCTGTTGGGCTATCTAGCTCAATATTGTTCACACTGATTGGCAGCAGCTGAGACAGAGTTACCATATTTTCCAGTCTTGCTTAGAGATGCCAGAGATTGAACATGGCATCTTTTACATGTAATGCACATGCCCGCAGAAATCATGTTTAATCAAAAGCCAATAAGGATATCAGTGGCAATGAAAATAAAACCATTCAAGCATTTATTTATTATTTCCATAGCCCTTCACATGAATAAACTAAATCAAATCCCTACTAACCATTGGACTCAGTCAGCTGCATAAATATTTAAGAATAGCAAAGGTAAGAAGACTTTTGCATCTTTAAGGCCCTCTGGCGGCTCATTTACCCCAAACCAATACAAATATATTGCTTTGTTACACATATACACAGCCACAAAATACATTTTAAAAGGTTGATTCTTTGCTCAGAACAAAGAAGACATCAAACGCTTTGTGGCACTTGCTGCAGTACATAAGGCTTTCTTTCTTTAAGCAAAAGAAAGTTTGAAAAATATCGTAGCCAAGAGAGCAAAGTTTTTAGTTGAAGTTCCATAGGACTTTCAGCTATATTGTGCTCCCCATTTACATTATCATGAGTCCGCCAAGGCCCCATTTGCAACAGGGGCTAAATTATGTTATTTTTATTCACCCATTATTATTATCTATATGTGTGGACCAAACCACATAGTGCAAACGGTCCAGGGTTTTGTTTTGTTTTTTTGAGTTTGAATGGTTGTTGTTGTTGCTGCTGCTGCAATATGTAACATTGTTTCCAGACTATTCACTGTGTGAATTAATAAGAGGAAAAGAGAAGACTGAGAGGAGATATAATAGCCATCTTCAAAAATCTAAAGGGCTGTCACATGGAAGATGGAGCATGCTTGTTTTCTCCTGTTCCAGAAGGCAGGACTCAAACCAATGGCTTCAGGGTATAAGAAATGAGATTTTGACCCAACATCAGGAAAAGCTTTCTGACAGTAAGAGCTGTTCGACAGTGGAATAGACTCCCACGACAGGTGGTAAAATCTCCTTCCTTGGAAGTTTTTAAGCAGAGGTTGGATGGCCATCTGTCATGAATTCTTTAGCTGATATCCCTGCATTTCAGGTTGTTGGACTAGATGACCCTTGCGAACCCTTCCAACTCTACGATTCTGTGATTCTATTATTGCACTGTACAGCAAGTTAAGGTTTTAGAACAGAATTTCAGGGGTTGTACAGACCTCATTCTGACCTTGAATGCAGGGCTGAACTTAGTGTTGTTTTATATATGATGTAGAAAATTATTTATTTATACACCCATGCTTTTACACATCATTGATCCCAGGCTCTGTCTTTTGCATGAAACTTTCACCTGAGCTTTGGGAATAATAAAACCTCTGAGGAAGTGTACGTTCTTCCCCTGAAGCCGTTGCCTTAGCATAAGGATCTGTACTGGTAAATATTCAGCTATTATGTATGTCAAGTAATACAATAAGCGTCCCTAGACAAGATGTCAATGAAAACTGTAGTTGTTTATTAACTTTGTGGAAGTAATGTTTAATCTACTCCATTTCTACCTTCATCAAGTCTTTTAAATAAATAAGGAAAGGCTGATGAAGTGGGATGAATTAAATAAAGTTTGTTCTACGTATGACATGTAAAGATAAATAGGTAAAGGTTCTCTGGATGGTTAAGTCCATAGGCGCCGACTCCATGGGGCCAGAGGAGGCCCGAGCCCCCTCAAAAATTCGTTTGGGGGGCTCCGCCCCCCCAATAATTTAAGAAAATTATTAGTTATATTATGCTTTGTAAAATCACAAAATTATGTTGGTATTTTTTATTTTCCTTGTTTGACGATAGTTACCTTTTAAAATACATTCAGTAATGAGTTAAAACAAAGCCACTCCTGATCTAGAGAGGGGGTGGGGTTGCGGGCTCTCGACCCATCAACAATCTTTCGGGGCTGGCGTCAGCCCCGCGAGAAGCGGGGATTCCCCCTAGCTCATTAATATTCACCGCCCACGGCGGCAGCCAATTGGCTGCCGCAAAGGGCGGGCCCTCACAGGTTCACTTAAGGTCGGGGCAGCCCGGGGCTCGCCCCTTTCATTCCCCCAGCAGCAGCGGTTTGGAGGTCTTGGCCCCCCCCAATATTTTTTATAAGTCGGTATGGGCCCCCGCCCCCCCAATATTTTTTATAAGTCGGCGCCCCTGGTTAAGTCCTTTCATAGGCAACTATGGGATTGCGCCACTCATCTTGCTTCAGGCCGAGGGAGCCGGCTTTTGTCCACACACAGCTTTCTGGGTTCTGTGGCCAACATGACGAAACCACTTCTGGCACAATGAAACACATGATGGAAGCCAGAGCGCATGGAAACGCCACTTACTTTCCTGCCACAGCGGTACCTATTTTGCTACTTGCACTGGTATGCTTTTGAACTGCTAGGTTGGCAGAAGCTGGGACAGAGCAACAGGAGCTCACCCCGACCTTCCGATCAGCAAGCCCAAGAGGTTGTGGTTTAGACCACAGCACCACCCACGTCCCCTATATGACATAGCGAACACTTGAGTTAAAACTTTTTTCTTTGAATTTGATACTGCTTAACCCATGTTATATGTCTACATATTTTACTTTGCAAATTGTCTTTTAAAATGCAAGTCATTTTAAGATGGAAAATAGTCTTTCAGATAATACCTTTTATGCAATGAAGGATAATGGGGGCAACATAAACTACAATACAAAATTAATAAAAGGGTGGGTGGGAATAAATTATGGAGCTAAAATATAAACTATGTAACATAAAGGTAGCCAGTATAGACTACAACTCCCACCAACCCTGACCATTGGCCAAACTGGCTGGGGGTGCTGGGAGTCATAGTACAGAACACCCGGAGGGCAACACTTTGGCTATTCCTGATCTACCAAGACTAGACTGGCAAAGACCATGTGGTTGATGCTGTAAGCTTTTTAACTACAGCTTAGTCCTTTTGAATGCATTCATAAATGAGGGTGTTCAATGAATTAATAAAACTTATTCAGTTGCCTAAAAATGGATGAATGCTAGATAACGCACACAGCTGAGCACAAGCACCTCATAGGATCCAGTGCAAACATCCAAACATCTGTCTACGAACACTAGTTGCCTTGTGGTGCTAGGAGTCAACTCTCTTGGCAGCAGAATAGCTGACCTGGGTGTTGCTCTCTCTGTGTGTCCCCCACATTCCATAGGGTACAGCTAAATTACAAAGGGCCACTGTGTGGAGACATACAGCATGGAGACACACAGCTTGCTCCCTGCCCCTATGTGTCACAATCTCCCTATATGTTGGCCATACCCATAGCAAAAGAGAAGCTTTCTCTGGGAAGTGGGCCAGGGAAATGGAACAACGGCGTTTTTCCAGAGATGGGATTCTACAGCGGTGGGACTGATTACTATATGTGCCATCAATTTGTTCTTTTTGTAGCTCCAAATATGTGGCTTAACTGAGCTGAGCTGCTCGGAGTTCAAGCTCTTTAAATAATTCTTCTAATTTAGACCTGAACTCTCTACAGCAACAAGTTCAAAGGAAACAGAAACAGGAAGTGAAGTCCTCCAACAAAGAAAATTTCAGGGAACACATTCAGGCCAGTATTCTTGTCTTAACTTAAAGGGTCTAGCACATACAAAGGGTTATAATTACACAACCTACAGTACAAGCCTTTTCAGCACAATTGCACCTGAAAACTTATTTTCAATGGCCTTCCTTTGCCTGTATTATGACTATTGAACTTTATAAAGCAGACCATCTAATTCACCGAACTCCACAAGTCATTTTCCTATGATAATTCATTTTGGAAACTATAATTTTATTATGTGTTTTCCTCAGAAGCCCCAATGTCTTAAGTGTATATCAATAAAGCTAACTGTGCTCTTCCTTTTATTTTGTTGATGTTGTTGCCTTGTCACTGAATTTCTTGCAGTTCTCAGTTTACAGTGTTAAAATTTGCTTTTGGTATTATTTCTCACTCTAGTGCCATTTTCCAAACTGTCACATATATAAAAATATGAATGAAAGAAAAGATATATACTTTCTCCTATCTCCCAATAATTGTCTAAAATTGAAGTCTTGCAGAGAAAAATGTCTCTGGGCTGTTATTTTTTATATAAAACAACACACCTGTGTGAGGAGGATTAGGAACGATATAGAAGAGAATGAGATCAATGGCAACAAGACAACCACCCTTGTTGATGAGCAAGATTTAGAAAACCCATTATCTGTTAGTTTTCTTGATTCATATACAGCTCTAGCCAAATCACAATGTTAAAACTTTTGTGCTAAACTTCAATGCAAACATGAATTTTGTTATCAATGTCCAAATTTCACATAGGAAGATGCAACTTTGCTTTGTACCACAACTCAACTATGACCACAAAGAAGTAAGTAGCATTTTGGTGGAGTAAGATATTCACTATTTTGCTGTCTTGGAAATCCTTGTCAAAAAGTCATGAAGACAAACACAACAATATTTTAGACTTCAAGCAAAGGAGTTTCATTATGGTGGTGATGTGGAAAAAGGATTTTGATACCTCTTGCTCTGAATCCAATTAGTAGTTAATGTCTGAGTTTCCTCTTCAGTAAATGTGTCTTGCAGCTGCCATGGAGGTACCTTGTTCCAGAGATGCATTTACTGCTGCCATTTGCTTTAAAGAAGAAATTTTAATTTTACCCTTATCTGGCATTGGGCACCTTCCCTGGGACAGAACTGCAGAGCTAAATTAGTCCTGCTGAGAATTGCTGTCCTTTAGACTAAATTCACTGGCAAATGGCCCAATTCAATCAGCACCATAGCTATGATATGAGTTGGACACAGTATTGTAGAGACTTTTGATCACAACAGCTTGCTGTTTAACTATCAAGTATTTTACATGTGTTTATACATGTTCCTTGCCCACCCGCCCCCAAAACAGATAAGTAGTATACAATGACAGATTTCTTTAATATATTTTTTCCATGCGTCACTTGTTCAACACTGCCTTAGAAGTTTACCGTTAACAAGATGTCATGACTGATTTTTGCATACGAAGTTGCATGGAATTAACATAATTTGCACATGCTGTTCAAAGCACACTTGATGGATATACAGGAATTTCACTTGTTCTCCCAATTTTCATTCAGATTTTATGATCCAGTGAGTGAAAGACTTAAGCCAGGTTTGGAATTCTCAGCTAAAGAGCTCCACAGGGTTCTGTTGCACATATTGGACTCAGTGTGAACCTGCCTTGTTCACTTCAGCATCAGGGAACATTGTACCTATGCAAAAGCATTGTTTGTGCCATGCATACCCTGGCATTTCGGTGGAAGAGGAAAGTGCACACATCTATGAAACTGTGTCAATGAATGAATATATAAATGCAATAATGTCTTTTTTTAAAAAAGAACAGACAGCCTTCCTGATGCATGGAGGCAGAGACAAAACTGACATCTGAACAAGTGTTTGATTTATTGGTGTATATACACCTATCTATTCTGTCATGAAGCTGTGCTGAAGCAGAATTGCACTGCAGCTTGAGAATTTGCTGTGAGCTCCGTTTCATTATAACTTTCTTTACCCTTCGTTCCCAGGAAAGAGTTACATGCACGTTACATGCTTTCTGTCATTAACAGTGCAATCCTATGGACGTCTACGCAGAAGGAAGCCCTTTTGAGTTCAGTGGGATGTATTAATCCAGGTATACATGCATAGAAGGTGTGGGGGAATCCTGGAATCCTCCTGTTGTTGCTGCACTCCAACTCCCATCAGCCCTAAGCAGCTTGGCCAATAGCGACGGACAGAAGTTGAAGTCTAACACCTGGAGGAAATATCGCTTCCCCACTCCTGGAGTAAGGTTGTAGCTGAAACAGTTATGTAGGCAATTCCAACACAAGAGAAGAGTGCTGCATGTATACAGGATTCTTAAACTGAAAAATTATTAGAACACACTGGTTTTGATTTGTTACTTTTAATTTTTTAGAAAGATGCATGTGGGATTAAGAATAATGAAAATAAACTGAACCCTGCTGAACTGACCCTTCATAAATGTGCTATAAGAAAGAAGGCAAGGCAAAATAATTACAGCACAAAATGTCAGACACTTCAAGCATCAAACAGATTCTCTTGCTCTTTGGGTTTTGAAAAACGGATATACTTCTGCTCTAGTCTGTAACCTATGCATTAGTCATGGCAATATGACAGCTTATGTCAAAAACATAGAAGTGCATATAATTATTATTATTTTTTAGGACAAATCTGTGCTTCCATCATCTAGAGACTGCACATACCTTACACATTCATTCATTCATTCATTCAAACAAACAAGCAAGCCACTTTGGAAAGAACTGAAGAGATGCCCTGGGAAAAAAGAATGGATTGAGTAATTCCATTAAGACTGGTTCTCTCATCTATAAAATATTTTTTCCCTGATTCTGCATCAAGCTCATCTCACAAGATGACCTTTTCATTATTGTTAAATGATCATGCAATGCTGTGAGCTTTCAGAACAGGTATGTCTCTCTCTTTTATGCTATTTTAAATTATTTTTATCCCACTGTTCAACCTCTCAAAAAAAGTATTGTTAAAAACTAACCCACATGATGGAAGCACACAACAAAACCACAATAAGTAGCCCAAGCAGACTTTATCTAGCATGTTTATAGAATCCAGAGAGATTCTACACTGGAGTTTCTGAAATTTGTGAGAATGTTCCTGGAAGCTGATGGATCCTGATCATTTCCTGACAGCTCTCGGAGGTCTTCCTGTTGGTCTGGTGGGTTGCCCCGTCAAAGCCCTTGTTTGAGCAGTGGAATGGGAGACAGACAGGATAACCTGTGGCGAAGACTATTGGGTCCAACCCTACTGTTAAATGGAGCAAATTAATCACCTTATATAGCAGGAGCTAAGTGTTTAGGGAGTGATAGCAAGGTGTCAGTCGGCAGAGCTGAGGGTGCCTGGTGGCCTGCCTTGAACCCCCAGACCAGTCTGCTTCCCTTGGGTACAGTGGAAGATGCAGCTTCCTCTTCACTATGGAAGTAAGATTCAAATGCAACACCAATTGACTTCTGTATATGGGAATGGAAGGGGAAGCCATCTTGTCCTTTGCCTCAGGGAGTCGAATGTCTTGGGCACGCCTTGCCTTGAAACCCTCTCCTTCTACATAGACTCCAGCCAGATCTTTGGTATACCCAGCAGGAGTGAGCCCTGCCCTCACCAATCAGCTGACACTTTGGGAATCATGCCCTCATGGGCCAACTTGGATTGGCCCACAATACAAAGATTCACCATCCCTGGTGTATAGGATTGCCTCCCCGGCATGCATGCTATACATGCATACATGGGAGTAAATCTCATTGAACACACTGGAACTTAAGCAAGCACACTGAGGGGAACATGTCATTTTCAAAATGTGCATTTACAATTCCAAAGTCAAAACCTCTCATTCCAAATTTGGCCAGATTTGGTATTTAGAAATATTTCTTTCAGCTCCTGTGATCCCTCCCCTCCCCTGACTGATTCCATCACTCCATATACTTTTTTCAAAGACCTGAGCTGCATTCCTGACATTTCCCCCCTTGACTCAGTGATATCGAGGCCTACAAAGAAAAAGAATGAAACATAAGAGAGCTGAAAATCATATGAACCATTAAAATATCAAAGGCACAATCCTGTTTTCATGTTTCCAGACATCTCTCTTACTGAACAAACTTGCTGATTTGGAACCATTGTACAGCAGTGGAGTCACTGTAGGGTTCGTGCTTCATTGTGTAATATGTGCGAGGACTGTGAAAATTATTATTATTTTTTTTTTAAAGTGCACTCGCATCCTGTAGCATTGCGGGTCACACTTTCAAATTAATAGCAGGTAAAATCAGCCAACCTTATCATTTCGATAGACAGCATCTCTTCTTCCTGGTTGTTATTCCTAATTGGCCTTCTCCGACATCCTGAATAATTGCTCTGTGATATTGCTTGAAAGGAAAGAGATAACAGAAGGATGCACTCAATGAGTTATGCTTGACCTCTGGGGAGCATCTGCTCTGCATGCAGACGGTCTCAGCTTCAATCCCCAGCATCTCTAGGTAGAAACAGAAAGACTCCTGCCTGAAACCCCGAGATGCCAGAGAGGTGCTGCCAGTCTGCAGAGATGATACAGACCTAGATGAGCTAGATATAAAGCAACTTGCTGTGTTGCTTCCTCATTTTGGTCCCATCTGCACAAGCAGGATCACACCACTTTAAACAGCCAAAGAAACCTGATAAACATAGTTTGTTAAGGGTGCTGAGAACTGTTAAAGGTAAAGGGACCCCTGACCATTAGGTCCAGTCATGACCGACTCTGGGCTTGCAGCACTCATCTCGCTTTACTGGCCAAGGGAGCCGGCGTACAGCTTCCGGGTCATGTGGCCAGCATGACTAAGCCGCTTCTGGCAAACCAGAGCAGTGCACGGAAATGCCGTTGACCTTCCCGCTGGAGTGGTACTTATTCATCTACTTGCACTTTGACGTGCTTTCGAACTGCTAGGTTTGCAGGAGCTGGGATCGAGCAATGGGAGCTCACCCCATTGCAGGGATTTGAACCACCGACCTTCTGATCAGCAAGTCCTAGGCTCTGTGGTTTAACCCACAGCGCCACCTGTGTCCCACTGAAAACTGTTAAAGGTAAAGGTACCCCTGCCCATACGGGCCAGTCTTGCCAGACTCTGGGGTTGTGCGCCCATCTCACTCAAGAGGCCAGGGGCCAGCGCTGTCCGAAGACACTTCCGGGTCACGTGGCCAGCATGACATCGCTGCTCTGGCGAGCCAGAGCTGCACACGGAAACGCCGTTTACCTTCCCGCTAGAAAGCGGTCCCTATTTATCTACTTGCACCCGAGGGTGCTTTCGAACTGCTAGGTTGGCAGGCGCTGGGACCGAACAACGGGAGCGCACCCCGCCGCGGGGATTCGAACCGCCGACCTTTCGATCGGCAAGCCCTAGGCGCTGAGGCTTTAACCCACAGCGCCACCCGCGTCCCCTGAAAACTGTTAGGAGAACCCTATTCCCATCACAGAGCTACAATTCTTAGATTGGTTTCACAGTCAACTTCTCTTTCCAGGGAACTTTGTCCCATTTCTGAAATGGAAATCAACCCAGCAAATACCATCTGCCAGGCCCGCCAGCTTGCAGTTGCCACATGCACACGCCAGTGTGTGTGATGATATTGCCTGTGGCAGCAGGCATGCTGACGTCGTGCACGCATGCCCCTGTGGCGTGCGTGGCTCCAGCCCCAAATATTGTGGGTGCCCAGCCCCTTCATGGGGAATGTTGTGGGGGTTGGAGCATCCAGCCCCCCCCAACCTGATGCCTATGCCATCTGCATTCACTTTTGTTGCTTTGAGCCTGCAAACAATACATCACTGATTACCCCCCCCCGCCCCGCCACCATTTGCATTGTGCTCACTTTGTATTACAACGAATGGGGTGGGATCAGTGGCGGAGCTTCATCCTCTGGCACTGGGGGGGGCAGAGAGCAGGTGTGGGTGGTGCCAGCGCATGTCCTGGGGCATCGTGCTGCCAGGGGCGGTGTGCTCCCCCCACACTCCTCTTCCTCCACCAGTGGGTGGGATAACATAAATGACCATGTATTTTATATAATTAATTGTATAAGTGATGTAATTTCACTACAGCAGGCAGCAGGGCTCAGAACATAGTTTTTGGCTGAACACGAACTGCAATGGAATGGAAACAGAGCTGCATGCAACAAATGCAAGGCAGAACTGAAGACTATGTGCTCTCTTTTTTTTTGGCATCCTTATCAAAAGCACTTACATCACCAGATGTTCATGGTATAAATGTAAAAACTTTGAACCCGAAGGAGCTTTTCCCAGGGTGAGTTTCAGCCATTGCATTATGGCTGCATAATTTGTGGTAGGTACAAAAGCCCTTTATTTAATAGGTTGGGCCCCGTGTATATTTTGTTGAGAGCCTTCTTATACTTTTTCAGAGGGTATAAAGAATATGGAAGCTAACTACTTTTGAAAATGTAGTTCCCCTACCTGAATAAGAAAAATCCAGGCCATTGAACCTCATTGAATCTTGCTCAGAGCCCCTTAGCTGAAATCTGAAATGGCTCCCTTATAGACACTGAGAGCCATAACAGATATCAAATTATTAAACGACGTTCAGAATACAGTAAGAGCTATTTGGCAGCTGAGATAGAAGGTAAATATTATATTTTAATAGCCAAACTTGTTTCAGTGCAAAGACGCTTTCGTCACTCTCATCATTCAAATGTAATTCCTGTTAAGATCAAACTCTTCCAAAGTATGCAAAATTTTTAGCTTTTTTCGTCAGAGCTTGTCCATTTATTTCACCTTCAGGAAGTCATAGTTCCCTCTCATTTTAACAAAGCATGAAATTATGTTAGAGTAAAGTAAATTATCCTTAGGAACACCAGGGACAGACGTTGCATTTCCTAGTGTAATTGGTTTAGATATATCAATTTATATTTTCCATTATATCCTGTATATAAAAAAATCTACATAATACATAATGAAGCAATAGAAGGAAGACCTTTACAATAATTTTTTTTTTTCTAGATGTGCTAAACAGCTTTATACTAGCTTATGATCAGGATGATGCTTACTGAATTCAGAAAAGGGCAAAATTAAAATTTGATTCTCCTCAGATAGAACCCCACACAGAAGTACAGCAAAAAACCCACACAAAAAAACCCTATTGTTTAAATCCACATTTAATTTAGAATAGTGTGAGCAAAGGGCATATCAGAGATGGAATGTTTTCATGATGCCAATTTTATTTATTTTGAATTGCCACACTCCCTTCAGAAAGAAAGCTCTTTCTCTGGTTGGGAACCTTGAACAGTTTTCCCTAAGCCCTGTAGTCTCAGTCCAGTGAAACTTTCTTGGAACTCAAGCTGTAAGCTTCCCTCGGGAGAGCATTCCACAAGTGCAGAGCCACTGCAGAAAAGGCCCGTTCTCGTGTTGCCATCCCCCAGACCTCTCATGGAGGAGGCACACAAAGAAGGGCCTCAGATGACGATTGCAGGGTCCAGATCAGTGGGGGAGATGGTAGGAAGTGGGAGGCTCCAATTCTGTATACAGTGGTACCTCGGGCTAAGTACTTAATTCATTCTGGAGGTCCATTCTTAACCTGAAACTGTTCTTAACCTGAAGCACCACTTTAGCTAATGGGGCCTCCCGCTGCTGCCGCGCCGCCGGAACACAATTTCTGTTCTCATCCTGAAGCAAAGTTCTTAACCTGAAGCACTATTTCTGGGTTAGTGGTGTCTGTAACCTGAAGCGTATGTAACCCAAGGTACCACTGTATATCCATATCAACCTCACCCTGAAAGGTCCTCTCCCAGCCCAAAAAGAAGGCTTTTGCAAAGGAGTTCAGAACTTGGCTAGAGATGAATTAGGAATTGTTTAAGTAAGAGCTTAAGGACTCCAGTCGGTGTGAAGCTGATTTGACAAACAATGAATGCATCAAACAGCAATATTGGGGGGTGGGGGTGGGAGAACAAGCCGCATATGCATTTTTGGATAATGCTGCATGATCATGGATTAAAAACCCAGCCCTGGAAATGCAACAAGTGCACAGTAAACAAGAGTGTGAACCTAATTTTGTTTACTATTAATAGAAAAAAATAAGGTGACAACAACTGAGCTGCATTTCTGAACCATGCTAAATTGTGGGAGAAAGAGAGAACTAAACTGTTTTATTTCAAATTCATTCTTTCATTATGAGCAGTGAAAGCTATATCGGTCTCTCCTGCATGAAAAGGTGATAATAGATGCAAAATTGTACATGATAAACCAATTATCAGCTGGATCTAAAAGTGTGATCTTTTATTAAATTACTTTGGAGGAAAGAGTGATACATCCAACATTTGTCCAACCTCATTGTTTAGCAAAGTTAAAATACTATGCCCAGAGAAAGGTGCATCGTTCCATTAACATTCCATCAGGCATTTCACTTATTTCTTGTTGGAAAAGGAAAAGCAGTAAATCGCAGAAAATGACATCAGAATAAGACTGTGTTGAAGGACTTGTCATGCTTAGACTCCAAACACCCTTCAGAGTTGCAGTACATTAAGGCGGATTCATGTACAGTGGTACCTTGGTTCTTGAACGACTTAGTTGTCAATCAAATTGGCTCCCAAACATTGCAAACCCGGAAGCAAGTGTTCTGGTTTGTAAACATTTTTTGGAAGCCGACCATCCAATGTGGCTTCCGCTTGAGTGCAGGAAGCTCCTGCAGCCAATCAGAAGCTGCGCCTTGGTATTCGAATGGTTTCAGAAGTCGAACGGACTCCTGGAACTCATTAATTTGAGAACCAAGGTACCACTGTATTATCGGGGAAAGATGGGAGTTTATCTTCTGTAGGCATCATTAAGAAGGGACTAATGACACTTTGGAAAAGGAAATATTGGAAATATTTCTACCATACCTGCATCACTTGCCCCCTTAAAGAAAACCTTATAGAAATACAAAATGCCATTGTGGACAAGATATGGGGGTGGGGGGCACTTGTAATGATTTCCTAAAGCTAAAGGTAAAGGGGTCTCCTGACCATTAGGTCCAGTCGTGACTGACTCTGGGGTTGCGGCACTCATCTCGCATTATTGCCAAGGGAGCTGGCATACAGCTTCCAGGTCATGTGGCCAGCATGACTAAGCCACTTCTGGCAAACCAGAGCAGCACATGGAAACCTTCTGGCCAGAGCAGTACCTATTTATCTAGTTGCACTTTGACGTGCTTTCGAACTGCTAGGTTGGCAGGAGCTGGGACCGAGCAATGGGAGCTCACCCTGTTGCAGGGATTTGAACTGCTGACCTACTGATCGGCAAGTCCTAGGCTCTGTGGTTTAACCCACAGTGCCACCCGTGTCCCTTCTGATTCCCTACAAAGAACCTATTGACCTCCCAATGTTTTATAGTGCTTTCAGGAGGTTGCAGAAGATAACAAAGGCCCTTGTTAGAATAGCAAGGGTCATCTGAGTGGCATATTATTTTCTACAGGAGCATTACTATGAACTGCTGATGTACAAAGGAACCAAATAATTATGTATATGTTTATTTTCTATAAATGTGGACAGTTGCATCTCACCTGTGTTTTAAAGCTAGTTTGTGGCCAAGGATGCAGCCCTGAGAAAAATAGACAATAAAAAAAAATGTTGAGAGAGAGAGAGACTGTGTGCACTAATAGCTTGCATCAACTTACCATCAGTGTGTGCATGTAAATTCCCTGCTCTGCCCCTCTCAAGTAATATAATTTTTTCATTGGGGGAGGCAGGGAGATTAGCAGTAAATTAATCCTTTGTTGAGCAGAAAGCTATGCATGTGAAAAAAGGATAGTGTGTTCAGGGAGGCATTCTTGAAAGCAGAATAGTCAAGATATTTGTCCTCAAAGCTCTTATTCCTTTTGAACAAAATCAACCTCATGTGAAAGCAGTCACAGGTCAAAGCCAAAACCAAAATTCAAAGGAAGCCACACACAGTTCAAAGGCATGCAGCAGATAAAAAGTGTAGACCCTTCAAAGATATGTCCACAAGTTTCAGTGTTATTTTCTCCAAACGAAACAAAACAAAATGAACTCTCACATCTTCCCTATTATTTTTTTTAAAGGAAGACAGTCTGATTGGGGCATTCTGGCTGATGTATCATAGTGTGTTTTCAAAAGGGAAATGGCAACGATAAATTAAGGGGTGAATTGTGATTATACTCAAGTGCTGCATTGGCTTCTGAAGACTTCATGTTACACAAAAGTTCTCAATAACTCCGTCTCCTCTATACTTCATGGCTTAACATTATATCTGAATGCAGACAGTGTGGTGATTGAAGGGCATGATAGGTGGAAGCTTCATTCTTCTAATTTGTGATTATAATCTACTTTGCTTTCAATATGTCAAATAAACAGCAGCCATTCCAAAACAATCAATCAATTGTTTAATAATTAATACACATAAAATATAGTTAGACCTCCATAACTGTCCATGCTTTGCTACCATCACTTATTCTTACATAGTTAGTGAACCTTGCCACTTCCCCTGTTTTCCAACAGCTATCCAGCTTTTTTGCACTATTTCCTACTCATTAATATAGCAGCTGTAGTTCGGAGATTCCAGATTAGTTTAAAATTGGTCTTGTCCAGAATGTTGCTTCAATTGCCTAACAAAACACTGATACAATTAAGAGTGCTATTGTCAGATGTTATGGCATTGATTTCATGTAGCATCATCCTCTAAAAGAGTTAGTTTCAAGCAGTCCCACGTAAAATCACTTCCTGATGGCTTTTATGACTTTTATTTAGTTTTGGTAGAATAAAAGGCTGAACCAAGAAAGTATTTTATTTTACTATTGGTGAATAGTGATTACACAAAAACTAGGATAACTGTTGATTATCCAAATTCCAAAGCTGATAAAGTTGATTTCAGTAAGTTTTCTTTACTGGATGCATTTCCCCACTGCAACTCAGGATGCCATGGGCAACCAAAGCAACTTCCTGAGGGTGGGGCAAATGGGAGAAGATTATCTCCCTCTGAGGACTGGCCTGATCTGGGGGCTGGGAGGTGCGCTCAGTGTTGCTGCCTTTGCCTGCCTCCAACAATTGCGGTCACTGTTGCTTTGGACAGCTGGTTAATGGCTGGAAGGAATTTCACTGATGGCCTTAACTGGACAACCAACCAGCCATGAGGTTTCCTTCTCCAGTATAGCAAGTACATCCATTTGTTGGCTACATCAGTCCTGACCATTGGTGGATGAGGGCATTAGGCAGGATCCATAGCTTATGAGGGGATCCCCATAAAGGGTCTTGGGGTAGTGGCAAAAAGCTTCAGTTCCAGTGAGGAGCCTGAGCTAGTGACCACATTCCCATGTTGCTTTTCGGGCCCACCTGCTGGATCCCTGCCATTGTAGGCCCCTCCTCATTGCAAATTTATTTGGCTATTCCAGCAGCTGGACTGGGTGGTGATCTCAGCCAGCAACTAAGCTATGCAATGGACGGATCCTTGCCCTATGCCACACCAAACCAGATATAAAGTTGCGGCCATACTTAACCCACACTCTTGTTTCAACTTATTATTGCTGCCAAACTCTGCCTTCCACATTGGTGCACCTGGTGCTCAAGTAGAATCTAGCATTGTGTTCATACAGATTCTCAGGAAACAACCATTGCTATTAACATAGCTGTTTAAATCTTTTCATAATGAAGGAATATCTTAATTTAACGAATGTGGCAGAGGCACACAATTACACCTTACATTATTGAAAATCTAATTTAAACATATCCTGGAAATATGAGAATGACAACGCACCTCCAGAAGTCAAGCGCTTTTATCTTGGAGGTTTACAAAATTGCTAGTTCACATGCTGAAGGGAGGTTTTAAAGATTTGAACAAAATGATGGTAATTATGATCAGGGAAGCAAATGTCACCCATGTAATTTGCAGGAACCTTTGACTGTATTCTATGAAATGAATAAAGAATTTGTGGCAGAGATTATCATAATATGAAAATTTCTATATAAAAAAGAAAAAGTTACCACTGTTGAAAGAGTCTGAAATGCATTTTAGAGATTGCCCGTAATCATTTGGATCTTAACACAGAAATGTTTGTGTCTTAGTATAAATGATGTTGTAGCCATCTGGATTTATTCTGCAATTCTGTAACTTCTTCCCTGGAAGGAAGTTATACCAAATTCAGTAGGACTTACTTCTGAGTAGATATGTATATAATTATAGCAATCTTAAAATCATCCACTGGATGCAACTGCAGTTCATTAAAATAAACCAGGCTTCCTCAACCTCGGCCCTCCAGATGTTTTTGGCCTACAACTCCCATGATCCCTAGCTAGCAGGACCAGTGGTCAGGGATGATGGGAATTGTAGTCTCAAAACATGTGGAGGACCAAGGCTGAGGAAGCCTGAAATAAACAAAGATGGTGGCAGGGAATACCTTAAGGCAGTGCTGAGAAAATATGTGGCTACCAGCTTCTTCCACGATTCACCCTGCTGACTGAGATGCCTCCACCAAGAACTTCTTCCAAAGCATAGCAGTATGGGCAGACTTTTCTCTTTCCCATCAGTGGCCCTACAGTGACATCCATTGATTCCATCCTCGCTATCTGCTGCTGCTCCTGTAAATGTTCTTTAACGGCGAGGGCCTGACTGCATGTGACATTAACAACACAATTAGCAATCCTGCCGTGAGGTTTAAAAAATTGAAAACAGGTTCATCATTTTTATAGATTTATTTTTAGATGGTATTTAACACTGAGGCAGCTTAATCATATATACTCAATAGTGAACCGATCTTGTTGGAGATATAGGATGCCTAATGCTGACATTTTACACATCCTTTGGAAATGTCCCAGATTAAGAACATTCTGGTCTGATATCATTAAGGCAATTAAAATTATTATGGGGAATATTCTACCTAGTGAACCACTGATTCTTCTTTTCAGATATATCGAAGTATAGCCAAAGCCAAAGAAGCCATGCAGAGAAACAGGTGACACAGAAAGAGTCATTTGAACAACTAAACTTAATATCACATCAAAAACTGGTTGTGCAAGTCCTCCCCCCCCCCCCAATTTGAAAAGCAGTTTACCTGGCTGCATGGAGAGCTGCCATTGAGGAGAACAAAGGCCACCTCCCTCCATCACTTGGGTTCACAGAAGAATGTATTGTAGTTTTTGAGGGGTCAGTCTGGATATTAATGGGTCCCTTCCAGGCCTGCGATTCTGTACCCAGTCAGGTTCAGAATCAAGTAGAAGCAGCTCTTGAACTCTTCAGACCAGCCTGTTTGCAAGATAATTGCCTTAGCTGGCAGTTAAGTTCTGTCATTTACATGTCCAAAGAGGTTGCCCTGTTGCCATAGAGACAAATGAGTGGACCTTTTCCCAGCTCACCCAGCTGAATGTCATGTTATCCTAGGATGGAGAACAATGAGTCAAAGGAGGCTCTGTTTGTGTGAGAGAGAGTTTGGTTGGAAGCTGAAGGCATAGAGGCTTTGTCAGGCTCTGTGCTGGTCCCAAAGGTCTGGTATGGGGACCTAACAAACAGACAAGTTCTGTGGCTTGTTAGTGGTGTGAGCTCCTCCATCCTAGCCTCAGGTTTGGATTTGGATTTGATATCCCGCTTTATCACTACCCAAAGGAGTCTCAAAGCAGCTAACATTCTCCTTTCCCTTCCTCCCCCACAACAAACACTCTGTGAGGTGAGTGGGGCTGAGAGACTTCAAAGAAGTGTGACTGGCCCAAGGTCACCCAGCAGCTGCATGTGGAGGAGCAAGGAATCGAACCCGGTTCACCAGATTACGAGTCCACCACTCTTAACCACTACACCACACTGGCTCTTCATTGATGGTTGTATATATATATAAATACAGCCATATATGCTAAAGACACCACTGTATCTGTTGATATTCATTCCAAGGAAACCAAAGTCTGGGAAAGGGCAGGCACCCCTGGAGTCCCTTACCACTTGGAGAGTTGGGTGTGTGTAACAGTATTTACTGTCATTATCATCACTTATTGTTTAAAATTCTTCACATCCTGGCCATGTTTCCATCCCCTGGGGTGCAATTTTTGCTACCATGCCTTGTTGTTTCTCAGCATCCAGCAGGTATATTTGCAAACACTCTCCATGGTTCTAACTGTGAAATGCATTTTGTGGATCAGAGACCTAAGTTTTCTTTGTGCAGCTCCTACAGGAAAACATTCGAAGATGCCAGGGAAAGAAGAGTTTTGCTCATTTTCAGAAAGAAAAGCATTACTTCATGGTATGAGTTCTCTCTAAATTCAGCTCAATGAAGCATAACACCACACAATTTTGACTATCGCTCTCTCAAACATGGCTCAGCGTTGGAGAAAAAGAAATCCTGATGGCTGGCATCATTACAACTCTCAAGTATTTCTTGTTTGATGAGATATCACAAAGGAACCATGCAGGGATGAATACATAACTAGGTCCTCACTTACCCCTCAATGTATTATCTATTTCTGCAACATTACACATGTTTATGGGATAAAACACTTCTTCATTTGTAGGTTGTGAGAAGTCTGGCTTTATTCTTGCACATAGATATGTCTGATTAAACTCATTTCCTTTATTGGGACTACTTACTACACGTGTAGGACTGCAGTTACTGTTCAGCAAATCCTGATTATATGAATTCACTACTTCACAGTTTGTTTTATCCAGTGACAATGGTCTTCCTTTGGCTATATGGCATAAACCTTAACATGTGAGATGCTGGAGCCCAAGTCTGCAAACTATGAAAGCTGTTCTTTCTCACTAGCCTAGAGATGTCTGTGGGACCTTGACAAGACCTGTACAGAATACATAGCCTGGACCAGGATAGGCTGACCACAGTGGTCCATGCATTGGGAATCTGAAGACTAGATTAATGCACTTTAAGGAGGGGCTGTCCATATATCTGGCCCAGAAAATGGAGATGGACTAGAGAATTGAGTGATGGATTTAAAGTTGCTTTTATCCAAAGAGTGCCTTAGTTTGAGATCCCAGCTGATTCTAGTGTGATCTCCAGGGAAAGTCTGTGTGAAGTGTCTGAGCAATTGGTGAAGCCATGTTTAGCTTTGAAGAATCAGATTTCACATCAGGCTTAGCATCTCAGACCCTCCACATGTCCCTATTTTCCAAGGACAGTCCTGAATTTACAAGAAGCTTGTTCTGGTTTCTGATTTAACCATGGAATGTCCTGCTTTTCCTTAGGACGTCCCTATTTCCATTAAAGAAATCTTGGAGGGTATGGAGTCTCTATACATAATTTATTCTGAATTAGAAAGTTCATAGGAGGCCTTAGAAAGACTTCAAGGAAGTGTAGACATTCTTTTACTCCTAGGTAAGTGTAAATAGAATTTCAGCCTAGGAGTCTAATTACATATATGATGACTGCATTTAAATAGTAATAGCAACACTGACAACAAATCAGAAAATTACTTACAACTCAAGGATGAGCACAGTGCAAAAGCAAAAAAATCAGAATTTTCATGTTATATCATCCTTTAAAGCAGGATATACATACACATGTAAAAAAGTGTGTGTGTGTGTGTGAGAGAGAGAGAGAGAGAGAGAGAGAGAGATTAAGCAGCTTTTAAGATTCATTTAATTGAATATGATAAAGTCACACCTATTCTTAAACAACACACTTCTTGAAATTGTGGGATGATAAGTGCTTAAATTTGACTAGATCCCACTGGGTGCGTGTGCATGTGTGTAATAAATAATATTAAAGTGGATAATTATGATACAGAATTGCACAATATTACTTAATCATAAACAAAGTGTCAGCAGGCCCATCTGTGATTATGCTGTGTGTACCCAACAAACTTGATATATTGCCTCTTGGCTTATGCCAAGTACTTCCTGAGGTCTAATTGTATATTGCTTTCAATTAAAATGGCATAAAGAAAGACCAAAATGCAATATGCTAAAGGAAGTGAGTTTCAGTATAAGCACTTTAATGTGAAAATGATATCTCTGGCCTCATAAACATCTGTTTACAGCCATGTAACTAGCTTATTGTTGGAACGATCTACTGGGAAATTCTTCCGTTCCATATGCCCATTGAAACGAATGGGAGCAGCATGAAAGCCATGAATAGTGGGTTGTGCTCTACACCCTTAGTCCAGAAAAAAGCAATTAGAAGTGTTCTGTGAAACAGATTCATTATTAAGAATTGAATGGCAGAAAAACAGGCATATTAGCCATATTTTTAGTCTAATTGCTGTAATCCAGCGATGGCAATCATGTGGCGATCAGCTGCAGCTTGAGCACAAAAGCTAGCTGTGAGAAAAATAAGCCCCATGTTTAGCAACTGGCTGATAGATATAGCTCTGGATGAGCTACTGATCAAACAAATGGGTTCTGTTTACCTACCCATGGCTTAATTTGTGGCTTGAATCAAGCCCACAACTATGATCCCTGCTTGAGAGCCACACATAGCATTCAGTGAAGGAGGAAAAGACTCTGTGTTCAATTCTCACGCAGTCTGGGCAGCTGGACTGAACCAGTAATGTTCAGAAGATGGTGGAACTATGGCAAAGGGGAACCTGTGGCTCTCTGGAAGTTGTTGGATTCCAAGTCCCATCAGGCTCAGCCAGCATGAACCAATAGTTGGGAATGATGGGTTTCTGAGTCCATCAACATCTGGAGAGCCATAGGATCCCCACTCCTCTTATGACAGATAAACAACTCCACTTAGGAGAGGTGAAGCAGACAATGTGAACCGCAGAATTGGGCCTCGAGATTGCAACAAAACGGTGGTCAGGGAGGCGCTGCTGTTGCCCATATTCCTGTTTATGCAGGGATAAAACAAAACAGATTCGAATGCTGTGTATCAGAGTGTTAAGATCACCCTACACTGTATGACAGAAAGAAATGCATCTCTGTCTTTTAAAAAATGGAATTAAAATAGCAACCACAGTAGTGGGGTAGAATGATCCTTGCATTGGAACAGATAAATGACAAACTGGCTTGAGCTTCTGATGGGTTGGGCTTCAATAGTAAAGGCTCAAGGAACAAGGAACTCTGCATTTCACCTTTCCAAGCCATTACGAGTTTCCTTGCCTCAGCTAACAACTTCATCAGCTGATGAAAGTGTCCCTATTGTGTGTATTAGTGCTACTGGTTAATGCCCAAGACACCACAAGGTCCCACTGAACCACCCTTGACCAGAGTTCAGAACTGCTTTTGTTCTGGCACCTGTCACACTTTGCAGAACACATCACAGCAGTTCCAACCGTGCCTGACTATAGCACTGTCATAACTCCCACAATTTGAAATAAATTACAATTGCTTTGTTCAAAAAAGTGCCACACGCTATGGTGATTTTTGTTTCAGGGTATCACATGCCTTCCTTTTCTAAGTTACATAATCTTTTTTTCTTTTTCTTTTTTACACGGGACCTGTAACTGTTTATTTAATTTTAGGCCATCTGCTCCACAAATGTTATTGCTAAGCTATTTCCCGAGTCCCATGGCAACACTGAAAAGCACCAAGATTCCTGCTTTTCTTTACAGAGATGCTATGAAGATTTTACTTTTCTCATTGTAAGGTACTTTGTAGCAGTTTTGCAGAGCAAGGGGGAGCATGCATTTTGTAACGAATTTATTTATTTAGAATATTGATATACCGCTCTTCACAACACAGAGGTAAGAACAGCAGGTAAAAGCTTACAATCGTATCATACTTAACAAGCCTTAAGAAACTAAAAAGGTGTTTAGCTGTTGCCAAAAGATAATCATGGTGATGTTGTATACAAGCCTCCCTGGGAAGGCCATTTCCTAACTGCTCATAGACAAATAAGCCCCCTTTCTATCTGATACCTGTGAAGCAGAAGCCCCTCAGAAAAGGCTATAAAGCAGAGGATCTTGAAGTGCAAACTGGTTAGTATTGGAGTAGACCAGATGTGGTTGGACTGCAATTCCCATTCTCTCTGACTGTAGGCTATGCCAGCTGAGGTTCATCGGCGTTCTAGCCCAACAACATTTGGAGGGTCATAGGTTCCCCACACTTGGAGAATATGCTCCCTAAATAAAAATGTTAATTCACCTGGATCATTTCCAGTGCACCTCTCTTAAAAATGAGGATTTATGCCTGTGTCTTTGGAGAAGGGGACGACAGAGGACAAGATGGTTGGATAGTGTTCTTGAAGCTACCAGCATGAGTTTGACCAAACTGCGGGAGGCAGTGGAAGACAGGAGTGCCTGGCGTGCTCTGGTCCATGGGGTCATGAAGAGTTGGACATGACTAAACAACAAACAACTTTGGAGCCTGCACTCCATTCTTTTCTGTTGTGTGTGTTCTGCACAAGGCCTTTGTGGTGAGCTTTGATGTGTAAGACTTATCACCATTGTTTATTGTCATCACCCTACTTCTTTAGCAGCATAATCCAAGACATGACTGGATTCTACTGAGTTCATTGGGCGTTATTCCCAGGTAAGTGGGCCTAGGACTATATCCTTAACACAGCATATTCTATTACAATCATTAAAAATGAAAGCGTAGGTGATGTAAAAGGCTGCTTTACAAAAGATGCAACATGCAATGCAATCCTATATACATTTTGCTGAGTTCAATGAGGTTTACTCCTACATAAGTAGGTATAGGATTATAGCCATAGTTAAATAATTTCATTCCAGAAGGGCACTAGAAATGGATTATACATAAATACTGTAAAGCAGGATTAGGCAGCAATCTCCCTGGCATGGGAGTAAGTTCCATTGAGTAGACAGATATACAATTGCACTGTTAGCAAGATCGGTCATAAGCCATGGCCATGCTGTTGATAGATTTTACTATCATTAAATCCCGCAAAATATTAATTTTAAATGGGGTACAACATAATTAGTGAAAGAAAATGCTACGTAGAGCAAGAACGTCCATCACATTTTAAAAATTACAGGGCATGGGGTTATGGACTTGAAATGACTCTTTCATTTAGCACTATTAAACAGATTCAACCAGACTGCTAATTTTATATTTCATTCTGTTTTTCTGCCCCCTTATTTACAGAGCGCTGCCAGATCTCAGTAGTTAGGAAGCTTGTCAAGAAACTCCTCTTTCATATTAAAATTATGGGTTTGGTCTTATATTATTTAGGCAGTTAATGTATTTTTTAAAAAAACAAACAAACCCAGAAACATATTTATTAACATTTTCTCAATATTGCAGATAGAAAGAACAAACAAACAATAACTTCTGAAATCTAAGAATGTAAAAGAACTCAAAGGTGTCAGGTGCACTTAAAATAGCCTCTACTTCCACAAAAATACAAATAAACTGAATTCATAGGGCTACACCAAAATCTCAACTCTAACTGTACAAGTCTACACATATAGTTATAAAATATTTGGGTGTGGGTGAATGCAGGTGAATTGCCCCATCGCAAACCTGTGTCCTTACCTGTTTGCTGTGTGCGTAAAGCATACCTCCACTAACTTTTACATGACTCTGAAAGCAGTAAACAAACAGGTACTCCTGCGATCCCACCATCTCCAGTGCATGTTTGCTGGATGTGACTAGGTGCATGAGAAGAGGGATTTTATTTCTGTACTTCTTCAGTTCAACATTTATTTATTTTTTTAATATAATTTTTATTAGGTTTATAATATACAAAATTCAAATTGCAAATACATGTTTCCATAAATCTAATGGACTCCCCCCATCTTCCGAGCACTGCATTCTCTGTAAATCCAACACCTCAGCAATTTGTTGACTTATTTTAAACATAATAATATATCTTCCATTTTATCGTGATATCTGGTCTCTAAACATTTCAATCCAAATCCATTAATTTTTAGTTTCAACACAATAAAATTATTTCATTACACCACTTCTGTCTTGTTGTGCCTTATTTACCAATTCAAAAATTTACCGATACTGAAGCTGTACTTTCCTAGAAAGGAGCATTTTTTAACATTCATACAACTTATAATGCTTTTTCAAATAGTCCTTAAATTTTTCCCAAACTTCCTCCGTTTCTTCTTCTCCCGAGTCTCGAATTCTGCCAGTCATTTCAGCCAGTTCCATATAGTCCATCAGCTACGTCTGCCATTCTTCCAGTGTGGGTAGATTTTGTGTCTTCCAGTGCTTTGCCATCAAGATCCTTGCTGCTGTAGTAGCGTACATAAAGAAAGTTCTATCTTTCTTGGCCACCCTCTGGTCTACCATGCCCAGGAGGAAGGCCTCCGGTTTCTTGGGTACGGTAAATCTAAGCACCTTTTTTAGTTCATTATGTATCATCTCCCAGAAGGCCTTCACCTTCGGGCAGGTCCACCAGAGGTGTAGAAATGTCCCTTCCTCTTCTTTACATTTCCAACATTTATTATCAGACAGGTGATATATCTTTGCAAGCTTGACTGGGGTCATGTACCACCGGTATGTCATTTTCATAATATTTTCCTTCAAGGCACTACATGCCGTGAATTTCATTCCGGTGTTCCATAACCTTTCCCAGTCTTCAAACATAATGTTATGCCCCAAGTCCTGCGCCCACTTTATCATGGAGGATTTAACAATCTCATCCTGTGTATTCCATTTAAGCAGCAAGTTGTACATTCTCGAAATTAGCTTAGATTTTGGCTCAAGCAACTCTGTCTCTAGTTTCGATTTTTCCTCCTGGAAACCCACTTTTTTGTCCGCTTTAAAAACTTCCTGAATTTGAGCATAATGCAACCAATCTCGCACCTTGTTTTTTAACTTTTCCATACTCTGCAACCTCCATTTATCTCCAATTTTTTCAATTATTTCCCAATATTTAGGCCAGTGGGCCTCCATATTGAGTCTTTTACGTGCTTTGGCCTCCATCGGTGAGAGCCACCTCGGAGTTTTACTCTCCAATAAGTCTTTATATTTTGACCAGACCATAAAAATTGCCCTTCTGACAATATGGTTTTTGAACAATTTATGAACTTTAACCTTTAACCTTAACTTTAACCTTAGGTGCCTAGGGCTGGCACCTAAGACCAGAAAAGTGGAAATCTGCCCAAAAACCTGCTCCGACCACAACGCTTTGAGAATGGAATTGAGATTAAATACAACCGGATCTTTCAGATGGAGAATGAACGACGCTTTTTTAAGAGATCAGGAGATTGTTAAGAAGGCCCAAAAAGTTTTAAAGGATTATTTTGAAATAAACTTAAAGACAAATGTGGAAAAAAGAACAATCTGGGACGCAAGTAAAGCAGTTATGAGAGGGTTTCTAATACAGCAGAACACGATTAAAAAAAGGCTCTGGAATGAAAAGAAGGAGAAGATTTTGGAGAAAATAAGAGAAGGAGAGAAAAAACTGAGATCCAGGCCTAAATCAAAGGAAGTATTGAGAGAAGTGAAGTTTATCCAGGCACAATATTCGAAACTGATAAATCAAGAGGTGGAATGGAAAATTAAACAAATGAAACAAAGATCCTTTGAATCTGCTAATAAGTGCGGGAAGTTGTTGGCTTGGCAGTTGAAAAAGAGACAAAAGCTTAACACAGTTACAAATCTAGAGATTGAAGGGAGAATGGTTCAGAAACCCGAGGAAATTAGAAAGTGTTTCCAGAGATATTTCAAAGAACTTTATTCACAAAGGCCACAAAAAGGCTCGGAGGTGGACCAATTTGTCACAACTAATGGATTACAAAAAATACCCCAGGAAATGAGAGCAACCCTGAACTGTAATATTACAATCCAAGAAATTGAATGCGCCATTCAGAACCTCCAACTGGGCAAGTCTCCGGGACCTGATGGACTTACTTCCAAATATTACAAGGCATTGAAGGATTCATTGATACAACCATTGTTGGAAGTTTGTAACCAGATTATGGAGGGGAGGAAGGCACCGGAAACGTGGAAAGAAGCTTTCATCACGTTGATACCAAAATCAGAAACTGAAAAAACTCAACTTAAAAACTACCGTCCTATCTCACTCCTAAATGTGGATTACAAAATCTTTGCAGACATTTTGGCAAGCAGGTTTAAGAAAGTATTAAATGAAGTGATTCATAAGGACCAAGCAGGCTTTCTCCCTGGCAGACATTTATTTGACAACACAAGAAACATCATTGACATTTTGGAATTTTTACAGATTAACTCAAATACAAGAGCGGTGTTGATCTTTATTGATGCGGAGAAAGCCTTTGACAACATTTCTTGGATGTTTATGAAGAAAAATTTGGAAAGGATGGGAGTAGGGCGGGGGTTTGAAAATGGAATAGAAGCAATTTATTCAGAACAAAAAGCTAAATTGATAGTAAACAACGTGGTGACAGAGGAGTTCAAAATTGAAAAAGGGACACGACAGGGGTGCCCTCTATCTCCTCTGTTGTTTATTTCAGTCCTGGAGGTGCTATTGAACATGATTAGAAATGACCGGTTGGCACAGGGAATTGTGGTCGGAGAGAAACAATATAAACTGAAAGCATTTGCAGATGACTTGGTATTAACATTACAGGAGCCAGCCTCTAGTACTAAAAGAGCGTTAGAATTAATTTCTGACTTTGGTCGGGTGGCGGGATTCAAGCTGAATAAACAAAAAACTAAAGTTTTAGCAAAAAACTTGACAACTACTGAAATAGAGGAGTTCAGAAAAGAAACAGAACTAAATGTGGTTAAAAAAGTAAAGTACTTAGGGGTGCACCTGACCTCCAAAAATTTGAATTTGTTTAAGGACAATTATGAGAAATGTTGGTCAGAGATCAAAAGAGACTTGGAAACATGGTCAAGACTGAAACTTTCCTTGTTGGGCAGAATAGCTGCTATAAAGATGAATGTATTGCCGAAAATGCTATTTTTGTTTCAGGCCCTCCAGATCGTGGATAAGGTGGAATGTTTTGGAAAATGGCAGAGGGATATATCTAAATTTGTCTGGCAGGGCAAAAAGCCCCGAATAAAGTTTAAAATACTAACAGATGCGAAAGAAAGAGGGGGGTTTGCCCTGCCGGACTTGAAGTTATATTATGAATCTGCAGCCCTCTGCTGGTTGAAGGATTGGATTTTGTTGGAGAACACCGATGTCCTCGACCTGGAGGGATTTGATAATGCTTTTGGGTGGCATGCATATTTGTGGTATGACAAGGTTAAAGTTCATAAATTCTTCAGTTCAACATTTAAAGGGGGGGGACCACTCTGCAAACGGATAGCTAGACACTGTGTCTATCAAAACAGCAGCAGTAGAACCAATGGTTCCATCAGATCTTCCTATGATATGCAGAGAGGTGCTAGGGTGGCCAGAGGATGGACATCTATTTGAAGGTCTCCCTGGTCCAGCAAATAAACAATTAATAAATATCAGTTACTTGCCGAAAATGTTTTTAATGTTTGATATTTTATTATGTATCTATATGTGTTGGAAGCCGCCCAGCTGGATAGGATATAAATAATAACATTATTTATTATTATTGTAAAAAGCAATAAAACCCTTTTAAAAGCCAGATGGAACACTGGGTTTTAAAACACTTTTAAAAGCCAGATGGAACACTGGCAAAGGAGGAGCAAATAACCACAAAACCTCATTCTTAGTGCCATCACAGAAAAGGCCATCTCATAGTTATATGAGCTAGCTTGGCCACAGGGATTTTGACACTGTAACCTTAAGACTTGATCACTGAAATGTGCTGTATGTGGGGCTTCCCTAGAGTGTAACCCAGAAACCACAACTGGTGCAGAATGCAGCAGGCAGATTGTGGATTGGGATACCCCGCTGACACCATATAAGGGGGTGGCAACTTACCTGGCGCGGGGGCAGGTAAGCCCCACCCTGCATCATTGATCACAAGACAGCACACACACAGTATTTGAATGGCAATGCCCAACAACTTGGGGAGGCTCAAATATTTTATGGGGCGGCAAAGGAACCTCAGCCCCTAGAAGATGGTTCCTATACCATATAACATCACTGCTGAAGGAGCTGTACTGGCTGCCAATGTACTACCAGGCACAGTTTAAGCTTCTGCTGTTAGCATTAAAGTGATCAGCAACTTGGGACCAAGATATCCCTACCTGGAAATGGTGCTAATATGCCTCAGATATGCACTTAGCCTTTACTAGACCCAGGGCTTTTAGTGTTGAAGCTCCAAGTGTCTGGAACCAATAACCAGCTAAAATAAGACAGGAGCCTAGTGTGATGATATGTAGGCACCCAATTTTGTTTCAAAAAGCTCTCCATGAGGTGTAACCTAGTCATTTACAGGAGCTCGGTGTTATATATCTAATGAAACAGGTACATTCTTTTAGAGTTTATGTGGAGAGTTTTATCGTTTTGGAATTTGTAGAGTTGGTTTTGTTGTTCGTAGAGCTTGTGTCTCATTCTGTTTTTCCCATGTATACTGCTTCAATGACTTTGTGCTGTGAAGCGGTCTATACATTTCTTAAATAAAAATAGTTATTGTTGCCCCTACCTCGGAAGGTGGTAAGAGGGGCAAAAGGGCATCATTAGACCACCTTAGTAGATGGGCAGTCTTAAGTGACCATTTTGAGCCTACTTGAGAAAGAGTCTTACCTTGTAACCAGTATGCAGCACTACAGCTTTTATTACTACAAACAGATGGTGGGTGGAACTCAGCATTTTCAAAAAGCTGATGTAATATTGTTCATAAAAGCATTAAACAAGAAATAACCCTTAATATACTCTTGTTTCATCTCCTTTGTGACAGAGATGCTGTTTTGTAACACTCTGTGGAGTTAGTTCATATCCTTAGGCTGGAATCAGAATGCTAATAAAAAACCCAACCTTTATTAATCTTAACAATTTGCAGTTCAGATCGTTTCAAGTTTGTTCCCTGCCCCCCCCCCCACATACACACCATTTTCTATGTCAAAAATGGTTTTTAAATCAAGACAAGCAGGAGAAAAGGCCTATTTTTAAAATCATATTTGCAAATAAGATCTGCAAGTGAAAGGAAACTGTGCGCAGTTTCATATCCTGCTCTGAAACCTCAAGGATATATAACTATCTATTCTGCAAGGGGGAAAGGGGGGTAAGGGAAGAGGGGAAATTGATGGTGGTGAGGAAGGGAAGAGAAACTTTGTTTGCATGAACTACCTTCTCCTCGCACAGCCATTAGACATAGCTCTATGTCCTTTCATAGGTGTCGACAACAATGCTGAGTTCTTCCATCTCCAAGGAATGAATGAATATTTCCATCAGCCATTGGCCATAGCAATTAAACAACAATGCAATATACAGTGGTACCTCGGGTTACATACGCTTCAGGTTACAGACTCCGTTAACCCAGAAATAGTACCTCGGGTTAAGAACTTTGCTTCAGGATGAGAACAGAAATCGTGCTCTGGCAGCACGACGGCAGCAGGAGGCCCCATTAGCTAAAGTGGTGCTTCAGGTTAAGAACAGTTTCAGGTTAAGAACGGACCTCCAGAACGAATTAAGTACTTAACCTGAGGTACCACTACAAAGAATAAAAAAAAAGGTCAATTATATAAAATACATTTTAGGGTCTTGAATCAATAGTCAAATAGTGGATCTTATTCTGATTGCCCCAGCTAAAAACCTTGCAACCTTTGCTGTCACCTGCTCATCTTGATCTGCCAAGAGAAAGGACACTGTGGCAGTGGTTGGGCGACCCGGAATGGACAATAAAAGAGGGGTGATAATCTCATTCCTCAAGTCTTTATAAAGAGTGCAAGCCAGAAGGGCATGAGCCGCCGATTCGGTACTGCCATCTCCACAGGGACATGAGTGTTTTCGTGTGGAATCTGTTGGAATCGTCCCTCAAGTACAGCCAAGGGCAATACATTCAATCTTGCGAGAGTAAAAGCGCGTCTATATTTTAGAATTGCTAGGTTATGGAGATAGGGTGCCAGTGAGTCAAAATGGGAAAATAGTCATCCCATGGGCAAAATTTCCTTATTGTGGCCAAGCTGCATCTCCAAGGAATTTATTTCTTAGAATTGATATCACAGGGAGGAACTGCATCCAGCTGTTGGGCCAGATCCTTATATTCCCCACCCCTACAAACCGCACATTCCCACAAATGTTTTTGCCTAGCTAGACTGGGCCCTTGAACTCCGAGAATGTTTCATGCTTCCCTGGAGAAAGGACACTGCTAGGGTGTAGAAATTTGCCTACCGTACGGAAGTTAACACTTGTTGGTCCGCATATTTTTGCCTCTGACCCTGCCCACCACTGACATGTGTCCATCAGAAAGATTGTCTAGAAGGGAATGTGGATGTCAGAGTGAAAATGTTCCTTACTCTTGCCTTAGGAACAAGGAAAATCACACAGAAGTGGGGATGGGTGGGGGTGGGAGCGAGAGAAAAAGTCTGCATAAACAGTACCATACAGTTATAGCTTTTCTCTTAGTACATTGTTTTTAAAATGAGCTCTTTCTTTATAGGTTTACTATCTTTTCCAGACAATGCTGTTGAATTACCAGAGATCTATGTTATTGGCTTTATAGTCGTCATGATTATTCTCGGCAAATTGCTCTAAAATGGGCTTTGTGCTGCAAATCTAAAATTATTAACCAGGAGCTTCCATGAAGGAGACGCAGCAATAGTGGTCATGAAAAGCGATAAAAACCTGCTAATAATGTAATCACTAGCAATCAGTAATCAGTCCAGGGTAGCGTATTTACTTCTCCATTGTGACTTAATTACATTTCCTAGGTGACTTCATATTGTGCCAAAATACAATTACATCAAAACAGGAACTAAACCAAGAGGATGTTGCAGAAACATTTCAAATGCTCCCCCCGCCATAAACAGTGACTTGAAGTGAAACAGAAAATACATTTGTAAAGAACCAACATTTTTTCTTCATTTTTTTGCAAAGGCTATAATTCTCTGGGTTATTAGAAGCCACTCAGAGAATGGCTAAGCAACCGGTACTGTATTCATTTATCCTTTTGTCCTTTTAAGCTCTCAAGCTGCAGTGTCTCCATAGTAACTCAGTCTTTTCACTCTGAAATCCATTAGCTGGATTCAGCACTACCATAAAATCAAAACCGGGAAATTTTTAAAAAGTGGCTTTAAAATTTATAACAAAGATTACTAGAGGGGGAAAAACATTCCTTTAAAGGCTGAGTTTAAAAAAATAAAAATCTTAAAACTTACTTTCTTTCTTTTTTACAGCTTTTCCTGTAAGTGGAAAGCTAATGGACACTATTCAGACTGTCATGTCAAACACATCGTAGGATGTGCTAGTTTTAAATTACTTTCAAAACAAACATTTTCCTCTAGAATGTCATTTCAATGTGCTTGTTTTTTAATTTTATGATGATGAAATAGTAGTACTATCTCCAAACAATTCACTTAAGGCCAGAGGACGATAACATTCAGGTTAAACCGTATATTTTCTAATGTCAAAACTTGTCCCTGTGCCAATTAAACGTGTTGTTCGTACTCAAGGTATTTATTACATGAACAGAATTGTCACACATTTGCAACTAAATACATCTTGAGTGTATGTATATTGAAAGACTGTATTGTTTCCTTATGTCCTCCTACATCTCTATACAGCTTATAATGGGCTGGATCCACTGTAGCTTACTAAGGAGTAAGCTACAGTGAACACAGTGGGGCTTCCTTTCGAGTAAACATCTATAGGATTGTGCTGTGTTAGCTGAACATAGTCATGACTTGCCCCATTGAGGTCCATTGGAACTCAGTCTGGATCCAACCCCTTATACAACTCAGATGATTCAAAAAGACTATGAATACTGTGTTGACCACAGAACCACATGCATGACTAATTACACAGCACACTGCCTTTATATCTGAATATTTGTCTATCCAACCCATCATGGTCAATACTAGTTGGCAAGTACTAAATTAAAACACGAAACCAGCCACAAAATATTTGGGGTTCAAAACCAAGTGGACCATTTAATATTACATGAATAAATCACCTGATTGTGAAAAGCACTGAGGTGCTGCTAAATATTTCAGCATATTAATTTATTTCAGTATTAAGCAAATGTATTTTTTCAATCACCAATGCAAAGCATTCAACACTTTAAATGCATAATATTTTATATTTGAGAAAGATGTTACCTTCATATTCATTCCTGATCTTTTGTAACTTGTTTCAGGAAATACACACTTGAGCTGTACCACAGGAAGCAATAACCCTGACATTAAAAAAACAATATCCTTGATCAAAGATTAAATATGTTATTTAAGATACGATTTTAACAAAAGTTGCTGGATTCTAGGAACATCAGCGCAGGTTAGTGGGATATTTAATACTGTGCAGAAACTTTCCTTCAGATCCTAAACGCATTACACGGATTTATCAATGATTTCAGTGGAATTTCTTCTCCTGTAATGGGTGAAGGGAGATAACTTTCACCCTTCACTCTATTTTCTACTGCTTGCAATATGAAAGCAATATTGAAAAAAAGTATTTTATCAAAACTAAACTTAGAAAAAAAAGGTTTAAAGCAAACTGAGATGAAGCCCATATTCTTCTGCTTCTCAGAAATATGACACATATCCCTGAAATAGAAACATGAATGCTGAAGATTCTCTTCGTTGTTATGAAAGGAGCCACTTACTTATGATTTCTGTGTTCGGAATTACCCTTCTTTTTGTCATTTATTCAGCTTTGACTTTGAGTAAATGCCTTCTTTGTGCCTCTGTACCATGAGTGTAAAATAAAAAATGCAGAACAATATTTATTACAGTTTGAATACTCTTGATGCCTGAAATCTTCAAATATCAACGCTGCAAACAGCAAGTACAACATATTATTAGTCACCTTTTCTATGTGCTACCTCCGTAAGCCCTCTAACCATATATACACTGTGCACATCATTTTGTGTATCTGCACAAGAAATGTCCTATCACAATAACAATTACTGGAATCATAGAAAGCCTTTTCACTGTGGCATCACTGCACAAATCACTGCACCACCCCCAGTGGAATAACATTGCCCTGGTTTGCACATACAGTGGTACCTCGGGTTACATATGCTTCAGGTTACATACGCTTCAGGTTACAGACTCCGCTAACCCAGAAATAGTACCTCAGGTTAAGAACTTTGCTTCAGGATGAGAACAGAAATTGTGCTCTAGCGGCAGGAGGCGCCATTAGTTAAAGTGGTGCTTCAGGTTAAGAACAGCTTCAGGTTAAGAACGGACCTCTGGAATGAATTAAGTACTTAACCCGAGGTACCACTGTACCACTAAATCATAGTTTATCAAACCATGACTTGGTGTTATGTGTGAACCTTGCCTAGGAGCTTAACTACTGGTGTTTGCTGCCAACAAATCACAAACTGAAGTTATGGTTTGTTGTTGGCCTATGAAGTTTGGCCTGCTTTACGGTAAGTATTTTGCTTGAGGGTTCTGTTCCTGGCCCCCACATGCATTGGCAGAGCGTGCATGAGCCCACCCAACCCCATTCCACTCCCATTCTGCCCTCAGGTCCAAAATGACTCATGCATTGGCAGTCATGTGCCAATTGGACATTCAGAAAATGGTTGCTGCCTGTATGGCTTGGTGTTATGTGTGAATCCAACACCTTTCCATAAACATGGTTTGCTTGACAACCCCACCCCAGATGCTCACTAAAGCACATAGGTGTGAGGCAAGAGCAGCTGGAAGGCAAAAGCAACTTTGGAGAAAGATGCCATGGTTTTTTTTGATTACCTGTGGGACAACTTGTGGTTGACCCATGGTTTTCTAAACCATGGCTTACAGTTATGCCTCCCTTAGGATTGCTGGGACTTGACTTCATACCGTAGTACTGGAAATATGAGAAAGAAGTTTCAGCACAGTAGTGTACAACTTGTGCATTTCTGTGTTCGTTTCCCTGTTCACAATCTTTTTAAAATGGAGCCAGAAACTAAGTTGTTTCATTTGTGACTGACAGTACAATCCTGTGCACGTTTACTCAGAAGCAAGTGCCACTGTGTTCCAATGGATATTACTCCTTAGTAAGTTCATTAAGGATTACAGGGTCAATTCTGGGAAGCCTTTGTACAACATCTTAGTCCTCTGCCCCACCTCAGAGATTTAAGGCTCTGTCAATTTAGGTTCTCTAGGTTACTCATTTTCCAGTCTTAAATTCAGTTTTTCACATTTTGCACCAATCTTCTTTTTTTTAGAATTCAAATGGAAATCCAGTATTTTATCACAATTAAAACACATTTTAAATGGAGTTTTGACTAATGTACACATTTTTGTAAGCAAGTTCAGCTAATATAATGCATTTTGTGTGCTATTTTCATTATTATATTCATTTTTATGCACATCTCCCCGTAATATATGCTTTTTTTATAAACATTGGTTGGAGAGGGGCAAATTTCAAAGGACAGTTGTGTTTCATATTGCATATTGTTTTGAAAATTACAAATTTGATAGATTCCACCTCAAAAATGTACAGATTCAAATTTCTCCTTCCCATCTCCCATTGTATCACGACAAACTTACTAAGCCTAAGTAGTGAAATAATATTTTATACATTTGTAACCCTCCTATTTCTTCCTCTGTTGGCTCCCAAGTGTCTATAAAGACTATAAAGAGACATCACTGTGGGCAAGCTTCCCTGGACTGATAAAACAGATGAGCTGGGCAATCAAGGATATTGTCAGAAACAATTCCTATGATAAAGATAACAGGGGCAATTTTCCCTGCAGTGTATTGAGGGAAATAGCTCTGGGGCATAAAATAATGGCATGTTATTTTAGGTGTGTGTGTGCATGTGTGTGCATGTGTATTTTCAAAGTTTTGCGCTGCACCAAGGAAAAAACTTTTCCTAAAGTAGCTACAATTTTAATAGATGAATTTTCATAGTTAATATATGAAATGATACCATCTGCAGGAAGAATTTTCCTTTATGTGGTACAGCTCTACCTTTGTGACTACAGCGAAACCCTCTTACAGTCAATAAATAAGATACTTCAGAGGTGTTTGCACACATGCTCAGGCATGCATGAGAAAGACAAAAGCATGAGAAAGTTATTTGCTTTTTCCTTTATATGACAGTCTAACTCATTCATGTAATGGACTGAAGTTCCTTGATTTCAATGGATGTATTGCGAGTATGATCAACATTGGATGTCACCTACTATTGGGGGGGGGGGACTTAAATCTTCATGCTTTTAAAAGTCTGATCAATTATTATAAATTTTATTTAGAGCACTATATTATTTGGAAACTGAACAAGACTAAATCTGTTGGTGCAGCAATTCAACAAGGCCTTCAGTATACTCTGCTTCTCCATGTAATTTCATTTGGACATTTTTAAGAATGACATTGATCAGAAGCAGGGAAACCATTATTGTCCTTATCTGGTTTGACACAGACCCATTTTACAAGCCCATATAAATCATCACCTGACTACTGTCTTCTCCATTTCCTAACACTCATTCATTGATCAGCCTTGTGCTACATCAAGGGTGGAGAATTCCCAGTTTGCAGTCTGGATAAGGCACACAGCTATTTTATCAGGCCCTCTGGGTTCCCTCACACCCGTGAGATGTTCAGTGGGGAGCAGCTGGGAGGAAAAGGGGCTTTAATGTTGTGAAAAGTGTGCAATTGTAGCTCCTTCCTCCGCAGGAAAATCAAAGGAAAGGGGGTATGTTTCAGCAGAAAGGAAGATACTGTATTTTTCGCCCTATAGGACGCACTTTTTCCCCTCCAAAAATTAAGGGGAAATGTGTGTGCGTCCTATGAAGCGAATACAGGCTTTTGCTGAAGAGTGGAGAGCGAGAGGGGTCGGTGCGCACCGACCGCGCCGGGCTCCCGAAGGTTGCGCAAGCTTCCAGAGCAATGCCGAAGCTGCGTGCAGCTCTGGGACCCGTTCTGGGGGCTGGGGTCGGGGGAAGCTCGGGCTTCCCCTGCCCCAGCCCCGCACCTGGGGGGGGGGAAATAATTTTTCCCCCTTTATTCCCCCCCAAAAAAATCTAGGTTCGTCCTATGGGCCAGTGCGTTCTATAGGGCGAAAAATACAGTATATAGAAAGGGTAATACAATTTGCAATTGAATGCATGTAACTTTCAGGATGCAATTGCATTTTGAAGCTTTGAGACAGTTAAGTTGCACAATTATGCTATTTGCATTCTTCTGCTCAGGTTACCGAGCTCTTTTTGGCTTTTGCACAGTCAGAACAGATAAAGTGGGGTTGAAGAGCTTATTTTTTTGCAATATTTTAAAGGCCATAGAGGAAATGGGAGGTGAAACTACAGGGGAGTTACTAAGAATTAAATATTATTATTATTCAATTTATATACCTCCCTATACCCGGAGGTCTCTGCTTCCATGGGAAATAGCTTTGAATGTAATTGCATATGTGATTGTGTTTGTTAAGTGTGCATGAATGTGTGTGGGTCTGCCCACATTCACTACAGTGGAACCTCAACTTACGTACGGCTCTACTTATGTACGATTCCAGTTACAACCTTCAGTAGGTGCTTCGACTTATGAACTTTCCTCTAGATACGAACAGAGGCCTTGCCAGCAGCTCACCTGGCCAGCAGCAGGGCAGCACTGGGGCCTCCATCACCGGGGTGAGGCCTCTGGTTTACCAGAGCTCACCCCGCACTGAGGCTTCTGCTGTCGGGGAGAGGGCCCTCATCTCACCCCCTGGAACTGTGGAAGAGGTGCCAGCTGCAAGATGCACAGCAGGGCACACTGCAGCCCCAAACCATGCCAAGGAACTAACCTGAGGAAGTCCAGAGAAGAACCTGGCCTGACAAGAAAAAAAAAGTGACCCTAGCCAAAGTGAATCAACTCTTTACTGACCCTTGCCCCACCCCCAGCTTGTAACCAGGTAAGCCCGCCCACCCTCAGTGCACGTAAGGAAAAAAAATGTTAATTTTTTTCCCATCTACAATACCATATTATTTATTTGATAGTACAGTACATTGAGTATTGCCTTCATTTTATGGATCTATGTCTCGTTAGACAGTAAAATCCATGCTAAATTGCTGTTTTAGGGGTTGTTTTTCATAGTCTAGAACAGATCAATTCACTTTTCCATTGCTTTCTATGGAAAAGTGTGCCTCTACTTATGTACGTTTCTAGTTATGACAGGACCTCCGAACGGATTATGGTTGTAAGTAGAGGTTCCACTGTACTGGAATGCAGCCCTAACAGTTTTTCAGTGGGCTACTGCACTACACTAACCATACTGGTTGGGGCTGATGGAAACCATAGTCCAAAACATTTGGAGGGCACCAGATTAAGGAAGGCTATTCTACACTAAGGCTGCAGTACTATGCACATTTACCAGGGTGGGATTCTCACTAACCTTAATGGGTTTTACTTCTGAAAAGACATGCCTAGTTGTGTTGTAAGACTAGTTGGTTTCATATCTACTCAACATTTGTTAGTAACGTTTATACAACTGTTCCATGGGAGAGAAGTAGTTTTACACAGAGGAGAAATAGGGAGACCTTTCCACTGGCTCCAACTAACCACCAGAGCAGAAAAAATGGGGTGTGTGGGGTGGGGTGTGTGTGTGTGTGTGTGTGTGTGTAAGTGTTTGGGATTCTGGTAACTTACGCCTCCCTGCAATGCTTTCCAGTTCTTCCAAACTACTTCTCTAATGTATTTTATAGACAAATCTGGCTTGAACCAAGCAATAAAAGCAGTGTGGGGAAATGCAACTAGATGCAACTATTGCCTTAAACAGAAAAACATGCATTTAATTTTAGGACCCAAAAGAAAAATGACATAACAATCAGTAATAAGGCAAAATATGAACTAATGCGAAAATGGTGCTGGTTCAGCACCTTGGAGAAGTCCACAGCTTCATTCCGTTCAATTTGTCAGTAACGCTCAGAGTAATTCTTATGAGGTGGGAACCCGATAGCTCACTTGAGGACATACAAGTTCTGCTAGGATATCACCAGGTTTTGTGAGAACTGACCCGTGTAACTTTTTTCTCCATTTAAACTCATTTTTCTCAGGACATCAAATACTCAGACTTGTAAACTGGGTTCCAACCAATTTGAAATATACCTATGAAGTCTATCTACCCACTGAGAGCTGCAATGAGTACAAGTGAGCTTGGGGACATGGAAAGGAGAGATAGTTTTAAGCTCAGCTAGGGCCCAAGTCATTTAGCTGGGGATTGTAGGTTTGTGTCCCACCTGGGTTGTTCCTTGTTCTTCTAAGGATAGATCAATTGGTTAGAGTGTGGTGCTGATAATGTCAAGGTTGCAGGTTTGATTCCTGTATGGGACAGCTGCATATTCAGGTTGGACAAGATGATCCTCATTGGGCGTCCCAACTCCATGATTCTTTGAATCTATAAGGCTCTATAAGGAGGTCCTGCAACGAAACGTGGCAGTGTGGGATCTTCCTGTTCACTCCATTGGTCATGTCCCTCTCCAAGATATACTATCCTATTCCATCTCCTACTTAGGTTTTCATTTCTCCATTCATTCAGTCAGTATTCTGTAGTCATGGGCCATGCTCAGTCTTCATTGAGCTGCTTTGTTGGGGGGGGGGGAACGGCGGCTTGTTTCCGTCCCTTCAGGGTTTTCTTGCACTACTGCAGACCTCAAGTCTTCTGCTGCTTCCTTCTTTTTTCTGTGTGTGCAAGGATGCGTACAGTGCTGTTTTGACTTGATTAGAGAAGAGCACATCATGGGCGGAAACTAAAGCTTAAACACTGATAGGGCAGTTTGACACCCAAGTGATCAGTATGTGCTTAATCACTTTTGTCTCATGACCACTATTTGGTTCAATAATAATAATAATGCAGGAGTTCAATGTAGGATGTATTAGATCAATTACAGCATAATCATAAGCAGATTTCTAGCATATAACTATCACTCAAACCAACCAAATTAGGAGGTATTTATCAGCTTAGAGAGATTTTATCTTTAAAAACATAATAAAGGAGATGATTAATGTTCACCAGCATGTTTTTTTGTTTTTTTAAGGGGGGAAAAATACTGAAAAACAACAGCCCTTCATCTGTTAGAAGTTTGAGGATAATATTTTCTGTCCGGAAAGATTCTACAGAAAAATCTGTTATTCGTGAGTCTTTATTTTGCTTAAACGAGTCACTGAGAAGAAGAAAAATCCCCCTTTATGTTACATTTATGTTAAAAGGGGTCAAAGTCAGATCAGTTTCCCAAGCATTTACATCGAAAATCAGGCTTTATTGTGCTTATGACTTGCTAGGTCAGGGACTCTGGAAATAAATCTGCACCAAAAGGTGCATCTAGATGTTCATTGAAATGTGTGCTTAAGTGCCAATGTCATCTACCTCTACTGAGATTGTATTTGAATATACACCCCAAGTGAAGATCTACCCGTTAATAACCACCATGCAGGGGTGGCTGGTGTCGTTTTACAGGATACATTAAGAGATCCTGTAAGCATGAACGCTGCATGCTCCCCAGACAGGTCATGTAGTAGAAACATCAACCAGTCTGGAATAGAATTCACAAATCCTTCCTGCCCCATCTCAGCCCACCTCTCTGGCAGCACTGCAGCACCCATGGAGTCCCTTCAGCCTAGGCGGATGGATGACAAGGTCCATGGTTCTCAATCCCACTGGACATCTCTTCACAGGGGCATTCAAATCCATGGGTCTTCTGCACTGGGCCCTTCTGCACTGGGCCCTGCACTGGGCCCTCCCTCCTTTTGCTTCAAAGTGGCTGGATGCTACATAAAGCACAGCACTGGTGATACAGTTGGCTCTCATCTTAATTTCATCCATTTAAAATCAAAGGCCATGATAAAAAAAGTCAAGTTCTAAAAAAAAAAAAGTGGCACAAGTTCCCCTTACTGCATAAGTATAAGGAGAATGCAATCAGCAGAGGTCTGACAAGTATTAGCAAGCGTCAATAATTTTGGAGTGTTAGAAGCTCATCAGCTAGAAGATTCTGTCAAAATGTTGCTGTTCAAGGTTTTCCAGTAGAACTTCTTCAACCAAGGCCCAAAGTGCTTGATTTCATAATTGGATCACAGCATGCTCATTATCCTTATATATGCATAAAGACTGAGAAGAGATAGATCCGAGTTTACCATATTAGTAAGTGCTTCTGAATCAGTCCCTGAATGTAATAGCTGAGTCACTCTGTAGTAGTTTGGATAAAAATCCCCCCAAGCCACATTATTAAATACCTTTCTCTCTCCCCCCCGCCCACATTGCCTTTTGTCAAGGCTGCAAATCGGATTCATTTGCATCCTCATTTTGACTCATGAATGATATCTGCTATATTTAAAAGAGTTGAGGATTTCAATCCGCTTCCTAATTGACAAGTCTCTACATCTTACATGCAGTCTAATTGGCACTCTGCTGGCAAAGCCCATCCACAATATCTTAAATAGGACAGCTAAGGGTTTAATTCTCTTGGAGAATGAACTAAACTTTCAATGCAAGAAGTATCTTCATTTCTCCCACTTGTCAGTGAAACCTTTCAATAAAACAGAAAAGGATATCAAATTTTACAGTGGTGCTTTTGGCAATGAGCTTATTAACAGAAATGGGTGGTTTCACAACATTCTTCACTATCTTATGCTTAATGGGTGGGTGGGTGATGGGGGAGGGGAGAGTAACAGAGGGAGGTGGCTTCTGTGCTAAGGATCCATAGCAAGAGTACAATGCCTCTGCAGTGCTATTTGGCTGGAAGTGCAATTGAAATGGTGTTCTACTCAATACCAACTATAGTGCTAGATTCCTCACAAAAAGGAGCCTGTGCTGATCTGCACTGGCAAGACCCCAAGTATGTTAGCTGAGAAGTGAATGCCATTTGGTTTATTGGAACTTACTGCATATAAGGTATTTTTAAACCTGTAGCCTTTGATCAGTCAATACCTCCCCACCACCACCACCATAAAAACAAAACAGTGAGTAAATGCCCCATCTATGCAGGAAAAATGAACTGACTGATAAAGGGCTGCTTCAATAAATGAGAGAACAGGACATCATTAAAGTGAAGCTAGCAGAAGCTGGAGAAATGTCATGCAGGTTTGGCAGAACTGGAAAAGTTCAAAAGATCTACTGTGCAGGTTGGGCGAACAACGCTCAAGATAATAGGGGATATTCGATCTGGATGGTCAGGGGTATTAGGAAACCAAAGATCATGGCTTTGTTGCATCACCGGGGGAAATTTTCTCTTTCATTCAAACACCTACAAAGAAATAGATCAAGTTGAGCTTTGAGCTGATTGGGTTTTGACCGTGTTTCATATAGTTTCAAAGCAGTTGTCCTAGTGAATTTTCATAGAGAGCCAGTGTGGTGTAGTGGTTAAGAGCGATAGTCTCGTAATCTGGGGACCCGGGTTCGCGTCTCCGCTCCTCCACATGCAGCTGCTGGGTGACCTTGGGCCAGTCACGCTTCTTTGAAGTCTCTCAGCCCCACTCACCTCACAGAGTGTTTGTTGTGGGGGAGGAAGGGAAAGGAGAATGTTAGCCGCTTTGAGACTCCTTAAAGGGAGTGAAAGACGGGATATGAAATCCAAACTCCTCTTCTTCTTCTTCTTCTTCTTCTTCTTCTTCTTCTTCTAGATTCAGTATGTTTGTTAAAAAGCACTCCTCTTTTTGAGTTTATTTTATTGAATACTTTCATTTTATTGCATTCATGCCCATATTTAAATTATCTAGTAAGCAAGTCATTATCATTCTTTGGTGGTGGTGTTTTGAAATTAAAAATAGTATTTTTAATTTGTTTTAGTATATCTGGTTGATTAGATTAATAAACATACAGTATGCAAGTTCAAGTCTCCCACGGTATCTGATTAAGAAGTCAAATTTCTGTACTATTTGCAAGAAAGACCCCTCCTGTGCTATAAAATCAGTAACACTTAAAAAATATGAAATCTTATTAAAAAGAATTAGAGATCCCAATAGAACGTGTTTCTGTCCAAGTGTAATACACATACACACACACACACACACACACACACACACACACACACACAGAGAGAGAGAGAGAGAGAGAGAGAGAGAGAGAGAGAGAGATTCATTTAGTCTGTTGTATTATTGAGCAGTTTGGATGTACTCAGAAACTAGGAAAAATCATATAGCAAAGGACTATGCAGTAGTTGCTTAAAAACTTGTCACGTGGGCTTAAAAACCAGATACAGTGGCACCTCAGCTTACAAACACCTTGGGTTACAGACTCCGCTAACCTGGAAGTAGTACCTTGGGTTAAGAACTTTACCTTAGGCTGACAACAGAAATCATGCACCATTAGCTAAAGTGGTACCTCAGGTTAAGAACAGTTTAGGTTAAGAATGGACCTCCTGGAGGAATTAAGTTTGTAACCAGAGGTACCACTAAACTTCTGCCCTGATTATCAAGCATTGAACCACAGCATTACCACCATTCTCTATGGAAGTCTGAAAATATGAGAAAGTAAAGGGATGGCCATGCTAGACTTTACTTTGTGGTCAGAGACTACGATCAAGTCTCAATTGGTATATGCCAGGGGTCTGCAACCCGCGGCTCCAGAGCCGCATGTGGCTCTTTTACACCTTTGCCGCGGCTCCGGGGCGGATACTAGTGAGGGGAGGAGGCGCATTGTGTGCCCCAACATTCCCCACTGTGGCAGGCGCTGTACTGGCTGTGATGTCGCATGGGGGCGGTGCGTGCGTTAGTCACACACCGTCCCGACGTCACCTTCCCGCCTGCCCGCTACATTGTAAGGGGCATGTACACTGGTCACTGCATTGAAAAGGGGGCATGTACGCTGGTCACTGTTTTGAAGGGGAGTGAAGAACACACACACACACACACAAAAAGGTAACTTGTTAATTTAACGTTTATTTCTATGAGGAGGAGTAATTCTGAGGGGTCAAACAAATAAATAATAAAAAGTGACAAAAGAGTTATTTTTATAATGACGAGTTTTGCGGCTCCCAGTTTTTTTCCCTTCGGAAACGGGTCCAAGTGGCTCTTTTTGTCTTAAAGGTTGCAGACCCCTGGTATATGCAATAAGCTTTAAGTGCCTATTATGTGACTTGCGGTTGTCTAATGATTCCTTGGTCAACAAGGCTGCCACTGCCTCTACCACTGTTTTCTTGTTGGACATGACACATATATATATATATTAAACGATACCTTGACAATTGAATCAGCTTGGTCCATATCTCTGTATTGTATACACGGACTCACAGCAGCTCTTCAGGCTTTCAGACAGAGAACATTCTCAGACCTACCCAGAAATGCTAAGGACTAAACCTATGACTTTCGGTATGCAAGGCAGATTGTCATAGTCCTATGCTGCCAGCAATGACAGAGCACAGTGGAGGGAGAAGCCAACCAACCAGCCAAGTCTCAGTGGGGTACTTGCCTGAAGGCAGAGTCCATATGCAAGGTTCTGTCCAGTCCTAAAGTCAGCAGTATCTCAGTTCATGTAGTCAGATGATCTGGGAGTCAAGAAAGCTGAGTGTCCAAGGTCACAAGAAGCAACAAGGTCTGGCCAGGAACAACGAATGTTGTTTCCAGCAACTGACTGAGGCTGGAAGCCCTGCTTAAGAAAGCTGGAGCCAGCTGGTTCTCAACAGGAGCAAGAAGGCTGATCAGCAGCAGCTGGAGTCACTTCGCCTTCTGCTCTTTCAGGCTGCTACTCAGCACGTGAAGCCGATTCCTGGCCCATTTCACTGATGCTCTTCCACTAAGCTTGGTCCTTCTAAAATATAAGTGCTGTGGTTCAGCCCTAACTGAAACTATGGGGGCTGGCTGAAATAATGCTTTAAAAAGGACCTCTCTTCTCTAACTCACAATCAGGTGCACAATAAAGCTGTCCAGTAAACTTTGCCATATCAGAGGTTGGGGTTGCTTTGCAAAGCTAAACACTGATAAGAGTTGGCTTTACCTGTGCACTGCAGGTGCGCTGTAAGAAAAACCACAATACCATCCTTAAAGGGGACAAGGGTGGTAAAGGAATTAGGCTTTTGGTGGCCATTTCTCTCATGTGCCTTGTCAAGTTATTAAAATTCAAATGATATGCCTCTTTCCCTCAAATGTTTAAAATGGAATGTTAAACCTTAAATTTATGGAGAGGGAAATTTTAGCTGCAAGGGCAATTCGAAGGTAAGTAATGGGATCTGCAAGAAAGGTCAAGGTAGGATCATTGCTAAAGTGGTTTAAGATGACACACAGCAGGGATTTTTATATGGCTGCATCGCAAGGAGCAGCTCCAATTATTTATGACACCATGAAAAGATGGTGAATAATAATTCTGCATCACTCTTCCAACGTTTTATTACAAAATGAACGCAGGCAACAAAGTAGGGTTCTCCTTTCCTTCCAAGATAGTTCACCTGCATTTCAAATGCTAGAAGTTTCTCTCTTCCCGACCCAACCTTTTGCTTCACCTCTAGACCTTTGCTAAAACCATCCAAGATAAGCAGCATGAACACTAGAGAAAATATTGCTTATTTATGAAATAATTAAAATAAAATGCTGCCATCATAAGGATTTGGAATTTTAACATTTGAATAGTGGCTATTATGTTTTAATTTCTGAACACAATGAATGTTACATTCTTACAATTAGACAGGAGAGCTGAACAAATACTTGATGAAAGGCAGCCAATTAACACAATTTCACAGTTAAGGAACACAGGAAAAGTCCCAGCCATCCTGAGAGTCCATTGCAGCTCATTCTCATTTCAAATACAGTATTTAAGGAAGTTGTGTAATCATACAATATCATTTTAAACTTAGGTCACACTGAGATTTAAGAAATAATATCACTTTCTCAGAGAAATAATTATGCATAGGATTGGCTATGAGCACATTCACAGCCTTCCCCTTCCGCAAGAAAAGCAGAAAAACAGTTTGATCCTTAGTATCTTCATTCAAATACTCAAGAAACTGCACACAATTGCAGCCTGAGAAGTGGAACAAAAAGCCAGCATGGTTACTGCAGCGCTTATAACCAAGAACTAAATGTTGCTAGCCAAACTCCACATCTCAATAACCTTATTTTGCTGAACATATCAGGACTTGAGGATTTATTTTAAAAACAACAACAAACAAGCCAGGAGATCTGATGGAATGAGTGCAAATCTTATTTCTCTGCCCTTTGGCCAGCAATATAGATTGGGTCAGACTGGTCAATCTGAGAGGAGAGAAAATTAAACGGCAACAAGAAGAACTGCTGCAAAGGGAAATGGGCGAAAAGGAGAAGCAGACATAGGATGTGTGGAGGAGCAGATAGATGCAGGAGGTGGGGTAATGGAGAACAGGAGGAACTAGAGACAGCATCAGACAGACCAACATCTCACACATGAAAAGAAGAAGCCAGCCCTCTAGATACAGAAGCCTGTGTGGAATGGAGAAGAAGGCCAGGGAAGGGAGATAAGGGCAAGTTTGATATCCACAACAATATTAATTCCGGCTTTATTTCTGAGAGGAAGGCCTCAGAACTCACATATATTCCACATCCCTTCAAAGAGTACCTTGGGTTAAGAACTTAATTCATTCCGTAGGTCCGTTCTTAACCTGAAATTGTTCTTAACCAGAAGCACCACTTTAGCTAATGGGGCCTCCTGCTGCCACCGCACTGCCGGAGCACGATTTCTGTTCTCATCCTGAAGCAAAGTTCTTAACCCGAGGTACTATTTCTGGGTTAGCGGAGTCTGTAACCTAAAGCGTATGTAACCTGATGCACATGTAACCCGAGGTACCACTGTAGTATGGGAAAATACCCTTTGTGGTTTCTGGCTAAACACCTAAACTCCATCCTTTCCTCCTGCACACACACACACACACACACACACACACACACTTCCATACACAAGGATGCAATGAAGTTAGCTCTGGTCATGTAGTGTAGACCCCCATCCTTGTGAATATGAAGTAACAGTTGGTAAATAACATTTTTTGTCTAGCAATGGGACTCCTGTGTGTGTGTATGTGTGTATGTTTCCTTCTCAACTATGCTAGCAATGTGTGAATGCGACAGAACAGGTGGTGGGACGAAGTAACTTCAGGCAGCTCCAGCTTCCAAGCTTTTTAACTCTGCTACATATCTACACAACTTATAAGCCAACTAAACTACTTTTAAAAAAAACTTATCAGTTTTAAGTTTCTTTTAGTGCAAGAAGAGAGCTTCCAAAATCTGCAGCTCTCAAATGCTAGAACTGGAGTACAAACAGGTCCCACTTACCAAACACAATGCACTCCCTGGAAATCATTCATTAGGCAAGTGTTCACATAACGAGTCTGCAATTTCCACTGATTCCTATGGGAACATTTCTAATATGTGATTTGTCTTATCTCTCTCCTCCCTCCCTTCATGGCTGGAGCCAACCAGCAAAAGAGAGAACAGAGGAAAAACTGATTTGTCCAATTTCTCCTACTCTATGATTTGTCCAATCTGCCTCCCTTGCTCCCTGCATGGTTTCTGCCTGAAAATGGCTGCTGCTGACCAGCAAAGCACAAACAAATAAGGAAATGAGAAAATTCTGGCAGTTTGAGTTTCTGAATTTGAGGTTTGTATAGTCAGGTTTGGGTACTAATTCCTTGTGTTTGGATAAATGAATGTTTGTGTAGTGAGCGGAAAGCAGAACTTGCATATAGATTACAGTAATTAAGTAATGCACCCTGCTCCACACACAGAAATCTCATAGCATTCATAATTTGCTCCAGTTGCAGACTTTGGGTTTGGCTACTGCAGAATTTTGAAGGTGGGTATTTATCTCATTAGAACCCAGGAATTAGAACCCAGGATATACTCAAGCAAACATCAAAGCAGTGGAACAAAACACAATGCCCATTTAAAAACAAAACATCACTTCACCTGCAGAATACACAAGCAGGCAACAACTAGTGTCCAGTTATTTTTGTTAGAAAACGGAACTCTGAATTTCAAATAGTTTCTGAAGGCAGTGTGTAATCTTGCAAAGTCTATTGTAAACTCAGTGAATCAATAACTCCTCTTTATATAACCTCTCCAGGAGAAAAAAAATGTCACAAGAAGCTGAATAATAAAGCTTAGCAGCAAAATGTCAGACAGTTATTACTGGCTTTATTTTAATACCTTGAATGGGTGTTACTATGACTGAGAACACTAAGAAATGATTAAATATGGAAGCAAGTGAGCCACTTGAAGGAAGATACAATGACTGATGGTGATTTTGACAGCCTGATTACACTCTGCATTTTATTAAGGTACATGTGACCTTCTAGCCTTTTGACTCAAAATGCAAATATGTGATAATTAGTGAAAGAAAACTTCCTTTCAATACCATGACTGTGATAAAAGAACTGTCAGTAACATGCTGCACTTGGAATGCATTTAGGGCAATGTGTGACTGTGATATTTTACAAAAAGATAATGCCATTATTATTATTATTATTATTATTATTATTATTATTATTATTATTAATTTTATTTTTAAACTACCTACAATTTTCAAAGCACTGTACATATATTAAAAGATAAAACTGACTCGCAGTCTAATAGACATCCTATAAAAGGGAAACAAGATTAAACAAGATTATATAATAGTCTACAGTATTTACTTTTCAAAGAAAAAATGAACTTCTAGTGATTACTGGACAAATGCACCAGATTTTAAGATGAATCATATGTGAAGTTGGAGAAAAGTGCTTCTACCTACACATACACATAAATGCTCCCTTCACCTCTAAACGCCACGGATTGATCTAGAAAATCACAGCACAGTGCTAACCATGTCTAATCATAGATAAGTCCTGTTGAATTCAGTGGGGCTTACTCCCAGGTAATTGGGATTAGAATTGCAGCCTTAGTTGCACTTAGTTTCCATGGAAATTAAGGGGAGAACATAGACATGACTTGTCCTGTTTATTTCAATAGGAACAAGTGGATCCAAGCCCCTGCTGTCATCTGAGAAATGCAAAGCATCATTTTATACTAACATAAGATATAAGCTCTTGGTCATAGAAGAAAGGTGAGCATGATACCTATGGAGGTCCTTGACTTCAAAATGTGTAATTCCCTATCAATAAAAAACCACAGATTCTATTACAGAACTTCAACTGAAATCTGAGCCGGGTAAAAAAATATATGATGGGGCTATAGATGCCTAAAAAGGGTGTGTGTGTAAGATTGCTACAGCATTTCTTCATTGTGCCATCTCATCATTACATTTTTTTAACCTACTCGCAGTAAATAGTCATATTATGGATCAGTCAACTACATCTGCTACAGCCCTTCTGCTTTGGGATCTTTAGCCTAACTGTATGGAGTCTAAAAAGGAAGCATGAAGTCCTTGGCTAGTTTGCTAAAAGACTTGTCATTCATTGGCTGTTTTCTCAGATTAAAAATGGAGGGCCATGCCTAAACTAGAAAACAGCAGTACTGTATGCTGATTGGTCAATTCAGTTACAGAGCACTAAAAAGGTTATGGAACCCCTCTCTAGCTGATACATTTCACAATACCTAAAAAGGTGCATTAGCTTTCTGATCCTGTTTTCTCATTTTTGAAACTTAAATATAACAAGCTTTCTCATGCACATTCCTTAAAGTGCCCCAAGGTTCAGTATCCATATAAAAGTGTTTTAGTCTTTCTATGATTGTTGGAAGCTGCCTTGTATTTTTAGGGAAAGCAGTATAGAAATATTTGAAATAAATAACAATAGATAAATTTGTATCCATCTGACAGGAATATGTCTTCCCATGCAGGAATAACAATATGTTAGAATTTTGCTAACCAAATTGAAAGGTTGTCATGTGAAAACATCTTTAAAAAGTGCTTGCTTTTTATATTTTTATTCTCTCCTTTGGCCCTGCCAAAATCTTGTTTTATGTGATTTCTGTCAAGAAATCCTGTCTATAAAGAAGGTTTTGATTCCATATGCATACAACACAGATCCAACACATCTGGCTAGTTATTAGAATGGAACAACCCACACATCCAGATTTTCTGGAGACGGGCAGCATGAAATTTATTTGAGAAAGAAGGATAGTGTGGCAGGTAAAGACTTCTTTTTCCACAAAGATGGAATAAAAGGCATGTCCAAAATACAAAAGGTCCAGCTAAGCTGGGTTACCATAGAAACCAGGTTGCTATTACAGACTAGGCAATGTTGTTTTTGCTCTTTGTTAATGCCAGAAGATAGAAAGATGGAGCCTGACCTGGGTTCACATCCTTGCTCAGCTTGGGCTCACTAAGGTGGATCTGGGCAAGTTGTTATCTGTCCATCTCCATTTCCTATTGTAAATGAGGATTATGGTACTTTCACTGGCTTATAGGACTCTGAAATAGTAAGGTAAAAATATAATGCAAGTCTTTAATCACTTAATTAGTGTGATTATCAACTAAACCTTTAATCAAAAGTGCAAACTTGCCACATAATTCATTCATAAAACCAGTGCAGGCTGGTCTACTAGGGCTACTGGGCACAGTTCTCCCAAGAAGGATGTCAAACAATTTTTAAAAGCCCTCCTCCCCAAAAAATATCCCCTCAAACCCATACGTTCTTTCCTGTCCTACACACATTTTATTGTTGCTCAGAGAACCTCTGCAGACATTTCTGTCAATCTACTGTTCTCTGTCTGATCAAATCACTCCACCATTCAGCCAGTCCTAATCCAAATGTAAAGCTGTGGCAAAAGACATCTCTCCCGTGTGCCTCTGGGCAAGGCAGGAAACATGTAAGATTTGAGTATTTAGGACTGTCAGTTTTTCAGCTTCTGTATGGGAGAAGGTAAGGCCACATGAACATCTATCCTCCCTGCCTTCTGAGCATGCTTAGAGCTGTTTCCTTGAAGGCTATACCAGCAAACAGCTCAAATCACATTGTTTGTAGGTATTCTTTTATTGATATTTGCTAAGAGAATGATGATGGACCATGTATGAGTCTCTTTCTATAATAAATTTACCTATTTTTTACTTCATCATTTGCACTTGTATTTATGAATGATGGGACAAATGGTAGGTGGCTTCTGTGTGGGTTGCAACTTTCAGCACTTGTGTTATTGGAACTGTAGCATCCCCCCCCCCTTAGATACCATGAATTTTTGTACACAATACCTGGTTAGAGACCTGCTTTCCAAATGTTGGAGAAGTGAAGATTTCAAAGGGTGACTGAGTTTTTGTTCACATATTGTTTCATGAGGTGTGAATTAGGTGGGTTCGCCTTTCAATGTGAATGGAACCAAATTTCTCTTGCATCTCTGATTCAGATTCAGTATACATGCCAAGATGCCGTGGGGGCAAGTGTATTAGATCTACAACCATCACTGCTGTCCTGAAGTTGGAGGGTAATCATCTGAAGTAGGTAGTCTCCAGCATTCATGGCGGTTCCCTGCATGTCTTTGAACAGTAGAAACTCAGGGTTCTAGAATGGGCGTGGAACCTCCCAAATTTCAGCAACCTTTTGCTTCAGATGACTAGCCTCCAACCTGAGGAATGGGCATGGAACGAGTACCCACTCATACCATGACCATTGTTATATGTGTACCTAATCCAAATGCCTAAAGAGAGCTCATGTTTCAAGACTTACATGAAAAGCTCAAACGCATCTGGATAGCCAATGATTTCTGACTAATTCTTAAAGCACAAACAAGCAGTCATCACCTCAGTGCATTAAATTAGATCCTGCCTTCACTGCTGAGCTATCTGTGAACAAGATGCAGAATGATGAATAATGCAGGTGTTTACACAAATAAAAAACCCGATCTATTCTTTTTTTCCTCCACGTACATTTAGAAGTAGAAGAAAATTGAAAGTGATTAATAGAAGCATTTGAGCAAATACCCATATGGTAATGTTTGGAAGACTTCTAGATGACAGTTGTTGTTTTCAAGTATAAATCTTAAATATGCAGGCAGCACTTGCTTTGGTGAGATCCAAAATACATTTTGTGAAGAAAAAGATGTTAGAAAGGAGCTAGTTTTAAACAATTTAATGAAAAATGCAGCTGTTTCTAAATATCAAATGTCACCTGTTACAATATGATTCCATTTCAAGTTACAAGATGACTTAATTAATGGTTATATAATTGTTGTTGAGCTGGGCAGGACAGTGTGGTTTTCCTCTTTTGCTACTGTGCAGTGTGACAGATATACCTGGAAGGGTGAGCAGGTTGCAAGAGAAAGGAAAAGTTTGTTAGGATGGAAGAGATAATTACCAATCCATTTTAATAGTCATAGTAACTTTTCATTCTAAGACCTCGGTGGAATGGTTCAGCAGTGTTACAGCTCCTCCTGTTAGGAAATCAAGCTGTTTCTCCTCCCGATCTAAAATAAGTGATTGTTGCAAATATAGAGGCAACAATATTTGGCCTCAAATGTTTCTCTGCAACTCTGCATAGAATCCCTTTTATGCGCTCAATACAACCAGTACTTTATGTATGGAAGCCGAGTTCATTCTATTTGCAAAAATAGAAAAAACTTAGTCTTCAGTTATAGGGTCCAAAAATACTTCACTCATTAGCACCTGCTATTGGAATTCCTAATTAAACAATCTATGGCCTTTTAAACTATGTGTGAGGTTATTGTTTTTTGTTGTTACTATGTTTTGTGTTGTTGTGTCTATATATTGTAAACTGCCCTGTGATCCTCGGATGAAGACCAATATAGAAATTTAATGAATAGTAAAATAAAATAAACACAACCATTCTGAGGAAACTAGAAGTGGATCACCACTGTCCTGAATCATTCTTCTTTTTCCCTGTGAAGTTGAAGATTTTGATATATGCTTTGAAGGAACTGGTAAAGGAACTGGAAGAGCATTAGCTGCATTTCACCATTTGAATGGAAGCTCCAATCCCACCTAGTCATAACTGGAGCAGGGCAATCACTGTATCCAAAACCCATGTTTCTCTTTGTTCCTTCTGATCACCATGACTGCTTCAAAAACATACTGGAGCACAGCTGGTAGAAGTACATGATGACTTTGATGTAGCACCCTAAGCAAAATTCAGTTGGGGGAAAATCCACACCATCTGAAAAAGCTCTGTTGTGTTTCGGTGCGTGCGTGCAAGCAAGAGAGAGAGTAATGCATATTTAACACAAATAGATATTTGTTTTAGTTTTTAATTACTTGGTGTCTGTCAAAATATATTTCCATTAGTGAGCAGCACATTCCCCCGGCCTGCATATATTAGATAATCTCCTGTCACTCTACACTAAAAAAAAATACCACTACTGGAGTTCTACCAAATCCCTAACCTATCACAGAATGCTTGTGTTTTATGGAGTATTTTCAACAGATCAAAAAGCAAGTGGCCTATTAATGAGCTCAAGGAAAGATGAAAGAGCAGAGTATGATTTCAGATGCTTAACGCTTAGCAGCTTTGGACCATACCTCCTCAGGGACTGCCACGCTTCCTTTGTATGATCTTGACAGATTTTACTGACGCACTCCTTCCTGCCTTGTTTATTTCCCCCTTGTGTTTTTCATGTTGCATATCTGTATCTCGCCGTTGTTAGCCATGTTGAGCACCATTCAATGGGCTGGCGAACAGGCAGGCAGCAGCAGCAGCAGCCACAACAGCCGCAGCCCCAGTTGGCCAGCCATGATGTTGATGCTGGGATCAGGCTGCCTTGTGGGCAGCAAATTGTGCAATCCACGACCTCTCATGGTGCACTGCTTAAGCCATGTGACTCAAACTAAATTTAAATTAAATTGGGATTTAAACTAAATGGGGTATTTTGTGTTGATCATGTGTGCTTTGTTGCATTTTAACGACTGTTGTCTACCATGAGCTGCTTTTACAGGGCAGGATAGAAAATGAGCTAACAAAATAAGTAAGAAATGGTGAGTTATTCCTATGAGTCGGTGGAGTCTGATGTACTCCAATCTCTCTTTTGAGGGAAAATGCCAGAGAACATTCTCCAAGCTTGTTTTCTCAGAAGCTGTGCCTTTCATGCAGTAGCAAAATCAATGTAAGGTTGTTGACAACCAGCACAGTTTATGGCATAACTGGCCTGCAAATAATCTCATCTCTTCTTTCCCCCTGTTTCTTTTATCATGACAACAGGATGGCATTTGATTTTCTTCCAGTTCTTAGTTCAAAACCAATTAACATTGAACATCTCATGCAAGGTCCTTCAGAAAAGAAGCACACAGCACAGTTGCTCACTGTTGAACAAAGGTGGAAAGTAGAAAGTATGGGGTCTAACAGAAAACAGGGATGGGAAATGATGGGAGCAGTAAATTTCATTTCAAATTCTCAGATATTCTTTCTTACTGTATAGTGAAGGAGAGCACCTCCTGTGCAAGAAACTAGAGCAAAGAAGTGTTTGTGAAAGGTGAAAAATTGATGTGATGATTTCTGGGATGGGGGAGTTATGTGTCAATTCATACATTTTGCCCTGAAAAAGTATTTGCAAGAAACAGATAGTTTTGCACAGTATGGAAAGCTGACATGGTCCCTCTTCATCTACTCCACTCCATTGTGTGAATAGGTTGAATAAGGATCATAGCGAGAAATAGCTTCTTCTAGTAGAACAAGAATGCCACACACACTAAACGTTTTATTATTAGCTCTAATACTGATGGATGGAACAATTCACTGTGAAGTTATTATCTCCTCTTGGAGAAAAAAATCAGCAGCAGTACTTAGACTGATTCAAGCCTTCAAAAAAAGCATGAATGACAATTTTGCTGGTACACACATTTCTATTTTATTTCTGTGGGCTGTTTTGTCTGCTATCAAGTCAGTATTGAGCAACGTCGGGCAAGTAGAAAAGGAATCACATGGTACAGCTACAGCTAGACATAAAAGGTTGACTTGTCTATTCTGCAAAAGGAGCTGTCATTAGATAAGCAATGGAAAATGACACAAGGAATTATAACCTAGCGTACACCAATTTTCTCAGAATGCTACTTTAGAAACCCATTAATGGCACTATATCTGCCTTGATTCTGAATTTTTAAAATGTCCATGTCCGGGGGTGGGGGAAGATAGCACAGGGAATCTGCAAAGCCAGAGAGAAATAGTTTTATGAAAGTGGCAGATGATCTCAACATAATCTATATCGATTTATTGTGTATAGCCAAAGGCCTTTACAATGAACACAATCTATATCCATTTTTATTATTTGAAATCTTAAAGCAAATGAGAAATAGGGAGTAGGAAATTCAGATCACTTTATTTTTATTTTAAAGCACAGAGGTCTTGGGTTAGGTTAATTGCTGATCAAGAAAATGGCTCTAGCTTCCAATAGGTTATTTGGTGATTTCTACATAAACATTCATTCTACAATTGCTATCCATGTTAGAAAAAATGAATCTAAGTATCTAGTCAAGGATCTAAGCCTTGATGTCTTTTTGTGTTATAGTAGCTGGATATAAGCAAGTCTTTCTTGGGAGAACAATTGAATGGGAAGTTCCATAGATGGTGATAACATTTTCTAATCAGGAAGTTATTGTTATAAAATTTGATGAGATAAGCTAAAATGAAGGTCCCTTTGCAGGGTAAGAATGATTAAAATCCATATCAAGTCAAACATGTACAAATTGCAAATTGAAGGTGTAACTTTTGCAAGAAAAGACAAAAGATCGACCAAAACTAAAGGTTTTAATCTTCAAGATAAAGTTTTTAATTTTATGGGATAGGAAAACCATCTCAAAATCAATTTAGGTCTTTGCTTTTTCACTGACAAATTTTACACAGAATGTCAACATGGGAAAAATGGGGGCTTGACAGTCACTTGTTTCTGCTGCCAATGCTGTTCCAAACTGGTAATGTCACTATAGGACAATTCCCTCAACTGGGTAACCTGCTGCCTGGTCTCTCCAGCTTTACTCAGTCAGACAAGATAACAGCCAAGCAGAGGCCTGGTTTCTTTTGTGTGAGCTCATGCTGAAAGAGAAAGGAATGGAAATGATTTCCTGTCAAAGAAACTTTTCGCAGGCTGGAAGCTCTTGTTCTTGCACCTACTAGGGTTGGAACAATTTATTCATTAACCAAGGACCATCCTTATAATGTGTCACACTGGTCAGTGCCTATAGGATCTCTACCAAAGAATATGTGACCTGTGGACTGTGTTTAGGGTTGAATCCCAACAATTCATAGGATCAGGCCCAATATAAACTGGTATAAAATAAGATACAGCTTCACAAACTTTTGTTGATAGAATCTGATCTTCTAGATCCTCACAATAACATGCACCAGATAAGATAGAATGAGTTTTCAGAATGAGGGCTTGCCTACACTTCCACTTGTCCCAAGCCTAGAAATCATGGGTCCAAGCGGTTTCCCCCTTGCCCCTCTCCTTCCCTAGGGAAAACCCCCCACTTTAGCTCTAAATCATCTGATACCCTTATAAAATGTGTTTTGGGGGGAGGATTATTGGTTGGTTTTTGTTCTTGTTTCTATTATGTATTTTGTGGGTTTTATCCTGTGTTTTTATGTTGTGAACCACCCTGAGATCTACAGATGACAGGTGGTATAAGAAAGAAAGAAAGAAAGAAAGAAAGAAAGAAAGAAAGAAAGAAAGAAAGGCACAAACATCAGTCCAGAGTAAACATGAATTGCCATTTGCAGCAACTGAGTGCTAAAGAGTGGTTTTCTCCAGGGGAAAGCACTGGAACAAGAGGAAGTGTGGATATGCCCTTAGATTTAACATACCATTAAAGTGCAGGACTCATTTATTGTTCTGATGATCCTAGTAAAATAGTTTCACAAAATGCCACTGTGTACATTGCGGCTTAAGGTAAAGGGACCCCTGACCATTAGGTCCAGTCGCGGATGACTCTGGGGTTGCGGTGCTTATCTCGCTTTATTGGCCAAGGGAGCCGGCGTACAGCTTCCGGGTCATGTGGCCAGCATGACTAAGCCACTTCTGATGAACCAGAGCAGCGCACAGAAACGCCGTTTACCTTCCCGCCAGAGCGGTACCTATTTATCTACTTGCACTTTGATGTGCTTTCGAACTGCTAGGTTGGCAGGAGCAGGGACCGAGCAACGGGAGCTCACCCCGTCGTGGGGATTTGAACCACCGACCTTCTGATCGGCAAGTCCTAGGCTCTGTGGTTTAACCCACAGCTCCACCCGCATCCCTCACATTGTGGCTTACTCCCAGGTAAATATGCAGAGCATATTTTTATTACCTTGAATCATATTTTTACTGTTTTGGGATTTGTTTTTTTAAAAAATGATGTTCTTACATCTAAGTACTACTTCAGTTGTTACTATAATTCCATTGTACAGCTCATTTTGGTGCTTCACTAAAGGTGGTATAAAAATGTTTAAAAATTGCATCCCCACTCCAAGTGAGTCTTTGTGGAGCAGCAGGGCCACTGCTGCATCTGCAGACCTGTTAGTCATGGCACCTATGGGAGAAGAAAACTGAACCCAACCTGGACCTGTCTCCTGCACCAGCTCCACGCCAGTGCAGCAGTCAGACCTGATGCCATCAAGAGACGACTGTGAGAACAGCTCAGGATCCAGCAGCTCCTGGGCTGGTTCAGGGCTACTGTCTCTGTGCCCTTGGAATGAACACTTCCAGGGCTTTCCATTGACTCCCATCAGCAAGGTACCTGCCAGTATGCCTTCCAGGTGGCCATATGTTTGGTGGGTGTAAGAGGAAGATTGGTCATTGCTCCATTGGCAGCAGCCAACAGGATGCCAGCTGAGCTGGGAGAGCTGGGTGGAGGGACACCTCCACTAATCCAGCACAGTGGCCCAGCGAAGTGGGGTTGGGTTGCTCTGTTGATATGAGCGGCATATGTAGTGCCAACAGTTGGTGTGGCATTGCACTATTTGCTTACAAATCTAGGTAGCAAACGTTGGTTTAACAGAGCAGTGAAAGGATCTGCTCAGTCTATTTCAGGTTCCACAGCTGCTGCAACAGGGATCCTTAGCTCTATTTTTACTTCCTTATATGACCTTCCTCAGTTGGGGTGATTATTGTAAAGTGTCTTGCACTATCATGCAGTCATTCAGATGTCAGATGCATTTATTTGACACACTCCATAGTTATCACTTCCTTATGGCTGCAGTCTTGAATTTAAGCTAAGCTCTGTGGAAGCTGTGCAAGGCAGAAGGAAAGAAGAAGAAGAAGGATGTTTTGCAAGCGTATGTTCTCTAGGTGGTAAAGCCAAGGTCAGGTCACTGATAATGTTGCACCTCCATCATTTAAGGACTTCATGAAGAGTTCAGTATTTATATATTTCCTTTCACTCTGTTAACCTTCAACCCTTTGGCACGTACTGCAGCGAATGCTTCCACTTATTCCCAGGTTTACAATGGAGCAGTAAACATTCTTCTAAATGACAGGATATGGAAAACCATTTTACACATTATTTGCAAAGGTCTCAATGTCTAGAGACTGCCAGTGATCAATCCACATGTTCCTGCTGCCTTCCACCCCTTGTTTCTACAGACTTCAAAATACCTGCATGGCAGCGTATGCTTCACAGCCTTTTTGATTCATGATGGAAGGAGTTGACACAATTTTAACAAGCTAATAGCATAGACAGTCTATTAATATTTAAATTTGACATGACAACAGAAGCACAACATGATCAAATTTAAGGATGTGTTTACTGACATCCTTATTTAAACAGTCCTAATAGGTGAAGCCTCAAAAATAGATGAATAACATACTAATGATCTTCCAGAAATGCCTTTTTTCTAGTCATTTGGTTAACCCCAGTAACACTGTAGCAATTTATTCTGGTGGACAAGCTTTGAGATACACAGGTAATGAGAGGTTTTGATGTACACAGGTTACATGTTAATGAACAATAGTCAAGCTGAAACACAAGACTTACTGCTCCAGATACAGCAGTGTTACTGTGCATTTCAATTTGACATGAATATAATCACAAAGGAAATCTCCAAATAAAAATTAAAGTTATTTTGGAGAAACAAGCTGTGAAGGGCTGCAGAAATTATCACTAGCAGATTCTAGCCTTCCAGACCTCCTCAAATAAAGTATAAACTGTCAGAAAATGCTGCATCCTCTGCATATTTATCTGTGTAAGCTGTTTGAATTCTATGTTAGGGTTGAGCTTTTTTTATACCAAACCCAAAGTTGAGCCAAAAAAAAAAAAGAGAGATTTACTTGCCTAAGATTCAGGATGAAGCACCACATTTTGGAAATTCCCCCAGATGTCAATTCTCCCTTTGAATGTCAGTAATATCCAGGAAAATCCAGATGTATGGCAGCCCTATTCTATCTGGTTTGAATTGTACTGTATTGGTGTAATGATTTGTAGACCTCTTTGCAAACCTATAAGAAAAGAACCTAATTGGATACTGCCATGCTTTTTGTAAGTATTCAGATCATACCTGACCAAAGGCAAGCTACGGTTTTACTTTGGACTGAACCCGCATAAGGTCTCAATGTCAGAAAAACCTCACACATGAGAACACATTCAGTTTTACTTTGTTAGCAACTCATTCTGTCTTTCTATCCACCGGACAGCAAAATATACAAAACTTTACATTTGCCTGGAATAAGTATTTGATGTCAAGGGAAGGTATTGTAATATGGTTCTGGGTAAAATTGAGGATGAGAACTTTGAAAACTCCCTCTATTGGCTAGAATCCCATTGTACAATCTTTTAAGGGAGGGTGGCCAACTTTTTCAGCTCAGAGATCCTCCCTGGTTGCTTCGGTTAAGAGGTAGATACCCTCATTCTTTCCCCTCTCTCCCTGCCATGGTTAGGAATTTTGTGACACCTAGAAGTCTAACCAGTTTATTATGGCACAAACGTCTAATGGCTGCTAGCCATAATGGCTGCATCCTACCTCCAGTATCAGAGGCAGTCTGCCTCTGGGAATCACAAGTGGAGAGAATGCTGATAGGTTGTGAAGCACTCTGAGATCTTCAGATGAAGGGTGGCATACAAATTTAACAAATACTACTAGTATAACTAGGCTTGCCATACATCAGGAAAATTCCTGACACGTCCTGGTTTTTGAGTGTAAAAATGGCACCGGGAGGGAATTTAGCCAAATTGGCAAAATGTCAGGGGAAAACCCAAATTTATGGCAACATGATGGGAAAAGCAGCAGAAACAGCTCGATAACTTTAAAATCACTATTTTGGGGATTGGTTTCCCCTCAAAAGTTCAACAACTTGGGTTTGTCCCCCCCCCCAAAAAAAAAAGCTTTAAAATTTTGGTGGGTTTCTAACAAAAAGCACAACAATTTTGCGGGTGTCAAAAAAAATTCTTTTTGAAATATGGCAACCCAAACTATAACAGGTCTAGTCTGGGTGCTTCCCACAAACATCTGGTCGGCCATTGTGATAAAAGAATCATGGACTAGATGGGCCATTGGCCTGATCCAGTAGGTTTGTCTTATGTTCTTATTAGAATTCACTTTAGCAGATACATGATGTCATGACTGGGGTTGGGGGTGGGGAGCTTTCTGAGATCCTTCAGATTCCTGGGCCACAGGAACCTTGTCTACTTTTCCTTGGCTCTAGTTACTTCTCACAAATAGAGGTGCCCTAGCCCAATGACAGAGGGACCCTGGTTAAAAGTATCCCAGGTAGCCTGTGATGGGAAAGACCTCTGTCTGAGACCCTGGAAAGTGGCTGCTAGTCGAAGTAGATAATATTGAGCTAGATGGCCAAATTGTCTACTGAGTATAAGGCAGCTTTGTATGTTCTTAAATCTTCCAACTTCCAGGGCAGTGGCAAGGAAAGGGAGTAACAATATTCAAAAGTACAGCTGATCAAAACCATGTTTCAAGCTTGGCACATCACCTTCCTTAACAAAGAATAGAAAGAAAGAAATCCTTTAAAACCAGTATTGCCCATTTTATGCAATGGTCAAAATGTGAATCACGAAAACATCCCCCCCGCCCAACTGTTCTGAACAGCTTTCAAGACTTCTGCCTACAAATAACAGACATTAGACACATTTTCCTAAACCAAGTTGCACATTTATTTTGAAGGCAACCCAATTATCTCTGTACTGAATGGCTCAGCTGGCTAAATTGAAGTTTATATCAGATGGCAAGAAAATCAAGAGACATGAATGTCGGAAGAAAAAGAATGCCACCCACAAATAATTTTCATTTTTAAAACATAATAACAAACAGCCTCTGAATCAAAATCAAGCCACATTAATCACGCTTTTTAAGCTATTGTAAAGGAAACAGAGGAGAATGTGCTATTAGACAGGATTGTCAGCTTTCTCCGAGAGCAATGCAAGATAATTACCTGCTAAAGGAAATATTAGAAGTAATTTCTACTCAACAAAATGACTCTGCTCCTCCTCCACAAGGCTTGCCAAATAGGAATTGCCAGCACAGTCTTAAAGAAGACTCAAAAAACTATCACTGTGGTGTTGTTATATTCAAATATAACAACATAAAGGATCTGCAGACAACCAAATAATCATAACTATCTGAATCAAAATATAGTCTGGGCTTGGAAGTTCCCTAAGCTTAGAAGGATTGGGTCCCTCTCTACTCCTATGACCCTTCACCAAAGGATAGGAAAGAATTCTTCCTTTTCGCTGTGAGAACCTTGCTGTGTGAACCTGACAAGCACACTGTGGCTCCAACCTGCCAAACCTAATGCCTCAGAGATTTTCCCCATCAGATCTCAACTGGTCTTTCCTGCCTGAATGGAAAGTCAATTAAACTAATCAAAAGCACCACTCCAAAAACAGGACTCCTAGAAGTATGAAGTAGGTGGGCAAGAGGAGTCCCAAGTCCAATCAGGGGCTGCTTCCAAAATTCCTACTCAGCCCCCAAACAGGCAGCTAGCAAAGCCCGTACTGAAGAGAGAGGGAAGGAAGACTCTGCAAAGAGAAGAGGTGGAGGCAGCTCATAAAATTGGGCTTCTTCCCTATCCTGATTGGCCTGACAGCCCACCTGACCCTTCCCCCAACCCCTCCGCTGGTCAAAACTACTTTGAGTTATCTTCCCCGAGGAGCTGGTGTGTGGCAAATTCTTTTTCACTTGAGGGTGGGAGTGGCATTATATTGCCAAACATCATACTGCAGATTTTGGGTGGAGTTTTTCATGTTCCCCACTATATGTAATTTCACATATACGTGTGGTACCCAATAAATTAACCCCCACGTAAGTGGCAAGATGCCTGAATTGGGACTACTGTGTACTAGAGACCTGCAGCAGCATTTTGGCTGGGAAATTCCATGGTACATGATCCTCCTCTCCAGCTACATGACTGTGGGAGGATCTCTGTTTCTTTTCCTGTCCACATCCCTAATACATGCTCTCTCTTTTTCCTCCCACCCTCTGTCCTTTTGGTCTCTGCCTCCCTTCATCTTCCCCCCAAGATGACATTTGTGATGTTCATCATGCAACGGCACTATTACAAGATTAATACAACAAGAAGGCCTTTTCTTCTTCTTTTTACAGTCTGTTCAGTGCATTCATGACACTTGGCAGAAGCAGGAGATACACCATTCAGTTCAATGCTAGGAAATGGGGCTGCACACATGCACCCTTCCATTGATATGAATGACGCAGACCCTGCTTGTATAGAGTTACATGTGTGCACTGGAGTACCAAAGGAGTAAGGTAAAGGTAAAGGGACCCCTGACCATTAGATCCAGTCGTGACCGACTCTGGGGTTACGGAGCTCATCTTGCTTTATTGGCCGAGGGAGCCGGCATACAGCTTCCAGGTCATGTGGCCAGCATGACTAAGCCACTTCTGGTGAACCAGAGCAGCACATGGAAACACCATTTACCTTCCCGCTGGAGCGGTACCTATTGATCTACTTGCACTTTGAGGTGCTTTCGAACTGCTAGGTTGGCAGCAGCAGGGACTGAGCAACGGGAGCTCACCCCATCACAGGGATTCGAACCGCCAACCTTCTGATCGGGAAGTCCTAGACTCTGTGGTTTAACCCACAGAGCCACCTGAGTCCCTTACCAAAGGAGCAGGATAAAGCAAATAGATGATAGATTAGATAGATAGATAGATAGATAGATAGATAGATGATAGATAGATAGATAGATGATAGATAGATGATAGATATAGATAGATAGATGATAGATAGATAGATAGATAGATAGATAGATGATAGATAGATAGATAGATAGATAGATAGATAGATAGATAGATAGATAGATATAGATGATAGATAGATGATAGATAGATAGATAGATAGATAGATAGATAGATAGATGATAGATAGATAGATAGATTAGATAGATAGATGATAGATAGATAGATAGATAGATAGATAGATAGATAGATGATAGATGATAGATAGATAGATATAGATGATAGATGATAGATGATAGATAGATAGATGATAGATATAGATAGATATGTACCTGAGTCTGTAATCCAATACCCACTTACCCAGGGGAAGCAGTCCCACTGAACTCAATGAGGCATTCTTTTGAGCCTACATATAGGATTGCAGCCCAAATGTATATATTTTTTTTAAGCAGGTACTTTAGAGTGCATTTACCCAACAACTTGTAGCAACCTGACAGCAAAACATATGAACAGCATTTCAATCCTGAGCTCCCTAAGCAACGTTATTACTGTAGGTGCAGTTAATTTGGTATTTATCTGTATGTTGTGGGAAACGATGTCACACTTGGGAGTCTTCACTGCCACCTCAGGCCTAAATATTAAGCCAGACCTGCTTTATAGGCACCATTCACGTCATTTGTTAGAAGTTAGCAGTAAATATTTTAAAAACTAAATCCAGATTTGTGCCTGTGTGCTCTGAGAGTCTCCCTTCACTAAAGGCGGCTGTGTTGGTCCATAACAGAAAAACAACAACTCAAAAACCCACAGCAGAATACCAGAAACACATTTTAAAATTGAAACATATAATAAAAGTAATTCTTTACGTCATTTGGTTAGGAAGTCATGTCAGCAGTCATGGCAATTGTTTAAATTTGAGCTTTCTCCCTCAGGTTCCAAAATTGGCCTAGAACATTACACTCACCGCTTTTCCGAGTGATTAATATGGACAGATATTGTAATACTAGATTAGCATGCTCACTTCGATGTCTATATATGGCTGAAAGATAGAATTAAAATAGTTTTAGATAGCCTTGTTCATGCATTATGCCTGACTGGAAAGTATTAACATAAGTAGGAGGCATTGGCCCATGTGCATTGTCCCCACACCCAATGATCTCCCCACACTCAACCACCAACCTTTGCAGGTTGAACGTGGAAGACCTGAAGGGGGCTTCTACCCATGTTTGCTTGAATGTAAGTAGAAACTACTAGTGTTCAAATGAACTCAGGAGACCCCTTCATAGGAAGGTTGGGTACTGAGTTGGTGGGGACCATTGGTTATGGGGGCAGTATGCATGGGCCCTGCCCCCTACTCCTGTTCTTCAGACCATCTCCACTTAACTTGGGGAGGTCAGAAACAGGAAAGGCATGGCCAATGCATGTGGACACACTGGGCTTGGGTTTTCATGCTTCCTACACATGCTAATATTTGTTGTTCAAGCATAATGCCTGATCAATGCAACTTAGTTTCAGAGAACAGAACATATGTGCAGAAGATGGTTCGTTAAATTCATATACAGTGGTGCCTCGCAAGACGAAATTAATCCGTTCCGCGATTTTCTTCGTCTAGCGGTTTTTTCGTCTTGCGAAGCAAGCCCATTGACAGCTTAGCGGATTAGCGCTGTTAGCGGTCTAGCGGCTTTTAGCGATCAGCTGAGAAGCGGCTTATCAGCGGAACAGCTGATAAGCGGCTTAGCGCTTAGCGAAAGGGCGGAAAAAAGCGGGGGGGGAAGCGGGAACTCGCAAGATTTTTTCGTCTTGCGAAGCAACCCCATAGAGAAATTTGTTTAGCGAAGCACCTCCAAAAACGGAAAACCCTTTCGTCTAGCGGGTTTTTCGTCTTGCGAGGCATTCGTCTTGCGGGGCACCACTGTATGCACCCAGGTTTTGCGGGGCAAGTTGTCAACTCTTTAAGTAGGCCACTGCTGATACCAAAATAGATAGGCTCTTCAGCTGAAACTGCGGGATTTATTTGTGATTCAAGCACTTTGTCCTCTTTCCAATGTACTAGTCTCTTTAACAACTTGTCATGACTCAATATTGACTTTACACCAGTGAAGTCTTCTTGACAACTAACATAAAACATTTGGCATTTTAAGACATACCATCACTATAATTACGGTGGTGGGGAGGGGAATAATCTTTTCAAATTTAAGTGGAATGTCTTGAATGTCAGAACCTAGAATAGATAGGCTTATTTTGCACTATTTTAACTGTATTCAAATTATGATAATGCGTTAGCAAAATATATGTCTTAGTCTGTCTTTTCTAACCAATTTTCCCCCTGTTAGAACATAATCATAATCACCTTTCTCAAACAAAACACAATCTATCCATTCATTGTCAGTGCTACATATTTTATTTCCCAGGAATAGTGGGGAAAAATGTGTACAGTATATGGAAGTGTATACACTATACATGGGTGTATTAACTTGCTTTTGCTGAGGCAAATGCCATGAAGTTGACTCTCTCAGGGTCTTGACAGCCATGGCGCTGGGAAATGCAGATCAGTTCCTTACAATAGAAACATTAGATTCTCAAGTCATTATTTTCTAGAGTATGTTACTTACAATTTGAATGTCAGGTGGAGGTAAAGCACAAAACTTAGAGATACAAGTTGTGATTATAAGGTTTAAAGGATGGGGAGTTACATGGGCTTCAGTGGTATTGACTTAAATTCACCTCCAATAAATCTTTTCCTTTATTAAATATTTCACAGCAATAAAAGGGGGGATTAAAGGTAAATTTGGAATTGTATTCCAGGATATTGTTTGCAATCAGATCACTGAGCCTGTAGTATATGGAAATATCATCATCTGTGTTTATTTTTAATAACTTGATGTCTTGAGTTACAATAAGCACAGGAGTACTAGATGTCCCTCTCCAAGACAAATTGCAAATAGTTTTCTTGATGCAGAGTCTATCAGAAGCCTTACATTCCATGCATTCATATAGGGATGTTTTAGGTACTAAATTGCATATTTCTCCATCTGATCCCTTTTCCCTGTCTGCTTTGTCAATCATGTTAATGTTTAGTTCATTCAGTGATGTTAAGTAGGAGCAGGCTGCATATGCATTTTGTTTTTCAACTGCTAATGTCTTGCAGGATTCACTTGTTGTTTTATATCAGATGAAATCAGGAATTTGGGACCTTTCGAGAAAGACATTCTGTTTTGCAACAAAAGTACATAAATATTTGAAGGAGTTTCAGACACATTGCCTGAAAGTTCCAGTCTTTCAACTGCAGTATTATTATTATTTTCAGTGAAAAAAAATGTGATTTTTCTGCTACAGTGCTATCACATCCATTATAATTGAGACAACTGTATGAAATGTGTCTGAATTTGTCACATGCACTTACTGTACTGTGTCCATGACATCATTAGGGATGAGCATTAGAACAGATTGCCTGCTCCATTTTGTCAACTTTTTAAAAAATGTCTCTATTTTTACATTACCTTAAAAAAAACTTTTTGTAGCACCTCAGGGCAAGCCTGCTATATCATTCCAGCACAGCAGTGCTTCACGAACCACGGTTCTAACTCCCCATCCTCAGGGTAAGAAGCCATGGATACAGAGGGCACCTTTGTTTTCTCAGTTTTTCTTTATTAGATATATATTCTGCCCTTCAACCTGGAGGATTCCAAGGTGTTTCATGACAAAATGTATACATCAATATGCAAAACCATAAAACTGCAATATAAACCAGGTGTCAGAAAACAATATCAAGAATATCAAGAATCAGAAATTCCCAATAGTCTAGCAGCCACTCCACAAACTCTCAACCAAGACATGAAATTCCTTGAGCTGATCCCTTAAAGGGCCAACTGGATGTCTGTGGGGAAGGAATTCCATATCCAGAGTGACAAAACAGGGGGACCCTGCTCCATGTGGCTTTGCCATGAATGTCAGCTGTCAATGGAACTATGAGCAGGACTCCTCTCACAGATCTTAAGGCACAGGCTGCCTAGTAATAAGAGAAGTGGTGCTTCAGAAACTTGGTCCTAGTCTGCATAGACCAATGCCAACAGTATAAATTGGACATGACAGTGAACAGGCAGCTGATGCAGATCCTTTAGGATAGGCATAACATGGTCCCACTTCATGCTGCTGGTCAATAACTTTCACCAGCTGCAGGTTCTGGACCATTTTTAAAAGCAGTCCCATGCAGAGTGTATTTCAATAGTTGAATCAAGAGGTTACCGGAGCATGCAGTAAGCTCCGGTCTAGGAAGGACCACAGCTGGACATAAGAGCCACTGGAGCCAGCTGGGCTTCAAGAGACAGTGATGACTCCAAGAACCCCGCCCCAAACAACTGTAAAACTGCTCCTTTAGATGGGTAGACCATCTACCCGGCTCCTGAACTTGGAAGGAGCATTTGCTCCCAGAACCAATCATCACTGTCCTCAACTCCTCCTGACTTTCAGCACCAGAGATGTCCATGATGTCAGCAACTCTCCTGCTGGAAGAGGTCACACTGCCTTCTGAGGTGCCCAACTCAAAGGCTGTAATAGAATTCTGACCTCCTCTGCAATGTTGGAATCGACAGTTCCTAAAACAGGCTGGGCCCCTTTAAGTGTAAATGCTCCACTTATCAAATCTCAAAGGCAGCTGGAGTCATATTTAAGGCTTATTTTTGGATTTAATTCTTGCTTGAACAACATTCAAGGCTGTCTTCTGCTTTTCAACCTAGAGTCCATTTGGAGTTGTCCAAGGTGCTGCTTTCAGATTGTCACTTCTAATTTTCTTGAGCCTGCTTAGCGGGAGTTCTCTGCTTTCTCCAGACTTGCTTTGCCTGCTGTACACTGATCCTGATATTATTTACTGAATCCTGATATGTGACATTAGGTCTCTGGAATCTGTACACACATCCTGGAGTTACAATCTTGTCCCCTGGCTGTTCAGTCCCAGAAAAAAAAGTGTGTATGTGTGTGTGTCTGTGGAGAGAGAGAGCAAAAGAGAGGAAGGGAGAGAGAATTAGAAGTCCTTCATAAGATGCATTCACAGACTGCTTACAGGAAAAATGGTTATGTTTGAGGCTTCGTAGGGTCAGAACATGAGAGACTAATAAAAATTGCTGTTGCCGATTGAAAGGTTCCTATCTGCTTCAGTGAGTTTTTGAATCAAGTCTCCGCTGCTTCATTTTAGCTTCTAGTGTAGTTCTGATGAGTGGTTTTCTCTAAGATGTTCGGCCTTCTACATCATTCTGCAGACTCTGGGCTCACCCACAACGGCATCTGCAGATCTAGAGATGCATTGAGGAAACAATTTGCAAATGGCTCAGTTCACAAAAGGCAGAAAGCAACCATGGGGAAAGTGTCTGAGTTACTTTCTGGTTCAAAGACAGCTGGGGAGGGAGTCCGCAGGTGGTGGAGGCGCTGGCCATCTCCATAACATATGATGATTCTACATATCAGTTTCTCACTGCAAGGACATGCACTGCTAAACTAAATTTGGATGCAGATTCCAAGCCTGAGAAACCTGCATGCATGTATCATGCAAAATTTCTGCAAATAGAAATGCCTTCTATGTAGGAATCAGCACCAATGTATTTGTACTGGAGCAAAACTTGTGGAATTCACCACAAAGATTGATGAAAATACAAGCTTAGACATACTGTTTGAGTGGTATTTGGGGTTTTTTTGTTAGTGTCTTCATCAGTTAGCAAACACCTGTTTCATAATGTGATCACAATGTCCATTTCAGTATTTTGTTTAAAAGGGCATGCAACTCTCTTAGTGGCATGCTAGCTTTTCGATGTGTTCATTCCAAAGAGTGGTTATTTTGAGCGGGGCAATCATTCCTTTCTGAATTACACCAAAGCAATTCTCTTGATGTTTAAGGAGCAGAACATGAACAGACAGACTACTTAAAACTTTAATTGCATTAATGACAACATTTGAAAGGCGCTATAGTGTGCACAAGATCAGAGGTGATAAGAGCAGCTCACGTTTCTGCTTCACTGGGTGTGTAATCTCTGTGAGCTGCTATGAATGTATCAACTTCACTGTCTGCTTGTATTTCATGGCATGAGAAATAAGAAAATAAAAGTCAAGTTGTAGAATGTTTCACCTTTGACACATCTTAATTAATAAACGATTAACCAACATATCATCCATCTTATTCATAAACTATTGGGCAACTTTAATTAATTTCCCCTGGAAACCAATTAACTGAAGCCACGTGGCATTTTTAAATTCACAGTTTGCTTAAGAATCATTTTCTTTCCCCCTAAGACTAGCCAAATGTCCTACACATCATATTATATGTTTGCATTCCATTTTCCTTTAGTTCTTTTGGAAGCATTTTACTATTGAGGTTGCATTTGTGCAAACAAGTCATACCCACAAGACTTGAGTTCCCTTCACGTATTCAGCAGGATGCAGTGCTAAAATGGAGCAGAGTTGGCTCCTTCCTTCTGCCATTCATAAGTATCCCTCCAGACTGGCAGGTTTTTTGCAGGTGTATTCTACAATATGTCAATGATGCATTAATAGCAGATTTATATTGGATTTATATATTGCTATCTGGAGGGTCACAAAAGCAGGAGAAAAAACAAAACCCTAGAACATTTGTGGTAGAAAATGTTATGGGATTTTAGCTGGAAGCTGCAGGGGATGACCTCTGGAAATGAAGCAGTACATCTGCCCCAAAACATTTGTACGTGCAAACAGTATTGAAAGCATGATTGTATATAACCACCGTCCGACGGCACCCAAGCTTCTCTGGGTCCTGTGCTGCAATGTGGGGAGGGATTCAACCACAACTTTGTGTACCCTCCACTTGCCCACCCTTCCCATTTAAGAACTCATTGCCACTTGGTGAAAAGTCCTTTATCTTTCTACAAACAACCTTTCACTAAACAGCCTAAAAACTTCATTGTGTCTCCACAGGTACAACTCAAAGCAGTGTGGAATTTGGCTTGGGCGTGGGTGGCACATGATCGAAGACCACAAAGTTTTAATGAAACAACAATAAAAGTTTACTAAAATGACAGAAAAGGCTTTTACATGAAAAAAATGCAGGAAACCAGCATAACCCATCAATGGAGCAAAACAAATAGTCAAATAATCATTGAGTTAACCATAATTTACTCCCCCACAGCCCACTTTTAAGTCAAAAGTGCATACATACATCCATTTAGCTGTACAATACACCCTCCAGCAATGTTCCCTTTCTATCCTGAGATCATGCCTTGATCTGCTCATCCTTGGATGAATGCCATTCATCTCCAGTGACTTGTGAATTTGTAATTTATCAATTAGCTCTAAAACACTCCCCCCCCCATCTTTAGTTAATATGCAGATGAGAAGTGTTGCTTCAGAATTACTACTACTAAATCATAGGGTAACAAACTTCAGGATGTAAAAGTAAGTCAACCAAAGGAACAACATGAACAGAGAGGAAGTTAACCTTGTCTTTCTTGTGTTGTTACATGACATATTTGCAAAACACACATTCTAGAGGCAAAAAGGATATCTGAATGCAATTTACTAAGAAAGTTTGAGAGACAAAACCAGCATCTCTCTTTGAGCAAAACTTTAATGAAAGCTGTAGGAAATGCATTGTAAATAGACAAGGTATATTTTCAAGGCAAGCAACTGCAGCAAATAATAAGTGAAATCCTGTTGAAATGAGCATCATCCTTCTCCATGAAAAGATATGGCAGTCGATGAAAAGCTGCTGAACTGTTGGAAGTAGGCCTCTGGCAACTTGTTAGATGAAGTTTTACCTTTGTATGTACTTGTTATTTAGTATTCAATATTTATTTCATTTATGACCTGCTTCCCACAAGGCATCCTGCAGCAATTTACAATATAGCAGATTTGAGCTGAAGGCATTTAGCTCTTGCGCAGACACAGGATTGGTGCCTTATTGTGATTCTCTGAACAAACACTCTGGCTAGCAAAGAAACTCAGCTTCATCTCAAGCTAAAATCAATTTGCCTTGGTAAATTCTCCTCAGAATAACCTACGGCAGATTTTGAGGTCAAATATCCCTCAAATATTTGATATCCAGTATTCAGCTTGTGTTTCACCTCCAACCGTATTTTTATATTTAACACCTTTTATATTTAACACATTTTTGTATTTATATTTGATAGCAGTCAACATTTTATACTGATGAGCTTCTAATATTTGAAAACCAGCAGCAATGGAGCATTCCATTTTCAATGTGCCTGGTTTCCTCTGTTGTTGAACCAACTCAAATAATGTTTAGTTTAGACTTCATTGAAATTTATCCTAGGGAACAGGCGTAAAAGATCTGTTGGGATACTTAAGTACAGTGGTACCTTGGTTTGCATACTTCTTGGTTTGCATATGTTTTGGAAATACAAACACGGTTTGCAACCTTTTTTTGGATTACAATCCTTTTTTCTTTTTCTTTTTTGGATTATGAACAAAAAAAATTTGGAGGCCCCATTGGCAAAGCGCGCCTTGGGTTACAACCTGTTTTGGTTTACAAATGGACCTCCGGAACGGTTTATGGGTGTAAACCAAGGTACCACTGTATCTTCATTAGAATCATGATGTAATGCCTTCTCTACAGATGTAGAATGCTTTTCCTAGAGAGGTCAGCTATGTAACATCTTTAAACCTAACTGTATGTTAAATCCATGGTCCCACTTCCATATCTTTCATTATCCCAATAGTGGAGGTTTGTATATTGTTGTACGAAGGTAACACCCATTCCTTTGTGCACTTTTGCCTCTGGTCCCCACACACTAATGACATGCAGCCCTCAAAAGGAGTGTGGCCCTTGGGCTTATATGATTGCAGTCATAGCCAAACAAATGTCAATAATTATTTCTACAGGATTCTGTGATACCCTTTTTGAAGGACCCTTAACTTCTGACATGAGTTTCTCCAAGCAATAAGGCATTCTGCAGTTCTTTCTTTGTGTTCTTTTAATGGATAGGCTCATGATCAAGAATATTTCTCACAGTTTGGCCTATGGCATGCCCATGCTCGTCAACTCTACTCTCTCTCTCTCTCTCTCTCATTCCATGGTACTCTGAAGTACCTTCTTAGATTTTCTGCTGATTACAGGCATCACAACTCAGGATAAAAAAAGGCTACAGACCTCTGTGTGTGTGTGACAGGGTGAGTTGCAGATGAAACCATTTATATCTCAGTAAAATACAAGCCTCTTTTCACTCCTTTGACAGATTTTAGAATTCCGGGTTTTTTGCTTATTTTTAACTATGACCAGGGCACATGATGTTCCTAGACACTCATCCAGCACATTTCACTTTTGCTCCTGTCTCATGCCAATCCTGTCCCAAAAGATTCGAAATATTTCTATAAGCATCTTTCAGTAAAGAACAGAAGCATTTCCACCTGTAGTTTTTCGAATTCATGATTATATATTAGTGTTTTCAAAGATGGCCTAGTAATTTCATATCAAGAATCAAGCACACAAACACACACAAACACAAACATAAACACAAACACAAAATCCTCCTCGGTACTTTGGCAGTTATATATGCTTTGAAAACTAAGAAGGAGGGGGCAAATGTAGAGCTTTAAGAGTGTTACTCATCATGAAGAAAACCCCAAAGAATCCATCCTTTCAGGCTCCAGGAGAGAAACTGACCTCTGAAGCTGGAGCTTTTATGATGGAGCAATTATATGTTGATATTTTTGGAACTGGCTGTGTTTTAGAGAAATGCCAAGCAACGGTCTCATGTGGCAAAGGCGCAGAGGTGGTACATTGCTCTTTTTAATAATTCCAGTGATATTTTTTTTTATGAAGACACTTTGGTTGCATGCTTGCTTTCTATCATCGCATTGCACAGTATTTCCAAATAAAATGTAACCAGGTGTTATTTAATATTTCATTGTTATTACACTTATAATCAAAACTTTCCTCCAAGGATATTAAAGTGGTTTCCACCTTGTCCTCATGACAACCCTGTGAGGTAGGTTAGACTGAGGGACAGGGGCTGGCCCAAGGTCACCCAGTAAGCTTCAACACCAAGTAGGAATTGGTATTCTGTTGTCCAGCTGCTGTTCCACAGTAAGGACTGCATGTGTTAGTGCAGAACAAAAATATGGTGTGATTTTGATGTACATGTCTGCCCTAGTGAAAACTGCCCCCGAGGTATGGAAGGGGAGAGAGAGATAAATGGGGTGGGGGCTGTTCATAAGGTGGCTTTTTCCCAAACCCTAATCAGAGTGAGGGCAATGCTTCCTGCTTTCAAATTAAGTGGCTCTCTGACATTGGCCACATGGAGCCCAAATGGAGCCAAGTCAGAGTGAGGGCAGGAAGCATTTCAGAGTGAGGGCAAGAAACATTGCTCTTATTTTCTGTGAGAACATTCACCGTCCATGGGTCTTCTCTTTCCAGGAAAACACCTGGTAAGCTGTTCACTTGGAGAGGTTTAGAGTCCTTCTCATCCTTAGAGCCCTTCTAAGCTTCTTCATTCATCCTTCTGCTATCAGGTGTGTAAGCAGCTTCTCCCTTCCTTCAGTTAAGCTTTGCCTTCTTGACTCACCACTGGTGGCTAACCCCAGAAGTGTTGCCTATTCCTTCTTCCCATGCTATGTACCAAGTTGTTGTGGATACCCTAGCTCTTTACATTTCCCCCCCCCCCAAGCAATTCACTTTCTATCCTTGCTCCCTCCTTAGAACATGCTCTAAATGTGGCATCCACCAGGCCTTTATTCTATAGTGATGTGTGGATGCTTTTAGGCTTGTGATGGACAGGGTAATTCTTCAGGTATAGTCTCTTAAGACAGAGATGGTCAACATGGTGCCCATAGGCACAATAGGACCCTTGAGGTATTCCCCTGATGCTCACAAAGCCTCCAAACTCCCCTGACCACTCACTGTCCCTTTAGCCAAGAGGTGGTAAGGATGATTACCTTTTTCTACCTTGGGAAGTACAGAGCTGAAGCTTGGAAAGTTGGAAGTGTGATGCTCTGTCCTCTTTTGGTTCTATATGCTTTGCAAGAATCAGATTAATTCTCCCAGATCCAACTTTTCCCAGATCTCTTGAGAAAGTGTACTGAGTATGCATGAGCCTTCTCTCTTTCTATCTCTTGGGAGGAGGCATCTCGTTGGAGAGGGGAAGAGAAGTGGTGTTTATGGCACTCACTTAAAAAATCCAAATCTGCCCATGGACCTAAAAAGGTTGGCAAGCCCTGGGTTAAGCTGATACTTCATGGCTTGCCTGCCTGATATTTATCTATCTATTTATTGCATTTTTATCCTAGCTTTATCTCCATGGAGCTCAAAGATGCACATCATTCTCCTCCTCATTTAAGCCCCACAGAAACCCTGTGAAGTAGGTTGGGTTGAGAGGCATCGATTCACCCAAGGTCACCCACTGAACTTCATGGCTGAGTGGGAATTTGAACCCTAGCCTCCCAGGTCCTACTCTGACACTCTGAACACTACACCAAACTTTCTGGGGTGGTGATGTTAGCACAAGGGATTAGCTGAAATGATGTATCTCAACAGGCCCTTTCAAAATGACTCAGAAGCGTTGCAGTAAACTGACGAATTTGCAGGTGTGTTAAGCTTCATAAATATGTTATCCAGGTACAGAAAAGATGACATGAGAGGGAAAGATGAAATTAGTGAGCCATATGTTCAACTGCCTCGCGGAGGAAAATTGCAGAACTCACAGTAAGAGCTTGGCGATTTCAGCCTTGGGATGTGGGAACTTCCAAGTAAAGTATGAATAATCATTCTTCCACATGGGGAGATGGTGGAGAGAAGGCAGGAGGGAGATTTTTCTTTTTGCAGCAAAGAAGTTGTTGCACAGGCCTCCACAGAAGAAGAAAACATAGCAGTAAAACTGTAAATGTAACATGCTTAGATTGCTAATTTAAAAAGTAACCTTCGCAAAACTAGATCACAGGAGGGATTAATTCTGAGGACTGAAAAGAAATAGATTTTGGTCCGGCAGGATTTGCAAGAGTCATAGAAAAGGGAGAGAATAAAGAGCTTACCGGTCTAGGGAATAAGGTTGGGATGGTGGCATTGTAGAGGCTGCAGAAAAGGAAAGAAAGGGGGAAGCTGAGTCTTAGGCTCCTCATATTGCAGAGAAAAGATGGTAAGTACAACAAAAAAAGAAGGAAGGGAGGAAAGTTTTTTTGTGTTTTTTTAAAACCAGTTTCAATGACATGAAGTAAAATTTTGGCTGAAAAAGAAATAAGCACAATTCTGTTCCTTTCCCTGAAAAAATATTCATACTCTGGTGGGAAGGGGGGAACACAGTAGAGAAAAAGTGGGGGGGGTGTCATTAAAAAAGGAGTATTTGAGAGGTGTCTAGAAAACAAGTTTACTGAAAACAGTTGCATTTTCTGTTGACACATAAGGGCATTGTCCCTATAGCCTCCCTTTAAATTTGATTTCTTTCTAACTGGATATGCAAGATCAAACACAAAAGCGAACTTGTCCTTTTATGGCATGACTCCCAAGTTTATCTATGTGATAAATTTGCACCCTATCTTTCAAAATAAAAACCAAGAGTATTTCGGAAAAATATCTATAAGAGATAACAGTAAAAAACCAGGTAGAGAACCAAAGTTAATCTGGACCATTGATGAAGGACTTTGTTGACGTTTTATGGAAGACCAATATGTAATGTCTACTGGAGGGGTGGCTAACCTGTTGCCCGCTAAATGTTGCTGGACTGCAATTCCCATCATCCCTGACCATTGGACATGCTGGCTAAGGCTTATGGGAGTTGGAATCCACCTGGAGGAGCTCTAATTTACAGTACATTTGGAAGGAAGGAAGCATCTGGCACATGATGAACGCCCTGGTCTGCACTAAACATTTAAAGCAAGTTGTAACAATATATATAGACAAAGTCATCATGTATGGAGTTACACCATGTATGGGGTGTTAGGGAAGGGTGTTACCTTTGGTGGTGGGTGCATCATGCTCCTTTTGGGGCAGTTTGTCTACCTTTGGTCCCCACCCTACATTCGGTTCTCACCTGTGGCTCTTAGAAGCTGTGAGCATGTGACAGTGGCCATCCCTCACAAAATGGTTTCAACTGGCAGGCTAACCAGGTGAGGGTAGCTGATGGGTCTCAAACCCTTGATGAGTTAGGGGCTTGCCCTGCATGTGAAGACAGGTTCTAATGGATGAGCGGGTGAGTTATTAGGACACCACTCTTCACTTCAGAGAGGCCAAGGTGGAAGAAGGAGTGGACGGTAGGCATATCATTGCACCAGCCTGTAGCCAATACAGTGGTTGGGTCTGGGTTCTGGAAGTGAACTTAGTGGCTTGAAAAGTAATGCACTTCCAGCTCAATCCTCTTCCCTATTCAGCTGGAAATACCATTGGAGTGACCTCCACATAAGTGTGTATAGGATTTTAGCTTTTATTTACTTTGGTTAAGGCTTTAAACATATCCAAGTCCCCTGTCACAATTCTCTGAATAGAGCATCAGAACTGTGTGTTGTTGACTCAGAAAAGGCCCATCTGATCATTTTTCATGACCTTATTGGCTTGAAGGTTTGTGAATACTTGAAAGTAAGGAAGTTCTATCCCTGGTGATAGTAGTGGCTGATTTATATTAGGCAAGTGATGAAAAGGTATATGTGCAACGCCCAAAGCAATGAATACCCTTTAGGTCAGTAAAATTGTGATTATTCCATAGTAGAAACCTTAAGTGTGACAGCAAGGCATAGAACTTTCATATAGAAGCTTGTACACTGGTCAAAAAAATACACTGATCTAAATGGTGATCTAAACCCTTAAAACCTCAGTAAATGCACCATTCTTAAAATGAAGTGGGAGGGAAAGAATCGAAGGTGTGCAGAATAAAGAAAATAGGAGCCCAGCTGAATCACGTCAAGTCAAAAGCCCATTTAGGCCAGCACTGTGTTTTCACGGCAGCCAGCCAGATGCCTATGGGAAGTCCACAAGCAGAATATGAGTGCAACAGCACTCTGCCCACTTGTGACTCTCAGCAACTGGGATTCAGAGGTATACAAATTTCCAACAGTGGAAGCATAACATAGCCATTATATCCATTGATAGCCTTACCCTTCCCTTGTTCTCTATCCTCATGGAGGATATTAGTGAGCATTAGAGAGGCTGTGTTGCATTATAACCAAACACATGGTTGCAGAATAAGTTTAGGAAGGTCATCTGCTGTAAAATGGATAACCAGAGGATTATGTTTCTATTAATATTAAAGGTTTTAAAAGGATTAAACAGTGCAGCAGTGTGGAACTAAAACATGCCACGTTAATTTATTCGGGTCTCTAGGCAGCAGGAAAACCAGAAAACTCCAAAACCAATGAAAGGAAAACAGCTAGGAAAGCTGAAAAAGCGTGGAAATACAATGATAGCAAGACACATCTCTCTCTCCCTGCCCCCCTTTGCTTAACTTTTCAAATAATTTAGTCTTGTGAGACCAACATAAACAATTCAGGCTCTGACACTATACAAGGATGATTGAAGGAATTTAAATCAAAACGTATTGGAAAGTCACACAGCTCAAATTTCTCAGAGAGAAATTCCTACAGGGGTACAACCATCTATACCGTTGCGTAGTTTGTGTGTCTGAGTGTGTGTATGTGTATGCGCAAGAAAACTGCAGGAAATAACCCCCCAAGGACAATCAATAAACATGTTATAATCCACAGCAAAGATACTTGAAGTAGGCTGGCTTCAAGTAAAAACCTATTATACTCCTGGGAAGAAAAGAGGAGCAATAAACTGAGGTGTGCAACTATTAAGGCACATCTGTCAGTTTTCTCATTATGGCAAAAGCAGTATAGGCTAATAGAATGTAACAGCTAACTTTTTTTTAACTTCCCATCTTCCTTTTAATTGCCTGTCCTTTAATATGGCTTTTTGGAATGGCTCTTCTTTGCCATCTCTTTTCAAAGCAGTCCTTTCTAGCGCTATCTAAATGCATGCACAAGCCGAGGCAAGGCAAACAGGATACATCTAAAGCACATTTAGTGCACATTTAAAGAACTTGGCTTGTCCCCAACTAATTCTGGGAACTGTAGTTCGTTAAGGGTGCTAGTAATTACAGCTCTGTGGCTGGAAAGATACCATTTCCAAGATTCTTTGAGGAAAGTCATGGGATATGGTGTGGACTTACAGCACACACTGGATTAATGGCTCATCAGTATATACCGTGTGGTACAAACTATGCTGTATGAAAGCTAAACTAGGTGAGCAACTGAGATCCATGATCAGATCTCCAGCCTCTTTAAGTTTTTAAATTATTGCACCTGCTATAAAAAAGGGAGGGATATAGATCAGCACTGTGGCACATAGGGAGGGGGTTAAGCCTTTCTCCCTGCACCATTTTCCTGAGGACAATCCTGCCAGCTGCTATTTGCTTGATTGGGGAAGGCTTACATGTACAACCTGTGGACATGCATGGTTGCCCTAATGGGGGCACCAACTTTCATTGGGAGAATGGTAAATGGGAGAAAGGGTTCCACTTCCCTAGTGCAGTAGTCCTGATCTAGATCACTTGAACTGGTTCAGCCTTCTCCTCCCACCCACCCCCACACCTGGTGAATGCTACTTGCAAAATTCAAAAAATATTTTAAAAGGTCTATTTTTCCTAGACATGTTAATATTGTCTGTTTTCCTAGACATGTTGACATTTTTAAAGTAAATGGGGAGCTATCATTTAGATGCTGCTGTAAATTAAATCGCTACATAAAATGCACCTGCATCACTGTCCGTATCATATTTTCTCATATTTGTGAGTTTCCAGTCCTGATGCAGTCCTCTCACCTCTCCATTTTAAATACTAATTGCTGGGGTGTCCCCAATGCATTTCCTCTCACTGCCCTCAGTGCTAAATACACTGCTCTAGCTTTTTGCAACAGTGAAAAAGAGGCCACTCAGCCTTCAAAATTCTTGTTCTCTTGAGGATATGTTAAAAGTGAAGGATCCAGTTGACTTTTGTATCCAGAAAAGGAGCTTGCAAGGAAAAGTTATGTATAATGTTTGTTGTTGTCGTTTAGTCGTTTAATCGTGTCCGACTCTTCATGACCCCATGGACCAGAGAACGCCAGCCATGTATAATGTTACAAATATGTAAAATGAACAACTGAAGGATGTCAAAACATAAATACAGAGCTACAAAAATTGTGTGTATAACTAGAGCAATCTGTTGTACCATAGCCACTATGCATCCAGAAACTGCTTTTCCTTTGTCTCCTTTCATATTTTTGGCTGTCTTTACTGTTTATGCTGTGATGCACAGCTTGGTGAATGCTGTGTTAAGCACCAAATGCTAAATTTATAATAACAATAATCAGCATGGTTATATCCTGGGGTAACTGCTTCTAAGATAACTCACTGTCCTGCCATAATTGAAATGGGAGATGATCTCTCCATGCACTTTCCCCTTCTTTCTTCACTGGGTCACACACTGCTAATTAACTACACTGTCTCCTTGCAGGAGCTGAAGATAAACATTCTTAAGCAGATTATTATATTGTTTGCTGGGGAAAAAACAACTGACTCTCCTACTGGCCCACTCTCAAGGTGTATTTGATAACGTCATATGAAGCACAAATAAAAGCACTTTAGCGATACTATTGGACCATGCTCTTATCTTACGGCTTGGGTTCCCTATTGGTTGCTGTGCCAAGGAGCAACAACAGAGTTATTTATTGAGAGTCTTCCACACTACAATAGGATGTAAATTGCTAGAAGGAATACAATAATTTCCAATTTATTTCCTGACTATTCCTATTGGTGGGCTTCAAACACTGATCATTTGGCAGCAGGAATCCTGTGTTGCCTTATCAGCTCCATTTGCCTTGGTAGGAGAAATCAGTTACTCAAAGGCTGCCCAGCATGTGATAGGAGTAGGTAACTGAGTGCATATTAAAATTCTTCACTAGACTGCCATGGTCCGGATCTCATGTAACCCTACAAATTGGCTTGCAGAGCATCTGAAATCACAGTGGCTCATAAGGCAACCTGGCTTTGGCAGGCTGGTTTCAAGAGCTGATCAAGAATGTTGCTTGATGTATATTTTGTTAGTTTCTGTTTGCCACTGAGCAGCTGCTTAGAGTCACAGGACTCTGTTTACATTCCAGAGTCGTTCCAGACTGTTGGAAGTCTCACAGGAGTCGGGAGACAGGATGTGACGTTAGTGGTTTCCTGTTTCCTTTGTTCCTTTGTTCAGTTGCTCTCTGCTTTCGAAGAGAAAGGATGTATTTTTCTTTGCTCTCTGTGTAGTAAGAAATAAAGAATAACGATGTAGCCCAAACCTCTCGTCTCTTCCCTGTGCTGGATTCTCTGCTGGATCGGAACGTGCCTTGGAGCCTTTTCAAAGGCTCGAGGTCGTTAATTATTCGTTGGAAGGCGATTTCAAAGGCTCGGGAGGAAAATGAGCTTTATCAGCTTGGCCTAGGGGAGATCCCGACATTTTTCTACCTGTTTCATTTTTTAAAAGACACACACATGGAGATGCAACCAGCAGCTATGAGAATGGACTTGTAGATGTATTGTGATGTACACAGAAAATAGTCTATTTCTGGTCACAAAGTTTCATCGGGGAGGATTCTTCCAGCTGCATCTGGTTCACCAATTATGGCCTTTTCCAGACAGGGGGTAGCCTGACCACTGTAGTGGATATGTTGGTAACCGAGAGTAGATTGCTGCAATGTGCTCTATGTGGGGCTCCCACTGGGTCTGATGTGGAAACTCCAGCTGGAGCAGAATGCAGTGGCTGGACTGCTGGCGGGAGTTTGGGGGCAAGAACATGCAACATCATTGTTAAAACAGCTGCACTGGCTGCCCACTTTCTAAGAAGCCCAGTTCAAGGTTCATGTATTAAATTTACAAAGCCCTGAACCACTTAGGTTCAGGGTTACCTCAAGGATCACCTGAACCCCTATTTCCCAGCTCAGTCTGCATGAGAGTAGTTGGTTCTTCCCAGAGTTGGCTAGGCTTATTCGACAAAAACCAGAAGCTGAACCTTTAGTGTCATCAACCCAGTCCTGTGGAATACTCTGCCAACAGAGATTGAGTGGGCACCTTCTGTGCCAACTTTTAAATGCCTGCTGAGAATGTTTCTATACCGCCAGGACTATGTAGGCCATTAAGAAAACATCCCTCCACAATGGTTAATTGATGTCTGATTTTAATCTTTGTGGTGGCTTCTATCATATGACTTTATGTTTTATTGTTGTAAATCACTTTGATGTAATTTTTATGACCTAGTGGTATATAAATATGTTAATAAGTAAGTAAATCATGCAACACACAGCAAGCCAAACTCTTGGCTTGTCCCTGTTAAACAAAAGCAAAAGAAGTATGAAGACATTTCTTCCATGCAAGTACCGGTATAATGAAAGCATATGTGTGCGTGTGGATTCTGCCCACAGGTAAATACCGGTGTACCTGTCAGCCCCTCCTGACAGTCATACATTTAGTTTTAGTGTGAAATAAACTGTAGTTGCATAAAGCCCCTTCCATACTAACATTGATCATGTAAGACATCAAGGGGGCAGTGGTTGCAAACTAGCTCTGCACATGCAGTTTATAGCATTCTGCTATAATGGTTGCTAATGGAAATAATGGGTAGATTTATCCTATGAATGGAATGAGCAGTTCATCAGCTGTGTACGTCATTGCCTATACCTCTTTGCAAGACATTGGCTAGTTCTTTTGAAATAACGTGAGTCAGCCAGCAGCTATTGCAGCTTAATGCTGGGTCATCTAAGCATCATTGCAAAAAATATCAGATTCTTGAAGGGGGCTGTTATTCTGCGTGAGTTAAACACCTGCAGAGAAAACCATCTCAGTAACTCTGCCTACACTTCCGAACCACAGTTATGAATAAAAGATAAGCTCTTACTATCATAGTTGGTTAGAAAAATGGAACCTTACTTAAAAATATATATTTTCAGTATTTTACACAATTGTGTCTTGTTTTATTCCAGTGTGGGGGATGTGGGGGAGAAAGTGGTGTTTCAAATGTATATAAACCTTATTCCACCACTAAAGTAGTTTCAGGTTTCTGCAGGGATGACCTGTTAAGGTCATCTACCCTTGGACCCCGATAGCTCAGAGAGAATTTCCTTTGGACATGGGTAGAGCTACTATCAAAGCCAAGCCATATGTTTGAAAAATGGAATGGCTTGATCAGCTAACACCTTTAGACCCCTTTTTTCATTTGAGTGGGGCACGCTCTACCAGACCCTCCAAGTGTCCTTATTTTCCAGGGACACCCAGAAGTCATCCCAGTTTCTGATTTGATCCCAGAATGCCCCACTCTTCCTTAGGACGTCCCTATTTTGATTGGAGAAATGTTGGAGGGTATGGAGTTATCCAACCCCTGAGGCACCTGAAGGCAATCCTGTATAGGGAAGCTTTTTTAATGTTGAATGTTTTATTATGTTTTAATTTGTGTTGAAAGCTGCCCAGAGTGGCTGGGGCAACCCAGTAAGATGTGTGGGGTATAAATAGTAAAATTACAGTGGTACCTCGGTTTACATATGCTTCAGGTTACATACGCTTCAGGTTACAGACTCTGCTAACCCAGAAATAGTACCTCGGGTTAAGAACTTTGCTTCAGGATGAGAACAGAAATCATGCAGCAGCAGCGCGGTGGCAGCAGGAGGCCCCATTAGCTAAAGTGGTGCTTCAGGTTAAGAACAGTTTCAAGTTAAGAATGGACCTACGGAATGAATTAAGTTCTTAACCCGAGGTACCACTGTATCATTATGGAATGAGATGCCCCTATTGTCATTGGAAAAATGTTGGAGGGTATGCTCTACTCTAAGGTAAATGTGTCTCCCCCCCCCCCCCCGGCCTCTCTTTCAGGCTCCTGGGCTTCTTTCCAGGCCACACACTCTATTCCCAGTTCATCCCACACTGTCCCTACCTTGCACCCCAGATATTTTTGTCTGGCTAAAATTTGTCCTTGAACTCATGGATCATGCCTGTTCCTTGCCTGGATGGAAAACAGAGACGGTGTGTGAGTATATTCAAAACCAGCCTACTGTACAAAGGTAAAATTTACAATGGTTGCTATACCCATTTTTGCTTCCTGCCACCCACTGGAATGGGCTGTTGGACAATTGCCCAGAAGGGAATGCTGCTTCCTATTTATCTGAGGCAAGGAAGCAGGAGAGGTGACAGAATGAAGACGGAGGGAAGCTTGGGAGAAACCCAGTGAAACATGAGCTAGGATCCATTTTTACCATACCCTTTTGCATAAGGATAATGCAGCTACTGTCATCCATGCCTTAATAATTTTCATGCTAGATTACCGTAATGCATCTTTGTGGGGCTGCCTTTGAAAGACTATAGGAAAACACAATTGGTTCAAGATAGTGGCAGAGAAGTATTAAAATGATTCTCAACACTCAGATCACTGCAATGTTTAAAAATCTGTACTGGTTCTCAGTTTCTGGGTATACCTCTAAGCGCTTGTGTTGAGCTACAATGTTCTATATGCAGTCTGAGGCCAAGATATCTGAAGAACTGACTTCTCCCATATTGACCTGCCCCTACACTGTGCCAATCAGCAGAGGACTTGTTCTGGGGGCTACCACTAACAGAGGGTGGGTGGGTGGTGACCAGAGATGTAACCTCTTCATTAGTGGTGTCCACACTTTAGAATTACCTCCAAGAGAGTTTTGCATTGCTCCATCTCATCTCTTCCCAGAATCAAGCCAAATTTGTTTTATTCAGGTGAACTTTTATGGAGGTAAGAAAATGGTGCATTTAGTGAGTTTTATCTCTAGTGCTGTTCTCAGATTTGCTTTTCTGATCATTTTGGGATGTATTTCTTGTGATCATATTGGATTTCACATGATTTTCTACTCTGTGTTGTAAATTATTACATTAGCCACCTTAATTACAGTGAGATAAAGACGGAATATAAACATTTTAAATACATAATCCATTTAGTTACACAGAAAATTAAAACACGCAGTCTGCATCTTTCCCAAAATGTAGTTGGCCCCCAATACGAAAATGTCTGCACCCTCTTGTCTGTTAATTATAGCTGAACACTAATCACTTGACTGACCTTGATTTTCTTCGCATTAAGGCATTTTCTCTAAGATTGCACCACTAAACAAGCATAGCTTCAACTTTAACAAGTAATGCTACCTGTTGTTCGCACCAGTGTGACAGTCTGTAAAGACAGAGGAACACTATGATATCTACATTATGAATGTTTCAGTCTTGGATAAGGTCAGTTTTGGTAGGCTAGTTGCCTTGGCAACACAGTCCCCCCTCGGTCCATCCAACAAAGCAATTCCCACTTCATCTCTCTCAACCACTCTCGGCCTCTCCTTTTCCCAAATATGATACAACAAGGGGATTTGCAACCAAATGTCACAGTGGACAGTGCTTCTGTTCAGGACTCCTGCCACTCCATTCATTCCATTCCTCCCATCCCCCAAGTTTCCATTTCCTCCTCTAAAGCCAGCCAGAATTGTGTCGCTACTGAGCATACAATCTTGGTGCTGACATTTAAAGCCCTAAATGGCCTCGGTCCTGTATACCTGAAGGAGCGTCTCCACCCATCGTTCAACCTGAGGTCCAGCGTCGAGGGCCTTCTGGTGGTTCCCTTCCTGCCAGAAGCGAAGTTACAGAAAACCAGGCAGAGAGCCTTCTCGGTCATGGCGCCTGCCCTGTGGAACACCCTCCCATCAGATGTCAAGGAAATAAACAACGATATGACATTTAGAAGACATCTGAAGGCAGCCCTGTTTAGGGAAGTTTTTAATGACTGATGTTTTAATGTATTTTTAACCTTCTGTTGGAAGCTGCCCAGTGGCTGGAGAAACCCAGCCAGATGGGCAGGGTAGAAATATATTATTATTATTATTATTATTATTATTATTATTATTATTATTATTCATTCTTTACTGGGCTATTTGGTGATTTCCCCTCCACCATGGGGATCTTCCCACCAATAAATTTTGTTATTTTGCCAAACTCTGGGTCTTTCCCTGCAGTTCCAGCCTGCTAATACCCCCCTTTCTCCATGTTTTGGTTATATATATAAAAATCTCATGAACAGCCTGAGTATCAGAAACAGAGGGAATGAATACCCTTGTTTGCTTACCTGCTAGGTACTAATCTACCAATTCTGGTCCTGTACAAGCATGGTACAAGTCTAGTGCAAGTACACTGGCAATCAATGTAGACAATACTGAGCAAGATTGACCAATGTTTGGACTCTGTATAAGGCAGCTTCCTGTGTACAAGTACAGTTAGGAATCTTTGGGATGCAGTGCATGCCACCCCTAGATTCTCCTTGCCCATGAGCCCTATTCAGGAGTTCTACTTCTGTGTTAAATTAAACTGTGACATTGGGAGTGTTGCAGCAAGAACAAGTGAGCGTGTTGTAATCCCTATTACCCTATATGATTTGGAGGGATAATTCCTGCAACAGGAATGCTTTTCTACCTGGGCAAGCTTCCCATGAAATGCAGAACCTTGATATTGTAAGTGTGGTGTTTGTTTGTTTGTTGTACGGTTTTGCCCTTTAACACATTGCAGGGCATTGGAGTAGATGATCCTTCCGAATCTACAATTCTGTGGTTCTATTTCTCATCACATTGTAACTCTCTATATAAAGTTCCTTCCTCAAACAAAATTGATTCCCTAAATGAGGATGGGAGCTCAGCCCTTGCTTGTCCCAACACTGTGCCCCAACACAGGTCTGCTATATAGGAATTCCATTTTTAAAGTCACTGGGGAAGAAGAGTTTTAAGTTAGGACCCTAACAGCACACAGAAAGGTAGTCAAATGTGCCCGCGGTAACAAGAAAATGCCAGCCATCCTGTTAGTAAAAATGGGTGGCACAGGTAAAACTGTCTTGCTTTCATGGCAAGGTTAAACCTGAAAAAGCGATAGCACAGCTTTGAATTAAACTTTGGATGAATGAGGTATAAATATGCCAAAAATGAAGAGTGATTATCCCAAGCTCAGAATGTTAATTCTTCTAAATCCTTTGGGGAGAGAGTTTCCCTGTGCTTGATCCGAGCTGTCACATCTAATCAGGAAATCAAGGATTCTTGACATCCTTTATGACTCTATGCTAAACATATGGTGGCTCTCCATTTCACTTTCTCCAGTCAGATAAGACCCTCAGTTAAGAATAGAGATGCTGTAAGTGTTGTAAAGGCACCATGGCTGCTTCGTTAAATGTGTCTAATCAGTTTGAAAATGATTATGACCCCCCATCTCTATTTGTGCCCAGCTTATCTTAGGGTTCTCAGAAGTGTATCTTAGCAACCGTCTTCCTGTGACATCACTGTGGGCTGGTTTATTGTTCAGAAGCTTTAAAACCTAATGAGATGGAATGTGTACATTTTGGGGTGAGTAATGTGCCCAGATTGTTGGCCTGTCGCTTTTCGTATACCGTAGTAGATATACTATGCCACTATGTCAGTCAATAATTACACACATTAAATGAAATGGTATTTGTAATTGGTTGCAGCTGCTGCCCACAGAAATATGCTTTAAGAATTGCCATTTGCTTGCTTCTTCTTTCTATTCAAGTTACGAAAAGATAAGATCATAATAACCCTAATAACTCCAGAACTCCCGCCCCCCTCAATTTCTATTTCCATGATATAAAAACAAGATTGTTTCTGTGGCTTTTCTTCTCTGCAAAGCCTCTACATATGTAGTTTTATCCAAACAGTGTTCATTAGTCACTTAGTGGTGGTGGTGGATGTATGAAAATTAAAAGTGAGATACATATACGTTACTAATACAGGGTCAAAGATGGGCTGCGGGCTACTGCTGTAGAAGAGCTAGGAACCACAAGCCATGGAATACTGCAGTTGCCCAGAGTGCCAGCCTAAAAAGTCTTTATAATCTTTATCATGGTCAGGAGTAGCCTATGGGTGGACAATCACTCTGGAGCCCAGAAATGCTCTGATCTGAAGCCCCACACAACAGGATCCATTGGCAGGGAGGGTTCCTGCCATGGGTCTGGCCTCCCAACAGAAGCAACACTGTCAGGTATTAGGACAGAGCTAATCTTGCACTCCCACCAGTGTGTCTGAATTGCCCCAACCTTGCTGGTGTCTGGTCTCACAAAATATGGGTATGTGCTAGTGATGTCACTGCTGGGAACCACATTCATAGCGACACCCCTCCCCACCAGCCACTCCTGCCACATGGCTGCACAAGAAATGCAGAGAGCACAGAAACTCCTTGCACATTGCCTTCATAGACCTGACAAAGTCCTTTGACCTCATCAGCTAAAAAGGACTCTTCGCAATGTTCAACAAGATAGGATGCCAGACCCTCCAAGTGTCCCTATTTTCCAGAGACAGATTTACAGAAGCCATCCCAGTTTCTAAGTTGATCCTAGAATGTCCCGCTTTTCCTAGAACATCCTTATTTTCATTGGAGAAACATTGGAGAGTATGGAGTTATCTGACCCCTCAGCCATCTGAAGGCAGACCTCCATAGGGAGGGTTTTTATGCTTAATGTTTTATTATGTTTTTTATATGTGGCTGAGGAAGTCCAGTCAGATGGGTGGGGTATAAATAATAAAATTGTTGTTGTTGTTGACACCCCTATTATCATCAGAGAAATGTTGGAGGGTGTGAGATGCCCACCTATGCTTCACAACACGATAATTTATTTGCATAATAAGCTGCAAGAAGCAGAGCCATATACACTGTTGGGAACATTATGAGAAATGTGTACTTTATCTGATTCTATATTGGAAATTTAGAGACTATATGTAAATCCGGCTGCTGCTTTTATGTATACAAAATTGATTGTAGATTGCATATTCAGTTGAAGAAGAAAAGGGGAGGAAATGTTTTTGGGGGGATTGTGTGTGTTTTTTTAAAAAAGTAACAATTTGGGACACAGACCAATGGCATAAATTTACTTCTGGGACTTCTGGCATGTGACTGGGATCTCTCACCAGAGTGCTGCACTGTCCTTTGCAGGGCATCTAATCACCTAAGCTAAGGTTAAGAAATTTGGAGGGGAGAGAAAGGGACAAAAAATATGGGGCCTGCTCGAAAAAACCCAGGTCCCTCCACCGTCCCAAGGCCATCCCCTAATGTGGGGTCTCAGGAAAAGCCACAGAGACCTGATCTTGTCCTGTTTTTTGGTTAGCCTAACTGATGCCATTTTGCTTCTGTAAAAAAACTGCCTGCTTTAGAATTTAGGAGGATGAGCCACAAATATGTGAAGACCAGATAAAACGTTGCTAGGCGATTTTCTGGAAAACCTCCCTCTGCCAGGCAACTCTCCCCTTCAAGGTCTCCAGGCAGGGTGTCCTGTTTTGATCAGCGCAAAGAACCCTGAAAGGGGGGAAGGGGGTGATGCCTATAAAAAGTATGAACAAAGGCTATTTGGCACGGCTTCACCATCACACTGTTTTACTCAGCTGAATAAATGAGTGATTATGGAAATCTCCTCTGTCTATGGCATCTATTGGCTTTTCAGTGACCAAGGCAGCTTGGGCCCGATTAGTGGACCCCAACATTAACAACATGCCTAAACTACTTTAAATCCTGTCGCACTGTATAAACAGAGGGAGGTTTTTCCAAATAATCTGGTAAATGATAAATATGACACCCCTGGTGTCCTCTGTGTGCCTCTCATGTGCGCACATTGAATTTATGATGAGCAGCCCCATTCCAGCTAAATCCCTTTCTTGTTCAGATAAGCATGTTATTCTCCCAGTACCTTTTCCAGGGGGAAGTATATAGAGAGTGTTATTATACTATTGAAAGAAATAATTCACTTAGAAAACATCTCACCTCTTGGCTGCAAATACAAATTTGAAGCAAGCTGGAGAGTGGGCTCATCTCTTGGCTATTCGACAGTTTCATTTCAGTGCAAAATGAGCCAGGGATGACAGTCCAACTCTTGCAAATGACAGTCCAACTCTTGCTATAAGTTTCACCAGAAAATCTTAAGGACTGGTTGGCAAAGAAAACAAGCTGCTCCTTTGCCTTTACAGATGGTTCATGCAGAATTAAGATATGTGAAGAGGCCAACCCATTCTTCCGCTAACAACATTAATTCCTCCCCCTGTAGGTACAAGTACAGCATCCTCATTGTTTGGTTCTGCCAATCTGTTCCCATTTGCAGGGTTTGAAAGTCACTTTTACAAATGACACCAATAACAACAAAATAAGTAATAGGATTCATCATATAAAATCTGCTGAAGTGCATCCAGCTTGTTTGGAACGCTCCCAATGAACATTTAAAGCAGTTTGCTGGAGGCAAAGCAAGATATAAGGCTATTATCTAATTAAATTAGTGTTGCATGCACCCCAGTCTCCAAGTGGCAAAAGACTCCAGGGGTGCCTGCACTTTTCCAGGGTTCAGGAATGAAGGTCAGTAAAGTCTATGGGATATGTGGTTTTATTTACACATATATACAACCTAAGTATATGAGACATGGGTGGCGCTGTGGGTAAAACCTCAGTGCCTAGGACTTGCTGATTGTATGGTCGGCGGTTCGAATCCCGCGGCGGGGTGAGCTCCCGTCATTCGGTCCCAGCTCCTGCCCACCTAGCAGTTCGAAAGCACTCTTAAGTGCAAGTAGATAAATAGGTACCGCTTTATAGTGAGAAGGTAAACAGTGTTTTCGTGTGCTGTGCTGGTGCTGGTGCTGGCTCGCCAGCTGCAGCTTCGTCACGCTGGCCACGTGACCCGGAAGTGTCTTCGGACGGCGCCGGCTCACGGCCTCTTGAGCGAGATGAGCACGCAACCTTAGAGCCGGATATGACTGGCCCGTATGGGCACGGGTACCTTTACTTTACAATCTAAGTATAAAATGGAGGGATTAACAGCATTAACACTCCAGCAGATCTTTCCAGCCCCAAACAGTCTGGCACAGAGCAAGACAAACCTCTGTGTCTTCCAGCATCAGACAAAACTCAAGCACAAAAACTCTGGCTATTGTTATGCACAAATCTGTGCATGACAACAGGTAGTAGGTTTAGAAAAGTGTGACTTTGTTGCTTTTCTGTTGTGTGCGTATGCACACACACACACACACACTCGTCACTGCAGGCAGTAGGCAGCACAAGTGAATATGCACAATGGCCATTGTTAAGCACATTAACTGCTCAGTTTACATTACCCCTACCTTTAAGCAGATTGCATGCAGTAGCACATTGCCTACACTGAAGTGGTCTTTTGAAATGTTTGAAGTAGCCCTTAGAATCCTTGCTACTGCTCTCTTTTGCCAAAGTAAACTATGACTGAATGATTTCCACAGCATACCATCTGTATTTGCATATGCACACAGATAATATTTTTAGCCATTTCTTAATGAAATTCAGCAATTCATTTAAGAAAACAAAAAGTCTTAAAAGAAAAAAAATACTGTTATGCAAATCAGATTTTTCTGGTCATTTCTTTTGCTGTATAACACAGCAATGTCCACATTCAAAGCTTTGCTTAAAAAAAAAAAACTTCTGTTCCAGAGTACAATAGGAATTTCAAAATGAAGCAGTGATAATTTTAAAATTACAAAGACTCCGATTCTATATACATTGACTTGGGAATAAGTCCTGTTGAAGTTACTTGGACTTTCCAGTAGTCATGCAAAGGATTGCATTGCAAGAGGAACTTTACACATTACATTTTTACAGTGCTTTTTTCTGGAGGGACGCAGGGGGACACATACCCCTAAACATTTTGTGAATCTAGATTTGGTCTCATTGAGGGGCAGTATTTCAATATGAGTAGGAAAATGAGAGTACCCCTAAAAAAAATTCAGGGGAAAAAGTACTGCATTTTTACATGTCTACCTAAAAATAAGTGAACATGTGGCAAGCAGGTGTTCACAAACACATGCATCAGAAACATACATTTGTCAGAAAGTTGTGATTGGCTACAACTCTCTTTGGAGGGAATGCCCAAACTAGGTTTGTCTCTGGGCTTCTCTGGACTAGGGGGTTTTCTGTGGGTCTATTCTGCAACATGCCATTAGTGTACCAATACTACATTTGTGGTGGATTTATAGTGGATTGTCCACACATCATTCCACTTCCTTAGTTGTTCTGCAATGTTTTCCCAATCTTATCACCTTATTGCCACCTGGAGGAGCACTCTTGTGCTGTACTGCAACAAAAGTGGGAGAATCCCCTCCATCACTCGGTACATTTGTGGCATAAACAGTTACAGGATATCAGCAAGAGATTATGGCACATGTACTGATTGGAAATGGAGCAGCAAGTCTGCACTAAAACTTCTGCAGATACAAACAGTACTGAAAGCAAGATTATGTATAACTTTATGATACCATCATAAGCACAAATAATCCTGAATGCACAATGCAAAGGATGGGATGTCAGGAGGGACATTTTGTGATTTCCCAATAAACATGGGCAAGTCTATACCGCCCCTGGCTCATATTGAAGCATCTGTTCCATTGTTTATCCAAGCACCAGCCATGACACCCACAGATTTTTGCATGATATAAACCATTTTTACTGTGTGTCTGAATGAGCTTCTGATAGCAAGCTATCTGGCCTGAAAGTCACTTCACATCAGCTCCACTGACATGATAATTGACTCTCCAGTTAAAAGCACACCTTTTCACTATTTGCTCTGTTAAGAGTCATGTGTATTGAACTGTGTACTTCCCCTTCCATGTAGGTCAATTAGCCTCTATTAAGGGTCTGTTATGTCTATTTCATACTCTACGAGTGACTCTAAAGACGACACACTTTACTATGTGCAATTACCTACTGGGATACAGTATACAGCTTGTTAGGACTTCAGTTTGTTAAGCAGCATGTTAATTTCATTCCAGCTTTGTTAATTTTATTCCCTCTTGAACTATGCTGTTCCATGTCCTCTCTTGACAACATGACAGTTTGGATTACATTTTACAGAAGCAAGAGGTATAACTAGCATACACAGGGGATGCCATGTATTTGGAGCATGTTTGCAAAGCATATTTGAAGATCTGCTCTTCAACTTTTCCCCAACAATAAAGTTGAAGCACTGTTAACTCTGGGAGTTGTGTGTATTACAAGGAAAATTCAAAACATGTTATTTATTAGGATTAACCCTAAGAGAACTTTGTGAATTACAGTAAGCCTAAAGATATATATGTAAGTGACTGTTAACAGTCACCAGCCAGATTGCAAACATTTGAGGCTTTCTGTCTGACCAGTGGAGAAAATATATATTTATTTGCAGATATTCACAAAATTTGGCTGGTATTATCAACACTCACATGAGAACTGAAATATTCACCAAAGTTTGGGCACTCACTGTAGCAGCTAGGTGCCTTAAAAGCCATTATTATCTCAGTAATGATATTACTATAACCCTTTTAAATTATGAAATTATTTAGCTTAAATGACTGTTTCATTGTGCTGTTTCACTATACCTATTCTCAAGTAGGAACAGGAAAGCAAGCGCCAAACATGCATATTTATTACAAAGTATTTCCTAAAAGCATTTTCACTGGAAAATCAGTCAGGCTGGAAAAAATAATCACAATTTTTGTTATTGCAATTGTACAATGGTTCCTCTTCCTTATTACTGGCTAATTGGGTTTATTCTGTTTAATTGGACATTTATAAACTTTGCTTTATGTAATTGCTTCATAAAAATTAATTAAAACACTTTAGAGAATTATACCAATGCCTCCTCAATAAGATACTAATTGCTTATTCATACTTTCCAAACTCCTTCAGAAGAACTGTCAAAACATTTACACATTTGGCAGGGGCAACTTTCATTTTTCATTGTAATGGCTAGTTCAAGAGCTTCTTCTGATTTTCACCAGGAATAATTCTATAGGGGTAAAAAATAAAACAAAAGCCAAAAACAAAGCATAGTGGCCACGATTCCTTTATGAGCATGCAGGAGATTTCACATGCATATGAAGGAAACCATTGGCTGAACAGCCCTCCTTCCTTGCATATTGTAAGTTGGGGTGGTTTTTTTCATATTTGGTAGTGTAAAAAGCTGCTTGTAACAGGGTGGGTAACAGATATATTGGGGAGAATAAAAGGCTAAGGAGTAACCCTACACAAATCCAGAGTGGTGTCCCTAAGGCAGTGGGATGGCTGCAGAGTCAAAGCAGGAGTTGCTAGCTAAGTCCACTGCTGTACTACCAGCTAGAGAATTCAAGAAGGCCCAGGTGCTGGTGTTTCAGAACCAACAGAGCCCAAGCTTGGTGGTTCAGAACCTACAGAATCTGAGGCTGGTGACCTAGAGTCTGAGCTGGATCCCTCGTGGATGTTGACCCCTAACTCATCAGAGGATGCTGCATCTGCTTAACAGCATAGGAACATGCCAGGGACATGCCAGGGACAAGGAAACAGAAAGGCAAAGGTGCAGGTCAGGTGGCTAACCCTTTAAGAGCACAGTCTTCAGGCCAAGAGGATGGAGTTTATGAAGGAATGGTTGGAGGGATTCATAAGACCTCAGTTCACCCACCAGCCCTTGTTGCTCATTCTAAGGTATCCATGGTACTGCAACCACCAGCCTTGACTCCATAAGTGCTTGATATGCACAAGCCAAAACACCAGTAGGAGGTGGATAGAGGCAGCTCACCAAGTTGTTACTGCTTCTTTTCCCCTCAGGTCTAGAAATGTCTTCAGAATATTTCTTTACATTTTTTAAAGAATATCTCAAAAACTGTTGGATATGACAGTAAGTGAGCATGCTATTGAAACCCAATGTTTATGATACATTTCATTGGGATTGAATTCCTTATAAAAATTCATGTCCACTCTGAAGATGAAATTTTGCCTCCCTTTCAACTGTGAGAACAAGGCCTTATTGTTACAAGCACAAAGAGGCTTTTAACTTGAAACACTTCTTCAACCTGGCCTGTTCCATGGACACAGAAGTACCCTATCTGTATGGCGTAGAACTAACTAGCAAAACAGGTAAAAAGTAAAGGTAAAGGGACCCCTGACAATTAGGTCCAGTCGCAGCTGACTGGGGTTGCCGCGCTCATCTCACTTGTTGGCTGAGGGAGCCGGCGTACAGCTTCCGGGTCATGTGGCCAGCATGAATAAGCCGCTTCTGGTGAACCAGAGCAATGCACAGAAATGCCGTTTACCTTCCCGCTGGAAGGTAACTTTGATGTGCTTGGGTTGCCAACGTCAATTTTACAATTAAGTTACTGTCATTTATAAAAAGTAATTGTCACTTTTGCATGGCACCAGCTACAGACCTGGAGCCTCAGTTCAGTCTTTAGTGGCTGCTGAGAAACTAAATGGCTCTGCAGTGCTTCTAAATGAGATATATCATCTTTTGATCTTGAAATGTGTTTGCTTTTAATAGTCATGTAGGCATGGAGAAATTCAAGAGATGTAGTTGTTTGTACCTGTGCAACATGGTGATGAGAGAAATGTGTCTGTCACACATGGCTGTAACTAGAATTGAAGAAGTGGGGGGTATGATCTGTTCATAACCCCATAGGGCAAGTTCAGATATCAAATATTAGACATATATTCAGAGAGGCATGCCAAACATGCAATCTTTGGCCCTAGCTCATATTTTGAATATTTTCTAAGGAGCTAGTGAGCTGCAGTCTTGAATCATGCCAAAGCTTGCCCAAGAAGCAAGGATGATCCCCGTGCCCATCAATCAATGAAAAATGCTGTCATGAAATATCCTCAGCATTAAAAGTGAGTTATGTATATCAGCTATTAGCCATCATTAAAGGTCGGAAGTAGTAGATCAATTGAAATCCATAGATTTAAATTAATCAGAACTAAACAAGTCCATTGAATTCATTAGGATTACTTGGAGCATGACTTGTCCATTCTAAGCACAGGCAGTTTTTTGTTTGTTTGTTAAATTTATATACCACCCTTCATCCACAGATCTCAGGGTGGTTCACAACATAAAATATTTGTACCCCTTCACATGGCCCAATGGGATTGCAGGGCAGGTGACATTAGGTTCCACTCATTTTTCCAAGAGTTCAGCATGCATCAAACTCTCTCACTGAAATCAATAGGACTTATGTGCTTAACTTTGGCTAGATCAAATCCCAACTAATTTATAGCAAACTGTCCCCTCAAGACACAATTTAAGAATTAAACCAATTTATTATTATTGCAGCAAAAAAAGAAAAAAGGGCATGATCTTCACCATTATTCATTTTTTCTCTAATCTAGATACTTCCTTGTTTCTTCTGTCAAGTATCTCAGAAATGGGTCCTGGGGAAATCACTCCTCAAAGTTATGGAATTAACAGAAATACTTCATTTCACTGTATCTATTTAAAAGAAATATTTAACATGAGGAATACGTTTGGAAGTTTAGCTTTAAAGCAAAGGGTGAAAACCCTAATTATAATCTGGACTCTGAAGCATCTAATCTTCTCTCGGCTATGTAATGAAGAGCTTATGACTCTGTCAACAGTAGCTGATCAGTCCTAAAAGTGAAGCTGTATAGCTCATTCCCTTAAGCAGAAAGAGCTTTTTGACCACACCAGAGACACGCTCTTAGATTCATGCAATTAGCACAGGAGCATAAGGACTAAAGCCAAAAATAATTAAATAGGTTTCCAGGCCCTCAATATATAAACCTGCAGGTTGGTCTTCACAGCAGGTTAATGGGGAAGTGGGGAATACAGTGCACACAGTGAAGAAGAAAAACATTACCTATCTCTTCATAATGTTCTTATTGAGAGCAATTTAGACTATATAAATTTATAATTCAATTTAGTTTTCCTCTTTTTATCATATCCTTGTAGAGATGCAATTTAAACAAAAAACAGAGAGCGGAAGTGGGAGCCAAGAAATAGATGCTGTTTTCAATCTTATACTTGTGGAAAGGGCTTCTTCATGGCCACACTTAAACTTTGGCAGAAACTTTGCCGGCCAAGGGAGGCTCATCTCAGTCATTTTCTGATGGCTTTCTGCCACTGTGCTAAGACATTTCTTTTTCTCCAGGTCTCAGGCCTGCTGAGATGTTGGCTTTAATTTCTCTTATGTATTAATTCAGCCTTTGCCAACTTGGTGCCCTCCATATATTTTGGACTACAATTTCCATCAGCCTCAGTCAGTACAACCTGATGGGAATTGTACTCCAAAGCATCTGGATAGCACAAGGCTAGTAAAGGCTGTGCTAATCTGCACCTTTGAGGGGCTTCAGATTGCTTTGAAGACACCAACAACTTATGTGAGGCTTTTGTGTCTTGGATAAAGGAAATGCTTCCTGATGCCATTATACAACCAGGCCATATCAAGAAGATAGACAGAGGACTTCATCCCAAATTAAAGAATGGTGAGCCCCTGAGAGACATTATTGTTTGCCTTAGCTCCTTCATAAATAAAGTAATTTTATTTCAAAAGTTCAGAACATTGGAAAAAAGAGTAACAGAAAATTCAACAATAAAGATCTACCTGGATCTCTGCACAGGAATGCTGCAATGCACATGTGAACTTAAAAGTTACACAAAAAGTTACACCACAGCACTCAGTGAAACAGGCATAAGGTACTACTGAAGGAGTTTAATGTTCTTTGGGTCCACAGGAAGCTATTTCTAGAGTCTTACAGCTGTAGTCAAACTTGTCATCTTGCCTGAGAAACCCAATGGCAAGACTAGCTTGGGGGGGGAAAGCATGTCTGTATGGTGCTGTGGGTTAAACCACAAAGCCTAGGGCTTGCCTATCATAAGGTCGGTGGTTCGAATCCCCACGATGGGGTGAGCTCCCATTGTTCGGTCCCTGCTCCTACCCACCTAGCAGTTCGAAAGCACGTCAAAGTGCAAGTAGATAAATAGATACCACTCCAGGGGGGAAGTAAATGACTTTTCCATGCACTGCTCTGGTTCGCCAGAAGCAGCTTAGTCATGCTGGCCACATGACCCAGAAGCTGTGCACCAGCTCCCTCAGCCAATAAAGCAAGATGAGCACCGCAACCCCAGAGTTGGTCACGACTGGACCTAATGGTCAGGGGTCCCTTTACCTTTATGGTACAGCTCTTATACTCCCCCAAAGCTCTGTACCATCTCCCAACATTTTCTGGGCTGCTGCCAAGTGGCTATCTCTCCCTTTCATTGCAATATGGAGAGAAACTAACACAATAGGGAAATATGAACAGGCTAGATCTGACTGCATATTTTATGTATAATTCATAGTTTGGAAGGAAGACCACTGAAAAGACTTAATACAAGCAATCTCTATTGCTTAATATAATAATTCATCCAAATACCCACATTTCAGCAGCATTTTGTTAATGCATGAAGCAAATTGTTAGGGCTGCACTATTGGATTTTTCTCTCCAGTGGAGACAATGGTGCTGATAACACCAAGCCATGACCTCACCAGCAACAGAATGAGCCCTTATAACACACAATACAGAGGAATAACAACCTTTTTTTCATTCAGAACAGTGGGTGGCTTTTCTTTTCTATTTTTTCTTTTGCAGATTAGGAACAGGTAATTTCAACAGAAAGAAACAGCAAGGGGGAAAACAACAACTTTCCTGAGCAGTGACTAAAATGTCAAACAAAGACAAATGAATTGCTCCCCTAAAGGGAAAGACACAAAATGTGTCTCATGGACATTGCAGCCATTCCCCTTAAATTGTCCTTGCCAGTGCTGCCATCACCAGCAGGGCTGTGCATTTATTTCTACTGCGTGGTACCTGCATGGAGAGGAACAAAAGCACAGACAGCTGCTCATAGGCATTGGCACATGATATTGACATGGCTGAAAGTGAAATCAGACATACTGTTGTGTGTGGAGGTGCTTTGGAGGCACATTATCTGCCCTCAAAACAAATGGCATCAGAGAGCTCTGAAATGTGCTTTCCGACCTGTCCACCAACTTAGAATATTTATTGGTCTTCATTCCAAGACTCCAGAAGTCAAGGTTGAAATGTGGTGCAAAAGAAACACTGTACAAAGTATGTTTCTGTGGCATCCTGTGGATCCAAAACCAAAATATGCTGTATCTATATAAACCATGGGTTTATATAAACCAGATTTGGCCCAATTGCCTTCTAAATCCAGCCCGTGGACAGTCCGGGAATCAGCATGTTTTTACATGAGTAGAATGTGCCCTTTTATTTAAAATGCATCTCTGGGTTATTTGTGGGGCATCGGAATTCGTTCATCCTCCCCCCCCAATATATATATATATATATATATATATATATATATATATATATATATATGCTTTCGTAGATTTTCACGGGTACAGGAATGCACCTGCATATATATATATATATATATATATATATATATATATATATATATATATATAGTCCAGCCCACCACAAGGTCTGAGGGACAGTAGACTGCTGAAAAAGTTTGCTGACCCCTGATATAAACATTACAATACATAGCATCTCAACAATTACAACAATTGCTACAGCAGCAAGCACCTCAATCGTTGCAACAACAAGCATCTCAACAATTACAGGCAGAAGACCAACAAGGTTCAAACTTTGAATGCACCATCCAGCAAGGGTTGATGGGCTGCAGCAGGGGGAGTTTGCACATATGGATCAGGCCCATGACTCATCGGTACTGAAAAACATTTGATGCACCGTCAAACACTGAGATTAGGAGTCTCCTACGCTACCAGCTGAGCTATCCCAGGTAACATGACTTGATTAAGATGATTTTTGTATTCTTACCCAACTCCTGGTCTGAAAAAAGGTTATGATCTCACCCTTCCCTGTTTCTGCAACAAAGAAGGCTTCTTTTGTCACTCTAAAAATAAGCACTTTTTTCCTCCACCTTGTCAAGAGAATTATTCTCTCTCCCCCCGCCCCTTTCCCATTCAGGAGCAAACCTGAAGCACTAATATATATTTTCCATGCAATGCCTTTTAGTAAACACTTCCATTAAACACCAATTATTTCTCCTCTGTCTCAAGTCAGGGAAGAAATTAGACTTGTGTTTGCTCCTTCAAGCCTTTAGCTCTAAAGACATAGACAGAAAAAAGTATTTGCTTAGTTCACTAAGGTTCAGGGAAGGTTGATCTTACTCATTCAGAGATGTTTAATTTCAAGAGGAACACTGAGTGAAATTACTCTTGAGACAGAACAAACACAAGTGACAGAAGGAAGCTCACCAAAGCACTCCCAAATTATACCTGAGGACGGACCTCATAGTTATAGATGCAAAACGTAGACAATAAGTCCTACTGAAACTGAAAAAACCCTCAAAGACTCCTAGTGCCAATTTTGAAAAAGCTAAGTACCTTACATAATGGTAGCTTACTGTTAGAAAATGACAAAAAGATATGAACCATATCTCAGCTGTTTCAAAGACCCAGTGTTCTGCATTAGATTCTGAAATTATATTCCTCCCCCTAGAAATGGGTATGTGGCTATAACGTCGAAATATACATGGATTTCTCCATACAAACATACAAAAAGTGGGTTCTTGCAGAGCTTTTCTAACTTATGCACTTGGACACTAACACCAACAGTAAACTACTTCACTTTTCTACTGTATATATACATATGTCACAACTTGTATGGAGTTAAGCTACTTTGTTTTGTTACTGTCTCAAGAGAAGAGCAGTAGCTGTCCCATGACCCCATGCCTAAAGTAAGAAGGGTACTACATTGGCAAGACAGATAATAATTGCTATTTTTGTCCAGGAAGAAGGCAGAAGTAATTAAAGATACTTCAAAGTCCTCTACTGTCGCCAATGATCACAACTTATATGTGGCCATTTAGCAGTATCTTATCTACCACTATTGAAGCTAATACCTTAGTAATTCATTCATCTGATTTGCATACCTGCTGCTGGAAACCTTAGGACAGGAGCAACAATTCCTAGGGGCCAAGCCCCTTTGGGCTCCTCCCCGATATATTTTGTGAGGGAACCAGGCCACCACAAAGTCCAAAGGTGGTGGGAAGCAGCCCCAGGCTGGTGGCAACAGGAGGAGGCAGAACCACGGCCATAGAAGCCGCCGTGCTCAGCTCCTCCCAAGGAGGCTGAACACAGAGCCAAGCACGACATGGCTTCAATAGCTGTGGCTCCTTCTTCTCCTGCTGCCATGAAGGGGAAGGAGATGGGAAGCAGGCCTTGGCTGGTGGTGGCGGCAGGAGGAGCTGCGACCATTGAAGCCATGCTGCCGCTGCTCTGCTGCCACACTTGGCTCCGCCCACAGCTCCTCTGATGTACTGACATCACACAAGGTATATCACTGGCCCCCCATTCTTCTTTGGAAGGTGGTGCCTCTGCCACAGGAGGAGAGAGTGCTCTCATGTTTCCCACGGGCATCTGGTTGGTCACAGTGAGAACAGGACGCTGAACTATTTGTGCCTGATCTAACAGACTCTTCTTGTGTTCTTCAACTCAGAGATAAGCATCTATGAGAAGACTTCTAGTTTCAGAGCACATCCAGGAACACAGGTGTGATCTTTTTTGTTTGCCTCTGCACTCCTCACATAGACAAATGTGCAAGAAAGTGCTGGAAGGCAACCCATGAGCTGCTCCTTTGTCCTTGGAGGTTGCTCTTTTGTATTCAGATGGTCTGTTTTCGCTTTTAAATAGTTTTAGCATTTAATTAACTTTAATGATCCTTTTGCAGTATCAGTCTATTTTCCATGGATACACAATGGGCTATTAGTGGAAGCTTTAAAAAATGTTTCAAGCCTAAGGCGGATGTGATTTCTTTCTTTTCTTTTCAACAGAAGAAAATAAGTATTTGGAAATGCACAACAAACATATGCCAATTTCTTGAAGTCGTCTGAGTGATGTGAGATATAAATACTAGACAGGCTTAACATTGTTTGGGGTGGTTTTTTCCACTATTGTTTGGGGTGGTTATTCTCCACTATAAAGAAAAAAAAAGAAAAAGTCCCCCTCTGGTTAGGATTACCAACTATTCACACTGATAAAATGTCTAATTACCTAGCTATAGGGATATGCTTTATTAAGTAAAATAATCAGAAAGGGGTGTTAAAGAAAATAACAAAAATGTGACTTAACAAAGGCAGCCACACTTCTTTTTTCCAAGGCAGGACTCTCCCCAGCTGAGAGTACATCCATTGTGGAAAGAAAAATAAAAAAAACTCTTTTCTTTATCTCACAGATTTGAGGGAGGAAAACCAGTCTTCTAAAGCATGGGTCACTCACAGGGCGAAGTGTTTGTAGCATTTGGTTTTTCACTGTATAAAAATAATTACCCATCCTCTCTTTCTCTCTCTCAAAAAAAGCCCCACTCTCCTCAGAGTCCAGGGGCTAAAGCATTGGGACATTGATCTGGAATAAAACGGGAAACATTGGAAAACTAAAAGACTCCAAGTGGGTGGCTGTAAGGAAATAATTCGCATACTCTGTAGGAGGAGTGTGCTTCAAACAGCAGCCAGCCACCTTTGACATGCTAAGAAACAGCTTCTCCATGTACTTATTTTGGTGTAGATATTTCTCCACAAAGGCATTCCTGGAGGCACTGTGAAGAGAAATTCTCCCACAAACAGACTAATGTTTAAAAAACAAACACAAAGCTATAAGATGAGGCTCTACAGAGAGTACTTTTAACAGGAAACATCCAAATACTCTTTAGTGCTTCAGATTACATTTCCTTGAATTTTTAACAAGGGGTAACACAGCCTACTGTGCACCAGCTGTTGCAAATGAGGTTGCCAATCAATATTTTTAAGATTTCTGGCACAAGCACATTCTCTGTGACTTTGACTCAGAGTAGGTTCTGTGCTTGTTACATTTTTGAGGCACCTATGTTTAAATGAACATGTAATTTCCTGATGTGAGTTGTATTGCAGCAACATCTGGTGGGTCAAACATTCCCCACACCTGTTCTAGGGAACTTAAATAAGTGCAGTTGATCCCATCATTTTATACCTGTAACAACAACAATAAGCTGAAGAAGGGATCTCTCAGCTCCACCTGCACAGCTTTATGGGTGTCCTCTCCCCTTCCCGCCATCCAAACACAGCACTCTAGTCTCCTCAAATCATGTCAGTTTCTTTTCCTGCCAGTTTCTGTTTTTTCCCATCGTAAATTCAGTTTTCTGTGTTTCCACGTTAGTCTGTGATTTTTGAAGGCATCATGAAAATTCATCTACACCTTAGTGCACATTTCTCCTAATACAGTATACATGTTTTTCAATGCAATGTACACATTTAGCAAAACAAACAAACAAACCTTAATATAATTGTCTATACTCTTTTCACTAATGTCTGCATTTTTGTACATTTGCATTTCTGCACACATCTGTTGGTAGAACTGTTCCACAAAATTCATAAAATTTCAGAGATGTGCAAGTTCTGACGGGTAGCTGCATTTGAGTTCACGTATTGTTTCTGGGAGTGCAAATTAGGAAGGTTTGTATTTAATACCTAAATGAATATAATTCCTCCTGCCTTTCTAGTCCTGCACCATACCGGTTCTTGCCCTTCCATGCATGCTGCTGCACAGTATTATTGAGTCTTCTGGAGACTCAAGGCTCCATCTAATGCAGGTGCCAGTGTCTGCTTTTATACTGCTTTAAATTGTGTGTATAAATAACTTTGGCACCATTTGAGTGCACTCATTTAAAAGAATGCTTTGACAGGGCAGCCTCTTTCTTATTTTATTCCTTTGAAACCACAGCTGGATGTAGGGATTTCTTTATCTTTATAAACATATCAGGCACATTACCACATCAAAGCTGTGATCTCATCAAGAAATACAACCCAGGGGATTACACGTAATGCCTACACGAACTATACAGGAAAAATCCCCCAATCCAACGTTAATTTGTGAAAGATAAAGAACACTTCAGGGTTCTTAAATAGGTAATCCAGGGTATAAGTACCTCAGGATCATATACAGCTTGATCCTATTGTCTTCTTAAAAGTAAGTCCCACTGTGTTCAGTGGAGTGTAATCCTAAACTCTGTTAACTTCCTGTGAAGATAATGGATATTTATGAGATAAATTTTAAATGTACGAATGTTGTTATGAAATGAACTCTGCTTGGTATGAAAGTAGTTAACTATGTGAGGGGGCAGTTGTTTTTTTTCTCCTGGCTATGTGGGTTCCAGTGACAGCTAATCTGTTGCTAATGTAGCATGTGATGTTTCAGTTAAACAGCTTTTATATATGAGGCAGGAACATCCAAAAATAGTTCATGATTGGTCATTTTGTGGAGGTTTCATTCAAACTTGTTGGCCCATAATTATAAGTCAATGAGGGTCCATTGGAAACATGGTGATTGGTTAGACAGTTCTGGCTGGACATGAAAATAAAGACAGGTTCAGCACTGTCTGCAGGTCAGTCAGTCTTTAGGAGACTGTAATAGTAGGTTCAGTTAGGGGTCCAAGAAGAGTAATAGCAGTTGAATAAGAGTGAAGTCATAGGGCTGCCATACGTGCAGGAAAACCCAGACATGTTCTCTTTTTTATATTATTTTTTATTAAAGATTTTCTTGATTTACAAAAATGTTTGCAATGTCTCTCTTGTATTCCCCCCCCCCCATGTAACATTTTTACAAATCGGTTTCATTTGTTGAGACATTAGAAAGAAAGGGGAAAAGAGGTGGAGGAGGGGGGAAAGATGGGTGGGGGTGGGGTCGGGTCACAATTTTTCTATGTTAATTACTATATGTAGGGTTTGGTGTCAGCATTGCTTGTGCAGGTTCTTTGTTGTTCGCTTGTGTTCCTTTGGTCCTCTTTCGAGGGGCCAACATGCCCATCCAGGCAGATTTTTACATTTTAACGTCTGGGGTTTGGGAGGGGGGCTCAGGTTTGGGCAGCTCAGACTGGCAGTGGCTCATGCTGTCCTCTTTTTTGCTCTTCAAGATATGGCAACCATAACTGAGGAGCTACCCTGGGGTCTGAAATCACTGAAGACAGAAGCTAAGAAGTCTGCTGCATTGGAGAAGAACACTTCAGCAGTATCCTTAGGGGAAACTATGGCTGGTCTGCCAGCAATTGGTGATTCTTGAGCAAAGAGAAGACTTCTGGCGAAAACCTCAGATGGATCACTAACCAGATGGAAGACTTCCAATGAAGCCTTCTGAACAAGCCTACAATGTAACTAATGCAAACATAGGAAGGGGAATTGGCTACTAGTTTTTCTATAAGGATTAGAGCCAGAAGAAATGCATAGAAGCCTTATTAAAGCAACAGTAAGCCACTATAGTTGACTTAAAGCAAAAGCATCTGATAGCTATTGCTGCTGCTGTTTACCTGCAAGTAAACTAATAAGGTTATAAATAGGCATTAACAAATTACTGTACAAAATCTTTCTTTGAGTTTCAAGCATTTGATGGAAAAACATGGTGACAGTGGAACTATACGGGGGTAAAGAAAGCAAATACTTTTAATATAAGGCATGTGGCAGGGAATGCACTTGGGCTCTTACACCTGTAAATAATTCAAAAACTAAAATAGGACAAACACTGCATTTTGGAGGCATTGGTGAAATAGCGAATCCCAGTGGCCCTCTACATTGTGGTGAAAGCTGATGCATTTCCACAAGGTGGTTTCCATGCTTCCTCAGCCACAACTTTTCAGCAACTCACACTTGACAACGATATTTATATTGCACAGTCTGACCCTTTTCAAGGAAAAAAGCCATTTTACAGAGCTGACTTCCATAGGATGTACTCAATGTAATCACTGGCTTCCATGGGATTTACTGTATAGTCTTAGTTTTTCCTTTCCAGTGTAAGTATAAGCTGGGATAAAGAGACAACTTGGAAATAAGTTTATGGAAAGCTATGTTTAATGGCAAAAACAAGAGAAGGGAATGGAATCCATGGTCAGAGGGGAATGTGGCTTAGGTGTGATACCCCTGTTAAAACAAGGGTCCTCTCTCACAAAGCTGCACACACATTGAATGAATACACAGCATGATTTTGGGGAGGGAGCGAATGAGAGAGCAAGAAAACACCTATTGAGACCCCATTAATAACAGATGGTGCTTGAAGTTCAGTAGCAACAGGAAACCCTGCCTCGTCCCATAAAAATATCGGTGCTTCCTGAAAAAACTCCAGCATTCACTTCCCCCCATTTAATTTCTGCCACCTAACTGGCATGGCTGCAACAACACACAAACAACAAAGCTAGGTGTTTCAGGGTTGGGTAGACCTTTTCACACCCTACCTAAATGTAACATGGTCTCATACTTTCCAACCTGTGCACTGTTTCTTGAGAGACTTCATGGCCACAAGATGGAATTTCTATGCACTTGAGTTATAGAAAATTCCTTGGTGCTCTTGGGATGCCATTAATTTTTGGAAAAAAGGGAATACAGCAGGGGTGATGAACCTCAAGCCCAGGGGCCAAATGTAGCCCTTCAAAGCTCTCTGTCTGGACCCCAAGACTCTCCCCAGGCCATGCCCCCTACCAGCCTTGCCTTGCACCTCCTTTGAGAGTTTTTGCCTGGCTGGAATGCTTCTCCAAATGGAAGACAGTGAGGGAGATGTGAGTGTGTGTAGAAACTAGCTTATTGTACAAAGGTAAATTTTACACTAATTTTTTGCCCACTTTTGCCTTCAGCCCTTAGAAGGTTGCATAGACTGAAAAAAATGGTTCCCTAAACATGGGCCATTGTGTAAAACACCAGGATGTTGCATAGCAAAGACACAAAGGGGAAAGGTGGGGGAGCATGCTAGTTATAATTTAGAAGCCTCCTGTGTATCTCAGCTACTATGTAGGCTGTTCCACAGGAGTGTGGGTGGGAGAGATGAGCTTGTAGAGTTACTTGCACACAACATAAGCCACTACAAACTGTGGGGAGGGGGAATTTCCCACACAATCAGGAATGATTTTCCATTCTGAAAAATCTTACTTGAAGCCAGTCCCTGATGACTGAAGTTTCTCACTGTATGCAAACCTTATTGTAGGAGGAGGGGCCCAATCTTGACCAGGATCCTACTGAGAGTATGATGCCCATTTTTGGCACCTTTCTCTTGTGCAATTTTGGGTCAAGTTCTTGTCCTGAAAAAAGCATTTTCTTCAGGTCCATGATCTTGTGCAGCACCACAAAATGCACATTTATGGGTGCTGTACCTGAAAAAGTGATTTTCCTGGGTCTGCAATCTCACACGGATCACGTGACTCACACAGGATTTTGGAAACAGAAGCTGGTGTCCCCGGTTTGGAGGGCATGTGACTGCCACAAAATGACTTTTGAATACCACTAACTACAAGTATTACTTTTCTTTCCAGCACTCTGTTTCTAACTCAACTCCTGCATACTCAACTTACGGCTCCGTAATTAGGTGCACCTGCTTGTCAATTAAGTTACATCCTTGCTGAAGCATTTTTGCTATAGCTCACTGCACTGGAGCAATTAACCCCCACCTTGACACCCATCAGCAACTCACTGTACGTGTTTGCTTGAATATAGGCTACAAAACTATATCACAGGATAACCATTTGTGGATAGAATGCAATACCATGGCAAGATGGTACATTCCCAATAATTTATTACTACACAATTATAATCAGACTGAGATCTGGTCCGGATCAATTTCTGCTGGCCTAAATTATTGAAATTAAGAGTAAAGCTGCAAAGATTGTCATGTGCTTGAGAGACACAAAGTGTCCACTATAATGGTGATAAGGAGCTTGTGACCCCCTAAGTATTGTTGGATTCCAACACCCATCAGCTATAGCAAGAATGGCCATTGATTGGGGATGATGAGAACTGTAGTCCAACAACATCTGGAGAGCTATAGGATCCCCATCCCTGTACTATAGACAATTATTCCACTCTGAAGATGGGGGAGGCACCAAAGCTCAGTGAGAGAGCATAGGTTTTGCATGCAGAATGTCAATCTTTGGCATCTAGAGTTGAAAGCATAAAGTAGCAGGCAATGGGAAACAGCCCTGCATGAGACACAAGGCAGCTGCTGTTCAAATAAAAGTTACCCGCAAGTTCAGCCTCTCTGCTTCCCAAACAGCCCAAGTTGCCATGGTTCTGTCATCTGCCCTTCGCTACACCAACCCAGACCAGCACTAGGACCTGAGAACTTGTTCCTTTTGCCCCAGTAGGTCTAGATTGAGGGCAGGCAAGTTCTGATTGTAAACCTCACATATGTGCAAAACCAGGAATTTACAAATTTGATAACTGCCCTGATCACTGTTGCCACATGGGAGCTGTTTGCAACAGAGTGGATTGATTTAAATCAAGCAAACTTAAATCATTAAAATAATTCACCAAGGGGGAAAAATCCCAGTTGAAATTGCATTGTTTCAATCAAGTTTCTTCTTTTTGGAATTTGTAAAGTTGCTATAGCAATTAAAACACAATGGTTTGCATCTAAGTAGAGCCTTTATAAAACTGAAAATTAAAAAAAAACAACCTTTGGTCATGGAACTCATTTGCACTTCAGATTGAACTGTATCTGCTTAAAGCCTGATGGCTGCTTGTAGATATTAAGTAAAACCCCTGAATTAAAGAATATGGCTTCGGTCCTGTACTACTACTTCTTCTCCTCCTTCTCCTCCTCCTCCTCCTCACTATTTGGAATGAGGTTCCTCAGTGCTCTCACACTTCAGCTTGTTTTTGACATCCATAGGCATATAATGACTTTGCTCACCAGAATAAACATAGCTCTCCTGAGTGACCAGTGTACTTTCTGAGGAGAAGCAGAATGTTAAATAAACAAAATTTTATCTGCCTCAAACCATATTTGATTGCATTTTTAACAAGTATCTTAGCAGGCCTATGAGCAATAACTATCTTTGATGTGGCTAACAGCTATGATAAATTTATCTCTTTCATGGGTAAAATTAGACTCTCTCTCTCTCTCTTTCATATTAGCCATTTCTGGCATCGTTCTGAAAACTGGTGCCAAAGCAAATAGATAATATTATATATTCTCCCCATAATCTTCTCCACATGGAGCTAAGTGTTATGGAATGTAGTCCCAAGGCTAAAATGCCAACAGAACCCTGTGGCAAGAGAAGTGAGGGTATACCACTGTCCATGTTATGTAACCAAATGCCTTCGGAATATAGAACATATAAAGTTAGCACAGAAATGTCAGGTAAAACATTTCTGTGCTGAAGCTAAATCCAAATTTAGCTGAAGCTAAATCCAAATTGAGGGACGCGGGTGGCGCTGTGGGTAAAAGCCTCAGCGCCTAGGGCTTGCCGATCGAAAGGTCGGCGGTTCGAATCCCCGCAGCGGGGTGCGCTCCCGTTGCTTGGTCCCAGCGCCTGCCAACCTAGCAGTTCGAAAGCACCCCCGGGTGCAAGTAGATAAATAGGGACCGCTTACTAGATAAATAGGGACCGCTTTCCGTGTGCAGCTCTGGCTCGCCAGAGCAGCAATGTCACGCTGGCCACGTGACCCGGAAGTGTCTTCGGACAGCGCTGGCCCCTGGCCTCTTGAGTGAGATGGGCGCACAACCCCAGAGTCTGTCAAGACTGGCCCGTACGGGCAGGGGTACCTTTACCTTTACCTTTAAATCCAAATTGAACGTTTTTAAGTTCCAGTAATATGCAGAAAGTTTTTGCTTCGTAATTTGGGGAGAGCAGGGCAACATGGTTCTGGGAAAGGAGAGGTATGGGTGGGTGGGGCAGGCGAGATAAGGGGCACATGGCACAGGCAGTTAGTGACTGTGCCATGTGCCAGCCCCTCCTGCAACTTAGAGAAATGCCGTTGTCCTCTCAGCCAACCCTTGGGTCTGTGGCTGCACTTGCTGAGTGCCAGGTTGGCTCTGATCTGATTATGGATGAGGAGGCTGATCATCAGAGGATGATCATCTGTACCACAAAGATCTGGGTGGGTAAGCAGGGTGGAGTTGGTCTCAGCCAGCTGTGCCCATCTGGGTACTCAGGGCAGCACCAGGGCAGACTTAAGGGTCAAAGACAGGGAGCTGCTGTAGTCCATAGAGATTCTCTCTCCCTCTCTCTCCAGGCTCTCTGTGCAGCTGATGGGGGATCTAGTGTGTTCCTGGCACTGGGCAATTGGGACAGATCATAAATTCTGCTAGCTAACCACCCACCTTGCTGCCCAGCAGTCTCCCTGCCTGAGCTGCCTGAGCTGGTCTCAGAGGCAGTGAGGACTTGCAGACTGCTGGTTTTGGGGATTTGGGGTTTTCAACATCTACGCTGAAGCAACTGACTGGGGTGGTTCATGACTTCATGGCTGCCATGAAGCTGTCCCAACATGTCTTTGGCCCAACGCATGTGGCAGGCCACCCTCTGGACCTTGTTGTCTCAGCTGGGCAGGAAGACAGTGATCTGAAAGTGGGGGATATTGACATCAGTCCCTTGTCATGGTCAAATCACTTCCTGTGGAGATTCAGGCTTTCAGCACCTTTTCCCTTCTGCAGAGGTGGAGAACCTAAAAGGGTGGTCTGCCCTTGGAGGTTAATGGATCGGAGTAGTTGCTTGATGGCTCTGGGGGGTAGATCCAATGGGTTTCCACACAGCTCTGGGGAAATTTTTGGCTGATATGACTGGTGCTCCTGTTGAAGCCCTGGCTGACCTCAGGTACATCCAAATGACTTTGGACAAATGACATTCTCTCAGTCTCATCTATCTTATAGGTTTGTTGTGAATATAAAATGTGATTAAACTCCACATTTTCCCTTATCTGCTTGAGGGTAGGATTAAAAATATGCTAAATAGTAAGTATCTACACCAGTTGATGGCAATAATATATTTTGTCAGTTAAGGCATCCGCCAGTAATGTAGTTTTTTTAAAAAAAAATGAAAATAAACACAATGCACTTGTGATCACTGCATTAATTTTACTAACTAGTTAATGCATCTCTTGCCTTTTCATGCCTCTTATATTCACATAGTACTTATGATGAGTACCTATCCCATTTATCATTTTCACACCTAACCATTGCTTCTTCCTTTCATTTGTCCATCTATACCACTGATAACATACATTACAAGCTGTTTCAGAGACATAAAGTTTTGTCGTCAACTTTCACCTAATCCAACCATTTGTTTCTTTTTTAAAAATACTTATTTTTATCTATTTTCTTATATCTTTCTTCTATCATGAAACCAAAGAGAGTGTACATTTTGTTCCCAACCAATGCAGGCACTGACCAGACCCAGACCTACTTAGCTTCAGCAAGATGGTGGCCTCATATGCCTTCAGAACAAACCCTGTGAAAATTGTAAGTAAAAAAACAATGCAGCAAGTATGGACAGACTGAATATCAAAATTAGGAAGAAGTTAGGAGCATGTATTTTCTGGTTCAGAAAGGAGGGAAACCCCAGAAGTGCGCATGAAACTCTTGGTAGCTTGAAAACCAATAAAAACTATTTGGAGTTTTAAAAAGGGGGCGGGGCGAGGGGAATGCTACAGAAATAAAAGCAGCCAAAATGAGAAAAATGTATCAGATGCAGAAGCTGAGGGGCGGTGCTGTTTTCCCTACATTATGCCCATCTAGCTCAGCATCCTGGTCTCACAAAGGCCAGATACTTATGGGAGCAGAACCTGAGCACAACAACACAGCCACCTCATATAGTTTCTGGCCACTGGTATTTAGAAGTGTACTGCTTCTGACCATGGAAACAGAACATAGCCATGGTGGTCAATAGCCATTTATAACCTTCTCTTCCATGAATTTAAAGACATCAAAGTTGGTGACCATCACTGTCTTCTGTGGGAGTGGCTTCCATAAGTTAACTAGGCACTGTGTGAAGAAGCACTTTCTTTTGTTTCTCTTCATTCTCCCAACGTCCAGCTTCATTGGGTGTCCCCTAGTTCCAGTATTATGAGAGAAGAGGTGTCTGGTTTTACTACGAGATGATTAAAGATTTTTGGAGGAATGTCAAAGGATAAATTCAAGGAACAACAGGCACCAATTTACATGTAGATCCCTTCACATTGCTACTAGGTGACATTGAACACCAGGTTCCACAAAGTTCCTTTGCAACTGCTTGGGTTCCAGTAGTCAAAATATGGAAAACTGGCATGGTACCAACAAGAGACTTCAGAAAGAAGCAAATTTGGAAAATAATGTTTATGAATAAAATAACAAGATGGAAGCAGATATGGGAGGATAGGATTCATTCTGTGGAGCTTTCTTAGGGAGGAAATGGTTATTGTTGTTGCTGCACTGGCATCAATATAAACCCAACGAGACAGTAAAAATGGAAGCATTAAGCATGAGTTAATGAACTGCTTCTAACTGGAAGAATATTTATTATGGAACTAGAAAATGAAATAAAAGCGGGGGGCGGGGAATCAAAAGGGACAGCCTAAAATAACTTGCTTTGTTATTTGCATAAGGCACATTTTGAAAATCTGCTTCAAGGTTTTCCATCAAATTGTAAACTTTTTAAAAGATAAGCATAATCAGGAGGAAAAGGTCGCAATGATTCTACTTCAGAAGACATGCCAGCTCCCCTTCATCCAAATAATCACTGCAATCTGGCTATTTCCTGAGAAGGGATTTAAGCTGTCCCATGTTTAATTAAAAGCAAACTCATAAAGATCTCAGTTAAACAAGTTGGATGTAAAATGTCTCTCAGCTTTGTTCTCATCTCTTTTGTTATTGCAGTTTTGTTTGATCACACAGACATCATGGATTTTTCTGTGAAAAAGCATTCTCCCCCCAGCTAAACACCAGACTATCTGCAGTGCAGTGCAGAATCCTCAAACTGCAAGCCCACTGTGGTGTCAACAGCTAATTAATTTCATTCCCATCCTCAGATTTCACAGTGCACTTATTATATGAGTTACCATTGGTTACTGTGGCCTCATCCCATTATTCCCAATGTAAATGATGGCTTGCTGCTTTAGAGCTGCCTGGTGACAAACTCTACAAGGTCTCATGATAAGTGTTAAATTAGCATGCATCTCTCAGTTGTCCCACACAAAATACATGATGCAAGTTACTGTCCTAGTTTCTAGAGAGGCAGATAACTTGTAAAGAGACTGTCTGCCACCACTGGAAATGCAAAGATGTCTATCAAGGGAAGAAACTTGGGACACTCGATGGCATCTTCAGTGAAATGCGATGGAATAAGGACACATCTGTAGAACAGCTGCCCTATGATATATATTGTTCATTATTACTGTGTGTGTGTGTGTGTGTGTGTGTGCATGCACACGCACACACACACACACACACACATAAATACATACATACATACATATACACACACCATATTCACATATACGTACCATAAATTCTGAGCTGTCGAAATATTCTAAAGCCATTGTTTGAATCTGATAATGACCCAGTTTTCTTACTATATTCAATCAATGGATTCCAGTATATTACAAATATATATATTGTCTTTTTTCTTTGAATCTAATATGAGTCCACTTAGCCATTCCCACATCAATTATTATGCTTTTGAGTATTGTGGAAAAGTGATTTCTCTACAACAAAAGTATTGCCGTAAAAGAAGGAACCTAGATTTCTCTGAAATGACCAAACACTACACATCTCTAGTATGCACATGGAAAAAATACTTCTGCAGAGGCCATATTACAGCAGAAAGGCAGGATGAAGCTGGACTTGAATCAAAATAAGCAGATGCCCATTTTATTGCTGTGCTAACTGGAGCGTCATGTTTTATGTTTTTCGCTTTTCAAGCCAAATTCTCCATAAAATGAGAAAACATTACAGACCCTAACACAGGCAAGGAGCTAATCCGTCGGACACTTGTAAGGCTGTACACTGCCAGAGACTCTTGAGCCCCCCAACTTATCATATAAAATCACTCTGTTCTGTCATCAGATTCCTCTGTAGTGTGTGGATGCTATGATCAAATGACAGTAATTGATGATATAAAGCCTTTTACTAACCACAAGGGATCCTATGTGTAAATGTAATTAGATTTCTGGACTGCAGGGTGTTCCTGGGATAGAGCGAACCTGTTTCACAGTCAAAAATATTAACTGAAGTGAGGGGAAACCGGTTCCCTGTTAGTTATACATCATGTCATCAGATAATTCTTTTGACACAATTAGCAAAGAGAGAAAGCTCTACTACCAAGAATGACTAAAAACAAATCTTTCTAATTACTGTAATTATGAGTTCTTATTTGGTAGAATATATAGCAAAGCTGGTTTCAAATCCCTTGCTGACACATTCCAAAATATTAAGTCACTTTTGCTCCAGAATAGCAAGCCACGCTGCAGTGACAATGAGTGTTTGAAGGTAGACTACTATATACAGAGTGCCTGATCCAGAGAGATACGTGTGGAAATGAATCAATGGTTTGCTCACACACTGCTGCCCACCAAGCCTCCCTGTTTGGCCCATGACATCCTTTTTCTATTAGGTGGGGAACTAGATCTAGCCATAGGGCTGGACCCATCTCTGTCTTCGGTTTGAGGTTGGTCACCAATTATGGCTAGATCCAATTCCCTACCTGTGCAATAAATATGAGTTTTATTGCTGAGTTGCACTCTGGAGTATGTTGAGTGAAATTCTTTTTATGTTTCTTATCCAATCCAGCCTCTACATCCTGCTAACAGAAAAAGGATGCCGAGTACAATGCCTGCACCCCTCTAATTTTAGTTTGGGATTCTTTACAGAGCTCTGGCTTTTTGTTTCTCTTTAAGAAATATGGTCAATCATAGAGCTTACCACATGGATCCTCCTCATTTATTCCATCTTCATCTCCTCTCCTCACCTGTGTTGAGAACTGCTAGGAATTTCCCTGAATCCTCATACATAATAATCATTGTCTCCTGGTCTTCCATCAGTTGAAATCGGAGCCCTCATTAGTAGCCCTCATTTGCACAGGTAGGGAATTTGAGCGTCTCTCAGAGCCTTTTTGTATTGTGCAACATCCATCTGAATTGGAAAATTTAACAATAAGGTATTGGGGCTATGCTCTGAGTGGAGGTTTATAATATGGCACCTGACAGACCCTTTTATATCACTTCAATTCACCTCCACCTCCAGGTACAGTACTTGAAGCCTCACTACAAGTTAAGTAATTAAGTCTCACTTTCCCACCAACTCTGGCAGGCCTTTTTATATAAAAACTGGGGCAGTAACCATAGTTCTCAATCTCCATTTTCAGCATCAACTCTACTGTATTTTGTGAAAGTTTAAATAGTTGTCAAATGCTGCTCTCTATGACCTCAGTCACTGTGGCAGCTCTATCTGTGATATTTACAGACAGTCCTGTGGCCTCCTGTGTCTAAGCACCTGTGTGTTCAAATTACTTTTCTGAGTAATTTGATCACACTGGCTACCTTTGCCACTGCTTCCTCTTTGTCCCTTTCGGTGGCATGACCGGCTCTCCACATATGAACTGATCCAGACCCTGCAATCATCATCTGAGGCTCATCTTCATTGGCCCCCTCTGCAAGAGGTCTGGAGGGTGGCATCACAAGAATGGGCATTTTCTGTGGTGGCTCTCTGTTTTGTGGAATGCTCTCCCCAGGGAGACGCACCTGGCGCCATCATTGCATGTCTTTAGGAGCCATGCAAAAACGTTTCTCTGGCTGATTGACATCCAATGCCCTTTTAAATGTGTTGTAGGAGGAGGGATTCTTATACCCCCACCCTCAGTTTTACTATGCATTTAGTACTTTTATATGGTGGTTTATTTTTTATTTCATATTTTAATGCAGTAATAATAATTTATTATTATGGTCAAAGACCAGTTCAGAATGGTGGTTTCATGTTGTGAACCTCCCTGTGATGTGCAGATGGAGGGTGGTAAACAAATTCAAAAAATAACAACAGCAACCAGGCCTTGGGCCAATTATGGCCTTTTAAGTGTGTTTGTGAGAGGGGGTTATTGGTTTGTTTCTCTTTTATTATGTATTTTGTACTTTCATTTTGTATTTTTATGTTGTGAACCACCCGGTGGTCTTCGGAGGAAGGGTTGTATACAAATTTAATAATAAATAGTAGTAAAGAATGGTCGGTCCTGCGGCATTATCAGACTCACCAGTTTCACTGTTTGGCTCTGGTGTCTTGGAAGAGGCTTCCAGATTTCATTCTCGGAACTCCATGGATCTTTGTATCACATCCCGCTAGATGATATATCAAAAACAAAACAAGTTTTCATTCTAAAGCTTATTGTTTCATTTATTTATTGTGAAGGTGGGAGTGGAGCTGCGATTCCCGCCCCACACCCCCACTATCATGGATAATGATGGCATGTCCCTCAGTTTCATTTGAGTTATATATATCTGCAAGTACAATATCAGCTATACTACAGTGGGACTGTGCATGACCAACAGAAGCCCCTGTGAACTGTTTTTAGAGTTAATGATAATAGTTTTCTGAAGATGCCTGGTATCAGTGCTATATTTCAAACTTTGTGATGAATCAACTACAAGAACAGTGGTAATAGCGCACTTTTTTTAAAAAAAATCTAAGAATGGCAGTAGCCTCTAGCGATTTCTATATAGGTTATCCAACAGTATATAGCTCATTATGCATAAATGCTTACTTACCAGAAATCCTACATTTTTATACCTGGGTCTTCTGTGTATCATGCTAATTGCTGATCTTTCCAGCTTTGCATCTAACCTCCATACTAGCAGGAGAGCCACATGTAGTTAATATTACAGCCAATCTCTTTGTAATGACTAGTGGTTTGGATTAGCAGCCATCTATGTCACTAAAGAGTGTGAGTTTTATAACAAAAACTTACTCAGCTCAATTGAATCATTAATTTTCCTTGTCTATGGACTGAGAAAGAGGATACCTTCTTGAAATAGAATATAAATTATTGTAGATGTGATCATTTCCATGGAGGATAAAAAGTATTCACAAGTTAGCATGAAGAGTATGCCGTTGAAGGTGGCCTTAAAATTAATGGTGCATGAGTATGGCTCCTGAAAGAGCTCCCTAGCGATTTTTCATTGGTTGTGACAGTACATAAAAATGTAGTCAACCGTAATACTCTAATGTATAAATCCAGCCTGCTCAGGGCTTTTTCTAGACCCCAAAAAAGCTAAGGAAGCAGGAGACATAATGGGTGGAGAACAGCACAATTCTAATAGAAATTGGCATCCTTATACATTTCCCTCCCTGTTCTAGATCAGCAGATTCCCCCTACGTATGCTAGATAGACAGTGCAATCTATATATGTTTACACAGAAGTAAATTCCTCTAGGCCCAATGCAACCTACTATACATTATGGCCTTAATTACTCTCCCATTTATATCAGAAAATTGAAAACACATGAACACTTGTATGATTTTTTTCTTCTTCAAGGCAAGCCTTTAGAATAGATTAGAAATGGGGCAATGTCCCATCAATTCCAAAATTTCACTGAGTCTCCTGATGAATTCTAAATCTAATCTCTGGTTTGGATGCTTCAGAGCTTCCTGTGTCTCTCCCATCATGGTTCAAGTCCTTGCTATGATCTCCATAATGTAATCTAGATGGTTAGGACAACCCATTCCATGCCAGGAGGGATACTGCAGGCTCAAATCCCTCTAAGCCTCAGCACTTAACCCTTAACATCATCAGTCAATCTAGAGTCCTTTGGGGACAACCAGATCCTTTCATGTTGTTTCAGACACCTGGAGATTTCAGGCAGACTTCAAACTGAGGTCTGAAAACACCCCACTCCACAAATTGACATAAAAAAACTCCACCTGAATGAAACGTCATCAGCCACTCTATCATAAACACCATATGTACTTGGAGAATGTTTCTGTTTCTGTTACATCTTTCCATTGTGACAAAATTCACTGATTATTTTAAATTCAGTTCATTATTCTACCTTGTGTACCAGAATCAGCATAACCCTGTGGGTCTGGTGACTCCCCCTCTCACACACACCCCAGGGCCTTCTTAATGCTTTTTAATTTTTATTTTAATAGAGACCTCTCTCTCTCTATCTATCTCTTGCATTTCAGCAGTTATTTGTAGTATATGTAAAATCCTACAGGTGGCAGCTAACATGGTGGCTTTCACTAGCCTTCCTATGGCAGATGCTCTGAGTACTACCACTGTAAGCCTCCAAAATCTCCTCCAGTCAGAAACAGATGATGGCCTTATTTCAGCTCCGCCATGAAATATTTGTGTGTCAATAATAGTTAACATGTCTGGGATGGTGCACAGTATTTCAAGAGATGTATTAAGTTACTGGTTGACAGTGTAGTTCTGATGAAGTAGTGTTTGAGCGATGGAGAAACGTCAGGTATTAAAAGGCTGGCAACCAGTGGCGTAGCGTGGGTTGTCAGCACCCGGGGCAAGGCAAGTAATTTGCGCCCCCTAACCCGTGGATTTGCGCCCCCTAACCCTTACCCCAAGATGTTGCGCCCGGTGCGGCCGGCCCCCCCTGCACCCCCCACGCTACGCCACTGCTGGCAACACGCCTACAACTTTGTTACAGAACAAGATCATTTCCTCTGCGAGGCCAGGCATGCTAAGCTGATTGGTCTCCTTGTGTCTTTTTATGGTGTTTTACCCTCAGGTTGAAACTAAATGCAGAGGCCAGAAAATAAAACTGTTCAAGCAAAACTCCATCGTTTTATACTCTTGAGTCAGTGGTCAGGAAGAAAGGATTTAAGACTCAGAGAAGAAAAATATGCACCAGATCCCCAGCTGCTAAATTTGCTAAGTACTCTGCAGGTGTTCAGCTGAAAATACATCCAGCTTTATCTCTTTCTCTATTTAAAAAGCCATTAAAAACCCCATTCTACTCAGTGTGCATTTGGTAATTAGCATATCCTTAGTTAAGCTACATAATCTAATAAAGCATCTTAGCAATTGTTTAAAAGTTTACCTCCAACAGAATGCAGTTGCAATCTATTATTATTACCATCATCTCGTCCATATGTAAAGGTTTAAGTTTCTATGACCAAACAGATCATCCCCTTTCCAGCTTGAAAAGCTATCATTTGGCTAGTAACCAGGAAATCAGCAGCTATCTTTATTTAAAAACAGATTCCAAATTCATATTTTTGGCACCTGCTAACCTGTGATTCTCCTACATTAACATAACTAATTATGCTAATCATGTTTTGATTCCTCAGGCAAAGGAAACAGGGAACTAATTTGCCCTATTAGAAAAGGAAAATCTGGAAAATCACTCCTGATTGTACACCGCAGGAATCTACCAGAGGGCATATCATTACCGCCCCATTGCAAACAAACTTCTGTTTAGAACTTCTCTCCCATGAGCCACATAAACACTTTGAATTGTCAGTCATACATTTCTACCTGCCCACCCCTTTAAAATTATCTCAATGTAAAACTGAAAACAATTATAGCACAAAAATATCTGCACCACAGAGTCTGTGTGAAGGAGCTAGATCTCTATGTAGCTTCATCCCTGAATTACCTACTGCCTTGTATCATCAGACACCCAACTGAGCCTTTGTCATTTCCCTTAACCTTTCTTCACTATTACTGTAATGGCATCTCATTCTCTCTCTCTCTCCCTCTGCATCTCCATTGACTGCCTGCTCCAAGCTGCCTTGATTCATGATGGCTCTGCATGTATACACCTATGCAATATAAATGAATGGCTACTGCCTGAACCAAGCATGGAAGAACTTTCTGTAGTGTATGTTTGTATTATTTTTTGTCCATTTTTTCTTTCTCTCTCCCCCCCAAAAAATACACTTTCTAAATAAAGTGGTAGCAGATAGGGAGAGAAACTCAATTCAGTGCACATTTACAATTCAAAACCTACCCAATTAGCACTTTCTAAAACAATACAAGAACCGAAACGCAACCATCCTTTGAAATTTGCACTTCTCCAAATTTGGCAGTCCAGTTCTCCAGCCAATTCATGTGTGCAAAAATGCACATGCTGGAGTAAAGTGTTCATAAGAATGCATATGTTTGTGAAAATGACATTCAAATATGCATTGTTTTACTGGGGAAATTCTTTGTAAAAATGTGTGTATTAGGCAAAATTGTAAGCGAGCATGTGTGTATCTGGAGAAAGCAGCAATAAAATGCTGGTGAATTGTCAGGAGGACTTAATTGTTTTTTTCAAACTGATGAGGAAGAGTGAAGAACTGGATTTATTTGGGAAAATAAGAAGCTAAGAGAAACCAGAAGTGATAGATTCATCCATCTCTAGCAGCTGTAACCAAGAATCAGCACAGGCCACTGGAAGCATCAGGTGTATATACTGTAAGTGGCTGTGAACACTTGAGGGTCAGAAGTAGAACCGTCCTCCTGCTTGTTGCATACATCTTTTAAAAACTGTAAATAGCAGTCATGGGGAAGGATGGGATAGGATCGGGACCTTGGTGTGCTGAAATAGCCTGGTGCTGAAATTCTGATCCTGAGTTCCAGAGAGAACCATTTACAGTTGAAACTGCAAATAGCGTGTTTACTGGCACATGTAGTTTGGCCCCATTGTTCCCAGTAACTGCTCTTTGGTGGGTTTTTAGATTTCTCACCATAGTGGGAAACCTGTGACTGGTTGATCTGTGTGCCTGCTCAGTCTGTTGTCCAGGTGCTGTTGGTGGGAAACTTCAAGGACCCTCCTTTCCAGTCCTACAAATAGAGAACTGTCTGGGGACTGTCCTCTGATAGCCCTTCAAATGAGGGGGTGTCCTCTGTAAAGCAGGAACCAAAGCTACCCTCATTCCAGCAGCTGATATCCAATCATATTTTACTTGGCTGTCAGCTAGAGGGACCTCAAGAGTAGGAGTTTCTGTCTGGGTTCCAGGTCCCCACAGCTTGGGAACAAAGGGGAGGACAGTGTTCATTCTGCTCCCAGTGCAATGCAAAACTGGAATGCCAATTCATTTCCTTCCTTCTGATCTTGGTGGCACACTTCATCTCGGGGAGAGAGGCAGAATGTATTTGCTCAGCTTGTTTTCCTGCCATCAAGCATGCATCTGCCAGCTCCAGCATAGTAAGCACCCTCTGCTGATTGCTCTAAGCCAGGACAGTAAATCAAAATACCTCATTTATGGTCTCATGAAACATTATGTAGGACAGCTGCCATCTAATTGAATTGCTAAGTTACAGAAATCATTGCTAGCAAAGCACCGGAATCTTAGTTAGTTGCCTCCAAGAGGAATTATGTGAGACTCGAAAGCCAGGGGCCCTATCCTTGTGCGCCAAATGCAAAATAAGGGCAGTGACACATCATTTAGCTAGGAAGAAGTCATTGCTGAATCACGGAGAGGAAATGGGGAGGGGGGGCAGAGAAGCCTAAGATGCAGGACATCCAACAGTAGAGACCATATTCAAGTGTGGTTGTTTGAAGCAAGAGAAAAATTAAAATACATTATCAGTAGATGAATAAACAAAGGTTCAGATAGACGAATAGCAGCAATAGCATCCAGTATTCTTAACTGCAGGGCAGCCTCAGTTTTCAACAGCATAACTGCATAATTGTAGAACAGGCAAAATGTGAAAAGCCTCACTTATAGAGGAAATGGGACAATTTGCTCAAGGTCAGGGAGCTGCAAATTTAAAGAAGGAAAGTTTGGGTTTACTGCAGAGATGTGGAACTTGAACCACCACTCCCAATGTTGCTGGGTTCCAGTTCCCACCATCCCTGCTCACTGGCTATGCTGGTTGGGGTTGATGGGAGCTGGAGTCTAAAAGCATCTGCAGGGCTGCAGCTTCCCCATCCCTAATCTACCGAGCCATTTTTCCTAACATGCATATTGTAATATATGGAGGGTGATGCAACAGGGAGAAATGGAATGGCAAGGCTTTATGGATATTGAGAGACCAATGTGTGGATGATCGCAGCACCTACAGACAGACAGACAGGTTGTGTATCGATAGTTGTGACCTTCAGAGGAGTGACGTCTGGGAGGGGCGCAGAGAGAAGAAACACCATGGTGCGTCCACAACCGGATGCCTTCATCTGCCCCAGCTGCAACAAAACATGTCTCTCCCACATCAGTCTTTCCAGCCACAACATAGAATCATAGAGTTGGAAGAGACCACAAGGGCCATCGAGTCCAACCCCCTGCCAAGCAGGAAACACCATCAGAGCACTCCTGACATATGGTTGTCAAGCCTCTGCTTAAAGACCTCCAAAGAAGGAGACTCCACCACACTCCTTGGCAGCAAATTCCACTGTCGAACAGCTCTTACTGTCAGGAAGTTCTTCCTAATGTTTAGGTGGAATCTTCTTTCTTGTAGTTTGGATCCATTGCTCCATGTCTGCTTCTCTGGAGCAGCAGAAAACAACCTTTCTCCCTCCTCTATGTGACATCCTTTTATATATTTGAACATGGCTATCATATCACCCCTTAACCTCCTCTTCTCCAGGCTAAACATGCCCAGCTCCCTTAGCCATTCCTCATAAGGCATCGTTTCCAGGCTTTGACCATATTGGTTGCCCTCCTCTGGACACATTCCAGTTTGTCAGTGTCCTTCTTGAACTGTGGTGCCCAGAACTGGACACAGTACTCCAGGTGAGGTCTGACCAGAGCAGAATACAGGTGCTGTAATCTTCCAACAGTTTGACTTCGCCCCCAAAGACACACTTCCTCCATTGTCTCTGAGACAGATGGAGGCCAACAACCACAACAGAATAAAAAAACTTTTTTTCAGCACATTGCATGGGGTTGCACTAGATTATCCTTAGGGTCCCTTCCGACTCTACAGTTCTAGGATTCTATGATGTCAATGCAGATAAAATGTAACGTATGGAAGAGCACCAAGACGAGAGCAAAAACACACAGCATTTTTGTTAAAATGCACAGTTAAAAGTGACTAGACTTTCCTTAAGGAAGACCCTAATTAAGATTTTAACTATTCAAGTCACTGAAATGCTTCAAAAATTCAGATTGCTTCAAGTACTCATTTTGCGGACCTACAATTAATGGCCTGTTCAAATGACCTTTGAGGAAGCTTCATTTAAATGAAGTTACATTTATCCTCTCTCCCCCTTCTCTTCTCCATACCATCCAGGTTTTGATCAGCCTACGGCAACGAGACATGCATATATGCTCAGTGCATGCTAAGGATCCAGACTGCCTGTGAGCGTGCGACATGCAGCCTGTAGCTTGCAGCGTGAGAGGAGAGGGATCAAGCAAACCAGCCTCTGCTGCATATTATTTTCAGCACTGCCACCAAGTGGATCTCTTTGTTTTTCTGCAGCTGCCTCCACCAAACAGCCATTATGCCTTCTGGACTTTAACCGGGCCAATCTGCTCCATATGTCTGGTACAGTGGTGTGGCACCTAGGCATGGGGCAAACGGCAAGATCTCAGACCAAATGTTTCCAGAACAAACTATGTTTTTACTTAAGTTTTAGTAAAGAAAGCCATTAAAACAGTTTTGGATACAGTCATGACTGTTCAACAAGCCTGCTTGCAGAAGAATGCACATAGGATCACAGCAGATTGCACCACATGTAATAATAATAATAATAATAGCAGATTGGTGTATTTTAGCCTAGTCTGTATATGACTTGTCACACAATTAACATGGGGTTTTTTCCTGAGCTTCTTGAAAGGGATCTCAGGAAAACTCAAGGTATTTCTGAGAATACAGAAAGACTTGGGCTTTGAAAGCACATTATTTTCTCCCAGAGAATCCTGGGAACTTTAGCTGACTCCTCACAGAGCTACAATTCCCAGCACCATTAATCAACTATATATTCTAGGATTCTTCAGAGAAAATGATGTGCTTTCAGCATATGCTATAAATGTGTTCATCTGTGGGGCTCCCTGCCAAAAGAAATAACCTTGGAGGGATACAAATGTAATAAATATATCTGAAGTAATTAGGAGGAGATTTCACCTTGAATGAATATGTAGGCTAGCGACATCCACCCAACCAATGTTCATTCATTTTAGATGTAACTTTGTGGCTATTAATTATTTTCCTCTTGGATCCTAAAGTTGAACTGCCGTTGATACAGAAAGAGACGCTGCACTTTTTACAGTTAAGTCCTAACAGCATCACATTATTCACACTGTTGGTTAAATTGAAACATTCATTTAAGCCTGCAAAGTTGTAGAGACCTCTAACTCTCCAGAGGTTTTGCCCTTCCACTAAACACAAAATTCATCAACTCACAAGGCTATACAGCGAGCATCTTCACTTGTTTAGCTTCACTTGTTTAGCTTTCGTTTTACAGCATTTACTAAAAAATGGGAGCTATTGCACTCTTTTATTAAAAGGTGGGGAGGGAATTAAAAGGAAGGTTCAGGGTAGCCAATATGTTCTGCTCTAACAAATAAGTATTTCCAGTTTTTCTCATTTGGGTTGTGAATGAGAGCTTGCTGTGTGCTGTCCTGTGCCTGAAGGTACTGAAGGTCAGTGATGCCAAACATGGGTGCCAGTGGGCCACAGGCTGGTCTGGAAACTGGAAATTGGGCAAAATAGGTGAAGGGGCAGAAAGTGGGTGGACAGCCTTGAACAGAGGCTACCTATCTTTGTTTCCTTTGAAAGAAATTGAGGCACAGCCAAGGATATGGAGGAGAAACAAGTGCAGGCTATCACAAGACATCATTGAAGCCATTATTGCTCAGCAGGAAAAACGAGCAGGTAGGTGCCATCTTTCCATGGATTAAAAACTGAGAAGAATCTAGGTTTGAGAGCCAAACTTGAGGATCAATCTAGCCAAATAGGTTTTCAATGACTTCCCCTGGAATAGTTGTGCTTACCTGTAATAGCTACCTGACTTCATGCCTTTGTGCTGATAAACAACAGAGAGCTTCATCTTTAGCCTTGCTAGGTTTGTGCCCCCAAGACTCTTAGGGAAATAGCACAGGGTTTGTTTGTTGTTTGTTATGTTTTTACATCCCACCTTTGACATCCCACCTGATGTATGTGGCTCTCCTCTCCATATTGCCATCACAACAACCTTGTGAGGTAGGCTAGCATTAGAGATAGTGACAGGCCCAAGTTCGCCCAGTGAGCTTCATGGCTGAGTAGGAATCTTAACCCTGGTTTCCCAGGTCATAGTCCAACACTTTAAACATTCTTTAAAACATGTACTTTAAAACATTCTGTATTCTGTAGGTCACTTTAAGACTTTTTTTGTAAAAAGTGATGAACTATACTATATAAGTAAATAAGGCGGATGAGGTCACCAGCACAGTCCCTGACTGTGGAACTATTTCCAGGAATACTGTGGGTGTGTCTGTCATTGTTATGCATATATATATATATATATATATATATATATATATATATATGTCTGCTTGTGTGTTTCCCCCTCCCAGGCTAAACATGCCTAGGATGTGGCAACTGTTCTGGCAGTGTAGTTGCAGTATATCTTCAGTTGCTTTACTCATAAATGTGTTACCTAAGTAATTTTATGCATAGCCTGATGAGATAAGTCTCATTCAATTCTGTCTTTGCTTAGCCTTCACATACAAAAAAAATAAAAATCACTTTTTTCCTTGGCGGCAACTTGAAATATTCCCAAGCTGCATAACACAGGCTCATTGACCCATGAGAAAGTAATCACTGAAGACAGATTTCTACAAAATTGCTTTCGAACATTACATTAATTCTGGATCAGCAAGTTTATTTCTTAGCAATTTCCCAATGGTGACATTTATACATTCCTGTCTTTACATTTTATTATACGCCTTTAGATAATCCAGAGCCTCAGTTCTTTTCTTTTTCCCCTCCTGTTTATGTTGCTTGTCAAGATGCTGGCTTAGACAAACAATACTGATAAGAGGGGTTGAAATGAACAAGAAAACACATGCTCTAACAAGGTCAATTTGCTACAAAAGATAACTGTATTTTGGCATTCAGTTATTGGGATTTTCCAGTGATATTGGCCTAGCCAAACATTAAATCCTGTGGCTCTGGACTTAAAAGTATTAGCATATATTTTGGTGATGAGGTTGAACCAGGCTATGTGAGTTAAACCCATGGCATTATTTCAGTGCTTGAAATAGACAGGGGTTGTGGAGAGAGGGAAAAGGGAAGTTTCAAATTAGGGGAGACTCAGGGGCCCTCCCTGGGATGCGGGTGGCACCGTGGGTTAAACCACAGAGCCTAGGACTTGCCAATCAGAAGGTCGGCGGTTCAAATCCCCGCAACGGGGTGAGCTCCCACTGCTCGGCCCTTGCTCCTGCCAACCTAGCAGTTCGAAAGCACATCAAAGTGCAAGTAGATAAATAGGTACCACTCCGACGGGAAGGTAAACAGCGTTTCCGTGCGCTGCTCTGGTTCGCCAGAAGCATCTCAGTCATGCTGGCCACATGACCTGGAAGCTGTACGCCAGCTCCCTCGGCCAATAAAGTGAGATGAGCACTGCAACCCCAGAGTCAGCCACGACTGGACCTAATGGTCAAGGATAGCTTTAACTTTACCTTTTACAGGGCCCCTCCAGAAGTCCTTTTAAATTGTGCCTTCAGGATGATTTGTGCTCATGAGGAAATAGGGGTGGTTATACATATTCTCTATACTGACATTGTTTATACATACACCAGAGAGAGAGAATGCCTTAAGAGAGATGGAGGTGCTATTTAAAGTGGCGTCATTGCCTGTGGTTCATGCATACTGTTGTATGTCCCACTGTCTTCTTTGAGTGAATGTGTACAACACAGAAGAATTTGCTCCTGCTGTACTATTCTCAGCTTTTTGAAAAGAGTGGGATAACAGCAAATGGGAAGAGGAATTTATGTGTCTCGGGAGGAAAGCCACTTACACTGCCAGTAGCAATCATGCACTTAATGTAATTTGTGGTTTGGCCTACTTGAAGCAGAATATCAAGTGTACTGAGCATTATTAGACTTTTGAGCTAAGGGTCTCTCCCCACTTTCTAATATAGCATTATAAATATGTGTATACTCTTCCCAGAGCTGTTGGAATGATGTAGCTGTTCCAAGAGCTATAAATCTCAGTCAGCTCATAAATCAATAGTGTGCCACATTTGTTCTTAAGGTTCCTAAGCACATACCTTAGGATTAGTATGTGTTGACACGCTTACATACATACCATTGTATAATGTCTACATTTCATTATGCAGACATCGATTGTCAGGTAGGAATTCAATTTTGTTCAATATAAGGAGTCAATATAACATATTTCACTGCTATCTATCTCAAGGTGTTATCCATTTTTGCATAGTAATAAAGGACAACCTCTCTGTTGATGACTAGATCACTGTAGGTAGGCAGTAAGTGATCTTAGCTCCTCATGATAAACATTTTGTGCAATGGTGATGGGCTGCTGAAGTGATCACTACCTGATCCTTTTACTTGACACTTGAAGAGCAAAGTCATGTGCTCTGCTTCTCAGCCTCCATAATTAAGCTTATATGTCATTGCTGCAAAAACATTTTAGCTGTTGTCATCATTTTAGATCAAAGTAGTTTCAGACAGATGTAGATAAATTCTTATATTCTATGTGCTGAAAACTTTGTAGGTCTGATGTAAATATGTTTATGGAGACCACTGAAGGTTAGGAGGTCTTTTACTTTTTCTTTCTCTGTTTTTGCCCAGTTCTAAGTCTCTTGTGGCATCTGCATCTAGGGAAAGCTGTTTCTACAAATCCTTTGAATATGTCCGGCAGTAAACATAAATAAAACCAGTTTGGAGGGGAAGGGGGATGGGTTGCCTGCAAATGTGCTGAATCTCCATTACCCATGGGACAAATGCTGAAAGGAACGCCTTGATTAATGTCTGTAATCTGTTCCAACTTGCTGATAACATAAGGTAATGCAGAGGGCAAATACTTGGAATAGTGCAAAAATTCCCAATTTAACTGAGGGAGCAGAAAACAATATGAACCTGCCCATTCTGTCAGACAGTGAATATAAAATTCTCAAAATGCTGCCTGGGGGTTTGCACACTTCGAAAGGTGCAGAATTGACCAGTCTCTTGCAGAAGGATTCAGATATGTTACTAAAATATGGTCAGCTAGTGACTTGTCAGAGGCATTAAAGCCTATGGAAGACAAATTGGCTGCACTTTTTTCTCAGATGTATGATTTGACTAAGGCTGGATCTATGCACATCAAAAAAGCGTTTCAGTTTAAAGCATTGTAAATTTAAACAGGGAAAACAGGCAGAGAAGAACGGGACTCCACATCGCCATCTGGTGGCACAATGCTATATCGCATATAAAATGCATATAGATCACATTTTCTTTACCAGTCTAGCTGAGTCCTAAGGCAGCTAACAAGGCCTTGAAGTTGGGTCTGGATAATCCAAACAAAGTTAAATGCCTAAAACTGACAGTTTATTATTTGGAGGTTCAGCTGACAGATCAAGAGGATCATAACTGAAGATAACATTTACACTAGAGAGGGATCTTTGAAAAGGAAGTGTGGGCTGATATGCCTTCCTTTATGGCATCCTGGGTTAATAGTTTAAATCTGGGACACATTCTTTCAGCAGAGGATTTTGTATGTGCTCACAGAGCCTTGGGACCTAGACAACAATCTGTTGAGTCTCCAACAGCGCGATTTGAAAGATATTGTGTTACAGAGAAGATCTAGAGAGCCCAGCAAAATCTGAGGGAGTTCAAATATGGAGACGCAATGGTGGAAATCTTTCGATCTGCTTAAATGCAGAAGAGCATTTTGCCTTTACACAGTGGTACTTAACAAAACAGAAATTCAATAGTGATGAGCCTATCCTTTTAAGCTGCTGGCTGTTCATAAGCAGAATACACTTGTTGCTTCGAATGATTAGGATATTTAAGGAACTGTAAATGGAAAAACTGTACTCCACACCTTGTTTGTTGTTAATATGTGTATATTGAAAATCAATAAAAATACTTTAAAAAACCGAAACTTAATGCTGCTCTGGAAGGAAACTAAGTGGCAGTGCAGGACAAAGTAATGATATTCTGTCTGCAGCTCATTTGAAAAAGAACAAATGCATTCATTTGTGGTTACAGTTACTCAGCCTTGTGGCACAAGGAAGAAAATTGATGGAGGAAAATGACTGTGGAATCCAAAGGAACATCCAAGGGAAATTACATGAGCTCTAACTCTGGCAAAGGAACCTCTAAGGAAGACCTGAAGATGCTGGGATGTGAGTGTATGCCATTATTTCCTGTGTGTTCTAAAGCTCCCTTTACGTTTTACTTTAATGTGGCTTTGCTTCTCCATTGCATTGTTTGCTTTTTAAAGCCTATAGAAAAAGGTCCTTTTGGAAAAACCGACACTTCCTTTCATAAAAAGCTTCTTGTCAAAAAATTATGCACAGAAGCCCAGAGGCAAAAGGTAAGGTGCCTGAAATAACCGTAGTAAAATAGAGTCCTTCACATAACCTGAGAGAAGGTGGCCAGCTGGCAAATGCCACATTTGACTTCCTCAGTAAGAAATAGATCAAGGCAAGATGTATATAATTAGCTTTTATCAAACTGGAATGACAGAAGCTCTGGAGATACTAGGCCTTAATGTGAGTGGGGAAAACATAATCTATTTTTTCTATCCAGGTTTGTGCATGAATGACGTTTTAGTTTAACACCTGGGCTATTTGCTGTCTGTCTTCATGTTCCTCAAGAGGTAGGCTGCCTGTTCTCCAGCAAATTCTTGATCACCTCTAGTTAATTACTAGCAGTATCTCAAGAGATTGGTTTACCTCAGTTCAACTGTTATTCAATTAGTAGAGCAATCTATGGATAAAATGGGATGTGCTTTGACACTCTACACCACAGATTGTGAGTCTGTGGTCCTCCAGATGTTACTGGACTGCAACTGCTGTCAGGTCTAGCCAGCATGGCCAATAGAATCATAGAATTGTAGAGGTAGAAGGGACCAGGAGGGTCATCTAGTTTAACCCCCTGAAATGCAGGGATCTTTTGCCCAGTGAGGGGCTCAAACCGACAACCCCTGGATTAGGAGTCTAATGCTCTACCAACCGAGCTATTGGAAGGAGAGGGTTGATGGGAGTTCTAGTCCAGCAATATCTGGAGGGCCACAGTGCCCCACTCCTGCTCTGCTAGCATAACTAGGTGACATTTTTCATGACATGGAAATAACATGCTCACCTGCTAATAGCTGCAGATCAAGAAACTGGGTGAAAAGTTAGCAGACCTTGCATACCTGGGTTTTGAAATGTTCCACTCATTTTCCTGTGTTATAGAAAACTGCAGTTTTTTCCTTGTGTTATAACTTTTTGACCAATGAGTGGAAAAGACAATTTTTTTGTGATGATAAACTAAGACAGTGTGCATTTACTCCAAAGATTACTTTAATGCATTTATTTTAGAAAATCAAGGCCTACAACCTTACTGATTTTTGGTATCTCATTAACATTTCTCTGTGCATATCAGTCAGCCGTATGCATTTAGGAGCTGCATGACAGCCAAAAGAAATTCAGATAAATGTCATTATATTGAGAAATTGTTGCCCTGTGTTTGATTATTCTAACAGGAGGTCAAGTGTGAAGCATATTCATCAAGGGAGCTGAGAAAATGAAAACAGCTTTTGATTGACTTTGGAAGGCTTAAGTACAACTAGATTGAGTATGATTGTAATCTGTGAAAAAGTTAGATGACAGGGTGAATCCATTTGCATTTATATACATAGTTATGCAACTGATCATATTACCAAAGTTGCATAAACTACATTACAGATCAAGAATGTGTATTGAGTGTACACATATGGTGCCCCATTATATCTGAACACACACGTCTATTTCACTGTAGACATATCCAGCTGTCATGGATGCAACCTGAGATGGGGGGGGAATGGTACCAGTTTTGAAAAACTTCTTCTATTCAAGCATTCTCATACACATTCACACATTCTCCAGAAAGATATAGTTAACCAACTATAGTGGCTCTGCTTAACTTGATTCTAGTAGCACAGAAAATAGAGTAAGACAAGATAGAAGCTACACACTGTTCCTTGGGGTGCTTCAGCAAAGGTCTTCACCCAAAGATGGCTTTGACTCCAAAGTTCTTATACTCGCTGCTCAGTCTTCTAGACCACTGGTCTTCAACTGGCAGGTCATGGTCTGATGCAAGGCAGGTCGCAACAGAAGAGTGCCACCATACAGATGCATGGTAAGAGATTAAGAAATGGGTCCCCCAATGATGCTTGGGTTAAACGTGGGCCCTGGGTCTCAAAAGGTTCAAGATACCTGTTCAAGACTGATGTGTTAGTTGTAGATGCTCCTTTGGATTGAAAGGACCATGCGGTAAGTACACCTTCCCATGAATGTAAGGACTTTGCACCCCATCTTGGTGTCACTAGGTCTCGGGATTGCAAGGGCTTTTGTATCATCTTCCAGACCCCCAATAGGAACCTCTTGACACAACTGTCCTGAAACATAACATTCAAATTCCAAAGAATGTTGTTTCACCATATTTTTAAAGTCTTGTTTATTTAAGATAGACATCAGCAACCATTCCACTTTGGTAAACTGTGTGGAGAGCTGGCATTCATTCCAAAGATCTGTTAATTTATACAGTTTTGAACTGATCATATTACAAAATTGTTGGCATCTTAGGAGGCAATAGATTGCACCTCCAGGGGTGAAGGCAAACCTCTGGAGAAGCACACTGTCTGCTGTGGCTTCAAAGACCAGAAACTAGAAACTGCTGCCTCCCTTGTTCTTTTTGCTGCATTAGCAGCACCAATGTGACTCCAGGGCACAAGCCTAAGCAGCGCGCATGGAGGTCCTAGGCTGTCCAGACGAGAAGACCTAAGGTAATAGTCCATGTAAATATATTCACAAAAACATCAAACTTATTTGGTACATATCACCACATGGGAGCTGTGATTGACCATAGTGGCTCAAGTAGGTTCCCACACACCATGAAATATGTATCAGGTGTCATAGTGTACTGCAGTGTATGTCTGAAGCATTTTCCTAAATCTACTATGTGTGAAACAGCCTGAGGCATATTCTCTAATACTTCACCCTACACACACTTACCTAGGAACAAGTCCCACTTAATTAAATGGAGCTCCTTTCTGAGTAGACCCGTATTTTTTTCATTTCCCCCCCTACACACAGTCTTACTTCCCCCTACGCTCAGTTCACAGTGAATTATGAATATAGACAGTCAGCATTCACTATTCATTAAAAGGCCTTAGCTCAAGGTAAGAGAGGAGTGCTATTACTTTGGGATTGTGAAGTCATGAACTTTAACAGAAAGTAATATTAAACCCTATTGCTATTCAGAAGCTGTGAGGCTGTGATTCCCCATTTCCATTCCAGATTTTGCCTCAGGAATGAAGTCGAGAACATTAACTCTAACTCTAAGAAGTCACACCACCTGAATTTTTCATCCCTAAGCATTAAGATACTTCTAGCTTTGCCAGGGCTATATCATAGATGGTTATGAAGAGAAAAGACTGAATTGGGGGAGTGTGTATGTGTGCTGGAATTCCATATGCTGTGGTCTTCCTCTGTCTTTTCAATATATCATCTATAGGGTGAAAGGGTTCCACATAAAGGAATTCAATAAAATATGGCTACAGGTCCACATCTGCATTATACTTTTTGCATTATTCTAACTCCTATTAGCTTATAGCATTGCAGAAACACTGACCACCAGCCATATACTGAATTGAAGAAGCCCTACAGAAACTCATTTATCTCATGTAATAGAAACCACAGACACATTTAGAAGTAAAAACTCAGTCCATGTTTGATGACAAGAATCTCCCTCAAACTGGTTACCTTGAGGCTTTCTAAGGATATACTATACTGTCAAGGAGTGATATCCAACTTAGCTTTCCTCAGAGGACACCTATTGGAATTAATGGACTAAGTTATGTTCATTAATTTCAATGGGCCTACTTGGAGGAAAACTAAGTTGAATACTATGCTACATGTATTTACTGCAATTACAGTGGTACCTTGGGTTAAGAACTTAATTCGTTCTGGAGGTCCGTTCTTAACCTGAAACTGTTCTTAACCTGAGGTACCACTTGAACTAATGGGGCTCCTGCTGCCACCGTGCTGCCATCATGCGATTTCTGTTCTCATCTTGACGCAAAGTTCTTAACCCGAGATACTATTTCTGGGTGAGTGGAGTCTGTAAACTGAAGCGTCTGTAACCCGGGGTACCACTGTATTCCTTTGATACCCATTTAACTAGCCATTAACCACAATCTGTGTCAATATAGAGGGGGAAAGGTCAAGTCTTTCAAAGTATGCACACAGGTGAAATGGAGGATCTCATTCATGCTGATTAACTATCTGATGAAGGTCACCAGTAACCCAGCAATGGAGCCAATGTTTCCCCTGCCCCAAATATAATTGCAGTGCAGGAGCTATCTGGGGGATATCATTGGCTCTCTCTCACTGCTGTGTGCCGCAGCAACACCACTGCCCATCAAATATCACACATGCAGTTAGGCTTGGGGGGAGGGAGTGATGTGCATATAGTCTGAGACGCTGCATACTATAAAACAGGAATATTATTGATACTCAATGGTCAAAATTCAGGAAGCAAATTCTATTTCATAATATAAATCAGTGCAAAAATTCTTGGTTTGGGGAGGTAGATTTACAGCAACACCTCTCAACTTGCAGGAAGCAAACTGGCTTTACAGAGCAGTTTTTTCTTTGGGACACGCCATGCAAATCCCAAAGGCTATTTCTGTTAATATTATAAAGTGAATGTGTCACATTTTACAGATGGATTGAGGGTGGATGATGTTAACAAAATGCTGAACCGCACCAATTTTGAAAATGAATGGGAGTTCTAGTGAGAGATGCAAAATGACTGGAGGCCCTGCTCGTATTTCATCAATGCTTCATTCAGCTTAATCTGAACAAGGCACGGTAACAGCTACCCAACCTCGTTCTAATTCAGGATCATCACTGGTTTGCGTGAAAGAACAACACTTTGTTATTCCTTCGAGAAACACTGAGTAACAAGTGACTCAACATATTGGGCATCAAAGCTGTTTTGTCAGGAGATAAGTGGGTGTTCTGAGAGAGTCAGAAAACGGGGGCTGATGGAAACTCAAGTCGTTATGAAACGAGTCGTTCCCCCCACATCTGTGATTCCTACACAGTGCATGACATCATTCCCTATCGCATCTACATGTCAGAAACTATTTTAGAAAGGAAGCCCAATAATTAAAGGAGGATCCCCCAGTGATAACACCTTGAAAGCATGAATAGGGGCACTGATCAGTACTTAAAAGGCTCAGAAGCAGAGCATAGGCCCATAACACAGTCTTGTCGAAAATTTGTCTATGCTAATTTATCTGTATTGATGGACAGTTTGGCATCTTAATGAATTAATATGGTGGGTGGGTGGAATATCATTGACACTGTGCTCTGCAGAATAAAAAAGACTCTTTAAAAGGATGAAGGGCAGGAGTTCTAGGGCTTAGGGTTAAAGTTCAGGGACTTTACCCCCTGGGACATCCATTAGCAATTATACTGGTTGTGGCTCACAATGTCAAAAAAAGTAGTTTGTGGAACAAGTGTTCCAAAGTCTACCTTCACATCAAACCTGGAGCCTAATTCCTAGCTACATATATATCAAAAATACTTTTAATGAATTCAGTAGAACTGCAAGCCCATACTGGTCTTCTCAAATGTAAGTCCTATACAGTTTAATGAGGCTTAATTACAAGAAGATGGGCATAAGATTGGAGCCTAAGTGGCAGCAAGACCATCGCTGAGAGGCTATTGCTGTGGCTGCCCCGCAACAAGCGTGCTTCTGCTCTTCTGAAATGGTGCCTGCTATGAAACAGGTATAAAAAGGTAAAAAGGTAAAAGACCCTTGGACGGTTAAGTGCAGTCAAAGGCAACTATGGGGTGTGGCGCTTCTCTCGCTTCAGGCCGAGGGAGCTGGCATTTCTGCACAGACAGCTTTCCGGGTCATGTGGCCCACATGACTAAAGCGTTTCTGGTGCAATGGGACACTGTGATAGAAACCAGGGTGCATGGAAATGTCATTTAACTTCCCACCACAGTGGTACCTATTTATCTACTTGCACTGGTATGCTTTCGGACTGCTAGGTTGGCAGAAGCTGGGACAGAGCAATGGAAGCTCAACCCATCATGGGGATGTGTACCACCAACCTTCTGATCAGCAAGCCCAAGAGGCTCAATGGTTTAGACCACAGAGCCACCCGCTCCCCTCAGAATAGGTATATCATCTAAAAACCAAAGAAAGAATGCTTTTTCTGCTGACCTATGACCTATTCATACAATCAAACTAAAATTATACTGATTGCATCTGCACACACGCATGCTATTAATTGATGTGCAGAACAATCCAAAAATTCTCTTCTATTCTGCTGGCTGAGCTAGCCTCCTATTGGGTAGACATCAAATGAATAGGAGGCCTCCTGGTGGGATCCTTGCTGGCACAAGATGGCAGGATCCACTGAATCTCAAGCCATTCTCGCTGTCATCCTGCAATTGCATAGGGCTTGAATTGAGCTCAGTCATCTTGCCCCCCTCCCGTCTGCCTTCTGCTGCAGCTGGTGTGAGCTGCAGGGTTGCAGATGCAGCAATCATACTGCCACTCCACAATGCATCACTGGAGGGGGTTGGCAGTAAGCCCTGTCAATTTAAACAGGGCTGACTTCTGAGTAGACATGGCTAGGCTCGTACTTTAAAACTGTTTTAGGCCACAATCTTGGGAGCAAGTTCCACTGAAGTCAGCATGGCTTATTTCTGAGTAGACAAGTATGGAATTGCATTGCCTAAAACAAGCAACAACCCTGCAAATATTACCTTACACAAGCTGGCACATTCTCCTTCATATCCTTTTCTAACCCGACGTTGGTTCATACACTGTACTCTTTTTAAAAGCAAAGCTGGGGAGGGGAAAAAATTGCATGAGAAATAAAAGCCACATATTTGATAAAGACATCTTGTCCTTGCTTCAGTGGTAAAGGTATCAGCACATCTGACTTCCCTTGGATGGATTTCAATAGGACCTAACATTTTATTTTATTGTATTGTGTTGCTGTTACTTGTTTTGCTATGGCTAGCAGCCCACGAGTTAAAAGCACACACAAAAGGAAGTCAGCTATGAAAGGTCTCCTCAGCACACCCAAGAGTGCTTAACAAAACACAACTGTTTATAAGACAGCACAGACGATAAAGCAGAGCTGCCTTGTTGTTCTGGAGCACTATGTCAAGACGTCTCTACCTCTATTAAAAATTAAAATTCATTGCAGTAAATGATGCTGAGAAGAAAGTAAGAGGGGCCCTCCCAACAAGAGTACAGTTAGGCTAGTTTTCAATTTTCCGCAAAATCTCCTCTGACCTCTCTAGGTCCATGGACAATCTTTGTTTACAGTGACATATTGCCAAGATACTATGGCATTGTGAATGGAATGAGGATGGAAATTGGTTGGGTGGACTTGTAACCTTTCAGCAGGAAAGCAGTAAGCAACATTTATTGCTTACAATATAAGCAATATTCATTATAACTTTCAATACCTGTTTCATCCATGCTGCAACCCTGTACACCATAACCTGGGAGCAGAGGTGAAATGGTTGAGAGTGAGGGGGAGCTGAAGACCTGTTACTATTTCTGCAGCTGGGTCTCAGTCTCCAGCATTCCAGAGTCACCCAATCAGCATGAAAGGGAAGCTTTTTAGCCACTAAGTCTTCTCACCTTTGCACTGATCAGAGCGAATCAGAGGGAAAGGAGGAGTTAGCAATGGAGGATGGCAAGAAAACAATGTGCAAGTTCTGTTATATACAACAACAACAACTTATTGTTATTTATACCCCACCCATCTGGCTGGGTTTCCCCAGCCTCTCTGGGCTGCTTCCAACAAAATATTAAAAATACATTAAAACATCAGACATTAAAAACTTCCCTAAACAGGTCTGCCTTCAGATGTCTTCTAAAAGTCAGGTAGTTGTTTATTTCTTTGACCTGATGGGAGGGCGCCACAACCTAGAAGTCCCTCTACCTGGTTCTCTGTAAAGACTCTCCTCCCTGGAAGAGAGGGGAGTGGTTGTGGGCGGGAGCCCGAGCTCCGTCCCTAGCAGGGGGCATTAGCCCCCTGCCTCCTCCTCTCACCTGGCTGGCGCCCACGCCCCTCAGCAGGCACCCAACCAGCTGCCTCCGAGGGGGCGTTTACAGCAGCCTTTTGCTGCAACGCCAGCTCCTCCTCGGCCTCATTCTTCTCTCCGTCGTCTCGTCGTGAGTCACCTACCCTCCACTCCCTTTGAGCTCAGGGTCTTAGTTCATTGGCCTTGCTATGGACCTTAGGTTGGTTGCCCTGGTTGTCCAGGGGGCCTGGTAGGAACTTTTCCATTTGGCATTAGGCTTTTTGGTTTTTTCGCCTACCTCGTAGCAATCGTCACAACTTTTGTGGTATTGGTGGGTAGGTTAGGCATTGGAATAATGTGTTGTGGTGTGTCGAAGGGCTAGGTGTGGCCATCGCCTATGCCTTCAATTTTTGGGTATTTCGTTAAAGGAATCTGGCGGTCGTGTACTCTGTCCGATGGCTGCTTGGCGGGAGGCCATGGCACGACCCTCGGTGACATCAAGGGAGAGCCTATAGTTGGATTAGCATCAACAGGCTCCACCTACTGGTGAATAAACCCACTTGTTTTGGGATCCAATGCCTAAGCCAATACCTTTTCACTGCTGTAATCAATAAAGTTGTGGCCTTTCCTTGCCCATTAACCTTATATCACGTGTCCTTGTGGATTCATTTCACATTGCGGGAGTCGCGTCCTCGAACCACAACCTCACTTCTCGCAGTGAGGGTACCGCCAGAAGGCCCTCAGCGCTGGACCTCAGTGTTTGGGCTGAGCGATGGGGGTGGAGAAGCTCCTTCAGGTATACTAGGCTGAGACTGTTCAGGGCTTTAAAGGCCAGCACAAACACTTTGAATTGTGCTCGTAAATGTACTGGGAGCCAATGTAGGTCATTTCAAGACTGATGTTATGTGGTCTCGGCGGCAGCTCCCAGTCACCAGTGTAACTGCCGCATTCTGAGTCACTCCAAAAGATATTGGAACACTCCACACAACTTGCCCATGTACATGCACCGAAAATAGTAAAGCACATGGAGAACTGCATATTCGTTGCAATGCAACCCAGTTATCATTATTGTCTAAGATTGTTGCATAATCTGAGAAGGGGGCGTGGATGTGTGGGAGCAAGGCTGTGGCTCTCATGAAGGGACCCTGTTCTTCTCAATTTGCCACTACTCTACAGCCTGGGAGTACTTGTTGAATGCATTGGGGCTTACGTCTGTGCACTTCATTTCTGGCACGGACATCTCTACATTTATTTATCTTACTCCTCTCAACTTTCTGCTTTTAGAAATCTAAATGCATGGAAATTGGGGGAGAAGGAGATAAATGTTCTACAGGCTTCGTTTTTCTTCACTCAGAAAGGAAAGCACACCCCTGCGTGATCACCTACCTACTCTGGGAACCTAAGAAATTAACTACATTTATCACATTATTCTCCAAAGATACCCATACCTAGTTCTTCCACTCAAGCAAATGTATTCATAATGGCCAACATCTGTTTTGCCATTCAAATGAATGATTTCATTCAGAGATGTTGACAAAGAAGACAGGGTTGGCAATTCTAGCTATGTATAATAATGCTGCATCTTCAAAAGTCTGTTGCACATATTTATTCCAGCCTAGGAGTATGTGCTGTGTTAGCCTTGCACATTATTTTTATCAGCACCAGCACCACCATCACACAACAAATGTTCAATTGTTTATTTGCTGAGTGGGCGTATATAAACGTTTCCCCTCAAGGTAGCACATCTGTTGTGGCTGCAAGAGAGAACAATATTTTTACTGCTAGGAACATGTGGCACACAAAAGCAACCAGTTTACACTGCCATTGGTAATGTGATTGCTGGTTGCACTACGCCTAGGGTTGCTAGATGTTTGGGGCTTTGGGGCACGTATGCAAACCAGAGAAGCTGTCAAGGGCACCACATACATATTGCGACCCGGAATGCATCACAACACACACACACCACATTTTCCTCCAAGGAGCTCAAGGTAATATACATAATTCTGCCCTCCCTGTTTTATCCTCAAAACAACCATGTGCAGACCTTGGTAATATGCTGCACTATGAGAAGTTAACATTTGATGCCTGGCAAGAGGATTCTAAGATCGTGTCAGAGCCCTCACACTCTAACTATTAAAGTATTATAGACAGTCAAGCTGTTAATTTTTTGAACTCCCACCACATATGACCTAACGTGCCTTTGTGACAACAGGTTATCCAGCATAGTAGCGAGGCATCTTTCGGAATATGTGACAGCCTAACAAGGTTCTGATGCCAGTGTAGTAAAAGCTTGAATGAGACTTGTCGTATTTTGGCAGAAATTATCTTTATAGAGTGGGTAGGGCCTTTCCCCCCTGTTTTTGAACATCAGGTGATGGGTTACATTCAATATTAGTCATGTAAACCCATTGAAATCAGTGGACTTCAGCATTGCGTTAACTTTGAATACCACCCCATGTTTTTAAAGTAACTGACATACACACAAAGGAGGAGAATGAGAGCCTACCTTGGCCCAAATAGTACTTTTTACAGGACAAAAGAAGAACAGCTTTATTCAGTTTGGATTGCTGCTTGCACCTGGGCCTCTGAATGGTATCATCTAGACCAGAGGTTTTCAACCTTTTTGAGTCCATAGCTCCCATGACCAACTACATTGTTTCTGTGGCAGTCCTGTGGGGTTTAGGAGCCCAGTTATGTCACCTCTTGCTTGCGGAGCTGGCAGCCTCTCACTCTTTTTCGAGCACCCTCTCTTGTGTAGTGTTCCTTCAGCCTCCTCTTCCCTACTCTCTCATTGGGAGTCCTCCAGGCAGCTACTGCTACCATCCTTGATCTCCCAACCGCCACCGCCCCAAGGATAGGTGCCTCCCAGAGGCACCATTTGCCTGGGGAATTTGTAGCCAGGGCTGCTGCAACTAACAGCTATGCAAGCCTTTGGGAGGCAGAGATGTGAGAGGGCATCACAGGAAGGGGGGAAGGAAAGAGGGACAGAGGCTAGTGTTGCCCGTGGCCTTCCTGACCATCATTCAGGGCACCCCAGGATGCCACGAAACACTGCTTGAAAACCACTTATCTCTAGACCATGTTGATTCCTACGTAAGTAACAGAAACAAAGGACTGAGCATGTTGTAGTGCAATGGGATAGCCTTTCAAATATTTATACTTGTGACAATAATTTGGCTTTAGCGCTATCATCAAAATGGCTTCAAATGCACCAGGTTTAATATTTTATCACAAGAGAACACGGAATGAGAAAATTTTATTGTTGATCAAGGAAATATATTAAACAAACAGCAGCTGATGGTTTGTTGATGAAAGCAAGCAAAACATCTGTGTGGATGGGTAAGAAGAACATTTTACACAGGCACAGTAAAAATATTATGTGCAGTTGTTCAAAGCATGCAGCTGAGAACTATAATTCTGTCTTGGGTATTTGGTAACATACTGTGTGTGTGTGTGTGTGTGTGTGTGTGTGTGTGTGTGTGTGTTTGAAACAGTTACACAATTATCATTTAGTTGTTGTAATTGGTCATCAGCTCTCAATGCCCAAGCAATATTCTAAATTCCAACTGATACTAATCTAGTGCCGGTAAAAGGAGTTTTCATGCTATTGGCAAATCCGAATTTAGACCCCATGCAAGTCTTTCCAAGGCTATATCCCCCTCCCACTCACACAAACCTCTTCCTTGTATCCTTTTGTTCTACATGGAATTGTTAAGTCCCCCTATAAACACAGATTGGATGGCATCTCTTCCCAATCCAGTTCATACACACAGTGGAGACCAAGGGTGCAACTAGCCATGCATCCTCACCCAATATTCATGCTCCACATTTGACCTGAATATCCAACCCATAATGCCAAGTTCTTAGATAATATCCAATAGTGATGCTCTAGGCCTGCATACACTGGACTTGCGCATAGCCATATTCAAATGGGATTTACCAACATGGATGTCTGAGGTAGATGGAGATGGAGGAGATAAGCTAAGTGAGTGTGAAGGGAAAGTACATCCCAACCCCCTTTCCATGTATATGGGCTGATTCAGAGAGCGGTACTGCTTGCTCTATCCCATTGTCACTCACCCACATACTTTTCCTTACAACGACACAAGCATCTTTATCACCTTCTGTTGGAAACACAATACTCAGAGGCTGCCAATGGCATATTCACTGGGGTCCATATATTCAAGTACAACACTGTTACTTGCCCTGCTTCCATTGCTACCCATTCCCTGATGGTAAAAAGGAGCTTCAGAATTTGCCCATCCTGCACACGGGTGTTATTTAGATGTGTAGAAAATCAGCCAAGGCCCCCACTTTATCAACAGTAGGATTATTTGACACAAATATACACCAGAAAACAAGCAGATATTTGTTTTCAAGAATATAATATGTGGTGAGTGTCAGACATCTTCAGAGAACTGGCTTTTGTATTATATATACTGGAGTAATATATTGCCAGGGCAACCCGATTCAAACATTCCACAGATGCATATCCTACGAGACCCTTTTTCATACTGCAGCTGCTTTAATAGTTGTTATTTGTTCTAACTGGCTCATGTGAAAAATACAGAAAGGAAAATCCTTAAAACAGAGAAGCAGACCTTTGGCCCTCAGTTCTTTATGCTGTCACTCTAAATACATGTCTTATATATTTTATGACGCACTGTGTAAAATAATGCATACACACACTACTAAAATAGGGATGAAAATGACTGCTTTGCAAAAAAATTCCTTCAATGGAGACAAGGAACAATAAGATGGTGGTGTCTGCACTTTCTGGTGAAGGCCACAGCCATTCTGTCAACACCAACAAGTAGCTTCTGCTGAGCTTTGACCTAGGACCTTTGATCCTTAGGGCTGTGTCTCCCCATCAGAGCCCACACACCAGCTGAATGCTAGCCAATAAGTTTTGCCAGTTCTGTCCAACAAGTTTTGTTATCAGTGCTAGAAACATCCACCCAGAAAAGAATTGACATAGAAGCTGGATTGTGGGGTGGCACAGATGCCGCCATGACCAGGCGAGGGACCAATTCTCCCAATCTGGGATATCATGAGGGGGTCTTCCTCTTGCAAGGCCCAGTGCGATCTCAGGAGAAGACTGGAGAGCAGATCCTTTAAAAGGGTTGGTTGGTCTAGCAGCTGTCCATGGAGGCACAGGTCAATTCTGTGTCCAGGGCAGCTGTCTACCAGCTCCATCTGGTATGTAGGCTGAGACCCTACCTGCCCACGGACTGTCTCGCAAACGTGGTGCATGCTCTGGTTATCTTCCACTTAGACTACTGCAATGTGCTTTGTGTGCAGCTACCTTTGAAGGATACTTGGAAACTGCAACTAATCCAGAATGTGGCAGCTAGACTGCTGAGTGGGAATGGCTGCAGAGACCATATAATACCGATCTTAAAAGACCTACTTTGGCTCCCAGTACGTTTCCAAGCACAATTCAAAGTGTTGGTGCTGATCTTTAAAGCCCTGAACAGCCTCGGCCCAGTATACCTGAAGGAGCGTCTCCACCCTCATTATTCAGCCTGGACACTGAGGCCCAGCGCCAAGGGCCTTCTCGGTTGTGGTGCCCACCCTGTGGAACGCCCTCCCATCAGATGTCAAAGAAATAAACAACTATCTGACTTTTAGAAGACATCTGAAGGCAGCCCTGTTTAGGGAAGTTTTTAATGTCTGATGTTTTATTGTATTTTTAATATTTTGTTGGAAGCCGCCCAGAGTGGCTGGGGAAACCCAGCCAGATGGGCAGGGTAATAATACTCTGCCACTGAGCTCTGGCCTCTACATGTGTAGAGCCTGTACCAGTCCAATGAATGCAAATGTCTCAGGGGTAGACACCATGTCCCTCCCTCTATGTGTGTTCCCTATATTCATGGTTGAAGAATCCCTGTGATGTACACATATAAAAAGCTGTGCTACTTGTTCCTCTTAGAAATGTCCAGCATAATTTCTCATAATGATATACAGATCTTGCTCCTGTTTTGTATCATCTCAGGGACTGCTAGCACTGAATGCCTGTAAAGAAAGGCACCAAATGAAAATCATGGAAGAAGCACTGACAGCAGAACAGTCTGAATTTTTTTCTGGTTTCTATGAAGAGGCAAAATGAAGAATGTGAAGAGCTAAAACACAGCCTCCTTTACACATTTTTGGGGGCAATGTGCGGCCCATTACTGGTGGCCTGAGATGAAATTGACAATCAGTTCTTGAGACCTCTGGGCACCACCTCTGTGTGGAGCCGGGGGATCAAAGGCTACCTCCAATTTAACATTAAGGTTTGATGCCAGCAGAATTTCAGAGGCTGCTTATGCCATTCTGGAGTTATCGGCTGAAAATTGCGAGAGAGAAATCATGGGGTTTGAGGGCTGGGAGAGGAGAGTCGTCCAGTTCTTTAATCTTGGTGACTTTAAACTCATTTATCACTCAAGGCAGGCAAAAAATATAGTGAAGATGCTTCTTGCAGACATATAAACTACTATAGATAGACCACATATATTTCCAGCATGCTGTACACCTCTCTCAATAAAGATGCAGTCACACTTGCTTTAATAAATCTTGCCAGTCAGCAACCAGATATGATGAACGGGGCTATTCTGCAAGAGAGAAATATGGGGCAATGACTGAAAATCTGTACCTTCCTTAATTTACATTGTGTTGTCTAGGATCTTCAAAGGCTGTGATCTAAGGGGTCTATTCTACCTTTGGTCCCAGCAGTAAACTGATTATTTGGCTTTAAGTCTTAGCATAGCTCAGCATCTAGCATACCTAAAAAGATGTGCCTTATAATTTAAAGATGTGTGAATAAAAAGTCTTAGGAGGACTTTTTAAAAAACAAAACAGAGGTGCAAAAAACAGAGACCTATTATTTAGACTCTTTTTCAATAATTGTGTAGGGAATGGAGAATGCAACATAGAAGACTATGGAGGAAAATCACCTGAAAACTTGGGACAGGGGGAAGGAGTTACTTTCCAAAGTTAAGAAATGCAGCACTTATCTTGCATCTGGAGGAAGAAACAGAGCTCAGCAGTAGAGCATATGCTTTAAAATTACCATTATTGTTAAATAAATAAATAAGCCATCTGCCCAAGAACCTAGAGTAGACTAGGATCCTAGCGGTCAAGCTGGTGCCCTCCAGCTCCCATCAGCCACAGACTAAAGGGACAATGGTCAAGGATGAATGGAATTATAATCCAAAACATCTCAAGGGCACCAGGTTGGCTTAGCCCAAATAGACAATACTGAGCTAGAAGGACAAATAGTCTGGCCAGGTATTCAGCAGCATCCCATCTGCTCTAGACATCTGCTCAGTTCCCACTAAAAGGAGGATGGTTCATTGGACTGGGGTTTTTATTCCCATTCAGGGACTGACTGGTCGCTAAATCCTGAAGGAATACTTCTGCTTCATTCCACTGGTTTGCCTCGAGAGCCTTCCATTTGTGCAACTGTTTTCTGTCACATCCACAGAGGATTAAATCAACATGTTTGTTTACAGTAGGCAACATCCCTGTGGTATTTGAAGCAGAGCCAAATTCTACATTGTCCCTCTTCTGGAGTCTGTATATGAAGTTGCCTTAGAGAAAGGCTCTCTAGAGTGTCAGACAGAAGTCTTTACTAATGGTGCTATCTGAAATACTTTTAGATACCAAGCTAAGTTCAAGGTTCTGGTTTTGGTGTATAAAGCCCTGTACACCTCATAGCCAGGATGCTTAAAAGAGCATCTCATCACTTGCATATCCAACTGATCCCTGCACTCTATAGTTGAAAGCCTTCTGCAGATACCATTTTATTAGGAGGTCAAGATCGGGCTCTTCCATACCTTATTTCTTATCTGCATTGACATCATAGAATCATGGAACTGTAGGGTTGGAAGAGATCCCAAGGGACATGTAGTTCACCCCCTGTGATGCAGGAAGAATTCCACACAATGTAGGAATTTGGCATTTAGGGTTGTAGCATCTATACTTTTAAATCCTCTGTTGGAATTGTTTTCAAGAGGCTTTTGCTGCTTACCGTCCTGGGCTCCTTTGGGAGGAAGAATGGGGTGTAAATTTTACAATAAATAAATAATTTTAATGATAAATATTTAACTACAGCAGAGATGAGGAGCCTGTGGCCCTTCTATTGTTGGAGTCCAGCTGCCATCAGCCCCAACCAGCCAAGACAGAAACATTGCAGTCCTGAGAAGCAGGATTTTCTGCCTCGATCTCAGAATACTTCAGCATTTATTTCTGTGGGAATGGGATTTTGAGTTTACCTTATCAGAGATATGAAGAATGAGCTAAAACTGCAGTAATAATGAGAGAAGTTTGGGGCACAGCAGTAGTTCCACCAGAATAAACTATGCTTAGAATAAACAGATAGAGTCCTCTATTCCTGAGTCTGATTCGTTTATCTAGCTTGGTATTGTCTGCAGTGATTGGCAGAAGCTCTCTGAGATTTCAGGTTTTCAGAAAGCCCTAGCAGGAGATGTTAAGGATTGAACCCGGGACCTTTTGGACATAACACATGGGCTCTACAGTCCTTCCCCACCATTGAGCTACGGTAATGAGCTAAGAAGCTACACTCTATTTTTGCAGAATTGGACCTAAGTTACAGAGGTGTAGGTTTCAGTAGAATGTTAGGAGAAGTCTACTGGCCGTTCCTGATGGCAAGAGTAGTTCAACAATGGAACTCTTCCTCAAGAGGTCCGGAAAACAGGCCTTCTCTGAAGTGGATCCCTGTCTATGGAATGCTCTCCCCAGGTAAGTTTGCCTGGCGCCTTCATTCTATGCCTTTAGGCACCAGGCAAAAATGTTCTTTTTTAACCAGGACTTTGGTTGATTTGATTGACATCCTATGGGTTGGGGGGGCTTATTGGGTTGTTGCTTTTATTTTGATTATATATTTTGTGGTTTTATATTTTGATTTTATTCTGTGAACCACCCTGAGACCTCCAGGTATAGGACGGTATATAAATTCTAACAACAACAACTGGTGATAGGCTGTGCTGCAGGTCTTCAGTTGTGTCTTGTGTCTTCATTTGTGTCTCTAGATGTCTTGCATCAAATAGCTGGACTAGCGGCCTACAATAACCTCACCAGCTATGTGATTCTATTGTATTTGGCAAAACCAAAACCCTCTTAAGACAGATATAGTTCCTCCACAATTTAATGCTAATTGAGAACCATAAGAAAACAGGTGTGTGTGCACAGCTTTAAAAGAGACTGAAACAACCCCCCACCAAAAAAAGTAGAAATGCATGTTTGAATCTAGTCCCTTGAGCCCCATGAAACATTTTCCCATTTAAAATTACATTTTGAACAAATTGCAGAGCTTGGAAGTATTATTATTTTTTTTGCAACAATACAGTATTTAGCAACCCACGCCACACATTGTAAAATTATTGCATCATTCTGCTTTAATGTATGCAGTGTATGGCTTCCAACCAGTTGGATTCAGATCTAATCAGATGCAAAAACATTAAAGACTTTCCCCTCTTTTCATCATCAATTAAAAATTCCTTGTGCATATGATCATGGAATCCTGGAGACAAAGCTATGCAGTCTCTTTCATGCGCTATGTACTTTCAGACTGGATACTAATCTAGCAGAAGATTAGTATCAGCTCGGAGCATTTGTTCTCACCACCTTTTGCTCCATTAAAATGAGAAATGACATGAGAATATACAGTTGTTGACAGTGGCAATGTTTTACACTTATCACTCATGAAAACAGAACAGCTAGGCTCAATTGCATACAAGAACCACCAAATTATTTCCCCCATACAAGAGTGACAGATGGTATGAATAACTCTATTATTTACATATCAGCCCAACACAGCTATTTCAGTTCAGAAAGCGGGGGAACCATTAGTTTGTTTTTAACACATCTTTGTTCCAGGTGTTTCACCAAAACAATGGATTTCATACTTCAAAAAGAATTAGCACTCCAAAAACCTGTTAGCTGTGAAATGGTTTAGGTAGTGCAACATCAGCATAGCCCACTGCATTTTATAACTTTTTTGTTTTTTTCTTCAAAAATTGAGACACACAAAGGCTATGAGGGAAAATAAAGCAGGGTGGCAAAAGAGGTAGTTGGGTTTGGGACCTATTTAAGAAAGAGGATTTAAAGAAGTTTAATAGGGAGAGAAAGGCAGCAACATACAACTGATAATAGCTAAATTTTAAACATGCTGGGGAGAGGAAGATACTGAATGAAATCCACAGAGAAAATAATAATAATACAATGAGATAACTTTAAGGTGTCAGGGTCTAGGGGACGTGGTGGCCATGTGAAGAATTCCAGCACAACTGAGGACCCCAAAGAATCATTATAAAGCAAGCTGAACAATAACAATAGCAATAACAATTTATACCCCGTCCATCTGGCTGAGTTTTCCCAGCCACATTAAAAACTTCCCTAAACAGGGTTGCCTTCAGATGTCTTCTAAAATCAGATAGTTGTTTATTTCTTTGACATCACATGGGAGGGCATTCCACTACATGGGACCACTACTGAGAAGGCCCTCTACCTGGTTCCCTGCAACCTTGCTTCTCGCAGGGAGAGAATCACCAGAAGGCCCTCAGAAGTGGATCTCAGTGTCTGGGAGTGGAGACGCTCCTTCAGGTATACTGGACCAAAGCCGTTCAGGGCTTCAGCACCAACACTTTGAATTTTTGCTTGGAAACATACCGGGAGCCAATGTAGGTCTTTATGCCACCTTGCCTGCCCCCCTCAACTGTACCTGGACTCTGGCTGCAACCTCTGTCTCTCCTGCTTTTACTCCAACTTGTCAGGAGCAGAGGTAGCATCAGGTTCAACAAGAAATCCAGAACTAGCGAAAGAGCCTGGCTGCCAGAAGCAGAAGCCAAAGAAGAACCAAGTGTGGATTGGGACCCAGCAGATGACCTGGAAGAGGGTCTGCCTGGCAGGATATATACCTACCAGTCTCTCCTGAGTCTTTGATGAAATAGGAGTTCCTAACGGGGCTTCCACAGATAAATTCAGCATGTCTTGCTTCAGCTTTGGTTCACCCTACCCCAAGGGTCAGGGATTTGATGATAGGCATAATGACAGAAAAGGTTGCTTAGCACAACCTTTGGTTCCTTCCACATTTCTTCTAACAACTTGTTGCCAGCAAACACATTGGTTTGTGAGCAACTTCAGAATGTCAACAAGCTGTTAAGACATCTCATTATACAATATGGTAAAGATGGATTAAATACTTTTTCAGACCTTTTAACTGTGACATATCTCTCACAATTTTCATGTGCACAGTCTTAAGATTTGTCCCCCCACCACTAACATTGTGGGCATAGTCTAGCAAAATTGAGTCACAACTAAATCACACTGAAATTGACCAGAAGTAGCATAGAAGTCATGTAGCGGAGCTGTTCTTTTCTGATTTTTGTTTTAGGAACCCCCAAAACTGAGAAAGTGAGGCTGTCAATTCACTTCATGGAATCGTTTGACAACATTTCGCCATTGGTGAAAAGGGGATAATGAAAAACATGGTTCCAAAGATGCCATTAGAGAGCAAATGACATGTAAAATTGTTTCTAAATTGCCTCATCATTCAGGTTTAACATGTTAAGAGCAACATGAGATATTGCACATTGGTTTTCAGCATAAATCTTTGTCACTGTTGCCATGACTGAGTTGCAGCACTTTAAAAGGGATGCAGCATCTACTTTTCCATTAAGAAAACACCAATACATCAGGCAATGTTCAAAACAATACTATAAGTAACCACAACAACAGCAAAAACCTTACATGCAGAATGTCTAAAGTAACTACTATCTTAGTGACCTCTAGGCTATTTTTGCCTAGGCAATGCTACACACAGGCATTGCTCTCTCTCTTTTCTACAGCTGCTTTAGTATGGGGAAGGGTGAACTTTGTACTGTGATTGATAAGTACTCCTTTGAAAATGGACTGCATGCTCAATAAAGAATTTGCTGTTAGCATTTCCAGCTTCCTGGCAGTCATCAAGAATACCCCCCAACAGGTTGCAACAATAGGATAATGGCCATGATTGCACGTTTGTGGTGATCTAGAATAAAAGAAGGTTGTACATTGGTATTATGCTGTCCAAGAGCTGTCAAAGCAGGAGACTCATCTTGATGAGCTCCGACACTAGGAATCTTGCAGAAGAGCAGAATGAAATTGCCTAAACATCACTGATGGCTCAACATTTTCAATAACAACTGGACACAATGCAACATGAAGACCCAATCAGTAACGACATCCTGTGTGGCTGTGTTGATTGGACACTTTCAGTTACTGAAACTACAAATGTCCAACAGCTGCTCCTCATAAATGTCTTAAGTTCCTCCTCTAGTGGTTTTAAGCAGTTGTGCTGTGGACATATTAGGCATTGTTATAGCCTTACACTCAAAGATGGATGTGGTAGTGAAAAGGCTATGGAGAACTGCTGCCAGCAATAGATTATCTGCCACTGGCCTAACCGAGAAACCTAAAATAGCTTAAAGTTATAAAGCTAAGTATTATTATAGCTATATACTACGATATGTGACATGAGTTGTACTGGTCTGTTTTGCACCTATACAGTCGTACCTTGGAAGTAGAATGGAATCCGTTCCAGAAGTCTGTTTGACTTCCAAAATGTTCGGAAACCAGAGTGCGGCTTCTGATTGGATGCAGGAAGCTCCTGCAGCCAATCGGAAGCCATGGAAGGTCCTTCGGACATTCGGCTTCCAAAAATAGTTCACAAATTGGAACAGTCACTTCTGGATTTGCGGTGTTCAGGAGCCAAAATGTTCAAGAACTAAGTTGTTCAAAAACCAAGGTACAACTGTATAGATCATTAGCATCAGCATTAGCATTATACTAGCTTAATTGCTTTGTCAAGTGCATAAAATTCAGCATAGTTATATACTTTGGACAGCCTGTATCAAACACATTGGGCATCCATTTTGTTTGCAAAATAATAGCTTTGCATACTTCATTGCTCCATTTGGAAATTCCGTCAGTGGTCAGCCCCAAAGCTGTTGCATTGTTACAGTGTCATCAGATGTTAATTCAAATGTCAGAATGGCAACATAGATTACTACAAGGTACTGGAACAGCAGTCCATTTATTTGTCCTCCAGTAGCTCTTACTTAGGCCTAGACTGTTACTGAGGTAAGGAACTTGACATGGTTTATTTGGTTTAAATTATTATAGGTAATGGCATAATTGGACCTTCATTTCTAGGACAGCTTGATAACAATGTAGCAACCCTGGCTAGCTTCTCTCTATTCTGCCACATTGTACTCTTTCATCTGCTTTCATACACATCCTAGTTTTCTGGAAATGGTTGCGCCATATCTAACTATAAAAAATAAACAGAATTTCAGTGACTTAATGGGCCATCTTTGCTCTCTGGCCACATCCCTATCTTTCAGAAGCTTATCTGCCAGTGCTTGGAGGCACAGTTACTGCTAATTAATCTTGTGTTTATTTTCCTTTTGGTGCCATCCTTCCTGTTTTCTCAAAGCAAGGCACTGCGTCTGATGAACCTGAATGCCAACCTCGTCTTCCCATAAACAAATTTTGCTCTCAATCCTCTCTCTCTCTCTCTCTCTCTCTCTCTCTCTCTCTCTCTCTCCCTCCCTCCCTCCCTTTTCAGAGGCAAACACATTTGATAAGCTGCACTTCAAAACCAATTACTTGTACAGATGCACAAGCCAACTGAGAGTGCTCACCATGAGCCACAGCATGAATGGCATGACATTTGTGACTTCCCATTTTATCCAACAGGATGTCTGTCTGCTCAAAAGCAGAGACCATCTTTTCAGGTACTGGTACTAAAATCCATTGCAAATTACAAGCCGTGAACACTTTTATTCTGGCATGACCATCAATAGCCTAATTGTTTTCAGCTCCACAGGTTGTACATCATCATCTTGCTCCATCCATATGGTGCTGAAAGGTGTTTGTTGAAAAGGCACCACGAGGTACACTAGTATTACTGATCACACAGCAAAATGTGAGATGCTGTAGGAATTTAATTTCAGGGTGATTTTTAAAAATGGTACCAAACCTGACTTCAAGATATCCTACAGACCTCTTGATCAATTTAATCTCTGGTCCTCGGAGCCTTGTTCAACTTAAATTGGTAGTTCAGACACTGAGTTAAAAGGTTTAATGTTTTATTTGAAACACAGAAACTGGCACAGAAAATAATAAAGTCACACAAACATATAAAGAAGGTACAATAGGGACATTTCTTATGTTACAAGGTAGCAGACCAAAAAGTCCAAATCTCAAATAGTCTGTAGGGTTCAAGCCCAAGAGAATCACACCAAGATCATCTTTATATTTCTTCTTACACAGTTGTTTATCATTTTGCCTCCCCCTTTCCCCATCATAATGGCCTTTGTGTAATGAACTCAAAGCAGGCGTGCCAGGTTCCACTCCACATTGGGGTTGCCCCGGCGCATGTTACACAGCACAACGTGGCGCATGCATAGCATCACATGATGCGACAGGCCCCATCAGACCCTCCCATGGCTGTGATGAGCTCCATCGAGTCTTGGCGCACTGTGTGACATCACACAAGCAATATGTTGGGTCACCCGACCAGGCACCCACAGTGGAGGTTTTGTGTACCCAGGGCCCTGCAAAGACAGCACCTGTGACTCAAATAAAGCAGGCAACGTCATGAGGCAGAAAAATAATGCCCTGGGTCAACCTCCCCAACCAAGTCCCCTCTATATATGTGCTGGCTGAAACTGGGGGAAATGTATGGTAAGTCTAAAGGGCACTAGATTGGAGAAGGTAGAAATACATACAGGTAAGTTAGGTCCAAGTCTACCCCAGAAATAGCCCATAGTAAAATAAGTGAACAGTGGTACCTCTGGTAACATATGCTTCAGGTTACATACGCTTCAGGTTACAGACTCCGCTAACCCAGAAATAGTACCTCGGGTTAATAACTTTGTTTCAGGACAAGAACAGAAAAGGCTGCATCCCTTGTATTTACCCCTTCCTTCCCTTCCATTGCTCCAGGATCTTCTCAGCTGGTCACGTGTTCCAGACCTCATTCTTGCATATCTATTATAATTTTCTGAGGTAAAGGACCCCTTGACAGTTAAGTCCAGTCAAAGACAGCTATGGGGTGTGGCACTCATCTTGCTTCAGGCCTGGTGTTTAGCCACAGACAGTTTTCCAGGTCATGTGGCCAGCATGACTAAACCGCTTCTTGTGCAAGGAGGACCATGACAAGTGCTAGAGTGCATGGAAGCGCCATTTACCTTTCTGCTGCAGTGGTACCTATTTATCTACTCGCACTGGTGTGCTTTTGAACTGCTAGGTTGGCAGAAGCTGGGACAGAGCAATGGGAGCTCACCCCGTCATGGGGATTCGAACCGCCGACCTCCCGATCAGCAAGCCCAAGAGGATCAGTAGTTTAGTCCACAGTGCCACCCGCTCCCTGCAAATATACTGCTGGGAGCACACTAGAAAATGAAAGATTTCTAAAAAGAATGAGGAGATTAAAGTGGAATATGGTACTCTTGTGTTGAGCAGTAGAATTCCCAAAGTTTTGGAGTTGCTGGATAACAGTGTTAGCCCACTTCCTGTCTGCTGAAAATAGAAGGTTATGTGCTTTCACCATTTCTTCCTACTGAGATCTTCTATATTTATGGTGTACATTTCCTTCATTTTTTAAAAATGGAGGAAACTATGTCTGTCTAGGATAAATATCTTTAAAAAAAACAACGCTGAGTTTGTATAAACAAAAGAAAGAACCTTTGAATCTGGATTTTGTTATGTTTGAGTGAGCAGCCGTCTGTCTCAATGAACTGCACACATTACACTTCATCCTCCAGAGATTCTCATCACACAAGTTAGAATGAGTGAAAACATGCTTTTATCTTGTTCTAAAAGGGACAAAATTCACAACCTCTTTCCCACCCAAGCAAAGCACGGCATATGGGAAATACTGTAATTGGGGAAAGCATCCATTGGGCAGGTGGGGGCAAGGGGAGATTACAGTACAACCATTCCTTACAGAATTTTTTTTTTACCTATATAAAATTAATGCTGGATGTTAAATCATCAAATGGAAATATCAAGAAGATTCTCCACAGTCCGTATCAAGCAGTGAACTATTTTTTAATTCCAAAACACAATCCTCTGAAGATTACCTGCTTATGATATTTTAACATTTTACTCATTTAGCTGTATCATTAACTATATTTCCATGTGGTCCACAGATAACACCCCCCCCCCCCGTTCTTTAGAAACAGGACTATCAGATGATTTTAAAAAGTGATCCCTGTGCCATTTTTCTGGAATATTGACACAATGACGGCGATAGCACATCTTGTTCAGTACTTCAGTTCTCTTGTACCTTGATGTGTAAGTGAATCAACTAATCCCACTCTGCCAAAAAAATTAAAAATGTAAAGGGGCTTTACTTTGACAAAATCACATTCTAGGTATGTAGGCAAGTATAATTTGTGTTTTGTCCAGGAAAGGAACTTCCAGAAGGAAAAAAATGGGCAAAGTGATGGAAAAGAGCTATATGAAAGGCACAACGAGTTTACTGGTGCCAGCACAAAAGAAGGTCATTCCAAACAGTAACTAGATTCTCCCATAAATGATTAAATAAGACAGCCAATTCTCTATGAATTCATATTGTTTGCATCCATAGTGCACCTGTTCACTAATGTGCTCTTTTGAGTATGGATAGGAAATGTGATCTGGCCTCACCTTAATGTTATTATTACAAGAATGCATACAATGCAAATGTCTCTGAAAAAAGAGATGTCATACAAAGGAGGACAACTGAACTTTACTGTGGTGCTAGCAAGGAAGCAGGTGTTCTTTTGGAAAAACTAATCTGTATATCTTCTCTTACTGTAGGTCATGTGGCGATAATGCTGATAGCCCCTCCCTGGCAAACCTCCCCTCCCCCCTCCCCCCAAACCCTTTCCAGATAGGAAATAATATCTAATAAAATGGGTGTATTGAGTCTCTATATTGAATGTCAGGATTTAGCCATTCATTATGAGACAGCAAAGACACATGCAAAGCTAATAGGACATCTCTAAACTGTCATGCTGGGTCCCCACATTTGCCATTTTATGCTGAACTGTAGGTAAGTCTGGTTGCTTTCTCATACCTTTTTATGTTTATTTGACTTTGGAATATAAGGGTGTTTTCACCCGCAAGGCTAAAGCAACTTGTGCCAACTGGATTTTCTTGAACTGCTTTAAATCTCTCAAACAGTAGAAACAATAAATTTGCAAGAAATGTTAACTGTTTAAAAGCATATCTCAAGGGATGTGCATTGGATTGGGATGACTCACAAGGCAAAGCAGGATACCTTGGACTGGATTCTCAGAATTGAAGTGCTATTTCTAGGAGGTGGCACCTTTTGGGCACCTTGATGATGTGGGCATCACACTAATGCTATGGTCAAGCATTTGCTGAAAGCAAAATAAATTACTCTAAATTTACCATAACTCCAGAATGGGATGGTGGACGAAACCTAAAATTTGCAAGATTTTTCCTTTCCCAATTCTGGCCAAAAATAAAAAAATGTTATGGGTGGCTTTTTCCTTTTTTAAAAAGGAAAAAACACAAAAGGCCCTGGACTTATTTGCCTATAATTGGGAAGTATTTAACCACTTCATAGAGTGGTTGAAGTTTGCCAAATTATAGAGGTCATTATATTACAGAGGTACCTTGGGTTAATAACTTAATTCATTCTGGAGGTCTGTTCTTAACCTGAAACTGTTCTTAACCTGAGGTACCACTTTAGCTAATGGGGCCTCCTGCTGCTGCTGCTGCACCGCTGAACGATTTCTGTTCTCCTCCTGAGGTAAAGTTCTTAAGCCGAGGTACTATTTCTGGGTTAGTGGAGTCTGTAACCTGAAGTGTCTGTAACCTGAGGTACCACTGTATACAGATTTCATCCAAATTTGTCCAAAGGAAAAAAAGTTATAACCAGAGCACACAGAAACGCCATTTACCTTCCCGCCGCAGTGGTACTATTCATTAACTTGTACTGACATGCTTTTGAACTGCTAGGTTAGCAGCAGCTGGGACAGAGCAATGGGAGCTAACCCCGTCACAGGGATTTGAACCACCACCCTTCTGATCAGAAAGCCCAAGAGGCTCAATGGTTTAAACCACAGCACCACTGGCATCCCTTTTTTCTACTATTACCAGCATACATATAGGGTATTGCACCATGGCTGTTCCTTGACTCTTTGGTAACATCTGATTGGGGTGTATGGGGGGTGTACAGTTTAGTTGTATACTATTTACTGAGAACTAACTTCCATTGAGTTCAGTTATGCTTACTCCAAAGTAAGTGAGTAGAGGATTACAGCTAGATTTACCTCCTACACCAGTGTCACCCTAACCACGTTGCCATTCCTATTCACATGGCATGCTTCCAGCAAATACAACTGGATTTTCCATTTAGTAGTTGTTCCCACTGCTGGTTAGGTATATGCCAGGACTATGTTACAGAAATAAATAAAATGGAACAACCTATTTTCTTAGATTAAGGGGCTCCTATTATCTCAAACATCTCATTAACTGTGAATGAAGTAAAGGTATGATCACCAGTTTTGCATTTCCCAATGCATTTATGCACCATCTGCCACAGTTTCAATAGAGCTGGAGATGTTGTTTGTAGAATGTAGGTTTGTAAAAAAATATATATATTTAGCAATAAGAAGTTTGACTGTCAATCATTGTAAAATTAAAGAACTCAGGTGGCTTATCTGAATCTCCCCAACTGGAACAACTTCTGTCAGTCATCAAGACTGGATATTGCCAGCACTGTAACAAGACAGCACTAAACCGTCTTTGGTGGTCAGATCAGGACCTTGTCTGCTTTAGATCTATCCCTGGGGGATTTGAAGTTCATAAAAGATTCATGCTGGGAGAATAACTGAAAAGATTGTCTTCCTGATGACAATTTATTTAATAGCGAATCAACATCTAGACATCTCAGAATACAAAAGAGTTTTTGACAGCCCAAAGCCACCTTCGGTTAGCAACACAAGATTTTCAAACCATGTTTCATAAAGTGGATTAGTGAGAATTATGTATAGTCACTATGTACAGCAATGACTTTTTAAATGATTTGTAATTCCTGGGGAAAGATCCCTCTCAATATGACAACAAGACCTTCCATCAGGGCTTCATTGTTGCTGTAAAACATTCCCTGCTGTGTTTATGAATGTGACCGTGTGTGACTATTTGATGTAACAAATTAACTCTTGGCACAATTTGAGAAAGAGAGAACACTAGATAGATAGATGATAGATAGATAGATAGATAGATAGATAGATAGATAGATAGATAGATAGATGATAGATAGATAGATAGATAGATAGATAGATAGATAGATAGATAGATGATAGATAGATGATAGATGATAGATGATGATGATAGATAGATGATAGATAGATAGATGATAGATAGATAGATAGATAGATAGATAGATAGATGATAGATAGATAGATAGATGATAGATAGATAGATAGATAGATAGATAGATAGATAGATAGATAGATGATAGATAGATAGATGATAGATAGATAGATAGATAGATAGATAGATAGATAGATAGATAGATGATAGATAGATAGATAGATAGATAGATAGATAGATAGATAGATAGATAGATGATAGATAGAGGGAACCCTGACCATTAGGTCCAGTCGTGGCCGACTCTGGGGTTGCGGCGCTCATCTTGCTTTATTGGCCGAAGGAGCCGGCGTACAGCTTCCGGGTCATGCGGCCAGCATGACTAAGCCACTTCTGGCAAACCAGAGCAGGGCACGGAAATGCCGTTTACCTTCCCGCCATAGCGGTACCTATTTATCTACTTGCACTTTGTGCTTTCGAACTGCTAGGTTGGCAGGAGCAGGGACCAAGCAACGGGAGCTCACCCCGTCATGGGGATTTGAACCACTGACCTTCTTATCGGCAGTCCTAGACTCTGTGGTTTAACCCACAGTACCACCCGCGTCCCAGATAGATAGATAGATAGATAGATAGATAGATAGATAGATAGATGATAGATAGATTAGATGATAGATAGATGATAGATATAGCTCGATAAGCAAACAGCTACATTTGTTTTCCTTTGGAGATAGGCTTATTAAGTACTTTCAAATACAGAAATGCATTATGGTTAACCCAACCCAATTTCAGATATCCTTTCGGTCATCTGCCATGCTTTCTCTGGCAGGGATTCACAGGTACTGGTTTGGGCAAAGAATGCCTAAAACAAAAAGATGTGATGCCACTCATTTTCTGTGAATTTAGCTTGCAATCCTATCATTTGCATCCTGCTATGTAAATGCTACATTTATTAGATAAAGCAGAAAATAATACAGTACTTAGGAGTGGCTGAAGTGTTGCAGCAAATGACAGATGATCTACCATTCTTGGCTCATTCATTTCAAGCTCTCTCAGTAAGCATTTAGAGAAAGTTTGTGTTTTTGTCACCAAGGCGTCTCCTGGATTTGTAGTGTTGGCAGAAGCTGACTGAGTGTAGGTCATACCTGCATTACTCCTGGGGGGTTTGTTGTTCACTTGCACTACCCATGCGCTGAACATAGCAGGTGCCACCATTCTGTGAGTTGGGAAAGTGGATGTCACCATTTTGTGAGCAGTTACTTCTACTAGCACATGGATCGAGACCAGGAACAGACCAGATGAAGATGCAGAGCAGGAAGGGAGCCCCATGCAGATTGTTGTACAGACTACTTTTAGTTTAAAATCACACAAGCTTGGAATAATGTCCTGCAGCATGCATGGCTGATAGTCCTCAATACATGTATCAGGTAAGCATGCTCAGCTGGCCAACTTGGTATTATGAGCTAGGTAAACACAAACTTCAGTGCTACCATCAAGTAGGTATTTGTCTTGCAAAGCACATTTGCTAGGAACATGCAAAGTGGAGTTGGAGGCAAGAGAGGTGGAAGAAGCTTTAGTAGGTGGGTGGACAAAGCTCAGGTTGGAACCTTGACCATCCGCCAGGGCTGTCTCCATCAAGAAGCTTCATCCTCATTAGCCTATGGTGACAGCCTCCGGTTAAAATGAAACCCATTTCATTGTCTCAACTTCAGGACTAACAGTCAACATGCTCTAATTCGATCTTCTCTTACTTGTATGATTCTGTATCACTTTGTATTATCACCCAACAAATCAGATATGTTTCTGGCTAGGGGTGAGTAGGATGAATGCTGCAGGGTTATCCACTGTTTACCACCACCACCACCATTTCTGGACATTATGTGGATTTAAAAATGTATGTTCAAATAGATGTGGATGGAGACATTGATCTCAACAGGCACATGAGACACATGGAATTGCAACCACTTTCCCCCCTGAGAACTTGGGAAAGCCCATGAGGTTTTGAGAGTGCTCAAAGAAAATAGTCTCAGAAACCTGCTCATTTATTTATTTTTGAGGTGAATATAGGGTGTTTGTGCAGCCTCTGAAGGTTAGAAGCCCACAAATAAAGATATCAATTTTAGTTATTACTTTCAAAATGTACAGTGGTATGCTAGAGATGTTCCCCCAACTCCCCCAAAATTATTTGTTCACATCTACAAGGACTATTTTCTTATTTCCTTTCCAGATAATTGCTTGCACTGAAACCATCTCATGTCAAAACTAATTCCAAAGCATTTGGCTGTAAGAAATACGGTACTATAGCTCCTGTCCTATATCCACTTTCATGGGAGTAAGCTCCAGTTAGCTGAACGGGACTTAGTTTTGAATAGCAATGTGCATAACTGTGCCCTAAGTTATTGCAGTGGTGAAGAACCCTTTCTAAACCAGAAGGAAGGACCACAGCTCAGTGGTAGAGCAATCAGAAAGTTCAACGTTCAAACTGGGCAGGGGAGCCAACAATAGGGGGGATTACGGGCCCGAGCAACCAGACAATATTTGTTGTGGGTTGCAAGACCTCAGAACCTGACTTCCAGTGCCACAAGACAGGTTCTGAGGCTGTAGGGCATGTGATGTCATGACGTCACATCGCAATGTCACGTCATGACGTCATGTTGTGCACGATGGGCACCCATAACCTGGGGCCCAAATCAGCACCCCTGAAACTGGGGCATCACCAAGTAGGGATGGCAGACATTCCCTGCTTGGAACCTTGGAGAGCTGTTGCAAGTCAGTGTAGACAATGCTATGTAAAATGGACCAATGGTCTGCGTAAGTGTGAGACAATTTCCTATGTTCCTATTCCCTCACAGGGAATCTTCTGGTAGGGTTGCCATATTTCAAACAGTGGAAATCCAGACAGAAAAGTTGTTGAGTTTTTTTGGGGCCAAAGTTACGGCCAGACCATGATGCCAACTGCAGTAATCCATATATGTCCAGACGTATATACTGTATTCTGGGAACTGTGTGCCAGTGGGTTGTGTGTCAATGGAGAGGACCCTTAGCTCTGTAGACTAAGCTATATTCCAGCTATGCAAAAGCCAAATGTTTCTGCATCCTCCTCCACCTCTCCCTAAAAGCAAGAAAGATGCATTGTGGTAGTTCAAGGACACATTCCAGCGAGGCAAAAATACTCAAAGAGGGTGCAGAACAGGGCCAATGAGGGGGGTGATCTGATGAGAGGAAATGGCCTTGATCCTGAGAGCCAGATAAGGAGGTCTGAATTGCCACATTCGTATACACCCACCCCAGGCTTGCAATTACCTAAAGGTAAAGGTAAAGGGACCCCTGACCATTAGGTCCAACCGTGGCCGACTCTGGGGTTGTGGCGCTCATCTCGCTTTATTGGCCGAGGGAGCTGGCGTACAGCTTCCGGGTCATGTGGCCAGCATGACTAAGCTGCTTCTGGCGAACCAGAGCAGCGCATGGAAACGCCGTTTACCTTCCCGCCGGAGTGGTACCTATTGATCTACTTGCACTTTGACGTGCTTTCGAACTGCTAGGTTGGCAGGAGCTGGGACCGAGCAATGGGAGCTCACTCCTTCGCAGGGATTCAAACCGCCAGGCTTCTGATAGGCGAGTCCTAGGCTCTGTGGTTTAACCCACAGTGCAACCATTACCTTCTCCAGCTTTATTGGTTCATTCAACCTATATCCCATCCATTCTGTCTATTCACTTACTCCTAAGGGTTTTTTTGAAACTGAGTGATATCATTCAGAACGTGAAGCACCAGCTTTACATATCAGATGCTTCCTGGTATCTCCTATCATGGAGGGCATGATGTCCCTGTCATTTGAGCACACTGCTGCTTAACTAACAAACAGTGTAGGATTAACTTTTGAGCTGCTGCGCAAGTTCAAACCTTTCTGTGCGGAGAAGTGCAAAGTCTGATGATATCAAAAGAGAGGACTAAAAGTATTGGCATGGATTTATGTATAACATTATGGCTATTTCTATTCTGATGAGAAGTAGTGGGTGTGCAATTTGGATAGTTCAGTGCTAATGTAGTTCTGAAGCCCCCATCTGCCTTGGCCCTAAAAATCCCACAATAGGTCTCATAAAAAAAGTCCCTTTACAATGTGCTAATTATATCAGTGTTATCTGACAGGTCTAATTACGGCCTTAAAGAATATATGTACAGTGCACGCACACACACACACTGTATACAAACAGGTTTTCAAAACCATGCCTTCTGGTGGATTAACCTGGGGTGATGCAGACAGAACACAACAGATGGGTATTATTTTAATTTAACAGGATATATCCCATATCCACAAACTGTAGATAAATGCAATATTTCCTCCTAACTTCTGAAGAAGCTAGAAATTAAGGCATTGCATACTCTCCCTATTTTGTATATGAGCTTGGAAAGTTCATTTTTAAAAGCAACTAGTTCAAGTTCAACATGTCCAAAAAGGAACAGATTCCAGTTCCCACTTGTCCTTTTATACAAAATGAACCAGTTGGGTTCAGGTTCAGTTCACAGTTCTATTCAAATTCATCCAAATGCTCCTTGGCTATTTCCCCCCAGTATTTAGAATGCTGAGAGCTGCTGTGCTAAAGTGTAAAACATACTTAAGAAGAGTGGAATGCAAAATGATTAATTTGTTTTTCTCAACAATTATCATATTTAAGCTTAAAGGCTCAAAGTGTCTAAAGAAGAAGGAAGACATTCAAAGTTCTTAACACCCCCCAAAAAAATAAATAAACTTAATTCATGTTCAATTCTCCCAGCAGCAATCATGGGAACAACTTTCAGGTGTAGTTCAGAGATTTTTGAACTAATTCACTGAACATTGTTAAAACAAATTACTTTATTCCACGCACAGTCTACACCACAGCTTGGATATAGATTATCCAACACTTGTACTTGAACCCCAGCTTTCTGGTACAGCTTCCATTTATTTTCTGTTCCAGTCTCCCCTGGATCCCAGGAACAATGGCTATTGGTGGGGAACAAGAGAGAGGTATTTCCAGTGACTGCACCCAGGCTCTGAAACTACCTCCCAATCTTTTAGCCTTACCTGCAAAGTCCTGGGTTGCCTATTTTTATTCTGCTGAGCTGTTCGTCTGTTATTAGTTATAACTGGCTCCTGTTCATTTTGTCCTTATCATTTTAGTTACATGGGTGTGTTTGGCACTAAATATTCTGGAATTGGTCTCCTTTTATAGCTGTGCCACTTAATTATAGTTATGTCATCTGACAGGTCACACACACACACACACACACACACATTACGTCTGCAATTCTGACCAAAAAGTGAGCAACCATTTGCTTAACTTCAATTCTGGAAACCCCAGCCTATCAGATTTATCAATAATCCCGGGTTCAATTCCCAGGGTTTCCAAATAGGTTTGGGAATGACTCCTTCCTGAAACCCTGGAAAACACTGCCAGTCAGTGTCAGAATACTGGGCTAGTTGAACACATGGTTTTTTTGGTATTGATATTATTGATATTTACAAAAATGCTTATATGACACCATCTCACGTAATATATCAAGGTGGTGTACAGCAATATATACAAACACATTGTTCCTATGCCTCCCCCCAAATCCCCTTTTCAATCCAGCCCAGGCCTGACTTCCTCTTCTGGCAGCAGAAATGGGATGGAGCAAAGGAGGGCAGTCTCCCCATCCATCTTTTCTCTTTCCGATTCACCACTATTGAGGCATCTAATCACAGCCTGCATTTTTATCAAAGCTTATATATTAATCAGGATCTGTATTTTAAAATGAGCTTAAAGATTTTCAAATGTTTCATGCCAGGCAAACCAGCTGCCTAAGAACCTTGGTAAGATGTTTATTCTCCTGGACAAGGGGCCCCTTGATTTATAGCAGAAAACAATTCTCAAAGTCATAAAAAGGGAATTACAGGCTAAGAGCAAGGTTACACTGACCCTACAAATTAAGCTTAGGCAAATAGTAAACTTGAGCCATATCTTCTTCCTAAGGTTAAAAAGGTCAAGAGCAATGAGAAGCATCTGGCTGGCAGAAAAGGGAGAGAGTATTTTGGGAAATCTTTTTCTAAAAGTTGTTTCTTTCTTAAACTGATATCCTTTTAAGATTTCTTTTCCTTTTAAAAGGTTATTTATGTATGTATTAAATATATTAGCTTAAATGTAATTATGCAAAGGATCTAGAAAGAAAGAAATGTTAAATTCTTATTTCATAGAATCATGGTTATAGGAGACCAGAGGGGCAAATGAGCCCAGCCCCCTGCCAGACAGGAGACGCCATCGAGCACTCCTGATATATAGTTGTCAGGCTTTTTGTTTAAAGACCTCCAAAAGGAGATCTTTCATTGATGATGCATGAGAATGTGAACTTAAGATCCTTGACATCTGTTAAAGATAAAAATTTAAAACCATTAACGATCTGTTTTGGAGGGCAATAGGGCAAGGAGGGCAAGAGGTGAGCTGGTAATTAAGGTTCCTTGTTGAGATAAATGTAAGATAAATGACTACTTATTTGTCATTTATAGATAGAAGAATATATAGCTTTTGTCTCCCATAAAAGGTAATATGAAATGGGTGTATCTTTTGTGATTGGTTCTAGCAAACAGCCAATGGGAATTTCAACCAGGCTGATTGGACAGAGGCAGCCAAAGGAGGAGCAAGGAGGCTGGGCTGAGGGAATATAAGTGCTGGCCAGAGTGGCAGGAGGCCAGGCCAGAGCTTGGTAACCATATACCACTGTGCCTCTCATTTATTTGTCTGACAAATAAATTATTATTTTAATTTCTCTATTGCTGCGTTGAATATTTCATTCCAGCTAAGCGTTAACCACAAGCAGGGTGCTACACTATTAGGGCTACAAGGAAAGGCTTAGGAATGCACTGAAATGTGGCTTCCCCAGAACTTTCAGTCTATCATGTTTATATTGTATCTGAAGTTCTGAAGTGACCACCACAAGTTGATGGTATTTCTGAGGTAGGAAAGACAAATCTTGCAGATGTCACTCAATAATAATAATAATAATAATAATAATATATTTATACCCCACCCATCTGGCTGGGTTTCCCCAGCCACTCTGGGTGGCTTCCAACAAAAGATTAAAATACATTTAAACATCAGACATTAAAAACTTCCCTAAACAAGACTTCCTTCAGATGTCTTCTAAACGTTAGATAGTTGTTTATTTCTTTGACATCTGATGGGAGGGTGTTTAACAGGGCAGGCGCCACTATTGAGAAGGCGCTCTGCCTGGTTGTTCACTGTAACTTTGCTTCTCGCAGTGAGGAACTGGCAGAAGGCCCTCGGAGCTGGACCTTAGTGTCCAGGCAGAATGATGGGGGTGGAGACAATGCACAGAATCTTACAACAGGGTGAGACCACAAAAGGCCAAGTATTCCAGCCTCCTGTAACAAGACAGGACTGCTCACACCAATTTCCTGCAGATCAAACTCTGGCAGTTCATGCCATAGCTTGCCACAGGCTGAGAACATGTAAACCAAATAACATTGACAAAAACAGCATCTGATGACACAAAGCAATTAAAAGACACCTTCTAAAAGTGGAAAAAAGTGCAAAAGCAAAGCAAAATAAAATAAAACATATAGCACAAGCACATACTCTCCTCTTATCATTGCATCTACTTCTCAGTAGAAAAGGGATTTCAGCAAAACAAATGGACAGTGATTGCATGCTGGTTTGCATTGCTGTGTTACTACTTTACATTATTCTTAGCTGCAGCAGTATTTTTTCAGATTGTGAATTACTTGACACATAACTAATCTCCAAGCAGTTTACAAAAATATAAAAATATCAGAAAAAAACAACATATTGCGATAAAAACTGAACAAACGACTATATATTTTTAAAGTTGTTTGTCTTATTTGCTATGCATTCAGACACCTCTTAAGATATACTAACCACATTTTATATGTAGGTTCCTGAGATCAAGGAGCAGGTTTCCTCTGTGTTTGGAATCAAATGGACGCCATTTAAAATCAATATCCTGGACTGAAACTTTCAAACTGCACTGATTTAAAAAACTGCAGTGATCATTTGCTTTTTAGGAATTCCTGAACAACACTGAGTGCAAGGCTGCTAGTGAACTATAAAACACATAGCACCCAAAACTTCAGTGGACACATCATCAACAGACAGCAAAACCATCATAAGCCAGCAAATGTCAGGGAGAAAAGATACGTTTTTTGACCTGGTTACAAAAAGATGTTAATGATGACACCATTGGGGAAAGTGTTCCACAAGTGGGGAGACACAACTGAAAAGCTTCCCTCAGAGGGGGCACCTAGAAAAGGGTGAAGATTTAATGATGATTTCATATTGGGAGAGGTGCTCCAAAAGATTGGTTCTGGCAGTTAGGAATTTGAATGAAACTAGTTTCAGATTATGGATGCTATCCTGAACTAACATAATACTTATTCATAAATGTTTTGATTCTCCTTTTATCAACAGATCACCAGAAAGACGGTCATGGGCTCCCCCTACACAGAGATGGAAATGGCAACTATTTTCTTTGCTGTGCTGGTATTTCTTCTCTGTACAGCATTTGGAATCTGCGGTGAAAATATCAGTCGGTTTAATGGTATGGAAATTGCCAATTTCAACATCCCTTGCAATATGAATAACAATACCTTGGAATGCTACATTAGGCAACTATATCAGAGCAAATGCCACCTTCCATAGCAAGCAATATTGTGACTGGCACCCCAACACTCTCTCAAAATTCAAAATGTGACCAGTACATAGTCCAAAATGGTTGGCAGCCCCTGCTTAAGGCAGTGCTTGAAGTGGGGTAGGTAAAAGGTAAATGTTCCCGTGACCATTAGGTCCAGTCGCAGATGACTCTGGGGTTGCTGCGCTCATCTTGCTCTATAGGCCAAGGGATCTGGCATTTGTTCAAAGACAGCTTCCGGGTCATGTGGCCAGCATGACTAAGCCACTGCTGGCGAACCAGAGCAGTGCACGGAAACGCCGTTTACCTTCGTACCGGAGCGGTATCTATTTATCTATTTGACATGCTTTTGAACTGCTAGGTGGGCAGGTGCAGGGACCGAGCAATGTGAGCTCACCCCGTCATGGGGATTTGAACCGCCGACCTTCTGATCAGCAAGCCCTAGGCTCTGTGGTTTAACCCACAGCGCCACCTGCGTCTCCAAAGTGGGGTAGAGTGCATCCCAATTCTTTTCATGCAGACTTATATCAATCCCATGCTTCAGGTGGACGTAACTGAGTCTGCTCTATCAGAACTACTAGAGTAAATGGAAGGGTTCACATGGTAAGAGTGGAGCTCAACACTAACAGCAACCCTACCTATCCACTAGTATGCTCTTCCCGTAAACTACCTGAAGTTGTTAGAGTTGGAATACTTGGGAAGCCCCAATATTCAGGCTGCCATTGACATGGGAGCTGGGGAACGACATACATAGACATTTTACTAGACCAGATTTCATGAGGATCTCATTACAAGACAGCTGCAAACAAATAAATATACCTTTGTTTTGTTTTAAACCACCTCGGCTGTCAACAAGATGGACTATTCATCTCAGCCACAAGGTTGCTATTACATTGGAAAGAGATCAAAACATCAACATTTCAAATAACCAAAATCATGTCTTCATTGCAGATACAGGACAGAAATCAAGGGCATCTTCAGCGGAGCCACTTTATGTATGACCTGCTTGTTCTTTCCCTGAATATTCAGCATTTGGGCTTGGTAACCAGAAGCTATCCAAATATGCCACAGTAGGTTTTAAAAAGTTGTTTTCAAAGAACACAGAAGTATTTAGAATATACCTAGGATTCAACCAGAAACTGAATACTACAAAGCCAATATTGCTTAATTTGAGGTATGCATGTGAGCTGCTATAATAATAATAATGCCGGACTTCCGGGATAGCGCGAACAGCTAATGGCGGATTCCCTCCGAGCTCCGGAGGGAATCGGCTCTGCTGAGGACGGGTCTTGCCGTGCCGGCGACACGGGGACCCTCAGAAACCGCAGGCGCGGAAGCCTGCGGACTTGGTGACTCGGTGGGCACCTTAAGCGCCCGACCCCCGAAGAGCCTTTTTAAAGGCTACGGAGAGGACCGGAGAGTGGCGTGGTGCTGAGAGTAGATCGCTACCTCAGCGGAGCGAAGCCGCGAGCCATGGCCAGAGAGCGCTGTCTTCCTTCCTGAAATTTGGACTGAAACAAAGAACCCGTGAGTAAAATGAAATTTCGACACTAAAATTTTACCATTGATTGGAGTACGATCGGGGGATGTGTTAAAAGGAAGTCCGCACTCCCCCCCCCCCACAAAAAGATTTAAAGCAAGGAGAGGAGCACTAAGGTGGAAAGACTTTTGTGCTTAGACAGACAACTTGCACGAATTGGACTAAAAAGTTATTGTGCTGGAGAGGAGAGAGGAATTTTAGAAGCTTTTGTGTAATCCCCCCCCTTTTTGGACCCGGGAGCGCCCTGCGTGTGAGCCCGAGGAAAAAGAGCAAAAAGTTTGACAGCTGTCAAAAGAGCTGTCAAACGGGCGGTTAAAGTCTGGAACTGTGATATTTAATATTTTTTCTGGATTAAAGGTGGTACATTGAAACTGAACTGATTGGAAACAAAGTAATTTTGAACAACAAAGTAACGGATTGTTGGAAAAGAACTATTGGACTGGTAATCCCCCTGGAGGGAACAAAAGATACTGCAATGGCTGCAGAAGGAAAATTACTGGCAGAGATAGAAAGGATGTTCTTTCTCGTGGGAATCTTACAAGAGCAGAGAACAAACAACTTACATGAACAAACAACTTGTGACCCTGAACTTTAAACTGAGCAACTCTGCTGATGACACAAAGTGGGTGGAAAAAAACCCGGCAGCTGAAACAGAAGAGACAGCTTTGGAAATGGGGGGAAAAGAAGAAGAAGAAGGAGAGGAAGTTCAGATGGAAAGTACTAATCAAAAGCCTGCAGCTTCAGGAAACAAAGGAATTAAAGAAGACGACCAGTGGATTATAAATCTGCAAAAGGAGAGAAAGACAAAGGAAGAAGCCCCTGGAATATCTGAAATACTGGAATACAAAAGAACAAACAAGCATGATTGGGACTGCTTCTTTAAGTTTGAGTATGGGAGACTGGCAGATCCTTGGCAGCAATTGCTACTGACTGATTTGGTGGAAGGAAAGAATAGGGAGCTTGGGACACAACCTCTTCGAGAATTGAAGGCCAACAAGCAACAAAACCGACGGAGAGAGACTAACTGGGGCCTAAGAGCCTCGGATGTGAGAAATCCGGGCTGAAACTGTCTTTTTAGGATATTGATTTAGGAAGGGACAGAAACCGGGTCAGGGAGGGAGGGGGAGAGTAGAATAGTAAAAATTTATGATTTATGATTTTTCAATTTGGATATGTTTTTGTTTAATATAAAAAGGGAGGAATTCGTGGGAGAGAATTTAGGTCGACCTTAGAGAAAGGAGCTAATGTGTAAAAATTGGATAAGTAAAATTGAGCCTAATAAAAAGTGTTAAATATTAAGAACAGATAATAATAATATAATAGAGAGAAGAGGAAATAACTTGCTGAATTAATTATTGAAATTGGGATGTGGGAAGGGGAGATGTGGGGAAGTCAATGAAAGAGGGTAAAGAAAGTAAGAGATGAAATTATATATGTTTTGTTTTGTATTTGTGTGTGTGTTTGTTTATAAAAATGTGAAAACTCAATAAAAAATTTAAAAAAAAATATAATAATAATAATGCCTGTGCTGTTGTCATTTTGCCCAGCCAATCTTTTCTGCAGCTTATTATTTTAATTTCTGTTGCTTTGTAAACAAATAAACTTCCAAAGAGGGAGGCACAAACACTCCCAAACGGATTGTCGCCTGATCTCAACTCCTACACAATTTCTACTTACACCCACCATTAAAACATGTTTAAATCAAAGATTCTGAATCCAGAAACAGATCTGAAAGTGTAGTCTGTAATCATTTATGGATCAACTTATAAACACTAGTAAGAACTCATGGGCTGAACTGCAATAAAAAATAACGCTTGGAAATATTACTTGGCAAGAGATGCCCAGTGTCTGATTTTGCAAGACATTGAGTATCTGCATTGTTGTGACTGGTATTCTTCACTACCAAGCATTCCACATGAAAGAGCATTTAATAACAATGCAATACGTACTCAACTGTTTACTCAGAACCCTTGAAAGCACAATGCATTGCTCAAATGTTGGGAGAAAGCATCAGATCCTTTGAATTGTCCAAGAAAAAAGTCATTCCTCTCCCCCTTCAAGGCCAACTCATGCCCATTTTTTCATACCCATTCCTGAATATGCAAATTGTATAGATTGCCAAATGAAAGGGGAATTAGATTTGTATTTAAAAATTCAGGCAGTCAGCCATTTTCCTTTGTAGTTCCCCCCCACATTAATTGGTATTCACCAGTTATTTCCTAACAATAGCCCCCCTGTTCTCAGCTGATCTGTATGTATCAGCTGAAGAGGGGGCTGTGTGCCTCTGTGTTTGTGCAAAAGTGGGGGGGGGTGCCCATATTCCCTTATAGCCACCCCTACCACTGTCCCAAACCCCTGAACTAGATTGGCAAATCCTACCCACATCAGCAACCTGGAGCTTAACCCTGAGCACATGTAGGGAACTTTAGACCAGATTATCTTTGTCTCCAGTGACTTTCACACATGCAGTTAATTGTTTGTGGTCCTCCAAAAGGACATGCTTAGTGCTTTCAGAGCTTCTGGACTATCCTTCATCCCTTTTTCTGTTGTTATCCTGCTGCAGTTTTTACTCTCTTTTGGATTTTATGCCTTTGTTTTATTTGTATACTTTATAGGTTTTAACCTTTACTGTAAACTGCCCAAGAACTTTCCATAGTTGTGCAGCATAGTAATACAGTAGATCTATAAATACATACACTGATTCAGGACATAGTTACAATTTGCTAAAGGTCTTGCACTCAGTTAAAAACAATAAATAAATAAAAACCATTTTGTCAAAGGTATAATAAAAATGAAACAAACGGAACATTAGCACTGCAGCGAACTGTTTAACACATGTGGAGTGCAACCTTCCACTTGCCTAAAAAGAGGTAAGTTCCATAGAACTCCATGGGATTTACTCCTGGGTAAATATGTATAGATAAGTATGTAAGGGTGCAGTATCAAATCACTGCCTATTTGTAGGATTTGATGCTGACAGTACTTTTTACATAGGCTGTGAAAAATGTGCAAAGATCTGCAACGTTCAGACACACATTCTAAATTCACGATAATGCCTCACCTGGAGCATAATAAGCTATTAAAATATTAACAGGTATTAATTGCATGTAACTAAAACACCTTATTTTATCCTCAACATATACCAGGTGGCATATACTATGAGCTGGGGCATTGTGGAACTTGGGAGGAAATGATTCCAGACTATGTTTTATTCATGTTTCAAAATGGAATTCTCCATAGTATAAGCTTATAATCACTTCCATCATTTATTTAAATATCAAATTATATCTACATTAATTTCACAGTGTTTCTTTACCACGATGAGGAAATGCATCATAATGTCTCCTGAGGCTCTGCTGCAATGTATCATCATGTCAGCACTTTCAATTATTGATGGATTTTGGCACCTTCATCCAGAAATGGGGGGGGGTGTAGAGATGTGAAGGAATATGCCCATCACTTTGCCATGCACTATGACAGGACAGGGACATGCAGATGATTCCCTTTCAGAAGAGGGCTTTGCTTTCACTTAAAACAAACAACACTATACGGGGGGGCGGGGAGCACTTCCAAAAGAACAAGATACAAGCTCCATAGTAATTCCGGTTTTAAAATGTATGCTCAACATATTGCATTCAGATAGTCCTTCTACCTGAATTTTTTTTTTATGGAGGAGAACTTGCCTTTTGAACAAGTAAATGGAATGTTTGCATCTCAGGATCATTATTTGGAACAAAATGGCTGTGTTTCTTATTGAAGCTTTAAATCCATTGACTACAGCTTAATCTCTGGACATTTCAATTTATTTAATTATAGCTATATTGTTACCCAGTAATTAATATTCTCAGAATACAAAGACATTTACTTAAAATACAGGCTCATATGATTCTTGCTAAATCGCTGGGGTTGATGTGTGGATTTGCTTGATATTTAGCTTCATTGTAGACTCAAAGAGTATCCTATGCCAGCACTGCATGTTTCCTCTGAAACTTAGAAGCAATACTCAAACATTTGCCATTGTTTAAACCTAAATGCTACTCAGAAAAAAAGTTTGGTTCTCACATTTCATTTTGATTATTGCTGTAAAGTTAGGACAATTAATTGCTATATGTTTGTATGCACTCTCTATTTCTAAGCAGTGAGAAGTTCCAGGGACATCATTAAATTGTTTTCTTTTCTTTGACAAAGAGTTCTGGAGAGTTATGGTGTCCTTGTAATACTTGGTTGATTCACCAATATATTAGCAGGACATCACAGAAGCAAACAGGCACTCCTTCAACAGACAGCAAACCCCCCAATATTGCATAAATCTCCATAGACCAGCTGTTATAGCCCTTGAAAGGTGGAACTTCAATTCTGTTAACTCCCCTCTTTTCCTATTCAAACTGCACAATTCCCATTTCTTTTTACTCTTGTTTCTGGATCTGAATGGAGTTGCCCACTGAAGGCTAGATTCCCCACCTTTTGAGACAGGGGAGACATACACAGGTATTAAGAAACATTCCCCTTCCTATTTTCAGTCCATTTCTATCAAATGACACTAAGAAAAATCACTCTTTAAGCATGATGGAAGTACATTTGTATTAACCATTTTATATGGGCAAAACACTTCAGCCTATATCCCCGTTTCCTGTTCTGATGTACCCTTTTAATTTTTGTCAGTGTATTATCTTAATTGCATTGTTCAAAAACTGTAAGAAAGACTTCAGTTAAAAAATAATCACATGGACCAGGAGGATGGGGTCACACCCACTGGACCTGATGCACTGTCCCATCCCTGACAACTCAACCTCATTCCTGTCCACACATTGGGGATAAGATCTGGAGACCTCTGTTCATGTGTAGGTGCCCATGTGACTTAGAACCCTGATTGTACAGAGTTCTAAATTGCACACTTCCTCACTTCAAACCTCCTGCCCCAAGTTGTGGGCAGTGAACAAGCTGGGCCATCAGGCATGCAATGGTGAGAGCATGGCCCTGCTCTCCTAGTCAAGATGGTTGTACTCATAAGAGAGTTTGAATTTCTTTAGTGACAGACCAGTTCCAGACAAGGAAAAAATGTGGCTATGTTCTGCACGCCACAGAGACTGGTGCACCTATTTCATGCAATGAAGTGTGCAAAAATGGTATGGGGAAATGTATGTCCATTATCTCCATATCCATTCTCTCTCTCTCTCTCTCTCTCTCTCTCTCTCTCTCTCTCTCTCTTTTCCACACACACACACACACACACACACACACATGGCATGAAGAATTCACTACAAGTTGTTGTGATACTCATTTTACAAAAGCATATATAGTCCTTTATCTTTCTAGTTACTTTGCTGGGCGAAACTATAGATGCAGTGATCCAGACTAATGCCTTCAGCCTTGATCCTATCACTAGAGTTATCAGGGCTCATGAGGTAGATTGTTGTTATACTCTTGCTTCTGTATATCCTACAAAGACAAGTAATTGGCAGTGCGATGCCTTCTCCACTGTCTCTGGGCTATGTTTATTTGGCTCCCTCTGCTGTTCAGTTCCCTCTTCCATCTTCTCTGCTATCCTCTTCAAAACAGTTGCTACAGTTTATGCAGAGGATGGCCAAAACTACACCTGGGCTTCTCCAGTGGCACTCCACACCCAAGTCCTTAACCTAAGAAAGTCATCACTCTCTAGCTTGGTATCTGCAATTATCCTCTCATTGTATCAGTTGCTACCAACTTGAGGATCAAGAATGTCGATTTCCTACTCACCAACTAGGAATTTCTTGGCACAAGCAGTAGTAGCTGCAGCTCATCTTGGGTTTTTCCATTTAAAAAAAATCAGAAAGGATTTGAATTATTCATCTACAATCAAATATATTGGAGCACTCAGTTCAGTTGTTCAATTTCAGGTGTGGAATTTTTGCAAATTGTCTATTTAAGGATATTACTTCTTTGCTCCAAGTTGTTTCAAAAGCCCTCTGCCAAGGATCATTTGAGGTCAACATTGTCATCTAACTCTTAAAATGAGCAAGGATGAAATTAGGACATAACAATAAAAGGAACACTGCAGCTAAGCCAGCCAGAAATATAAAAGAAAAATGCAATGGCTACTCATGCCTTAGAATGTATTGCTTATATATCAAAAAGCTTTTTTTTAAAAAAAAAACCTGAATAAATGATCTCTCTTCAATCTTCATTTTTTAAAAAATGTTTGCTATTGATTACCAATAATTTAAACTGTTGCTTCCTGAAAAGTGATGACTGAGCTATAAAACCACCTAGAAATACTCCGTGCTGGCATCATTTTCTGTATTTCACACAATAAATGCAGGCCTAATGAAAGAAATGCAAAATCATGATATCTAAATTGCTAAAATGCACATAGACATTTGCCTTGTAAATCTTGTGACAGTGTGAACGAGTTACAGTTTTAATTAGAACTGAATTAAGTAACTGCAGTTTTAATCAAGTTAAATATTCCAGAATAATGGAGTTCTGACACACAGAATTTATACTCTGCGGAGTTCTGTAGCTTCCTGGCCTAAATAATTTCTCTCCTCTATAGTACGCTGAACCTACTTGGTTGTTCTGAATTTGGCGTGGAGGGGATAAATGAGTAGAACAGTGACTGGGATTGCCACCACTAGCCCCACCCACATCGTTTCAAAGATATGCTCCGTACCTATGAACACTCAAAATGCATTGCATGAAGGCGCATCACACATTAAAGGGGCTACTCCTCTGGCTGTACCCCATGGTTTTCTAGCACCTCATTCTTGTCCCCAATATCCACAAATTAGATGTGGGTGGCTGCAGGGGAAGGCCTACATGCCATCACTTCTACACACTGCTGGGATCCTACCTGGCAGGGCTGTCTTATCAGGAGAAATGGAAGGTATAGACTCCACAGATGGACTGCCAAGTGGAGGTGGGTTAAAACAGCTGGTTGGCTCATATCACAGTCAGGCTATTGGTCCATGCAGAGCTCCTCCCAATTGGTTCAGTTTGTCTAAGTGTGAGGGCTGCTGTGTTGTTTTGCATGGACCCAGGACTTACTTGAGGGGAAGTACCATCAATAGTATCACTTTAGGGGGAGTCACAGTAAGAATAGTCATACCAGGTACTTGCCATGTAACCATAGTCAAATCATGGATAATCACTAAAGGTATGCAAAAAAAAGAAAGAGAAAGAAATGTGGATCCTGACTCCAGAACCAAATCAGGCCACTTCAGGCAAATCTGGGGCTTGTTCAATCCAAAGCAGGATCAAAGCACCCAGAATTGAAGTAGAAACTTTCAAAATGCTTTAGAAATTCAGGCGCTTAAAAGTGCTGCAGATAGTGGTTGTGAGAAAACTCTAGCAGTTCTCCCCAAGCTTGCCATATAAGCGAAATGTCAGACTGGGGAGAGAGATAGTTCTTTAAAATAAAAATAAAAATGACAGGTTTACATTCTAGTCAGAAGGAATTAATCTAGCAGCAGCATCCAATCACAGTGCTCTGGGGGAAAGGATGCTGAAGTAATGTATCACCTGGTTCTTGATTACTCTGTGCTCTTTGCTAATTCTGCTAGTGGTGCTGGACATTCCAGTCCTTCTGGCCCTTGCAACATGACCATATACCTGCTCCTGTCAAATCAGCTTTGCACTCTGTTTCTGTGATTTATAGTGTTACAAGCTTGAGGCTTGTTTTGGTTTTGGTTTTTGGTTTTGTCATTCATCATAACACCTTATTCCCTGCTCCGATGCTTCTGAAATTTCGCTAGCTACATCATAAAGCTGCTCCTAAGAAAGTATGCCATTTTCATAATAAAATCACTGCCCACAAAGAGGAAAGCAAATCACTTTTGTTTATTTCCTCCGAAAAATCAACTTCAAAGGTTCCTAGCCCAAAACCACTTTGAACTCACTAGGGAAGATTAAGTGAACCCATTTTCACCCATCCCAAAACTGAAAAGGCTCCTCTTGCAAGAAAAGAAAAGAAAAGAAAAGAAAAGAAAAGAAAAGAAAAGAAAAGAAAAAGCAATGTCAAAAAGGGGTGAAAGGTTGCACCATCTTTTATTTTCCCCATCATAGTGAATGGAGCAGGCATGAAGCTTTCTTTTTCTGATTCCAGAATCAGAGCCAATTCAAACATTCTTGGAAGAGATTCAGGCCAAATCTTACTGTTTTCCAGAACAGCAGAGCTGAGTCCAAGTCAATTCTTGTGGTTAGTGAACATTCCTGATAATCACAAGGTTTAAAGTTGAGGGAGCCAGCTCAGCACCTTGGAGAGCTCCCTGTGAATCTGCATTTTCCCCTTCCTGGACTGAGCATGCACTAGATACAACAACTGCTCTGCTAGTGTGGGTGCAGTGGGTGCTTGTTCCCTGTTTAATATGAGGACGGGATATTTTAGCGTCCTTACATTGCTCCAAGTTTAAAATTCAGCCACAATCGTATTATATACTACATTTCATTCAGTTTTCCATTAAAAGGAACCAGGTATATGTGTTTCAAGATACAGAAGAATTGAATTGTGTCCAAGTTCTCACATTTGAAAGGGTGGGAGGACTGCCTTTTCTTAGTTTCCTTGTTTTAGGCTGGCTTCACATAATTATCATTTTAGTTTATAGCTTGATTAGCAATGTTTTACTCAGCTCCACAACCTCCTTGATTACCGATTCAGAGCACAAGCCTATGTGAGTTTACTCAAAAGGAAGTCCTACTGAATTCAAAGGGCCAGGTAAGTGCGGTTAGAATTGCAGCCTACAACTGAAATCTCTGGCCATGCTGCAGAGACTGCATGCAAACTGATGCTAGATAAAATTATTTTCAACACATGAATTAAACAGAAAAGAAAGAGAGCAGAAACGTCATTAAGCTGCCTTCATTTAGAGAAACATGAGCTCTTGTTCAATCGCTCCCTTTGTAGTTATAAAAACTTCATCCTGAACATTATCGTGATGAAGTCTCTAGGTAAGGGGAAATTCTGCTGATCACTCTGCTCTTTGTCAGACAATTTTTCCTGTCTACACAGATTGAGCTGTAATCATGGCAAACGGAATTGTTTTCCACCATTCAAGCTGCATGGCAAGATTTACAATGAGCTGCAGTGTTACGAACAGAGGGAGCTGCTTTATACCATTAGTCCATCTAGCCCTGTCCTGCTTCGTGTGATTGGCGGCAGCTCTCCAGGCACTCAGGCCTTCCACACCACCTGTGACCCGAGGTCCTTCAACTAGAGTTTGACCCTGTGATCGTCTGCTCTTGACTAGGGAGCTATGCCACCTTCTTCAACATGCAGACATGTGGCATAGAGGAAAGAGGATCTGAACCCATCACCAAGAGGACAAGCTGAGAGCACTTTGAATGCTAAACACATCGCCAGTTTGTGGAATGAAGCCACCCACATATGGGGTGTGTGGTTGTGTGTTGTGAGGTGATGGTATTGTGTTGATAAAACTCTCAGATAAAAGACCACCCACTGGCAATTGTACATTGGCCACAATATACTTGCAAAGCCCAGAAACTGCAACTGCTATGAACACTCTTCCTCTTGCAGAGATATTATTAAAATGTGGTATGCTTGTGCCTGTGCCAGTTCAAAGGATGCATCAAGGCAAAGAATGCAAAAGCTTTAAATATGCAAAATCCCCAAACAAACAGAGTGGGCTTTAACCAGACAGACTGTGACATGTTTAGACTAACACAATCCTAATTCTCATATATTCTAATGTGACTAAGCAGATTTCCTACCAATCTTCTTTTATCTAATGCAGAAACTCATGTTTGATGCATTTGGGTTTCCAGCAAAACTATTACAAGAGCCTAAAACCTTTGTAATTAATGTACATGTTTACTGTAAGGCAGTTCCACCTCACAGGCTCAACTTCAACAGTTATTACAATAATAAAGATATGTTTAGGTACAGCAGGGGAAGTTATATTTCATCAGCGTCATGCCTGAGATTTCAAGATGCTTAAGTGTGGGAAATGTTGAGGTTGTGAGTCTTGTATTCAGCATAATTCAATGATAATGTGCATATACAGCAATAATAGTTATCATGTGCATAGACTTGGGAAGGCACAACTATGTCATTTTGCCAGTACTGAGCCATAGAAAGTCGCTGAGCAAGAGCCAGGACTTAGACATAGTAGATACTTCCAGTCCAGTAAAAATCACTCCAGTTTAGGGGAGACAATGGCCTACCTGGTGAGTGGCAAAGCTCCAAATCCTAGGAGCACTTCACTGTCTTAGTTGACCCTACCATTAGGAAGACTGAAGTTGTCCTCTTTCCATGAACTCCGGAGGTTCCACTGCCATCTCCATCTCCCTGAATGTGAGCTCCAAACCACAAATTTTAAGCAATAAATTTAATTTCAAATCTTGGTATCTCCTCCCACCCCTTGGAAAAGAACAAAATTATTTGATGTGAGGGTGGCTTTTCTCTCCAACTACCATGTCTAGTGGCCAAAGCGTTCTCTGTCCTGAATATTTAGGAGAGTTGTCTGCAGTTTAATTACATTATACTCCTGGGGTACAAACTCCAAGTCTGCTGCACCATATACGTGGCAACTCATGGTTGTAGGATTCGGGGGGGCGGGGGCGGGAAGTACCCATCTAACTGTGTTTGTAGCCTCTGTGTCCATTTCACCAATTACACTGATTGTTCCCTCTTTCCCCATTTGCCAGAACCAAACAGGTGTTCCAAAGTGTTCTATAGTTAGTCTCTTCCCTAGTTTAATCCTCACAACAACTCTGTGAGGTAGGTTAGGCTGAGAGGCAGTGACTGGCCCAAGGTCACCCAGTGAGCCTCATGCCAAGTTGGGATTCGAACCCTGGTTTCCCAGGTTCTAGTCCATCACTCTAAGCATCATGAGGCTCAGCAAGAACTGCATTTCAAAGGGAGATGGAGGTGGAAATATGACTGTAATCTGAGAGATTTCCTCAAAATGCAGAAAATTCAAGGACACCAAGCATTTTTCTCCCAAAACAAAAATAATACACAAACTAACACGGAAACCTTAAACATGTCTGCTCAGAATTTATTTTTTTATTATGATTATGATTATGATTTCTGTACTGTCCTTCATCCAAGGATCACAAGGCGGTTCACAATATAAAAAAAATGTGTATCATACTAACAAATAAAAATAATACCCCCTACACACACACACACAGTTTAAAAGGCTATAGATTTTTTAATTAGCCAAAGGTGTGAGTGAAGAGGAATATTTTGCCTGGCACCTAAAGACATGTAATGAAGGCACCAGATAAGCCTCTCTGGAAAGCGCATTCTACAAATGGAGAGTCACCACAGAAAAGGCCCATTCTCGTGTCGCCACCCTCTGGACTGGTCGCAGAGGAGGCACATGACAAAGGGGCCTCAGATGCTGCCTAGGATTGCAGCTTCAAACTAGTGTAAGATTGAGAAGAAAGGGAACAGTAAAGAACTGAAGCAATGCAGTAATGGACATGTATGTTGACACCAACAACGCAAATGAATCAAAATTACAAGCTGGGAGAGAACGCTTGGAAAACAGACAAACCTTTTCCAAGCACTGGTACAGAAAGCATGGAAATACTGAGCCAAATTGATATGTAGGAAGTCGACCCACTGCAAACTATTAGTGGTGCCATATATAGACCTATCAAGCACCTCTTCTGAGCAAGCCATTAATTCACATAGTATTGCAAATTATGAATTACGATGCAACAGGCCCCACCAATTCTAGGCTATGTTTGCATTTTGTCCTTGACCCCAAAAGCCTTTAACTGAATAAGCTTCACATTGTAGGCACATTGCTTGTTTCCTCTCGGATGAGAAAGGAGAAAGTGGACCATACTATTGGCAGAGCTGAGACACGTCCAAGTTTTTAAAGTGCTTAGCTACAACTAACTCACAAACAAAGCTGTCCCTTCCTAATGATGCCATCAAGCTTTCTACTGGAAGGGCCAGTGAACATATGGAGGGGATCAGCATGGCAACACTTGAAACAATTCAAAGTAGCAGGATACAGTAGGTGTAAAAATTGCACCAGCTCAGTGTCAAAGCCAGGAATTATGCATGTGCCCAACTTTAAGTGTGGGTGGTTGTACTGAAGCCAGTGAAAATTCTGCATTGTGCTCCAATAAAAAGTAAATAAATCGCCCTACAGAATCCCTCTTTTAGAAGCCTCTTGTCTTGCAGTGCTGCCAGAGAACCTGCCTGCCTATATATGCCATGTGTCCAAGTTACAGTTGCTGTGGCAACTGTGACATGGAATCCTGCAACATGTATGAATATGAAATCCCAACACAGATTCTGCCTTTGTGAGTAAAGGTTGGGGGCAGAGCTATTCACTCCCTTATAGAGGAGTTTTAAAAGGAGAGGGGAGAAGAAATGAAAGCAAATAATTTCCAAACACATCCTTCTTCTAAATCAGCACACATTTAATAATACATTTTGTCATTTTGGAATACTAATGTTTATGTGCATTTCTCAATTTCACAGCAACTTACATTTGATTTTTTTTTAATGTTAACTATGTACGGTAAGTTGATATATTTATTTGTACAAAAATGCCCTGCTTTTCCCCTCTGAAAGGAGTGGCTAGCAAAATACTAGAAGGCATTATTAAAACAGCTGGATAAATACCAACACAATTCAAGGCTAAAAGGGCTACTAAAAATGGGCCCCAGGGAACAGAGCTAAGAATACAATTGAACCAAAGGTTTCTATTGTCTTATTTATTGTTTAAACAGAAAAGTCTTCAAATTCTGGCAGAGCACAAATAAAGAGGAAGATAAGCCAAACGCCTTCGGCAGGGAGTTCTACATGCAAGAAGTTGCGTCAGGGAAAGGCCTCTGGTGCCTAGTCACCAGCTTGAACTCAGAAGGAAAGGGAATAAGAACATGAGCTTTAGAGCCTTCCTGGATCAGGCCAAAGTATCCCCTAGTCCTATATCTTGTTTTCACACTTGCCAACCAGCTGCCTACGGTAATCCTACAAGCAGGACATGAGTACAACAATGCTCTCCTCACTTGTGATTTCCAGCAACTGGTATTCAGAGGTATTCTGTCCCTGACAACCGAGATAGACCATAGTCATTGTGGCCAGCAGCTGCTGATTGCCTTAACCTCCATGAATTCAAGTAGCTTGGTCCCAGGGCTGTTTAGCTCTTTAAAGATTATAACCCGTGCCCTGAATTGCACTCAAACCAGCAGCTAGTTCAGCCAGTACAATAAGAGGGTCACATGGTCACAGTATATGGCCTCAATTAAAAATTTAACAGCAGTATTCTGCACCAATTGATGTTCCAAAATGGTTTCCAGGGACAGTCCCATGAAATCCAATTAAGATGCAACTATTGCAGGTAGGAGGGACACAGGTGGCACTGTGGTCTAAACCACAGAGCCTAGGGCTTGCCGATCAGAAGGTCGGCGGTTCAAATCCCCATGACGGGGTGAGTTCCCTTTGCTCGTCCCTGCTCCTGCCAACCTACAATTTGAAAGCACGTCAAGTACAAGTAGATAAATAGGTACCTCTCTGGCGGGAAGGTAAACGGCATTTCCGTGCACTGCTCTGGTTCGCCAGAAGTGGCTTAGTCATGCTGGCCACATGACTCGGAAGCTGTCTGTGGACAAATGCCAGCTCCCTCAGCTTATGGAGTGAGATGAGCCCGCAACCCCAGAGTCGTCCGCAAGTGGACCTAATGGTCAGGGGTACCTTTACCTTTTATTACAGGTAGGACCACCGTCAACTCTGACAGTACCAGAGATGAGCAAAGCTGGTGCATCATCAGCTGGTGCACAGACAAGTAAGTCCTTAGTAGCAAGGAGTACTCCAAAGCTACAAACTGGATCTTGGGGGGGGGGGGGGACTCAGTCCAGAAAAGTCTAACATCATATCCCAAGACCAGTGTGGTGTAGTGGTTAAGAGCGGTGGACTCATAATCTGGTGAACTGGGTTCGCTTCCCCGCTCCTCCACCTGCAGCTGCTGGGTGACCTTGGGCCAGTCACACTTTTCTGAAGTCTCTCAGCCCCACTCACCTCACAGAGTGTTTGTTGTGGGGGAGGAAGGGAAAGGAGAATGTGAGCCGCTTTGAGACTCCTGAAGGGGAGTGATAAAGTGGGATATCAAATCCAAACTCTTCTTCTTCTTCTCTACATGTGTTGACCATAGCACTTGTCCAGATTTAATTTCAGTTAAATGTAGGAATATGTGTTACACAAACCTTGAATGTGGCATGTCAGAAAGAGTTAATTGACTATGTAAAAGTCACCAACCTCAGAATAATCTGATTTAGGAACCTATAAATAGCTTCCCTCCTGACAGAGATTTATTACTTCCTCCCAGCTCTTCTACAAAAAAAAGGGAAGAAAAGAAAATTGATTCCAATGAAATGCAAGTTTGAACTTGGGAACAATACCTGCTGCTTGGTACTGATTTAATATGTAAAACACCAACACTCTACTTTCTTTGATGTATCACCTACAATCCTGGTAATCTCCTGGTTTTATTTGTGTCTCGTGTACCCCTAGTGGAAGGCCATCTTTTATACAACTAAATGTCATTATGATGGATCACAAACTGAGGTCTCACTTTGGCATAAAATGGAGAATGTTTTATGCACAAACGGGGGCTCCTTCCAGGGTTGAATGTGACTAATAAATATTGTAGAATTATATGCAAATAGCTTGGAGCCGTAATTTAAAGGTGTTGAGGGCTCATACCTCTCACCACCGAGGCAGTGGATGAAAAATGCAAGGAGGATGTCATACTCGATGACTCTGCGCTAATGTGATTAGGGAAGGTACATGCAAAATGCCTGGCCAATCTCCCCCTAGTCCAGCACAGTTTCACAGTTTCTCAGTGAAGTTTCTAAAAGCCAGCGCAGAAAAAAAGGCAAAGGCAGAGTGTCAGTGCACCTTCTAGTTAAACATTTGCACATGTTTATCCTTTTGGAATGGGACAGCACACAGTTCACAGCAGTGGCAGCAAACCATTTTAAACAGAGCTCAAATACTGACAGACACACTGCAGCATGGATCTGGTCAGGTGGGCAGTGCATCCCTCTCAGAAGAATTGTAGCTCAGTCGGTAGAGCATGAGACTTTTAATCTCAAGGTTGTGGGTTCAAGTCCCCTGTTGGACGTAAGATTCCTGCATTGTGGGGGGCTGGGCTAGATGAATCTTGGGGTCCCCTCCAACCCTACAACTATGATACTCTATGATAACTCTCTGTCAACAACAGTATATTTCCTGCCCTTCCTTGCAATAACAGGCAAGTATCCCCATCCTAGAAACATGTTCCATTCCAGATTTGCTGTCTGCCTACCTAAGATATAGGGCTATGCTGGACAACTTTGTTCTCCCTGACATGCACAAGTACCTGAAAATCTGCTTCTTTCCCTTAGTCCTTGGAATAGGGCTGGAACATAACTCTGATTTGTTCACATTTTAAAGCCAACTGAGATAATTCACACCTTCTGAACTAATAGTCAAGTTGGAACATAATTATCCTTTGAAATTCACACTTCTCCAAATTTTGCAATAGGAACAATTTAAAGGCATAGGAAACTGCCTTACACCAAGGTGGAATGTAGACACACATTTTAAAAAAACAAAAACGCTGTGAAAATACTTTTTTAAAAAAAGTTTTACAAAGTATATTGAATTTACCATAAGCTCACAATCACCATCTATGTCACATTTGTATAATGCACTTAAAACATTATATTTGGAGCTGTATAGCTGAGTCCCAAGTCAGAAGCACCACTGGCTCATCAGGTCTGCACTGAATACTGAATACTGGTAGTAGCTCTTTGAGGTTTCAGATGGGGATATTCCCAGCCCCACTAGGAAATGCCAGGAATTGAGTCTGAAACCTTCTGCATACAGAAGAGATAGCCTTCCACTGAACTGCATCCTTTCCTCTCAAGGCGATACAATTCTTGACTCAGATACAGGCAACTCCCCATTTATGAAGATTCAAGGCACATGCGCCCGCACAACACACGTCGCTGTGAAACCAGGAGTGGCACGAGAAGGATCGAAAGCATCCTTAGAAGAGTGGCAAAAATGGTGTGAAAACAGCACCTAGCAAGCCCACAGGCCTAAACTGACCATTTAGGTATGCAGAATTGGAGCAGGGAGGTTGAGAGGGAGCGATTGTGGAGGTGTTTGGCGCAATTTGGCATCTGATAAGTGCTGCAGGTTCTTAAAAGGGTTTTTCAAGGGTTTCCAGAGGTTTCAAGGCTGTTTGTAGGCTTTTTCAATGGTGTTCCTAATATACACTATTTAACATAAATGTGTGGTGCCTCAAAATGTAACCCCTGCATAAATGAGGAATGGCCTGTACTAAAAGGTGTTGTAAAAATGTGTGTTTTAGGATATAATGTTTAGAAATGTATCTCTCAAGCAGCAATAGATTTTAAAATACATATTCTGTGATAAAATTCTAGTTGAATTAAGTTCTTAAATACAAGTTTTTAAAAATCACTGATTAATGCAAAAACAAGATGGTGTGGACTTATGAATAAAGGCATGCAATTAGATACAGACTGGAAAGTAGTCCAAAAACTCCTGAGATCCTATGTGAAGTACTATCAGTGGGATTGCATCACTGTACAGTACAATGGCTGGATGGACATGTCAACAAAATGGCGCCACACACTGCTGTTGGGTGCCAGCTGGGCTCAGGGACTCAACCAAGATGGGTTATCCGCTTCATGTCATTGGGACTCAGTCACAGATTGTTGATACTGCTTTTGCAAAACAAAAGCACCTGAGGCTGAGCCTGTAATATTACCGGTATTTGACAGGCCTCAGTTGGTCTGAAAAATCTTTATCAAGCTTTCATATCTTTGTGACAGTTCAAAGATTGGGTGCCTTCAAGTGAGGAAGAGTTGATCCAGCGATACCCACTTCCCTGTTCAGGTTCAGGGTCATGTTCTGCCACCATCTAAGATCATCTTCTCCTGATGCTGTTGACAATGGTTCCCCCTTGTGACTCTTTTACAAAATGACATGGGTTTAGATATACAGCTGCTGTGCTATCTGACCAGGAAATCTACAGAGGATTCAGTTCAATGCTTGGGGGAATTGGGAAGCCTATTTATTGCTGTTCACAACTGCAATGCTGGGCATGGAATTCTACATCAAAATTGCACCACCCTGATTTTGTTCTAAGGTCCCGGAGATGATTTAAACCTTTAAATAAACAGCTTTCAAAAAGCAGGATAAAATCCAGAATTGTGGAACACAGAAAATTAAACCTTAGGGCAATAATGCATTTGCTTCTTTCTTTTCATGCTGCCCATTAACAAAAAGGTATTTCTGTGCAGTATACAGATTCCCCCCCTTAAAAAAGGCCCTATAAAATACAACATGGATATAAAAATAGAAACATATATAAGACAGCATTAAAATAAACCAAAATAAAAACCCCAGGGGAGAAAACAGTGTTGTTCCAAAGATTTGCAAAGCCCGATAACATGGTAAGCTTGAGAAAATAGAAAGTCTTTGCCTGGTGTTAAAAAGACCAACCTTTAAGTGCCAGGCAAGGCTTTCTGGGGAGGGTATTCAACAACCAGGGCTACACAACTGAAAAGTCCCTTTCTTTCACAGCCATCCACTCCATCTGTTTTGGTGAGAACCACCCCACCCCACCCCAGAAAGGCACCCATATATGATCTTGGGGTCTGAGTGGCAAAAGAGAGCCCTCTAGATAAAATGGTTCTAAGTCAATTAGGCACAGAAACATATTTGTCTCTTTTTTCATGTTCAAACATGTTGGCTGTGATCTTAATTCCCTCTTCCTTCCCCCACCCCAATACCGCGCACATCATCCAACAGCTCCTTTCATCATTCAGGACCCCACCGGAAGAAGAGGCAGAGATTCAGTGATAAACATGCCCTTCTGTTATTTAATGTTTCCCTTTGCCAAAAGAGGATGCAATTTATTCATTTTCAAATATTGGATGTTAGTCAGGTGGAACCAAAACGCTTTTGTCAGCCCGGAGCATCAACAAGGAACAAATTAATATTTGACTTTTCGTTCCACATCCGTGCATGGTCTAAGGAAGACAGGTGGAACAGGGTGGTGTGCAGGTGTTGAAAATCTAGCTGATCTCATCATGTTGTGTACTTTGTCTATTCATCATCCTGAACCCTTTCTTTCCTTTCCTCTCCTTCCCCTCCCCCTTGCTTTTGTCTGCTGTTCTTGACTGGTTTCATTCGGCTATTAATTCCAAGCCAAAACCATCAGCTGTCTGACATTTAAAGAGAACTAGGGAGGGGGAGAGCAGGATAACAGCCTGCAAAAAAACACACCCTGTTTATGGGGACTGCTCTACACAAAGTATGTAGGAGTGTTATATTTTTATTACTGCTGCCCAGGAAATATGACTGGTCAGTCATCACAAATAACTTCAGTCATAAACTCTGGAAAATGGTGCTACTTATTATGAATAAACCGTGTGTGGAATCCATGCATGTTAAATGTCATAAGTCATATAACACTATGTTACCTTCACAGAGGAATTGCAAAATGTTCCTCAGATGTGGACTCAGGTGCTCATGGTTGCTTCATAAATTGTTGCACATCACATATAACATCGATTCTGTCAAGGCTCCCAGGAAGAAGACAGATTGCCTCTGCATTTAAGAGATGAAGGAGTAGGCACACATGGAGGGGGGCGGGATTTGCAAGGCTGGAATGCCAATGCCTGCATGGAGCAGTCATTTTACAGTAGCGGGTGGTCGAATTCTTGCCATTAGGCTGCCTTTAATAGCTGAGCACAACAGAAAGTGTTTCAGAAAGAGGGATCTACAAGTGATATAGCCTGTTTGGGGCCCGTAAGATTCACAGATACTGGAGCACATGTAGGCTAGCCATAGCTGAAGAACTGCCTTATTGTATCCAACCAAAGAACCATCTCGCTGGAGGCAGCATGCCTCTGAATAACAATTGCTGGGAATCTCAAATGGATGAAGACCTGTTGCAATCAGGTCTTTCTTGTGGGCTTCCCATAGACACCTGGCTGACCACTGTGGGGACCAGATAATTTGGCTCGATCTAGAAGGGCTCTACTTACGGTCATATGGTCTAGTATAGCATTTTATTGCCAAACAGCAGCAAGCCACAAGGTCCCTGCTAGTTCACAAGCAGGGCATGATGGAAATAACCTTTCCCTGTTGTTGGCATCTAGTAATCAGACATTTGCTCCTTTTGAACTAGCTTTACTAGCTTCCTGTCTTTTATTTGCTCCACACAATTGTCTAATCCTTTTTAAAAAAATAAACAAAGCCATATAAAGCTAGGAGCTCTGATAGAACTTTTGACCAAAATGATTAGATGCCAAATAGGACAGCACTGGCTTTAGGTTGTCTACTTCTGAAGTTCATTCTTACATGGGCAGGGTGGTTATTTTATATTGTCGGGTGACTTTTGTGGATGTTCACTTGTAGTATATTAAAGGTAAAGGCCAGAGCCGCACACGGAAACGCCGTTTACCTTCCCGCTGGTAAGCGGTCCCTATTTATCTACTTGCACCCGGAGGTGCTTTCGAACTGCTAGGTTGGCAGGTGCTGGGACCGAGCAGCGGGAGCGCACCCCACCGCAGGGATTCGAACCGCCGACCTTTCGATCGGCAAATCCTAGGCGCTGAGGCTTTAACCCACAGCGCCACCTGCGTCCCCTTTGTGTGTAGTATATTAGTTTTGTTTTAATTGGGTTTTATTGTATATTACTTTTTGTAGGTTATTGTCCCTGGAAATGGCTTTGGGACTCCTGGCAGCATGAAATGATACGTAAATTATATAAACTGAATTGGATTTTTTAAAATAAAAAAACCTTGTAGAGCAACAAATACCTTCTTAAAGTGGAAGGATTTTATCACCTTGCTGATAGCTGGGAGAGCATGAAGTTCCAAAGACCAGGTGCCTCAGCTGAGAAAGTCTTGGTTCTTGCCCCCATATATCCTAGGACCAGAGGACATGTGAAAAGACCTCCCTATGATCATGCATGGCAAGTATGATTGTGTCAAGAACCGGCTTGAAGAACACCAGTTCCCAAGTCATCCTATCTAGATTGGCCTCTGGACAAGACTGGTCAGATCTCACACAGTTTTTGAAGGGGGGAAGGCTAAATGTAGATCAAAAGTGAACACATCACCGAGCTGCCAGGGGGGAGGACTGGGCAAGTTAGCCCTTCCGCCATTTTCAAATCTGAACATGCATGAATACACACACACACATTCACCCCAGAGCTGCTATTTGCACCACAGGGCACAAGACAGAGGCAAGTATATATATGCAGCTCTGAAAGGGAGGCAATTCAGATTTGGAAAACAATATAGTGAGGGTAGTAAACGAATTCACCCATCCTGCTCCCAGTACTGCAGCCTGGATACAATTGAGGCGTTCTTCCCTTAAAAACAAGCAAACCACAGGAGATCCGATTATGGATTTCCTGTCATCTCACCTAGTTTGGTCCTCAGATTCATTTGTTTCATGACGCAGTGTGTGAATAAAAGCTTCCTTTTGTTTGTCCTGAACCCACTTCTGGCCACGGGAATGAAGGGGGGATTTCTGAGGATGGAGGTACAAAAACACCTCATTATTTAAGCATGGAATCAGACTACAAAGCGCAGTAGCATGTGAGCTACTGCCTAAATCACTGTGGACATAGAATCAGGCAGCCAATTACTACTTGTATCAATTTCAATAGACAGAATTGTTCACAGGCACCTTAAGAAATGCTAATTGAGTTGACATTTTTCTGGAAAGCAACAGTTCAATAATGTGCTTATAACAGCTTTTTTATTTTTTATTTTTTAAAAAAAAACCTTCCATGCAGTTGAATGCAACCATCAAATGCACAGGAACACCTATGTGTCACGGCAGGTAGTTTCAAACTGTTTATGAAAACCAAATCTTGCTACAAATTGCTCTCATATTTATATCTTGCAACAATCGCATTTCAAAGGGAGATGAAGGTGGAAATATGATTGTAATCTGTGACATTTCCTCAAAATGCAGCATTTTTCTCCCAAAACAAAAATAATACACAAACTAACACTGAAACCTTAAACATGTCTGCTCAGAATTTTATTATTGTTGTTATTGTTGTTGTTAAATTTCTGTACTGCCCTTCATCCAAGGATCACAAGGTGCTTCACAATATAAAAAAACAAAAATGTATATCATAGTAACAAATAAAAATAATACCCCCTACACATACACACACACACACACACACAGTTTAAAAGGCTATGGATTTTTTAATTAGCCAAAGGTGTGAGTGAAGAGGAATATTTTGCCTGGCACCTAAAGACTTGTAAGGAAGGCACCAGGTAAGCCTCTCTGGAAAGAGCATTCCACAAATGGGGAGTCACCACAGAAAAGGCCCAGTCTCGTGTTGCCACCCTCTGGACCACTCGCAGAGGAGGCATGTGACGAAGGGGCCTCAGATGCTGCCTAGGATTGCAGCTTCAAACTAGTGTAACATTGAGAAGAAAGGGACCAGTAAAGAACTGAAGCAATGCAGTAATGGACATGTATGTTGACACATCAACGGAAATGAATCAAAATTACAAGCTGGGAGAGAACGCTTGGAAAACAGACAAACCTTTTCCAAGCACTGGCACAGAAAGCATGGAAATACTGAGCCAACTTGATATGTAGGAAGTCGACCCACTGCAAACTATTAGTGGTGCCATATATAGACCCATCAAGCACCACTTCTGAGCAAGCCATTAATTCATAGTATTGCAAATTATGAACTGCAGAAAAATTAACAAGCTTGCGCTCTCTCTCGCTCTCTCTGTAGTTCCTCAAGACACTTGACATAATGCAGAAACTACAGAAAAACAACCAGCTCTTTCCTTTGCTTCATTCACCAGGGCCTTTTTCTTTAATTATCCTTAACGTATCTAAATAATGACAGCTGGAAGGCAATCATGGAGTCAGTCACAACGTGAGCCCCCACAAAATCTCCTTAAGCACTGACAAAACTGTGGCCAGTTGTAAAAATAAGATCTGGGGGAGCTGACAGGTCTGTCAGTGTTTATATAAAAGGAGAAAAATGTTTAGCTGAGGAAATAAAAGTGTTACTGAAGGCTCAGATGGTTGTACAGATTGTTCAGTGTGTCCCTCTAGTTGTTGTTGTTATTCCTAAATTCTTCTACCAAATGTTCATGCCACCTCCGCTTCAGCTTATCAGGTGCTTGTATCATGTTATACAAACTATACATATTTACTTAGGTCAGGATTAAGAGAATGAGTTTCAAGGGGCAAGTTCACATGGTGACCCAATTAATGGTGTAGGTGCAACTGATGGCAAAGCTAAGCACACCTGGACCTGATCAGCATCTACCTGGGAGGGCACCAGGAGCCTCAGGTAAGTCACTTAAAGCTTTCTAAAGAAAAGGTAGAAGATAGAGTGAAAAGGGTCACCTGGAAGCTGTCTTATGCTGAATTAAAACAGTCCAACTAACTCAGTAGCACCTACACTGGTTGGCAGCGGCTCTCTAGGTGTCTTTTCCCAACTCTACCTGGAGATTTGGGGAACGGAACCAATACTTTTTGCATCACTCTACCATTGAACCCAGCCCCTTTGCATATATACAAGTAGCCCCATCTGTCCTCATTCACATGTTTATGTGGCAGAATGTGTTATATGAAGCAGCTGTAAACAGGTACCGCAACCAGCAATCCTATGATGATGCCAGGTAGAAAATTGTTGTCATGGTTCATGTTTATGTTTCTCCAAGTGTGGTCCACATGCTATTGAAGCGAGCTCAGATGGTTAATCCAAGTCGAATTGCCCTCTTTGATGTAATGATACAGCTCTGCCTTTAATGAAGTCTACAGTTTGAAATGAAGATCTGAGGCACTTTCTTATCTACCCAGCTGTTGCAGTTGCAATTTGGCCAATCCAAGATTCGGGTAGGTCAACACCGTTGTTATCTATCCTGTTTGCCTAGGGCTTGGTGCTCTTCCCACAGAGGTGGTTGCAATTACCAGAGCCTTTCAGGCAATGCAAAGTGAATTAGGACCCTGGGCAGCTCTCCATGAGCCCTGCTGGTTGAGCGTTGAAAAATGTTCTCTCAGCAAAGGAACAGAGTCATCTGAAGACTGTCAAGGTCTTCCCTTCAGTGGTTCTTCTTGCACCTTAAGCTGTGATGGTGTAGAGGAGGCGCTTCCTCACAAGTGTGGGGGCTTGTGAGTCATCTGAATTGAAGACTTCCTTAGGTGGCAGTGGAACATTGTGCTATCAACAGCCTTGTGTGCTGGAATACCTTTCCATAAACACTTGCCTCAGGGTGGTCAGATGCAGAAAGAGGACAGTTGTGCAGAAGAGGGAATTTCAGCAGATTTAGTCTGCATGATAAACCTATCTTTTCTTAAAGGTGCAGGAGCCCAGGCCACTCTAGCCCCTCTAGTGTTGAATTGACTCACTGACTCTAGCACTCAGTTGACTCAAGTTACAGCAGTAACCAAGCTTGCAGTTTCTCCAGTTCGAGTACCATTTGTTGCCTTCATACCAGCTACAGAACAAGTAGCTGGCATGAAGCAGGTAACATACGGAATATTTGCAATCACGTAATAATTAATCCATTGGCATTTTCTCTGTAGAGAACAAGTCTCTGTTAATACTCTGCCACTGTAATTGTATATATGCCTACTAAGAAGTATGTCCCACTGTGTTCAGTGGGCTTTACTCCCAGAGGAGTGTATATAATGTTGCAACCATATTTTCTTGTCCTGCTACATTTATTTTCCTAACCATTAGTCACACTTTTAGGAAGAAGAATATATTGTACAATCTCTCTCAAAACCTGTTGCTTTCTTTTTCTTGAAAGGGGACAATTTTATGAGATTCTTCAAATAAAAATATTTCGCTAAGCACCACACAAAACAAAAAAAATGAAAACAGAGAGATGTTTTAGCAGGCTTTTTCAGGGCAACTCTGTTGTTTAGCTTATTATCTACAGGATGGAACCAACATTTAAAGCTGTTATTTTGTGATCATTAGAAACCATTTTATCAGGCTTCTCAAAGATGTGAGCCATTTGCCGCTGGAAGCAGATTTCCCCCATCTTATTTGAACCTTCCCCCTTGTCTATTTATAGTTCCTGTGAATTATCTTTCTCATTTCTTGTTTCATTTGACAGAGGCCATGGCTGCCTTGCTAGCAATTACATGGCAATGGAGAGAGAACTCATTTAGAGAATACATTGAGGGAAGTGTTTGTCCTTTGCATATTGAGATAACGTACGTAATCTTGGTGGAATTTATCAAGAGCAGACCAAAAAAAAGGACACTGGAGAAAAGTAAAAACCTAAGTGCAAAACCACAGTGTTTTCAAATGCAGAAATGGCAGCACTTAGTGTCCTAACACACACGAGGGCACAAGCCCACAGTAGCCAAACAAAACATAACACTGGATTACATGAGCTGAGATACAGGCCACACCTATGCTCTTTATTTTTCTTCAAAGCAGTCCCCAAAGTTCACTCAACAGCTTAATTGCACTTTTCCATGCAGTTTCACAAATCTACTTTCACCTATGCTCTGTGTCCTTATTAGCTTTGGCATTCAGCTGCCTACACTGCTTCAGCTCCTTCTTGATGTGTTTTCACTTCAGCTCATTTATACAGGATAAGCCCATATATGTGTAAGCATTTCATGTGTCCTACATCACATTTAAAATGCAATTAGCCCCATGTGCTGGCTCATACCTATGGGGTGCTGGCAACACACCTGCACAAAGCATCAGTCGCCGGTACACTGATATTACATGCAAATAGCCCAGCCCAGGCACACCAACTCATGGGTCCCTTCAATGCTGAGGGGGCCCAGCACGATGTCACAGAAGGCTGCACCGGCCTGTGTGGTGTTGGGAGACATGTGTGATGTTGTGCAGTGCATGTTGTATGCATGATGTCACACATGTGACGCACAACAATGCCCCCCAAACTTGGGGGCAAACTTGCACCTCTGGCCCAACCTTTGTGACTGGGTGTGCAGGGTCTGCATAAAAATATATGGGCTTCACCTATGAGCCTGTACAAATCAAACCTGGGCAGTCTTCAATTGATAATATGTGGGGTGCCAAAGGGAGAGTCATTCTGTGAGTCAACTGCTAACCAAAGAATGGAGCTGCAAGGTGAGCATCTCCACGAAAAGAAACCAGTCTGTGCTAATGGCTCAGGTGGTATTCCCTAACAATTAAAAAGTTTGCTACCTGTCTAAGCAATGGGAAACTCAGCCATCTGTCGACTCAGGTGTAACAGTTTGCAAATAGTTGTGTTCAAACGGAAGAGTAAATCAGTCCCCCACCGCAGATACCACTACGATGAGAGAATATCAGATATTACACAATGGGGCTGTGTTTGCACAGCATGCTAAACTATGGACAAGCTGCAGTAGTCACGAGGTGAGTATTCTTCTTGTCTCCTATCTTTCTCCCAGCTGCATAAACAAGCTGCAGTTTGCATGACTTCAGGCACCTCCAACCTGGTGTTTTAACATAAGCATGTTCTGTAGCAAGTTCTTGACACAATGATAGTGTGTCAGTGATGCGGTTGTTCTGCTTTATTACTTGCTCTGTGATGCTTCTTCAATGCTACCACATTATTACAATCCAAAGGGGCCATATTGCAACAGAAATGGAACAGAAATAAACCGGAATATTTGTGTGTTTTTAAAAAATAGGGGATTTCCACAGGAGTTTACCAGATATTCACTGATTGGGAAAGAAGGAGAGTGACTGCCCCAAGGCTTTTGCAGGCACAAACACTATTAAAAACAGGATCGTGTGTGATCACACAGTAGCATAATGTGCAGAAATCTTCATGAATGTGCAATAAAAAGGATGTCTGGAGAGGCCCTCTGCTGAAATCAACAAAAATATTAACAGTTTGGAGGGGAAAGAGGGATAGCTATATATTTGTCTTCTACAGATATATTTGTCTCCCAGGAAGAGACCTTGTGGAGTGGGTGATGCAATGAGAAGAAACATAATTCAATAGCCAAAAGTGCCTATTTCATTCTGCTTAAGATAAACAGTTTGTTAACACACTGATTACCAAAGATCATATTTACTCAGCCTGAATAAAGTAATTGCTATGTGTTATCAGCTTTAACTAACAGTAACTAGGTTCAGCTGGAACACGTCATACTTACATTGCCAATGTGTTGAACCTTGAACTCGAGTTTTGAGCGGAAAGACTGAATGGTTTCCAGCAGTGGCTGAAATTATATATATAAACCAATCCTACCAACTTGGTAAAAGGAAACAAAGAAATCTGAAAGCCCCATTCCCTGCTTTTTCAAGCATGTGTGTCGGGCTGGAGCTCATCTAACTTTTACATTGTTGTAAAGATCAATCCGAAGAAAATCCATTGCCTGCTGAAATATGAATGTGCAAAGTTACTTCAGAGGTGCCTGTCCGGACAGAAAACATCATCAAGAGAAAGATTTCCATTTCAATATGTGTGTAAGAACAATCCATGGGTAAGTAGAAACAAAAGTTTATTGAAAAACATGCGGAGGGGGTTGCATAAGCTTTATTCTTTATTGAAAATGCTTTCGGGATTGTTCACAAAGAAGAATCCCTCCAATTATATGTTGGAGATATGGGACACAGCTCAATTCTTCTCCATTTTCCCCAATTCCCCTTCCCCACCTCCCAGAAATCACACTAACAAGAAACAAGGCAACTCTATACAGATTACAGATATGGCTCATCCTTCAGAGTTATTTGGTATTTATACAAACTTCCTTGCACTTGCCCTGATAAAGGCATTGTTTAAGCAGTGCCATGATACCGGTTTGACAGTTGCATATTTTCATAGATTAGAACTGGCATTAGAAGGCTACGTTCATATTTAATATTAATCAAATCCCCAGTTCGCAGGCTGCTATTCAGCACCAAGAATTCCCTCGTGAATGGCTTTCTACAGCAGAGAATTGCAGTCTTTCCAGAGTTTCACCAGTAGATGGCTCAGTTTAGCATTTATTTTAATTAAAGGCTATGGATGTAAGCCATAATGAATTTCATACTGGCATAGGTTAAAAGCTTGCCAACATCCAGAGTGGGTGAAATGCTAAGTTGACAGCTAAGCAAACATAATATTATCTCATGTTTTGAGTCTTGTTTTGAGAGAAGAAGCCTTTCACCATTCTCATGTTCACGATATAGATGAGACTTAAGGCAGCATCAGTAAAATTACCGATAATTGATAATTCTTCAGACATGTGAATCATTAATTTCCAAATTGTAATACAGATTGAAACTGGGCGAGTGGTGCTTAACTCCAGTCCTCTGGCAGTCTTTCCAAACCTGATGCTCTTCAGACATTTCAGACTACAACTCTCATCCTCTCTATCCATTGGCCATTTTGACTGAGGCAGATGGGGGTTGGTGCCTAAAACATCTGCATGGTACTAAGTTTTGGAAGTCTGTCTTATAGAAGCCCTGTTTGGCATGAGCATCAAAACAGGTAAGATGAAATGAAGGTTTCTCTTATACTTGCAAACGGAAACAGCTGGGCATCTGTACCAGTCTGATATTACAGAGAAGCGAAAAATATGTAGTGCGTACTGTTGTAACCTACCAAAGTCAAAGTCTTTAAAAAATGGGGGAACAGGGACAGAATGCTCAAAAGGTAGGCTGTTAGTGTCAGAGAGATTTAGAATGGCCACCAAAGTAGGCTATTTGAGAGGAAATGATTTAAAATATAAGTCACTTCAGGATATTAGTGCCAAAGGAATATTTAAAGAGTTCGCTTGCCCCTGTTATTAGTGACAATGTGATTTAAAAGTCTGCTTCAGCATAATGACTCCGCAGCTTAAGCTTTAAAAATATGATATTCTAAGTGGTTTTCAAATAGTTTGGCTGCTCCAGCTTTTGCTCTGAACATTTGATGCACTGAATGCACGAATGTCCTATTCTATTTCTCCATTTCATTGCTTCAAGCACTGGGACTCTCTAATACCCAAACCTCCCTCATTTTATGCAGTGAGAGATAACACATCAGATACTAACTGTCTGGTGATATTCAACATTTGTCATACTTGGAGTAGACTCAATTAAATCAATAGGTCTACTCCAAGTAAGACTTAGTGCACTTTCAGATTACCTTCTTATTGAGTATTCATCCTGATTTGTTTCCTGGGAGATTAGACAGCATTCCATAAGCTTTCATTCTGATTTGTTTGCAGGGAGGTTAGATGGAAGGCAAATGTTCTCCCATGCTTTCCATGCATTTCTCCTCACTTTCCTTCTTGCAAAAAGTCTTGCATGTGAAGATGTGGGTTTGTTGTACCACACTTCCAAATCAACTATCACTAATTTTGCCAGGATATGATTCAATCCCACCCAAAAACAGCAACAGTCTGGAAGCACCCTTAGAAGGATTTCACAAAGTAACGTCACGCCTGATTTTGCCCCTTTCCATTTTGCATGCAAGATAGGTTGTCCACCACAGCAGGCTCCCCCACAGATCAATGTAGACAACCCTGCTAGAAAAAGGTACTTAAGTAAACTGACACAAGTGAGGCAACCAAGGGTTGTTGGGTATTTTGCTTCACTGTAAATTAAAAATCTTCACCCACTTGCATGTTTCTTTCTCCCTCCCTCTTTTCTTCCATGAATTCCATAGCAGACATCAGTGGCGTAGCGTGGGTTGTCAACACCCGGGGCAAGGCAAGTAATTTGCGCCCCTAACCCATGGATTTGCGTCCCCTAACCCTAACCCCCAGATGTTGCGCCCGGTGCGGCCAGCCCCCCCTACACCCCCCATGCTACGCCACTGGCAGACATTGGGTTGTAGCACCCCAGAAAATTTCCTACTTTCCCTCTATGATTTAGGCCAGTCCTAGAACAATCCTCCTCTGCTACACAACGCAACTTTAAAAGGGAAGGAAGCACTTAACCCTCCTTTCCACACGGGTCTCTCTAATGGATGAAATTCTGTTTACTTTGCTACAATTATCGCTATTATACATCACTGCAATATCAAAATTCTGCTCTGAGTCCCACGCCATTTACATTATTTCCCCCCTTTTCACGGAATGCCAGTCACTGCTAAGTGCTAATCTGTTGTCATGTGGTAGAAAATTCCATGCCAGACTTCTGAAGCACAGTAGTAAGACTTCAGCCCTGAAAGCACTTCTAAAGAGGCTCACTAAAATGTCTATAGTCCAGAAGGGGAGAGGATCTTGCACACATAGTCCCTCTGGAACTGCCACAACTGAGATATAGCTTATTCACATTAATTTCAAATTAAATTAAGCAATACTTGATATGCCTTTCACTTAGGTGTTTGATGAGATAATGGCTCCTGAGGAATATCCACATTTTAAATTCAGTCTCCTCACTCAGAAATTTGTTCCTGTTAAGCCCTTCTGGTACTCATTTGGGTTGAAGTATCCCTGAAGATCTAATGCATGTGCCAATCATGCATTTGTTGATGTGAAAATCAGGAAAATCATATCTGGAAGAAGGAGCAGATGTGGCCAACATTTAGGGCTTATCCAGACTGCCTTTTGTGCCATGCTTCTTGGCACAGATCTGAGCTTCAAAGCTCCGTGACCAAGCGGGGATTTTTATTTTTTTTTTGTCCTGGTGCTTTCCCCAAGAAAACCCACTTTTTACCATTGAATTGCAGCAACCAGCAATCAGGTTTTCTATGGATTGCACCATTTGCTCCGATTCAGCAGTAAAATGTGGGTTTTCCCAGGAAAAGCACTGGGACCATGAAGTAATGTGAAATGAATAATAAATACATAATAAATACATAAATGTTTCTGGTTGGGACAAAGAGTATGAGAAAGAGTATTGCCTTTCTGTCTTGCTTACAGGCTTCTGAGAGGCATCAATCACCATCTCATCATCTATACGTATGCTACAAAATTGTGTGCAAAGTGACTCACAACATACCAAATGAACTATAAGTTTGGCATTTCAACACATATTAGAAACATTGATCAATAATCATAATATCAAAAGGTACCAAAATAAAAATCTGTTCCTACAATATTGTGAAATAAATCAAGGTAATTAAAAGTACAGTGGTACCTCAGGTTAAGTACTTAATTCGTTCCGGAGGTCCGTTCTTAACCTGAAACTGCTAACCTGAAACACCACTTTCGCTAATGGGGCCTCCTGCTGCTGCTACGCCGCTGGAGCAAGATTTCTGTTCTTATCCTGAAGCAAAGTTCTTAACCTGAAGCATTATTTCTGGGTTAGAGGAGTCTGTAACCTGAAGTGTATGTAACCCAAGGTACCACTGTACTGAAACTAAACAGGAGAGAAAATGATGCCAATACAAAAACGGAAGGAGCCAGTACAAAATATCACCCCATTTCTGATTATGCATCTGTATTTGACTCAGCCTTTGGCATCCATGGGCCCTACCCCATCTCTCACATGGCATCCGGTCAGTCACTGTGGTAAAGAAGGTGATGGATTGCCACTGGATGGTCTGATCCTGCAGGCCTCATCTCACATGCTAAACTAATTCCCCTCCCTCCTCCTGCACTCCTAACAGCACATGAGTAGGTGCAGGAAACCACAAGGTGAAACAAATATCCTCCTTAGTGCTTTTACTGCAGTTCTCTGACCTCTATCTTTATGTGTGCCAGACCTTTTTATGAGGTAGGCATCAATTAGAATCAGGAAAATGCTTCCTTCAATAAGGAAAGCCTGAAAGCATCTCTAAACCTTTGCACTAAGCTCTTCCAGTGCCCCAATAAATAGCTCAAGACTAAGGTGTGGAGTCACTTGGAAGGGAGGGAGGGAGGGAAAGGGAGGCAATTTTGAAGTCTCAGGAAAATTATTCTCCTTGGAATCTAGCCATCAACTCCAGGGCCTAGTGAACAGAGAGGCTCGCCTTCCCTTTTATATTCTACCCTTTTGGCTTTCTGAAAATGTGTGGCAATTTTCTTGAATGCACATAGGAAAAAATATATTGGATTGTGTGTGGTTTATTATGTGAAACTGAAGGGCTGTCTTTTAGAGCCCAGTATTCAAAGGCAGTTACTAGCATTAAGTCAACTGCAGTGGGTTCTTGGTTTGGACTTTATTCAGACACTAAATGTTATGGTATATCAGCTCTACAATTACTGTGTTTGTGTGTGTGCATAAATTGTGTGTGTGTCACACTTTATTTTTTTTTTTCATGCATAATCTTTATTGTTTACAAAATCAAAGTAAAGAGCAAATTATTACATTTCTTTACATTATCTTTGAAATGGTGACTTCCTTCAGTCTTACCACAAATCGTCCTTGTTCATAATAAACATTATTTCTGCATTCCTTTGTTTGTAATGCCATTAAACTATCTCATTTATGCATTTCCTTTGAACATTACCCTTTATCTTTTACAGAGCATCTTTAAAACCCACCAGAGTTATCTGATCCTCTGTTAGACTTTCCAGATATCTTGTAAAACTTTCCCAATCTTTGATAAACCTCTGATCTTTGATGTATCTAATTTTTCCTGTCAACCTGTCCAATTCCACATAATCTAGAAGTTTTGATCGCCATTCCTCCCGTGTCGGTATAGCCTCTGATTTCCAGTTTTTCGCTATTAGGACCCTTGCTGCCGTTGTTGCATATTGAAACAGCTTGTGATCTTTCTTCTTAATCTCTCTACCTACCAGACCCAGCAGGAACGCCTCCGGTCTTTTACCAAAAGTATATTTTAGCATTTTCTTCATTTCATTGTAAATGCTTTCCCAGAACCCTTTAACCTTTTGGCATTCCCACCACATGTGGTAGAAAGTCCCCTCCTTTTCTCTGCACTTCCAGCATTTGTTATCGGATCCGTACATTTTAGCTAATTTTACAGGGGTTAAATACCAGCGATAAAACATTTTCATTAAGTTCTCCTTTAATAGTACACAGGCCGTAAATTTGATATGTTGGTTCCAGAGTTTCTCCCACTCTTCAAAATAAATATTACGACCCAGATCTCTGGCCCAATGTGTCATTACTGCCTTAACTTCCTCGTCCACTAGATTCCATTCCAGTAATATTTTGTACATTTTGGACAAAATTTTTGTATTGTTCTCCAAAATCTCGGTTTGGAATTTAGAATTCTTATCCGCATATCCTTTCTCTTTTACATCTTTCCTGAACATTCCGTGTATCTGATGGTAATGCAGCCAATCAAACACATGGGACTTAACCTGGTCATACGGCCTCAATTTCCACTTCCCTTCCTCCTTCGTTAATAGTTGTTCATAGGTTGCCCATTTGGTTCTCTTATCGCTCTTTTTAACCGACATGACTTCTAGTGGTGACAGCCATTGTGGTGTTTTAGGTTCTAAGACATCTTTATACCTTTCCCACACTTCCATCAGAGGGCCCCTAAAAATGTGATTCCCAAAATCTTTATGTACTTTCTTCTTCCCATGCCACAGATAAGCGTGCCACCCGAATCGATTGTCATGGCCTTCCAAGTCTAACACTTCTACCTCTTCTAATTTTATCCAAGCTTTAACCCAGCACAGGCATGATGCCTCAAAGTATATTTTCAAATCTGGCAGGGCAAAGCCTCCCCTTTCTTTAGAATCCGTTAATAGTTTAAATTTTATTCTCGGTTTCCTCCCCTGCCAGATAAATTTGGAAATCTCCCTGTGCCAGGTTTTGAATATCTTTATGCCTTTAATCACCGGGATGGTCTGGAAGTAAAATAGCAGTCTTGGAAGTACCGACATTTTAATCGTGGCTATTCTCCCCCAGAATGACAGTTTGAGTCTACCCCACGTTTCTATATCCTTTTTAACTCCTTTCCATGCTGTTTCGTAGTTGTTTTTAAATAAGTCTATGTTCTTTGACGTTACCCATATGCCCAAATATTTCACTTTCTTAGTCACTTCTATTTCTGTTTCTCTTTGTAGTTCCTCAATTTTATCTGCTAGCATGTTTTTAGTTATTATTTTTGTTTTCTTTTTATTCAATTTGAAGCCTGCTACTTCCCCATATTGATCGAACTCCGTCAGAACTTCTTTTATTGAATCGAGTGGGTCTTCTATTGTTACGACCAAGTCGTCCGCAAAAGCCTTAGTCTTGTATTCGTGTTGGCCAACTCTGATTCCTTTGATTTCTTTGTTGTCTCTAATAGAGTTTAATAATACCTCTAATATCATTACAAATAATAGTGGGGACAGCGGGCACCCCTGTCTTGTACCTTTGCTTACTATCAGTTCCGTCGACTCCACATTGTTTATTATCAGTCTTGCTCTTTGTTCGGTATAAATTGCTTTTATCCCATTGTAAAATTCGGTGCCCACTTCCATGTATTCTAATTGTTTCAACAAGAATTCCCAGTTTACATTGTCAAACGCTTTCTCGGCGTCGACAAATAACAGTAAACCTTCTTTGTCACATCTGTCTGTTAGGTATTCTATTATATTGATAACACTCCTTATATTGTCTTTCATTTGTCTTCCTGGCAAAAAGCCGGATTGATCTTTGTGAATACTTTCTACCAGAATAGTTTTTAGTCTCCTTGCCAGGACTCCTGAAAAGATCTTGTAATCTATATTTAACAAAGAAATCGGTCTGTAATTTTTGATTTGTTCTGGGTCAGAGTCTTGTTTGGGGATTAGTGTAATCAGTGCCTCTTTCCAAGTCTCTGGTATTTCTCTTTCCTTAAGGATATTATTCATCACTTCTTGTAATGGGTTCAACAGGACCGATTCCAACTCTTTATAATATTTGCCAGTGAACCCATCTGGGCCTGGGGCTTTCCCATTTTTTAAATCTGCTATTATTGCTTTAATTTCTACTGTCTTAATTGGGGCGTTCAACTCCTCTTTTGCTGCTGTGGTGATTTTATTGATATTTTTGGATTTTAGGTATCTCTCTATTTTTCTCGTCATATTCCTTCCTGTATTTTTAAAGAGTCCTCCGTAGAAGTCCGTGAAGGCTCTCCTTATTTCTTTTGGCTTGTTTATCTCTTCTCCTTCCACCACTATCCTATTTATTGTGTTCTGTTCCTTTCTTTTTTTCAGTTGCCACGCTAGAAGCTTCCCAGATTTATTGGCATATTCAAAATTCCTCTGTCTCAATCTTTTGACTTTCCATTCTACCTCTCTGTTTATCAACATTGCGTATTGGGATTGTAATACTTTAATGTTTTCTTTTATTTTCTTGTTTTTTGGATTTTGACTTAATTTCTGTTCGTTCTCCTCTAATTGCTTTGCGATTTCTTTTTTCCCCTTTTCCCTTTTTTTATTCTTAATTGCACTCTGTTGAATAAAGAAGCCGCGCATTACCGCCTTACCAGCATCCCAGACCACCTTTATTTTTGTGCCTTTGCCTACGTTTTCTTCGAAATATTCTTTTAGTCTATTTTGGGCCTTTTCTACTATCTCTTGGTCATCCAACAGATAGTCCTTGAGCTTCCATCTGTTTAATCTGCTTTCTTGCCCTTTCAGTTCCATTTTTACTGGGTTATGGTCTGAAATTGTTCTGACCTGTATCTCTACCTTTGTCGTTCTTAAGACTAATGCTTTCGAAATCCAAATCTGATCGAGTCTCGATAGCGACTCATTAGGTTCTGAGAAGAAAGTGTATTGTTTTTCCAGGGGGTATTTGTATCTCCAAATATCTACTAAATTACAGTTTTGTACCAGGGGAAAAAAAGTTCTAGGTAACTTCCCCTCTTTGCTCTTAGTATTCCTTTGCCTATCTCGCTCTAACGACACCACGCCATTCATATCTCCTAGTAATATAATTTTCTGATCTACGTAGTCCAGCAACTTTTCTTCGAGCCTCCCATAAAACTCTGATTTGTTATCGTTGGGGGCATATATTCCCACTATTATTATCTTTTCTCCCTGCCAGTTGATTTGAGCTGCTACTATCCTTCCTTCTTCGTCTTTGAATAGTTGTTTCGCTTCGATTTGTTTGTTAATATAGATAACTACCCCCCTTTTTTTGCTCTGGTCTGAGGATACAAATTCATTTCCCAGTCTATGGTTAATCAGAACTCTTTTGTGTTTCCTCGCTATATGAGTCTCCTGGAGACAGATAATGTCTAGGCTTTCTTTCTTCAAAATATGTTCAATTTTATTCCTCTTTCCTTTATCATTCATCCCCTTAACATTCCAGCTGTACACTTTCAACGCCATTTTGGTTTAATTTATACAGAGGAAGAGGAGAAGTTGTTATTCTTTTTAAATTTCCTCTTCCGTCGCTCCCTCCTCTCCCCCCTCCCCTCCCTGGTTCTTCTCTCCCCCCTCCAGATCCCCTCCGGCGCCCTCCTCCTCTCCTCCACTCTCCCCCCTTTGCGGTTTCAGTTCTTTATATTTCCTTAAGAACTTATCTGTTTCTTCTGGATTCGTCAGTTTTTGTCTTTTACTCTTATATACGAAAGAAATGCCCTCGGGAAACTCCCACTTAAACTCGATGTTATTCCTTTTGTGTGTCACACTTTAGAGCAGTAGTCTTCCCCCCAAAAAAAATCAGACCCGGGATCCACCTTTAGTCCAAATGCGCTTTTGGCAACCCATATCTTTCTCCTTTTTTTACCATAGATTTTTATTTATTTTTCTATTCATATCCTACTTTTCCTCCATGGAGCTCAAGGTGGCATACATAGTTCTCCTCTGCATTTTCTCCTCACGACAGCCCTGTGAGGTGGGTTGTGCTGAGAGTGAGCAACTGGCATGTGGTCACCCAGTGAGCTTCATGGCTGAATAGGAATTTCAGCCTAGTCCAACACTATAGTCACAACACTACACTGAAATGGTGGTAGTGCTTCTACTACCGCCCATCTTAGATCAAACCACAACCTTCAACCCACCAGTTGAAGACCACTGCTTTAGGCTCTTTGAAAGCAAAGGGGTTTAAGTTAGTCCTGGCTATCAACCTCAGATATTCAGATGACACAACCTTGATGGCAGAAAGTGAGGAGGAATTAAAGAACCTTTTAATGAGGGTGAAAGGGGAGAGTGCAAAATATGGTCTGAAGCTCAACGTAAAAAAAAAAAACCTAAGATCATGGCCACTGGTCCCATCACCTCCTGGAAAATAGAAGGGGAAGAAATGGAGGCAAGTGAGAGATTTTACTTTCTTGGGCTCCATGATCACTGCAGATGGTGACAGCAGTCATGAAATTAAAAGACACCTGCTTCTTGGGAGAAAAGCAATGACAAACCTAGACAGCATCTTAAAAAGCAGAGACAACCCCTTGCCAAAAAAGGTCCGTATAGTTAAAGCTATTGTTTTCCTAGTAGTGATGAGAGTAGTGAGAGCTGGACCATAAAGAAGGCTGATCGCCAAATAATTGATGCTCTTGAATTATGGTGCTGGAGGAGACTCTTGAGAGTCCCATGGACTGCAAGAAGATCAAACCTATCCATTCTTAAGGAAATCAGCCCTGAGTGCTCACTGGAAGGACAGATTCTGAAGCAGAGGCTCCAATACTTTGGCCACCTCATGAGAAGAGAAGACTCCCTGGAAAAGACCCTTGGGAAAAGACATGTTGGGAAGGATGGAGGGCACAAGGAGAAGGGGATGACAGAGGACGAGGTAGTTGGACAGTGTTCTCAAAGCTACCAGCATGTGTTTGACCAAACTGCAGGAGTCAGTGGAAGACAGGAGTGCCTGGCGTGCTCTGGTCCATGGAGTCACGAAGAGTCAGACACGACTAAATGACTAAACAACAACAATGATAATTTCAATGAGACCAAAGCCTAGCTAACATAGTCTGGATTCAACCCATATATTTTCGTAAATCATTTCTTTTCCCTTGCTCACTTCGTACAAAGAACAGAAATTGTCAAAGAGCCTTTTGAAACAATCCCAAACACTATGCTTCTTCTTTCAGAATTATATACTAGCACTCACCCTAATCTACAGCTTAATGTGCTATCCTGTCCTCAAATGGATGGTAGAGATAACTGCATTATGGGAGAGACCAGCCAACACTTTTAAAATGTTTTACAAGTGAGGGGATGTGAGTGCTCTAGCATTCAGAGAGACAGAAAACACACAGGGTTCAAAGGGCAAAGGCAAGGCAGAGAAAGAGAAATGATATCTCTCTTTCAAAGGCTTTGATGAATGCCTACACACTTGAATACTACAGGAAGAAACTACTTCAGGAAGAAAACACATTCAGATACTCCAAGTGTCCCTGTTTTCCAGGGACAGTCCCGGATTTACAGAAGCCACCCCAGTTTCTGAGTTGATCCTGGAATGTCCTGCTTTTCCTTAGGATGTCCCTATTTTCATCAGAGAAATGTTGAAGGGTATGGACTTATGCGAGCCACAGCCAGGAGATAAGTAACTTTATAACCTTTAGAAGACTTCTGAAGGCAGTCCTGTGTAGGGAAGTTTTTAACGTCTGATGTTTTATTATGTTTTCATATATGTTGGAAGCTGCCCATGGTGGCTGGGGCAACTCAGTCAGATGGGTTCAGTACAAATAATAAATTATTATGAATAGGTTGCAGCTGCATATAAGGGATTGGTATTCGGACTTGAGCATAACTGAAATTCATCAGATTTTGGAACGCAGAAACAAACATAATCATCAAACCATTAATTATGGTACAAAGGGGGCCACATAAATTGTATAATTTGGCATCTCAATGATTGGTATTATTAACTGTATTATAATTTGGCATTTTTATAATGAGGCTATTATTGGATTGTTGTAATTGAAAACTAATAAAAATTATTATCAGAAAAAAAGAAAGAATAGGATGTCCCTATTTTCATCAGAGAAATGTTGAAGAATATGCACATTAAAAATGAAAAGATTAAACTATTTATTTCATTTAAGAATGGCTTCCTGGGAGGCATATCAAAGTGATTAAAAATACAATAAAAAGAGAGAGAGAGCAATTGTGCATATAAAAATTGTATAAACATTTGCCTATATAAAAACTATTCAAAATATATTTAGACGTATATAACAACAACAAAAACACACATATAAAATGTAGTCAAATCCAATATCCAAATGGGATATGGAGATATATATCTACTTAGAAGGATTGTTGAAAGAGGAACATCTTCAACAGGTACCAAAAGGACAACAGAGAAGGTCCTTGCCCAAGTACGGGTTTAGTTGCATGCCTTTAACAATTGAACTAGCACTGGTCTCGCACTGCTCTGAGTGTACATTCCAAAGGACACTCAGAGGACCAAACATGATGCTATGTTGCACCACCTGAAGCCATTTCAGCTCCTCCTGTTTTTAAATAGATTTTCACAGACTCACAGAATTCTACAGCTGGAATCCTGGTGAGGGTTCGACCTGAAAGGTGTGGTGTAGATAAATAAAGAAGTATATTAGATGTATGATCACATGTTCTTTCTTTCTTTCTTTCTTTCTTTCTTTCTTTCTTTCTTTCTTTCTTTCAGCTGCAGGAGATCCTGATCCAGATTAGGGCACACACACCCTCTCTTACACATGCCAAACTTTAAGATCCAACTTCTCTGAGAGAAACCTGCTGCAGGAATGGGCCAAATTGTTCCTTTTGTAAACAAATAACTTTGTTTCCTTTCCTGCACAAGTCCCTCAACCTGTTTGACCAGGATCTAGTATCCTTCATGGGAACCTACGTAAGCAGCTCAAAACGTCTGCTTCTAGAAGTGTTCTAAAAGTTTTATGCCAAGTAACTGTTTGCATTTTCTTTAGGTAATGTCTCATGGAGTTGCCATTCACAAACCTCGAAGCAGCTTTCATCCTGCTGGCTTTTGTCATTTTCACCTTATTTATCCTGGCTTCCATCTACACTGAACCTGAGGCAAAGGATGAAGGTAAATACTGCTGGCCCTTTTCCGCTCATTGTTATTCAGTGATAAGCAATGCTATTTAATCCCTCCTTAGGCCACTGTGTGCTTGGCAAAACATGGTGCTGCCCTGCTGCCTTGTCATCTCATATACCAGATGTGATTATACCATCTTATGTTGCCTGTTATAGGAAAATACATTGGCCTTTAACTGCAGTCCCATTCAGGTTTTGTTCTTTTCACTACATAAACACATGACTGGTCATCAGGGGGACAAGCTCCTCCCCATCACACTTCCTGTTTCCTTCCCAGAGTTGGAAGGCAGGCTTGTGAAGTGGGAAGCTCCCCAGAGCAATGCGCTCTATGTGGGGTGGCCCTTGGGTCTAATCCTCAAGCTCTAACTGGTACAAAATGATGCCGATAGACAGGTGATGGGGGACAGACTGTTGCCATCCCGTAACTACGGTGCTTAAAAGTTTACACTGACTGCCCAATGGCCAAGTTCAAGGTTCTTATACGAATTTACAAATCCCTTGACAACTTGGGTCCAGGTTATCTTAAGGATCCCCTGATTCTGTGCAATCGCTGAGATCTTCATGGGAATCTGATGGCGTTCCCCATGAGTCAAATGCATGGCTTTTATTGTGGGCTCAGTTTTGCGGAACTGCCTCCTGACTAAGATCAGACAGGCTCCTTCTCTATTGAATTTCAGGTGCTTATGAAACACTTCCTTTTTCAGCAGGCGTTTTAAGTAAGTCTTTTGTTTTTATTAATACTTTTAATTGATTTTATCCACCATGGTTTTTTTTGTAATTTTATTGTACACTAGTGAGAATTTTTGGTGATAAAGCAGTACAGTGGTACCTCGGGTTAAGTACTTAATTCGTTCCTGAGGTCCGTTCTTGAGCTGAAACTGTTCTTAACCTGAAGCACCACTTTGACTAATGGGGCCTTCTGCTGCCGCCACACCGTTGGAGCACGATTTCTGTTCTCAGCCTGAAGCAAAGTTCTTAACCCGAGGTAATATTTCTGGGTTAGCGGAGTCTGTAACCTGAAGCGTATGTAACCTGAAGCGTATGTAACCCGAGGTACCACTGTATATAAATAGCTGAAATAATAACGAATGCAGGAGGGTCCCTGCTTCAGTTCACCTCCAACTCAAGGAGGGCAATGGCAAAAGGGACAAAACTTGTTCCCACAGTCATCCCTCATATATTTACTTATGTGGAAAGAAGAATGCTTGAAGAGGGCTTGTAGTGCCATCTAATAAAATTGATTTTATTATCACCTGAACCCACACTACAAAAATGTGGAATGGGCTAACAAACCATTGAACTAGAGGAGTTCAGTAATGTAGGCGCGAAACCCAGATGTAGTTTGACGGAAGCATACTTTCTAAAAGAATAGCCTGTGGTTCCAATTGTAAATTTTTGCCTTTAACTGATCTCTCACTGTGACCCATTGATGTACCACCCCTCAAATGAGGTCACTGCCCCCCATCAAGTAAATAAATAAAAATACTTAACTAACTGACCAATTGTGTCACAGATAACTTAGTTCTCCACCCCCCAACACAAATCCTGCTCACAAACAAGATTAATCCTGGCTATGCCCATGGCTGTGTAGTTCTCTCACCACTACTTGAGCTTCAGCCTCTTGAGGAAACCAGATTGTATGTTTTATGGGAACTCCCATAATGTTATACTAGAACATTACATGCACTTTTATTGCTGCTATGCTGTGGCACATTTATAAGCATCTTAGTCAAGGGGAGAATTACATTTGCTTTTGCCCTGAACTCTGGAATCTGCAACGTGGGCCTGTGTTGGGTGTGACCAAATCATAGTTCGTTTTCATGATACGAGCCATTGGCTGTAGCTGGCTTGTCCTGTAACTTATGTCAGAAGACTTTGGGGGGAAAGAACAGAGATGATTCTACAATGCAAGGAGGTAGTTCTCTCTTCCTGACAGATCTGGAAATCTATCCATTTATCACCAGACAATATTAAAGGCAGCAGGTTTGAAGTGGTTTAATTAAACTGCCTACAGACTGCCAGGCACAATCCAGATAAAGCAGGCATTCCCAAACTCAGCCCTCCAGATGTTTTAGGACTACAACTCCCATCATCCCTAGCTAACAGGACCAGTGGTCAGAGATGATGGGAATTGTAATCCCAAAACATCTGGAGGGCTGAGTTTGGGGATCCCTGAGATAAAGTGTATTCTTCTGGACACAAATGGGACTTAGGAACATAGTTAAGCATTTGATTCCTGTTAACTTAAGCCAGTGATTCCCAAACTTATCTTCCCCATGGACCATTGGAAGATTGTCAAGGGTCTTGGGGAAGCACTTAATGATTTTCCTGCATATTGTAACAATTATAAAACACTGTGCTAGATGCTGTACGATTTTTAATTGTATATTTAGTTCTTTTATTTCTTATATTTTATATTTTATTGCATTGCAATCTAAGTCCATAGAATTCAGAGTATAATGTAATTTTTTTTAAAAAAACAACAATTGAAATACATACAATTAAAAATCACACAGCATCTAGCACAGTATGAGTATTTAATGTGATGGATGTGCTCTCCCATCTCCAACCAGAAATCCACCATGGACCACCTGAACAAAATTCATGGACCACTGTTTGGACCCCCCCCTGGCTTAAGGAATTTGTTTTATATTGGTTTAAATCTCTTTAGGTGTGCTTAATTTACTCTGGATTACACCCTATGTCAACTGGGGTGCTTCAGCTGCTTTGCTAGGATTACTTCTGCATAAATGGGCATTGAATCAACCACAAAGGAGTTAATTTTCTGCTATATAAAAATAGCATCCCCCCTTCCCCCTCTCCAGGCTTGTTGCTTAGCAGCAATGGCCTGTTAATAAAGAATTGTTCTCATTGCATTTGGTGGTGTAGCAGGGTGGTCAGTCTCGACAGGAGGCTGCATAACAAAGAGTCCTTCTCTTTATAGGATGTTTTCCTTCCAGTTAAACAAGTACATATGTATATTAATCATAATGCAAATAGGAGACAATTTAGAAAGTGCTTATTTCAATGTGCATCATTTTTATAGATTCAGATATGGTGAAAGATTGGGGGGAGACACAAAGAGGGTCATTGGAATTTATAGGGGGTTTTTCCTAAGCAAATATGTGGTTGCTATGAAATCTTGGTTCATTCAAAGAGTCGTGTGCAAAACACTCATCCACAGAGTGTTCATTATTATCTTTCATATTGCCTCACAATGGGTCTTGATGTAGTTCCATGTATAGGCTACAAAATGATACACATTTGCTGCCTGATCCTATTCAGGTTTACTGGGAGAAGTCTTATCCCGTTTAATGGGACTTAAAGGGAAAGGGACCCCTTACCGTTAAGTCCAGTCACGAACAACTCTGGAGTTGCAGTGCTCATCTCGCTTTATTGGCTGAGGGAGCTGGCGTACAGCTTCCGGGTCATGTGGCCAGCATGACTAAGCTGCTTCTGGTGAACCAGAGTAGCGCACGGAGACACCGTTTACCTTCCCGCTGGAGCGGTACCTATTTGTCTACTTGCACTTTGACATGCTTTTGAACCACTAGGTTGGCAGGAACAGGGACCGAACAACAGGAGCTCACCCCATCGCCGGGATTCAAACTGCCGACCTTCTGATCGGCAAGCCCGCATCCCTTTAATGGGGCTTACTGCTGAGTAAATGTGTATAAAATTGGCTCCTCGGGCATGCTGGAAGGATTTCTTTAAGAAAACGATGCCCACCCAGTCTGGTTTCACAGACGTCCAGAGAAAGATGTCAACACTGACTGTCCTAGACAACTTGTTTCATTGCGTAACCAGTTGTAAAGCTGCAAAGTGCGTTTCCCTTTGATTTTCAGCCTAAATCTGGCACAAGAAATTTGGACCCTTGCCCAGAGGGAAAATAGTTGTCTTTCTCTAAGACAACCTTTTAAATGTGTTGCAGGTCTCTAGCAGCATTTCTTAGGTTAAAACAGAGAAAGCAGAGTAAATCTTGGTATCTATGGGTGTGCCAGGTATTTGTTTTCACTATAAATTCCTGCAATAAATATTCATGAATGTTACAAAGGAAGCACACTCCACCCAATGAGAATCCTGTTCTGAAGTGAAAAATGAAGTTGTCAAAGGCATGTCAGGATAAATATACTGAGCTGTGGTATCTTTTTTGTTTTAGCTCATATTATCAGTGGTGTGGAGGGGGTCGAACCACCAGATTCTCAGAGGTCCTTCTCGAGGGCTATGTTAACAGAGGGTTGAACATGAACACCCCTCTCCTGTATTATTATGCCTGTTGGCTGGGGAAAGAACCATTGTTCTGAAGCTGTTGTTCATTATTTATTACTCTATGGTGATAAAAGTCCATGCATATTCATGAATGTTACAAGGGAGGTGCACTCCACCCACTAATAAATTTCTGTTGTGAATTGAGAAACGACGATGTCAAAGGCATGTAAGCAAATAAGATATACCAGTACAACTGTATATTCTGTTCGTCGGGAGGGGGAAAGCACACTGCTTCAAATACAGTCCACAGTTTTCCCACTGGATGGAGCTCTCTAGTCACCATGGTGTCTCAGCCTTTGAAATTTCCCAATTTTACAGTGTCGGGAGGTGCAGATTACTATTGTAATTACTATTGGAACCTAAGCAACTTATTTTAAGCAGTATTGGTCTGTTGATTTTACAGTTGTGAACTTTACATAGCTTCTGACTCAGCTCACAGCTCTCAATATAGCCACGATGTGCATCATATTCAGAGAAGAAGGAAGCACAAAGCACTTCTGGTGCCATATGTGGAAAAACTCTATAAGATGGGCTTGCTATTCAGGTGGTTTGAAGAGGAGTAAAGTTGCTAGTGCCTTGTGGGGAGCAGATGTGGATGAAGGAAGCAGGAAGTCCAAGCTGTCACCATGTGCAGGACCAGATCAAACCTCTAAACTGTGTTAGCACATCTGCTGATTGGTGGTGTCTGTGAACCCCTTTTGGCTGACTCGGGTCCTTAACATGCCCCACCATCCGATATCTATGATACCAGTTGTAGGACAGATGGCTTGACTGAAATGGTCTCACAGGTCAAAGCAGAAGCCCTGCAGAGCTCATTAAGCTTATGGGGCAGAAGTTCTCCACCCACGGCTTAAAACAAGGAAAGCACAGATAGTTCAAAAAGGTTGTGCCCTTTTGTGGGACAGGGGAGCTTACGCAACACTTCTGAATCATTTGGTCTGATGTTTTCCATTAAAAAAGAAATGGACTATAATGAAGTATAATTCTGGTCAATACAGAATGCCATCCATGACAAATGATGCAAAGACAGAAATATTTGCCCTAAATTAGACTGTTCTAATGCGCTGTTTTGTGCATTATTCACAGTATATTTATAGAATGAGAGCATATATCTGCAGCAGAATGTGTGTGCATGTGTGTGCAGAATATATACATTTCAGGCATGATTCAGACATGCTCCCCACCATCTCCCATATGTGCTGTTCTGTGCATGCACAGAGGTTCGCTGTCACCCCCTACCATCAGAAGCCTCCCCGCAAGGGCTGTGTAGCCCTTCACTTTTATTTTCCTTGTTCTACTTGTATACTCCTTGGGAGTCATAATTAAGAATAGACATTCTACACTCAGTGGTAGGAATTGAGAAGTAACAGCTTTCAGATCCCTGAGCCTTTCAGTCACATCCTTCAGAAAACTTAGCACGTTGCAGAACTGAGCTATAAATGGTAATGGTCTTATAAATATAGTGCACTGATGAAGCGTAACATTTCTTGAAGCATTTTTAGCAAAACCTCAACACCAATCTAAGTGATGAAGGCAAACTGGAATACTGAGAATGCAAAAAAGGGTATTTATTGAACAAAACTGTCCTCTGTTTAAAGTAAGGTTTTCCTGGAAAAAAGGGTTAAGGCATGCTAGCATTTCTGAATGGCATTCAAATCACTTTGGGAAGTCTCCATTGTTCTGTTAACGCAAAGCTTCCATGTGGAACAGAAGTTTCCTCTCCTCTCCTGCAGCCCCTCTTCCCTCAAAACCAAATATTTGGAGATGTGAGGGAGAAGGGGAAGGGGAAGACCTGTTGCCCACATAGAGTTCTGCTCAAGGCAGCATTGGAGGCAACCCTTTGATTCAGTATTTTCTTGGTCACCTTGCAATGATAACCTAAGTTCAAGACCTGCACTAACCAAAATGTTAAAGCAATTCTCAGTTGCCCTGTGAATGAGGCAGGAAAATGTCAGCCTCTTTTTCAGGAAAAGAAACTGGAAGACCAAGTTTCAGCAGAACACTAGCTGAAGGGGCACCCTCTTGTCCTTCATTTAGGCAGCAAAATTTACAGGAGCTGTGTACACACTATTCATTTAAAGCACATTCTTTCCCTCAAAGAATTCTGGGCACTATAGTTGGTTGGATAGTGTTTTCGAGGCTACCAGCATGAGTTTGACCAAACTGCGGGAGGCAGTAGAGGACAGAGGTGCCTGGCGTTCTCTGGTCCATGGGGTCACGAAGAGTCGGACTCGACTAAACGACTAAACAACAACAATAGTTTACCCATCAGAGAGTTAGAATTCCCAGCAATACTTAGCAAACTAAAATGCACAGAATTCTTTGAGGGAAAGAACGTGCTTCAAATGTGTTTTGACGGGATAGTGTGTACACAACCAGGCCCTTTGGCAGTGGGCTAGGACATTTTTAAAGCATACGTTTTAATTTTGAAGATTAAAACTTGCCAGGAGGAGTGGAAATTAACATATTTGAATTTTGGATTTGATAATGGAAGAGTGTACTGTAACCACAGATCCTCCATTATGAACTATTGTGCTTCAGATTCACCTTCAAAGGGGAAAAATAACCCCCCTCCTAATTTTGCCATAGGAAATTTGTACCAAGAGGATTTGCAGAACAGCAAAAATGGGGAAATATGCATGTTAGTGCCCAATGTGCACCAAGCACATTTCTTTTTTAAAAATTCAGCATCTGGAGCCTATCACAGAGAAGTGCCCAAAGATCTGTAAAAGCATTGTCAGAACTCTGCAGTTAGAGGTCATCGACTGGAGACCTAGTATGCGTTCAGAACAAGAGCCTAATCCCATTTATCTTTATTATAAGAAAATGCTCTCCATATAAACAAGATGAAAGGTTTTAACCCTTAGACAACATCAATTATATTTATGGAAGGAATGCAAAAACGCAATCCCATGGAGCAATTGTGAGAGCATGAAGATTGCTGCTGCTTGATGGGGGAAAGGCAAGACAGATAAATGCCTGAGCTCAACGTGACATTAAAATGACATGACAATTAGGGGAGAATCTAATTTTCCCTATCAGAATCAAAAACAGAAAAACTTTGTATAGTACGGAAGGGCTATGGAGAAAAGGAAAAAGTTAAGGCATACTCTAATCCTCTTAGTGAGATCCTATGGGTGTCTACTCAGAAGGAAGTCCTACTGAGTCCAATGGAGCTTACTCCCACCTAACTGAATACAGGATTGCAGCTTCATGCCCAAGCTAAACAAAGTCCCAAGGCTGCAATCCGAACTCCACCTAGCTGAGAGTAAGTCCTACTGAATTCAGTAGGACTTACATCTGAGTAGCCTTGGCTAGGATGGCACTTTAAGTACATGCTGTAACTGCATTTGTTCACATGCATCCCATGTTGTTCTTGCCTCCCACATTCCTTAACTCTTCCTTTGCCTCCCTGTCTGCGCATCACGACCACCACCACTGTAGAAATTTAGAGAGCTGCTGCTGCTGGCCTCCTTGAGTGTAGTGCACAGAAGGGGGAGCTGTACATGTAATACATCAATTAATACAAAATAAAGCTGGGCAAGGCAGGAATCTAGCCAATTGTTTCAAGAGAAAGCTAGGATAAAAGTGTCTGAACAACAACAAGTATTTTGTACATTTTGTGTTGCATATATACATGTGGACGATCTGTTTATCATTCACACCTCCATCCCATTCTCCTCAAATTAGGTTCAAATAAGGAGTTATTTCACACATAAAACAGGGAATAACCTGTTTCATTGCCCTGCCATGATATTGGGGGTGGTGTCCCTCCCTAATCCTGCTCTGAGCTTCCCTTCCCATAATGCAGAGCAGGAGCAGCAGTAAGGGAAGAAGATGGGAGAGAGGAAGAAATTGAAATCTGCCCCATCTGCTTAAAATCCAAGTCAGAGAAGAATTTGGGGTTTCTAATTCTCACCTCTTATTTGAAGCAACCACCAGAGTTCATAACAAGAGCCTGCGAATGGTGAACTTTGGCACCATCTCTAGCATACATTGGCAGTGTTATAAAGTAGCCAACTACAGTAATCAAACTACCAATGTAGTGAAAGCAATAGCTAAGCATCTTGAACCTGAAAAATATTTCAATATATTTGAGGTTAAAATGGGATTGCCTTCTTTTTTTTTTAAGTACAGAAAAATCAAAGTACAATATAGGACAACACAGGAATACCTGCCGTGAAAGACCCTGGAGAACTAGATGCTTAGCCTTCCTGAATATACTTTCACTGCCTTTGTAGGAACCATTTGAGTGACCTAGTTTTATGCAAATGTTGCGGATCTATGCTTCTCCCCCAGGAGGGCTAACTTCAAAATCTACATGAATAATATAGTGTGCTATACAAGACTAAAAAGCAACCACAACATAATTCTGAAGTTATCACACTGCCTGTGCATCCAGTTTTATTAGGGTTATAATTCCAGTTTTACCTCCTAGGATGCTAAAACACCCTGTGATAGATACTACACAATATTACAAATAAATGTTGATTGATACTGTTGTTCACAATGCCTGGGCCTTTTAAAATGAATCACTGCTTCTAACATATCTAACACAGACTTCCTAATGCCAACCGCTGCTTCAGCACCCAGGGTGCAATGCATTCTGTTCTGTTCCCTACAAAACTTTCATTTATTGTATTTGGCCTTTAGTGGATGTGCTAGAATCCTCAATGGTTCCCAATTAACCAAGTACTGTGGGCAATTTGTTTTTCAAAAGCCAAGCCATGGACCCCCTACTTTTGAAAATATTGGCATCTCTGTGTAGATTTTTTTAAAAAATGTGAATGGTGCCATGGACACCCTGGGTGGGCTATGCAGACCCCCTGGGGTCCATGGACCACCAATTTAGAACTACTATGCTAGATGATACCCCAAGAGTACAGCTCACCAGACACTTTTGTAGCACAAACCTTAAAGAAATGAGGCCGAATGAGCCTCAATAGTTTTGAGATGCAGGCAACATTCACATCATACATTTAAAGCTCCCCACTCAAAGAATTCTGGGAGCTGTAGTTTGTTAAGGGTGATGAGATTTGTTAGGAACCGTATTCCTCTCCCAGAGCTACAGTTCCCACAGTGGTTTAACGGTCAGTCCCTCAGGGGGAACTCTGGAAAAAAATGTTTTCTAGACCGGCAGAGCACTGTAATCCACTTTAATTGTGCGAAACTAAACTTACAGTGGTACCTCGGGTTACATATGCTTCAGGTTACATACGCTTCAGGTTACACACTCCGCTAACCCAGAAATAGTGCTTCAGGTTAAGAACTTTGCTTCAGGATGAGAACAGAAATCGTGCTCTGGCAGCGCGGCAGCAGCAGGGCGCCCCATTAGCTAAAGTGGTGCTTCAGGTTAAGAACAGTTTCAGGTGAAGAACGGACCTCCGGAATGAATTAAGTACTTAACCCGAGGTACCACTGTATATGAATTCTTCCCACAAAATACTGACATTCTGGATAAGGGACAACAACATAGTTATACTTGTTCAACACAATGTATCATTCTCTTGGGAAATAAGGGGGGAGGACTCCCGATGTTGTAACAAATCCGATACACAATTACATACAGTTTAAACCTAACATTAATGCCTTGCCTATGTTCACCACTCATGCCAGTCAAGTACTAAAGTGTTTAGCATCAACAATGTGCCAAACTATGGTTGCCATTGATTGCCCTTCAATCCTTTTGATGTGAAGAGTACCTTTAGACAGGAACTCTGTAGACATTTCCATAGGAAGGACATTTCTTCAGGCTTATATAAGCTTATGGCAACCTGGATGAATGGATGGTCCTAAATAATCTGAGATGTATAGTTATAATTCATCAGGCCTCCGAACAATGTACATCTAAGTGTAATATCCAAGATGAAAGTTGATGGCACTCTGGATAGCAATATGCTTTACTGGCGGGCTACTCTGGAGACAGCAGAGGATCTGGACTCCAGTCATTGTTGAGGCTCCTCTGGAGTGCTAGAGCAGCAACAGCAGCTACAGCCACTGAGAAACAATGCTCTAACAATGAAGAAAGGAAGCATGATGCGCTCCTTGGCAGTAGATCCTATGTTCCACTGATCCAACATGGTTGGGTACAGGATTGGGCCATAGCTCAGTGGCAGAGCACAAGTTTCTAATGCAGAAGGCCCTGGCTTCCATCCTCACTATCTCCTGTTTAAAAGGATCAGGTAGCCATTGAAGGGAGAGACCTTTGCCTGAGACCCTGATGAGCTGGCCCCCCAATCAGAGTAGCCACTGATGAACAGACAGTCGGGTGATATAAAGCAGCTCCCAGTGTTTTGCAAAGACATATCCACTAACTGGTCTTTGAAATGTCTGGGTGACCTTGTGTTTTCTGGAGCTTTCATAAGCACTCCTGTGCTGTATCAGCAAGTCTTAGATCATACGTGTCATGTATAATTTAGTTGTATCTTAAATTTAAGCTTAGCTATTAACCGGCACCTTAATAGAATATACATTGCGTCCTCCTGGGAGAATTTCTGAGAGTTTTCTGTTGCTTTGGGGGCAGCCCTGTTGACTAGTACGCGACGATCTGTTCTTAATTTTCTGGTTTTTATTGTGGGATAATTTAATCACACATATGGGAATTTATGAAAAGGTTTTGCGGCAACACTACATAAGAGCTGGAGAAGGCAACCATATGGCACATCAAGGCTTCTCCTTATAAACTCAACAAATGCCATTAAACCTATATTTTTCTATCTTCATCCTATAAATGTGTCCAGCTTCTCCTTGATTTGATTTACGCTCCACATTTCTGGAGCTGACTTCAGCACTTCATTCCATCTTCTAACCACCCATCGTGCTAATCTGATTAATGTTTTAGCAGCACAGCATTTTTTCAGTCTTTCTTTTCTTTTGAAGTTAGGGAGGAGGATGTGTTTATCAACAGGAAATATGCTCCATCGTATATTAAGCATGAAAATATGAATCCAATTGAATGCATAGCAGATTTTTGCAACACAAGCAGTAAGTCATCACATGTCAGGGTTGCTCTTTCAATGACAACCCAACACTGCCTTCATATCAGAACATGTCTGCAACATTGGGGGAGAATAAGCAGTTTTATGGCAGTTCCACAGTAAAAGTCAAAAAGAAGCTCTGGGCTTTGATTCATCAAGGGGAATTATTTCAGGTGATTAAATATGGTAACTGGGTCATCCAATGCCCATGTTGTTGATGTTGTTACTTTTTACTTCTACTTTGCTGCCAACAGGAACATCAGCAAAGACTTGTTTAACTCATTTTTGTATAGAACACCAAAAATTAGCACAAGAGACTGTTGGTCATGAGCAAAATGATTTCAGTGCTAAACTAAGACTGTAATCCCATCCCCACTTACCTGGTAGTAAACCCCGTGAAATTCAATAGGACCTACTTCTGCTTAGGCATTGTTAGACTTGCAATGCAAAACAGGAAATTAAACACTACATTGAATTAATCACATTGGCTCTGATCCATGCAACAATATATTTGTGGGTCTCATTGAAAGAGACTAGCTGCAACTCCCTCTAATATTGAACTTAGGTGGTTGAGTGCTTATCAGTGAAATGGAGCCACCCAAAACTAAGGAGGCAATTTTTGTACAGGGCGCCAAATTACCACAAGGGTATGTTGGTCATGGGCTCCCTAGTTGTCTACAAATATTTACCGGTAAGCTTGTAAATTAAAAGCCATTTTTGGTAGGCGCACACACACACACACACACACACACAAACACACACACACGACTTGAGAAGGCCCCTGGTATCTTCTAGGACTTACAGGCAGTTAACATCCTACTGGAAAGGACCTTATTTTTACATTTCTGGAAAGTTTAAATGACAATATGTTTCCCTTGAATTTATGCATGGTATTTATATTTTGTTAGGCTGTTCTTCTCCCCCTTCATATATCTTTTCTTTTCTTTTCCCCCTCTTTCTTACTTCACTTGCTTCTCGTGCAAAAAAGAAAGAAGGATGCTCGATGTAGAATGGTTTTTGCTATGTAGAGTCACAACATAAGAAAATATAAGCATACTCAGAAAGGAGGTCTGGCCCTGCTTCATCTTGTAAATAAGTTGTTGTTGTTTTTTTGGTAAATAAATCTTGTAAATAAATATCTGCCTTTTCCCCCCAGACAAGAAGTCCTATCCACAGGAAGAGAAGAGAAAGAAGAGAAAGTCCAACAAGACCAAGACAAAGGTTTCTACAGATTCCAGTGTTGTTGAAACGGTTTAACATACGAGGAACCCCTTGGCCTAGTTGTTGAGAATCCCTCTCCTAAGGGGATCCACAAAGGAACTGGTTCCCTGGAGACAGTGCAAGACAAAGGACATGCATGAGAAAGGAAGAAGCTCATCAGTGATCAAAAGGAAACCAGACACATGATGCCACCGCTTAATGGACTGTGTTATGCGAAGCCGTTTTAGACCCTTTTTTTACAACATCTCCTCTATTATTTTTTAACTGGTAACTTTTATGGGGGTCCCCAGAAAGAGTTGACTGATCCAGTAACCATTCCCCCCCCCCCAGAAGACCATCTGCCTATTGTGTAGTTTTTCTCTTCAACTCTATGATACAAATAAGATTATTACACTGGAACTAAATTCCTCTTGAAAGCGAAGACAGGAGATAAAATCTTATCCAAATAAGTGCAACTATCTTCCCTTGCCTGTTGATAGAGGATAGATCTCATGGCGAGGTCTGTTAATCGCTTAACATAAGAAAAGCTGGTGCCATGTTATGATGAATCGTTCTATTACTACTTTAATATTAACAACAAACTATTCTGGCTTGTTAACACCTGCATCTGCTCCAGTTGTTAAAAGGACGAAATATATTAAGTAGAGCAGCTTTATTTTGCTCTTTACCTGTTTTATTTATGCTACCATTACGCTATCTCTACCTCTGAGTTCATAAGAAAAGCCTGCTGGATCAGGTCAATGCCCCGTGTAGTCTAGCATCCTGTTCTCACAGTGGCCAACCAGAGGCCTGTGGGAAATGCACTAGAGACGTGGAGAAGGACTGAAGATGCTCACTCTGTGAAGGCTACATTACAGTAGTGAAGAGCTCCCAGATGTTACAGCCATGGGTGGTGCTGGATATCACTATCCCCATCAAAATGCCACATGTGCTCTAGGATTTGCACAGAGAACCAGTCATGTTTTTGCTCTGAAATCATCCCTCCCAGCCATTTTCAGTTGCCCAGGAACTGACAAAAAGCACTGTCTAGAAGCTGTTTGCCTGGCATGCCAGCACACACAGAAATTTATTCAGATCATTTTGTTGTTGCTGCTGCTGCCTTCAGGATTAAAGTAATAATTCCTTCTAATAATGAAGTTGGGTGGTACCTTTAGGGCAGGCACTTTACTTTGGGGTAAAGTTCAATCCCAAAAAACAACTGTGGTCAGCCTTCAAGCAAGTTCACTTCATCAAATCTGGCCCTCTTTGAAAAAAGTTTGGGCACCCCTGCATAGGGAAAGGAACGCAGTAGAGCATCTGCTGTACCTACAGAAGGTCCCAGATTCAGTCCCTGGTACCTCCAAGTAGGGATGGGAGAGAACGTTGCTTGAAACCCTGGTGAGCCGTTTGCCATCAGTGCAGGCTGGCATTATCCAGCCCTGGACCACAGGTTACACACAAAAAGGTGGTATCAGCATGCTCAGGTGAACCCTGAGACATGTAGAAGTACAAAACATTCCCCACCTCCAGCCCAATGAGGAATGGGCATACTCAGTGGCAGCCAGGAGCCACATGAGGGTGAGTCTTGGTTGAAAAGAAAAACAGGAAATTGGCTGGAGGAGAAGGTGAAGAGGAACTTGGCTTGCCCAGGGACCCAGAGCTACAGCAATAGCATCACGGTTGCTTACTAGGAGGGGAAGAGGCAATGCAGGGGGCACGGAGATGGGGCTGTACAGGTGCACCAGCAAGAGTCTTTCATTAAACAATTTATTATTTGAAGCATTGTATTCTACACAATAATGGAAAATTATTGTACAGCTGTTAAATAAAAGCATAATACATGCAATAAAGCAATTGGTTATTTCACAGTTCTCAGTATTTCCAATCCTATTTTATTAAATGTGGAATTGGTGGATTTGATGGCTTCTGCTGACTTCATGTTCTTTGCAATGGTCCTTTTGATGCTTGAATGGCCTGACCTTATGGGCTCTTGTGCTCCTCCAGGAGCTTATCTGATCAGGGGGGTGAGATCCAGGTGCCAGCACAGGGGAGGGAGGCACAACCTGCCCTCAAATAGCTGTAAATTTATATAGCTTCCGACCAATAACAACTTGAGTAGGAAGAATAGCTTTTACTTTGATTAGGTGACAACAGTTACTACACTGCACCTGTCTCAGGTAATAGACCATTTCACCACTTGGCAAACTGATAGTGCCAATGTTGCTTTGATCAAAACATACTACTTAACATGTGTTGCAAGTCATTTAATTATTTGTACTCTTGAATGAAGTTCTTTGATGTCACAAACCTCAGGAGAAGATAAGCACTGGTATACACTACAGAGAATTGGTTCATTCTGCAAGGCCTTGCATACAGTAGGAATTCTACAAAATAACACAGAGCTCATACTAAGAATATTCAAAATCATATACCTACATGAAAACGCAGTGATTTTATATGGTTGCTTTATTTTTTCTTGAAATCAGTAGAACTGATTATTCAGCACAAAGCTAAAACAGGCTTCTGATACCTGATCACTGTTCAGTTTAATGCAATCCATATGAATGGAGCAAACAGATGTTGGAGATGTTTTTAACATATTGCTGATTTTCCACAAACACCCACCCACATGTTGAGCTAATGCTTCTTAAAAATTTTAAAAATACTATATTGTTTATATACCATAAACAGACTTATTTTAAGTGCTTATTTATAGTGCTGTTCAACCTGCTTAGCTAGTGGAACAAGGCAGTTGTGATGGGACGATGAGCTGCTTGTGCGTAAAATGCAAGTCCCTCAGAGTTTGATCAGGTTTTCAAACCTCTGCCTGTGACGGAGCCCCTCCAGCATGGCTGCGTCAATCACTAGTAGAATCCGAAAGTGGCTGCTTTCGGAAACGTTTCCAACATAAAAGCTCCTTAACGGAAACACGTCGTCTGGCCTCTCGGCGTGACAGTTTCCGTCGAGGTGTGGGTGTCCCTATAGGAGGTCCTGAGAACTCCCCACTGGTTTCGCTTGAAGCGTCTCTGAGCCATCCCTCCGACTCACTTTCCCTTGGAGTTCTTGCTCGCCCTCTACTGGTTCCCTCTTCCGCTGCTACTGCTCTCTCAACCTCAGGGAGCCTTTGCACCTGCGGCGCTTTAGATGTCAGTTCTCTGACATCCACCTCCCCTCCAGGGCCCCCTTCACCCCCTCCCGTCTCCTCTCCTACTGGCGGTGAGGAGGTAAAACCCCTGAAAGAACCTCCCTCATCTTCCGACGTCGCGAACACTTCCTTCCACTTGTTGCTGTTCCTACTCTCTAGGTACTCTTCGTCATCAGAGTCCACTCCATCTTCCAACTCCGACTCCGCGAACCCTTCCATTTCCTCTTCCTCATCGGTGGTGCCGAAATACTCCCTCCTAAACCTTGCTATAGGCTGAGGTTTCCTCGGGAACCTTTGGTGGAACGTTTCTGTTAAAACCTCGTCATTGACTTCCTCTGCACTTACCCAGGTGTTTTCTGACTCCGGTTCCCCTTCCCACGCCACCAAATACTCCACCTGATTACCCTTCCACCTGGAATCGAGGATTTCCGCTACATGGTTGCGGCGTTCCCTCTCTTCCAAGGCTGGTCCCCTGACGTGCTCCCCTTCACGTCCCCCCCTGTATGGTGACAGTAACGACCTGTGGAACACTGGGTGCAATTTCATGTGGTTGGGTAATCGGAGTTTGAAAGCTACCGGGTTGACCTGCTGAATCACCTCAAAGGGTCCCAATCTTCTGGGCCTCAGTTTCTTACAACCCCCTTTGAACGGCAACCCTTGGGTTGACAACCACACTTGATCCCCCACCCTTATGGTTTCACCTTCCCTTCTGTTCTTGTCTGCCTGCTTCTTATATTGTGCCTTGGCCCTTTCTAAGTTGAGCTGGAGCTGCTGATGGATGGCTTCCATCTCTTCTACAAAATGTTCAGCCGCTGGAACGCTCCATCTCTCCCCTCCTTCCCCTGGAAATGCCCTGGGGTGACACCCGTAATTAGCCAAAAAGGGACTCATCCCTGTGGACACATTCTCCGCATTATTGTAGGCAAATTCTGCCAACGCCAACTTTTCGACCCAATCGTTCTCTCTGTCATTGACATAACACCTAAGATATTGTTGAAGAATGCCATTTGCCCTTTCCGCCTGCCCGTTGGTTTCAGGGTGCCGGGCAGTTGAAAAATTAACTTCCACGTGTAGCAAGCTCATGAGCTTCCTCCAGAACCTGGAAGTAAATTGTTTGCCTCGATCTGAGATCACCCTCGAGGGAGCCCCGTGCAACCTAAAGATATGTTCCACAAACAACTTCGCCGTTTCTTCCGCTGTGACTGCATGTGAGCATGCTACAAAATGGCACATCTTAGTTAACAGGTCTACTACTACCATGATGGCTGTTTTCCCCTTGGACCTTGGCAGATCCGTCATAAAATCTATTGATATCGCTTCCCAAGGCCGTTCTGGTGTGGGTAAAGGTTCTAATAACCCTGCCGGCGCCCTTCTTTCCCCTTTGGCTCGCTGACATTGGTCACACCCTCTTACATACTCCCTTACATCTTCCCTCACCTTAGGCCACCAAAATTCCCTGGTAACCAACCACATGGTTTTGTGTTGCCCAAAATGTCCCGCCGTGGGGCTATCATGCAACTGCTTGAGTACTCTCCCCCTCAATTCACCTTCGGGTATATACAGTGCCCCTTTGTAATACAATGCCCCATTTCTTTCCTCAAAACCTCCGGGGCTCTCGCCCTCCCCCCTGAGACCTCTGAGCTTATCCTGGGCATATTCATCATTTTCCGTTTCCTCCACCAGTTCCCGTTGCCCCACCAGCGCCGCCCCACACACCCAGCGGTCCTCCGGGATGACATGTCTCTCTTCGATCACCTCCTCCCCTTCCCAATATTCTGGTTTGCGTGAGAGCGCATCCGCCCTGACGTTTTCTGGGCCTGGCACATAACAAATCTCAAAGTTAAATTTGGAGAATTCCTGTGCCCATCTCACTTGTCGTTGGTTGAGCACTCGAGCTGTTCTCCAATACTCTAAATTTTTGTGGTCGGTGCACACTTGCACCTTGTGTTGTGCCCCAATTAATAAATGTCTCCACCTCCGGAATGCTTCGTGAATGGCAAGTAGTTCCCTGTCATACACCGTGTAATTCCTCTCGGACTTATTCAGTTTCCGCGAGAAGAATGCACACGGTCTCCACTCCGACGCACTCCTCCCCGGTTGAAGAAGGACCGCCCCTATAGCCCGGTCGGATGCATCTGTTTCCACTCTCATGGGTTTTTGTAAATCCACATGCAGAAGTTGTTCTTCCGAGGCGAAAGCCCTTTTCAGTTCTTCAAAGGCTCGATCCGCCTCCACCGTCCAAACAAATTTCTTCTTGCTGCTGAGGCAGTCGGTGATGGGCGCCGTCAAGTGGGCAAAGTTCTTGATGAACTTCCGATAAAAGTTCCCAAACCCCAAGAATCTTTGCACGTCCTTCTTGGTCTTCGGTGTCTTCCATTCCAGTACCGCTTGAACCTTGCCTGGATCCATGGCCAATCCCTTGTCTGACAAGCGGTACCCCAGGAATTCCACCTCCTTGGTATGAAACTGGCACTTCTCCAGTTTCACCCACAGCTGGTTGGCTTGCAGCCTGCCCAACACTTCTCGAACGTCCCTCACATGCTGTTCCTCATCTTCCGAATACACCAACACGTCGTCTAAAAAGGCCACACAGTTCTTGTAGAGCAAAGGTCCCAGAACGTGGTTTATAAAAGCTTGAAAACAGGCGGAGCCCCCTTGTAGACCGAAGGGCATAACGAGGTATTCAAAGGCTCCCAAAGGGGTAAACATGGTGGTCTTCCATTCATCTCCCTTCCTTATGCGTATCAGATTGTACGCCCCCCGCAGGTCCAGTTTTGTAAAAATCTTTCCCTTCCTTACTCTGGTCAAAATGTCGTCAATTCGGGGCATAGGGAAAGCCAGGGGCTCCGACACTGCATTGAGGGCCCTGAAGTCACACACCAGTCTCGGTTTGTCTGTGTTCTTTTTGTCCACAAAAAACACTGGGCTGCCCCCCACCGCTCGGGACTCTCTGATGAAACCTCGCTTCAAGTTTTTGTCAATGAACTCCCTCAGCTCCTGCATCTCCCTGTCTGACATGGCGTACAGCTTGCCTACTGGGAGTTGGGCCCCTGGGAGTAGGTTGATTTGACAGTCAAAGGGTCTATGCGGTGGCAGTTTGTCTGCTTCCCTTTCGCTGAATACGTTGCTCAGATCTGCGTATTGCGGGGGCACCTTCCCTTTGCCCATCACTTCCATCCCCGCTAGGGTGACTCTGTCTCCTCCCGAGACCTTCCCCTCCTTGCAGTGTTCTAGGCAATGCGCTGACCCAAAGGAGACCACCCTCTGATGCCAGCCCACTAGCGGATCGTGTAGCGCCAGCCAGCTCATCCCCAAAATGATGGGCGCTCCTCCCAGGATGGCCACATTAAACGCTATCTGTTCGGTGTGCCTTGCCACTCTCATTATCATCGGGACAGTCTGTTGGCTAACTTCTCCCCCCAACAGCTCTCTGCCGTCAATCGTAGTCACCTGCAAGGGGTTACTTAAAGGGATGGTCTGTATCTGGTGCTCAGCTGCAAACTCCTTACTCATGAAATTACAGGAGCTGCCTGAATCCAAAAGCGCCTTGACCTTTAGTGGGTGTCCGTTTGGCAGTTCTAGTAACACCTCTATCACTAAAGCAGGTCTGGGAGGTTCTGGCATGGGCACTTTCATTGCTCTTTGGCCTGGCTGCTGTGCCCCGACGGTGGCAGCCAGGCGTTGGCTTTTACTTGCTCCTTGCTTTCCTCTTCCTTTCCCCCAACAGCTCCTGCCATCCCTTGCCATTCCTTTCTTTGTGGGCAGACTCTGGCAAAGTGCCCTGGCTGTTGGCAGAGATAACATCTCTTGGCGCTCTTTCCCTCCTTCTTCCGCCCTTCACTGGGATTTGAAACTGCGCGCGCCCGCGCTGTTCCAACTTCCATCGGCTCTGCCGGCGGGAAAGATGGCTCTGGAATGTCTGGAATGCGGAACTCCCTCCAACGGTCTCCTTTCCCTTCCCGCCTTTCCAAAGCCCTCGCCTCCTGGCGCGCTCCTATGGCCAGCGCAGATTTGGTTAATTGGTCCATAGACTCCGCCCTGGGCCCCCGGGAAAGCTCATCTTTGACGGTTGAAGAAAGCCCCTCTTCGAAAAGCATTTGGATGGGCTCCGCCGATAGGTCCCACCCCAATTTATGAATCAGCATAGTAAATTCAGTCCAGTACTCACGGACAGATCTGCTTCCTTGCTGGCAAGCCATTAACTGCCTTCGCACCACCCCCTGCTCAATATCGCTGGAAAACATCAGGTCCATGGCACGAAAAAACTTCCTCGTGTCCTTTAAGATCTCATTATTCGCTGCCATCAGGGGTCTAACCCAATCTTTCGCCCCGGATTCGAGATGGCCAATCACATACGCCACTCGCGATTCCTCGTCGGGGAAGTCATCAAACTGCAAGTTTAGAGCGTATTGCATCTCTGTTCTAAAGGCATGATAGTTCCTGGGATCCCCCCCGAATTTCTGCACCAATCCTGGTACCTTTCTGGCGAGCGGGGTGGTTTTCTCCTTTCCCTTTTCTGCATCCTGAGCCCTCCTCTCCTCAAGCCTCGCCGTTTGCAGCGCCAACTGGATCTCCAACGCTCTGTACCTTTCTTCCAGGCTTGGACCCCCTCCAGCTGCTCCTGCACCCCCGGTTCCGGCTGGGTTGCTCATGATGCTTCTCTCTGCACAAGCTGGCTTTCGGTGACTTTCGGATTGCTGTGATGGGACGATGAGCTGCTTGTGCGTAAAATGCAAGTCCCTCAGAGTTTGATCAGGTTTTCAAACCTCTGCCTGTGACGGAGCCCCTCCAGCATGGCTGCGTCAATCACTAGTAGAATCCGAAAGTGGCTGCTTTCGGAAACGTTTCCAACATAAAAGCTCCTTAACGGAAACACGTCGTCTGGCCTCTCGGCGTGACAGTTTCCGTCGAGGTGTGGGTGTCCCTATAGGAGGTCCTGAGACCTCCCCACTGGTTTCGCTTGAAGCGTCTCTGAGCCATCCCTCCGACTCACTTTCCCTTGGAGTTCTTGCTCGCCCTCTACTGGTTCCCTCTTCCGCTGCTACTGCTCTCTCAACCTCAGGGAGCCTTTGCACCTGCGGCGCTTTAGATGTCAGTTCTCTGACAGCAGTGCTAACTGAACATTGTACTGGAATGACTGTTTGGAGGCTGTTGACTGTTGTCGCTGAAATTTTGAAGGCAAGCCAAATGGAGAGATCATATATACCAGTCAGCGAACTGTCCACAAAATAAAATGAAGAATTGCCAAAATAGCAAAGTGGACTATGTTCAGTTGAAAGATGAGGGAGAAATGGCCTGACCTTTCAGAAAATTAAGCTTCTGTTTAGGAATGAATACCAAACAGAAACTGAAATTAAAGCATATTTGTTCAGGTTGTTTGCTATGATATGTTTATGCAGTCTGCTTCTAATTACTGGTATATTTGTCACATTTCCTTAAAGCATTTACAATTATTTATTTTTGAAATGGCCTCTGCAATGCATGACAGCATGCAAGAGAGTAACAGAGAACTTTGCAAATATGTAACTCTTTTCCAACATTCTTATAGAAGCTCATATTAGAAAAGTGTTCATATATTATTATTATTTTATATTGCTTCTTTTTTCAGCCAACTCAAAGAAACAAAGAAAAGAAAGATTATTTCAGGAACGAACAACACACTACATGTTGGGTATAACTTAAAGTGCACATTCAGGTGTGGAACAGTGATAGAGATTACTTAACCCCTTGCGCTGCAACCTCTTTCTCCATTCTAAACCTACAGCCAGCTGCTCACACCACCCTGAAGTGCAAACACACAGTTAGAGTCTTGCAGGGGGGAAGTGGCTCAGAGTGATTTTGTTATGTACTGAGTTGAATAAGATCCAAACTGCAGCAGTCTGATTGGTCCCAGAACAATAGGATTCAGAATGCAGCAGTCTGATTGGTCCTAGAACAATGCAGCAGTATGATTGGTTGGCAGGAACCACCCAATCATGCTCTAGATAGAAGTGAATCCACAACCTGATTGGCTTACAGTAGAATTCCGGAATTAACCAATCATGTGCAGCCCATTGTGTAAAGAATGTATATAAAGCAGATACTTTGAGGGGACTTCCATTCATTCCTCCTCACCACTATGAGTTGAATAAAGAGCATGAAATCACTTTGCGACTCTGAGTATATTTCAGATTTGAAACAGAGAAGGAACAAGCACCCTCTTTCTTTGCCTCCTCTCTGTTTCAGTTCAGCTTCTTCTCCTGCCAAAGTGGCTTTTCCTGGGATGGGGTGGGGAGTGTCTGGGTTTAATTCCAAAATATTTGAGCGCAATGATTAATTAGGGCTTCAGTCATAAAAGATGTATTTTGACTCTTGCTCCTTGATTTCCACAATTTTTTTCTTCATGTATGCATTTTTAAATAAGTATACATCACCTTGCCCAAAGCAGTTTATGGTAATGAAACATTTTGGAGTGCTGAAACAAATGCAGTGCCTTCCTATAAGTCTATCCAACCCTGATGCTAACCTTCCCTTTGCTTCAATGGAATGAAAGGCAGCTGAATTCTCAGCGCTGCTCCCCAGAAGTCTGTGCATCAATGTTACACCTTAATTTGTGGTGTTTCAAACCATGACTTTGTCAACCTATTCTTAAGCACAATGAGGAACACCCCATTAGATGCTGACTTTGCACCAGCAGAAGATGCTTCTGTTTGTGCAAGGCAAGGTGGGGTACCAAAATTTTGCCCGTCCCTTGTAATCCTCTGTGACAGAACCCATACTGTTCACAAGGTCCCTACTTTTGGGGGGCTGGCTGATGTATAGGAGACATTCCTATTTAGACAGGGCATAAGTCAGGCCTGTAAATACATCTTAACTCACTTTTATTGATGTTTGCCTTGGCTTGTTTATATGATTTTAACTTTTCTTTTTTAAATTGCTGCTTGATTGTATTTTCTTACATTTGTATTTATTGTTGACTTTGAGCACCATTTGGAGGAGGAACATGGAAGACAAATTTGAATAATAAAATGGGCAGAATCAGTGAAAATTGGACACCTTGCCTTTTGCAAGCAGAAGGGCTTTCTATAAGCATGGAGCCATCACTTGATACATGACCACTGAGTCTGGTCCACAGGATCTGCAGAAGCCACCCAGTACTTGTGAGCATTTGGAGCTAAGATGCTGAGAGAAACTGAGCGGAACACTGAATCCATGCTGGAGGAGCATACCTGATCCCAGACAAAAGCACACCGACACTGGAAAATAAGACCTTGATAGGAGTAAGAGTTGGTGAACCACACCAGGTACATTATATATTAGCTGTAAGTCAAGCATACATTTTATCTCCTCAATACAGTAATTAACAGACGAAGCCAGTGGCCTGTGTTATTCAAGAGTCAAAGTAAATTATTGTAATTATCCTGTCTGGCCTTCAAGTCTATGAATGCTTACATACATCAGTGGTTTGGGAGACTTAATTAATTACAGAATATTGGGATATATGAGCCAAATTATATTTATGACTAGCAATTATATGTCTTATTTCCATTGTTATTCCATGTTCTTGATCATTGGTCTTTAATAGATCTGTTTTCCAGAAAACCCAAAGCACTGAAACTTTCCCAGTTTATATCTTGATAGATTTAGACATCTTTCAGCAAGCAATTTCTAGTTTTTCCCCAAAAGACAATCTGCGTGCCAAGTGCTCTGAAAATTTTATCTGCTCAGCAACACAAAATCTCTCTTCAGCCTTCTGGATTCATTTTAATGAAACAAAAAATAATGCATCTGGCATAATGGCAGGAAAAACAGCACCCAGTTAGGTTGGTTAAATTGTTTCTTTTTCTGTCAGTTATGGGGTTAGCTTGTGGGTTTTCTAAAAATTCTCTCTTTTCTTTGGCCAGAATGTTCTGATTTCATGAACTCTGAGGACTGTTCTATGTAAGACTCCAAGCTTGATATCCATGTATATGTTTATCACTTGTTCCATTTTGAAATATACAGGATTCAGCTTCCTTGTATTCCATTTGTATTTAGGCATTATCATAAGATTTATAGACTGCATACTGAAATAGTATATACTGAAATAGTTCACACACACACAAAAAAATCAGAAGTCTAAAACTAGGGTTCCGAATGTGGTGTCTGTGAGCACCCAGGGTCTCTGCCCCTCCCATTTAAAAATAAATAAATAAATAAGGGAATGGCTTTTGATGTTGGGTAGCTATGGGGCAGTGGGGGGGTCCAGCTTTTTATTGTCTGTGCTTTGTTTGGGGCATAAAGGTGTTTTGCTTGTTGTTTGAACAGGTTCTGAGCATCCTCAGTTTTTCTTCTGTGAAATGGGTGTTTTGTAGTGCCCACAATAGTTTCTTAGATTTTTTAAACATACCTGCAGGGCCAAAAATGTTGGAGATCCCTACTCTAAGACACACGTTGAAACAGAATAGATCCACAAATAGTGAAAATGTCAAATTACTGAGCAGTATGTTCAGAAGACTTTTCTGTTTTGTTTTGTTTTTAACTTTCATATAGAAGTCAATAGGTTTGCATCTACACTGTAAGATGCTCCCATATAGCGCAGTTTCAACATGCATTATGCCTTCCCATGCTCCATTTTCTACTTCAGAATTCTTCCTTATATTTTTGACAGTTGCAAAATATTGAGATATGCAAGGCACAGCTGTGCAACATGGGTGCAGCCTGGGGGGCAGCTGCACCCCCTAGATCAAGTAAAACAATAGAAATACTTAAGTAACTGACCAGTCACATGAGTTCTGGCCACCCACAAAGTCCTGCCCCCCCCAAAAAAAAAATCCTGGCTGCGCTCATGTTCTGGAGTTTAGAATTAATCTGGAAGTGGTTGTGCTAAAACACCCAAAGTTCAGCTTATCATACCATCAGACCATTTCTGCAGACTGAGGACCAGATATTGCCCAGTCTTCTACAAGGAACTTGTTGCATTGCATGAGTTTCACAGCAAAACATGCCATGATAGACCTGGAATCAAATTTTTTATGTCACATGTATCAAACAGAAAAGTGAAATGCATATTTCACTGCCTGTGGCACAAGTCAAAATGGAAATTGTGCTAGTCTTTGGAATTTGATGCAATCAGAAGCAATTTTTTCGGAGGGAGGGGATGACAATCCAGTAGTTTAACCAGGGGTACAATATTATACAGATCAATGTGTTTTCGCATTCACTTTAGCAGCAGAAAAGGGGTTGCCCATTATCCTACTTTGCGGAAGACTTTCAGCTGAAGGGCCCTTCATTCCAACTCCAGGTTAAAGACCCATAAGAAGGGAGGGCAGGATCATTTCTTGCAAGGGTATTATAAACTTGGACCTTTATTATTGATAAGGACTGACCCTGGGAACACTCTGATAGTTGCTCTTCCTTGCCCAAGATTACAGAATGTAGCTACAGACAAAACAGTAACAACGTTGTCCAGTGATTTAGAACAGACTTTAAATGCTTATGAAATTGGTCGGAAAACTTTTGACATGATTAAGCCCTTGATCAACTGGCTGGTTTAAGAGAGGCAGACACGAAGAATTCTGCAAATGTTTGATGTTAACATTTGGCTTCTCCAGCCTGGGCTGAAATGGAGGAGTTTCCTGCGCTGTAAGAAGTTATGATGAAGCCTTAGCTATTCTCCTCTTTAAAAAATCTCCAATTATAAAAAGTAGAGCCTAAGTGCCAAAGCAGGCAAGGGGAGCTGGCTCAGAGAGATGAAAGTTCAATATTCCAAAGGCATTACACTAGAGCGATAGGAATTCAAGGAGTGTAGGTGTGGTCATTGAGATAAGTGCTTTTAAGCTGCCGGCCTAAGGTACCTCCACTCTGCAGTACCCTGGAGTACTTTTAAACCTTTATGAGAAATCAGGTTGGCCAGAAGGACATTAAGTTGGTAATGGCCAACTTAATGAGAGTGGCATCCTTGAAACCTAGCATGGAAGGTTTGTAGGACACACCAGTCAGGAAGCAACATGCTAACTTTGTTGTGCTCATGTTAGACAGAGAACACAGCAACAAGAGACACCGGACTCCCCTCAGATACAGCTAAGTCCACTGCCACCTAGGAACTAGTCTATATAATGACACTATCCACACAAAAGCCGTTTCAGGACTCTAGATACAGAAATATTTCAATGGATAACAGTAGGATACAAGTGTACAGAGGCCATCCTTTTTGGGGAAGAAATTCATTGGCTCTAGCCATCGTATGAGACCCTATGGGAATTCCCTCAGTCTTGCAAGGCCAGACTAAGCCACTTAGAAAGAGGTGGCTCAGTTGTGAAACTTGGCCTTCTTCACAGGATCCCTCCTTCCCTTGGTGTAAGACTTGTTGCAGAAGACTTTTTTGTCTGAACTCCCAAGGGTGTCCCTGTCCCATATGTCATACCGCATATTTGCTATAATAAGTAGCTTTGTTGCCCAATTTTATCCCACACACTGGTCTAGTCAGGGTCATTCCTCTGCTTCCTGGATCATGTCCCTTACGTATGCTGCACACTTGAGTTGCTCTGGTGTTACTTGGTCATGTTTATGAAGGAATGGCCTCCTTATACTTCTTCACAGTCCTAAGGATCCAATAATTCTGTTTTTTCAATCTGATACGTATTGACAATCACAAAGAAGAGTTCTGAGTCTCAAGCCAATGCAAATGATTTGACTCACCAGATACAACAGCCTTTGAATTGCATCCACTGGGGATTCCATTGTCATTTGTTGCTGCCCCTGTTTACAACCATTTTGTTATTTGACTCTTACATAAAGCAAAATAAAAAGGCATTATTGTATGAATAGCCTCTTTTTGACCATTTTCTCTTATAAACTTATGCGGGGGAGGAAATATTCTGTCCTCACAGTACAGGAATGCATTTAATGTAAGTAGCAGTCAGCTAACTCAGAAACAAGGACTGAGAAGCTACAGTGCAAGAAAAACCCATTCCTGATATTCAGGTTTACTTAGGGCCAGAGAAAGGGCAGCAGAACTGAACAATTAGCCATAGATATTCTAGAATCACCTAGGAAGTAGGAAATGGGGTCTAGGTTCTAGAGCACAAAGGGTGAGGATAAGGAATCCTTCCTGCCAGCACAGATTATCTACGTATTTGCAGCCCTCTCTCACAAGTGCCTTGCTATCTCAGTTGAGCTCACTTCTTATAGGAGAGCCCTGGCTGGTATAAAAGGACAGGCAGGTAAGGTGTATGTGAAGTATGTGAAGCCTTCACCCAAATGACCTGTTTGTTCCTTAGGTTGGAGCGCTCATCTTTTCCACAATTGTGTTAGATCCAGCTCCAAGCATGTGGATCTGCTGCCATCACATCTAGTTAGGCCCCAAATCTTCACAGAGTGAGGATTCATAGGCTAGTTTAGCACACTAATGGATTCCAGGGAGCAGGTTTCCAACCCAATTGCAGCATCAGACTCTCCTGCTGATTGAGTAAACTTGAGCAAGTCTCCCTCTTACAGGCTATTGTGATTATAACAATGGTATAGCTCCTCCATGATAATTTACAGTGCCCAGTTCCCCTTATGTTCTTTGCAGGAGATGAAACAACATTGACTATCTATTGAGCATTCAATATATCATTTATTTGAGGGGGGATCACCCCACACTTGTTACTGAACACTTTCAAGAGATGGAGACTCATAGCGCCTCCTGCTCCCTTACAAAGTGGGTTTCTTCAAAGAACAGGAGGAAGGAGGGAATTCAGCATTGTGGTAAAACAGAGTGGCTGAGGAATCCCAGCCAGATGGGGAGGGTATAAATAATAAAATTATTATAATTATTATTATAACAAGCATTCTGCCAGTGCAAGCATTTCTGCTTGCCTGAAGGAACAACCTCCCCTCTCCTGCCCCACACACTGTTCTGGGGTTTTCCCCAACCCCCTAGAACTGATTTTGGGGTGTGTGGGGAGAGGAGAAAGGGACGCCCCTGTTGCACTAGCAGGAGCCCATGCCCTGGCTCCCACTAGTGGAACTGCTTAGTTGAATCTGACTACTGAAAGCTATCAGTAAATTAGACCATTGGGACCAGCTAGCTTAGTATTGTCTCCACTGATTAACAGTAGGTTTTTCAGAGTTTCAGAGTCGGGACATTCCCAGCTCTACCCAGAAATGCCATGGATTGAACCTGGGACTTTTGAATGCAAAATGCTCTGCTGTTGAGCTATAGCCCTTCCTCAAGTACAGCCACAGAACTGTTTGGGCTAAAGTGTTCACACACAACAGCAAGACAGACCCATAACATATAACTTTATGTCTCAGCTGAGCAGTAAGCAAGAAAGGAACAAGGACAGCTGACATGTGGGTGGAATCTACACACATTTAAAAAATGCTGTGAAAATGCTTTTTCAAAAAATGTTTTGAAAAACACATTGAATTTGGCATAGCTCACTGTCGCCGTCTAGTGTCACATTTGTATATTGCACTTTGCAACACATTTAAAACGTTTTGTTTGCAGCTGTATAGCTGAGTCCCCGCACAGGATTAATGCTGATGCATTATTCAAAACAACGTTCTGAACTTACAAATATGACCAGATTGAGTGACAGGGCTTCCCTATGTTGTTCTGAAACCCCTCACATTTCTCCTTTGACTGCAACATCCTACCCATGTCATCTGTCTCAAGTACACTTCTGATTTCTTTCAGAGAGGAAACTTTTGTACAAATTAGCAAGTCTTCATGGCACTGCCACACGGAAAATTTAGATAGTTAAACGGTCGTTGCTTCCAGGTCTCCCTCTTCATCTTAGACTAGTAAAACTATAAATATTTCAAGTCAACCCCCACATGTTCTCAAAGTATAAGTGCTGCATGCTTCAGAGAAGACCAGTTAATCTCAGAATACACTGTATCAATTATACAGGCAAGTAAATTTGTTCCTGACCCTGAAAGGAATTGACCTATACTTTTAATCTGAAGAGTAATTAGATCACCCTTATAGATTTTTCTTGCATGCCTAAGTATGTCATAAATGGTAATAAAATTTTCGAATTCCATTTTAACTATTGCCATCTGCAGCTCCTTTATCTCTTAACCTGAGGATGCCACATACATTGTGTTTTGCAGATGTCCATTCCTCCCATATCTTTTACCAATGGAAAGATTCAAAATCTCTTAATGCCTCAGCTATTTGGAAGCCTGCTAGACCTTTCTCAGGACATATCTGGAACTCCTGGCTTTCATTTTTGGATGCTGATAACGCGAAATAGGTGACAGAACAGGCTTATTTACACCAAACATAAATGTTAATCAATGTGGGTTCAAGTTACAAAAAGAGAAAATTCAAGTTCTATTTTTAGAGTGACTTCGGATGTTGTGCAGAAACAGCTAACTCAGGATGCTTCCAGGCAGCTGCTTTATATCACAAAGATCCTATTTATACTACAGATTCAGTTTCCCCCCCGTGTATGCAATTGGTGCATTTATTTCCACAAGTTCTACTTTTCCAGACATTGCTCTTCTGCTTTCAAACAGGGGTGGGGGGGGTCTCATGCCCAGGGGCCAAATATGCCTCCACCAGCTTACTCAGAACTTTTCCCAAGCCGCAACCCTCATTGGTCCTGCATCAAGCTTCAAGTGTTTTGCCCGGCTGAAATGTGTTCTTGAATTCTGGTGATGTCTCCTGCTTGCCTGAGAGGAAGATATTGAGAGATGTGTGTTTGTGTAGAAACGAGGCTGTTTGTTTATATGTGTGTGTGTGTGCGCGCGCGCGCATTTGTGTGTCAGTCGTCATCATCTATTATGCATATATATGTATATATATATCCCACCTTTTTCTCCATGGAACTCAATGTAGCATACATGGTTCATCCCCTCCTCATTTAACCCTACAACAACCCTGTGAGGTAGAATCATGTAACTGTAGAGTTAGAATGGACCACCAGGGCAGTGCCAGATTTATGTATAAGCTAAACAAGCTATAGCTTAGGACCCAACTCTCTGGGGGTGGAGATTAAATGGGGGGGAACTGGTTGTACATTTCCAAAATATAAGATAAACAAATAAAATAAAACCTACACACAGTTAGAGCTTAATAATTATTTCACTATTAATATACTACTTATTAATTGTATTTCAGTTCAACAATAACTATGATAAAGTACATATTTTGTTATGTGCAAATGACTTTAGATACCTATTAGGTCCATAAATTACCGTATAGCATATATTCAACACAAAAAACAGCGACAATTTGTTGTTGACAAAGGACAGCTGGACATACAAAGGGCCCCATCACCTTCAGTAGCTTAGGGCCTCATCAAACCTAAATCCGGCCTTGCATGAGGGTCATCTAGTCCAAACCTCTGCAACACAGAAATCTTTTGCCCAATGTGGGGCTCAAACCCACAACCATGAGACTAAGTATCTTATGCTCTACAGACTGAGCTATCCATCAGCCCCATTAGGTTAGGCTGAGAATGAGTGACTATCCCAAGGTCACCCAGTGAATTTCATGGCTGAGTGGAGATTTTAACCCTGGTCCCCCCGATCCTAATCTAGCACTTGAACCACTACATCACACTAGTCCTGCACACACAGAAGCAGCCCATGTCTTCATAAGTATACCTGGGTGAATTCTGAAACCTGAAGTTTCACGTGGGTGTCAAATGGCAGTTGTTACTGGCTTCCACTTCAGTAGGCTGTTCTAGCCATCCCCGTCCATGAATATGCTGATAGACTCTGTGGGGTCAGCTGAAAGGAATTGCACTAGCAGGTGTCCACCTTTTCATTTGTCCAGGGTTTCATTGGTACTCCGTTTTTGCATTGACCTCACCTGTTCTGTTGCATTTAATCTATTTTTAATTGACTTGTTTACAGAGGGAGGTTAATCGCATGAGCTGCTTTGGGAGCCTTTGGCATGAAAAGTGCATAATTAAATTTTCATAATAAAAGAAATAAACAGACCAACAGCGAAGCCATTGTTATTTTTTAAAAAAAACATTAAAAAAGGGTGGCAGAACATTTTTTTTTTATTTCAACTCTTTTTAGTTTCCAAGCCCTTATGTCAAGCTGAGAGGGAGAGTAATTTTGCCTCTTGCTACAGAACATGAGCTTGACATCTCTAACTTGTGCTTTATCTCTCAGTTTGACCTGCAAATAACTCATGCTTGCTGCATCCTTGGGTAAGGCCTCCCGACACACTCACTTGGCACATTCACAGAGATCTGGAACAACATTACCTTGAACTGAATTCTGGCTTGGCTTGGCCTGGCCTTGGCCTGAAATTTTTTTATTTTTTTTTTTAGCCAGTAAACCTACCTCACAACAACCATACAGTTCAAAGCTGCTTCAGATTTGAGAATACTGATGCTTGAAAGCATTGCTCTCAGAATACAGAGGATGGTCACATTTAAAGTACATGATATCATCAAAGAATCCTGAGTGTACCCCTCACAGAACTATAATTCCCGGAACCCTTAAACTACAGCTCCCAGGATTCTTTGGGGGAGCTATGTGCATTGAATGTGCTTTAGATGTACAGTATGAATGTGTGTTACACAGCTGATGCTGGCCCACTGATAACCTCCACCTTTTAGACCTGTCAGATGACTTCAAGGTTGTAGCTCAGAGGGCAGAACATATACTCTGAATGCAGAGGGTTGAGAGTTCAGTCCAGAGCATCACCAGCTAAAATGATCAGGTAGTGCATGATTAGAAAGAGCTGTGCAAAACCTTGGGGAGCTGCTGCCGGCCAGAGTGGGCAGAACTGGTTTAGGTGGACTGACAGCCCGTCCTTGTAAAAAGGCAGCTTCCTGTGTCAAACCAAGAATTGCTACGTACATCATCCAAATCATTGTGCATGTTTCCTTTTTTCTGTCTACAAATCCCATAAAACATAAAGGTAAAGGTAAAGGGACCCCTGACCATTAGGTCCAGTTGTGACCGACTCTGGGGTTGTGGCGCTCATCTCGCTTTACTGGGCGAGGGAGCCGGCATACAGCTTCTGGGTCATGTTGCCAGCATGACTAAGCCGCTTCTGGCGAACCAGAGTAGCACACGGAAACGGCATTTACCTTCCCGCCGGAGCGGTACCTATTTATCTACTTGCACTTTGATGTGCTTTTGAACTGCTAGGTTGGCAGGAGCAGGGACCGAACAACAGGAGCTCACCCCGTCATGAGGATTCAAACTGCTGACCTTCTGATCGGCAAGTCCTAGGCTCAGTGGTTTAACCCACAGCACGTCCCTGCCATAAAACATACCCAATAATAATAATAATAATCAAGCATAAAAGCCTATTTAAAAACAAATTCAATTCCAATACAGACTGGGATTTTAAAAAGTAAATAAATCTCCACTGAAAAGCTTGTTAGGAAAGGTACGGTAAGTCATCAACAAGCACCAATGATGTAACTGTAGGGAGTTCTGAAGGTGACATGACACTACAGGTTTGATTCGTACATCATATGGAATGTACTTCTTGATAAGACAATATCTGCCAGAGGAGGCAGTGATCATTTGGCTATATAAGGGGTGTGGTCATTCTTGATGTGTCTTTGTCAGAAGCCGTATAGGGATTGGTACCCCAATACCAGCAACTTGAACCTAGCCCAGTAGCCAACTGGCAGTCAGTTCAATTTCTTTCTGCAGCAGACTAACATGATGCCAATATCCTGCCCCTGTTAATAAAATGCGGTGCCATGGAAGAAAAGCCAATTAAGTACACCAAAGAATACACCGAAGTTATTTTTTTAAAAAAAGATTTATGCTTTATGACACAGTGTGAATACTTTGGCTGTGGCTCAGGAGACCTCACAAGTTTGGGGTTTTCATTGTTGGCTAAGGAATGGCAAAAGTCTCATGAGCTCACAGGAAGCTTCTGTTTCCTATGAAGAACTTTGGAAAGCCATGCATGTGTGTGCATGTAATATTTCTGGGAACTAGTCTAGCATCATTGCAAGCAGGGCCAGCCCATGGTATTTGGCTGCCTGAGGCAAAGCACAAGATATTGACCCCCTCCCATTTCACATTCAGCAGCAGACTGGGCTGGCTTCTTAATCATTCTTTGACAATGTGACAGCCATTGCTCCTGAGAGGAGCAGGCTAGCTTAGGTGAACACTCACAGCTTGCTCCTTCCTTCCTGTAGCTCCCCAAATTCCCCCTCCAGCATCCACAGCATCCAGCTTAAAGCAACACCCTCACTCAGGTGAGCAAGGAATAATGGCAGCTATAGCACTGGGAACCTTGAACACAGGAAGTTCTCCTTATTACCAGGACTTTGCAGCTTGCAAATTAATCTCTGGGCAACAGCACTTAGGAGGCTGTGCACTTTTGCACAGATGTAAGGCCCGCTGAACACAATAGGATTTACTCCTGAGTAAATATCAGTCGCTCAGCCCGTCATGCAACTATCTGGCCATCTATGGCATTCACATTGCAGTCACGTGAGAGTGGGGCCCCACTCTCTCCATTATGGTTCTGTAGCCCCACTCCTGCTGTCTGTTATGCAAGGTTCCAAATCACACAGGGATCCTATGAAAAGAGAGGCCTCCCAGTTGAGTTATTCCCCATCATCACCTTTATGGGTGGACAGCAGGGGCAGGAGCTATGGAGATGTGACAAGACACAAGAGGGGCAAGGCCAGTGGGCACATCCCACTCTTCCTCTCATAGTCACAATCATGTGAACTTGCAAATAGGGTACATACCGTATTTATAGCAAGTCTGGGTAAAGGTAAAGGTAAAGGTACCCCTGATACTTAGGTCCAGTCGTGGCCAACTCTGGGGTTGCGGCGCTCATCTCGCTTTATTGGCCGAGGGAGCCGGCGTACAGCTTCCAGGTCATGTGGCAGCATGACTAAGCCGCTTCTGGCAAACCAGAGCAGTGCACGGAAACACCGTTTACTTTCCTGGCAGAGTGGTATCTATTTATCTACTTGCACTTTGATGTGCTTTTGAACTGCTAGGTTGGCAGGAGCTGGGACCGAGCAATAGGAGCTCACCCCACTGTGGTTGATTCGAACCACTGCCCTCCTGATCAGCAAGCCCTAGGCTCAGTCTACCCGTTATCAGATAGGCAGAATGGAACTACAGTAAATGGAGGCGATTTTCTGTTTCCCCAAAGCATGAGCGGTTGTGTTTGCAGGCATCCTGAGCAAAAACTATATGGGAACTTTGGAGTTTTGAGTGTGAGGGATTAAGTAGGAAGGGTATTTCATTTCCCCTCAGAACAGCTACCTTTCCGGCTCTCTGGAAAACCAAGGCAATTCTGAATGGTTTTCTTTTACATGTTATAACAAAACTAACCATAAAATAAAGCTTATTAAAAAAATCCAGACAATTATATTAAATTCAGCTAAAAGAGAATACACAGCTATAAATAAATAAAAATAGAAATATAACAGCAAAGAGGGAAGGAAGGAAGCATCTCCCAGCTGGAACACACTTGGGGAGGGGAATATGGGCAAGACTGTTTCAGATGACAGGCAGCTCGGGAGAGAAAGTTTACCTTCCATTATTTATTAACTCTGTAAATCATTTTGTAGCACAGTAGGCAGATTATATGGAGACCAAATAGAGCAAAGCGACAGAAGGAGACAGGGGGGAGGATCTGCATTTGCAGCAGAGAAAAGCACCAGAAAACAGACAGGAATCCTCCTCAACAGATCCATAGGCAATTTTGAACCAACTACAGTGGTACCTCGGATTACATACGCTTCAGGTTACAGACTCCGCTAACCCAGAAATGGAGATTCAGGTTAAGAACTTTGCTTCAGGATGAGAACAGAAATCATGCTCCAACAGCGTGGCAGCAGCGGGAGGCCCCATTAGCTAAAGTGGTGATTCAGGTTAAGAACAGTTTCAGGTTAAGAACGGACCTCCAGAATGAATTAAGTACTTAACCCAAGGTACCACTGTATAGTGGTACCTTGGTTTGCATACATTTTGGATTACAAACACGTCAAACCTGGAAGTGTCCCAATTTGCAACCTATTTTTTGATTACAACCCTTTCTCTTTTGGGGGGGGGGATTATGAACAAAAAAAAAATTGGAAGCCCCATTGACAAAAGCATGCCTTGGGTTACAACCTGTTTTGGTTTACAAACAGACCTACAGAACGGATTATGGTTGTAAACCAAGATACCACTGTAGTTCACCCCCCAACAGAGGCATGTAAGTTAGGATTCGAGCCAAGAGCCATTCTGCTGCAGATTTGGAACTGGAAATATTAACTGCATTTGTATTCACTGTTCACTCCAGGAACAGTTCTAACGCATGTCTAACAAATCTGAACTTTGCCATGCTAGAAATCAGTTGCCTTGATTGCTAAGTTGTATCTGCCTAAAAACCAGAGGAAAAGTTTCTCCCTGGCTTTTCAAGCCAGGAGACATAATTGCAATTCTCGACATAAGGTTCTTCATTTCTTTTGACTTGCGCAGCATGATAGCAGCTTTCCCAGACATTCGGCAGGAACAGACTTGAATCGACACAGAATGTAGTATTTGAACTAGGCTGAATCACACACAGGGAAGGAAGAATAGCACTATCAGGGTTCCTGAGAAATCACCTGCTTCTACTAAAGCCTGCCGCTGATATTGTTCCCTGCCAGACCTGTGTGCGATTATCAGGACTGCAGGGTGCAAGATGATCCTTCCAACCCCTTTCTTATTTAACAAATGTACACCCTGTCTCGCTGCATGCTTTGAAACAGCTTACAATAAACATTCACGGTTATTTGAATATTCCAATCTCTAGAAGAGCCAGTTGGCCAACAACAAATATTAGGGCTGGAGGACTTGACCTTGAGTTTCTCACAATAAAATGGATAACGCTGCTGCGCATCTACAGCACAAGCACAGCCGTATCTCAACCTAGCAGTCACGAGTGGTTTCACACGGTACGGAATTCTAAAAGTAGGGTGGGAATGAGCTGGAACGCATTTTTACGTGACAAATGGAGAGAAAGTAAGCTTCAGATGTGGCAAGAGCTTATGCATCACCCCTCCAAACAAGTTACTTTTTTGAATGCTAGAACGCACACACAAGATATTTCATGCTTCCACTCCTCCCACACGCAGCTGACTTGTGAGGCTCGCTGCTCTCTGTTTTGGGATGGGAACATGTGTCAGAAACAACAACACAGTCTTGAATTCCCTAGTGAATCTGGAGGTGGGGTGTGTGGTCTACAGTCTAATAAGTCATACTTTTCACATAGCTATTGGATTCCTCTTTGTGAAAGTCTCTGCATATCAAAAGATTTGGAGGCGGGAAGCAAGATTTGTTAGGAGGAGAAGGAATGGGTGTTTGCAGCAGGACCTTAGAAGGAAGACTGGCCTTTTCATTCACCCCCTTGGCCTGAAATAAAACATTCAAGAACTGAAGGACGAGTGATAAATGCTCTGCTTCTCAAGATAGAGGGTCAAGATCAGACTCTACCTGGTAGAGGAGAGGCAGCCCCAAAGATGAAATTGAAGCTCTTTCAAAATCAAAGTACCTCCCCCTCCTTAAGGAATAGTTTATGGATACCTACTTGTGGTACAGTGCAGATGGGCCTTCGGCCTTCCAGCTGTCATCCAGCCATTTTCTACAGGATTAAAAAGAAGAAGCCCCTTTCCTTTCACAAAGCAGATTCTTCACAGGCCATTGTCCTCAGGAAGTGCCCTCACCAAGAGTAATGAGCCAAAGAAGTATATCTAGGGAAGTGGAAAGCCTCAATAATACACAGAGATTAAAATCACATTTGTCATCTCTTTAGCTGAAGGACTGACTTTCCCTGTTAGAATATTCAGCAAAACATGCCAGATAAATATTTAAATGAGTTGTATGTTGAATATCTTTTCCTATCTGAAGTACAATCTTTGGCAGCAAATTCAGAGTTCACAACATCAACGTCTATCACTCAGGCAGATTTTCACATCTTTAAGACACATGGCATATCCACCCACATCAATCTCTAAAAATCTCTACTATCACAGCAAAATTAGTCTTAAGTCTCCCACTATGAAGAAAGATGCCGGTTTTAAAAAAGCTCCTAAGGCATGTGTATTTAATTGTTGTGGAAAAAATTAAATAATTGATTTTTTATGTTTTTAGTGATTCTTGTTTTTATCTGTAAGCCACCTTGAGTTCTGTCAGTGAAAATTGCAGGGTTTGGACAATATTTCATGATTCTGTGCAAGCTTGAGTAATGAAGTAGAAAAGGCAGGACCGCATATATTTGTTTTTAATCATACAACACATACAGAGGTATTTCCATATTCATTATATATGAGAGAGAAATAAATGAATTGGGAATTGATCTTTCAGGACATTCATACCACCTTTGGATGCAGCAGAAACAGAGACTACTCGACTCTGTTATTGCTCCTGCAGGAATCACCTATGCATGAGGACAGTATAATTTGTGAGCCAATCATTTGTGACATTCATCCACATCAACCACACAGACTTCAGTTTACATCTGAAAGCACCAGACACGAATTAAAGTGCTGGAGGCAGAGATTAGTGAGAAACCATTTCACACACTCCCTTGCTCATACAGAGTGCCATAAGCGAAAGAAAGAATCTGCCCTTTTGTTTGCAAAGTCCTTTTCAGCTACTGACAGTTAATAATAATAAATAATAATAATAATAATATATACCCGGATGTCTCAGGACGGTTCACAGAACAAAACCAATATATATATATATATATATAACCATAATCAAAATAAAAGCAGCAACCCAATAATACCACCCCCACCCCCCAGTAACAGAGGGACCACATGTATTCAAGTCCAGGTGCAGAAAAAAAACTCCACTGAATTTGGTACGGAATACTTGACAATGTATAGCTTTGTTTTTCAAAAGATCAAGTTTCTAGTCCTTATTACTATGACTATAACATTTCACAATGTAAAAGCCATAGAGTGGCTCAGGAGGATGTTCTGGTGGTTGCGAGGGGCTTCAGTGAACAACCTAGCAAACCAATACAGAATATATTCAAATTTACTTAACTTGCATAATTCATAGAGGATTCAGAATTTGATTTTGATGTGAAGGAAAGCTATCTTGACTACAAACTGAAAAGTTAATGAAGCAATGAAAGGTAAATAATGCAATTGCACTGCATGTGAAGTAATAGAAGGAAAAGAAACACATTTCCCCCCAGCAATGGGATTATCTATTTCATGCTATTTCATGCTAAATTGTATTAGACGCCATGAACAAACCTCACCTGTTTAGTGAGATATAACAAATTGCAGAGTACTGCGTTTTATTTTGATGCTCAACCTAGGCCGTATGAGGTCTTATACTTTTGCTGCATTGACTTTAAAGCACATAGAGGAGCAAGATCACTCTGAAACTAACATAAAAACCTATGAGAGTGTGCATGGGAATGTCCTGCTACATAGTAAAATCATGGATCCTACATCAGACAAAAACAGCAACGCTCAACCAGCTATTGTCCACTGCCTTGGCAGCCTTCACATCAACCTGGATCTAAAGTTTACCTGCCACCAGTGGAAGGAATTTCCTCCAATGGAAAGTGTCTTCCAAAAATCCTTCCATTGGAGGAAAAGGACTTTTGGAGTCATCCCATGAAAAGTGGGCCATACGTTCTCTAAAAGACTAGGAGAAAATGCCAGCAAAGGTGACTGACTTCCCTTGGTCAACTACTAATCAGTAATTTTAAATGTTTCAAAGATGGGTCCCTCCCTATAGATGCATACACCTGTGAAATTTCAGCACCTCCTCCTAACAACACTGTACTTCTGAACATTGAACTCAAAGAAGTATAGAATTGGGCTGCCATTCAAATCCCTCCAAAACTTCTTTTTTATTATTTTGGAGATTTAGCAAGCCCTAATAGAAAGCAATGCCATGAAAATAAAAGACACTCAAATTGGGAAGCCCAGTATTCCAAGACTTGTTTGTTGTTTATCAGACACACAAGTATTATTATTATTCTTACATTTATATTTTACCTTTACTCCAAGGAGCTCAGGGGGTTGACATGGCTCTCTCCCTCCCCATTTTATCCTCATAACAACCCTGTGAGGTGAGTAGATTGTAAAAGAGTGACTGTTCTAGGGTTACTCAGTGAGCTTCATGGCTGAATAGAGATTTGAACCCAGGTCTCCCTCGCTCTAACCACCTCACCACACCAGCTCTTGGGTCTTGGAGAAATATGTTTATTCCCAATGTTATTGATTCAACTTTCTAGCCACCAACAGCAGTCAGCAATGAGGTCTGTACACTGTCTCAGAATGTCCCATCACCATCCAGCCATTTTCTTTCTTTTTTCACTTGCATAGTGCCTGGGTGGCCATATTCCGAGAAGTGAGTGTCAAGGTTTGATATCCCCCGCTTTCAATAACCCCACTGCCCTCTGAAAACATTCCTGCGGGATCAGCTGAAGACAGCTTTCCTGCTTCCCAGCCCACAAAATTAGACACTCCAAGGAGGCCATTTGAGTCAGAAGTTCTAATACCACATTGTTATTCCTTTCCTTCTTTATACAGACTACAATTCAACACACAAATTTACAAGCTACTGCAATGCGGTCGCATCTGCCAATCTAAATTACGTGAAAACAACCAGAGAAACTGTGATGAGAATGTAAAAAACCACGCATTTATAATTACTAAAAGCTCCAAGGACTTTCACCAAGCAAATGGTGTAACAAAAACGACTGTATGTGTGCTATAATCCCAGTTCCATTATCATTATGCATCTTATGAGGTCCACAGATGACATTCAGATTGTAATTCTGCACACTCTTATCTAGGAGTAAGCCGCATGGAACACAATGGGATGAATTCTGGGCAAACATGCATAAGGTTGTAAGAAGAGGCCAATCTAGTCCAACATCCTATTCTCATGGTGGCCACCCAGATACTTGTGGGAAATTCTCCAGCAGGATCTAAACATAAGAGTACTCTCCCCTCCAGGAGGATTACTCTTCCCTGGACGGTGCTCTGGCGATCTCTGCCAGGGACGTGCAGGGTGAAGCATCACTCTACCTCATGGAAAGTCCAGCCCTGTGACCATCACTACTGAAGAAGGGCCTTAACCACAAGTCCCAGTTTATCCAACATTCTAGATCAGAGGTAGGCAACCTAAGGCCTGGGGGCCACATGCGGCCAAATCGTTTTCTCAATCCGGCCCACGGACGGTCCGGGAATCAGCGTATTTTTACATGAGTAGAATGTGTCATTTATTTAAAATGCATTTCTGGGTTATTTGTGGGGCATAGGACTTCGTTCATTCCCCCCCCCAATATATATATATATATATATATATAGAGAGAGAGAGAGAGAGAGAGAGAGAGAGAGAGAGAGAGTGTGTGTGTGTGTTTGTGTGTGTCCGGCCCACCACATGGTCTGAGGGACGGTGGACTGGCCCATGGCTGGAAAAGGTTGCTGACCCCTGTTCTAGATCAAACTACAGTGGTGCCTCGCAAGACGAAATTAATCCGTTCCATGAGGCTCTTCGTATAGCGGCTTTGACAGCTTAGCAGATTAGCGCTATTAGCGGTTTAGCGGCTTTTAGCGATCAGCTGTTAAGCGGCTTATCAGCGGATCAGCGGCTTAGGAAAAGGGGGGGAACCCCGCAGGAACTCGCAAGACATTTTCGTCTTGCGAAGCAAGCCCATAGGGAAATTTGTTTTGCGAAGCGCCTCCAAAACGGAAAACCCTTTCGTCTAGCGGGTTTTTCATCTTGCGAGGTGTTCGTCTTGCGGGGCACCACTGTAGAGACTTAAAGTGAAGCACAGTTATTGTAAGCCAGCACTGTGTCCTCAAAGAGGGTTTCACCACCTCTTAATGCTGAATAGGGAATTTTGCACAACTCTTATGTGCTGACGGCAAATTATGATGTCAGCACAATTTGGACTGGTTGCTGAATGCTTACATAGCCGTTATCACACTATTGATTAACGTGTAGCCAGATTCTTGTAGTCAGCTGTCAACAGCCTGGACAACTTTAGTCACAAAAATCAGCAAAATTTACAGTGCTTGGAATTTTTAAAAAGCAAGGTCTCCCTAATCTTTAATGATTTTAAAACCAAAGTACTTAATAAAATAAAATTTAATTCATAATGCAAGCAGACGTTTTATCACAATGGGCCTTTAAACATTCTGGAGAAGGAACATTAACTGCATATATTTGCATGCATTAACACATGCTGTTATTTAGCAATAAAGCCAAGGACCATTTGAGTCAGTGGAGGTCATGCTGGCACTCCAAGGACAACCATTTTTCAATTGGAACAAAAAGGCACCCACCTTGGCTGGCTGGCTCCATGATCAACACAGCATCAATTGAGGGGTAGAGCAGGAGCAGGGGTACCAACATGAATAACATATTGGGGGGCAAGTAAGCTCTGCCCTGTATAATCAATCACATGATGTGGTACACGCACACCATTTGAATGGCACTGCCCATCAACGGGGGGGGGCACAATTTTATTGGGGGAATCTGAAGGGACCTCAGCACCTAGGAGTTGGCTCTTATGAGCAGGAGAGGGGCAATTGCACACGTCATGCCATTGGACCCCATCCTCTTTTCTAACGGCTCTAACTCCCACAAATAATAAATAAGAGAAATTTTACTTATATGCCAAAACTGTGCCCAAAGCAGCTTACAGCCAACATTCAAAACATCCAAAAAGAGAGCATTGCATATACAAATATGCAACGTACAGAACATGCCAGAACTGATTGCAAACAAAAAACCAGCTGCACTGTTACCCAGGCAGACAAAAGGTTGTCTCCCAACTTTATCATAACAAACCTGCCAAGATCAATGAAAATATTTGAGGCACTGCTGGTAGCTCCAGTTTTTACAGCCTTCCCCAACCTGGTGCCCTCCAGATGTTTTGAAGTACATCTGGCCAGCATGACCAATGGATAGGGATGGTGGGGTTGGTGCTACAAAACATCTGGATGGCACTAGGTTGAGGAAGGCTGTACTAGAGAAATTGGATACAGTGGTGCCCCGCTAGACGAATGCCTCGCAAGACGAAAAACCCGCAAGACGAAAGGGTTTTTCGGTTTTTGCGACGCTTCGCTAGACGATTTTCCCTATGGGCTTGCATCGCAAGACGAAAGCCCATAGGGAAATCTCGGGGACCTTTTTTTAAATGCTGGCGGTGGGGAGCAAAGCCTTCCCCCCCCCCTCCGGACTTCAGAAGAGGTCCAGGAAGGCCGGCGGGGGCGAAAGGCTTTGCTCCCCACCGCCAGCATTTTAAAAGCGGTCCGGGATAGCAGGGAAGCGCTTCCCGCTATCCCGGACGGCTTTTGAAGGCAGGCAGGGGGGGCAAATACTTTTGCCCCCCCTGCCTGCCTAACCGGGGGCTTTTAAATCGCCCCGGGACTGTCCGGGGCGATTTAAAAGCCCCCGGACGGCTTTTGAAGCCTCCCCCCGCCGCCCGGCTTCGGGGCATCGTCCCGATGCCGGGCGGTGGGGCAGGAACGCCTCCCCCAGCCGCCCGGCATCGGAACGATGTCCCGAAGCCGGGCGGCCGGGCGGGAAAGCCTCCCCCCGCCGCCCGGCTTCGGGGCATCGTCCCGATGCCGGGAAGTGGGGCAGGAACGCCTCCCCCAGCCGCCCGGCTTCGGGGCATCGTCCCGATGCCGGGCGGTGGGGCAGGAACGCCTCCCCCAGCCGCCCGGCTTCGGGGCATCGTCCCGATGCCGGGCGGTGGGGCAGGAACGCCTCCCCCAGCCGCCCGGCTTCGGGGCATCGTCCCGATGCCGGGCGGTGGGGCAGGAACGCCTCCCCCAGCCGCCCGGCATCGGAACGATGTCCCGAAGCCGGGCGGCCGGGCGAGAAAGCCTCCCCCCGCCGCCCGGCATCGGAACGATGTCCCGAAGCCGAGCGGCGGGGCGAGAAAGCCTTTGTCCCCCCTGCCTGCCTTCCCAGGGGCTTTTAAATCGCCCCGGACAGCGGAGAAGTCCTCCGCTGTCCCGGGCGATTTTAAAATGCCGCCCGCCAGAAGAGGTCGGGGGAAGGCGTTTTCCATAGGAACGCATTAATTGATTTTCAATGCATTCCTATGGAAAACCGTGCATCGCAAGACGAAAAACTCGCAAGACGAAGAGACTTGCGGAACGAATTAATTTCGTCTTGCGAGGCACCACTGTATAGGTGTGATTAATAAAGGGGTGAGGGGGCCAAAAATAGTTTCTACCATTATCAATCACAGCACTGGGTAGGCAAGAAATGTAGACAACACCTACCTGGGTAAGTGGTTGTGTAGGAAGGGGCATGTTAACACTCTGTCTCCTGACCCATTCAAAATATGTGTCCATAGACTCAGTGGTGTGAGAGGTTTCTTGAAGCAGAATCCTTGGCCTGAACCCTTGGCCTACCTGGCAGCAACCCAGTATGCCAAGTCCAACGTTCAATGTCTGAGGGTCAATCACACAAGCAAAGTCCAGGAAAAACAGTCCAAGGCCACTCCAAGTAAGCCAAGTTAGAAGTCAGGATATAGTCCAGAGTCAAACCTGAAACATAGTCCCATAGGGGTTCAGGCGCACTGAAGCCAAAGTCCATCAACATGGGTAGATGGGCAGACACAGCAGCTCAGCTCTGCTGCCCTTTTCTGCCTTGCCTGCTGTTTGCAGCAGCTGGGCTTGATGAGGCAGGTGACCCAGCCATCACCTCTTCCAAGCCTACTCCAGCTGGAGAAATCATACAGCTCCTCCCAGAGCTAGCGAGCCCCACCTGGCCAACTAGGGAGCTGGTCCTTGTCTGTCTCCAGCCTCCTAGAACACAACTTCCGCTGCTCCCTACACCTCAGAGCCTGCTGTGTTCGTGAGGACAGGGCCCACTCTGAATCTGGTCATGAGTCCTACGGCTCTGGCTCTTGTGCACTGACCCCCACCCCCTCGCCATCCTGTGAGTACTTCCCACACCAACCATTCCTTCCCTAGCCCCTGCTTGCCCCAGTGTGTCCCAGTCCCAGCTAGATCTCCCGCCGGGATCCTCTTCCTCCTCCCCGTTGTCCTGCCAGTTCATGACAACCCCACAGGAACTGTTCCTCATGGAACAGACGCCAAAAGGAATCAAAGGTAGTGTGTCTCTTTTGTAGAAAATGTATACTTTTTGTATACATTGAGCTAGTTAGCAATCCTAATTTAGTCCCCAAACCAAGCTCACCTGCCTTACACCTTGCAGTGTGGGGCATTAACTGATCCATACCACTAGAAGTGTACTCTTCCCCTCCCCCAAGTTTGCCTATGTATTGTAAAAAAAAACAGTTTCCCTCCTGGGATTGTTTGGGTTTCTACTCCCACAAAAGTCTTGCCATGGGAAACAACCTCTCCTCTCTGTGTGGTTTGTTTCCAAGTGGTTGTTTGCATGTAGAAGCTGGTCAATGAGAACAGAGGAAAGGCGAAGGCAGTTGTGCCTCTCCAAGTGAGGATCTGCCATCATCCCACTTGAAAACCACAAATTCCTTTGGTCATGTTGTGGTGGGGGAGAAAACCTAATCAGATCTGGCGAGGTTTTGAAGCAAGACAGGAGCCTTTATAGTATTTTCTCAGCTCATATTTCACCAAGGTAATTGTCTTAGGTTGTACTATGGTGCCAGCTGGAAAGGCTCAAGGGCATAAGAACTACTTCAGCTTTTTAAAAAAACTGCCAAAATACATATTTCCATAATAGGTGATCACACAAAGGGCTTTTTGCAATTGGTTTTTAATTCCAGAAATCCCCTGTTGTTTCCACTTCACTCTTGACTCACCCCCAGCACAGTATGGTTTAAAAAGTGGGTTGTACCCACTCTGGCAGACCAGCCCATCTTAGAAATCCTTTTGGTGTGAATTGTAAAAAAATGAAAATAATGGAACAAAATCACAAAGTCTTATACACTGATTTTCCCCCTCTCTTTCTTACTTTGCCATTTGTTTATCGCCTCTTTCCACAACTATTTAGCTACTTCTGCAATATGCTTTTTATTAAGGCTGGATTCCTCCCCCTTTTACAAACAAAGTGAGTATTGGAATCAGTACATAGTTAGCAGTCAAGTCCAAGAAGAGTGTGAAACCATATTGAAAAACCCCGTCGCTGACTGGAGTGCAATGTTGTTGGTCTTGGGTTCAACTCAACTTTTTAGCATTTTGTTTATTTCCTTGTTTGCAATGCAATGAACCCATTCTATATGGAGCGATGGGTTTTAATCTGAGAACACGCGTTCAGGAAACAAATCTGCCATGAGCCAGTGCTGTAGAGTAGTTAGAGTGCTGGATGGAGACAGAGAAGCCCGTCTCTGTTCAACCAATACAAGGTTAATAATGCCAAACCTGCTTGGGTTGTCTTCAGGATCAAAAGGAAAGAATTCATGTGCAATGCTTGGTATACAGTGCTATACTGTATTAATACCATCTAGTAATGTTAAATGGTATTTCCATGCATATGCATTTATTGATTTAAGAAGATTCTTTAACCACTTAATCAAAGAGGTCTCTAAGTGGTGTCCATAAGAGAACTGTAGATAAAACATAGCTAAAATCCACAAAAACATTAAAAAAGAAGATATATACTTAACATAATTATCTTTACAACACAGATAAAATCAGTAAAAGTGCTTACTTAAAAAAAAAAGTTTTCAGCAGGCTTCTAAAACAGTTTAACAAGGCTGACTACCTAATTTCAATAGGCAGGGAGTTCCAGAGATTGGGAAAGGAGTAACTCAGATCTTCACAGTCACATCTAGTGAATAATCCACCTCAAAGTTTTCCACAAAGGTTTAGAAGCAATTGAAACGGTAATAACTCACTGCTGTTTTACTTTTTTCATCTGTGATGGCAATATTAGAAGGTCCTTCTGAGAAAGAGGAAGAAAAGTCTAGCAAAGAAACTCGGCAGTAGGTCTAAGGAAGCAGGAGCTGGAGACTTTTTCACAGAAGGCAAAGCTCAATTGAGCAAGCTATCGGGTACTTCGAAAAAAACCTGGAGGGAAGATTCATATGCAAAATGTATTTGACACCTTAAGCCAGGAGTTGCAATTGTTTCTAGAATTCAGAAAAAAGTGGATGCTTAAGACTGACTTTTACAAATGTAGATATTTTGACCCTAATAGACACCCTTCATATTCGGCTCAATATGCAAACTTGATTTCTAGATAATAGTGTTGCTTTATAATAATTTGGAGCAATACACAACCATTTCGGTTGCATTTGCAAACCCCACTTGTCTTCCTCTTTAGACAGAAAACAAAGACTTGAAGTCATGAAGAACACTGGCATGCACAAGCACATCCTACAAGATAGAGAGGGTTTTGTGTTTCAGGAGTGAAGGAGAGAGCAGGGCATCTTATGAATCGCATCTGTAGTTAAATGGGTCTGGTCCTTGTTCTACTAAAATCAATGGCCCAAATTTTACAAGTTTGCCAAGAGTTTTATCTTCTTGGTCAGTTGCTAGAACTGGAAGTTATACAGCCAGGAAAGAAAGTGTGTGTTAATGTGCTTGTTGTGAGCACATGTAAAGGCATTTTGAACTAATGGGGGCAGGGACTAGGGGGAACACAATATATACCGCTTTGTAAAAATTGGAATAAAGTTTTGGTTGCCTCACTTCAAAAAGGAGTTGGACACAGTTCAGAAAAGGGCCACCAAAATTATCAAGGGGATGAAACGACTCATCTATGAAGAAAGATTGCTAGGTATGGTACTTTTTAGTTTAGAGAAAAGGCAAGTACAGTGGTACCTTGGGTTACAGACACTTCAGGTTGCATACGCTTCAGGTTACAGACTCCACTAACTCAGAAATATTACCTCGTGTTAAGAACTTTGCTTCAGGATGAGAACAGAAATCGCGCAGCAGCGGCACGGTGAAAGCAGGAGGCCCCATTAGCCAAAGTGGTGCTTCAGGTTAAGAACAGTTTCAGGTTAAGAACGGACCTCCAGAACGAATTAAGTACTTAACCCGAGGTACCAGTGTAAGAGGTGACATGATAGTTTATAAAATAATGCATGGCATGATGAAAGTGAAGAGAGAAAAGCTATTCTCCCTTTCTAATAACACTAGAACTCATGGAGGGCCAATAAAGCTGAGTGTTGGAAGATTCATGATGGATAAAAGAGAGTAGTTCTTCATGCAATGCATAGTTAAACTTTGGAACTCACTCCCACAGGAGGCAGGTCATTTAGAATTGTAACAGAATGGGAGACTAGATAGAACACTAACCCCAATAAAAAGCAAAGCCCTTATAAGCCAGTTTCATGCTTTATTATAGAACAGCTGAGAGAGAGAGAGGGAGAGAGAGAGAGAGAGGTATTGTACTTTTCTGAAAAATGAGCAATAGATTTGAGGCAAGAGGTCCAACTCAAGCAATGGGGCTGTGTATGGAGGTATATGTGGACTAAATGGGTGTCCATTGATCTTTTTTTAAAAAAAGCTTTTTAAAATAGTCTCAGTGGTATCTAACTCATTTGCAAGTGAAGTCAGATTTATAACTTGGTGGACAACTCTTGTTGGCAAGGTGAGGGTGTCCATGCAGATTTCCTGCATATTTGGGGTAATGCAGTCTATTTGGACTAATGTTGTAAATTTGATTCATGAGATGACTGGCTAATACCACAAAATCCGAAAATAGTATAATTATTATATTGGTTAATGAAAGTGGCCTTGAAATTGCTGGCATCAAAATGTGCATAGCAGCTAGCTGGAAGAAAATAGTTGATCCATAGATTTCCACATTGTATAGTAGAATATGGAATACTGTTATTTTATCAAAACTGACCTACAGCAGAAAATCAACTTGATAATGGAAAGCCAATGAATAAATGTATTGAAATATTGACTTTGCAATGCTTGCAAGTGCAAGGATGCTATTTGACCAGACACTTTCTTTTCTCCCTTGTATTTCCCAACCCTTTTTGCATATGCTTGTAGTTGTTGGTTCTTTAGTTTGTGATTTTAAAAGTTTATATAACTGATTTTTAAAAAAAAAACCCAGCCCTTCAAACTATGGTGAATGGTCTTTGCTTTGTGTCACTGACTAAACCAGGGATCAGGCCCTGCAGATGTTTCTGGACTACAATTCGCTTCATCCTTGAACACTGGCCATATTGACCCAGCGTGAGGGGAGTCCAATGACATCTGGATGTCCACAGTTGGTAGAGCCCAATACTCGTAATCTCAGGGTTGTGGGTTCAAGTCCTGTGTTGGGCAAAAGTTTCCTGCATTCCAGGGGGTGCTCTAGATGACCCCCACAGTCCCTTCCAAGTCTGCAGTTCTATGATTCAGATCCTCTACTTCTAAACTGAACAACAATTAAGGTTAAACACAGTTCCTGGTTCAAACATAGGTAGCAAGTAACCACAGTTAGTTAAAAAGTGAAAGATTCTGATCTGACAGCTGTACCAGAAGAAGAAGGGATGCAGCTGGCACTGTGGTCTAAACCACTGAGCTTCTTGGGCTTGCTAATCAGAAGGTCGGCGGTTCAAATCCCCATGACAGGGTGAGCTCCCATTGCTTTGTCCCAGCTCCTGCCAACCTAGCAGTTCAAAAGCACACCAGTGCAAGTACATAAATAGGTATTGCTGTGGTGGGAAGGTAAATGACGTTTCCGTGCACTCTGGTTTCTGTCACTGTGTTCCTTTGCGCCAGAAGTGGTTTGAGTCATGCTGGCCACATGAGCCAGAAAGCTGTCTGTGGATAAATGCCGGCTCCCTCGACCTGACAGCGAGATGAGCGCCACAACCCCAGAGTCTCATTTGACTGGACTTAGTTGTCCAGGGTTCCTTTACCTTTTTTACCAGAAGAAGAGAAGGCAGGGGTGAGCACATGAGCCAAACATTCATGCATGTAACCAGTGACGTAGCGTGGGTTGTCAGCACCCAGGGCAAGGCAAGTAATTTGCACCCCCTAACCCGTGGATTTGCGCCCCCTAACCCCCAGATGTTGCGCCCGGTGTGGCCGGCCCCCCCTGCACCCCCCACGCTACGCCACTGCATGTAACGCTGAATGATTATTTAGTGTTACATGCAAAGCAGGCTGATCTTCCTATCATGGTCAGCTGCCTCTCAGCTAAATTAATGCAGTGGCTGTGGTGTCATCAGAAAGATGGCTAAGGAACGCAGGCAGTCTATATTCCATGCTCCCCTGATCAACCCGAAGGTATGCAAATGAAATTGCAAAGCTATAATGGTCCTTTTTCTAAGAGGGAAGCCAGACAAGGGTAATTGTATGACTGAGATGGAAGCCAGTTTCCACAACTAATGATGTGATGCACCTGTGCACAAGATTGCTCTCACTCTAAAATGCAGCCACCACCTCTTCTTGCCTTTCCTCTCTAATGGCCAATAATGTGACATGAAGCAAACTCAACAAGTGCACCTTGTCCCAGGTTGGCAATACTCCAGTTGTTATTTTTTTTTACTATCTGGCTGCCATAAAGCTGTTAGAGGCACAGCACCTCTGAAAGGGAACATCTGCAGGTTATATTAGGTTATGCTGAAAGACTGGCTGCTTCAGCAAAACAGTTCTAAATAGATTGCAACACGTCTTTCAAAGAGAAACCTGAAATTTAATCTGGCAATCAGCCATTGTTTCTCCACTTGGCTCTCCTTGTGTTTTTGGTTTACAAATTTCTAGCTACAGTCAGCCAGTTTTATAGCGGCTGCAAAGAGATCCTGAGACCATTAGCTCAGGATTGCTGTAGATCTCAAGCACGTACTTTCTCATCTAGGAACTCTCCACTGTTGTTGTTGTTTTTAAATTGTGGGTGTATTCTACAAATCTTGATACAATGATAGTGATGAATTTATTCTGCTTTGTTATTTGTTCTACAATGCTGCCCCAGAGCTATAACAATAAAAAATCACGATTATTTTTAAGGTAGCCTGGTTCCAAACTGCATAGGGTACAGGAATATCAGCACCTTGAATTTAGCAAGTGCAATTCTCCCAACAGCAGCCTGACATGTTGGTGATGGTCAGCCCCAGTGAGTAGCTTAACAGGAGCATTTAGCACTAGATGCAGCTTCCAGGTTAACATTAGGGGCAGCAGCCCACATGGAACATGTTATAGTTATCCAGTATTAAGGTTACTCATGCATGTATGACAGTTGTCAGGCTATCCTGGTCCAAAAATAGCTGTAGGTCTCTTAACCAATTGAAGCTGGTAAAAGGCAATTGTAGCCCCTGAGGTCATTTGAGTCTCTGCTGGTGGACATGAGCCTGCTCCCAACCCTCGTCCCACCCACTGATGCCCCCTTAGCTTTAATAAGCCAAGATGGGCCCGAGGGAAAACATGGTTGGGTACAGTATATCTGAAGGAGCGTCTCCACCCCCATCGTTCTGCCCAGACGCTGAGGTCCAGTGCCGAGGGCCTTCTGGCGGTTCCCTCACTGTGAGAAGCAAAGCTACAGGGAACCAGGAAGAGGGCCTTCTCGGTAGTGGCGCCCGCCCTGTAGAATGCCCTCCCATCAGATGTCAAAGAGATAAACACTACCTGACATTTAGAAGACAGGGAAGTTTTTAACGTGTGACATTTTGATGTATTTTTAATCTTTGTTGGAAGCCACCCAGAGTGGCTGGGGAAACCCAGCCAGATGGGCAGGGTACAAATTATTATTATTATTATTATTATTATTATTATTATTATTATTAATTACAGCGTTGCAAGCACGTTGTCAACATCATCAAGAGGCATCAATTGAAACTGATCCCATGACATCACAGAAGATGTTGTGTTGGACACCTCTCTGGGAACTGCCACAAATGTGGCATCCAGCTGGTTATGGAGCCAAGTGACTTTATCCAAGTGCCTTGCAAAGAAGTCAGAGAGTTAAAACGCTGCATACATTAAAAAACAGACATCTACATTGCAAGCATTAAAAGTGGTGGCATGATACAGGTGGCACGTTTTGGTGATGGTACTCAGTCTGGGATCGGTCCCGAAATGCAGACTATGGCTTGATAAGGAGTGGGGAAAGGAGCGTCTGTTTGCTTTTAGTGGGATGTACTTTTCAGACGCGGGTGGCACTGTGGGTTAAACCACAGAGCCTAGAACTTGCTGATCAGAAGGTTGGTGGTTCGAATCCCCGCAATGGGGTGATCTGTTGTTTGGTCCCAGCTCCTGCCAACCTAGCAGTTCGAAAGTACATCAAAGTGCAAGTAGATAAATAGGTCCCGCTCTGGCGGGAAGGTAAACGACGTCTCTGTGCGCTGCTCTGGTTTGCCAGAAGCGGCTTAGTCATGCTGGCCACATGACATGGAAGCTGTACGTCGGCTCCCTCGGCCAATAAAGCGAGATGAGCGCCGCAACCCCAGAGTCGGTCATGACTGGACCTAATGTCAGGGGTCCCTTTACCTTTACCTTTACTTTTCAGACATATCTGAGGTTGTTGATATTTCTTCTGGCAATCTTAATTCCCACTTGGGATTCATTCAGCCCAGCCTTTCAAATTTGGGAGGCAGTGAAAGACAGGAGTGCCTGGCGTGCTCTGGTCCATGGGGTCACTAAGAGTCGGACACGACTAAACAACAACAACAACAACTTTTCAGACAATCCTGCAGTCAGTACCCATTTAAACAGTCTTAAAGGACCATGTAGGCAAGCCCAGAAATCCCAGTTCCTGAATGAAAGAAAAATACTTGCCCCTACAGAAGAGGCGCATTACATTTAACAGCTTACATTTTCACTTTGAATAGATGCTACTTTGCAGCTAGTTGATAAGGGATAAAGATTTGCGGGGGGGGCGGGGGGGCTCCAGAAGAGGGGCCCACAATGCTTTTTGGTCCTCTTGAGGATGCCTTTTCAGAGGTGGACAAAAGGAAAGACTTCCTGTCCCTTCCCTGGCTTTTCGCATGTGGGACCAACATGGGCAAACGCAGCAAAGCATAAACAGTTGCAAATGGGAGGAGGAAGGCTAGAGCTCGCTTTGCATATTTAGCCTTGCCTTGGAATGAATCGAAAGGGAAGTTGTTGGACCATTGTTCGTAGGGCTGCTTCTTTCACGGACGTTTACAGAAGCTGCAGTTTACAGGGGCTTTTCTTCCTGTTGTTTGCTTATGGAAAATAAGTGGGAGTGACAAAAAAAAAAAAAGAGGGAAACAGAGGGAGGCACTGACCACAGTGCAGAACCAGTAACCTTGCCTTGTGTATGATCATTAACCTTGCTGAAAAAGGCAGCTGGGAGCTCATTTCGAAAGCTTGCCATTAGAATGTGAGCTGAGCCACAGATACTGCAGACACATTTCCGGGAGGGTGTCTGCGAATTGGCTGCAAGTGTTACAAATACTATCGGATCTGGTCTGCCAAAATGAGATTCCAGCAGCTCCTTTTGACCTGGTTTTTGCTCCTGGCTGGGGTGCTCCTGATCGACGGACAGAGGCCAGGTAAGGAACCCTGTGATCTGACTCCGTTTCCCCGTCTCAGCTGTCTTTCTGTACATCTCTTATCTCCAGCGTGTGTATGGGGATTTCTGGGGCAGCCACGTTTTGAAGCCAGGCTTTCTTTTCCTTTTTTTTTTTAAAAGCTGTTCGCTTCCCATAGTATTATTTTTGCAGCCGTAACTCTCTTTTAAAAAGAGAGAATGGCTTCCTTAAGAGATGCTGCGCCTACGACATGCCACTTTGAGATTTCAGTGCAAAGCCATTTCTTTTCGTGCGCACGAGAAGATGGCAAATAAAGAATTCATGATCACATCAGCTCCTTCAGGGCTTGTGCAAGCTGTTACATTTAAATGCTACATTTAACTAGCCTGGTAGGAAGATTTTACCACAATAAAGTCGTGAAAGAAGTGCAAACTGTAAATATAGATGGGTTAATTCATCTCTATGTGCTGTAACCCTATGAGTAAACATCTGAAGAGGGCAGCTTGTGTTATGCAGCTTATGTCCCTGTGCAAATATTTGTGATTCTTCTCCTACGTGTGTGCAATTATTTCACTGTTTTCCATTCCCTATAATATCTGGCTAATATCTGCCCGGACTGCTGCTTTATGGATTCCTATGATGATTTATTAGTCATTTGACTACCTTCATCAGGCAAGGGGAGGTCAGACTTTGCTTCTTCTTTTTTATAACCTCCTGCCTCATTTGACAGCCTCCCAGATCTCTACAGCTTTCAACAATTTTTAACAGAGCATTGACAGAGAGATGGGTGAAATCACATCATCTCATATACTGATTCTCCAGAGGAGTAAGATATTTGCATAATTGCCCTCCCCACCACTCCCCACTTTTCAGAAGGCAGATTCACTTTTCTAAGTAAAGCTGACAGCTCCCAGACCATACACTCTGCGGTAGTCTCCTTTGCTTGACTGATACAACACTCTGGAGCAATTAGCTTGGAGTAGACGGAAGCCTTAGGCAAAAAGAGCATTGCTTGAGTACTAGCTGGCGGGAATGTACATTCCCAGTCCTCTCTGGTGGAGAAAGCCAAAATGAAACAAGAATGGAACTGAGGGCATACAACAAGTAGCCAGAGTTGTGATCCACCTTTTGGTGCACAGATGAAGAGGCAGACTTCCTCTATGGTGAATTCAGAAAATATTCCCTAAGGGAGTGAGTTGCCCTGAAGTCACCTGAGTTTTCCACCCTGCAAAGCAGTTCTCTTAACTGAGCGGCAGGCAGAAAGGGATCTACAGTACTTAGTATGCTTTCTCAGATCATTTTACATATACCTGGGTTTGCATAAACAGGTGGAGGCCTACAGTAAGAATAAGGAAGATGTGCTCACAGAGCAATTGTCGATCCACCTTACCATTCCAGAGGCTTTTGAGAAGACTATTGCATTTGTCATTTTGACTTTAAGGAACACAGAAGAACATTTTAGCTTCCCGACTCTCTTGGAAAATAGTGGTTTGCTGAGGCCACCCACTAAGCATTAAAACTGAGCTTTGAGCATTTCCCACATCCAAAACTAGGCTTTTAGTCACTACACTGGTCTGGGAACTTTATTCCCCCACCTTTCCAGCACTGAAAGGCTCAGTAGTGTTGCTTAGTACTTATACAGCACTTTCCTCTGAATGTTCAAACATGCTTTGCATGCCAACCCTGTATGGTAGTCCACTATTACAGCCACAGAGGGAGAGGGTTGATTCAGCCACCACCTCTTCTTGCCTTTACTCTCTGATGGCCAATGACTTAACTTTTTGTCTTTCTCCGCGATGAATGTATGTCTAAAGTGAGACTAGAACAAGCTCACAGCTCAGGATATAACCACAATACTACACCAGCTCTTTGGCTGATTAGGATGGTGCTACTCTGAATATCTCTCCCACCACTGGTGTTTTATTGTGGTTGTTTTCTGCAACATGTTCTCCACTCAATAATGAGTGGTGGGTTTATTCTGCCTGAGTTTGTTCTGCAGTGCTTCCACAGTGCTGCCACATTACTGCTGTCAACAAAAGTGGAATAAAAATAAACCAGGATGCTATAACAAGTTGTAGGAGTTCAGTAGGAAGTTATGGGATAGGTTCTGATTAGAAATAAAGCGGTATGAAGGTGGAATCACATATAACTGCCTCAGGAGCATTGTGAGCACAAATGGCCATGAATGTGCAATAAATGAGATGTCTGGAGGGACCCTAAACATGGTCTCTTTTATAAACTGCTTTGAGGGTTTCTTCCCCCCCCCCAATCAATCCATTTGTAAATTTTATGAAATAAAAAAATATTTACATCATCAATGAAAGTGGCGTGCCTTTTTCAGAGAACTCCATAAGTACTATTAGCCCCTGTTTTGTTCTGGGTGCAAAAGTGTTTTGTTTCTTGTTTGAAAAAGGATATTTATCAGGTCTCCTCTGCCGTTATTTATTCTATTTACCAAATCCCCATTTTCCATATAAAATAGCTCTGCACGTGGCTTACAAATTTGAAAGAAAAAAACAATTAAACCCTGAGTGGATATTAAGAGTTCTTGCACACAACACTTTTGTTCCATGCATTAAAATCAAAGAACACAACTCAGCCAAGTATAAACACTTCTTAAAATTCCATTAATTTCCAGGACACATGCAGGACAATCCATGCTGAATCAGAAGCCAGCCCCACTGTTATCATTAGGCCTTACTCCCTAGAACATTTTGCCTAGGATGGCAATTTAACTTAAGCCCGGCTGAACTACTCACAATTACCTATTTTGTGCCCAGGTGTAGATTTCATGATATTCAATACATGAACAAATGTGCAGAATCCACATAGGGGATGCTTTAGCTGGGTCCCTTCCAACCCTACAATTGTATGATTCTATGAACTCAGATGTGACTTACTTCTGAATAGAAATGTATAGGACATGTGCCATAAGAGTACAGTGGTACCCTGGGTTAAGAACTTAATTCCTTCTGGAGGTCCTTTCTTAACCTGAAGCACCACTTTAGCTAATGGGGCCTCCTGTTGCTGCTGTGCCGCTGGAGCACGATTTCTGTTCTCATCCTGAAGCAAAGTTCTTAACCCAAAGTACTATTTCTGGGTTAGCAGAGTCTGTAACCTGAAGCGTCTGTAACCTGAAGCGTCTGTAACCCGAGGTACTGGCTGAACCACAGACAGCTGAAGATCCTGCAGTTTACAGTGGTCTGAGACTTCTGAAAAATTGGGCAAATTCTGGGATGGGATAGGATGGGAAGCCGAGTGCTTCTGGAAGAAGACAGACTTGCTACATTGAAATTTTATACTTTGGGATCCCACAAGTGCAGGAAATAACATCTTGCAGAAAGCAGACACGCTTTATGCCGCTTCAGAACAGCAACCGTTATTGTTTACCTGGCGTTCATTTTGACATCCTGCTCTTTTCATGTTCTCTCTCTCCTGTCTTCCAGCTAATGTGGCCTCCAGGCGAAAACTCCACAGACATCACTGCTCCCACAGGAGATGCATGCCCCTTCATTCCAGAGTGCCCTTTCCCTGAGGTATCCCAAAAACTCTACAGTGCTTGGGCTAATTTTAGGCAAAGGGTCATTCATAAGGGTTTGGTAATAAAACCAGGCGCCAGTAGGATGTGACAGTCGAAGGCTGCCCCTCCAGCATTGTTTTGGGGACAGTGTAGGGGAATGCCAAATGTGTTCACCAGAAAATATGCCCGTTTGCAAACTTATGCATTCATTTCCAAATGGTTTCGGGGGCATTTTGCTAACCTCAGACCGCAAACAATTTCCTTTGGCCTCCGTTCTTTGTGATTTTATTTGCTCTGAAAATAGAGCAACAGGGAGGGAGCGGTGGGGGTGGGAATGAACTCAAGGAGGGGGGGAGGAAAAGCACAATAAAAGTACTTGTTTTATGTGAACTCCGGGGCACGGTTCCAAATGAGTGAGTAGTACTGGGCTCTCTGTCAATTATTTCACTCTCTGAAGCTGCACAGAGAATGGGACCCATTTGATGCCCTGCTGTCTTTTTGCAGTTTCTCTCCCCCCAATCTTGCACATGAAAGTGATAATAATTCATTATTATAAAACCTGAAAGATGGAATCCCTTGGGCAGAACCATCCAACAAGTCTATCTCGCTTAAGAATAAGGTGGACACAGTCTATAAAAATTGGATCTACCTGGAGTATGTGGAATTCAGGGGGTAGCATCGATCATAGTGTAGACCCTGAGTAGGCAAACTGTGGCCCGGGAGCCACATCCGGCCCAGTTGCCTTCTAAGTCCAGCCCGTGGACGGTCTGGGAATCAGCGTGTTATTTGTGGGGCCTGCCTGGTGTTTTTACATGAGTAGAATGTGTGCTTTTATTTAAAATGTATTTCTGGATACTTTGTGGGGCATAGGAATTTGTTCATTTCCCCCCCCAAAAAAATATAGCCTGGCCCCCCATAAGGTCTGAGGGACAGTGGACCGGCCCCCTGCTGAAAAAGTTTGCTGACCCCTGGTGTAGACCCACTGAAATCAGTGGATTTAAAGTGAGTTATAATTAACTTAAACCTATTGATTGCAGTGGGGCTATTCTGAGTATGACCTAGTCGAATACCACTCAGAGGTGTCTGGTGGTGTTCAGTGCTATTACGAGAAGATTCCTTCCACTCTTTCTGAGTCAACCTATGGCAGGATGCGTGTGAAATTGTGTCAAGGATCTGATCTTCGTGTGGGAAGACTCTCACTAGATTTTGTAATGCCCTTCTATTATTTTCACAACAGCCATGTGGCAGGAGATGCTTTCCTGGCATTTATTTTATTTGTTTACTTTGTAAAGCTTCTATACTGCTTGATTGTAGAAAAAGCCTCAAAGCAGTCTACATAAAACATTAAAATTATCAATAAGAAATTTACACGGAAATGCTTTTCCTCAGCACATTAACTTGGTGGATTTCTTCATGCCAGATTGTTCTTAAAAGAACAAGATATATTTAAAAAAACAAAACAAAGGCAGCCGTTACCATTTAGCTCTGTAACAGCCAACTTTGCTGAATGGACACTCTATAAACCAGGCATGGGGAATCTGTGGGCCTCCAGTTGTTGCTGAAAACCAGCTCCTATCAGCCCCAGTCAGTATGGCCCTTGTCAAGGATGATGGCAATTATAACTCAGAAACATCTTCAGGGCCACAGGTTCCACACTTTTGAATGCACACACCGTACATTTAAAGCACATGACTTCCCCTAAAGAATTTCAGGAGCTGGTGTCTTAAGGGTGCTGGGAATTTTAGCTCCGTGAGGGGGAAACTGCAGTTCCCAGGATTCCTAGGGAGAGGAATAATGTGCTTTAAATTACGGTGTGCATGCGGCTTTCAATTCCACGTGGATTTCACCACTGGTAGAGCTATAACCACAGTCTTGTGTACCGTAGCTATCCCAGGGAAATATGTGTAGTGGCTAAGAGGTGGGGTTTTTTTTAAGGGTTTTATCCAGCGTGATGGCAAATTTCAGTCCATTAATTGAAGGAGGAGGACTAGCGTTGGGAACAGTCCACCATTTGGAACTGCTCCCTATTTAATTAAAAAGGTATCACCTAGATTGATCTTGTTAAGAGGGAAGAACTCAAAGGTCCTTTGATGTGAGGTCCCAAGGAGCAGCTGTGTTATTCTAGCACAGCAAAAAGACAAAGCACGAGGGGGCATCGACTAACAAGCCTGTCATAGCAGGGGCTCACGTGCCATCTAATTCAAAAGAGTCGGGAGCAGGCTGTTGCATTGTGAACCTGAGAGCTCTTTCATTTTAAGATTGCATTCCGCAGTAGAAAGCTGAAGTAGCACTTTTGAACCCAAGCGGGGCTTCTGCAGGTTAAAGAATAGGAGGCGCAAAGGATCAATGCTCTCTAGTCTAGAGGGCACCATATAAATGCAGATGCTTCCGCCGCTCCAGAAGCACACAGGTAGGACATGTAAATATGTCACAGCAAGGATCAAAAGGATGCCCAAGCTGCCTTTTAGAGAAGCACACTATTTGCAGATGAATAAAACATGCACTTGATAGCTTTGCATCTGGCAGCGCCTCTTGTTATATACATCAGGATAATGGCATAGCCTTAGGTAGTTTGGCTGTAATAAATAAAAAATGACACAGGCTATAAGCCCCAAAATCAATTCTCTCAAAATGTCAGCTTCTTGGAACTAGCAAGACTAATCTGGAGTGAGTGTCGTTAAGGGACAGCAACTGGCCCTTCAAGGACACTTTACATTTTGCTAAGCAGTTCAGCCAAAGTCAGAATTGCGTTTCTGACAGTGCCGTAAGTTTTGTGAAACCTACCTGCCTAGAAGCTGGGAAGAAAATGAAATCCATCCAAAACATTTTTGGTGCTATTCTTCTTTGTCTGTTTTATATATATCTATTGCATCATCAGTGCTGCCCTGGACGTCTTTGGGAGGAACAATGGGATATAAAAATAAAAAATACATAATGCACATGCCATTTTACAGCATAGAAGAGTGTCAGCATAGAAGGGCTAACAAGAAGTCTGTGGTGCAAAAGCCCTGATGAATTGGACCAAAAGCCTATCTTGTCTGGTGTGCTGTTCCCACAGTGACCCACCAGATGCTGATGGGAAGTTCAGAAACAGATCATGAGCACAATAGCACAGTCCCAGCTCATGTTCCCCGGCAACTGGTATTCAGATGCTAGAGGTAATATATAGCCACCACGACTAGTAGCTATTGATAGCCTCATCCTCCATGAATTTGTCTAACTTCCTTTCAAAGCCATCCAGGCTAGCGACCATCACTGCATCTCTTGGTAGCGAATCCCAAGGTTTAACTGTGTGCAGAGAAGCACTTGATTTTGTTTGCTTTGAATCTACCATTCGCCATCAGAGAGCCAGGAGATGAAGGGTGAGAGGAGGAGAGGCAGGAGTAAACAGGGAAAGAATGTGGGTTATTTCAGTTATACACACTTAGGCTTAGTCACAAAGGAAGCCGGTGAAGGAATTTGATAAGTGATTCTAAAGCACTGGCCATTCATTCGGCCCCAAACAGCCTGCACTGAGATACAACCAAGAAACCCACCAGAAAACAGTTGATGTTTGCAAGTCTCAAGAAGCCTCAGTCAACAACAACAACAACAAAAATAAGATTTCTTCCTTGAAAGTCACACCTTGGTTTATATGTGGTGCTGGAAGTACCAAATGTATTTAAAAGCTTTGTCTCCATCATGTTAAGTTTTTCCAAGATCTCGGCCAGCTACTTCACTAGTTTTTTAAGAAATGTGCCTTTTTATAATGATAAAAAGGGGGCAAGGTCCACCTGTGTGTCAGTTACAGCAGGTGGCAGATTAAGTGAGAGCGGAGTGGTATCATCTTAAGGATCTCAAGCCAAAGCAACCACATCCACTCACTCAGCACTTTGGAGTTTAGGGGCACTGTGGAAATCAGAATTAGGAGGAGGCAGACTCCTTGAGTCACTAGCTTCAGAAGTATTTCTGAGTATGGAATCAATTGTCTCCTTCCCCCACTTCCAGTGTTTCATGACTATGTGCAGAGACAATCTCTAATGCGCCTTTAAGCATAATGCATGCAAGTTAATAGTACGGAGTCTGGGTGATAAACATGCACTTAGGTGGATTTCCCATCCCTCCTTACAGAATATCTGTTTGCAAGACTAAAAGCTATTTTGTAGCTAGTTCCGTTTGGGGAAACTGCTCTGCCCTAACAACAGAGCAGAAACAGATGCTCTTTAACAATGACCTGGTCTAGAGATATTCTGAACAACTGAAACGTGCATTTTGGGGTGCCAGGGAAGGGGTGGGGACAGAGTTCAAGATTTCAAACCTGTCTGCAAAAGTTGCATGGCACATCCCCTACAACTATGTGGGTCATGCTCTTTGTTGTGCATTTGTCTGCATGGAATCCATACATTTTCAAGCTGAACGCTCCCAGGAGTGCTAAGATTCTTACAAAATTAACACTGGTTGAGTCTAAGCTTTGCCTCTGGTTCTGAGCTGGTCAACAAGTACTGATTAATCCACTAGAGCAGGGATGCTATTGACCCTCCAGATCAGGGTTGGCTATCAGGAAACTCCAACTCCCATTACCCAAGTCAGCATGGCCCAATGATAAGGAGGCTCTGTTAGCTCTTCCTGCTCCAGATATTGTTGGACTACTACTCCCATCATCCCTAAGCACTGCCCATGCTGGCTGGGGATGATGGGATATGGAGTCCAATGTCATCTAGTTCTCCACGTCAGCCGTATTCACAGTGAAGCTTATCTTTGTTGTTTCCCAGGCAGTAGCACCTTCAGATGAAGAAAAGCCTTCCCCTTTATACTTCCTACTGGCTAAGGGTTGTTTGCATGTATTCATCACACATTATATCCATTCCAATGACAGCCCATGAGGCTCAGAGGCCATGCTTTCAACTAATTGAATGGCAATAAGTGAAATGTCCATTCTTACAAAATTGCCAGTCTTGGCAAAAAGAGTTGTGTGTCAATGTAAGATTTACTGACATTTTGAATATTCCTTTTTTTAAAAAAATAAAAAAAAAAACCTAGCCCAATCTTAAGAAATGCGTCATGGGCACAAATGTTTTAAATGTTAATGGGGAGGAAAATAATCAGCTCTCAAATGCATTCAGTCATTGCACTGGCCCGATTTTGGGATTAAGATTATAAAAAGAGAATGTTCCTCCTGCTAGACTTTTTACTGTATATATCGAACTTTTGAATTATTTAGATTTAGAGACTTTGGTTGCAATTTCTGATCATTTGTATTAGTCTATAAATAGTGTTTAGTGCCATTGTTATTGGCCATCGTGTTGTGTTACTTTGTTCAGACTTTTTACTGCAGCAGCATATTCATAATGTGTTTTGAAATCCTGGCCTGCTCTCGGAGATTGAGGATGAATTCCCACAGACATACAGAGGCATAAAAGGTCATAGCCGTGCCATGGCACTCAGATGGAAGGAAGCTCCGTTGAATTTAACAGAGAACAGAAATGCTATTAATAATACTTACACTGTGTCAGCAGCAAGCATGGCATCTCACAGAGTTATAGACACAAGTCAAATCCTTGCTAGCAAGGAGTTTACCAAGTAGGAAGGCTGCTTAAGGATTGCACCAAAACAGGAAAGTGTCACAAAAGGAGAGAAAGTGAGGATGAAAGAAACAACAGGTTTTCATAAAATGTGTGCATACTAATTTATTTGCATATAAATTTAGAAGCAATTATTGTCATTTAAATTGTAATACAATGCAGTTCACTGTAGTGGCCTATGTGCCTGCTCTGTTTTCTGGTGCTATTGATGGGTCATGTCCAGGCCCTTCCTGCTCTCCCTTCTTGAAGTCCTACCCTTTAAGCTAGACTTAGACCAGGCAGCCCATCACACAGAGGGCCGTCCTCTTTAAAGCTGGATGTGTGCCCCAGTTCCGGGGGCAGCAGTATCATGGAAACTCCAGACTCCATAGAGATTGTACCTTTTCATATTTTTATACAAGGGCTCTCATTTGGGTCTAATGGACTCAATATGGCTATGATCTAGAGTGGTGTTATGGTACAAGGACACTGGAAAGAACTACTTAAATTTCCAGAAATAGAAGATTCACCCATGTTTTCTATCTCCCGTAAACCCTTAAGATTGCAGATTGGGATCCACTCTCACATATGTTAAGGAGGAATCATCACAATAGGCCTGCCATTTGGACCTGCCTTGAGAAAGAGCAAAGAGGCAGAAAATGATTTATTTGGGTAGTGAGATGAAATGGGAGGACAGGCCTTCTGCACCTTTAATGGGGAATTTCAGGAAATTCTCTGAAATTCTTCTACACAACTATTAAAGGTGTAGGACATGCACACTGAAAATTTCAAACTGGTTTCTATTTGTTTGGAGTTGGTTTTTAAAGTGGGTGCCGGGCCTTTTAGCATAGCCTCTTATTTGTAACGTGGACTATATGGGGGACTATTTAGCTGATCATATTAGAAAAAGTGGTATTTCCTAGGGATACAACATTGTCAATTACAGACACGAATTTCCACCTGTTTCACAAGCAAAGTCTTTTGGAAATGCAGCAATTGGTATGTTTGCTCAAGTATTACCCTTCCAAGGGTCTCAAGTGAGCACAGTCAGACTTTTAGGCTCCTCTAAGCATCTATGGATAGCAACCACTATTTGAATAATGTACCTATTTAACTGGTTTTTAAACCGGTCAGGGGATGGGGCAAATGCATCCTGTTTACCTGAACCAAATCAACTTGTGCAAGCAAACCTACAACTATTGCACTTAAACCTCAAAATTTCCACCGAAAACAACTCTCATAATGGCTACAATTCCCTGTAGTTGCATAGATCTCTTCAAAGCAGCAAATGATACACAATGCAGAGCTATACGGAAGAGAGCAGCTTAAGAACAGAAAATGTCCTTTCCTTGGATAATAATATTTAAATGTTCATACCTTATAACTCTCTGCAATCACAGAACAGATGTAAAGTTTATTATGACTGGGGTACGAATTCCTTGGCACCAGAAAGTCAGCTGCTGCTGCTGCTGCTGGCTTTGAGAGAAGTTCAACTGTTCTCAAAAATCTGTTCTTCCCCCTACCTCTTTTAAAATTTGTGGACTCTATGTGTACAAGTGGGGTTCGAACAGGAGTTGTCAAGGTGCCAACCAACCAGGAGTACCCAACTCCATTCAACCCCTACCCCGTCTCCTGTCAATTTCTTCACAACTGACTCTAAACCAGCGGTCAGCAAGGTTTATCTTGTCTGGCCCAAATCGGTCCCGTGGAGATCCCTCTGGGCCGGATCACCTGCGCGCACGATTTCTGGCACCTGAGCAGGCGCAATTTTTGGTGCCGTGGAAGCGAGTCCCTGCGCTGCGCCAGTTTAGCGCAGCACATGAGCGGAAAGTTCAGTTCAGGGGCAGCTCGTGGGCCAGTCAAATGACCTCCGTGGGCTGCTTCCAGCCCATGGGCCTTAGGTTGCTGAACCCTGCTCTAAACATTCAAATGCCTTCTAAGCATCCCTGATCCTCATTGAGATGGGTTTTGGTGGGGTGGGGTGTTAGTGCCATATTTTTCTAATAAGAATTGTACTTTGGCAATTCTTTTTTCCTGAGCCTGCCAATAGCTACCTCTTTTCTTGTGGCCCTGGTTGGCAATGTAATCATCACCCCCTGATCACCTGAGTTTGCTATTAGCTTGTTTGGAGGTTCTAGCAAGGGAGTGCAGCTATTGATGGTCGTCTTCTTCCACCAAGTGTACGGCTTTGTGGGGGGGAAACACAGGAAGTGGAAGGGGACACCCACCTAGCTAGCCAGATCAGTCAAATCAAACCTGGCGATCAGTGGAATGACATGTAGCAACCAGATCACCCTTGCATCACATTTTTAAAAAGTTGTCCCAATTAAGGCTAGTAGAAACTATTAGGAGGAGGTTTACAAAATGTTGACCACCTTAATACAATTATTTTAAAATCTTGTCTGGTTTACTCTTCCCCCAAATGTAGCTTCCACCAACTGACTGGCGAAAGGAATGGAGATGTGCCAATGACAAAATTTGATAGCGGCACTGTTGTAATCTATATAGGTGTCCCATAAGCCATCACCTGGAAACATTCAAAAAAATCTTACCAGAGGCCTGCTGAAACAAGCTTCATAGGAGTTTTGGGTTTCTCTAAGCAGGAATAAAAGCAATGAAGAACTTAGGGATCCTCTTCTGGACTTTGGAGAATCATCAGTGCAATATGATCACCATTCTTCTCTACACATCAACACCGGTAACCAGAAAGCGAACTTCACAATATTAGAAGAGTTGTGTGTCATTAAAAAAAACAAAAACCCAAAGTATTGGTATATTAATAGTGTTTATTCACGTGTCTGTATATCTTTTAACACCCAGCTAACAATATGCAAGAAAGAAGCTGTTGTTTCATAAACATCATGATTCGTTGGAATATTTATAAAAATGCATATTGGATGTTTGAAGCTAGTGTTATTCTATCACCTTTCCCAGTCTTTCAAGACTAGTATATCTGTTGACATTACTAGGTGAATACTTCTAGTGGAAAATTCCTTAAATAATGATCAGCCTTAATGGGAAAGTCTTACTGAAGCATGACTGAATCTTCCACTCACACCAGTGGAAAATATGCCAAAGCTATGCTGGATGCTAGCTTAGTAGAACCCCGCGGGGTCTTATCAAACAGATCAACCTAGTCTTCCTTAAAAGTATTACTGGTTGTATTTGTACTAATTTTAACCTGTTTACAACTTACTTTGGGATTCAATTATTTCCTTAAAGCATGTTTGTAACTGTATATGTTGTAAAATGGTACTTCAAATAGCATTCTCATATTAATCTTTGTACAATTTTGTTAAAAATTTTGTATTCTGTACATGGAAATTACCCATATCCAAAGACAAGTGAAATATTTGCCTAATTTGTAAATTTCATAAGGGATCAATGTAAACTTTAATAATTGATGTAGCTAAATAAAATATAGCTTAAATCATGCTATTAATTTTTCTTTCTTTTTTTGAAAGAAGCAGTTGATCAGATTTTGCAGCTTGTAATGCATTCATTCACTTTAAATAAGATATAGCTGTTGAGATTCTGCCTGGAGGCTTGCCACAGGCACCTATAGGAACAGAATACGGGACAATGCTGGCCTTGCTTTGATCCAAAAGCGAAGGTGTTTGTATAATGCAATAAGGAAGCTCCACAGCGGATCCTATGCTAATGCCTGTGCGAGAAATCTGTTTTTAACATGCAACCCTATGCAGAGCTACCGAGGACTAAGTCCCATTTAGCTTAATGGACCTTCAGGGTAGATAAGGATAGGATTGTGCTGTCAGTCTCACTTTTCATGGACTAGGCAATCATAAGCTTTAAATATATATAAATAAGGTCAGAGGGTCATTCTCCTTTTGCAAACTTGCTGGCTGCATACCCTCAATCGTATCCCCTGCTGGCTCCACTTTCACACACTGGAGAGTCTGAAGGCTCCTGGCATAATTAGAACTCTGATCCCACAGGGATTCTTCTCATCTAGAAGCTTGGAGGGTGGCAATGCCGCGAAGCACAAGCGATGGCTATTGCATGAAGGGCTTATTTATTTACTTACTGCATTTATATGCCACCTTTTTCTCCAAGGTCCTCAGTGTAGTGTAAGTGGTTCTTCCCCATCTCGATTAACCCCAACCACCCTGCATGGTAGACTAGTCTGAGAGGCAGCGGCTGGCCCAAAGTCACCAGCTGAGCTTTATGGCCAAGTGGGGATTTGAAAACTGGTTTCCCAGGTCCTAGTCCAACACTCATAACCATTCCAGTCCACTGGCTGTGACTGCAAAGGCCTAAGCTGGCCTATTTGAATGGGAGTAATGTACAAGCGGGACGCGGGTGGCGCTGTGGGTAAAAGCCTCAGCGCCTAGGGCTTGCTGATCGAAAGGTCGGCGGTTCGAATCCCCGCGGCGGGGTGCGCTCCCGTTGCTCGGTCCCAGCGCCTGCCAACCTAGCAGTTCGAAAGCACCCTCGGGTGCAAGTAGATAAATAGGGACCGCTTTCTAGCGGGAAGGTAAACGGCGTTTCCATGTGCAGCTCTGGCTCGCCAGAGCAGCAATGTCACGCTGGTCACGTGACCCGGAAGTGTCTTCGGACAGCGCTGGCCCCTGGCCTCTTGAGTGAGATGGGCGCACAACCCCAGAGTCTGGCAAGACTGGCCCGTACGGGCAGGGGTACCTTTACCTTTAATGTACAAGCATTCAAAACGCTGGGATCAAAGGGACTATTCCCACCAGGATATGGTTCCAATTGCAAGAGGTTGGCAGGCCTGGGAAAGACCTCCATTTTCCTCAAGCAAATGAGAGGTCAGCTGGTATCAGCTTCCATTTGCATGCTGATCAAGTGTTTTCCATGGTCTAATATTTACGCACAGGAAGAGCAATCAATTCATAGGCAGTTTCATCTCCAAACACATTGTAATGCACCAGAGGTACTGAACTAGTTCCCACAGTGACACTGCTTTCATGTCTCTGGGGTTATCTCAGGATTAGGCTATTTGATAGCCTTCCCCAGGCAGATTGCTTTTCCCTTTAATTACCCTTCACTGGAAAAGTTTTGACCCTAGCTCCATGGACATGTCTTGAACAGACAGCACTACCATTTAAGGCCTTTAAACAATATGGCACAGTTTTTTTATATGAAAAAATCAATACAGCCAGCAAGACCGGCACAGTTCACCAGGAGTGGGGAGACACAATGAAGGAAAATAGGTGTCATGGAGAAATGATGCTTTTCTTGACATTTACCCACTGTTTCTCAAGCTTTCAGCTCTTAAAGTTATCTTTTTTAAAAGGAGTTATAAACATTGATAAAAGAACTCAAATTATGTTGGGCAAACTTATTTTAAAAAATATCTACTTCTCATGACACCTTCGGATGTTTCCATTTTCTCTCTCAAGATTAGAAAAAAAAAACTAAGGCAAACCATACATTTTTTATCATAAAATCCTTCCTCATGCAGGCAGCTATCCCAATTGCTAAATTTTATTTCTGCATGATACTAATTCGTCTATGGGACACAACAATAAGCAAAGTTGTACCAATGAGTCATTTAATGCAAGAATCCAGTTTTGCATTGTCCTTTAGCCCCACCAGCAATGGGGTGGGTCAATATTCACTTCTGCCAATATTTAATTTATGCACAACTCATAATAGCTGCCTTGAGAGAATTCTTGCTTCAAATTAATATATCTAGCTGCTGTAGAGAAAACATTGTAAAAACCGCAGTAAATATATGAAAGCAAGTAGAACTCAATGTTGCTTTCCAACTTTTGGAATACAAAGTTTTCCCCATTATGCAAATACTATTCCAGGGGTCATCTTTCTAGCCAATAATTTCAGAATAAAGCATTTAGAGGACGCTACTTGATAAATGGGTTCAATGCAATTTAACAGGCTAAAAGAGTAGACCTGGCTGATGTCAACAGAAGATGTGATTTAACAACTGGGTTCTACGTGATATGCAATTTTGCACAGGTGCCCTAGGTTTGATATTCTAACACTGACTCAAGCCTTCAATTTAGTGTGACTTTCTAATGATTCTAGATACTTAGCTGTGACTTACCAGACTCAATGGCAAGAACAACACACCAGCAGGCATTTACGAAGACCTCCAGTCTCGAGTGCTGTACCCCAATGCAAGAGCACAATAATCTTTACCTTTAGCTAGCAGCAGACTAAAGTGAGTAGGGTTTGTTGCGTTTATTATTTCACATTTAGTACAAAACAGAGAATGAGTCACATACAAATCAGATCAAAACCTGAGTGTCCTTTTAAAAAAGGAAAAGTATACATATTTCTTCCTCCACTTCTTAATAAAATCCCAACTGTGTTTAAGGCACAGCTAACAAGGAAAGAACATGTCAAGTGTCAGAAGCAGCCAGTTGCAGTTTTTCTATACTGTCCCTTAAACAATACTATATACATCTCTCACTGAGCAGTGGATTAACAGTCTGTTTGCATGAAGTGTGACAGAATGGTATGCTATTGTTCTCTCTAAACTAGATCACAGCACATGCTCAGAAAATCCTCCTGTTTAAGTGTTTGTCTTTCTACAGAAATATTGACTAAGATATACAAAAAAACAACAGAAAACAAAAACCACCCAGCCTTTTTTTGGCAGCAAAGTGGCATAGCAGACAAATGACAGCTGTTTGTAGCTGGATGTGGAACTTAAAGGGGGAATGCGCCCAAACGAACAGTATCTACAGAGTTCAATCAAATACATTCAAAGCAGAGTTGAACCTATAAACACTTCTGTGAGCCACTTGGCTTCAGGGGGGGGAAATGCCGACATTTTCAAAGACAGCAGACACTGGATACTATCCTGTAAAGTGAAATATTTGAAGCAACGATCATGGCAGATTCAAACTGTATGTCAACATTGTAAGAAAAATGCTTTTGTTAGTTTACTTTTATCCATTTCTAAACTTCAGCGCCATGAAGCATGTGTGAATCACTGTGATGCAATTTGGGGGGGGGGGTCCTGTTTGTGTATATATCCCATATGAAGGATTAGATAAACAAATAGTTTTCCATGAGAAGAATTTAAGGACTGTTTTTAAGCAGGACACACCTTGGTGGCCAGGGAAGGGGGACATGTGATCTCCTGGATGTTGCTGGACTGAGGCTTCCATCATCCCTGATTGTTGACCATGATGGCTGGGGCTGAAGGAGCTGCAATCCAACAACATCAGGAGGGCAAGAGGTACTCAATTCTCCCTGAAATACGTTTACATGTAGCTTGTTAACATGCAGGTTCTTACATTATGCCCATACACTGTCCCCTTAATTATTCTCACTTATTTCCAGCTAGCAAGACAAGCAGAGGGGCATAAGCAGAAGGGATAACCGGTCTGCAAAAAGAAAAGGAAAAAGCTGGAGGCAGTGAACAACATATTTTCAGTATGCAACCATTTGCTGACAACAGGATACTGGCATTTATAACATGTGATAATGCAATACATGAACAAGCCAGAAGAAGTGGCTTCTCAGGCTGCCAGCCTCATCTTGCCATCCTTGTCTGGAGTGATGCTTGAAATGTCATCTATACAACTGCCTTGGGACTAGCTTCTGAATGCTTCACTTCTCTTTCCCACTTGTCTAAGTGTCGTCTCCATACCGCTTTGGATCAGTCCCTGAATTTACAGTGCTACTTGTCATCATGAGTGCACTTACATTGGTGAAAGTCTCCCGGAGTCAGTTGTGACACCCAGCAGCCTTTCCTATGGGATCTTGCCACTGCGAGGTCATCCATCGCAGCTGCAGTATAGAAACTAACAATCCTTAATTGATGGCCTTACCAATTACCAAATAAATGCACAGTATATTAATATTTTGATACTTGATACTCAGGTGTTTGCTTCATACTGGTTTGAAAAAAGATGGCATTCAAAACGACTAAAATCTTTGGAAATCTGCATCACTTTCAAATCAGAGAGTTGAAAGAACCAAACAGACAACTGATTGAGGTGTTTTTCCCCTGGTTACAGCTCTCTGTACAGGAGGAATTTTTTTTTGGGGGGGGGAATCTCAAAAATAAAAGTGTCCTTTAAAAACCAAGCAGCTTTAAGCACCAAGTCAGATGAGGTCCGACAGCTGCTCAGAACCAGGACTGGAAACCTGTCACTGCAAACTTGCGTAAGATGTGTTTGCTGCTGTCAGAGGACGAGTCAATATTCAAGTTAGTCCGCCATTTTTAACACTGTTTGGCCACTGTTTTCTGGCCACGGCTAGCCCCTGCCCTGCTGGGACGTTAAAGCCAGCATCTTCTGGCTCAGTAGAGCATTGTGTCGTTTAAGGTATTCTATCACATCTCCTTGTTTTTCAACCACTTCTTCCAAGCTTGAGGCTTCCCTAAAAGACAAATTCAAACCATGTTACTTACAGAGCATTATCATCTTCCATCTCAACCATGTGAAACTTAAGAAGGCAACAGCAACTCTTCCCCCTCCTGTTCCCAAAATGCATTTACATACTGATCTCAGATTTGTTTAGTTATACGATGCCTTTTGGGGAACAGACCACCCAAGGTGGAACACAGTTACCTTAACACAATGAATACAGAAATCTCAAATAATCAGAACAAAGGAGCAGCATTAACGCCTATTAAGAAGTCAAGTAAAACACACCGACTCTTAGTAAAATAACCCTTATGCTTTATGATGGCTTTGGACTAAAGACAAATATGTATTAAAAAGTTCTATATTTGGTGGAATATAGAAATCTCAAGATATGTCCAGCAATATTACTTATAGTTTCAGCTCCGTGTTAAATAAAGGAAGGCAGTTACACTACTTTGGTGGCTTAACAGATTTGACTGGTTCAACAGGTTATGTGTGCATTTATTTCTTGAACCTTCAATAACCACAGCCACTGCCAGCTGTCATACATCTATTTGGCACCAAGTGTGATTAGGATAAGCATACATCTGCTCTTCTTCTATGACATCAGGTCTTGGTTTTGCCCGGTTAAAGTTGCTTACCTTTACTGTAATTAGAAAAGGGGAAAGCTACAGTGTGTGCAGTCTGACACCGGAACTATAAATTGACAGTTCAGAAGACTTTTAAATACAGAACCATTTTAATTTCTAGAACAATGAGAGGGACCCTGTGGCCCTCCACCTGCTGCTGCATTATATTTCCCATCATTCCTGACCCCTGGACCATTCTGGCTGGAGCTGATGGAAGTCCCAACCACACCTGGAGGACCACAGGTTCTCCATTTCTGTTCTACCATTTGCTCCACCACAGAAGAAAAAGAAGATTGCTACAAGATGGGACTTTCCTTCTGGCTCCATTCCATACATGAACACAACACACTCCATGAGCCAGGTATAGCTAACCTGAGTTACAAACATGCAATATCCTACTTTCCCACATCTGGACCACAGCCAATGCATGTTGAGTGACCTGTGTTGTGTTCCTAGGTCTGCTTAGAGCACTGCCATTGTTGTTTTGATTTACATTCAATACAACAGGCCCCTGCCTAGGGAAGCTGACAATTGAGCACAGGGGGAAAAGAGGAAAAGGAAGAGAAGCAGAAAATAGGAGAAAGCAGGGAACGTGCAGATGAATATGTTACTTAGGCAGATTTACTACCCATAGCAAACCCATAAACAATGCTTGAGAGCTGAAGCCCAAGAGGGAAAAACTGATCATCTTTGCAATGAGTGTGACAGTGTGAAATGGCATGTTTTATACCACTTTCAGCCAGTTACGAAAAAATAACCGGCGGCTTAATTTTACAGACCAGTTAATGTGGTTTGGCGAGTCCCCTTCAACCGCCCCTAATCGGAATGCTTAAATTCATCTGATCTCTTTGGCAAAAGATGGTGGAGGAAGTTCCTTTTTAAGAGAGTTCCTCTGTCAACACAATGCTTCATTCTCATCTACTCAGTCAGCATCTCCTTTTGAATAGGAACTTTCTTCTTCTCTCCCCCCTCCTATCTCCCCCCATAGAATTACTATACTAGACCACCTGTTGTGTACAAGCAGGTTGCATGACTGATCAGAGGAATAACCAAGGCAGATGTGTCAGCAAGCTGTAAAGTAATCAGCTGAGTTTGGCTCTCAACAACATCAGAATTCAGCTATTCATGACCGGATCAGATTACCCCAGCACATGCATTCCAGGACATTTAAGGCAATTGTAACCCAACAGGTGTCCTGAAGGGTTCAGATATACAACTACTTCATTCTGGAAGGTTGGTGGTAAAATAAAGATCAAGAAAAGATAAGAAAGTTGATGATTCTCTAAAAGAAATTGAATTTTCAGGCAAGGGTGTCATTGCTCATGTAGCTCAAAGCAGGGGCATCAACACACAAGAGGTTCAGAGGATGTCAAGGTTAAGAGAAGAAAAATAAAGTCTTTAGAAAACACCTATAGGGGCAAGGCCCACAAAATGGTCAGATAAGGATCAAGGGCAACCAATGGCCACAGAATGCTCACTGAATGTGTGCAGTGGTGTGCGAATAAAAAAGACAGGAAGGGGAAATGAAGCGACACAAACCCTGAGCAAAAGGACTGCAACATTTTGTTGTAGGTTCCACTTGTGACCTCTAACACAGGTCCCACCACTCTAATTAGGTCCAACATGGGTCCCAATTTGGCCATTTTCTCCAAACCATGCCCAGCTGCCCCATTCCTGACTTTATACATGATGTCAGGCAAGAAGCAAGTGTATGGACATGGCTACAAAGGAATTCCTGGGAGCTCGAAGTAAATTCTTGACTGTTCTTTTGCAAGTGGAGCATGCCAACAGCCCAATGGGAAGGAGTCGAGGGAGCTCACTGTCAGCAAATCCCATCTCATCCATTTGTAGGTGAATTTTGAATAGAGGTTCCCAGGGCCACTTTCACAATGGGCAAAGGCAAAAGACACATGACAAAGAAATAGCAGAGTTGTTATGTGCCTTCAGAAAAACAACAACTTCATTTCCCCAGCTAGATCTACTTTCATGTGTGCATCTAATGCAGGCATAGGCAAACTCGGCCCTCCAGATGTTTTGGGACTACAACTCCCATCATCCCGGACCACTCGTCCTGTTAGCTAGGGATGATGGGAGTTGTACTCTCAAAACATCTGGAGGGCTGAGTTTGAGGGTGCTTGATCTAATGGAACCTGGTTTACACAAATTAAATCCTCGTTTAATTAGCAGGATGTGTACACGCTCCATACATCTCCATGCAGTCCCCTAACGCACCCTTTGTGCAAACTGGACAGTATACCAAGCCACTGCAGTTAGCTATAGCTTCTTGTCACGTGAGAACCAGGTACAACAAGCAAGGAAGCAAAAGCTAACTTTAAACCATGACTTACACATGCTGGCTTCGACACATAAGCCAGTGCCCACCACCACTCAAGCTACACCTCTGAAACACCCACCCGCATTGTATATTTTAATCTGCAAATGCAAGTACACTAAGTAAAGGTTATGTGCTATTTAAACATTAAAAGAGAGTGCCTTGGATAGTTTTTATAGGAGGCAAAAAAGAGAACTAATTAAAGGGTCAAACAACCCAGGGCTGTCTAATTCCCAGGGTTTCCTTGTGCATGCAGAAGAAAGCGCAGAGGATGTGTGCACAAAGTGTGGATGTGCGCTGTTTTATTAAGACAGGATTTAATCATCCAGATGTGGCCGCTATCTGCGGCCATCACATGTAAATTGTGGTTTTGGAAGCCCGTTAACTTTGTGCTTGGACTGTGACATCACACTGAGCCTGCATCTGTGTGGAGTCTCAGAGGGGCTCCGAAAGCAGCAAGGCCAGCACAGAACCATCATACGAATTCTTCTCTCTTTAAAAACATGAAGAGCTCACTCCTTTAATGTAGGAGCTGACAGATCAATTATTTACACCCAAGAGCTGCTCTGCTGGCACGGTCGAAAGTCAATGCAGTCTCCCTGGCTTCCCTCTTAAATCAGCAGCACTGCCACCGTTTCCTCTCTGCAATATTTTACAACGCATCACGATTCCCTCTTGCCTTACTGCTAACGCTGTGAAGTTTGGCAGCTTTAACTTCTGTCTTCCTAAAGGAGGGAGGAGACTCAAGAACTGCATTGCCCTGCAGGTGACATCAGGCTGCAGTCCAGACCTCAAGTTCTGTCAATTGTGCTGGCACTTTTCAGAAGCAGGGTCTTGCCTCCTTCCACGGCTGCCATACGTACAAAAATGAAGAGCCTTGCACTACATGGGCAGAGACGCAGCTGCCTATCAGTGCCAGGCAAGAAACCCCTCAAAACAGCTGCTCCTCCACAAAGATGGCTCTCACTGCCAAGCGAGAGATTTCTAGATCAACAGCTGCATTTTGTGTGTCCTCTCTTCTACACTATTAACTGCCCAAAACCCTTGGGATAGGACAGTGTAGGAGCTTAAACAACGTCTTAGCGTTGGGCAAAGAACTCTATCCCTCCATCTGGGAATTTTGGATCAATACAATAGAATGAAGTTAGAAACGCTTGAATGCATTTCAGCTTCTTTGCATTTATCTAACGTCAAGTAGTTATGCACATTGTTAAAAATACACACTTTATCGACAGAATAAGGTTGTACAAACTTGAATCTGATAATAGGTCAGTCGGTAGAGCCTGAGACTCTTAATCTCAGGGTCGTGGGTTCAAGCCCCACATTGGGCAAAAGATTCATACATTACAAGGGGTTGGATTAGACGACCTTTGGGGTCCCTTCCAACTCTCCAATTCTATTTTTCTAAGCCATAGAGTTGATGCTTTTGAATTATGGTGCTGGAGGAGACTCTTGAGAGTCCCATGGACTGCAAGAAGATCAAACGTATCCATTCTTAAGGAAATCAGCCCTGAGTGCTCACTGGAAGGACAGATCGTGAAGCTGAGGCTCCAATACTTTGGCCACCTCATGAGAAGAGAAGACTCCCTGGAAAAGACCCTGATGTTGGGAAAGATGGAAGGCACAAGGAGAAGGGGATGACAGAGGACGAGATGGTTGGATAGTGTTCTCGAAGCTACAAACATGAGTCTGACCAAACTGCGGGAGGCAGTGGAAGACAGGAATGCCTGGCGGGCTCTGGTCCATGGGGTCACGAAGAGTCGGACACGACTAAACAACAACAAGCCATATTGGGATGACCCTATCAAGACTTTATAAAGCAATGTATGAACAAGCTTCATTCTTCCACATGGAGCCATTTTCCTTCTCCCCTTGCACAAGTGAGCTGGGAAGTCTCAGTTCACTGCTGTTTTCTGTTACGTTTAAACCAGTAAACTGTGGTCAAAATCCGTATTAGGGCAGCCCTTTTATTACGCAAACCAAAATGTCACAATTAATTATTTTTTTTAATTGGATTTTATATCCCCTTTATCACTACCCAAAGGAGTCTCAAAGCGGCTAACATTCTCCTTTCCCTTCCTCCCCCACAACAAACACTCTGTGAGGTGAGTGAGGCTGAGAGACTTCAGAGAAATATGACTAGCCCAAGGTCACCAACAGCTGCATGTGGAGGAGCAGAGACGTGAACCTGGTTCACCAGATTACGAGTCTGCCGCTCTTAACCACTACACCACACTGGCTCTCACATAGTGCACATTTTTCAGTTCCCCAGAACTTATCAGTGTAGATGGGCAATCAAAGCAAGGAGGAAATGAATGAAAAAAAATGTGGCTGGCAGGGAAGCCACTGAGTTGGCATTTGCCAAGAATTTCAAGATGAAATGTGGGAGGCAGTAACATACAAACGTATACCATGCAGGTTTTAGGCTGCTGGGAAGGAGAATCTGACAATGGCCAATTCTGCTTCCACGGAAATGTAAAATCCAGCTGTTCCCCAGGTCTTGGCCAAAACACAGATTTCTCGATAGGGCAAAAACAGAGAGAGAGAGAGAAACTAGGCAGATTAAGACTCCCCAGCTTGTTTGGTTACTAACATAAAGGCAGGATTGAAGCAGCTGCATATGAGTGCACAAGGCCCATTCTTGTATTGCCTTATTAAGCCAAGATACAACCATCTAAGCCATCAGATTATTAACTCTTAGCAGGCCCCTTGGGTCAAGCTAATCTTAGCAATGAATCTGAAGAAAAATAAAGAGGTGATTCTGTGACCTAGTGGCCAGTCTAATTGGCTTATACACACAAGGCAATCCTGCTGCTCTTACCTGTGTAGACAACCACACATATCAACGAACATAGTAGTTCCACGCTCAAGATTCCCAGGATGAAGCAGAGATACATTTTATTGTGATCAGGGAAGGAATGTTGCGCTGACAAGATCAGCAGTAAAGCTATATTACCTATTAAAAGACACAGATGAGACATGTTAAGAAACCCAGCCGTCTAAATAGCTTCCAGAAGTGGCTCAATATAACCCCCAAATACATAAACCAGCATTAACTTTGAACCAATAGTCATACCCAGCTGACTCTCTTGGTCATGAGTGAAAACAGGCACTGAGCACATTCTCAACCATGCACAGTCTCACTTAGATGGCCAGTGGCTTTGCTATAGGATAAGAACAGACCCTTGTGATTATTTCAGCTGCACTTTTCAGTTTTCTGTTCAAGCTAAATGGCATGGAAGATGCTTCCAAGTTGTCTCTAGCAAATGTATATTCAACTGCATGCAAGAAGATGCAGAGTTTGAACTTAAGATAAAATGTTTTACAGTACGTATGGCTGAGGATTACTAAGAACACATCTGAAGTACCAGTTACGTTTATCCATTGGACTAGATTTCGCCAACCTGATGCCTTCCAGTTGGGAATTGCAGCTGAGAACATATGACTGACAGTAAGATGCTGATGTCTGTATTAGACTGTTCCCTTCCTTTTCCCCTTCTCTGAACACACCTATGATCAGAGATCCTTACCCACCTCACCACCCGTGCACCATGTTTGACAGGCCAAGTCCCGCACACATCAGGGGCCCCAGTTTCCTTTGGAATTAAATTGCATGGACAAAGGAACAGTTAATCAGCTGGTCTGCTGTATTAGCAAAGCTCCCATCAAGATGGGTGTTTGAATTGTGGCCTTGCAGGAGCCTCTGATTATGGTGACCGCAAAACTCACTTTCAAGCAAGTCGTGTCTTTACCTACCCCCTATCAGGTGTGGGCACATGCATGTGGCTTGGCTGAAGTGACCTCACAGGTCAAATGGTGAGGGCTTGGGAAGCCTGGAGAGCCAGTGGTTTCCCACTACTACACTGCTGAAGTCACTAAGGATTACTGTTTCGACCTCACATTTTGCCCTCAAGTTTTCACAGACATGTTCTAAAGTTTTTCAGCCACACAGTGCTTCAAGCGCGAATCATTACTGCATACTGCAAGAAAAGCTATTGTCCTTACAACCAACACTATCTAGCCCAAAGCTACTTATACAGTGTGAGTTTTCATATTAAATCTCCAGAGCTCCACCTAGTGGCCACGTCTTAACACTGCAGCCATACTGTGCCCAACTTGATAAATAGAGCTGCTTTCTTTTGTGCAGTTTGCCCTACTTAAGTATTAAAGCCCACAGTTTTCAGTCAATATGCAGGCACTTGCGTCCCCACTCTGGTTGTTACAAAAACAATGGGTGTATGGAAAATTCATTAATCTGTTAACTGAACATTTCTTGCATCAGTAGACAGAGAAGGAAAATAACAAGAGCCCAACATTTCAATTTGAGCAAAAGGCTTTTGAGCAAGGACTGGTTTCTTCATGAGTTACTCATTATTCAGTTCCTATCTGAGATTATAGAGGGCATGATAGCGCTCTTCAAATATTTGCTTCTTAGAGGAAGAAAGTGACTTATTATTATTATTATTATTATTATTATTATTATTATCATCATCCTACAGGGCTCAGATTCCTACCACACCGCCATCTACTGTGATCAGGGTAGAAGCTAAAGTACCCACTCTTTCCTTGATCTATAGAGCCAGTGCCCCCCTTTGAGCTAACTGCAGTAAGGAATAACCTGGACATTATTAGGACAGTATGGCACATTTTGTCACAATGTACTAGTCAATTCCTGATAGCTATTGGAGCAAAACTCCTCAAATGGCCATTTTTTGGCAGTTATGGTACCTGCAGTTGAGCTATTAGAGGAGAGATGTGGCATACATTAAGAAACAAAGTGGACTGAATGCATTACGAAAATTACTGATAAATCTTGGCTTACCTTGAAGGCTTCATCTTGTCCAAGTCGGACCAAATACTAGAAAGATGTAGCGAAAGCTAGAACTGCACTGTTGTCATGACCATGTGAGATGCTTCATGCATATAGAAGAATTCATATTTACAAACAAGAGATTGACAAGAGTGAGTGAATAGGTTCAGGCTCACCTGTAGACTGAATCAGGAGTGGAAATCTCTTAAGATGCCTTGTGGCTCTGTAGATCTGGAGGTAGCCTTTTCTTCTGACCTTGCTATGGTGGAAGTGAATGTACCGTTCGAGAAACAGATACAGGATCCAGAGAATTACTTTGGCAGTAACTATAACAGTTTGCACTTTAAGTGGGTAAGTGTAATGCTGAGGACACATATCTCCACTTGCATCAGGGTAAGAGCAGAATATCCCTGCCAGAAAAGCCAAAACAACAAAAGCAACCTAAGAAAAAAGAAAGAAAGTTATTTCAAATGCTCATCATCAAAGTCAAACACATCAAAGCCTGGCAGGTTTGCTCTAACTTTATTTTACAGATTCATTACCATTTTCTATTGCTGATATGGCATCATTAGCCCATAGTATGTTCTTAAGCTTTCCCACTAGGAAGGAAAAATATAAGCCAACCTCCATCCTATTAGAATAATAGAACTGTAGAGGTGCAAGGGACCAGAAGGGTCATCTTGGCCAACCCCCTGCAACACAGGAATCTTATGCCCAACGCGAGGCTCAAACCCACAATCCTGAGATTAAGAGTCTCATGCTCAGCTGACTGAGCTATCCCAGTACTGACACGGTAATGATGGGAAGTGGCACATGCACATGCCAGTGAGCTCAGCCTTCTCCCCAAAGGAATCTCTGGGGCAGGTAAACAGTGGCCAGTGGAAGGCAATGACCCCCAACCTGAGCAGGACAGCACAGAAATGAAGCTGCCCATTTTGTTATCACCAACTCTGATTGCAAGTACTTTAATCCGAGTGGGAGCTACCTGGCCATTACAGCTGCTGGTGGTTGTGCATTATCCCAGTTCTCCACAGGAACAGTTCCTATCTCCTCTTGCTTTTGCCACCAAGACAGCTTTGACTGTTTCTAGGGGAGGACTTTTGATTGCATAGCTCTCTCCAGCAGGATTTTTTTTTTTTACGGGTGTTGGGAAAGTGGTTCTTAACAAAGCAGTATTATTGTGCTTATGAAGTCCCAGTAAACAGAAACACACACCTGCTTTGGGGCATCTCCATTTCACTTTTCTGCTGATCAGCATGATGCCACCAAGTTTGGTACTGGAAGGCAGGGCTATAAAAGCTTGATTCTCACTGACCAGGGTCACCAAGGGCAGGGAGAAGGATGGCATCAGTTGTCTGCTTGCCTCTCAAGCCAACAAAACTCTAGGGATGAAGGTTGGGCAGTAACAGCTTTCCCCAACTTGCTGCCCGCAAGGTATTTTGAGATTTCATCCATGCCTTAGTGCTTTCTAATTTCCAGGTGCATCGGTTTGGTTTGTCATCCCACTTGCTCTGCATGCTGCCACCCTCTGGCCTTAAAGAGTAGGGACAGACAGAACATGCGACCACAACAGCACACTTCTGGAAAAGGGCTCACAGGAAACAGACTGGGCTGACCCTTCCACCTTTTAAGTGGCCAAGGACGAGAGCCATGTCACACTTGTCTGCTGGGGAAAGAGCTACTCTAGTGGCTGCGCAGGAGATGCCTGAGGAAGAGGCCACAGCTGCTACTCGCTCACTCAACTTAAGGCCTGGTGGCAAACTGCACCTCTGCATCATTGAATTTATCCAAATAACTCATCGGCAACTTACATGCATGAGCAGCAATACATTGGCAATGCCGACTGTAGGTATGGCGTGGAACCTTGGACACATCCTGGAATGCAATGCATGAGGTGGAAGGAGCGGTGCATCAAGCAAAGGGTCGTCATCCATGCTCTGCGTTATCTCTGAAACAGATCCCTGAAAGAGATTTAGCAACATAGCGTTCAAAACAGAAAACCAAGAGAAGTTTAACAATTGTGAGACAGTTCGATCATCTACTTTGCAGACATGCTTTTTTTTAAAAGCTTACACAGGTAAGCTACATCAGCAAGCATGATTTTTAAATCTTTTCAGCACCATCCTATATATGTTTAATTGGAAGAATACTCAACGGGAACTGGAACTGTACTCCGTGAGATTTACTTCCATGTACAGGTCTGTTTTTGGAAGAGTGTGGTCTGTTTTTGTAAACCAGTTCTTAAAGAACTGGGGTTGACCAATGTGAAATTGTCCCAATACTGTAAATTGAAGGTAAGCAATATTGCCTGAACTGGCAACAAATATTGCCCACACTAGTTTAGCACAAGCACCAATGCAGTTTTCCACGTGAATATGAACTTGCTTAAACTAATTTATGGTTTTCAATGTGTTCATCTACATTTAAGGTTTTAAATAGGAACTTAAGGAGAACTAGAAAAGCTCAATGAGATAAAAGTGATGCCTATGAGATCATTTATCTAACATAAACCATTGAGGGGGTTTTTTGCATAAATTTTAAGAAATAACATCACACATAATCACAGGATAATTGCCCAACTCATTTTTCCTGTCCTACACAAGCATTTTTGGCATTGTCCTGCCAGAATGGAAAACTACTTCAGTTTTAGTAAAAAGAATTCAGTTTTAGTAAAAAGGAATGAGAAAAGCATGTGATCTAGTTTAGTCCTTGAAAAATTCAAGCAAGTTTACTTTAGAAGGCATCACTTGAGCTCTTTTATTGTTCCCAGAGACAGCTCAATCTTATCTAAATGAGCACAGAAGTCAACATTTACCTTAATGGGTAACCAACCCCATGCAAGTTTGGGACCACATGTAAAATAGTCTCCTTGCACTTCAGACTTGTTTTAAACGTTGAAACTGCTCATATTTGGAAGATAAAAATATTTCCTAATAATTCAGTTTAAATGCCCACTTTCAAATTTCAGAAGCTCCAATGTATGATCACTGTGATCCTCAGGTTTTGAAGATATAATGCACTAAAGGCGGCAAAAATCACTGTACAATTTTGGAAAGCTAGCCAGCACTTAATTTAGCATTTTAAAAATATGATTAAACTCCTGTCTAGTCAATGCAGGTACCCCAATATTTATTTGGAGCTGTATATGCATTGCACGTACAGCTGCCATATTACACGAGGAACACTACCATGTAGCTTCAGTCCTGTGTGAAGTGTTGCAGAGTGGAGTGCTCCGGTCAGCCAGCCAATGCACAGCACACCCACCAACAGCCAGAAGTGCATACACCCAGTGTTCTCAATGGGCTGTTCTGAGGGTTCTCCCTTAGGGTTCCTGCTTTAGGAAGCCACAGGGCTCTGCCAACCCAGACAATAACCTTCTTGGCCTCACTGCGAGAGGCCAAGTTACAGGGAGCCAGGCAGAGGGCCTTCTCGGTAGTGGCACCCGTCCTGTGGAACACCCTCCCATCAGTTGTCAAAGCGATAAATATCTACCTGACATTCAGAAGACATCTGAAGGCAGCCCTGTTCAGGGAAGTTTTTAATATGTGACATTTTAGTGTATCTTTCATCTTTGTTGGAAGCCGCCCAGAGTGGCTGGGGAAACCCAGCCAGATGGGCGGGGTACAAATAATAAATTATTATTATTATTATTGGGCATGGATACCATGTGGGCTACATAAGCTGCAACATTCATACCTTAACATCAGAAATAGAGATCCCAATAGTAACTGTAGAAGGCTCAATAGTCATGTCTGCTTAACAGAACACCAAGAATGATATTCAACTAAGTCTTACTTTGAGTAGACTCACTTAAATTAATGGATCTAACTTCTATAATTAATTTCAACAGGTCTACTCTGAGTAAAACTTAGTTGAATATCACCCAAACAAATTTACTTAAGACACTTCTAATTTGCTCTTCAACAAATGGAGTAAAAAAGTTTTGTATTCTTTACTTTAAAAAAACAGCCCTCCTTGGGCTCTAGAGAGATAGGTGGATGCCCCAAAATGTAAGATAGTTTTATATTTCCTAATCAAACTTCATTTCAACATAATACTGCAGTTTTCCACCAAGTTCTTTTTAAGGGTACAGAGCATGGTTCCTCCAACAACCACCAGTTTTAAAATGATTGGTCTTCTTTAGGAGCCTCAGAATCCCACCTTCCGCAAACTCAAGAGGCAGCCATTACAACAAACAGAACTCTGCAATGCAAACACATTTTTAGCTTTGCTTTGAACATTTAAACCCAAAATAAAAGATATATTTGTAACATTGCTGAAAATTGCTTCCAGCATTTTTACCATTAGCTGTAAATAAAATTTGCTCCCCCAAGTTCTACAGTTTAAATACAACAGATAACAGGGTCATTTATATCTAAAAAATAATAATTCCAGTCTAACACAGGACCTTTATGTTAACCCGATTGAATGTTTTCCCCTCAGCTTTTCTAAAGGGCAGATATTTAAACATCCCCAGAAATGATGGACATTGCTTTGAATGTGCTGGACCCTGTAGAACATATTCTTTTCTACAGTCCATTGTACAAACAGCTATGCAAATGCGTGCTGTCCCCATTTTGAGGTAGTCTAACATCGCAGGACAATGAAAATATCAGATTCTATCTGTCTGACATTAACCTGGACGTAACTGCAAAGGTGGCCGAGTTTGGTCAATAGTCTCTCAAAGTGGCGAATAGCACTATTTAGTGGGAAAAAATCCCAATGAAAATCCACATTATATATTTTACATGGCTGTTTATGTATGGATGTTTTATGGGTGTTTTATGATGGCCTATGCTTGCAATGTCTAATACAGTGGTACCTCGGGTTAAGAACTTAATTCGTTCTGGAGGTCCGTTCTTAACCTGAAACTGTTCTTAACCTGAAGCATCACTTTAGCTAATGGGGCCTCCCACTGCCGCCACGTGATTTCTATTCCCATCCTGAAGTCAAGTTCTTAACCCGAGGTACTATATCTGGGTTAGCAGAGTCTGTAACCTGAAGCATCTGTAACCTGAGGTACCACTGTAAATGTTTGGCAAAGTAAGTATGAATGTCTGTCTACAATATTTTAGAATAGAGCGAAATATTTGCAAACACTTCCTCTTTTCCACCCCTACTACAGGTATTCTGGTGTCTGTTTCTAACTGTGGCCCAGTAACTGCATGACCGTCACAAGACTTGAAGACCTTTATGCTGACAGGCCTATACAGTTGTCTAATATGTCCCCTGATTGCTTTTAAATGTTTATATGTTTATACACCACCCTCATGTTTTGCAAAACAGAATAAAAATACCTTTATTTAAAAAAAACCAAAATAACCACAGATACTTCTCAACTCAGGAGCCGATTCTACTGTTAGGATCAACACCCCTTTACTAGATTTCCCAATAGTTTACCTGTTGCAGAGTCCTTCCCTTACATTCAGAGAACTGACAAGCTTAAACAAAGCTTAAGTACATTCTTCATTGCCATTAGAGCCCTAAATGTCTTAGGACCCAAATTCTTGAAGACATGTGGGCAATAAATTTTATAATTAAAGCCCCAAAGCAAGAAGTTCACAGAATAGAAGCATAGGAGTGAAATAGCCATATTTTGGGGCTGCTGTGCTGGAATTCAATGAGCTTTTCAAGTAACTGGCAGACGTTATGAAAAGATGCACTTCCAAATGGACAGTAAACAGGCAGGACTCAATGGCTTTCAGGAGTTTTAACATGACTTTTTCTTAACCATCGTTTCCCTCACAATCAAAACAGTTTCCACACCTGGAAGCAGGAACTGAGGTTTTCTTTTTTCTTTTCTTTTTTGAGGAACTGAGGTTTTCAAGGCAAAAGCAAGCGTGTGATAGAAATCTCTGCGGTGGCGTCTATAAACGTCCACGCCTTCTGTGCCCAGCAGCTGCGGTGTAGCAGCTTCAGTGCTGGTCTAACACCTGGGAGACCAGGGTGCAAACCCCCACTCAGCCACGAAGCTCCCGGGGAGACCTTGGGCCAGACACTGCCTCTCGGTCCAAACCTACCTCGCGGGGTTGTGGGGGGGGGATTAAACTGAGGAGCAGAACCACTAATATACCACCTTCTATCCGCTGGGGAGGGGGCGGCGGATACAAATGCAATAAAAGCACACTGTGGCGCAGTGGGCCAGTGCATCTGGCTGCGAGGCAGAAGGTCGGCGGTTCGAGCCCACCCAGGGACGGCTGTGAGCAGGATTCCTACATTGCACAGGGTTGGGTTGGATAACCCTTGGGGTCCCTCTCCCAACGCTGCAATTCGACGACTCTCCGTTCAAGGGAAGAACCGTGTGCCCTCAGAACTCTTGGAAGCGCTCCGTTTTCGGGGATACTGGAGCAGCCACGGGGCTCAAAGATTCAGACGCCCTCCCGAGTCACGCGCCCTGCGATTCAGACGCCCTCCCGAGTCACGCGCCCTCCCGACACGCTCCACCCCAAAGCCGCCTCTCCCCTTCCCCTGTGCAGCCCGCGGAGCAGGACCCCCAAGCGGCTGGCGACTCACGTTATCCAGCTGCTGCCGCGGCTGCTGCTGCTGCTGCCGCCCAGCCCCACTCGACACGCCGACCATCTTCTCCGCAGCTGCTTCCGGCCCCGACGCGCTCCACGCCCGTCTCCCGCGCGGCGCTGTCAGGTGTAGCGGACGCCCCGCCCTCCCGTGCCCTCACGCAGCGCTGCTTCCGCCCAAACCTCCGCCCGCCACGCTATTGGACGGATGTTTCCCTCGCTCCGCGGTCTCTTTTTCCCTTCGAAGCTCCGCCTCCCTGTCTGGGTTGCCGGAGAAGCGAAGAGAGAGGCGTGGCATGAGGGGGAAGGCGTGGCCAAAGTGTGCAGAGCTCTGGCGGCTTGGCAGCGGCTCTGTAGGGACGTCAGCCCGACCTGCAGATTGGATTTGAGACTTTTATTTAATTTTTATTTTTTTGCATGCGAAGTGCATGGCGCTAAAGAAGCAATGGTTATTTAAATGAGGGTTCCTCCTGATTACTCAGCAGGGAGATGAGAACAGCCGCGTTCACACGCCGCACGTTTAAAGTGCTATGGTACCGCATTGAACGCTCACCACTTCTCGCAAAGCATTCTGGGAGTTGTAGTTTGTTAAGCGTGGTGAGTCCTGCTAACCTAGCAGTTAGAAAGCACATGAAAGTGCAAGTACAGTGGTACCTCGGGTTACATACGCTTCAGGTTACAGACTCCGCTAACCCAGAAATAGTACCTCAGGTTAAGAACTTTGCTTCAGGATGAGAACAGAAATCGTGCTTCGGCGGTAGCAGGAGGCCCCATTAGCTAAAGTGGCGCTTCAGGTTAAGAACGGACCTCTGGAACGAATTAAGTACTTAACCCGAGGTAGATAAATAGGTACCGCTCCAGCAGGAAGGTAAACGACGCTTCCGTGCACTGCTCTGGTTTCGCCAGAAGCAGCTTAGTCATGCTGGCCACATGACTCAGAAAAACTGTGGACAAACGTCAGCTCCCTCAACCAGTAAAGCGAGATGAGCGCCACAACCCCAGAGTCATTCGTGACTGGACTTAACTGTCAGGGGTCCTTTATAGGAGTCCTTTATAGTCCTTTATGATTGGGAGCCCAAAGAGGAGGTGGCAAGGCAGGTCAGAAGTTGCAGGACCACACACAAACCTCAGGTGAGCAGGATAGGTTTCAGTGTATCTGAAGAAGTGTGCATGCACACAAAAGCTTATACCCAGAACAAACTTAGTTGGTCTCTAAGGAGCTACTGGACAATTTTTTAAATTTATTTCAGGTGAGCAGCTTGCTCTGATAAAGGTTGGGAGTAGACCGAGGCCTTTTAAGCCTCTTGTCAACAGCTTACCTCCTCCACACTTCAGCCATTCACAAGAACTTCAGTCTTAAAGAGCCAACTCCTGCCCTGAAGACAGGGCAGCAGACAGGGCTTGCAACCCACTCTGGGACTGGGAATGATGAAGGGAGACCTAGAAACATATTAAATAAAGTAAGATAAATAGCGGTTGACAGGAAGGCTCTTGGCAATGTAGCCAGAACCACTGATAATGCATGCCAACCATTCTTAAGTAGTACTTTACAATTGCTGCTTTTCAATTTAATTCTTTATTGGTAAAATTCTGCTCAAAAACTGAGAAAGTTGAGACTGTTGTTCAAATAAAGAAAGGTGCCTTTCCCCATATACTGTAAATCTAATCCTCTGCATAGCATGAAACCCACTCTGTCAGTTTCTGAGGAAGATCACTGTGCTGATAACAAGGAACACTCCTATTCATGCTGATCTCTAAAATAAATAAATCTGCATCTTTCCAATTTACTGCAGGTTATATTCGAGAAGTCACTTGACATGCAGCTGAAGTAAGTTCGACAGAGTCTGATGGAGCTTGTTCCCTAGTGGGAGAGTTTAGGACTGCAGCCTTAAAACCATCCCCCCCCCCCCATTGAAACTGACTGTTCCGTATTATTTAATTGATTTGAGAAATATATTCACAGATGTCTCATTTTGTTCACTTTAATTTTTAAAAGAAAACAAAAGTGGGGGTCATGTGTATTTTGATAGTTATCTACAAGGGAGGGGATCATGCCAGTGAAAAAGAGATTAAAATGGAATGCTTCTTGTCAGAATGAGCACTGTGATCCACTGACCACGAGATGGCACTATATTGTGCATGCACACACACGAATTTAATCCATATAGGAACTTTCCCTGGACCCTGAGATCAGCCTTTTCTGCAATGGCTCCCCATTTATGGAATGCTCTCCTCAGGGAAGTTTAGTTGGCAACTTCATTATGCACCTTTAGCTGCCAGGCAAAAAAAGGGTCCATTTCAGCCGGGCCTTTGGCTGATTAACATCTTACACCCCATTTATATGTGTTTGTGGGAGGGGGTGGGAAAGGTTATTGGTTTGCTTGGGTTTTTTATCATGCATTTTACATTTTAATATTGTATTTTTATGTTGTGAAGAGCCCTCAGATCTACGGATGAAGGGGGTGGATTTAATTAAATAAATAGTTTGTAAATGCTGTATATAAAATTAATTTAGCCATAAATACAAAATCTGACGAGATGAGCGCCGCAACCCCAGAGTCGGTCACAACTGGACCTAATGGTCAGGGGTCCCTTTACCTTAGAGCTTGCCGTATGAAACATAACATAGGGAAAATATAAGTGAAGGGCAGGCAAGGAGACAGGTTTATGTTTTCCTTTGGAAATTAATATATTATACCCACAATCAGTTGAGGAAAGGATCCAGTATAAATGCATGTTACATGATAACCTTGCCTAGCGTCAACTGCTGTTTATAAATACTTATAGGATAGGGTATCAAAAGCCTGACACACATGAAAATTATGTATCCCTTTCCTTCTGGAGGATTGTACACCAAAGGTTAAGGAACTTTGTTTACAATTATTTGGATGCTGTGTTATATCTTATGGGTGAAATCCAGACTAAGTCAGTTGCACTTAGTTCCCATTGAAATCAATAGAATTTACTGTAAGTCATAAACTAATTTGTCACATTAGTTAAAAGAGGACTCCTCTACCCACTTACCTAGGAGTAAGCCCCATTGAACTTAATGAAACTTACTTCCAAGAGCACATGCACAGGATTGCACTGTTAAGTCCGAGATCTTCATTGGAGGTCCCACTCTCTGTCCTTTCCCCTGGTGGGATGAAGTGGGTGGGCTTCTCATTGGTGGAGCTGCAGCATGTGAAATACCCTAACTCAACTGGCTTTCTCACTCCTGTCTGTTGGACAGATTAATACCACCACCACCCAACAGAATTTTTAGTGTATGACTCTGTTACTCTTCTAGATTATACAGCTTAATTGGTTATTATTTTATAATCTTATTATTTTAACAGTATTGCATTTCTTATTGGAGTAAGCCGCTACAGAGTGCTCTATGAACTAAAGAGTGGTGCATATGCCTACTGTCAACTTAGTTATTATTTATTTATTTAAAAAAGCACAACCCAGTTAACTAGTGGACAAAGTATTGTGATTCATACACCTGAATGTTACCTGTGAGGTTGCAATCCTAAACATAATTTACTTGCAAATAAGTCCCACTGAACTCAGTGGGAGTTACTTCTAAAACTACATGTTAAGGATTTCCCACAAGGCACAGAAAGAAAAAGCAAATATTCTCACTGGTACAATATTTGTATAAAGTTAAAAGGACATTAACAATTTAGTAGTTAAAGCACGGAGTCTTGTGGCATCTGATCTGATTTTCATAGTCTTTACTATCAAATGTATTATGGCTTCTGCCTTCATAGACAAAGACACATGACATATGATCCTAAGTTAGCGGGTAAAAGGTAAAGGTACCCCTGACCATTAGGTCCAGTCACGGACGACTCTAGGGTTGCGCACTCATCTCACTCTATAGGCCAAGACAGCTTCAGGTTAAGAAATTTGCTTCAGGATGAGAACAAAAATCGTGCTCCGGCGGCGCGGCGGCAGCAGGAGGTCCCATTAGCTAAAGTGGTGCTTCAGGTTAAGAACAGTTTCAGGTTAAAAACGGACCTCCGGAACGAATTAAGTACTTAACCCGAGGTACCACTGTAACTGTGTGTCTTGTAACATTAAGACATTCTCGTACTGGGTTCTGAATATTTCCATTTCTGATGTCAGATTTCTGTCTACTTAAGATTGTCTGGTTTGCCCAATGCAGTCTGCAGAAGGGTGTTGCTGACAGATGATACCATATTGGAAGACAACCAGGCGAATGAACCTTTGCTATTGTGATACTATATTTGGCCCTGTAATAGTGTCGCCTAAGAATTTACAGCAATGATGAAGAGGTGGACACTGATATGGGATTACTATCATAATCCTTCTTGCCTAACTACATAGATACAGACTCAGACTAGTAAAAAATTGGGGTAACTGCTCATGAGCCTGATTCCACTAACTTGCTGACCCAGGCCATGCATGGAGATAGCTGCCTCCGGAATGGATCCCGTCCGCAACCGGAGGTACCACTGTATTAGCAACTGTTTAAAACAAGTTGCAATCGAGGAAATAAGTGGGAATCTTTCTCTGTATGTAAAGTTGTTGGCAGCCATGTCTTGAAAGAACAGGGGTCACAAGTCTGGGCAGTGTGTATGGAGGTCCTGGGCTGCCTAGATGACAAGACCGCCACTCTTGTCCTCACTGATGTGGTTCAAAGGAACGCAGAGCAGTACGTTTGGCACCAGTTTGGCTGCAGGAGTTGCCAGAAGGAGGCGTACAAGGTGCAATCCAACCATCTTAGGGACTCCCCTCTCTCTATTTATAGATGGCCTTGCAATGTGATGTAAGGTAAAGGGACCCCTGACCATTAGGTCCAGTCGTGGCCGACTCTGGGGTTGCGGCGCTCATCTCGCTTTACTGGCCGAGGGAGCCGGCGTACAGCTTCCGGGTCATGTGGTCAGCATGACTAAGCCGCTTCTGGCGAACCAGAGCAGTGCACGGAAACGGCGTTTACCTTCCCACCGGAGCAGTACCTATTTATCTACTTGCACTTTGACGTGCTTTTGAACTGCTAGGTTGGCAGGAGCAGGGACCGAGCAACAGGAGCTCACCCCGTTGCGGGGATTCGAACCGCCGACCTTCTGATCAGCAAGTCCTAGGCTCTGTGGTTTGACCCACAGTCTCTCTCTATATAGATGGCCTTGTAATCTGTGCTTGTTGAGGCTGTTGGGAGTTGTGGTTCAGCAACATCTGAAGTGCCAGAGGTTCCCCACATTGGCCTTATCCCTTACCAAGTTTATTATTGCAGTCCAAGGTTCATATCTGTATTCTGCCATGACACATCATCAAGCTACTATTGCAATTGAACCTACCTGAGGTGGTTAAAAATACAAAGGGAAATTCCATTTGTACTCTCCTGATTTTATTTATTTATGCGACATGCATGCAGAAGGGCAGGTCCCTGCTCTAAAGAGCTTGCCATATGAAATATAACACAGGGAAAACATAAATGAAGGGCAGGCAAGGAGACAGATGAGGATAACATGGATGTGTTATTTCCACCATCAAGTCCACGCCTGACCACCAAGTTGCCCTGTTTGTTTGGAGAAGGGCCCTATAGCTTAGTGGCAGAGCATCTGTCTTGAAACACATGGCAGGACAGTCTCAAAGAAAGATTGCCAAGCCAATCTTCCTCGCATATTCACCCTCCAGTGACGTCTATGCTGGTGTGCTCATGTCCACAGAAAGGAAGATGGCAGGATCCCCAGGGATGTGCTCTAGGAGTTGGCTTCAAGCACCAGGCTCACTGGCAGACCAACTCTGTCTTACACAGATGTCTGCAAACATGACACAAAGGCTGGCAACATCAAGCCTGTCGTGTGGTAATCCCCTATAGAAAACTGTAGGGCCTGGAGACAGACAGTCAGGTCGTGCATCCATAGCAGTGACCAGAGGAAGAATGACCGCTGAGAGGAGAGCAAAGAAACCTTCATCTGCCCCAGCTGCAACAAAACATCTCTCCCCCTTATTGGTCTCTACAGCCACAGCAGGCACTGTAACTCTCCAACGGTTACAGGCACACTCTTCCATTGTCTCCTGAGACAAACAGATGTGAACAGCCAACAAGAGCATCTGTCTTGCATGAACACGGTCCCTGCTCAATCCCCAGCATCTCATGGTAGGACTGGGAGAGAATCCTGTCTGGCCCCTTGGAAGATGCTGCCGCGCAATGTAGACAGTACTGAGCTAGACGGACCATTGGTCTTACTCGCTATGAGGCAGCTTCCTGCGCTCCTAGCTTTCCTGAACCAGCATTTGGTTCAGCTTTGATCAACGCTGACTCTTTAGCTGTCATTCCTGCATTGCAGGGGGTAGGACTAGCTAACCCTTTTGGGTCCCTTTCCATCTCTATAATTCTCTGATTGTACAAGGCCCCGGGTGGCGTTGTGGGTTAAACCACAGAGCCTAGGATTTGACGATCAGAAGGTCGGCGGTTCGAATCCCCATGACAGGGTGAGCTCCCGTTGCTCGGTCCCTGCTCCTGCCAACCTAGCAGTTCGAAAGCACTTCAAAGTGCAAGTAGATAAATAGGTACCGCTCCGGCGGGAAGATAAATGGTGTTTCCGTGCGCTGCTCTGGTTCGCCAGAAGCGGCTTAGTGATGCTGGCCACATGACCCAGAAGCTGTATGCCGGCTCCCTCAGCCAATAAAGCAAGATGAGCGCCACAACCCCAGAGTCATCCGTGACTGGACCTAACAGTCAGGGGTCCTTTTACCTTTTCCTTACAGGGCCCACCAACGTGATTCAAAGCTGGACAAGGCTATTCATGGCTTCATCTAAACCTTGCAGCATAAGGAAAAGGGGGTTGGAGAGATACCACACCCCACAGCCTCCTATTTATCCAAACGGGAGGAGCATAGGAGGCAACTCCTAGGGTTCGTGGTCCCTTTGCCACCCCCAATAAAATACTGAAGGGCCCAAGGCCCCCCCCCCGTTGATGGGCATTGCCCTTCAGATGAGGGGGTGCGCCGCGTCTTGTGATCGATTATGCAAGGCGGGGCTTATTTCCCTCCCCCAGCCTAATATTTTATTGAAGTTCGCGCCCCTGGAGAGGAGAGAGTCGCCTTCCACTGCAAGATCCCCCCAGCCTCGCCTTTCCCCTCGCTGCCTGGCTCCCACCCCAGCGCCAGCTGCCGCCATCGCGAGCTGCGCCCGCGCCGCGCCTCCAGGACCGCGCAGGGAGGGGAGGAGAGCGCGTAGGAGCCATTCCCTTCTCTCCCCGCCACCCCGCACCAAGTCGCGCGCTGACGTCGCGTCACCCCCCCGCCCCCAATCCTCCCCCTCCTGTTAGGATAGTCGGGCTAGGACCCCGGAAGTGCCGGCTTGGCGGAATCTGGGGAGAAAGCGTGGACAGCCAAGGGGGCGGCGGCAGGCGCAGGAGCTGCAACCCCGTCTGCACTTCGGTGCAGGGCAGCGCCGGAGGAGGAGGACGACGAGGCGGCGGAGGCGCTGCTGCTGCTGCCGCCGTGGGTGGGGGCGCCGCGCTCGCCTCGCCTGCCTCCCTCTGGGCGACCTGCCGGGGGTGTCCCAGCGCTCGCGGCTGGAATGGTGCTGGCGCCGGCGCGCGGTGCCCGCGTTCCCCGGAGAGAGCAGCCCGAGCGGAGGAGCCGCCGCGATGGAGATGCTGCTTCTGCAGCCGTTGGGGTGAGCGGCGCCGGCGGGGCTGGGCGCGCATGGGGGTCCGGGGGGGGGGAAGGCGCTGGGCTGGGCCGCGCGTAATAACGATGCGAGGGATCCTGGAGAGGGCATCCACCACCACCTCGACAGAGTGTACTTTGGACCAGGCCTCGGCCCCGCCGCCGGTTGGGAATGCCCAAGGTCCGCTTTTTGGAACGAACGGAGCAGTTATTTCGGAGCACGGGCAGAGTTTGTTTCCTGTTCCCCAGAGGCCAGCCCGCAGGCGCCCCAGAGCAAAGGAAGTGGGGTTGGTATAGACGGGTCGCCTTTGGGGCGATGCTCTCGGGCGTGGAAGGGATGCTCCCTGGTCCCACACCTTTGGGGGCTGGCCGAGTGTCTGGAAACAGAAATGCACTCTGGACGTGCTCAGAAGCAGTGCCCGTAGAATCTGTAAGTTCCAGGCCAAAACACTTTCTGGAACTGGACCCTGGCCTTAATGTAAGTATGGGCTGCTTTGAGGTAGCCTGTAGTCTAATTTTGTGGAACACTTCCATTCATTCTAAGTGAAAGGGAGCAGCTTTCAGGCAGGCGTTTTCTTGTTTGTCTGCCCTTCACACTTACCAGTCTGTATGTGCTCTTTTTAAATCCTAATGTGGGCTGGGGGCAAGCTAGCAAGAGAAAACCACTTTATCCTTGTTTGTTCTTTTGTTTGAATTAGTAATAATTTTCTATTGAATAGTAGCATGTTTGGCGCTTGCAGTGTGTTGGGTAACGTACAGGAATGGTGGTTTCTGCCTGTAAGGGCTATAGTTTTGTTCTGCACAATCACTTTAATTCTTTAGCTTGAAATAACTATTCTGTCCCCTGCCCCTCTGGTTTTTGTTCACTACTTCTAACACCCATGTATTGAAAGATTAGGGAAATGCACCCTAATATGTTTCAACTGCTGCTTTGAAAGAGGTCCTGATAGCATTGTGAGTTTGCAATTTAAGTCAGTGCCCCTCCCAGTGAGGTGCTAGAAGTGAAGACCTGTTGCCCATAGCTAAAAGACTCAGCAGGCAGGTTACAGCATCCTCAAAGGCTCTTCTACTGATGCATGCCCCTGCTGTCAGATGTTAGATGACAGTAAGCAGAGTAAGGGCTTTCTTTGTGATGGTGCCTTCGCTCTGGAATGCTCTCACCTGGTGCCTTGTTCGAGCTTTATGTGTCAAAACCTTATTATCCCAGGCTTCAAACAATTACTGATGCTGCTTTCTGAAACTTTGTGATTGTTGCTGTCCTAACATAGAAATATACTGAGCTAGACCATCCAGTCTGGCCATCTCAGAAATGCATATATACTGATGGGCAACAGTTTTCAGGATTTCAGACCCAACCTGGAGTCTTCATTATGTAGAGCATCTACTGTACTGACCTCCTTCAAAGAAAAGTTAACTCGACCCAGAGCCAGCAAGGGTCTGTGAGTGGCTATATTTATTTCCTTGTTTTTATTTTTGGGGGTGGCATATTAATGTTCATTATTGCATTAACTGGATCTTCCTGCTTTGTAAATAGATTATAAAATAAATGCCATATTTCCCACTTGTCTGCCACTTTTCACGTAGGTTTTTGGCCTAGCCTGAGTTACAGAAGAGTAAGGTTTTTGGGGGCAGTGGAAATCTCAATAACACGGGGGGGGGTGACAGTTTGGAGAGGAGGGGGAGCTGGGAATGAAGCAGACAAGGCCGCTCATTTGCTCCTGCATGATTTGGAGGGAATGGAGAACACAGGAGAAGAGACTATGGGTTGGATCCAGGTGAAGTTAGTTGCACTTAAGCTGCCTAATTTCAGTGATAGCCAAATATGACTAATTTGTTCCATTCCATCGATTTCAGTAGGACCTCAGTTCAACTAACTTCACCTGCATCCTGCTATATGTATGAATAAATAACCAGCTCAAATTGTTCAAGAATTACACATCCAAATAATGGATGTAAAGTGCTTCAGGTAATGATCGGTATCAGCAAAAAAAAAAATTGCCATAGGTTAGAGGGTTGTGTGATCCCCAAAGATTTTAAGGAGTTTTGTTAAGGTTCCTCCAAAGTCCTCTTTCTTGAAGCTAGGAAGGTGAAATGTATTGGAACAAGTTTAAGAATCCTCTGAAGCAATTAATCCAAGGGGAAGCGAGCCTGTTGTTTGTCACTTTAGATTGAAGAAGCTCTTCTGGGACAGACAGTTTTGTGCATCATGATGAGGTGCATATTAAGACCAGTGGTTCATCAGGTCCAGGTTTGGGGAGCCGTTGGCTCTCCAGTTGTTGCTGAACTGCAGTGCACATTATCCTCGGCCTCTAGGCATGCATGCTAGGTCTGATGGGAGTTGTAGTTCGGCAATACCTGGAGGGCCAAAGGTCCTTCACACCTTATCTAGAATAACACCCTGTTTTCCATAGTGGCCTGCCAGCTACCTCTTAGTGGGTAGGCTTCTAAGAAGGATATTCAAAGATTTCTGAGGTCAGTGGAGCTACAAAAAGACATATTGCTACCCATATACAGTGGTACCTCAGGTTAAGTACTTAATTCGTTCCGGAGGTCCGTACTTAACCTGAAACTGTTCTTAACCTGAAGCACCACTTTAGCTAATGGGACCTCCTGCTGCTGCCACGCCGCTGGAGCACGATTTCTATTCTCATCCTGAAGCAAAGTTCTTAACCTGAAGCACTAGTTCTGGGTTAGCGGAGTCTGTAACCTGAAGTGTATGTAACCTGAAGCGTATGTAACCCGAGGTACCACTGTATATGTGTTGTAAGGAATGTGAAAGCAGATGCACGTGCCATGTCCCCAAACTAGGAGTTAAGTGTCTGTCTTCTAGTCTAAATGGCAACAGATCCCTTCCGTTTCCTGCACGGCAGACTGAACATCTTGGCGGGAAGTGGGGAGTATCCCGCTGGCTGTTGTCTTATAATCAACCATGCAAGCAACACTGATAAATGTTAAGTTGTTTATCAGGCTTGATTCTTGGAATAGTGGATGGAATGAGGTAGAGGTGGGTGCCAATTGTATGTTACCACCTCTTTATAATGAGTTGTTGGACTGTTTTTTTGAGAATAGGATGCAACACAGTGTAATCCCCGTGTATTAAAAGATAAGCCCTACTGGAAAGGGGGGGGGGGGAAACTGGCAAAGAAAATTAGCTGGGGCTCATGTTCTTTGGTATCTCATAAAGTTTGACTCCTGGCCTTTTGTCATACAAACAGAGCCACTAAGTAGTTAAGAGCAGGGGCACTTCCTTGATTCTTAAAATGGTTTATTGAAGCAGAGGGGGGGTCCATATATACACAAGCTAACTACCTGTAACTTTTCTTTGAGAGTTTCACAGCAATGGGGATTTTCTGGAAACCTTTTCTGTCCTAAATTTTCTGTCCTAAATTAGCTAAGATCTACCGTATTTTTCGCACCATAGGACGCACTTTTTCCCCTCCAAAAATGAAGGGGAAATGTGTGTGCATCCTATGGTGCGAATGCAGGCTTTCGCTGAAGCCTGGAGAGTGAGAGGGGTCGGTGCGCACCGACCCCTCACGCTCTCCAAGCTTCGCACACCTCTCCGCAAGCAGCGGGAGCCCAGAGAGTTGCCTGCATGCTGAAGCCTGCGTGCGCTGAGCTCAGCGCGCCCAGGCTTCGCGGACCTCTCCGCAAGCAGCGGGAGTGCTCCCACGGCTTGCAGAGAGCTGCCTGTTTGGGGGCTGGGGTCGGGGGAAGCTCGAGCTTCCCCCCTTTATTTCCCCCCAAAAAAACTGGGTGCGCCCTATGGTCCGGTGCGCCCTATGGTGCGAAAAATACGGTACTTCAGCATGTTGAAGTTATATTCAGTTAGCAAAGCTATTTTAAAAAAATAACCATGTCATTGTTGGTTTTATGTGCAGTTTGAAGTATTTAATTTTCCACTCAGTAGCCAGAATTATTTGAAATGAAGTGCTTTGTTCAGGAAAACAAGGCACACTTCATGTTGTTTACATGCTATATTCAAACATGTTAAAAACTTTACGTGGAAATTTGTATTTTGATACTTCTGAAATGTTTTTACTTTAAAATATTTTTAAGATATGACAGCTCAGTAGCACACACTTTGTTTACATTACAGTGGAACCTCTAGTTACGAACTTAATGTGTTCCGGAGGGCCGTTCTTAACATGAAACTTTTTTTAACTAGAGGCATGCTTTCGCTAATGGGACCTCTTGCTGCTGCTGTGCCGCTGGCACACGATTTCAGTTCTCATCTGGGGGCAAAGTTCTCAACTTGAGGTACCGGTAACTCTTCCAGGTTAGCGGAGTTTGTAACCTGAAGCGTTTGTAACATGAGGTGTTTGTAATTCGAGGTACCACTGTATTAACTTTTATTGTTAAAAGCTAAATACAGTATATTAATTTGCATTAGAATATAATTTTAGCATGCTTGAAGAACCATATATCAACAAGGGGCAGTGTCACAAGGCATACTAACTAATGTGTGTAGATGTAGATTTAGGTCTCTTAGCAAATAAAGATGGTTGCTGGGACCTTACCCACACTGTGCTAGCATCTTTCATTTCATTTATTAGACTTATTAGTCGCTTGCTGCTCGAAGGTCTTCTATGTGCTCGATCTTGTCCTCGATCTTGTCCATTGCACCTCCTTGCAGTTTGTTGAAGAACTGTTGAACTTTCAGAAGTTGGGCTGCACTGGGAGGACCTGTAGCTGGAAGCGCTGGTTGGGCAAGCAGTGGTACTTGCTGGATTGATCCACTGTAAAAGTTCTTAAAGTCGATGGGTTCTCTTCCAGAACTGGCACTAAGCTAAAAGAAGTAATAGAAGAGTAGTCATAGAATTGGAAGGGACCCTGAGGATCATCTATTATTATTTATTGAATTTATATACTGCCCTATGCTCATAGGTCTCAGGGCAGTTCTAGTCATTGCAATGCAGGAATACGCAGCTGCCCCATATGGGAATCAAACCTGCAACCTTGGCATTATCAGCACCACACACTAACCAACTGAGCTATCCAGACAGACAAGCCTCAAAAAGGACAGGAAGAGAAAAGGATATTGAGCAACTGCAAAAATAAAATACCATGCATGTTCCCTTAATGTAATGGACTTGGTGATATATAGAGGCAATTTCCGTAGCATGAGAGACTTTAGGTAACTAGAGGTGCAATGACTAGAAAACAATGTCTTAAACAAGTTAATAAGAATGATGGTTTGAGCTGATCTATTTTCTTTGAAAGGCCAAGTTTGTCTTCCCCTTGATCTCTTTGGTGCTTGGATACAGACATTTGACGAGAAGGCTCTGCATTCACTGATTGATTGACTCACTTTGTCGCAGACATTCACTGTGACCTTTAGGACTGATTTGTTGGAAGGACAATCTGGTCCTGATGCATTAGCACGGTACCTAGTGGCTCAAACTTGTGGAATAAGCCCTGTGCTTGCCTCTCTACTCTGACCTTTGGAGCAATTGCTAATATGTGATGACTTGGGTTACAGAGCAGCTCTATTTGAACATAATGAGATATTGTCAATGGCCATTCTTGCTGCCTTGATTGGCAGGCAGGGGGAAGTCTCCTCAAATGAAGTATTGTGAGATATCAGGCCCATGTGTCGTCATACTAGCACAGCCCTCCAGATGTTGTGGGACTACAGTTCCCATCAGGCCGAGCCAGCATGGTTAGAGATGATGGAATTGCAATCCAAAACATTGGAAGGCAAGCAGATTTGGGAAGGACATTGGGGCTCATGATTAGTCTATAGTGTATCATTTGCAGGTGCAGGTAAGTCATGGCACTAGGGCTTTTTTCTTTTTTTCAGATTTGGCTAAAGAGCACATCATTTTGACCTCTTTCCTTGCAGTCTGTTAGTACATCTTGAGTAAGTATCCTTCAGAGCGACTCCTTTTAACTGGCACTGTTTTGATCTGCTATCAGTAATTTAATCTGATTATATATGGGGGGGGTTGTCTTGGAGCATTTATATGCATGGATCTAAATTGTTCAGAGGTTTGGGTTGTTTGTCCTGAGTGTTGAGGGCCTGGTCAAAGCAAAGTTCTGCACCTGGCTTCCTTTCTTCAGGTAGTGATGATGCGGAAGCTGCAGAAATGTAGGCAGTAAAACCTTTTAGCCCATGTTGGTGACAAACTCTCCAGCAGACAGTTAATGAACCAGCCTTTCTTACTTGCAGATGTACCAAACTGTGCCAGCAGAAACCTCTGGATCTGAAAGATGATAATACTGAAAAGCACTGTCCTGTTACAGTGAACCCTTGGCATATGAAGAACGCTTTCAAAGTTATGAATGAGTTAAGAAGGTACTACTTCTTGATATACACATAGTCTGATTGCTTGTCTGGTCATTCACTGAGCTTTGCCATTGATATGATGTACAGGCTAGCATCATGTCCAAAGATGGGATCTGGAGATTCTCTTCTGCATGCACAACTGTCTTCCCCTCAAAAACAGCTCTCTAAAGAAAGTTGGTTTTCTTTTTGCGGGGTGGGTTAAGGTGAGTTGCATCTAGATAAACATTTCCATATGTAGAAGCCTACGCTTCTGTATCCATTCATGGTGGTAGTTCTGCATCTTAAATGTGGGTTGCTACAAAGTCTATGCAAAACAGGTGGGCTGGTTTCAAGCAGTGGGAGCTCTGTGGCCCCCAGCTGTCCTTCCCCCTCCCTTCCATTTCCCCTAAAGCTTACTGGGTGATTTTGGGCCAGCCCTATGGGGCATAACCTGCCCCACAGGAAAGAAAGTTATGAGAACTGTCTTGGGCACTGAGATAAATCCCATAATCCCTATTAGGATAGTTGCTGTGACAATAAAATGTAGACGAAAGATGGGATATAATTGTAAGAAATGGTTTTGTTTTTGAGCCTAGTTGGTGGTTTGGTGCAGGGGCACTTCGGGGGCATAGTAACAGCATCACCTGTCACTTTTCTACTCTATTTGTGTATAGTTCCCACATCCTTTGTTCAAAGTCTTGTGCACCCATGCCTGGAATGGCACAAGTGTCTCCCCCTTTTTTGGCTCATGGCACCTTGATTTTGTTTGGAAGTAATACAATTAGTTGGTAACTTCTAGCCTGTTTGCATTATGAGACTTCTTCACCCATTATATTCATGGAGAGATCCCCATACAATGACTGGGGCCAGCCCTGGAGTTGGGGATGGCATTGTCCCCACTTTGGAAACTTTGTGCCAGTGTGGATATCTGCAGGGATGAAGTCTGCTCATGAGTAGGTGCTGCTCTCCAAAGCTAGGGCAGGTGACTTGCCTCTCCTTAGTTGTTGCAAGAGGACGCTGTCACACATATAACATGTAAACCTGCTTTGTTAGTCTCAGGGTTTTGTGAATAAGCTTGATTAGCACCTGCCATCTTTTGTGGACAGGAGGGTAAACTAGTCTGACATCCACGAATGTGGAAGCCCTAGCTATTCTGTGCACAGACTGCAGTCTACAGTGTGCTGTCTGCTAGGTCTTCTCTCAGCAGAAATAAGGGTCGCTGTATTGTGTTCTGCATATATTTCATTCCTCACAACCAGAAATTCCTTGCCCTCATGTTTTTAAACGAAATGTCCTTGAGTTCATTTGCCTCTTTAAAATTCAGTTTGGAGGGGCACACTTAATGTTCAACTTCTACCATTTATAGGCAAATTGAATCTTGGCAAACAGTGTGAAACTATCTGTATATTAATAAATTGTTGTTTTGCCTCTCTGAGCTTCACCCATTCTGCAAGTGATTCTGCCATCTGTCTTGCCTCTTCCTGCTTTGAACACACCCCAATAACAAATTTTCCTTCTTTTAAATGGCTTGAATTCAGCTTGTGTTTTGCTATGTTATTATGAAAGTGTTGTTATGTTATTGTTCTGCTGTGTTGTTATGAAATTTTTTTTGTAGTGTATGTTTAAAATTCGTCCTCCTTCTTCGTTGTAAGCCGCTTTGAGCTTGGTGTTTGTGTGTGGAAAAAGTGGCATACAAATAAAATGACTGAATGAGGGATCTAGGGAAAAGGTCCAGGTAGTGAAACCATGTATGGTCCTAATTCAGTGACTAGAACATTGGGTCAATATTTTTGAGTTTGAGGTTCATTGTGTGATGTTGGACAGGCAGCTGTCTTTTGCCCTTGGTTCTCCATCTGTAAAATAGGAATACCAATGAAGTTAAAAGTTCTTAATAAGATGAAGGTGTGATTAGTGGAGAGCTGCAGATGTGATACAATAAAAATAAGCCGAGAGAGGCATGTTAATAGTGGCATCATCACTACCAAGAGGAGCAGTAAGCTTCTGGACTTTGGCTGCGCTCTCCTCATTTTATTTTTTTAAATGTGGCGGGGGGGGGGGGACTGATATTGGTGGGGTTTAGCAAAACTCCCTGTTCCCAATTCATCAACGTGGGTAATGGTTATACTTTTTGAAATGCACCTGGAAATTAAATACTGTATATCTTAAAAGCTTCTTGGGGAGAGTATACTATTAGCAGCTTCGTAGCAGGTGCTGTTTGGGAATTCTAAGAAACCAAAAAAATTAATGCAGTTTTTAAATTAGAAGTTAAAACCAGTGCAGTTTTAAAAAGTCTTCCATCTTAATTCAGAATGGCATCTGATTGTATCCAAACATAGATAAAAACGTGCTCCTTGATCTCAGGCACCATCATACAGAATTTGGTTATGATATCTCAAGAGGGGTCTGAATACAGAGCACACAAACAGCTTTCCAAAACAGACAGTAGATGTTTGCTTTCTTCCAGATTCTGCATTGTTCACAACTCATCCTCTTCTTTTCTCGTTTTCTACATAGTCAAAACTTGTTGTGTGATGTCACAATAGTAGCTGAAGACATGGAAATTGCAGCTCATAGAGTTGTGTTAGCAGCTTGCAGCCCATACTTCCATGCCATGTTTACAGGTACTGTACTACTTTGTTTCTTACTTCTTGAAACTATAGCATAGCTAAATGAGTATACAAGGTCAAAACACTGCAGCGGAAATGGAATTGGGAGGGGTTGGGGGGGTGAGAGACTGTTGAGACATCAGTTGCAATATTTGAAAATGTCAAGCTATTAACAGGCATGGAGGACTTAATGACTTTGCCGTCTTATTGCTGGAGTTCATGTTTTAGTATTTTTTGCATAACTCTAAGTGACAGCTGGACTGTATATCTTGCTGTAAATTATATGCCAGCTGGGGTTTTTCTCCTTTTCTCCCTCTCTCCTTGCACTGCTTATGCTGTGTGTTTAAGGCTGAAATGTTAGTGGGTTTTCAGGACACAAGAATGGTTGCATTTGACTTTGGGGTTGATGTGCAGATGGCTTTCCAGCTGTTGTGCTCTGAATTCCAAACCAGCATGATCAGTGGCCAGGAATGATGGGAACTGTAGCCCAACCTCATACAGAGGGCCACAGATTCACAGTCTCTTCTTTAGATGACTTCAGTGTCATTTAGAATAAATATTCAGTCAGTCATCAGGACAGTATTACTATTGAAGCTCTGGCTAAGCCTCCTTTCCCTTTATACTAAAGTTTCTTACGTTAGGAATTCTTATTTTCAGACCAAGTCAATCACTACCTGCATTATTTTGATTCAGGTGTCTTCTTAAAAGATAGATGAAAGAAAAATATGGAGTTCTCATACAAGTTAGAGATTATTCTGTCAGCTTAAATGCTTTTGTTCGATGTGTGTAATCAAATACTAGGTAGTCCATTGTTATGACCGGCTGTGGCTGTGGCTGAACACATTCCCTGATGGCTCTGGTCTCCCCTTACACGCCATTTTTATTTAGAAAATTATGATCCATCTTTGGGTCTTCAGAGGGGCCACCATGGTGGCTTTCAGATGTAATACAAGTAAAAAATGGTATATGCAATGGGATAATTAACAATGGCAGCAAGAGAACAGCAAAAAAACCCCCCTCAGTTTAAAAATTCACCTCTGTCTGTCCCACCTTCCATTGCAATTGGGTTATGTGCTCTGGCTTCACAGGCAGGAGTTTTAGCATCTCTGTTGCCTATGTATGTTCCACTCAGAAAACATATTCCAAAAGGACCAAACTATTGACTATCCAGCTAGAATTCTAGTTCGGAGACTATTTCCTTCCTATCTCATCTGTCTTGTTTTGTAATTCTATCCTATACTGCAGGGGTAGCCAATGTGGTATGCTCCAGATGTTGTTCAACTCAGTTCCCATTAGCCTATGCCAGCAGGCAGGGCTGATGGGAGCTGGAGTTTAGCAACACCATGTTGGCTACACCTGCCAGACACAATGGGCTGTATCCAACTAAGTATGATTAATGTTGGGTACAGCCCAATTACATTGGGGCTGTACTACAGGTTACAGTAGGCTTTTTCCTGCTGTTGAGCAGAAGCAGTCAATCATTATCTTTATTGTGGTCACAGACCAGAGCAGAAGCAGTTAAATATACCTTGGACAAACTTCATTGCTGTTAGAGGCACTGGCTTTTTCTGGTCTTGGAGTCTTGTTCTGAATCCTCTTCTCTTGCAAATATTTGTGCTGGCACTGCAGATGGTCTTCATGACCAGCCTTTCAGCCTCCACAAGCTGACACCATATTTCCCTATTTTCTGGCTAGAGGTGAAATGGTTTTGAGAGACAGTGAATCAAATGCTGCTGCGAATAATCCTCCTTGTGGGCTGCTAGAATTTTCTAAGGCAGTTTCTACTGGTATCATTTAAATATATTGAAAGCTGATTGTATCAAGCCATTATTCCAGTTCGTATGAGTGCTTTGGTGCCCTTTCTGCATAGTTGTCATGTGCTGAGTTTTATGAACCCATGAAGTTTTTAGCCCTGAAATTACAAATAGATATAGACATTTTAGACTGGCATCCAAGGTTTTCACAGTTTTGTGCAGATCATAGCAGGAAGCTTAGCTAAACCTGATAGTTGCTCCATAAATTCAAAATATTTTTCCAGCACTTTGTTGTTTTTATTGGGGATGAGGGGGTGTCTTCCAAAAAGAGAGACACTGATCTATATAGCTTCGTTCTGGAGAATAAGCTTTTCCTTTCTCTTCTCTTAGAGGAAAGTTTTTGTGCTGAGGAAGCCACCTGGAACTGCAACATGTTGATGCCAATTGCCAGTATCTGATTAAATTAACAGAGCTATACAACCATGTATTATAGGTGAAATGAGCGAGAGTCAGGCAAAGAGAGTTCGAATAAAGGAAGTTGATGGATGGACCCTTAAGATGCTCATTGAATATGTTTACACTGCTGAAATTCAGCTTACAGAGGAAAATGTACAGGTGAGTAGGAGGATACTGTCAACTCATCCTTTAATGGTATGCATAATGACACAAAAAGTAAGGCACTCCCCCACCCCTGTGAGGGTAATGACATTTATTTTTAGCATCTTAGTCATAAGAAGGATGTGTGCTTTTTAATAGCATTTATGTGATCTTATAGCACTTCTTTTTCTTGTTCAAAATAACTGATACAGAATTTGCACTTTAAAGTCACCTGCTGTTTTACAATCCTCTACAAGCCGTTTAGTAATTGTAGATCAAATATAATGGCCAGCCTTGGAAACAGTTGAGAAAGCAGTGGCTTGAAAGGGTAATGTTAAATATGCTGCATTTGGGTATAAATCCTTGCTTATGCATGTCAGAAGCTCTAGTGTAGCAAAAAGGGGCAAAGTTTGAATATGGATGTCAAATATACATATTGGTATCTATCATATTTAAATTGTCATGCATTCATTGCACTCACCACTGAAGTGGCCAGCAACCGCTAAATAAATAGCAAATATTTGTTCTGCATTTCTGGAGGAGCTCAAAAACACACACAGAGGAACAGGTTTACTAGTTGTCCAGGTTGTTAACTAAATAGGCATAATCAGCCAGCTTTCTAAATGAACCCAGTTGTTGTTGTAGTTGTTGTTGTTTTATTGATTTCCATTATACAACAACAATTACAAAACAAAAACAAAACTCAGTTTGCCCCCGCTTCCCCCTTCCAGGACGGATCAGTCTGTTTAATTTGCCAAAGTCCAGTCCGTGCCATTCTTCAGGATTATCAGTAAAGTATTTTATTAAAGGATGTCATATTTCAGCTAAATCATCTACATCATTTGTATCATTCAATGCATGTCATCTCTTGGTTAATTTATCTGATGCAGCAATCAACCATACGTTCTGTTTCCAATGAGAAATACACAGATGTTCCAGTCCCTTCCAATTCTGTGCCATTACTGGGCATGCTGCTACTAAAAGTAAATTAATTGGTTCTTTATAACAGAGGTCAGATTGCCCTTCTTTAGAAATGATTAATCCAAGCTTGGGGTACATTCCGTATGTTGACCTGTAATACAGCTTTTTTCCTGTAAATACCCTTTGCTGAGGGTCAGGGAACAGGTACGTGTGTGTGTGTGTGTGTGTGTGTGTGTGTGTGTGTGTTATGCAGCCTGCTTTGTGCCTCCTAAGCTAGTCTGCTATCTGACTGCAGTAGATGATACCGTCCCATCACCAGTCGTGAAATGAGATTCAGCCACCAGCCTGGTCAGCTTCTGTATCTGGAATACAGAGAGGGGTCCTTCCCCTTGGGCTGCAAAATGTGTTCGGCCAGCCTGGTTCCTGGAAAAACTTACTGACCTGAAAGCTGATTTCCTTAGTTCAGCAGATAATGATAAGACTTAAAATGTCACACTAGCATTGCCTAATTGTTGCCACAATGTACTTAAGACCCTAGTGCAGTCTTAAACAGAATAATATCACTCTTCCATTTGGGTTGGTACTGCCACATCCTTACTCGCTGCAGAACTGCTATGAGCTATGACTGCTGCAATAGCCATCCCTACAGATTAGGAAAAATGATTGTTTGCTTACCAGAAATCAGATGCCCATCTCTTTAGTGATTTGAGGGATTTGGGTTTCACTTTGCGAGCTCTGGTTTCTTACCTTACTAATCTTTCAGTGTATAATGTTCAGCGTTTGCAGGACTCAGGCTCAGCCGAGGTGGTAAATGTCATTGCTTGAACTATTAGGGCAAACTGCGGCATGTAAGAGTAGCAGAGATCTTGGTGCAGCAACATCAACCGTTATTTATGGACACACTTCATTCAGCTTTATATACTGTTTCTGATTCCAGCCTCCATACTGCAATAATAAGCTGTCCAATGTGCTGTTATTACATTTCCTGAGTATCCATCTGGATCGCAGTATCTAACACAGTATTAATGATGGCAGCTGGTGTAGTCAACCTTTAACTCAAGCTTGTTTCCAAATCTGCCAAAAGATTCTTCTGCCTGGAAGGCCTCTGTGCATGTTTTTCAGTTAGAGTTGTGATGTGGCACTTTGAGACCAATGTGGGATCATAGAATTGTAGAGTTGGAAGGAATCCCAAGGGTCATCTAGTCCAACTGGCCAGTTGCACTGAAAGGAAGGAAGGTGTAGGTCTCGTTTTTAACCGCAGAAGGGGTGCATGACTTGTCTTCATGTAGCCCTCAAGTGCTTACAAACCACCTCCTTTTAGCTAAGCTTTGATGCTGGAAGTCTGTTTGGGAAAGGGAAAAGTTCTTGTTAAGAGCTGCAGGGAGGTGAACAGTGGGTGCAGCGAGAGTACAGCGCCTTTCACCTGTGCTCCTCTTTTTCTGTTAAATTTGATTGCCACTCCCTATGTGAATAGGGGAGAGCCACATGGAAAACATGCAGAACTGCCAGCATCATATTAATATGGTCCTGAGTGTTGACGCAGCTGTTTTTGCATATATAATATACACATGCGCGCGTGCGCACACACGCACACACACACACAGAGTCAGCAAGAGAATGACTTCTGTTATATAGCCAACATTTGGTATTCTGTTGCACTTACAAGTTGCTTCTTCGTTTTCACATATTTGAAGTGCTTTGGCCCCACAGAATGTCTTTCTGAAGTCATTGGGATTGATTACATGGAGATCCCCCATCGCCAAAGCTCTTTTATAAGCAGTTTGTTTTACTTATATTTGTACTTGTAGCCTGTCTTCCACAAAACATAAGTCTCCAAGGGATTTGCAGTCTCTGCAAAGAGTGATGGAAATGGCGGGGGGGGGGGCACGACTATTTCCCCTGAATTAGGAAGGGAGTTAGAGGTAATTAAAACCTTACATTTTATTCATTTCTGAAACTCTTAGTTCATATCCATCTACAGCTAAAAGTAATTGTTTACTTGATTATGTTAATGGAGATGAAATGTGTGGGTTTCCATGTTTAGGACTGAGCCAGTACAGCAGAGCTGTTTTGACTCACCCAAGATAAGGTGGAAAGCTCCTTACCTGGCATTTCATCCTGACAGGTGTTGGTTGTCTTGTTTTTCATTGTAGACTTTGGAATCAAGCAGTGCCTCTGTTTTTCAGGACGGATGAGCTCTGGGTAAGCCCTACAGGCAACTCGCATTGGGTGTCTCCATGGAATTTAGCAAAATTTTAGTGTAAGGAGTCTACACTGTGTATACTTCAAAGTGTGTTTTATTAGACACTAGGCTGGACTTTGATGATAGAGAAGAGGTATAGCTGCAGTTATGGAAACTAGAATCCTGTGGCTACAAATTGAGGGTCTCTGCAACTGATTCCAGAAGCATTAGATTTTGCAGCCTTTACGGGCATCAATTTATGCTCCTTCACTTCAGATGTTCATGTATATGCCACATTCCCTTTGTTTGCAACCTGAACAAGCAGGCTGCACTGTGGCTGTTCTCCTTGATGGTAGAGAATTATATACAATTCTCTAAAAAACCCAAACAGCTGCTGTGCATTCCTGCGGTATGCAAATAGTGTGTGTAATGCCCTCCATCTTGTATATAAATGGCGTGTGTAATACCAGTGATCTAATGATCTCGTCCTTTGCAATTTGAGTCCTATTTCCTGTTAGATATGACTTGCCAGTATCTTTCAACTCATTATCTGGTACAGCATGTAGCATTTCTGACAAACTGTTTGGCCAAATGTTCACTAAACGCAAGAAAATGTCTCAAGCTGTTGCATAGTCAACACTTTCAACGGCAGCAATTAAGCAATTAAGGATTTTTAACACCTAATAGCTTGCTGGCTTAAAAAAATTCCTTAATTGTTGGGATTGGTTTGACCGGTTTGACATAGAAATAAACTACTGTGAGTAGTATCACACTATTTTGACTGAGACCAGCTTTACCCCCCACCCCCGAAAGTGATCTTCCTCATAAAATTTGTAGCTTCTTTCCTAGGCCTAGTCTGGTTCAGTTTAATCGGTAGCTGCTTTAAGGTGTTAGGACTGTTGAACTGTGGTGGTGTTAGGCGTAAAGCAACACCAGAGTCTAAATAGGAGGCAGGTTGAGGAGAAGGGAGATCCGATAAGACAGGATCTACTTTTGAGATCATAGAAGAGTTTATAGCATGTATTTGTGGGTGTGTTTGAACTATAATATAGGTAAAAAAGGTAAAGGACCCGTGGAAGGTTAAATCCAGTCAAAGGCAACTATGGGGTGTGGCACACATCTCGCTTTTCAGTTCAAGGGAGCCGGCGTTTGCCCACAGACAGCTTTCCGGGTCATGTGGCCAGCATGACTAAACCGCTACTGGCACAGTGGGACACTGTGGCGAGTGCCATAGTGCATGGAAACGCCATTTACCTTCCCACCGCACCGATACCTACTTATCTACTTGCACTGGCATGCTTTTGAACTGCTAGGTTGGAAGAAGGTGGGACAGAGCAATGGGAGCTCACCCTGTCACGCGAATTCAAACCACTAAACATCTGATTAGCAAACCCAAGAGGCTCAGTGGTTTAGACCACAGTGTCACCTGTTCCCTTTGAACTATAATATACCATTAATTCAGTGTGACTTACAGGTAATAATAATACTTGCAATATCATTCATTCATTCATTCATTTAGTTTCTTCTTATACATACTGGGGTGGATGTAGACTTGCTTTTAAGTCCTGTTCATTTGAGTGGAACTTCACACCAACTAACTCTGTTTGAATTCAGTCTGTTGTTGTTAATTAGGGATTTTCTCTCCACTCTTCCGATAAAATTCCAAGCTCATTAAAACATACTGGGTCGCATCCAGTGTTTAACCAGCAGGATTCCAATGGGGCAACAGGACTTCCCTTTCCTCTCTTCTCTTCCCTTCCTCCCCCTCCCCCCAAAATTTGCTCTGGAGCTGATTTTGAGGGTGCTCAGGGAGCTGGAGGGACGGAAGAGGAAGTCTCTTGAACATATGGAATTCCCATGCACCAGCAGAGCAGCAACATTAGATGCAGCCTAATGCGTTAAAAGCAGGAAAATCAATAGCAGCTAAGATAAAACAGAAGGCTCTTCACGTGGTGCCAAAACAAATTTGGAGTAGGTGCTGGGAAGGGAATCTCACAATTGAGGCACCACAATTGAGAAGGACCCTTCCCTGGTAAAGAGAGGACACCTGAAGATTTTAGTATTCAGACCGTCAAAGAGCAAATGAAAGGAATGGGCTACATTTTACCATCCAGTGAGCTGCATAATCTTTGCCTCTTGCAGGACATCACTCCCAACAGCCCAGTCTTGCTTTCTCAAATGTAACTCCCATTGACTTCACTGGACCTTTACTCTTGAAGTGAATTAATGTGTTTAGGCTTGCAGCCTAAACCTCGACAGCTAAGTCAGTGCCTTGCACTTTGCTATGCAGTTTCTAGTTCTAGATTATTACTTCGTGTTATCCCAAATTCTTGGAGCTGTGACAGATATTAAGAGTGAGGCTGTGGGAGATTGGGAGGCAGTTGCCAGAGGTACACAGTCATCCTATTCAAGTGTTCGGTCTCCTTATAAGACTGAGGAAACGTGAGGAAAAGCGTGAGGATGTGCTGTCACATCCCGCATCCCCTCTGGTGTGTCATTGCTACCCAGGTTAGAATCCTTCATGCGTTTGAGGGGGAAGATCTGATGTGAGAAGCTGCCTCCTATTCTTGGAGGCCTCCTGTGTGATGATTTAGAAGGTGGCTTCCCGGTTCAGACCTTTTCCCTCAAACTTGTGGAGGGCTTTAAACTGTACCCCTGCTTCTCTCATCTTTTCCTTACTTGTGGGGAGATTGAACACCTGAATAGGGCCTGTATATGAAATATAAATGTCTAATAAGTCTGACGTTCCCTCTGCACAAGCTATTTTAAGGTAATATCTACAATGGGAAGTGTAATTTTACAAAATAATTTACAGTAGGGAGACAGCTGTGTGTGTGTGTGTGTGTGTGTCTTGTGAGTGGCCTTAAGAAAGCCTGTGTGATTGCCAGTAGAAAGACACAGATCTGTCTTAAAAGCTACTAAAAAGACTCTAAGGAATGTTCAATGTTGTTTAAAGTATTTTTTAATACTTTTCAGGGGATGCTGCCTTTGCAAGGCATCTTACAAGACTAACACACATGAAACACAATTACAAAACCGCAGCCAGATTCAAAGCAGCAGCAGCTCAAAAAATTCTTTACCAAGTGCGATATAGCAAAATTCTTCCCCCCCTTTTTTTAAATAATATTTTTATTGATTTCCACACAAAAAAAACAAAATCATTACATTAAAGAGAAAAACATAAAATAAAGCATTTATAACAACTGTATACACAATCAATATTAAATCCACATTGTGGGATTACTTGAATCCCTCGACTTCCCTCTACTCCTTGCCTTGGTTCCTTTGTATTATCTTCATTCATGCATGTCAATAAAATCTTTATCTCTAATTACCTCCAAATTTAAACATTATCTAACATATTACAAGTGGTTTTTTAAAAAATTCTGCTAATGTATTAACTTTCACGGTATAGCACAATTCAACCAAGCACTGGCTTAAAGAAATGTATCTTTTGAAGATTTTTAAAGGCTATTGGGAATGAAGCTCCAAAAATGTGGGGCCTCACTGGGAAAAAGTGCACCTCTCATATCCACTTGCCTAACAACTATCACTGATACGTCAGGGAGCAGGAGAGCTTGAGGGGTCTGGGGAGGGAGCTGCTGGGTAGATAGATAGATAGATATTTGTTGTTGTTGTTTAGTCGTTTAGTCGTGTCCAACTCTTCGTGACCCCATGGACCAGAGCACGCCAGGCACTCCTGTCTTCCACTGCCTCCCGCAGTTTGGTCAAACTCGTGCTGGTAGCTTCAAGAACACTATCTAACCATCTTGTCCTCTGTCGTCCCCTTCTCCTTGTGCCCTCCATCTTTCCCAACATCAGGGCCTTTTCAGGGAGTCTTCTTTTCTCATGTGGTGGCCAAAGTATTGAAGCCTCAGCTTCAGGATCTGTCCTTCCAGTGAGCACTCGGGCTGATTTCCTTAAGAATGGATAGGTTTGATCTTCTTGCAGTCCATGGGACTATCAAGAGTCTCCTCCAGCACCATAATTCAAAAGCATCATATATATATTTATGTATTTCTCGCCCATCTGACTGGGCAGCTCCCAACAAAATGTTAAAAATACAATAAAGCATCAAATATTAAAAACGTCCCTAAACAAGATCCAAAGGGTGCAGTCTTTTAAGAGCTCCCATGTGTATAAATGGCAAATTCTGCCTTGAAAACTACACCTAACTGGGGTTCGATCCTTTCCTGATTTGTGCTTATGTATTTTTTTCTGGCACAGTTCACTTTTTATACATATGGTGCCAGAGAACAGCATATAACATGGAACAAAACTGAGTGTAAATATTTGTTTGGAGGGAGAGTGTGCTGGGCAGCTGGGAACATTTTAGACAAGGCCACACGCTCGGTCTGTAAACAGTGTTTGGACTTCAAGCAGAGCTATAAAAAAAAGTTGGTCGCTTTAAAAAGGCCTTGTTTCGGGAAGCATGTGGCTTGTAAATGATTTTTAGGAACGACTTGCTACATCTGAAATGAATGAGGGCTAATAGCTTTCTTGGGTGAAATGTAAAGTGTTAGCATTAGCTTTGTGCTACAGATGTCAAAATTTATTTTTAGCCCTCTGCACTGCCACCCACCCACCACTACAGCTGTTTATCTTGACTCATGCTTTTCTTGAAAGACAAGCAGTGCAAACGCAAAGGATCTCTGCTTGAGGCATTTCTGCAGTTCTCTGCTGGTTCAGTGAGCCCTTGGGAACCCGGAAGCATCTTCTGTGCAGGGCAGATGAATTAAGTGCAGTAAAGTAAAGTCAGTGGTGTCTGTCCTCTTGAATGTGTTCAAGTTGCAGCTAGCATTCCGTGGCTTCTGTATTTAAAAGTGAATACCGTATACAACTGCTAACAGCCAATGCAGTGTATACAAAGAAGCCCATTTTGTGAGCTTACTTAGATTTCATTGAGTCAATCAAATAAAGGGGTTGGGAATACAGAATTGGATAGCGCTTTGGAATGAAGCTGATCAATGTCAACCTCTTAAACACTAACCATTTTTTATTTTTAATGCCAGCCCTGTTGTGCATTACAGTGGTGCCTCGCAAGACGAAATTAATCAGTTCCGTGAGGCTCTTCGTATAGCGGTTTTTTTCGTCTTGCGAAGCAAGCCCATTGACAGCTTAGCAAATTAGCACTATTAGCGGTTTAGCGGCTTTTAGCGATCAGCTGTTAAGCGGCTTATCAGCTGATAAGCGGCTTAGCGGCTTAGGAAAAGGGGGGGAGGGGAAAAAAACGCGCAGGAACTCGCAAGACATTTTCGTCTTGCGAAGCAAGCCCATAGGGAAATTTGTTTTGCGAAGCGCCTCCAAAACGGAAAACCCTTTCGTCTAGCAGGTTTTCCGTCTTGCGAGGCGTTCGTCTTGCGGGGCACCACTGTAAGTCCTACAGTGAGCAGTAGGAGAAGAATGAATAAACCTTTGAAAATAGAAGGAACTTTGTCCCATCGTAGTTCATGCGACAAAAGGGGCAACTGCATTTCTGCAGTGACCCAATCCTTGGCAACTCATCTGGATTCAAAGGCCAGTGAGTCAGAATGATAGAAAATGAATAGAAATATCAGCCATAACTTATCTAGAATACAGGGTTTTTAAAACTTTCTCACAGCAAGCATCACAATCAACACTAGTACCGTAAATTTAAGGTGGTGACTTTAAAATGCAGACCTCTGTTGGTCATATTCTCTACCATTCTAATGTTTCTCCTAATACGTGTGCCTTAAGTTTTCCTTTTCGTTGTTGTTGAAATTGGCAATGTGTGCATGAATTTGGTTTTGGTTATTGTAGGTACTTCTCCCGGCAGCTAGTTTGTTGCAGTTGCAGGATGTAAAGAAGAGCTGCTGTGATTTTCTGGAAACCCAACTTCATCCTGTGAACTGTTTAGGCTTTCGCGCTTTTGCTGACATGCATGCATGCACAGATCTTCTGAACAAGGCCAACACTTATGCAGGCAAGTGCAACACTGAATCTTAAAAAACACACTTGGCTGGACTGTGGTTTTGTTTCTAACGCTGTCTAATCTGGCAGCCTTTTAACATTGCTTGCACAAGAGGGAATTTGAGCTACAATGTTGGGGGATGTGAAAGTCTTAGAACTGACTGCCTTGACTTTTTGCACATGCGAGAGAAAAAAAATCATGAAGCAACTAGGAAACGAGTGGATTTTAAAACCAGAAATTAAAACCACATTAAAATTTTAGGCACCAGTATAAAAAAATGAGTCTGTGCAGCCCAAGCCTTCCAGGGCTTTCTAGCCTTATCCAAAAAAATTCTCCCAGATGCTCTGTAGACAAGCCCCAATGCTATAGGGAACCTTTTTGGCTCCATGAGCCCCTCTCTCCTTATCATGATAGGCTTTGCAGGTCAAGTTTGACTTCACAGTCGTTTTGGCACAAGGTGCTTTGAAGACCCAAAGTTGGGAGTACAAAGTGCCTTGCAAGGAACTGTTAAAACAAGTGTTTCCCCCCCCCCTCCTTTTTAGCAGCGGATTCCATACAGCTCTCTTCCATGACAATAGGTGTGTGTGGTAAATACATAACTTCAACCATCATTCATTAGATGATGTCCTAAGTCATTGTATCTGATGGGTAGGTGGATGAGGCTTGGGAGGGACATGGCCTTGCAGGGCAATTTGGATACCCTAGCAGGGTAAGATTGGCCCATGGGTGAGAGGGTTCCCACCATAGCTGTCAACTTTTCCCTTTTCTTGCGAGGAATCCTATTTGGAATAAGGGAATTTCCCTTTAAAAAAGGGAAACGTTGACAGCTATGGTGCCCACCATAGCATAGGGTGAGGAGCAGTCTGAGTGGACTTCTTCCTGTGACCTATATAGCCCGTGCACCCTTGCATGCAGCAGTATCTTGGCTAAAGGGCTGGAAGCTGGGGAAAGGTCTCTCTTACTGCAACTCTGCTCCTCAGCATTTTACCCAAACAGTTGTTCTAGCATTTGGGGGCAGCAGATCAATGGCAGAGCTGATGGTCAGGGGGTTGGACTCGATGGCCCTTGTGGTCTCTTCCAACTCTATGATTCTATGAAGTTTGAGGAAGTGAGAGAAGATCCCTTGTCTTTAGTCAAGTCAGGTTTTAAGGCAGTGCAAATGAGTAGTTGATCTCTGAACTGCTTGACGGGCTCTGCTACTTGTTTGGATCTGAGGCAATGGCTTGGCTGAACTGCTGATACAAGGTAGCGTGGAGGGAAAGGTCTCCTTTTCCTTTAGGGCTCTCCAGCTCTCTGGGTACCCCTCCTTCCTGTGGGTCACCCCCCAAGAAAACGTTGGAAAGCTGTCTGGGTCCTCTGAGCAGCTTAGAACATTCAAACAAGATTGGAGGCGTAGCTGAGAATTAGCGGACATGCTTTGTACACATGAACATCTCAAATTCAATTCCTGGCTGCTGCCAGTGATTATAGACCAGGGTTGGGGAACAGATGGCTCTCCAGATGTTGCTAGGCTACAGTTGCCACAATCCCTGCTCATTATTTGTAGGGGGTGAAGCCCATGTATATCTGAATGGCCACAGGTGGTTCCCCATCTTGGTCTTTGGGGAAGGCTTCTGCCTCCGTCTCAACAGCACACATTTTTATTTTCCTTCGCTCAGCTGTAAGATTTATATAATTTCAGAACAAATTATTCGAAATAATTCATTTATCGGTTCCTCTTTCATGACAAAAGGGGAGGCCTCAAACAAGATTTCCTAGGCAACGAACTACATTCTAAACAGACGGCTGATCATAACAATGCCGCTTCAGATTCCTTATTTTTCTCGTTTCTGAGAACCTGAGTGTGAGAGAGCATAGATGTTATGAAAGGGGCAACTTGCCAATCACCTAGGCTGAATTGCTGCAGGATCTGTTGAGAATGTGGTTACTGTGTTTGAATAGCACATTAATCAGATTGGGTCCCTTTAAACTGTTGAATTACCATGTGGCAAGTGGGGCCTTCAACATAAGGTTGGCAGTGTGGAGTGCTCCTGTTTAGTATGTCAATCAGCCAGCCAGGACCCCCTTCTAGGTTACTCTATTTCCCTTCCATCTGGTTTCCTTTTCAGGGTTCAGTGGCAGCAAGGCCAAGGAAACCACCTACTGGCAATACTGCAATCACATTTCAGTTGCAGCCTTTCGTAGAACCTCATAGTCTTCGCAAACTGTCCAACGCCAAACCCCAGAGAGTTTTACCCTGACTTCAGCCCCCATAGTCAGATTTACAGCATCCAAATCATGAAGCCAACAAAAGAGAGGCCCTCTGTCTTCTGTATACCACAAACCATCCCAAAGAACTTGATCAGCCATTTCCTCCACCTCCCAACATTCTGTCTCATTCCTCCCAACCTTGAACAAGCCACCCCGGAGGTGCACAATGCCGTGTTGTACTAACTTGCCTCTGCCACCCTTTCAACTTAAAAGAATAAGCAAAAATCCTCCAATGATGGACAGAAGGAAAATACCTCCCCTAGCCAAAGGGCCCAACTCCTGCTGCGCTGCCTTGGCCATTCAGGGGCCAGAGTCCATTTAAACCAACTTTTAATTTATGAGCAAGGCAAAAGTCTTCCTCCCCAAACAGTCAGCATTCTTTGTCCACTGAACATACTCAGTACTCATTGGGCTGTTTCTCCCCTTTGGGTATTTTTAGCAGAACTTCTGTACGTCTGCAAAGCTCAGGGCTCTGCCAAGCCTGCTTCTTCCCCTTTGGTGTGTGCCATTATGGCTACAGATCTATCCACCCATTCACCTGAATATCAAATAATATTATCCCAAATGCTGTAATGATATTGTGGTGAGTTATTGTACAGTATTAGAATGCTTCATATATGTGCATTTACTATATATGAACTATGTGCTTTCCTCATTTTGCCTCCGTGTGCCCCAGCAAGTAGTCACTGCAGTGGAAACCACTTGCTTCTATAGACTCAGTACCTCTTAACTTGCATTGCACGGGTGTGTGCGTGTGCATTCAAAGATATTTTTCCCCTCTCTAAACAGAGCAGCACTTTACTGAAGTTGTACTTTGTGAGGAATTTCTGAACCTCGACGTAGAACAGGTGTGCAGCTTAATATCCAGTGACAAACTTACAATAGCATCGGAGGAAAAGGTAAGGTCCCTTTCTCCCAGTTTGAAAGCTGCTTTAAAGAATCTTAAGGTCTAATCAGATACGATGGAACCTTCATTCATGTGCCGCATCTACAACAACCTATCTCACAGGATTATTGTGAGGGTGAAATGGGGAGGAGAACCATGTATGCCACCCTGAGATCTTTGAAAGATAAAGGTGGTATATAAATGTTAATAATAGTAATAATACATTTTATTGGATAGGAAGTCTTCAGATGATGATAACTGGAAAACACCTGCCCCTGGAAAGACATTTACGTAGGCATTAGGTGAACCTCCCGGGAGTGCAGGAACTCCAAAAGCAAGTTGCTATAACAGAAAATGGCGTTTCCTTCACCACAGATGGTAGCTGCACCCAGAGAAGGGTTTCCTAAAATGAGGGTGGGAAGGGGGGAAACCCAAAAAACTAGTTCCTGGGCTGTTTCATATGGAAGCAGACAAGCCTTCAGGTAACAAGGTCCAAAGTTGAGTAGGTAGGGCTTCAAATTATATGCTGATGTGCCAGCACTTTGGAAATGGACCAGTAGCAGGTTTGGGGCCATCTTGAAAGGTTGCCCTATGCGCAATGCATTATAGTTGGCCAACTTCAAGGCTTTCCTTGAAGTACGGCTAAAGCATCCTACCTAAAAATGAGTATTATACAGTGATAGTGCAGATATTGGAATACACATAGGCCCACAAAGCAAGATCATATGATACTGAATGTGGGCCGAGATGTAGGTTAAGTAGAGCATGTGCTGACTTTCGGCATATGGAGAAGCTGTTCTGATTGTTTTGTTTTTGCCACATGCCCTGTGTGGGTTTCTTCCCTCGGTGAGGGCTGACACGCTACTGCAGCATCACTGTCCAACTCTCTGAGTCTTGGCAGTGGCGCAGTGCTGTCAGCCCACATCTCGGCCTGCTTTTAGAGCTGCATGACTCTTATCCTTTAATTAAATCCTCAGCAGATCTTTTGGTACCCTTGCTGCAAACTGAACTGAACTTCTATTAAGCATCCTCATAGACTGCAGATATATTTAGCACAGTATGGGAATTTTATAGATAATCCTTCTAACTCAAGTGGTAAGCACTGACAAGATTTGTAACCGGAGACCACTAAAAAACAACAACACCAAGTTGTTGGCATCCTTGGGGGAATTGTCTTCTTCCGCACACATGCCCCATATGCCCACCCCCCGAACAGCTCGCAGGGAGAGCAGAGGATTAATCATTTCACCTGACAAGGAGAAATGCCTGTGCCGATGAAAGGATCAGCTTAGCACGATGCTGAATTCCACTCCGGCAGCTTGTGAAAACACAAACATTTTAATCGAAAAGCTGAACCTCAGTAAGGGCTGGATCCAGACACATCAAAGAAGCGTTTCAGTGAAACACGTTGTAAACTTTATATGAGAAATCGGGTTGGCAAAAACGGAACTCCAAAGCGCCGTCAGGGGTCACAGTGTTATAATGCATATACAGTGGAACCTCAGGTTACAAACACTTCGGGTTACAGACTCTGCTAACCCGGAAGTAGTACCTTGGGTTAAGAACTTTACCTCAGGATGAGAACAGAAATTGTGTGGCGGCAGCGGGAGGCCCCATTAGCGAAAGCGCACCTCAGGTTAAGAACGGTTTCAGGTTAAGAATGGACCTCTGGAAGTTCATAAAGAATCTATCTATCTATCTATCTATCATAACCAGAGGTACCACTGTACAACACATACGAAGCACTTTTTCTTTGCCAATGTAGCTGTGTCCAAGGACTGAGGATCCTCAGTAGCCACAGTATTCGTTTAAGGAGGTGAGAATATACTCCATCCTCCTGATGGCTTATGAGAAGCTAAAGGTGATTGAGGAAGAGACGACAGAGGAGAGCAGCCACTTTCAAAAGGAGCAAGATGCTTGGGGTGAGAGAGGGAAGCAGCTTGGGCTTGGTACCCCTTTTTAACCATTTAGAGAGTGAGATGGCTACTGGCATCTTTAAAAAGATAGGACCTGCTGAGGATAACTCACAGAGTATGGGCGGAAGCTGTGGCTCCTTTCCTGTGCTACTAACCCCTGATGGAAGGGTGTCTGTTCTCCACGCTCAATTACAGCACTTGCAGAGAAGGGCTTCTTAAGAGAGAATAATATGTGAATCTGCCCTGTTTCCCCCCCCCAAAAAAAATGTTCAAAACTCATAGTGTGTCCTTTTGTTACTCAAGGTGTTTGAAGCGGTGATCGCGTGGGTCAACCACGACAAAGATGTGCGACAGGAGCTCATGGCACGCCTGATGGAACATGTCCGCCTGCCATTGCTCTCCCGGGAGTATTTGGTTCAGGTAAGTAAAAAGTAAGCATTTGATTTGCACACCCTCTCTCTTATTCTGTACAACCTTAAGCGTACAGACTTAGCCATAGGAACAGAATATTTACCATTAAGGAGACAGAATCACTTAACTACAGGTAGCACTTCTTGTAAGGTTCTACCAATCTGCTCAGCGTTCTGTATCTTGGTAGTTATGACCGGGTCTTTTTTATCTTGTTTGTGTCGTGCTTTTTGGCGAGTGTGAAACTTTTGAGAATAGTTAATAGTGGAAAGGGTAAGGCTCCGTTAATTTGGAGAAATCACTTCATCAATCTAACTAGCCCCCCCAAAAAAACCCAAAAAACCCTACACCTAAATTTGAAGTGACCTGCCTTAAATGGTTTATCGCTAAGAATCTGAATCTGCAACTATACTAGAACAATTGTGTACTGGTTTATGCTTTCCTTGATATTTTGTTGAAGGGAATTAATATTTCCTGTTGCCCTAGAAATGTAGGAAACCAGTTTAAATGAAGTCACTTTGGTCCAGCTGGCAGGGCTCTCCAGAGTTTAATAAAGGACAACCCCATCTTTACCTGGAGGTGCCAGGGAGTGAGTTTTGAACCTTCTGCATGTCATACAGAAGGAAATTGGCAACATTCACCTCATTTTTCCTTGAGCTCATTTGTTTTCATTTGTTTGAATGAATTACCTTGATCTTGTTCAGAAAAGTACTGAAATGTCTTTGCATAGGACAGAATTCCAAAGCACACATAACAAGTGATACTCAAATTGCTTTTTTTTTTTTTTTTGCCAGGGTATACAGCTTCTGTGCTTGTCTCTATATTCTGGTTTCTCGCCTGTAGGCATCCACCCTCTTGAAATGCCTTTTCTTTATAGGGTTCCAAAAATTTTGGAAGCACCGTGCTTACATCTCTTATTGAACAGATCCAAAGGGCTTGTATTTTCTTTCTTAAGAGGGCTGGCATAGGGGTAATCTTGAGATGAACATGCCAGCATATTAGTGTGCACCTGTTGTGTAGTAGTACTTGTTAAGACTTTTGTCCACGTTTAATGCGCAGAGAGTCGAAGAGGAACCGCTTGTTAAAAACAGCAGTGCGTGTAAGGATTACCTCATTGAAGCGATGAAGTACCATTTGTTGCCACTTGAGCAAAGGGCTCTGATGAAGACCACACGAACAAGGCTGCGAACACCAGCCTGCCTTCCAAAAGTAAGACCCGTCACTCTTGGCTACCTGGTTCGCCATTTAGTATTGCATTGCATTATGGGAAGAGAACGTTCAGCAGAGATGTAACAGATGGATTTAATTATGTGGCGGTCTTATTGAAAATACAGTGATTTTGGAGTAATTTAAGACAGTCGAATGGGACACATACACACACACACACACACCAGTAGGAAGAGGCGCACCACAATCCAGTAAGTGAATTTAGACAATCAATCTAGAATGTCAGAATGTCTTTCTTTCATATTTGTTAGTAGGGTTCTGCTTGTTCAAGAATATTGGGGTGCCATGACGTAACTGGCAAGATTGTCATGGTGGTTCAGCAGAGAGACTCTTGTTTTGCCTGTCAAGAGCATCTGCCTTTTTAGTGAGGAGAATGGAGGTATTTGGTTCCATATGTGTCCCATGAATTGTCAAGGTGACCACTTAACAGAAGGAGCAGCGTTCTAGATTATAGCAAGACTCTTCTCTCCTCCCCCCCACCCAAAAAACCCTGGTGGCAGCAAAGTTAGGCAGTAGGAGTAGGACTATATCTCCTCCTTATTGATCCCTGTGTACTTTGGTGGTGGAACTCTTTCTCCTGACAATCGCCTTGGCAGAAGTAGTCTCCAAAAGAAAAGGGGAATACAGGAAGTTCAAAGATGCTATTCTGATACATGATGGGTATGCGTAAGTGAATAGTTCCTAAGTTTATTGCTCTAGCCAAAGAGCATGACAAACTACTCTGAGACACGGAATAGCAACTTGTAAGAAATGATCAATTTTCCATTGTTGTCTCCATTTATGTGACTAAGCAACAAGGTTATTTACGATGTGTTTCTTCCTTTGAAGCTGATGGTGGTGGTTGGAGGACAAGCACCCAAAGCTATCCGCAGTGTGGAGTGTTACGATTTTAAGGAAGAACGGTGGCACCAAGTTGCTGAGCTGCCTTCTAGAAGATGCAGAGCAGGTAGCTGCTTAAATTGATAGTGTTGCTTACATAGCTAGGTAACTCCATGCCAACAACTTCCTTTTAAGAAGGATGGGTTTTTTATGTGTGCAGTCTTTAAACAAAAGAGCATACATGGTCTGCAGTGACCAATGCCTGAAATGTAGAACCTTTTCTTTCAGGAGTGGTATACATGAGCGGTCTTGTCTTTGCCGTTGGTGGTTTCAATGGCTCCTTGAGGGTTCGTACGGTGGATTCATATGATCCCGTGAAGGACCAATGGACAAGTGTTGCTAGCATGCAAGACAGAAGAAGCACTTTGGGGGCTGCTGTATTAAACGGACTTCTGTATGCTGTGGGAGGATTTGATGGAAGTACAGGTATAGAGCATTTCATTCATATTGTACTTTGCATTCTTACTTTGAGATGACAGTCTTCTAGATCAGACCTCACCAATTTGGCGCTGTTCAGATGCTTGGCAGTACAATTCCCATCAGCCCCAGCAAGTTGTTTTGCACTATTAAAATTGTGCTTATAAAAATGAAAACACAACACGCAGTAATTCATCTGAGTGAGACCAGCACTCTCAAGCTCACGGTCATCTCCGTAGCTAATGATAGAAAAGAGTTCATAAGTTCTTAATTCCTGTTAATAGTTCATGGAGAAACGAATGAATAATACCTTCTTTCTTCATAGCTTTGTGTACTGCTTTGTTACAGGTCTATCATCAGTAGAAGCCTATAATATGAAGACTAATGAATGGTTTCATGTAACTCCAATGAACACAAGGAGAAGTAGTGTTGGTGTAGGTGTAGTTGGAGGTAAGGTCTCCTCTTAAGACTAAATTGGTTCTGGTGTCCATGTGACTAATAGCTGTTCCCAAGCTTAACTCCTAAATACACCATATGTTCCTAGCAAGCACTTTGCAAAGCAGACTAGTCTTTTCAGTCTAACTCCATCTTCAGATGAAGTATTTATTAGACCCAGGAGTGCCCTCTGCTGTGTTCTCTGTGAATTTTTCCTAACCACCTTAGTACAGTATTTTTATCTTTATTTTATTAATTTTTTGCTTTCCTTGTGCCAAGGAGAAAGTGGCAGTGTGCTGCCTGCTATATTAAGAAATAGCTATAGTAGTCAGATTTTATTGGCCAGCTGAGAAGCTGAATAGTCCTTTTTTTAAAAATGACTGCTCATGTTTTAAAATAAAAATAAAAATCTTGAATTAAATGAATATGATTGAAAGAGAAATGTCTAAAAAAATACTTAAAGAGAAAGTATTTGTTTCTTCTGAAATGTACGAATGATTTAAACTGAACCACAACCTATCTGAAGTAGACAGCTCAGATAAGGCTGCCTTGCTTTCGTTCAGCTTCTTCAAAGTGTGAGTCCATCAAACCTCACAAAAAAGGACTTGAGTGGAACCTGACAAGTTCTCTTCAAAATAGACCCTTGTTGAGAAAAGCCCATTTAGCACAAAGCACAAACATCCACGCTAAATGGTTTTGCATTGTTTCGGTTACACAGAGCACAAACCTTAACTGTTTTATGTGGAAGCTTTCTCATTCAGATCAGTCACCCCTTTTAACACAAAGGCTTCTAGGTTTAATCCTCCATGAAATGCACATCATACAAATCTAATGCAGCCTTCTCCAACCTTGGGCCCACCAGATATTTTTGGGCTCTTTACTTCTATCACCAAGCATGATCTGTGGTCAGGAAAGACAAGAGTTGTGGTCCAAAACGCTTGGGCAACACCAGGTTCGGGAAGGTTGACCTATCATCTACTGGTATAGCTGTATATGCAGAATTTGTTAATCCTATTTCCAGGTATGCTGTATGCCGTCGGTGGCTATGATGGTGCATCACGTCAGTGCCTTAGTACAGTGGAGTGTTATAACTACAGTTCAAATGAATGGAGCTATGTTGCAGAGATGGGCACTAGACGTAGCGGAGCAGGTGAGTAAACAAACTTAAATGAGAACTTAAACTTAAATGTGTCAAATAGAAAAAAATGCAAGGAATCCCAAATTTTGGGGTTTTTTTTTTAAACTAGTCATGGCAGGTACACATATTTTCAAAATCCAAATAGCTTGAACTTGTTCCTGCACCTCCCTCACACTCATTGCTGCATGTGGGACATAATTCATGAACCAGGAAATAATTGCATCTATTGGAATATGAGATGTCTCTCTGATCAGATTTTAGCTTGAATTGCTTTACCATTCTCAAGGTGGGGTGACGGGTAGGTGTACATTCCAAAGATCAATTGCTATCAGTTTCTTTGGAAGGAACTGACATTGTGAGTTGCAATCAGGAAGTGTTCTCAAGATAATCTTTCTTTGTAGCTAATTTTTAAATTGCTGGTTTAACGCCCCCATTTATTTGTTTTTCAAAGGTTTTTGGTATGATCTCACTCACTGAAAAATCTGACTTTGGTTGTTTTGTTTTGTTTTTTGAATCCCGATTTAAGTATTTATGTTGGAAGCCCCCAGCAGCAATCTCTTAAATGCCAGTGGCTTTGAAAAAACAATTTCTGGTTCAGCATGACTTGAGAAAACATAATTTTGTTTGCATACATCTGGATTACACCCATTCAGTACTTGGTGTCCAGTTCAATTTGCACCACTGGGCACTGTGGTGGAGTAGATGAGGGCCGGTATGCTGAGCTTGAATCCTTGGGAAATGGTTTGGTGTTTCCTTTGTTTGGAAGATTGACCAGTTCTGTGTGGGGTTGCATTCCCTCTGAAAGAATAGGTTCAGAGCTTGGGGGGTGGAGTGCTCCTAGATCCGTCTTTGTTGCTGGAAGCTCAGATATAGCCTCAGTGGCTAGGAGTGTCTTTTGCCAGCTACAGTTAGTCCTCCAACTATGGCTGTTCTTAGACCTGGATAATAATGGCAATGATGATGGTGGTGATTGGTTAAATTTGTATTGAGATTCATGTACTGATACCTTCAAAACTCAATTATTGCAATGCACTCATCCCTTGAGCAGAGGCTGCAGCTGATGCAGAATGCTGTGGCTAGACAGTCGATAGGGTCGGACTATCGGCAGCACATAAACCCGGTGTAAAGCTTGCATTGGCCGCCTATATGCTACTGGACCAGGTTCAGGATTCTTGTATTAATTTATAAGACCCTTAAGAACATGGATCCAGGTACATAATGGACCACCTGATCCATTATATCCCTGCTCAGTCACTGAGGTCTTCAAGGGAGTCACTGTTAATGGTCCCCCATGGCTTGGATGCACGACTCTTATTACCAAGGAGCCATGCATTCAGTATTGTGGGCCCAGTTTTATTGAACTCTTTTCCAGATCAGACAGGACACCCCCCCCCCCCCCGTTAAGCTTTCAGTGCCTACTGAAGACATTGTTTTATTCCTGCAGACTTTTAAGCTGAATTGTGGTTTTATAGTTTTGACTCACTTTTAGTCTTACTGCTTTGTGTTTCCTGTATGCCACTGAGAGATTGCTGCAACTAAGTGATATACAAATTGAAAGGGGGGAAATGGGGTGGGAAGGAGAAAGTAATGATTGGAGGAGCTGCTTCTCCTCCTCTGGCAGATGGATGAGGCTAGATTGCTCTCCCATGATGCTCTTTCCGAGAGGTAGAGAGTGCTTCTCCCAGGGGCCATTGGTTTCCTGACTGGTGGCGAAGGAAGGCAAGGATGTGCCTCACTTCAACTCTGCAGTTTGTTTGCTAGCATAGTGCTTACGCTGCCCTTTTATTCTTGCATGTTATGTTTTTTTGCTTATAGAATCTGTTGCAGGACCCCACAGTATTTCCTTCCTGTGAGCTGCATCAAGGTTTGCAAGACCAAGAACTAGCATAGCATATTGGCTAAAGGTGCAATCCTATGCACACTAGTCTAGGTGTAATTTAGCATAGGATTGCACTGGACAAAGGTTTGCACTGTAAGAGAGTCAGCTGTGGGCCAGTATTTCATTAGTTTAAAGTTTGCCCCTTTGATGAACTCAATAGAACCTTCAACAAAGCCACACACAGCTCCAGCAAACCATGTAATATTGGGATAAACACACTGACCTAAAGGTGGCTGTAAGAGTCGCTGGGGAAAAGTGTGAAGACATTTTTCAAAACTCTCAAGCTCTAGGTACATACTAAGTGTGTGTTCGTGTCCATGAATGTGTTGGTGCCTGTGAACGTATAATGTAATACAGTATTTATGTGACTTTCATTGCATCTGAATTTTTTTGATTCCCACCTCCCACCCCTTGGTACTTTTTTGGTACTTGCTAAAACCCCAGAAGTGGGGATTTATGCTTTTTCTTAATGTTAACTTGTTTTGCTTTCCCCCCCCTCCTTTCAGGTGTTGGTGTCTTAAACAACTTATTGTATGCAGTAGGTGGCCATGATGGTCCTTTAGTCAGAAAAAGTGTTGAGGTGTATGATCCCACCATCAATACATGGAAACAGGTTGCAGATATGAACATGTGTAGGAGAAATGCAGGTAAATATTACAACTTTAATATAGCATTGAAAATTGCTTCCACATCTGCCCCCCAGGTTATTTATCTAATGAGGACCTTGCTTTGAGTAATGAGAAATCTAACATAATTCAGTATATGACACTAACACAGCCACTTTCACCATAGAACTAAATAACAACAGACAAAAATTATGGCAGTTTTGAATTTTGATAAACCACTAGCCTCAAATGCTACATTGGGGGAATACATGGTTGTCCATCATATCAAATAAATAATTGTGCACTTAGCTTGTCACTTAGAAAGGCCTTAATGCTTCTTTTTTACAACCTCCTGGCACCAAATGTGGCCTGGTGAGCTAAGAAACCAGGCGCTGACACTGTTTTTCTGCTTTGTATTAGGGGTTTGTGCTGTCAATGGGCTCTTATATGTAGTTGGAGGAGACGATGGTTCCTGTAACTTGGCAACAGTGGAATATTATAACCCTACAACAGATAAGTGGACGGTGGTATCGTCATGTATGAGTACAGGAAGAAGCTATGCAGGTAATATAGAATAAGTTAAAAAGGAGGAGTCTTCTCCCTTTTTCTGGAGGTTAATGAAGGGGCAGGTGGACTGCATTATGCTCCCTCAATGAGCGTGTATTATGTGAATGGGTCTAGAAGCTCTTGGAGGATGGATGGGATGTAAATGGAGTTAAACACAGATAGCATCTGTATGCGGTGAAAACCAAGCTCTCATCTTTATATTTGCTGATTTGAAATATGTATATGCCGGGGCGAACGAAGGCGTTGTGACACCCGGGGCGGGGCATCGCTACATAGGGTGCATGTGCAGTGTCGCTATGTATAATGCATGTGCCATACATAGCAACGCCGCATGTGCACTGCACATAGCGGTTTGCCGGTGCTCCAGCGCTATACGGACAGTGCCGGGATCCCCTGCTCGCAGCTGCAGCCTCGAACGGAGGATCCTTTACATGCGGCTGTAGTGGCGATGGAGGGATCCCACCGCCATCTGTAAGGCGCTTGAGCGGTGCCGGCGGAAACCGCTATGTACAGTGCATGTGCGGCGTCATTGCGTAAAGCGCATGCGTGCAACGCTGCACACACGCTGTACATAGCAGTTTGCCACTGGCGCCGGGATGCTCTACTCACGGCTCCAGCCGTGAATGGAGGATCCTCCACATGCGGCTGCAGCGGGTTGCCTTCTTGTCACCCCCCCAGACATGGCACCACACCCCCATTGCGACGCCATTGTGTATATGTCACCTTTTTAAGAGTCAAAGCTTTCTGAGGGTGGCGTCCATAAAAAACAACATGTAAGACAATTTCATCACAGGTAAAATGTGAAGGCAGAGGGCCTTCTCGGTAGTGGCGCCCACCCTGTGGAACGCCCTTCCAGCAGATGTCAAAGCGATAAAACAACTACCTGACATTCAGAAGACATCTTAAGGCAGCCCTCTTCAGGGAAGTTTTTAACGTGTGATTTTACTGTATTTTTGGTTTTTATGGAAGCCGCCCAGAGTGGCTGGGGAGGCCCAGCCAGATGGGCGGGGTATAAATAATAAATTATTATTATTATTATTATTATTATTATTATTATTATTATTATTATTATTAAACCAGAAATCATGAAACAAAATCCATACAAAGAGCATTAGTTATAGATGCTTTTGAACACCTATAGAAATCCACTGGGAGATGTATTAAGGCGATGTTGAGTTAGTTGGCAACCAGATCTATCTCTCTGTTGCCTCTGACTCAGGATAAGCAGTTCAGGTGCTTGTCAGTTGTATGGAGATGGTAGTAGTTTGGATGGGGAGTACTAAACTGAAACTTAATCCAGGTAAAATTCAGGTGCTGCAGGTTCTCAAGTGTAGAATATAGGGAGATGGTCAGTTCTGGAAGGAGTTGCATTCCCCTGGAAGGAAAATGTGCATTTGGGGGGGGGGGGGCAGGACTCCTTGATCCATCACTGTCACTTGAGACACAGTTCGCCTCAATGGCTAGGAATACCTATTTCCAGTTCTGGCTGGTTCGCCAGCTGCAGTCCCACTTGGAAGGGGATTCTTTGGCCAAAGCAATGTATGCTTTGATAACTTCCAGGTTAGACTAGCAATATGTTCTTTGCCCTGGAAGACTGTTTAGATGATGCAGTTAATATAGAATGCAGTAGCAAGGCTACTGTTGAGTGTCTGGCCTGACATGTATTCTGCTGGCTTTGAAAGATCTGCACTGGTTTCCAATTTGCTAAAGGCTTAAATGACCTGGACTCCAAATACCTGAAGGAGCACTTCCTACCACATCAGCTTGCCTAAGTGTTGTGATCAGTGTGGGAAGTCATTTTGGCAGTGCAGGCAAAATATGGTTTGAGGGGCGGGGAGACAGGGGAGACTTTCTCTGTGGTGGCTTCCAGGTTGTCAAATGACTTCCTCTCTGAGTTAGTTCACACACCTCTTCACCCAGGTCTTTAGTTGACTAGATGCAAGGCTTTGTTTCAGCTGGTACTCACTGGAATTCAAGTCCAGCACCTCTCAGTTGGGCGCTATTGCCATTCTAAGAGAAAGAGGGAGGTGGTCATGGTGAGTTCCAGCACTTATTTTTCTAGAAAATCACACCGAGTAGATGTCTTCCCTTCTACTTTGCTATGATCTGATGTTCTGTGCTGCTGTTGTTTTTTGGTTGTTGTTGGGGTTGTTGTTTTTTTGGCAACTTTGCCATTGGTGGTTTTCTGATGCTATTTTACAGTTTTAATGTAAATTGTACTCGTTTTTATTTGGTGAACGAAGCTCAATAAATACAGATAGCAAATAAGCAGACATCCAGCCTAGAACTAAAACATAATTATAGCCCAAGACCCACTACAGCAAAAAGCACAGCAAATAAAGCCCCCTTCAGGGAAAATATTTTAGTTTCAGGGGGAAATATGTATGTGAAGCAAAACTCCGTAACTCCACTCAGGACCAGTCCTGCTTTCTAGCCACAGAATCGGGTCACATCTTTATTTTTACATGGCTGTTTTAACTCGATAAAGTGAATTACGTAGTTTTAGATCAACCATGTAGGAATGTTTCTCTGAATAACAGTTCAAGTCCTGCTTTCTCTCTCTTTCTGTAGGTGTTACAGTTATTGACAAGCCATTGTGAGTTGGTGCAAAGATTTCTCCCTACCTTGATTATGCAGTAGAAGCAAGCTTTAACAAGTGATGTCGAAGTGATTGAGCATCAAGTCACTTCTTAACTTGTAGCACATTGAGACATGTTGGAAGCTGTGGCCTGCGACAATTAAGGATGAAAATGAAGATTATTCCAGTTTGAAGCAATGTGTAGCATTATTTGATGTAAAGCAGCATCTGACTGAGATGTAGCTGGCTGTGTTGACTACAATTTGGATTTGCTGGGTTTCTGGACAAAATTCCTTAAGGACCAATCATGTGTCTCATGGTTGACTGGATATTTTTTTTAAGTAAAAGATAGTGTTTCCTGGTGTCTTTTTTCCAAAGAAAAAAAATATCCATTAACTGCTGGTTTTTGGAGGAATATTGAATCCCAGCTTAGTACTACAAGCTGGCACAAGAATCTGGATGCTTTTATAAATCATCTTTGGTTACATTACTATTGTGTGCATATTTAAGTGTGTGTGTAAGTAGACTTTCTTTATACTTGTTTGGATCTTGATGATACTATTTATACTCTGCACGGAACTTTGAAGTTTGCCAGTACTATGTTGTAAAACAGAGGTGTATATTTTGATATTTACCAATGCTTTAACAAATGCCACAGAAAACATACAATACAATGCTCATGAAACAAGTGTAATGCCAAAATGTTTTAAACTAATGTATTGGTGATCTCTATTTACCAAGATCTCTTTTGTTATGTTTTGATTTATCTCTCTTAACTCTGTCATAAGGGTTAATACTTGGCATGGGCATAATGGCAGGTTTATAATGAATGTATGGAGCTCTGTTTTACTTGCATGGCATTTAAAACTTTTCCTGTGTAACTAGCTGCTATTAATTATGTACTTCCTGTATGTGAAAATGTTTGTAAACAAACAATTCCTGGATGCTTTAAATATGACCAAAACTATTGTCATTTTGACTTCTTTTCTTTTAATAAAACTTTGCATATTTGTTTTTCCTAAAGTTTGGGACTTGTATTTAATGTAAAAGTGATGAAATAATGTCCCTCTTCAACAAGACAGGTATTTTTTGTTTCATAACTGTTTGGGAAGACAGATTGGATGAACTGAGTATGTTTTGCTTGGAGCAAAAGAACCATGCTGACCATTCTTCAGGATGAGAACAGAAATCGCGCGGTGGCGGCATGGTGGCAACAGGAGGCCCCATTAGCTAAAGTGGTACCTCAGGTTAAGAACAGTTTCAGGTTAATGTCAGGAAAGAGTTAGAGTTAGAAGTTTCCAGTTTCCCAGAGGGAGAAAGCTTTCCCCAAGGGGGGGAGGAGAGCAGTGAATCAAATAGAAGAGAGCAACAGGAACAACAGGGATGTTCCCAGGAAAGGCAAGGGTTAAGTTCTAGCTCAGATTCGGAGGAGGGGAGATACAGTGGTGCCCCGCAAGACGGAAAACCCGCTAGACGAAAGGGTTTTCCGTTTTGGAGGTGCTTCGCAAAACGAATTTCCTATGGGCTTGCTTTGCAAGACGAAAATATCATGCGAGATCCTGCGGGGTTTTTTCCCTCCCCCCCTTTTTCCCAAGCCGCTAATCAGCTGATCCGCTAAGCCGCTTAACAGCTGGTCCGCTAAGCCGCTTAACAGCTGGTCCGCTAAGCCGCTTAACAGCTGGTCCGGTAAGCCGCTTAACAGCTGGTCCGCTAAGCCGCTTAACAGCTGGTCCGCTAAGCCGCTTAACAGCTGGTCCGCTAAGCTGCTTAACAGCTGGTCCGCTAAGCCGCTTATCAGCTGATCCGCTAAGCCGCTAATCTGCTAATGGGCTTGCTTCGCAAGACGAAAAAACCGCAAGACGAAGAGACTCGCAGAACAGATTCTTTTCGTCTTGCGAGGCACCACTGTACAAGCCAGCTCTAGCCAGGAGGTTAGAAAAAAGAGTGGGAAAAGGAAAGGAAGGGTGCAGTTCGACATTTTGAGAGTGGCTGGTCACGGAGAAGCAGAGCTCAGAAGGTATCTGAAAGAAGTGACTCTGAGGAAGAATAGTTAAGAACCATTTATAAGATTGTTTTGTTGATACACAATAAAAGTTATAAAAGAACAAGAAGCGTTTGTGTGGTGATCTGAAGAGGACAGCGACCAGTCCTGACAGTTAAGAACAGCTCTCCAGAATGAATTAAGTTCTTAAACCAAGGTACCACTGTATTTTGAACATTAGGAACTTCTGACTAAGAGCAAGGGAGTGCTACAACAAGCTGTCTAGGAATGTTGTGTATATATCGGGGGGGGGAGGATAAAATTGGTATTTGATTAAGATGTTTTTATATAAGATGGTAGGGAAGAATGTTGAAGCAGTATGGTAGATTTTTGTACATTCCAATGTTTATTACTTGATCAGACCCAAAGGTGTCTAGCCCTTACTGCACTCTTTCCTACAATGGTCAGCCACATGCATATGGGGACCTCACAAACAGGAAAGGGTATAAATAGGGAGACAAAATGCAAAATATAACAGGACTCCTAGACCTTTAAGTTGTGTAGAAATGGACATCTCAGTATGTGTAGCTTGCTATGAGAGCTGCTCCATCTGAAATCTTGGCCATGTGAAACAGCTGCACATGAAGGTTCTGGGTTGCAACCATGCCTGATGACTAGTATAAACCACATTCCACACCAAACAAAATTTTTTTTGGAAGAATTGTTGTGTTAAAAGGAAAAGTACTCACTACTTGATATACTAGTTATTGCAGTCTGTAACTTAAGCATATGTTATATGAAATAATGGCTCCTCCTTAGCCTGATTCTTAGAGGGAGGTAAACTGTGTCTGGGCTGTACCACTTACAAGCTCATGTTTGAATGTTTCTCCTTATGCACGTGCAGGTCCACCCTTCAGAGAAAACTAGATGTCAGAGAAAAGGCTAGTCCCTTAAGAGCACTCCAAATGAGTGTGTTCTTTCCTTTTAAAATCAAGAAGCATTCTGTTACTGTCAAACTGGTTTCTCAAGTGAAATACCTCTGAGCTGTTTACCACATCACTGAACTGCATTATTCAATGCTGTGGTGTAGGCACTTAAGGGAGGATGGGATGGTGTTAACTCTTCAGTGACAACACGCTTGGGACACGTTTCTGGCAGGGAGGCTTAAAAGTAACAGTGGTCTGTCTAGTTTATGTCAATGAGTGCAAAATGTGGCTGCCAGAGTTTTGATTTATACAACCAATATGATTCATAGTACAGTGGTACCTCTGGTTAAGTACTTACTGGTAATTTGTTCCGGAAGTCCGTTCTTAACCTGAAGCACCACTTTAGCTAATGGGGCCTCCCGCTGCTGCCGCGCCATCACGCAATTTCTGTTCTCACCCTGAAGCAAAGTTCTTAACCTGAGGTAATATTTCTGGGTTAGCGGAGTCTGTAACCTGAAGCGTATGTGACCCGAGGTACCACTGTACATCAACCTTTAGACAATTGCATTGCAGTGGGTAGCGTGTCGGCACCCGGGGCAAGGCAAGTAATTTGCACCCCCTAACCCGTGGATTTGTGCCCCCTATCCACCAGATGTTGCGCCCGGTACGGCCGCCCCCCCCTACACCCCCACGCTACGCCACTGCTGCATTGGCCATCTATTCATTTCCCAGCCTAAGTCAAGGCTGCACCTTTATAGCCTTAAATGGCTGTGCACCTTTACACACTTAAATAGTTTGCAACTCAAATATCTAAAACACTGCACCTTCTCTGAGAGCTTGTGACTCAAATACATGAAATACTGAACCTATCTGTGTTCCAAGATCAGCAGAGGGAATCTTTTTGTTATCTCTTAGAGACTAATTAAGTAGTGGTGCAAACTTCCCCAGCATGGCACCCTTGTTTGTGGAGTGCTTTCTCCCTACAACTATATAAGGGACAAACACTTCGTGAGACTTTTTTTACTGACTTTTGTGGGTTTTAATGAGTGTTTTACCCATCTGTTTTTAGTTCTCAGCCTGACAATGTGTTTTATAAATTGATTTTTAAGATTGCAATTTGTTACATCACACCCAACCCTGGCAATAGTGAAGGGCAGGCTGTAACTTTTTATAAATATATAAATGCCAGTTGCTGGCCTCACTGATTGCATGGGGACGATAGCAGTAGATTCCTGGCATAAAGCAGAGAGTAAGGTAACCAAACTTGTATTTGCTGTTGAACAAGAACAGCTGCAATCTGGAGCACTTGCCAGTACTTAGGAACAAATCCATCTCGCTCCTCTCCCTTCTCTTCGTCAGTGAACTGGCGCCTCGTCCCATTGGCCGGCCAATCTCACTCCATCCCTCCACCCAATGGCGGCCCGCCGAGACCTGCTCGGGGCACGCCTGACGGTCGCGACGGCACCAATCGCGGCAGCTGGGCGGCCTTTCCTTCCGCGGCCAATGAAGGATTTGAGGACACGGGGCGGAGGGAGCCTGGCCCTTGTCGCGGAGCGTCGGTGGGCAGAGCTGCTGCATCCCTCGGCGCAGGTAAGAGGATGGAGAGCGGAGGCGCCTTGGGGGGCGGGTTGTTTTAGGGGGTGCTCCTTTCATTGGTTGTATTTGGAGATCTCCCTACCCGAAAAAGGCGACAAACGCAACCCCTTTACATTTTGTTTATGGGCACCAGAATATTCACTTCTTGGCCGCTCAGGCCTGTTATTTTGTGACTTTCCGTTTCATTTCTCTCCCCCCTCGCCGACTTCTCTCTCAGAGACAAAAGCTGAAGTTAAGGGTTCGGGAGATGCATTTTTATTTTTTATTAGTTGTTGTTATTTGGCCCAGGTGAGTTATAGCAGAAGGCATTTCTTTCTCCTGGTGCCTGTTTTCGATTTCTCTGTTTTGATTCGCCTAGTGCTGCTTGCCTGGTAGAACAAAAAAGCAAACCATGGCTTGAAATTCTAAAGTTTATATTATTTGTTTGTTGTGGTTGATGAGCTTGGCCAGGCCTGACTGATGGACTGTCTAGTTTTTATGTAACTTTTTTAAGACGGATGAGGTAGCATGTTTTAAGAATTATTTACCGGCTCTTCTCCAAGAAGCTGAAGGCATTCTCCTCCTGCAACTTGTTCAGGATGAGAACAAAAATCACGCAGCGACGGCACGGGAGGCCCCATTAGCTAAAGTGGTGTTTCAGGTTAAGAACTGACCTCCAGAACAAATTAAGTTCTTAACCCGAGGTACCACTGTACAGTGGTACCTCAGGTTACACACGCTTCAGGTTACAGACTCTGCTAACCCAGAAATAGTACCTTGGGTTAAGAACTTTGCTTCAGGGTGAGAACAAAAATCGTGCTCCGTGCTTGTGTGGGTGGCGCTGTGGGTTAAACCACAGAGCCTAGGACTTACCAATCAGAAGGTCGGAGGTTTGAATCCCCATGACGGGGTGAGCTCCCGTTGCTCGGTCCCTGCTCCTGCTAAGCTAACAGTTCGAAAGCATGTCAAAGTGCAAGTTGATAAATAGGTACCGCTCCAGCAGGAAGGTAAACAGCATTTCCGTGCGCTGCTCTGGTTTGCCAGAAGCGGCTTAGTCATGCTGGCCTCATGACCCGGAAGCATGTAATTTGATCTTATACCTCCGATATTGAATGCTTATAAAAACTTTGTTCAATCTGATGCATTAGCAATGCCATATAGGTAAGAATTGGTTTGGACTGAAATTGGTACGTAAACATTGGCACCTGTCCTTTGTTCATATCAGGAAGGGAAAGATGATACAGTGGTACCTTGTGTTATGTACTTAATCCGTTCCAGAGGTCCATTTGTAACCTGAAACCGCTCATAGCATGAGGCACACTTTCCCTAATGGCACCTCCTGCTGCTGCCACGTCCCCAGAGTGCGACCCTTCCGCTTGCGTCCTGGGGCAAGGGTCGCACAAGGGGGATCTACTTCCGGGTTAGTGGAGCTCGTAACCTGCAGCATATGTAAGGGGGACGGTACATAACATGAGGTACCACTGTAATTGTTTTTGTAGTTAATCCTTGGATGCTCTCTCGAGGTAAATCCTAGTAGTTTCATGCAGGGCTTTCAATTTACTTTTTATTATGTAACAGATAACTAGCATGATTGATCAATTTATGGCCAAGCAGCATCACATTTCCTACTTGTCAGGCGGTAGAGGAGATTCTGTCAATGTATACAGCGCAAGCAGGTATGAATTAATATCTTCTCCTACCGGACAAGGACAAAGGGCAAGCAGCGACATCTGTTTAACTCTGTTGTCTAGTATGGAAATGGATAGACCTTGTCCCCTACTATTTTTATGCAAGTCAACAGCTGCACACTGTGTTGCTGGCCGATGTCATTTTGGTTACGGTGTCTTTACCATGATGTCTATTTACTGTTCCTAGAATCCTGCAGAGAAGCTACAGGTGTGATGTTGCAGAACTGAACAATGGCAACTAACGACAGTGTTGGCATACTGAATTCTGCTTACCTGGCTGTAGAATATATAGACTCTTTCTTGCCTGAGAATCCGCTACAACAGCCTTTTAAAAATGCTTGGACATATATGCTGAATAACTACACCAAATACCAGATTGCAACCTGGGGATCACTTCTCATGCATGAACTTTCCTACTTTTTAATATGTTTGCCTGGATTTATCTTTCAGTTTATACCTTACATGCAAAAGTATAAAATACAACAGGTAAGATGGAGTGTTGTCTAGTATGAAAAATTCCAGCTCTGGTGTCATACATGGCTCCAACAAGTAGCATAACTTTGGAGCTCCCCAGATCATGAGTTCACTTCCCATATTCTGCCAGCTTGCGACTGGTGACATTTTTGTGAGCAGCCTCTTTCAGAGGATAGAAAAAACCGATCTTATGCTTTACTCTGCTTTTATAACAAACATGGAACAATTTACACTTATTTATGTGATTGTATAATTATCATGCATATTTTGGTTAATTTCTTATATAAATATTTAGTTTAGCTATCTGTGAGTACGTATTGCTGACTTCCAATCTGAATTCTGGGTGGTGCTGTTGAAAAGCACAAGGCAAAGGGCCTTTGACAGTCTGGCCTCTAACTTGCAGGCTTTCAAGTAAATAGGGTGTTTGTGTATGTTTTGATATGTTGTTGTAGAAAGTGGAACATCTGAACAAGTTTGCCAACAGTATTATTTGCTAGATGTTTACTGTTATGCTGCACGCTACCCCAAAGGACAAGAGGTAATGTTAAATATGTATTTAAGCTGGAACGCTACACGGACTTACCTGTGAGTAAGCCACAGTGACAGTTGCTCAGATGTGATTGTCAGTGTAGCTTACTCACAGGTTAGTTGGTGTAGGATTCTGTCTTAAGCAATGCATAGGATTGCATTGTTCAGCCAGTAAATGAAGAAAGGAGATAACATTGTACAGAGCCAGTGTGGTGTAGTGGTTAAGAGTGATAGACTTGTAATCTGGGGAACTGGGTTCGCGTCTCCGCTCCTCCACATGCAGCTGCTGGGTGACCTTGGGCCAGTCACACTTCTCTGAAGTCTCTCAGCCCCACTCACCTCACAGAGTGTTTGTTGTGGGGGAGGAAGGGAAAGGAGAATGTTAGCCGCTTTGAGACTCCTTCGGGTAGTGATAAAGCGGGATATCAAATCCAAATCCAAACTCCAGTTGCTAGTTTCCCCCACAGAAGCTGTAGAGTGGCTAGAACACAGGTGGGAACCAGTGGTCCCCCAAACTGTCCTGTCATCTCTGACCATTGGCAATGCTGGCAGGGGCTGATGGGAGTTGGAGCAGTCTGCAAAGCTTCAGGCTATCCATCACTAAGCTAGACCATGGCCCCTGTATATAGCATCAGTCCTGGGCACTCTTGTTTTTAATAGTAACTGTGTGAAATTCACTTGAGTGGCATACACCCTGATACCTGAATGGTATATATGTACAGTGGTGCCTTGCAAGACGAAAAGAATCCGTTCCGCGATTCTCTTCGTATAGCGGTTTTTTTGTCTTGTGAAGCAAACCCATTGACAGCTTAGCGGATTAGCGCTATTAGCGGTCTAGCGGCTTTTAGCGATCAGCTGAGAAGCGGCTTATCAGCGGATCAGCTAAGAAGCGGCTTAGGAAAAGGGCGGAAAAAAGCGGGGGGAAACCACGGGAACTCGCAAGATTTTTTCGTCTTTCGAAGCAACCCCATAGAGAAATTCGTTTAGCGAAGCGCCTCCAAAACGGAAAACCCTTTTGTCTAGCGGGTTTTCCGCCTTGCAAGGCGTTCGACTTGCGGGGCACCACTGTAATAACATAAAGCTTGGAGTATTGCAATACACTGGTACCTCGGGTTAAGAACTTAATTTGTTTTGAAGGTCCGTTCTTAAGCTGAAACTATTCTTAACCTGAAGAACCACTTTAGCTAATGGGGCCTCCTGCTGCTACTGCGCTGCCTGAGCACGATTTCTGTTCTCATCCTGAAGCAAAGTTCTTAACCCAAAGTACTATTTCTGGGTTAGCAGAGTCTGTAACCTGAAGCGTCTGTAACCCAAGGTACCACAGTATTGAATAATAAGTCAGTGAAATTTGTATTGTATATAATTCTGGTGCCTTCTCAATCCAGTTTCTACTAAAAAGGTAGATGATAATTGACAGGGAATCAACATTAAAATGTATCTGATATTAGTGGAAACATTGATCATCGCAGGCAGCAGTGTTGCTGCATTTTGGGACAATATCAGTTGAAATAAGACAAAGCTGATACTCCGTTACCTTTAATTTAGGTATTCTTCTATTATAGTATGAAGTACTATTAATTTAGTACTTATTCCCATGTATCACATCTTCAGTAATATCATTGGAATATTCTACTTCTATTTATAAAATACTTTTATTTCTTGTTTACAGGATAAGCCAGAAACCTGGGAAAGACAATGGAAGTGTTTCAAGGCACTTATGTTCAATCACTTTTTTATTCAGTTTCCTCTGATACTTGGTACCATTTACTTCACAGAATATTTTAATATTCCTTATGACTGGGAAAGCATGCCAAGATGGTAAGTACCGTATTTTTCGCCCTATAGGACACACTTTTTCCCCTCCAGAAATGAAGGGGAAATCTGGGTGCGTCCTATGGGGCGAATACAGGCTTTCGCTGAAGCTTGGAGAGCGAGAGGGGTCGTGCGCACCGACCCCTCTCGCTCTCCAGGCTTCAGCAAGACATCCGCAGCCTAGGCAGCCCTGCGGGAGGTCCCGCAGGGATGTCTAAGCTGCAGATAGCAGCCTGCTTCCCGGAGCGTTGGGCGCCCTGAAAGCAGAGTGCCCGGCGCTTCGGGAACACATCCGCAGCGTGGGGAGCCCTGCAGGAGTTCCCCGCAGGGCTCCCCACGCTGTGGATAGCAGCCTGCCGCACGGCGGGCGGGGCGCCCTGAAGCAGAGCGCCCCGAGCGCCGGACAGACATTGGCCAGCCCCCAAGCTCGGGGGACAGCAGGGAGGCGCAGCACCGCCATCCCGCTGTTCCCCGACCTGGTTCGGTTTCCCCGACCTGCTTTTGGGGGGGAAATAAAGGGGGAAAAAATCCTTTATTTTCCCCCCAAAAAACTAGGTGCGTCCTATGGGACGGAGCGTCCTATGGGACGAAAAATACGGTAGATGGATTTCACTTAAACAGTTCTGTGCAGTTAAGTACTTCAATAAATGCAGTGTTTCTCAAATCCTGTTATGAACAAGCACTGGACTTCAGCATCTGGAAGATTTATAAAAGTTCTGCACAGAAAAATAATAATAAGTTTCTAGTAGTCAATCATTTTCAAGCTGAGCTTTCCCTATAAAGCATTCTTATCATTACAAATTACAACTGATTTGCAAGAAAGAAAGATGTTAATGGATTAAGTAAATTTTATGTGAAATTAGTTTTAGAAAACTGCTACAATGATTTATATAGAAACTCAGCCAGAGGGATTTGAGAAAGTCACCTAACAATGATAACAAAAGAGAAATTTCAACAGTTAGGATATATGTATGTTTGTTTGTTTGCTTGTTTTTTGATGTTTTTCTTTTTATCTTTGTTGATATGTTTGTTATAAATTTGGAAAACTAATAAAACTTTTTGGAAAAACAACAAATTACAACTGATTTGCTTCCAGCAATGTCACCAGAGTTGACAATTCCAACTTTCATTTTTTCATTCATTAGCAAACAGAATACAGCATACACCTTTCCCCCATCTATATTGTATTTGAAACATTTCTCACTAATTCCTTAGGGAAAAAAGTAGCAAAATATCTCACCAGCAACTTCCCATATGTTACAACTTAGGCTATATTTTTATCCCCATATCTATTATACATGGTAGCTTGGTTTCTACTTGCATGCCTTTTTATAGGTTTTTAAAAATTGCTATAGTTGTGACCTACTTTGGTTGTCAGCAATATGCTGTTGTGTATAATGCAATACACAAGGCTGTGTTGTGTGTTAAGCACCAATAATCTTAGAATAATTTAAATTGCTATAGTTGTGACCTACTTTGTTTTGAGCATAAGATTAGTAAGATTAATAATAATAATAAATTATCAATCTTACTAATCTTATACTCAATACAAAGTAGGTCACAGCTATAGCAATTTAAATTATTCTAAGATTAATGGTGCTTGACACACAACACAACCTTGTGTATTGCATTATACACAACAGCAGTGTTTGTGTACGATGTAGTCTCTTAAGCCACTCTTATCCTCCCTATAAAATAAAGTTGTTGTGTACAAAGGTTATGTGTATGGTAAAATATACTTTTCCCAATTCTTTGTAGACTGCTGCTGCCTTGCAAGCTATTGGATAACATGTTTCTCCAACACAAAAAACTGGTTTTATAGTCAGTAAGAACTGCAAAAGCAAAAATTGTGTTGGGAGACAGGGTGTCCTAATCTATTGTCTTAACAAATGCTTCTCTTCCCCTGCCCCCCCCCCCCCAGGTATGTGCTACTTTCTCGATGTTTTGGATGTGCTGTGATTGATGATGCCTGGCATTATTTTCTGCATAGGCTGCTGCATCACAAGAGAATATATAAGTATATCCACAAAGTACATCATGAGTTTGTGGTATGTATTGCCTTAAATTCTTGGTGAACGTTACCTAGTTTATGCTGTAATGCTGTGAGCATATAAAAGCACTAGGCATACATTAGCTATTCTTTTTGTAAAAAGGGAGAAGAGAAAACAGCATGCTTAGCAAACTGTTTTCATCAAGAGTTTAATATTGCTGTAGTTGGACAGACTTTGAAACTGATTGCTCAGTGGTACCTCGGGTTACATACGCTTCAGGTTACTGACCCCGCTAACCCAGAAATAGTACAGTGGTGCCTCGCAAGACGAAGTTAATCCGTTCCGCGAGTCTCTTCGTCTTGCGTTTTTTTCGTCTTGCGAAGCAAGCCCATTGACGGCTTAGCGGATTAGCGCTATTAGCGGATAAGCGGCTTAGCGGCTTAGAAAAGGGGGGGAAGGGGGGGGAAAACTGCAGGAACCCGCAAGACATTTTCGTCTTGCAAAGCAAGCCCATAGGAAATTTGTTTTGCAAAGCACCTCCAAAACGGAAAACTCTTTCGTCTAGCAAATTTTCCATCTTGCGAGGCATTCGTCTTGTGGGGCACCACTGTACTATTTCTGGGTTAGCAGAGTCTGTAACCTGAAGCGTCTGTAACCCAAGGTACCACAGTATTGAATAATAAGTCACTGAAATTTGTATCGTATATAATTCTGGTTCCTTCTCAATCCAGTTTCTACTAAAAAGGTAGATAGAACATAGTATCCTGCTTCCTAATGAGATCCGGAGCCCAGAAGTCTGTTATAAAACCATGATTACTTTACTGTGCTGATTTCCTGCAGGCTTCTTGAAACAATGTACAGGCTCCAAATTAATTCAGGGGTGGGGAAACCTGTGGCCCTGCAGATATATGAGCTCTGCTCATTCCTGACCATGGGCTATGCTGGCTGAGGGACCTCGGGTTAAGAACTTTGCTTCAGGATGAGAACAGAAATCATGCTCCAGTGGCGCAGCGGCAGTGGGAGGCCCCATTAGCTAAAGTGGTGCTTCAGGTTAAGAACAGTTTCAGGTTAAGAACGGACCTCCAGAAGGAATTAAGTACTTAACCCAAGGCACAACTGTAGTTTGCCGTTTTAAATGCTGTGCTCTGAATATGTCTAACTTCTTACCCACCAATGACTGGCTACAAAACACAAAAATCCCTTCAGCTGGTTTTCCCTACAAATGATCTCTGTCTGTTATTCTGATAATGATTATGTAGGTTAGCAACATAACCCACTTTGACCTAGTATATTTGTAGTGAAGTCTGACCAGCAGCAATTCTCCACTCTCCTGACTTACTGAGGTCCTATTAAACAGAGAGACCAGTGACTGAACTTTAGTCCTTCTGCATCACTGTGCTATACTACTGAGCTATACCCACCTGTAACCTACATTGGTTGGTTTCCCTAACAACCACCCTCCAATTGCTTTTTTGAATAGCTAGCTTCTATTACTGAAATAACACTCAGTAGGGAGCATAGACTAAAGACTCAGAAAAACCTCTTCAGTGGGATCTGAAGGTGAGGAAAGGATCACTGTAAAGTTTTCATATAAGCTATGATTTGCTTCCATTCTGAATATTTTACAAGGGGTTCTTATTCTGTCGTCTTAAGTAATCATGGTTCTATGCTACCAGTTGAGATTATAGTGTTTCAGGGGCAGTCCAGAATTTGTAGTCATAAAGAGTTGGAGTGGAGCTAAATGCAGTTCACTCATTCCTCTGTTACCTGTATGTAACATTAAAACCAGGATCTGAGTGCGAGAGGGGGAGAATTCTGCTAGAACAACCTGGCCATGCAGGAAGTACTGTCGTATCTCGGGTTACAAACGCTTCCGGTTACAGACTCTGCTAACCCGGAAGTAGTACCTCGGGTTAAAAACTATACCTCAGGATGAGAACAGAAATTGTGCAGCAGCGGCAGGAGGCCCCATTAGCTAAAGTGGTACCTCAGGTTAAGAACGGACCTCCGGAACGAATTAAGTTCGTAACCCACTGTATACATTTCAGATTAGCTGTAAAGTACCGGTATATTTATGTCATGTCATACAAAAGAGCATTCTTTTTTTCCCTCTTCCTCCTTTCATAGGCTCCGTTTGGAATGCAAGCTGAATATGTACACCCTCTGGAAACCCTTATCATTGGAACTGGGTTTTTCATTGGAATAATGGTGTTTTGCAATCACGTGATTTTTCTGTGGGCATGGATGATCTGTCGCTTGCTGGCGATCGTTGACGTCCACATGTAATCTACTTTCCCTGTTCAGTCTGGTCATATTCATCAGAAATATAGAGGGTTGTATTCAACGAAGTGTTACTTGGGGTAGACATAGTAAAATTATTAGACCTAAATTTGTCATCTAGGTGTACTCTAAGTCACACTTCGTTGAATACCACCCAAAGTCACCAGATAAAATCTAGACAAGTGACCTTTTTTAAAAAAAAAATCTATTAACTATTCGGGATTTCCTCTAAATGTCCTTATTCAAAGTGCATGTATTTAAGACTGAAATCCTGTGCATACCTACCTTAGAGTAAGTTTCAGTGACTTTAGTAGAGCTTGCATAAACATTCAGAGGATTCTACTGCACATGATTCTTTAGATGACAAGCTTACAAACTAATTTGATACTCTTTGAGCAAATAGAATCATCTTAAATTCCACATAAAAGCTGCTCTATTAAGTATGATTAAGATGTAACTAGAAATGATAAAATATACCGTATTTTTCGCACCATAGGACGCACCGGACAATAGGACGCACCTTGTTTTAGAGGGGGAAGAACAAGGGAAAAAAATTCTTCTGCTCTCTGCCCAGTGCCCCTTCAGCGAAGCGGCAGGAGGCGCTGTGCAGAGAGTGGGAGAATTTTCCCCCTCTTGTTTTCCCGCTCTAAAACAAGGTGCCGTTTAAGGTGCGTTCAGGCTGCTACCTTGGAAGCCTGGAGAGCGAGAACCCCTCCCCTCTCCAGGCTTCAGGTTCCTTTCGATCTGCTCTTTGGGGCTGGCGGGGGAAGCCCACCACCAGCCCCAAAGAGCAGGTCAGGGAGCAGCGGCCATAGGCGCGCGTCACCTCTCCAGCCGGGAGAGGGTCGCGGGGGGCTTCTTTAGTCCTGTGCGTGCTCTCCCGGCTGGAGAGGTGACGCGCGCCTATGGAGGCTCCTGCCATAGGCGTGCGTCACCTCTCCAGCTGGGAGAGGGTCGCGGGGGGCTTCTTTAGCCCTGTGCATGCTCTCCCGGCTGGAGAGGTGACGCACGCCTATCGAGGCTCCTGCCATAGGCGCGCATCACCTCTCCAGCCGGGAGAGGGTCGCGGGGGGCTGCTTCAGTGAAAGCCTGCATTCGCACCATAGGACGCACACACATTTCCCCTTCATATTTGGAGGGGAAAAAGTGCGTCCTATAGTGCGAAAAATACGGTAACTGGAAAATATAAAACTGATAAAATATAACTGGAACCTAAATGAGCCTTAGGCTCACATGCTCCCTCTTCCCCTCTATTTTCACATGTCAAAAATAGATACAGAGTGGCTGGGGCAACCCAGCCAGATGGGCAGGCTATAAATGAATGAATGAATGAATGAATGAATGAATGAATGAATGAATGTATTTATTTATTTATTTATTTATTTATTTATTTATTTATTTCAGATAGAAAGCTTTTTAATGCTAAGCTAACTAGAATTCCTTGTGATGTCTGAACAAGTGAAACAAATTATGGTTAGAGAGAACATAATTTTTGGTTGCTGGGAGTTGTTGTCCAACAACATTTGGAGAGCCATAGGTTGGCCACCCCGATTCATTGAATACTTTCCCAGCAAAATCTAGCTATGAATCCAGACTGTGTGTGTGTGTGAGAGAGAGAGAGAGAGAGAGCCCACATTTTTCAACTATTTCATTCCTCTGTTTGGCATAGTGTTGTGGACACTTTGTGCTGAGATATTTACATGACCTCCTTGCAGGGACTATATATAAAGCATGTATCATCAGTACAGAAGTAAGAAACACATTTTAAATACCACATGGCGGATGTTACTTCTACAGCTTCAGAAGTATGTTGTCCAGTTGAATAGTCCAGGAACTTCAGGGGTTTTTCAACCAAGTTAATATGGAAACTGGTAAATGTCTATGGTTGTAGTCCTATACCCACTTACAAGAGAGTAAGCCCCATTAAACTCAGTGGGACTTGCTTCTGATTTTAGCAATGCTTCACTTGAATGGAAATGCAAGCAATGTCTTCCGTACCTGTATTGTAAATTCTCCTCTCTCTCTCGCTCTCCTTAGCGGCTACGACATTCCTCTGAATCCATTGCATTTGCTGCCTTTCTATGCTGGGGCTCGATTCCATGACTTCCACCATATGAACTCAATTGGCAACTATGCTTCAACCTTCACGTGGTGGGATAAACTGTTTGGTACCGACTCGCAGTACAATTCTTACAGAGAGAAATTGGAGAAACAAGAGTGCATGGTGGAAAAGAAGACCAAATAAATTTCCCTGCAGAAATATAAGGAGGAGCACTTGACAAATGCACATAACTACCATGAACTTTTGGTTAAGCCTGGAAGATTTAACACCCTCTGCAAATTCAAAGCTATATGATGCTTTTAACTGGAGCCCAAGAACAGGCCTGCTGGGCCCTAGCTGTGTGCTAGAGGAAACGGCCCTATCTTCCTAAAATGAATGCATTTTCTATTTTATACGCAAGTGAAGCATATATATTTAAGTAAAGGTTAAAGATGAAGGCCACAAATTTGAATGTTTGTAAAGAACAATGTATCCATTTAGAATTCAAAGTTTGTAAAAGAATAAAGCTTCCATTAGAGTTGGATAGAACTGTTTGTAAAGTATTTGGATATACTGTATGAAGTTGTATCTTCTGAAGCATACCCATAAAAATTGGTTTAATAAGCTACTGAGTAGAACTTCCTTGGGAGCAAAAATACCGGAAGAGGAGTATTTGCACATATTAATAGTTGTTTCCTTTAAAAAACCTTTCTTAGTGTGGTGTTAGAAAAATTTTAGATTTGAGAGAGGAAGGTTTTTTTCTCCCCTTCTTAATCTGCTGGGATAGAATCATAGAGTTGTAAGAGACCACAAGGGCCATCGAGTCCAACCACCTGCCAAGCAGGAAACACCATCAGAGCACTCCTGACATATGGGATGAGCCTTTTGTTGAATAGTGGGTAGACATGGCAGACGACACAGCGATTTCTCCAAAGCAGCTCTTTATTTTGTAAGCTGGAACAGAAAACTGAACAGCAAACAGCTCAGCCGGCCTGCTTTTATAGGCAGCCGGCTATCAACATTGTAGCAACAACAACCCAGGGTTTCCCGCCTAAAATAACTGACGTGGACCTGAGTGAAAACTATCTACAGTATCCCCCTGCTGGCCCAGGGTGAGAACTTCAGTACATACCGTATTTTTCGCTCTATAGGACGCACTTTTTCCCCTTCAAAAATGAAGGAGAAATGTGTGTGCGTCCTATGGAGCGAAGACGCCATAGCCCCACGACCCTCTCCCGGCTGGAGAGGTGACGTGTGGCTATAGCTGGAGCCTCTAGAGCCGCGTGTCACCTCTCCAGCCGGGAGAGCGCACGGGGGGCTAAAGAGGCACCCCGCAACCCTCTCCCAGCTGGAGAGGACGCGCGGCTATGGCAGGAGGCTCTAGAGCCGCGTGTCACCTCTCCAGCCGGGATAGTGCGCGCGGGGCTAAAGCAGCCCCCTGCAACCCTCTCCCGGCTGGAGAGGTGACGCGCGGCTATGGCAGGAGAGCGTGCGGGGGGCTAAAACAGTACAAATTGAGAGCATTTGCTTATGACTTGGTACTTACATTACAAGAGCCTGAATCTAGTACAAAAAGGGTCTTAGAACTAATTCAAGAGTTTGGTCAAGTAGCAGGTTTTAAATTGAATAAGTTAAAAACTAAGGTATTGGAGAAAAAATTAACAGTTTTTGAAAAAGAGGTTTCAGAATGAGACAGGATTAACTGTGGTTAAGAATGTGAAATATTTGGGGATTAATATGACAGCTAAAAATGTGAATTTATTTAAAAATAATTATGAGAAATCTTGGACAGAAGTGAAAAAAGACTTGGAGATCTGGTCAAATTTGAAGCTTTCCTTGTCTGGTCGAATTGCGGTTATAAAGATGAATGCATTGCCTAGAATGTTGTTCTTGTTTCAAACATTGCAGATCGTGGACAAGATGGACTGTTTCAAGAAGTGGCAGAAAGATATTTCGAAATTTGTCTGGCAGGGCAAGAAACCCAGAATTAAATTTAAGATTTTAACTGATGCAAAGGAAAGGGGGGGATGTGCCCTGCCAGACCTTAAATTATACTATGAATCGGCAGCTTTCTGCTGGTTGAAAGACTGGCTGCTTCTTGAGAACACAGACATTTTGGATTTGGAGGGTTTTAATAATACTTTTGGGTGGCATGCATATTTGTGGTATGACAAGGTTAAAGCACACAAAGCCTTTAAAAATCATATTGTCAGGAAATCATTATATAATGTCTGGATTAGATACAAAGACTTGCTGGAAAATAAAACCCCAAGGTGGTTGTCGCCAATGGAGGCGAAGGCTGTGAAAAAGCTTAATATGGAGTCCAAATGGCTGAAATACTGGAAAAATTTGGAACAAGAAGGGGACAAATTGAAATTGCAGAGTTTTGAGAAATTAAAAGATAAAGTGCGAGACTGGCTTCATTATTATCAAATAATGGAGGTTTATAAGATGGACAGGAAAATTGGCTTCCAGGTGGAAAAATCAAAATTGGAAACAGAATTGTTAGAATCATAGAGTTGTAAGAGACCACAAGGGCCATCGAGTCCAACCACCTGCCAAGCAGGAAACACCATCAGAGCACTCCTGACATATGGGATGAGCCTTTTGTTGAATAGTGGGTAGACATGGCAGACGACACAGCGATTTCTCCAAAGCAGCTCTTTATTTTGTAAGCTGGAACAGAAAACTGAACAGCAAACAGCTCAGCCGGCCTGCTTTTATAGGCAGCCGGCTATCAACATTGTAGCAACAACAACCCAGGGTTTCCCGCCTAAAATAACTGACGTGGACCTGAGTGAAAACTATCTACAGTATCCCCCTGCTGGCCCAGGGTGAGAACTTCAGTACATACCGTATTTTTCGCTCTATAGGACGCACTTTTTCCCCTTCAAAAATGAAGGAGAAATGTGTGTGCGTCCTATGGAGCGAAGACGCCATAGCCCCACGACCCTCTCCCGGCTGGAGAGGTGACGTGCGGCTATAGCTGGAGCCTCTAGAGCCGCGTGTCACCTCTCCAGCCGGGAGAGCGCACGGGGGGCTAAAGAGGCACCCCGCAACCCTCTCCCAGCTGGAGAGGACGCGCGGCTATGGCAGGAGGCTCTAGAGCCGCGTGTCACCTCTCCAGCCGGGATAGTGCGCGCGGGGCTAAAGCAGCCCCCTGCAACCCTCTCCCGGCTGGAGAGGTGACGCGCGGCTATGGCAGGAGAGCGTGCGGGGGGCTAAAACAGTACAAATTGAGAGCATTTGCTTATGACTTGGTACTTACATTACAAGAGCCTGAATCTAGTACAAAAAGGGTCTTAGAACTAATTCAAGAGTTTGGTCAAGTAGCAGGTTTTAAATTGAATAAGTTAAAAACTAAGGTATTGGAGAAAAAATTAACAGTTTTTGAAAAAGAGGTTTCAGAATGAGACAGGATTAACTGTGGTTAAGAATGTGAAATATTTGGGGATTAATATGACAGCTAAAAATGTGAATTTATTTAAAAATAATTATGAGAAATCTTGGACAGAAGTGAAAAAAGACTTGGAGATCTGGTCAAATTTGAAGCTTTCCTTGTCTGGTCGAATTGCGGTTATAAAGATGAATGCATTGCCTAGAATGTTGTTCTTGTTTCAAACATTGCAGATCGTGGACAAGATGGACTGTTTCAAGAAGTGGCAGAAAGATATTTCGAAATTTGTCTGGCAGGGCAAGAAACCCAGAATTAAATTTAAGATTTTAACTGATGCAAAGGAAAGGGGGGGATGTGCCCTGCCAGACCTTAAATTATACTATGAATCGGCAGCTTTCTGCTGGTTGAAAGACTGGCTGCTTCTTGAGAACACAGACATTTTGGATTTGGAGGGTTTTAATAATACTTTTGGGTGGCATGCATATTTGTGGTATGACAAGGTTAAAGCACACAAAGCCTTTAAAAATCATATTGTCAGGAAATCATTATATAATGTCTGGATTAGATACAAAGACTTGCTGGAAAATAAAACCCCAAGGTGGTTGTCGCCAATGGAGGCGAAGGCTGTGAAAAAGCTTAATATGGAGTCCAAATGGCTGAAATACTGGAAAAATTTGGAACAAGAAGGGGACAAATTGAAATTGCAGAGTTTTGAGAAATTAAAAGATAAAGTGCGAGACTGGCTTCATTATTATCAAATAATGGAGGTTTATAAGATGGACAGGAAAATTGGCTTCCAGGTGGAAAAATCAAAATTGGAAACAGAATTGTTAGAATCCAATAAAAAAAATTGTCAAAAATGTATAACTTGCTGTTGAAATGGAATACGCAGGATGAAACGGTGAAATCAGCCATGATTAAGTGGGCACAAGACATTGGTCATAACATTATGTTTGCTGACTGGGAAAAGTTGTGGACCACCGGAATGAAATTTACGGCATGTAATGCCCTAAGAGAGAATATTATGAAAATGATTTATAGGTGGTACATGACCCCAGTCAAACTTGCAAAAAATTACCACTTACCTGATAATAAATGTTGGAAATGTAAAGAAAATGAAGGTACTTTCTTTCACCTTTGGTGGACATGCCCAAAGATTAAGGCGTTCTAGGAAATGATATATAATGAACTGAAAAAGGTATTTAAATATACCTTTCTGAAGAAACCAGAGGCCTTTCTCTTGGGTATTGTCGGCCAATTGGTGCTAAAGAAGGATAGAACATTCTTTATGTATGCCACAATAGCAGCAAGAATACTCATCGCAAAGTATTGGAAGACACAAGATCTACCCACCTTGGAAGAATGGCAGATGAAGGTGATAGACTATATGGGACTGGCAGAAATGACTGGCAGAATCCGAGACCAGGGGAGAGAGACAGCGGAAGAAGATTGGAAGAAATTTAAGGACTATCTCAAGAAACATTGCAAAATCAATGAATGTTAGAATAACGTTTGTTTAGAAATTATGTGGTTTCCAGTTGGAATGGATAAGTAATAAGAAAAGAAGGGCAAAAAATTAAACGAAAATTAAGGGAAAGGATTTGCTGAACTAATAAAATAGAAATTGGAATACAGAGAGGGGAGGTATGAGGAAGTCGGGAAAGTAAGTTAAAAGAAAAAAAGGGGATTGAAACTATACTTGTTCTTTATTTTTGTCTGTTTTTTATTATTGTTTTGTTTTGTTTTTACTAAATTTTTGAAAAATTTAATAAAAATCTTTTAAAAAAAATAAAGCAGCCCCCTGCAACCCTCTCCCGGCTGGAGAGGTGACGAGCGGCTATGGCAGGAGCCTGTATAACCGCGTGTCACCTCTCCAGCCGGGAGAGCGCGCGGGGGGCTCAAGCCGCCCCCTGCAACCCTCTCCCAGCTGGAGAAGTGACGCACGACTATGGCAGCAGCCTCTCCGCTGCACCTTTCTGCTGCTCCCTGACCTGCTCTTTGGGGCTGGTGGTGGGCTTCCCCCCGCCAGCCCCAAAGAGCAGGTCGAAAGGAACCTGAAGCCTGGAGAGCGAGAGGGGTCGGTGCGCACCAACCCCTCTCGCTCTCCAGGCTTCCAAGGTAGCCTTAAATGGCACCTTGTTTTAGAGCAGGAAAACAAGAAGGGGAAACTTCTCCCCCTCTCTGTGCAGCACCTCCTGCCGCTTCGCTGAAGGGGTGCTGGGCAGAGAGGGGGAGATTTTTTTTCTCCTTGTTCTCCCCCCTCTAAAACAAGGTGCGTCCTATGGTGCGAAAAATACGGTAACACCTTTCTATTCTCTTTTACTAAATTAACTGTGTCAATGTAGTTAATGTTCATAAATAAATATTTGCAAACTACTGAATGATTGCTATATTTATAATATATAAATGCCAGTAGCTGGTTTCACTGATTGCAGGTGGAAGATAGCAGTAGATTCCTGGCATAAAGCAGAGGGTAAGGTAACCTAACTTGTGTTTGCTGTTGAACAAGAACAGCTGCAATCTGAAGCACTTGCCAGTACTTAGGACCAAGCCCCAAGAGGCAAGGCCAGATTTAGGTTTGATGAGGCCATAAGCTACATAAGGTAATAGGGCCCTTTATATGTGATACTTTAGGGAGCAGGCTAGCAGGTGAAGCCCATTACTTACATCATAGGAGCTTACACAACACAAAACACTCTTGCTGTATGTAGGTTTAATTTTATTTGTTTTTTAGGTTTGATGATAGGGCCCTTTATATGTGATACTTTAGGTAGCAGGCGAAGCCTATTACTTACATCATAGGAGCCTACACAACACAAAACACTCTTGCTGTAATCAAACTTGTGTTTGCTGTTCTTGTTGAACAAGAACAAGAATGGCTGCAATCTGAAGCACTTGCCAGTACTTAGCACCAAGCCCCAAGAGGCAGGGCCAGATTTAGGTTTGATGAGGCCATAAGCTACATAAGGTAATAGGGCCCTTTATATGTGATACTTTAGGGAGCAGGCTAGCAGGCGAAGCCCATTACATACATCATAGGAGCTTACACAACACAAAACACTCTTGCTGTATGTAGGTTTAATTTTATTTGTTTTTTATATATTTTGGAAATGTACATCCAGGTGTTTTTTCCTTTAATTCTTTTGGGGGCCCCCAAGAGAGTGAGGCCTTAAGCTGTAGCTTGTTTAGCTTGTACATAAATCTGGCACTGCCAAGAGGAACCAAACCACCTATGGGCTTAGGGATTTTCACATTTATTTATCATTTATAATTGCTCCCTACCATAAGGTCCCAGGCTGGGTTACAGCAATGAAATGGGCAGTTTAAAAAAAGGGGAAACGTGAAAGCGATTCCGCATGTACCATTAAAAAAATAATCTGAATTTTTCTCCAGCAAAAGGAAGGGGGAGTTGTATGAACCGAAAACAAGACCAAACATTACTTCTAGGTTTATTTTGGAGTGCGACGCAGGAGAGCTAAGCTGCATCGGAAAGCTGCCGTCTTATGCCCAGCTTTCCTTGGACGTAAACCCCGTGAGCAGAGGCTGCGATCCTTCGATATTAGGAGAAGCAGGTGAGCGTGCAGCCGCCGTGCGGTTTCCATGACTACCTTCCGCCCCGCGTCCCCTCCTTCCACCCATCTCGCTCTTCTCCCTTCTCTTCGTCAGTGAACTGGCGCCTCGTCCCATTGGCCGGCCCACAAGGTCTGACGATCTCACTCCATCCCTCCACCCAATGGCGGCCCACCGAGACCTGATCGGCGCACGCCTGACGGTCGTGACGGCACCAATCGCGACAGCGGGGCGGCCTTTCCTTCCGCAGCCAATGAAGGATTTGAGGACCCGGCGCGGAGGGAGCCTGGCCCTTGTCGCGGAGCGTCGGTGGGCAGAGCTGCTGCATCTCTCGGCGCAGGTAAGAGGATGGAGAGCGGAGGCGCCTTGGGGGGCGGGTTGTTTTAGGGGGTGCTCCTTTCATTGGTTGTATTTGGAGATCTCCCTACCCGAAAAAGGCGACAAACGCAACCCCTTTACATTTTGTTTATGGGCACCAAAATATTCACTTCTTGGCCGCTCAGGCCTGTTATTTTGTGACTTTCCGTTTTATTTCTCTCCCCCCTCACCGACTTCTCTCTCCGAGACAAAAGCTGAAGTTAAGGGTTCGGGAGATAGATTTTTATTTTTTATTAGTTGTTGTTATTTGGCCCAGGTGAGTTATAGCAGAAGGCATTTCTTTCTCCTGGTGCCTGTTTTCGATTTCTCTGTTTTGATTCGCCTAGTGCTGCTTGCCTGGTAGAACAAAAAAGCAAACCATGGCTTGAAATTCTAAAGTTTATATTATTTGTTTGTTGTGGTTGATGAGCTTGGCCAGGCCTGACTGATGGACTGTCTAGTTTTTATGTAACTTTTTTAACATGGATGTGGTAGCATGTTTTAAGAATGTAACATCATTATTATTTACCGGCTCTTCTCCAAGGAGCTGTAGGCATTCTCCTCCTGCAACTTGTTCCTAACCAAACTTTGGGATAGGTGGGTTAGGATGGATAGTGGGAAACCACTTTAGTGGTCCCCCCTTACAATTAAAATTTACGGTATAATAAGTAAAATACAAGGACTAGACCAAGAACATCAAATGTACTTTGTGGCTGAGCAGGGAGCTGGCCTAGTCTGATGCTTGAGCCACTGTATCCTACAACATTAGCCCAGTTTAATTTGATAAATGTGCTGCGAAGTAAACATCCTTGAGATTGTGCTATAAGGTTTCATCATTTCGCGTGCTTAAGTCTTGCTTCACAGAGCTAGGGTGTATCTAGTTTCAGTCATAGTCTTGCGTTGTACAGGAACCAATGGGTGGCATATCAAGTGCATAACAAAGTAAGGCTAGCCTCTGGCTCTCTAAATGTTGTTGGACTACAACTCCTGTCATCTTTGACCATTGGCCACTCTGGAGGGTCAGGATTGTTCCATCTGGCAAGCCTAAATTCTTGCTCTGACTGAATAATTAAAAGAGCACAACATTTAATTCCTCTTTATTAAGAGTTACTTTATTGCATCAGGTTAAGCAAACTGACACATATACATTTGAAAGCATGTATGTGAATCCTTGAGGGATGCGGGTGGTGCTGTGAACTTGCCTAGGACAGAGCCTAAGACTTGCCAATCAGAAGGTCGGTAGTTCGAATCCCCATGACAGGATGAGCTCCCGTTGCTCAGTCCCTGCTCCTGCCAACATAACAGTTCGAAAGCATGTCAAAGTGCAAGTAGATAAATAGGTACCGCTCCAGCAGGAAGGTAAACGGCATTTCCGTGCGCTGCTCTGGTTCGCCAGAAGCGGCTTAGTCATGCTGGCCACATGACCCAGAAACATGTAATTTGATCTTATACCTCCGATATTGAATGCTTATCAAAACTTTGTTCAATCTGATGCATTAGCAATGCCATATAGGTATGAATTGGTTTGGACTGAAATCGGTACGTAAACATTGGCACCTGTCCTTTGTTCATATCAGGAAGGGAAAGATGATACAGTGGTACCTTGTGTTGCGTACTTAATCCGTTCCAGAGGTCCATTTGTAACCTGAAACTGCTCATAGCATGAGGCATACTTTCCTCCTGCTGCTGCCACGCCGCCAGAGTGCGACTTCCGCTTGCGTCCTGGGGCGAGGGTCGCACAAGGGGGATCTACTTCAGGGTTAGTGGAGCGCGTAACTCGCAGCATTTCTAAGGGGGACGGTACATAACATGAGGTGCCACTGTAATTGTTTTTGTAGTTAATCCTTGGGTGCTCTCTCAAGGTAAATCCTAGTAGTTTCATGCAGGGCTTTCAATTTATTTTTTATTATGTAACAGATAACTAGCATGATCGATCAATTTATGGCCAAGGCATCCTAATTAAGCAGCAGCACATTTCCTTCTTGTCAGGCGGAAGAGGAGATTCTGTCAATGTATACAGTGCAAGCAAGTATGAATTAATCTCTTCTCCTACCGGACAAGTAGAAAGGGCAAGCAGCGACATCTGTTTAACTCTGTTGCTTAGTATGGAAATGGATAGATCTTGTCCCCTACTATTTTTATGCAAGTCAACAGCTGCACACTGTGTTGCTGGCCGATGTCATTTTGGTTATGGTGTCTTTACCATGATGTCTATTTACTGTTCCTAGAATCCTGCAGAGAAGCTACAGGTGTGATGTTCCAGAACTGAACGATGGCAACTAACGAGAGTGTTGGCATACTGAATTCTGCTTACCTGGCTGTAGAATATATAGACTCTTTCTTGCCTGAGAATCCGCTACAACAGCCATTTAAAAATGCTTGGACATATATGCTGAATAACTACACCAAATACCAGATTGCAACCTGGGGATCACTTCTCATTCATGAACTTTCCTACTTTTTAATATGTTTGCCTGGATTTATCTTTCAGTTTATACCTTACATGCAAAAGTATAAAATACAACAGGTAAGTTGGAGTGTTGTCTAGTATGAAAAATTCCAGCTCTGGTGTCATACATGACTCCAACAAGTGGCATAACTTTGGAGCTCCCCAGATCATGAGTTCACTTCCCATATTCTGCCAGCTTGCGACTGGTGACATTTTTGTGAGCAGCCTCTTTCAGAGGATAGAAAAAACCGATCTTATGCTTTACTCTGCTTTTATAACAAACATGGAACAATTTACACTTATTTATAATTATTATGAATATTTTGGTTAATTTCTTATATAAATATTTAGTTTAGCTATCTGTGAGTACTGTCTTGTCATCTCTGACCATTGGCAATGCTGGCAGGGGCTGATGGGAGTTGGAGCAATCTGCCAAGCTTCAGGCTATCCATCACTAAGCTAGAACATGGCCCCTGTATATAGCATCAGTCCTGGGCACTCTTGTTTTTAATAGTAACTGTGTGTGAAATTCGCTTGAGTGACATACACCCTGATACCTGAATGGTATATATGTAATAACATAAAGCTTGGAGTATTGCAATACAGTGGTACCTCGGGTTAAGTACTTAATTCGTTCCAGAGGTCCATTCTTAACCTGAAACTGTTCTTAACCTGAAGCACCACTTTAGCTAATGGGGCCTCCTGCTGCTGTTGCGCTGCCGGAGCATGATTTCTGTTCTAATCCTGAAGCAAAGTTCTTAACCCAAGGTACTATTTCTGCGTTAGCAGAGTCTGTAACCTGAAGCGTATGTAACCTGAGGCACCACTGTACAGTGGTACTCGGGTTAAGAACTTAATTCGGAGGTCCGTTCTTAACCTGAAACACCACTTTAGCTAATGGGGCCTCCCGCGCCGTCGCTGCGTGATTTTTGTTCTCATCCTGAAGCAAAATTCTTAACCTGAGGTACTAGTTCTGGGTTAGCGGAGTCTGTAACCTGAAGCGTCTGTAACCTGAGGTACCACTGTACAGTGGTACTCGGGTTAAGAACTTAATTCGGAGGTCCGTTCTTAACCTGAAACACCACTTTAGCTAATGGGGCCTCCCGCGCCGTCGCTGCGTTATTTTTGTTCTCATCCTGAAGCAAAATTCTTAACCTGAGGTACTAGTTCTGGGTTAGCGGAGTCTGTAACCTGAAGCGTCTGTAACCCGAGGTACCACTGTATTGAATAATAAGTCAGTGAAACTTGTATCGTATAGAATTCTGGTGCCTTCTCAATCCAGTTTCTACTAAAAAGGTAGATAGATCTTAGTATCCTGCTTCCTAATGAGATCTGGAGCCCAGTCTGTTAGAAAACCATGATTACTTTACTGTGCTGATTTTCTGCAGCCTTCTTGAAACAATGTACAGGCTCCAAACTAATTCAGAGGTGGGGAAACCTGTGGCCCTCCAGATATATGAGCTCCGCTCCTTCCTGACCATGGGCTATGCCGGCTGAGGCTGACAGAATCTGGAGTTCAACAATGTTTGGAAGGTCACAGGTTACTCATTCCTGCTCTGATGCCATAGATGCTGTGACCTATGCATACCATAACTGTTTCCTTTTGACTTGAAAATGGCATTTGTAATTTTGATTCATTAACAATAAATTCAGACCAAATGGCAGTACTGTTCCCGGGCTGAAAGACAAAAATCTGAGCATTCTAAAACTACTTTAATATTTATCTCTCATCTTACTCCAAGTACACCTGGAGTAGGATGATAATTGGCAGGGAATCAACATTAAAATGTATATCATTGGAAAATTCTACTTCTAATTATAAAATACTTTTATTTCTTGTTTACAGGATAAGCCAGAAACCTGGGAAAGACAATGGAAGTGTTTCAAGGCACTTATGTTCAATCACTTTTTTATTCAGTTTCCTCTGATACTTGGTACCTTTTACTTCACAGAATATTTTAATATTCCTTATGACTGGGAAAGCATGCCAAGATGGTAAGTAGATGGATTTCACTTAAACAGCTCTGTGCAGTTAAGTACTTCAATAAATGCAGTGTTTCTCAAATCCTGTTATGATCAAGCACTGCACTTCAGCATATGGAAGATTTCTAAAAGTTCTGCACAGAAAAATGGTAATAAGTTTCTACTAGTCAGTCATTTTCAAGCTGAACTTTCCCTATAAAGCGTTCTTACCATTACAAATTACAGCTGATTTGCAAGAAAGAAAGATGTTAATGGATTAAGTAAATTAAGCAAAAATTGGGTTGGGAGACAAGGTGTCCTAATCTATTGTCTTAACAAATGCTTCTCTTTCCCTACCTCCCCCCTCCCCCAGGTATGTGCTACTTTCTCAATGTTTTGGATGTGCTGTGATTGAGGATGCCTGGCATTATTTTCTGCATAGGCTGCTGCATCACAAGAGAATATATAAGTACATCCACAAAGTGCATCATGAGTTTGTGGTATGTATTGCCTTAAATTCCTGGTGAACGTTACCTAGTTAATGCTGTGAGCATATAAAAGCACTAGGCATACATTAGCTATTCTTTTTGTAAAAAGGGAGAAGAGAAAACAGCACGCTTAGCAAACTGTTTTCATCAGGAGTTTAATATTGCTGTAGTTGGACAGACTTCGAAACTGATCGCTCAAAATAGTTCACCATTTTAAATGCTGTGCTCTGAATATGTCTAACTTCTTACCCACCAATGACTGGCTATAAAATACAAAAATCCCTTCAGCTGGTTTCCCCTACAATTCTGATAATGATTATGTAGGTTAGGAACATAACCCACTTTGACCTAGTATATTTGTAGTGAAGTCTGACCAGCAGCAATTCTCCAGTCTCCTTACTTACTGAGGTCCTATTAAACAGAGAGACCAGTGACTGAACTTTAGTCCTTCTGTATCACTGTGCTGTACAACTGAGCTAAAGCCCACCTGTAACCTACATTGGGTGGTTTCCCTAACAACCATCCTCCAATTGCATCTTTGAATAGCTAGCTTCTATTACTGAAATAACACTCAGTAGGGAGCATAGACTAAAGACTCAGAAAAACCTCTTCAGGGGGATCTGAAGGTGAGGAAAGCATATAAGTTTTCATATAAGCTATGATTTGCTTCCATTCTGAATATTTTAGAAGGGGTTCTTATTCTGTCGTCTTAAGTGATCATGGTTCTATGCTACCAGCTGAAGTTATAGTGTTTCAGGGGCAGTCCAGAATTTGTAGTCATAAAGAGTTGGAGTGGAGCTAAATGCAGTTCACTCATTCCTCTGTTACCTGTATGTAACATTAAAACCAGGATCTGAGTGCGAGAGGGGGAGAACTCTGCTAGAACAACCTGGCCATGCAGGACGTACTGTCGTATCTCGGGTTACAGACTCCGCTAACCCGGAAGTAGTACCTCGGGTTAAAAACTATACCTCAGGATGAGAACAGAAACCGTGCAGCAGCGGCAGGAGGCCCCATTAGTTAAAGTGGTACATCAGGTTAAGAACGGTTTCAGATTAAGAACGGACCTCCGGAACGAATTTAGTTCGTAACCCACTGTATACATTTCAGATTAGCCGTAAAGTATAGTTATGTCTTCGCATACAAAAGAGCATTTTCTCCCCTCTTCCTCCTTTCATAGGCTCCGTTTGGAATGCAAGCTGAATATGCACACCCTCTGGAAACCCTTATCCTTGGAGCTGGGTTTTTCATTGGAATAATGGTGTTTTGCAATCACGTGATTCTTCTGTGGGCATGGGTGATCTGTCGCTTGCTGGAGACCATTGACGTCCACAGGTAATCTACTTTCGCTGTTCAGTCTGGTCATATTCATCAGAAATATAGAGGGTTGTATTCAACAACGTGTTACTTGGGGTATTAGACCTAAATTAGTCATCTAGGTGTACTCTAAGTCACACTTTGTTGAATACCACCCAAAGTCACCAGGTAAAATCTAGACAAATGACTTTTTTTAAAAAAAAATCTATTAACTATTCGGGATTTCCTCTAAATGTCCTTATTCTAAGTGCATGTATTTAAGACTGAAATCCTGTGCATTCCTACCTTAGAGTAAGTTTCAGTGACTTTAGTAGAGCTTGCATAAACATTCAGAGGATTCTATTTTTTATTTTTTATTTATTTATTTATTTATTTCAGATAGAAAGCTTTTTAATGTTAAGCTAACTAGAAGTGAAACAAATTATGGTTAGAGAGAACATTTAACCATAATTTTTAGTTGATGGGAACAACATTTGGAGAGCCATAGGTTGGCCACCCCGATTCATTTAATACTTTCCCAGCAAAATCTAGCTATGTATCCAGACTGTGTGTGTGTGTGTGTGTGTGTGAGGGAGAGAGAGAGAGAGAGAGCCCACATTTTCAACTATTTCATTCCTCTGTTTGGCATAGTGTTGTGGACACTTCGTGCTGAGATATTTACATGACCTCCTTGCAGGGACTATATATAAAGCATGTATCATCAGTACAGAAGTAAGAAACACATTTTAAATACCACATGGCGGATGTTACTTCTACAGCTTCAGAAGTATGTTGTCCAGTTGAATAGTCCAGGAACGTCAGGGGTTTTTCAACCAAGTTAATATGGAAACTGGTAAATGTCTATGGTTGTAGTCCTATACCCACTTACAAGAGAGTTAGCTCCATTAAAATCAGTGGGACTTGCTTCTGATTTTAGCAATGCTTCACTTGAATGGAAATGCAAGCAATGTCTTCCGTACCTGTATTGTAAATTCTCCTCTCTCTCTCGCTCTCCTTAGCGGCTACGACATTCCTCTGAATCCATTGCATTTGCTGCCTTTCTATGCTGGGGCTCGATTCCATGACTTCCACCATATGAACTTCATTGGCAACTATGCTTCAACCTTCACGTGGTGGGATAAACTGTTTGGTACCGACTCGCAGTACAATTCTTACAGAGAGAAATTGGAGAAACAAGAGTGCATGGTGGAAAAGAAGACCAAATAAATTTCCCTGCCGAAATATAAGGAAGAGCACTTGACAAATGCACATAACTACCATAAACATTTGGTTAAGCCTAGAAGATTTAACACCTCTGCAAATTCAAAGCTATATGATGCTTTTAACTGGAGCCCAAGAACAAGCCTGCTGGGCCCTAGCTGTGTGCTAGAGGAAACGGCCCTATCTTCCTAAAATGAATGCATTTTCTATTTTATACGCAAGTGAAGCATATATATTTAAGTAAAGGTTAAAGATGAAGGCCACAAATTTGAATGTTTGTAAAGAACAATGTATCCATTTAGAATTCAAAGTTTGTAAAAGAATGTTTCCATTAGAGTTGGATAGAACTGTTTGTAAAGTACTTGGATATATGAAGTTAAGTTTCTTCTGAAACATACCCATAAAACTGGTTTAATGGGCTGCTGAGTAGAACTTCCTTGGGAGGAAAAATACTGGTGGAAGAGTATTTGCACATGTTAATAGTTGTTTCCTTTAAAAAACCTTTCTTAGTCTGGTGTTAGAAAAATTTTAGATTTGAGAGAGGAAGCTTTTTTCTCCGCTTCTTAATCTGCTGGAATGAGCCTTTCTATTCTCTTTTACTAAATTAACTGTGTTAATGTTCATAAATAAATATTTGCAAACTACTGAATGATTGCTATATTTTGCACTTGTCGTTGGCAAAAAAATAATAATTGTAAAGGTAGTCTGACATTTTCATGTTTACCATGCAACAAATAAATAGATATATATATATTGGAATTTGAGCTATGTTTTCCTGGTCCTTTATAACATTCAGAAAAGGAGGGTGTTGACCATAACTAGTGTCTGAGAATATACATCAGGGATGAGAAACCTTAGGCCTGGGGATCAAATGTGCCTCTGCAGACCTCTTCATTTGGCCTTCTGGGCCCTCTCCACTCCCCTGGCCAATACCCTTCACAGACCCTGCTCTGTACCCTCTTGAAGGGCTTTTGCCTGCCTGGATTGTGTTCTTGAACTGTCATAATGTTGTTTCCTTGTCTGAATGGAGGCTGGAGTGGGAGGGTATAAGCTTCTGACTTTGGTGCGGGTGGTATCCTGCTGTACAGAGGTAAGACACCCATTTCTCCGCCCACCCATGAGCATGTTATTGCTTGAAGGTGGTCAGTGAGCGAATGCAGCTCTTGTTTGAGCACATCTCAGGTTTGTATGCAGGAGAGAGGTAAAAAAACTAAACAGGCGTTATTCAAACATCTTTGCTTTCCACTCTGCTGTTTCTAGAATTTTATTCTTCGGGGGAGAAAAAGTTTGCATGACAGTATTTCAGAAACAATCCTATATTCTCCGCTGCTCTTCTACCTTTTTGTATTAATAAAAGTAATAGATTTGTTTCCAGTTATTGTTCTCCATTATATTCATTATTTGTAATCAAAATCAATTTGCCTTACCATACAACCTCCAGGTTTGGAAGTGACTCCTAACACTTAGTTTATTGCCCAAATTCCTTTAAACCTATGAACTCTTTCTCGTGAACATTTGTGTTTACTAAACCTAATATGTTTACTGTATCTACCCTGTCTTATTTGCCTCAGTTTTCAAACAAGTCTCAATACTAGATGTGTATTTGAACAAAGAACAAATTCACATTTGCATGTTCTGTGTTTTTTCTTCTCTGTGCTTGGTTTGGGGATTTCCTTGGTCTGTTATACTTCACTCTGACCAGAAGATGGTGCATAATACTTCTTGGCATCATTATGTGTGTTCTAGATTCCCCCCCCCCCAAGATTTTCAGTATTTTCCCCTCTGCAGTATTCTTCAATCGATCAAGCACCTTAGTGACATCTTTCACATTCACACAAAGTGCCTAATTCTTCTATTGCAGAGAGAACTACTTCCCTTCAAAACAAATTATTTGATTTGTGCTCGTAATGCTCTCTGGCCACTCACACACAAATCTGTTTTCAGTCATGTTTGTGCCTGCAAACGTTTTGGGGGCAGTCACACCGTTTCATTTCCAATCAGTGCATAGCCCATAACTTCCTGCTGAAATCCTGTAACTTTTTACGGCACAAATGTTCTTGCTTATCTTTCTGCCCAATGCACAAATATAAGTGATACATAGACAAGGCAAAGGTTAAATGCCCTGAGGGTGAGTTGCAAGGTTAAGTGCAAGCAGAGACATTGATCCAAGAAGCTTCCCAGCCATTACCACTTCTTTTTGAAGACTGGTGCAGGCACAAATCTCAGTGTGGTGAATAACAGGCATTTCTGCTCTGGGCAAGCAAAGGGCACTGCTATACAGTGGGCTGGGTCTGTGAGGTTCATTTATGTCAATGCTGGCATCTCCATGTCCTTGAGGACAGAGGTACTGGTTCACGTCTCCAACTTCCTCTCAGGTGCCTCTGCTGGAGGGAGGCTCCTTCCTGTCAGGAGGGGCTGGGAGTGATGACAGATACCTTTTAGGAGTCGCCTGACTAGAGGCATCTGACGTCACAAGGTGGGACACCTCTCTGACAGCCTACTTGAACCTTCTCCAGGATCCAGCTCCTGACTTTTTTAATCACAAGCCAGCTCCACTAGCTCTGACCTTTCTTGAGGCCTTGACTTTCCTCCATCCTGCTCAGGCACTTCCCTGGGTCACCCAGCTCTGACTGCCTGATCCATTCCCCCACTTCTTTGGGATCTGCCAGTCCCCTCCATGGCATACCCATGGGGCTTGTGAAAGCCCTGGTGACATGAGGAAGCAATGTGGGGTAAACTGCCTGGGGAAACCTAGCCAGATGGGTGGGGGTATAAATAATAAAATTATTATTAATCAGTGTTTTTTTTTCAGGGGGTACTTTCAGTACCAGTATCTCCTTTTTTGTTGTTAAAAAGTGTGGCACTTACTGTAACTTCATGGTGAGTCCCGGCACCTATTTTTCTAGAAAAAAGCACTTGTTATTAATTCATTATATTATTATTGACCTGCGGTGCTGCTGGGGCTTCAAGTCACACGTGAATTTGAACTAATAAGCCGGTTCTTTGGCGACAGGTTTCCAGCCTGAATGTACTTGGGTGGGCCAGCAAGAGCTAAAAAGAAATCAATAAAGACTCCTTCTCTCCAAAAAGAGAAATGTGCTCACACACATGTGAAAGAGATCCTAGGAGAGATTGGCTCAAATAAATAGGAATTCAGTTCCATTCCTTTCCTTTTCAGTTCAGCTTGCGTGCGTGTTTTTATAGAAACAGCATTGTTGTTGCATAGGATGCCATGGGAATATGATTAGCTTGTATATTCTGGCACACAATATACTATTCTAGTGATTCCCCACCCCCTCTCCCTTTTTAGGCTCTGGGGTGCATGACGAATATTTACATCTTCTGGAGCTGGGTTTTTAACTACAACCACAGTCACTCATAATCATGTTAAGCACAGGAAATGCCATGAGTGGTGCAGAATCCTCTTTATTGCTTGATAGCAATTACTTCATCGTACTTGGAAACATACGGCTACCAAGCAGTATCTGGAAATATATTTGACACTCAAACAATTTAAAAAATGAATTGTGTTGATTTTAATCTCCAGAGGGTTATGTGGGCAAATATGCATTTTGGTCATTCCTTTTGGGCTGCAGGACACCCATCAGTCACAACAAATGGGGTTCATCTGGTCCCCTCACTCCATTTTTGGGGGTGTGGATACTCTGTAATTGTATGTTTTTCTTTCATGAACCTTCGGCCGTTGTGGGGGTGTGTGTGTTTGTTTGTTATGTGTTTGATTCTGCTGAATATTTACTACAGCCCCTGCACACACTTTATCTGAGCCACATTAAACACTGTGGGAATTACTTTCGAATAAATGTGCACTGTTCATTTATCTTTCTGCTGTTTCAGTTATTTTTATTGCATTTGATTGTTTTGCATAATTAACTAATTAATTACCCACCCTTTACCCTAAGATCCCAGGGTGGGTTACAACAATTAAAACACAATGTTAAAAATACTGCCTTTTGTTGATCTGCTTTATATGTTTATTTCAAACAGAAATGTAGTGTTTACAAGTTTTAAAAAATTAGTCCACACCGATGCTATATTTGTCATTCATTGAGCCCTTGCACAACGGGAAATTAGCCACAAAAAATGCAAAGAAAAGCAGGTGAAAGTTTGTGGGGATCCAAGATGTTCCCGCCATGCTCTCTGCTCCAAGCCACTATTGCTCTTAACCACCTTCAAATAACCTCCCATCACCACTGATTGACTGAATTTACATACCTCCTTTCTGCCAAGGCACCCAAAGCAGTTTACAATTCAAATACTAAAACGAGAACATTATATAAAATGAAGACTGACAGAGTCCACTACTGCCAACTGGGAGCTGATGTGCTCACTGGCCTGGCCTCCCTTGCCGCTGCTCTCCCTCAAGTCCTGCAGCAGCCCCATACAAAAAAGTAAAGATAAAGGGACCCCTGACCAGTGGCGTAGCGTGGGTTGTCAGCACCCGGGGCAAGGCAAGTAATATACGCCCCCTAACCCGTGATTTTAGTAGGGGCAGAGAGCTGCGAGTGCGAGCGTGCCCCCGCCCGATGTTGCACCCGGTGCAGCCGGGCCCCCCTGCACCTCCGCGCTACGCCACTGCCCCTGACCATTAGGTCCAGTTGTGACCGACTCTGGGGTTGCGGGGATCATCTCGCTCTATTGGCCGAGGGAGCCGGCGTACAGCTTCTGGGTCATGTGGCCAGCATGACTAAGCCGCTTGTGGCGAACCAGAGCAGTGCACGGAAATGCCGTTTACCTTCCCGCCAGAGCAGTACCTATTTATCTACTTGCACTTTGACATTCTTTCGAACTGCTAGGTTGGCAGGGGCAGGGACTGAGCAACGGGAGCTCACCCCGTCATGGGGATTCGAACCGCCGACCTTCTGATTGGCAAGTCCTAGGCTCTGTGGTTTAACCAACAGCGCCACCCGTGTCCCGCACCATGCAAAGGTCACCATTAATATGCCTAGCTCCTATATACATCCCTGCTTCCCGCAAACTATGTACAGCCAGGGAAATGAGGTTCTAGTGCAAACTTCAAACTGACGATGTTCCTGGGTGCTTAAAAGACAAAGGAAACAAATTTTGCATGCATTTTTAAAAAGGTATAGAGATGCATTGAAGTCATTGATAGCATTCACCCCACCATTGGGCAGAGTGAGGCAATTGGCTCAAGTGAGAGTGGTAGCCCATCAGCCATTCCTTCTGGCTCCCTGGACATTCCATTCCGCTGGAAATCAGAGCTATGGGTGGGCTACAAGCCTGTCAAGCACCCGCTAAGTGAGCACTAAAGGGCACTACCCTGTAAGTGCAAAAGTAAGATTCAGCTGCCAGTCCAATTTCCTTTAGGTGGAAGTGGGTTGGATAGAGTGCCATCTCGTTCTTTGCCTCAGGCAGCAAAATATATTGGAACTGGCAAAACAGCTAGATGAGGACAGAGCATGCTAAGAGGCCATGCACTGTTGACTGCCTGGGAAAGTGAGAAGACTGGAATGGAGTGGACTTTGGAGGAAGAGGGTATGGTTGTCTGACAAGAACAGTGAACAGGAACACACCCCACAGCAATGTGTTGTTGCATTGCAGCTTAATAAGGTATGACTCTTCAGATTAATTACCTCTCACGGAGTAACAATAAGAGACAGTGAATGAACATTGAGCAAGGTTCTGGTGAAAAGAATTCTGCCCTTCCCCTGCCATGGCCTTAGGCAATCTTCTTAATCCTTTGCCCAGAAGGAAAAAGCAGCCGCACCCTCCTTCTCAGCAGGCCACAGTGGTTGGAGAATTCAGGGGAGGAGGGAGTCCTGACAATGAACAGGGGTCTGCCACAGAGAATGGAAAGAAGGCACAGAAGAATCCGATGCTGGGCGCTGTATGATAACAGTAGGCAGGTTGGCCACTTCTGATTTAATGATCATAATCTTTAAAAAAACACACACACACACAGGAAAAACAAGAGAAAAATAATGCTTGGAATGTCAACAGGAAAATAAAACACAGACATGTGTCAATGTCAAAATTTAAACATGGAAAATTACAACTTATGGTTAAACCAAATTACAATGAGCACTTTCTCTCTATAGGAGAGGTACTAGCAGGAAAGTATGTTTTAGGGAGCTTAAATCTAAAGGTTCAGGAAAGTCTGGTGTACCTCATGTTCCAGAAGATGATTTGCTCTTGTGGCAGGTAGAAGTCTGGTAACTGCTTCAAGCAGGTGATCTGTTGTGCAGGCTGTGAATGCCATGGGGCTGCACATCTCCTACCTGCCCCGTAGAATCCTGCTGTTTGTGAAATAAGTAGTGGCACCACTTCGCATAAGTGATGGCTTCATTCCATCTGAGTCATGGATGCCAGTAAAAGCTGAGTCTGTAAAACATGAAAATCATTAGTTCCAATCTGAAATCAGGATGGGTGTGTGATCCTCTGCCTCGTTACAGTCCAGATATATTAAACCACTAAACACTACTGCATGTTGGAATAAATACTAGTGGTCATGGAAAACCAATACCATGTGGCTGAAAGCATGCATTTAGCTACATCTCCTTTAAAAAAACACACTTCTAACTACAACACAAGCAATACTGCCTGCCTGTAGACTGGAGTGTGTGGTTTCTAACAGCCTGGTTGTGCTTTGCACACCTCAAATAGCCTTGTTTAAGTCAGGCTCTGACATTTGAGAAGTCTGAAGGTTGTCATGATGAACAACTAGTCCATCATCAGTGCTATAGTTTAGGGCTCCATTCTCTAGGAGTCCCCCCAAAAAATTTAAAGGAAAAACCCCCTGGATGTACATTTCCAAAATATAAGATAAAAAACAAATAAAATAAAACCTACATACAGGAACAGTGTTTTGTGTTGTGCAGGCTCCTATGATGTAAGTAATGGACTCCACCTGCTAGCCTGCTCCCAAAAATATCACTGGATTACTCATTTCTATATCAGTTACTTTGATAAAATACATATTTTGTTATGTGCAAATGGCATTAGATACCTATTAGGTCCACAAATTACCATATAGCATATATTCAACACAAAAAACAGTGACAATTTGTTGTTGTCAAAGGACAGCTGGACATATAAAGGGCCCCATTACCTTCAGTAGCTTAGGGCCAGCCCTGTCCATCATCCTGTTCTCACGCTGGCCAACCAGATGTCTGTGGGAAACCCGCAAGCAGGAAGCAAGCACAAGATTGCTCTCCCCTCCTGAGGTTTCCAGAAACTGGTTTTCAGAAGTATTACTGCCTCTGAAAGAAAGGCAAAGCAAGCATGAGAGGATTGTGGTCTCCATTTCATAACACAAGCACTGGAAAGACCCACAAATATAAAAATATATATACTTTTAATGTCCGCAAGTAAACAAATAAATAAGAGGCAATGAACAATATGCAAAGGACCTCTTTGTTCCTCTTTAATATGTTTTTAAGAGTATTTTTCATACTTTCTGTGATCTGTGTTCTGATACACGAGGGTCCCTTATTGCACATTGTGTGGCATTAAACGCTTTGCTTTAGCCACCTCAGGGCAGTGGCGTAGCGTGGGTTGTCAGCACCCGGGGCAAGACAAGTAATCTGCGCCCCCTAACCCGTGGATTTGCGCCCCCTAACCCTAACCCCCAGATGTTGCGCCCGGTGCGGCCGGCCCCCCCTGCACCCCCCACGCTACGCCACTGCCTCAGGGTTTCTGTTTTTAATGAAAGCCAAGCACAGGAGCAGCCTAATCTAGATTAGGACCACAGTCCACACAAAGGGGAAGTTTAGCTCGTCCTTCTTCCACCGCAATCCCTATACTGTATTAACCTTTTAGGTAGCAAACCTGTACCTGCTTACCAGGGAATAAGCACCATTAATCTCTGTGAAACTCATATGTATAGGATTGTGCTGTTTTTAAAGATTGTTGCTGCTTCACTGATATCTTACAATTATTTATTAAAATTGTGAACTGCTCTTCATATTTTATAGAATTAGAGTGATTGCCTGCCTTGCATGTAGAATGCTCCATATTCAATAGTTGTCATTGTGTAGGCAGTAATGAGATTGATGGACTAGTTTTTCCAGTCCATTAATATTTCTGGGTGGGAAATTCAGGTTGCTTTGTTACAGTTGCTTTGAAGCTCTTGCCCAACAAACCACCTTTCCCCGCAAAATTGGATGTATGTATGTATGTATGTATGTATGTGTGTATATATATTGTTGTTGTTTAGTCATTTAGTCATGTCCGACTGTTCGTGACCCCATGGACCAGAGCACGCCAGGCACTCCTGTCTTCCACTCCCTCCCACAGCTTGGTCAAACTCATGCTGGTAGCTTCGAGAACACTGTCCAACTATCTCGTCCTCTGTCGTCCCCTTCTCCTGGTGCCCTCCATCTTTCCCAACATCAGGGTCTTTTCCACCTCTTCTCATGAGGTGGCCAAAGTATTGGAGCCTCAGCTTCAGGATCTGTCCTTCCAGTGAGCACTCAGGGCTGATTTCCTTAAGAATGGATAGCTTTGATCTTCTTGCAGTCCATGGGACTCTCAAGAGTCTCCTCCAGCACCATAATACATACATATATATATATGTATATGCACAGTGGTACCTCAGGTTACATATGCTTCAGGTTACATACGCTTCAGGTTACAGACTCCACTAACCCAGAAATAGTGCTTCAGGTTAAGAATTTTGCTTCAGGATGAGAACAGAAATCGTGCTCCAGCGGCATGGCAGCAGTAGGAGGCCCCATTAGCTAAAGTGATGCTTCAGGTTAAGAACAGTTTCAGGCTAAGTACGGATCTCCGGAACGAATTAAGTACTTAACCTGACATACCACTGTATATGTATATGTATATGTATATGTATGTGAATATGTATATGTGTGTGTTTGCAATAAGGCTGGGAAATTGCGGCAGAAAGGGCAGGATAATGCTTGAAGCAATGTCATCTCATTTGTTTTAATTGTTCGGAATATTGTATTTTAAAAATTGTTGTAACTTGCCCTGAAACTTCATGGCGAAGGATGGTCAGCAATTCAAATAAGTAATAACAAAGAACGTTCCTGCAAACTTCCTATGAACAAACCAGAATGCTCAGTAACCAGGTAGTCTGGAAGTGACCTTGGAGAGTAGGGCAGTTTCCTATGTGTAAATATAGGCTGAATCGCCACATGTATATAAAAAAATGCTGTGGACATGCTTTTTTTTTTTTTTTTAAAAAAGGTTTAAAATACTGTACTGTACTGTATACCTGTACAGTATATGTAATTTGGCATTAGCTTACCAACACCATCTGGTGTCACGTTTGTATAATGCACTTAAAACACACCTAAAATGTTTTATCTGCAGCTGTACAGCTGACTACTCAACAAACATGTGAAACGAACAGTGACTTTTGAGCATGGGAAAACAGCAGAACCTTGTGGGATGTTAAAGCCCAGTCGCACCCTGATTGTGGCACGCATGGCCAACCTGAATAAAATATGGGGTGTCCCCCCCACATAATCAATCACATGATACGGTGCACACACACCATTTCAATAGCAATGGTCATTAACTGGGGGGGGGGGAGGGGGGAGGTGCCAGGGCCAGATTTAGGCTTGATGAGGCCCTAAGCTACTGAAGGTAATGGGGCCCTTTATATGCCCAGCTGCCCTTTGTCAACAACAAATTATCGCTGTATTTTGTGTTGAATATATGCTGTACGGTAATTTATGGACCTAATAGGTATCTAAAGCCATTTGCACATAACAAAATATGTATTTTATCAAAGTAATTGTTGAACTGAAATACAATTAAGAACTATATTGATATTGAAATAATCATTAAGTTCTAACTTAAAATGATTTTTTATTCAGAACAATTATTTTATTTTTATTTTTTTCTTATATTTTGGAAATGTACATCCAGTTGTTTTTTCCTTGATTTTTTTTTGAGGGGGCCGCAAGAGAGTGGGGCCCTAAGCTACAGCTTGTTTAGCTTATACGTAAATCCGGCACTGGCAGGTCCCCTCAAATATTTTATTGTAGGGGGTGGGGGCAAAGTGACCTCGGCCTCTAGGATATGGTTCCTAGGGTGGCTCGCGTTCTGGCAGGCAGGCAGGCATACATGCACTTCATCCTATGGAGAGGTTTGGGGCATGTGCAGAGGGTCCTGAGAGGCACACCCTCCCGCACCTCTTGACGCGCGCGAGGAAGATTCTGGCGCCAAACCTGCAGGGCGCTGTGCGCCAGGTGGAGAGGGCGGCGCGCGCGCGCGTGGCGGCACGTCACACCTTCGCATCCCCCGCGCGCGGCAGTGGTACATCCTTGCGTCTCCCCCCGGCGGCTGCGGCGCGAGTAGTGCAGTCTGCGGCGCGAGCGCTCTTCCTGGACGGAGCAGGTTTCTCCGCCTGCGGGAGGGGGAGGCGAGCGCAGAGGGAGCGCAGCCCGCGTCGACGCAGCACGTCAAGGCAGCAGCTGAGCGAAGAAGCAGCAGAAGCAGAAGCCCGCATTGCCAGCCGCGCTCGCTCGCCCGCCCGTCCTTCTTCTCCGTCAGGCATGGCGCGGCGAGGTGGGCTCTGGGCGCTGCTGCTGGCGGCGCTCTGCGGCGCGCTGGGCGCCTTCGCCTTGCGGCAGCAGGGCTCCGAGGCGGAGCAGCCCGAAGCGGCAGCGGGCGGCGGCTCGGCGAACCGGCGTCGCCGCCTCAGCCAGGAGGACGGCATCTCCTTCGAGTACCACCGCTACCCGGAGATGCGCGAGGCGATGGTCTCGGTGTGGCTGCAGTGCTCGTCCATCAGCAGGATCTACACCGTGGGCCGCAGCTCCGAGGGCCGGGAGCTGCTGGTCCTCGAGCTCTCCGACAACCCGGGCGAGCACGAGCCTGGTAAGGGAAGCCCCTGACGCAGTGCTGGGGTGGGGGTGTCCTGGGTGGCTCCTCTTTCCTCCACCCCACCGCCCCCATTTTTTCCTTTGCTTTCTCAGGTGGAATAAACAACCTCTCTCTCCCTTGCAAATTCCTGCCTTCTTTCTCAGCATTGAGGTCACCGCGATCCCCTTGATGGCGGTGGGTCTATTTCGGGGATCATGACCTCATGCTGGAAAGAGAGTTAGGAGACCTTTGAAATCCTGGCCATGGTGACCCCCTTTTATGGCAGCGAGGGTACAATGTGCTGTGTTCCCAGTATGGTACAATGTGCTGTGTTCCCAGTACGGTTACGTGCGTACGCAGACCTGGAGACGCATGCAACGGATGCTATGGTGATAATGATAATCTTTCCTGGTAACCAGGCTTTGAGGATCTCTGCCTACACCTTCGCAGCCGTGATTTTGACTCGGCTTAGTGGGCTGGCTGAGCTGCTTGCGTGATGGCAGAGGCCACGTGCGACGTATTTCACCGTGGAATGACTTTGGATGGGCAGCTGAAATCTTCCTGGTTTAAGGGAATTAGTTGGGGAAAGGATTCATCTGTGCTGGCCTTATTGGAGGGGGAAGAGAAGCAGGTAAAGAGCCATTTGGTGGGATGGTTTCTTATAGGCTTGAATCTCCAGATGTCATTGAAGCTGGCCCTCCCATAATCTTCCACCACTGGCCATGCTAGTTGGGATTGATGGGAACTGGAGTCTTAACTACACCTGGAGAGCCACAGGTTTCCAATCCCTGTTATAGATCAAGGTACCAGCGGGTGGCGCTGTGGGTAAAACCTCAGCACCTAGGACCTGCCGATCGCCAGGTCAGCGGTTCGAACCCCGCGGTGGGGTGCACTCCTGTTGCTCGGTCCCAGCGCCTGCCAACATAGCAGTTCGAAAGCACCCCCGGGTGCAAGTAGATAAATAGGGACCGCTTACTAGCAAGAAGGTAAACGGCGTTCCGTGTGCTGCGCTGGCTCGCCAGATGCAGCTTGTCACACTGGCCACATGACCCGGAAGTGTCTGTGGACAGCGCTGGCCCCTAGCCTCTTAAGTGAGATGGGCGCACAACCCTAGAGTCGGACACGACTGGCCCGTACGGGCAGGGGTACCTTTACCTTTACCTTTACCAGCCACATGTCAGGTTGCATAGGAAGGCCTCTGTCTTCAGTCTTTAAAGAGCCAGTAGCCATTGATGGAAAGAAAGCCGTATATGTACCATGACTTGGAAGAGACTAGCTCCATCTCCTTCTGTCTCTCTTTTCACACATGCGTAAGCGCGCGCGCACACACACACACAATGTTAAAAGTGTGACACAGTTCCTCCTATTCAGAGAAATGCTTCTCCACAACAGCTGCTTGATGCAATAACAGTAGTAGCTAAAATTTCTCTGAATGCATGGACCGGTCAAATAATACCCATGCTGGTGTTGCCAGGTTCCATGGTGGCACACAGTGGCCAACAATATTTACAGTACAGTCTGTCTGGTAAGGAAATAGGTTCACACAAAAAGTTATTTATTTGCTTAGTGATTTGTAGCCTGTTTTTCTGTCAAAACAATTCACAAAGTGGAACAAAGTGACAGAATTGTGACATCCTCCTGCCACTTCAAGATATTTACTTTTTTAGCGACAGCCATACCCATTGAAATATTAACCTCTCTCTCCCATCTTCCAGTAGCCTGTGGGTGCCTTGAGACAGGAGGGAGACCAGCTCATTCATTCTAGGGCAATGTAGTGTCATATAACCAGCAACAAAACTACTCCCATCTAGACTCCCACCCTCATAGGGTTGTAATCTATACCGGTTCAGTGTCTCTCACTGAGTGGTACTGAACAACTTTGAAACAAACAAAAGCATTACAACTCAGATTCTCACTTCGGACAGCAAAAACTACCCAATAAGGCTGGCTCAAGACATTTTGGTGCCTGGGGCAAACCACAAAAAGGCACCTCCCTCCCCCCAAAGGAAGAAGTGGGGAGTAAAGATCTGCATCCGAATCTGCTACCCTATGGGTCCTGCCACCTGAGGCAGTCACCTCACCTTGCCTCATGGGTGGGCCAGTCCTGCTACCCAATATTACATCACTTCTTTCTCCTACTTGGATAATACATTCCACAGCACAAACTCAAAGAGGTTGGTGCCCTCATGCAAACTCCACTGTAGTGTGGCAGCAAGCCAGATAGCCATAGATGTTTTTACTATCCTCCTCCTAGAATCAGCAATGAAGTGCTGGCTGGTTGGCATCTAGGAACAGAGTGGGCAAGCAGATGGAATAGCCCGGGATCTCTCACTAGCAACAGCAGTAAAAAAAAATATCAGAGCAAGTCAGCATCCTATTAGTTGTTGAAAACAGAGATCCCTGCAAATATCAAAGCTGCATGAATCAACACATGGGGTAACAGGCAATATAGCAATAGAAGTATAATGATGAGATACCATATGAATGAAAACATTTCCATTTGCCATAGCTTTTGCTGTCTGCCATGGTAGAATGTGGACTTTTTGACCACTTGATTGTTATTTATTGTATTTAATGTTTTCAGTGGCATTACATACTCTGCATTGTATTTTATTATTTGCTTTGAGGTGCCAGCATAACAGAGGGGATATAATTATTTAATCAGTAAATAATGAACATACGATTGTCATATGTCAGACCTGCCAAACGAATATCTAGACCTCTGACAGCATCAAAAGATTCTGATGATAGATGCATACACCAGGCAACAGCGATGATGAATTCTAGAATATATCTCTTACTGCAAGATAGAGCAAATGATAGAATGACACTCAGGATTATACATTGACTGATGAGCACCAGCTGTATAAGAATATATCGAGTTAATTAGGAAATCATTGTATAATAACGGATAACTTCTTCTGTTTTAAAAGCCCTAGGACACTGGGAAACCAATGTGGATTTCTTCCTTGCTTGTACCCTTGAATTATGCCAAGGCTCTGGATTAGGTTCTATTCACTTCAAAGGGACATCAGAGTTTATAGATGACCTTATTTGTTGGCCACAGACAATGTCCTTTATTTTGAAAAGCTTTCTGAGCTCTTGGGGATGGGAAGCTTGAGGTTAATTGTTCTGCTCCTTTTATGATTTTTCATGACATCAGTTCTGTGAGGGCCAGTGCTTAGAGTCTGTATGGAGCATGACATATGACAAGGCAGGGTTCGTCTTCTTGACTTCAGATCTATTATCCCTCAAACTAGCATTTCAAAGGGAAGCTGCCCATTGGCTACTGTGTCGCTTTTAGGAGAGGACAGTTTTTATGATGTCCATAAATGGAAATGCTGGGTCATGTTAACAATATTTGTGAATGGTGAAAATTGTGTTAGGCTGCAGTCTTGTATCTATTTATTTGGAAATAAATCCTATCGAACTCCATGGGGCTTTTTTTTGAGTAGACATGTAGGGGATTGCACTGTTAATGCGTATGTTAATGTGTGAAACTTATTATGTAGTAAGTCTGGGATGGGAGTTGGAATATCATTCTTGTTGAAGCAGTGCTCCTGCTGTCTTTGTCGTCAGCAAGTTGCCTGCTGACATACTGTAATTGTATTGTACTGAAGTACATGGACATATGGAGGCTGAAAAATCTTGGTTGTGATGGGTCTGACATTAAAAAAGAAGAAGCACAACAGAATGTTTTATATTTAGCATTCCTGTTAAAGCAACCAAACATGTCCCATAATCTAAAAGATAAAAAGAGGCTCAGCACTTTCTAAAATAAGTAAACAAGTGCTTTTAGCTATAAACTAAGATTTAGGCTTGCAATATATCAGGAAATAGGAATAAAAAACAAAATGAAATGGATTATACAGCCTCCATGGTATCATCAATGGTACTGATGGACACGTCTCAAAGAACTGATACTATGGCACTAGTCTGCATAAATTAGAGCAAGACTCAGAAGCTGCTCTGCTGCTTTTTTGTGGTAAAGCTACAGAATGTACCAATTGTCCTTCATTGCCTGGAAAACCCAAGTCTTCAAAAGTTTTCTTTTCGTTCTTCCTAGGAAAACCTTGGCTCACCTTAAGATTCAGCCACATGTTCTGTCAAGCCAAAATAGTTCTTAGCTGCTAGCACGGCTTAATCTTTGTTTGGTTGTGTGTGCCTTTGAAAATTCCCAAAGCTGTACCCCTTCTAAGCTGAGCAACAGAATGATTTGACTTTTTAATTTGCCAAAGCTTTATTTTTATTAGAAACTCAGTGTCTTTATACCAAGAGATCAGTGAATTAACCTTGGGTTTTGTGAATAGAGGCTTGATTGTGAGAACTCCCGAATCTATTGGGAGAACAGTGTGGGAGTGATGAATACTGCAAGTGTCAAGAGCTAAGGAAGACATTGAAGGGAAGGAAAAGATCAGGAAGAAAACCTGCTTAGGACCATATGTTTGTGAAACATGCACACCATGTAAGGATGAAGGGGGGGGGACCTGTTTCAAGTATGTGTGTATGTTCACACACATATTTAAAGGGAAATATTCCACAAAACAGCTTATAACATGTTTAAAAATACAAATCCAGGCTTATAAAACAGTTTAGAAACATACAGCAAAACAATAAAATCAAAGCTTAGCAACAGCAGCAATGACTTATCCACACTCCGCTAAACAACCTCCATTTAGGACCCTTCCCTGCCCATTTTATCCCCCCCCCCTTTGAATTTTTGTTAGTATTTCAAATATACATTCCAAAGTGTCACTGGTATCTAGTCTGGCTGTTATACAAAACAGAAAAGGCAATGGTATATGACTCATATTTCTGTTATTCCCATCCCTGCTGAAATTATATGAAGCATGAATTTGTGGGTCTTATCTCTGAGGAGTTCTATAGGGGATGGATCTATGAAGGTTGGAGCCCCAACCCAAAAAAGCGAGAAAGGTATCATATAATAAGGCACTACTTCATTACAGGCTGAATGCAGTTTATGCAGAAGACTTTGCTGCATTGAAATAATTTCTGTACATTAAAATGTTTCAGCTTGTAAATTAACCATCATACAACCATGCTAAAAACCTATGTCGTTGTGGGTTCCTCATTGTACTCAACATTTCTAGATTACTTGTTCTGCATGATTTTGCACTTTAGGGGCATCACACCATATTTTGGAGCTTAGGAAGTGGCTGAGAATTATGTTGCAGGGTAAGAGCCTTTGCTAGCACAAACCATGGCAGTTTCAATAGATTTCTGCCAGCACAAGAATTGGGTCAGCCTAGGTCTCCATCCGAAACCATGGAAATGGTGTTTGAACCTGAGGGGAAATTGCCACTTTGAAGGTAAGATTTGAACTTGGGACTGTCACTTCCCGGAGAAGATAGCTTGTAGATGCAACTATGGATGTTTTTAGATTCTTGCACCAGGCTCTGCTATTTCAAGAGATGCTGAAGTCAGATTAGAAGGTCAGTTTCCACAAAGCTTATTCTAGTTGCATTTTTAAAAGTGGTTTTAAAAAGTAGTTACATCCCACCTTGTTTCTAGAATAACAACAGGCACACTTAGAACATACATTTAAAGCATTGTGATACCACTTTAAACATTCATGGCTTCCCCCAAAGGATTCTGGGTGTTTGCTAAGGGTGCTGCGAGTTGTTAGGAAACCATCTATTCCCTTAGAGTTCCCTGTGAAGTGGGGTTGGTCATTATACCACTCTGGGAATTGCATTTCTGGAAGGGGAACAGGGGTCTTCCACCAGCCCTCAGCACACTTATCAAACTAAAGCTCCCGTAATTCTTTGGGGGAACCAGAGACTATTTAAATGGTATCATAGTGCTTTCACTGTTTGATGTAAACGTGGCCAATAGGTTAAGTACTCTCTGGAAGGCCGGTAAGTTTGTTAGACTGATAAGTTAACAAATCTGGTCAGCTGTTGCAGTCATACATAATGTACATGTCTTCTGTCTGAGTGCATACTTCAGGGAGCTTAGATTTCATAAACAAGCTATACATAAATACACACACACACACACACATATATACAGTATGGGTTTATGTTGTTCTTAATCGTCTTGCAAAACTTAGAAAGCACAAATTAATACAGTTGTTGCTCTTCTGTTTGATTTATTGAATGACACTGAATAAGAATGCTGCTTGTTAAATATTGTGACCTATGCTGATTCTTGGAGGAGGTCTGGAAAAGGAAGAGGCTTAGCCTGCCTGCTAAAACCTATGGCGTATAGATCTATGCCTCACTTTGTGAATATGCACATGAGCATATTTTGTATCATGTATGTCAAGCTGAACTTTGAGAGGATCATTTAGGCCTTAAAGTGAGCCTCCAATTGTTCATTGGCAACAGAGGCTTGCTATCACCGCCAATCAGCTGACTGCGCTACAAAGTTCCCTAGTAGGGACTCCATTGTGCACCGAACCCCCCCACCCAAAGCAGATCTTGAAGTTGGCATGAATCAGCTGATTGGCGGTGACTTCAAGCAACACTTGAATCAGCTTGGCTCATCCTTTCGTGCAAGGGGAAAATGAATCACCTGACAGCATGGTGAAGTCAGGTGGTTGATAGGTGGGTGCCTACCCCCACCCCACCTGCAAGAGTGGCCAACTGTGGGTGAAGGAACCCAGGAACTCAGGAACCCATGATCTGGCTGCTAGATAGAAAAGTTCCAAAAATAAAAATTGCATCGGATTGAGCTGCAGTTTATACATGGGATTTTTTTTTAAAAAAGCAGCAATCTTGGACATATTTGAAAGGTAATATTGCATTGTATTATAGTGTGACCAAGAAATTGAACCCTGGATGAAGAAAGAAAGGGCAGGACCATACATATAGGGCCATAGAGTAAATTTCAGTGACTGCAGTCACTAGGGGTGAAGAAAGCAGATAGAGAGAAACATGTTGAGGTATTGATTAGATTGCACAAGCAACTAATCTGATTTCCAGAAGGCATCCCAGTCCCAGGAAAACAAGAAGTTACCTTATACAGACCATTGGTTTATCTAGCTCAGAGCTGTCAATAGTATACTAACTGTCAGCAGCTCTCAAGGGTTGCAGGCAGGAGTCTCTCTCAGCTACACCCAGAGATGCTGGGGATTGAACCTTGGACTTTCTGCATGTAAAGCAGGTGCTCTTCTACTGAACCATGGCTCTTCCCTAAATATTTCCACAAAAACCAGTGTTTTGTGTGCCAGCATAAAGTTACTTTAGGGTTGGCATATTTGGACGTATTGTCACACAGCTCTAGAATATTGCTGTTGAAACACCATGTCCTCCTGAGGACTAATGGACTGGTGTCATTCATAATATATATATTAGTTTTAACATTTTCCATAACATCCATATTTTATATCTTTTCTTTTTTACAACTTCATTTAACCTTCAGGCCTCCTCCCTTCCCTCCATGGATTTCTAAAATCATGGGGTCAAGTATGCTTCCCGACTTTAATTCTGACCACCCTTTTAATATACTCCAGGGTGGCCTTTTAGCTCACCACTGCTTGTTAGTTAATAGAGGTTTACTCAGCAGATATTAAAATAAAATACAGTGTGTTCGCACTCTTTGTAGCTTGTAGAAAACTTCCTGCAGCTCACCACAGCTGGGATTGACCTAATGGACTGGTGTCTTGAATTGGTTGTAAGAAAAGTTTTTCTTTCTTAAAAAAACCTCAACAACATAAAACCCTTTATTTAAATACCCTACAAAGTATACATTAGAGACAAGAATAGTTCTCCAGGAACAGATCTGGCTTATTGTGTCATTCTTTTAAAAGTATCTTGGCAAATCTTGAAAACCAATTATGCACTTAAAAAAAATACAGAGTGGCTTTTTTCCTAGACTCTTCTCCTAGAGCTGCTAAATGTTAAAAATGGGAGAATGCCAGCTTTTGCTTGGCCAAAAGTCTTTGATGGTTTATTGAATGCTAGCAAAGGATGATAGATTTTTTGTGTGAAAAATGTAACTGGACTACAGAGTTCCTATTTACTGTGCCCTTTCTCAGAGATAAGTAAAACAAAAATGTAGACCTCAGGAACAAGTTGCCCCACAACACCTTGTCTGAAGAACTTACATGATCACAGGCTATATCTTGATTGGAATTTGCTAAATGTAGTTTTGATGCTGCAGCTTATTTTGACCAACGATATAAAGGGGTCATATAAGCTGTAGTTTCCATTGCCTCACAAAAAAGTAATAAGTTGTCTTACTCATCCGTATCGATGTTGCTTCTCTGTAATCAATGGTTTGTGTCTTCCTTTTGCTAATCGGATCAAAGCATGACTGATGACTTAAATTATCTCATCTGGATTCTTCACAGCATTGCATTTCACACCAGCAACATGAATCACAGCAATTGAGGCAGATGATGTGCAAGAAAAGAGGAGAGTGACTTATCTATAGCATACTGCATTGCCTAGATAATGTAAGGCTCCTCATGGCAGAGGACCCAGAAATTGTAGGGATATGCATGTGGGGATATGTAGGGAGTTTCCATGTCCTAGTGGTTTAAAAGTCAAATGCTGCCTTAGTCTGGAGGGTTGTTACTTTTGGCAGTCTTCCCTGGGATGCCTGGATTAAGTTATGATTCTGAAAACCTACAACATAAAGTGGCTTGGGACTATGTTGTCTGAAACAATTGCATCTTCGCTGTGGCCTTTCCTTGGCATCATTCTCACATTCTGAAGTAATATGCTGAATTATATTAAGTTGTCATGCACAAGGCACGAGAGGCTCAAAGCAATTTATTTATTTTAAAATTATTTTTATTTGCCATTCTCTGGAGGTTTATGGTACCGCTACATTTTCCATGTTGTTCACTTATTGTTATCTCCGATTACTTTTTATTCTGACTTCCTCTGGTGGTAACTGACAAGAGCCCTGTTGGATCAGTCCAGCATCCTGTTTCATACTGTGGCCAACCAGAGGCCTTTGGGAAGCCCATATAAAACAGACCATGAAAGCAATAGCTCTTGTCTGGTGTTCCCAGCAAATAGTAATTTGTAGGCATACTGCCTAGGAATCAGAGGCAGGCAGTGACTTTAACTAGAGTTGTAGAATCTGATTACATTTTGGTCAGTCCTGGCTCTTGTACCATGGATGGTTTCCATGCTCAGTTGCTTTTCTTGGTGAGAAAATAGAGATGATGACTGTATACACATTCTCCTTTTTTTGACGGATTCTGCTGTAATCTACAGCCTTCTCTGTCTCCGAAGCCCAAGCGTGGGGGAATGGAACATAGCAGCAGTCAAACAGCATCATTCCTGATACAGCTGTTGCGGCTCAGATATTTCCTGGTACTTATAAATAGTGGCATTCAGTTGTATGTCATTTTTATTCACCTAGCTACAGAAATTCCATGTGCATACAACAATGTTTTGTTCTGCTGTAGTTATCTGGCTTGCTCGTCAGTGAAAATTAAGCATGTCTGAATCTTGTGTGTGTTTTAAAAACTAGAATCTAGTTACTAGGTGTTGGCTTATTTAGCATTCTTCAGTGTTTGAAATGAGTTGATCTCACTTGGTGCGGAGCATAAGGGGTCGGCTTTCTATTAAATGTAGCGCTTAAGCATGGGGCTAAAAACCTGCCATTTGGCATAAATATAGGACAAATGCAGTTTCAGTCAAAACCAGAACCCAAGTAAAATGCTTTGCAGCGTCTTCAGCAAAGGGGAAAAAAAAAGATTCTGTAGGCTGAAAGCCACATGCTTTGCAATTGGTTGATCAACCTGTCCACCAGTAGTTTTTTATCATCATCTTCTACTTTTAACATGTTGGCATTGTCTGACTTCCCCATCATAATTCTGATCACCTTACCTGACTTGCATTTGTATTGCTCTACCTCTAGCTGAACCAATCACTGGTATGTGGTCCTCAAGCTGAAAAAGGTCCTCCCCCCGGTATATGTGATGGAGGGCATTTCCATCTCAACATATCTTCATTGTAAGGGAAGCTGCAGGCATGGTGCTTGAAATAAAGGATCTGTATGTGCTGTGGAGCTTTAATGCCAAAAGAGGCACTTAAAGTAAGGAACACTTGGCAACTCTCTTAGGACGTAAGCTGGTGCATGAGGACAAAGAATGAGTCCTTTGGGGATATCTTAAAATGTCTGAAAATTACATGTGAGTAAAATTTAAACATGACTCAAGAAGATATATTCCAAAGGTCTGTATGGGATGTTACAACAGCTGAGGGGCTTGAATATTCATGCGCTATTATTGTGCTCTCCAATGTGGGGTTTGGGGCTGCACTTTGACCGTTTCTGCTACAATCAAAGCACTTAAGCAAACTCCCTTTCCCCCAAATCTCTTGTAATATCTAAATAATCTTTTACTCACTTAAACTCCCCAGCGATTCAAAGGGCCTTGTTGAGTTCAACTTACAGCAACATTTTTCTTTCTCACTGGTGAAGCCATAAAAATGTGTACGCTGAGTACTTTTTAAAGAAGGGGTTTTTTTTTATAGGGAATGGGTGTATTTCCTGCATTTGGCAATAAATGTCAGTTTAATTTACAAAAAGTTGTAAAATGTTTTGGAAGTGCACTGGAATCTCTACCTTTAAAGGGATGCTTTTTCAAAACAAAAAAGATGTTAGCAAATAATTGGCTCAAAGAAAAGGAAAGGCTGCCATTTTAAGAAAGTGCTTTAACATTATTTTTAAAGATGCTTGTGGGTTCATCCAAAGGTTTTATCTTTTGCAGTTATTTTTCAAATTGATGGAAAACAGAGATACTTGGATCTGTGAAAATTCCAAGGCTAAAGCATGTATACAGATGTTCACGCAAACATTTTCATTAAACAAGACAAGATATAGTGAACATATTTGTTGTTTATAGTGGCTTCAAAAATTGGTGCTTCAAATACGACCATGTTGCTATTTTACAGACTACCATTCAGGTTAACAGAAGAGGCAAGCATGATTATATGCATCAATTTGAGTTGACTTCTGTGGCCTATTTATTTGCTATTGTAATTGTAGGAATGTTGATGCTACAGTGTAACATCTTGTTTTGGTGTGTTACAATATGCTAGATTGTTCCTCCAATAGATAGTAAACTTAATAGAGGCTAATAAAAGAATCACTTTAAATTAAAGGAACTCTGTGCCAAAGAGAGATAAGTACCTTACTTGGAAAATTCCTCCTTGTGTGCTAAATACCACCCATGCAGAGCTACACTAGAAGTATATAGAAAGTAATCATTTGTTCTAGTGAAGCACTTGGCTCTTAGGCTAAGCTTGTTGCATGGGTTTTAACACTGAACAGATTCTCTAGAGAAGTTTCTGACCTTGCCAGAAGGATTGGATTCAAAGACTTTATATACTCTTTTCATATTTCCTAAGATTTTCCCCAAGCAGCATGTTGTAAAAACATTATTGAACCTCTTCAAACGTTGTGAGTATCAGTGCTAGAAGGAAAATGGGGTGGGAGTAAGAGAAGATGGAGACCAACATGAAGGTGTGTGTGTGTTTAGGTGAAGGTGAAAGAAGAGGACTGGAAATTTTCCTATTGAAAGCTTGCACACTTTTTAAAGAATCCTGGAGCCTTTCTCCTTCAAACTGTTTGATGGTGAAATAAGAGCCTTGGAAGGTGGTAGATGACAAAGACTGGGTGGCCGCCTCTCAGGGGTGATGTAGTGGTGGATTTTGTCCTTTGGCACAGGTTTGACTAGATTGGGTTTCTCAAGCTATGGTCTCACATCAGTTGCATTAAGTATTCACATATAATGCATTTTTAACTGTATTTTTATTACTTCTTTGATTTATTATATTGTATTTTATTGCATTATAATTTGAATTGTATGGGATTGTGGTATAATAAAATACAATATGTAAGAAATAAAAAAGAAATAAAAGAAGCAATAAAACCATTAAAAATCATACAGCATATAGCAGAGTACATTACAATTTCCGCAACAGGCAAATAAATAAATAAATAAAAATTAAGTGGTCCACCAAGTTCCTTGGCAATTTTCAAGTGGTTTGCAGGGGAGAAAAAGTTTTAGAACCAATGGAACTTCCAGTTTTATGATCTAGCTTGTAAAAAAACATGGGGGTCAGAGTGTTTGTTACTCATGACTGCTGTGCAGATTATGTTCGTTTCCCTGAGGCTTTCAAGGCTGCAGCTCAAAAAGAAGTAAAAGAAGGTTTCATAATAATAGTTAAACTTGGTGGATTGTGTCCAGTGTTTACTCATTGACTTTGCACTTCCACAACTCCATTCCAGTTGCATTTAATAGAATTTGAGGCTCCGCTAATTTGGGAGAATGTGGTTGTACTTGTATACCGTACTTATGATATGTTGTGGGACTTTTGTCCAGCTAAGAAAGGTGAGTTATTTCCAGATGGATCTAGGGGCCAAATGAGGCATGGCATTACAGATTTGTGACTGGATCCTCTCATGATGTGAGCCTTTGTTTCTATAACTCCTAGTAATCTGAATGTGCACCCTTTTAGCTTTTCTGTACCTCTGATGTGTTGCCGGAGAGCAATATTCTGCCACTATTTTATGTGTTCCCTCACACCTCGACTCTAAAACAGGAGTGGGAACTCCTCCAGATGTAGTTTGCCCTCCAGATGTAGTTTGACTCTCAACTTCCATCTGCTGCAACCAGCATGACCAATAGCCAGGGTTGGGAGTTGTAGTCCTGCAGCGTATGAAGGGCCAAAGATTCACCACTCCCCCTGTAAAGGTTTCCTTTTGCCTGAGAAAACGAGCAAGTGAGGATCAAGAGCACAGGGCAGCTCAGGCTGTAGGCGTCTCACCAAAACTCTCTCTTGGAAATGGACACAGGAGTAGAGCATAGTGGCAGAATCGCTATTCAGGTGGCATGGGATCTTATATAAGCATGTAACCTTCCTCAGGCTCTCTATTCATCTGTATATATTGTGGATATTTTGTTTTTTTTGTTAATGGCATTAGTTGCGAGATTTTCATACCTGAGAGTAGGTGTTCTTGAAGCCAAGTCACGGAGAGTTAGGAGCCTGATTTTTTTGTATGGTGTACTGTGATGCTGGCTGCATTTCCCTCTGCAAACAGACTCTTTCTGTCTCTTTCTGACAGATGGAGCAAATCCTTTTTTTCCTGTGGAAAATTTGTGGCACTTGCAGAATCCTTCTCTTCTTTCCCTGCCCTCCCGAGTTTGAGAAGCCCCATTTAAGCCACGCAGAATGTTCCTTCTCTGATTTATGATTTTGCAACAGCTGATATCAGTTCAGCCTCATGTCACAAGGCGTGCCATATGGAAACTGATAACTGCATAAATCTGCATAGGAAAAACGAATCCAGGCTTTCCTCTCAGTAAAATCTCTTGAAATGTAGTTTCCAAACACAGGAGAAAATATACCTGGTTGCATTAGTAGTGTTGGAAAAGAGGTACTTGGACTCACGCAGGCCCATATGACTTGAAAATTGTGGAACTGTCTGAAATAGAAGTTGCTATGGTTACAGAGAGGATTAGCCGGCTGAGGCTGCTTCCATTGGTCTGCGACTAGCACAAGTTGCTTGTTTGAGTAGCATTAAAATGTTGTCTCCTGCTGCTTTTATGTCAAGACCATCTGGTGTAGGCAGTATTTAAAGGTGCAGCCCTGCTCTGAAAAACGCTGGGCAGCATGGTGTGTTTTTTAATTTGTTGTAAATGGAGCTTATGAGGTTCACAGGTTTTCAAAGGGGGGAATGACACCTTAAAAGATTCTCAGTACGTGTATAATAGCAAAACATGCTATTGGCACAGCAAGCTGCCACGGTGCCTATTATGTTGACTGCACACATATGTACTCCTGTTTATTTCTTGGAGGTGCCACCTGTTTAATCAACTAGTATTTAAAATGTCTTTACATGTAGGAAATCTCTGTATATAAATTATTCTGGTACATGGAATTTGCTGGCAGTTAAGGAGACAATTTTTGCTGTTGGAGGCAATATATCTCTGAATGCCAGATCTTGCTTGCCAGCTAATGGCTGGCCTCTGTGAACAGAACGCCAGAGTAGATGGGCTCTTCTTATAGTTTCAGGATTTTGCTTTAACTGATTCCTTTAGTGTGAGAGATGTTACCTCTTCATGTTTATTTATAAAGATCATACAGTTCTTCAACTCTGATTTACATCAGGTGCTTTTGGATTTCCACAGATTACCCCCCCCCCCCGTTTTGCTTTAGTGATTTATGCTATAGCAATTCATTATTCCCAAGAATGTAAAAATAGACGATTGGTTCCAGTAATACCCCATTCTAAACAAAAGCAGATCCCATCAGATTGCACAGAAAAATGTGCTCTTGGGGCCAAAGATTGTGTTATATATCTTGCACTAGGTGATTTTCAGGAGGTTAGCACGAGTGTAAGACAACAGAGAATTCAGCCCTCTGCATTGAAACTCAGCCAATTTAAATTCAAATCTTGATGAGAGCAGTACTAGGAAACTGTTATGTAGGGCAGCAGGAATGTGCTTCTTATTTAAATTTTGCTAATACTATACATTGCACATGCACACATGATTTTGTCCTAGGTGGTTCGAGTGTGTCGCAGAATGTAAAGTGTTTTCCTGCAGAGGATGCAGCAGCATCGGACAATATCAGATAATGAGCTGGGGGGAGAGATGTGTTTCTTGTGGGCACTTTTTCTCTTCTTCTTCATACCTACTTCATTTATATGCTTTCATGGTTGCCAGGCCCATTTAGTTTTGTTAAACATTTTTTTTTTTTTGCTTGGGCAGTTGTGCAACTGACGAAGAAAGGGGATGGCCCTCCTGCAAGGGCAACCCACCCTTTAACTGAATAATCCTTCCCAGTGTGAGTGGCGACCCATCCTAGGTCCTGCTCCATCTCCTGCAGAAAAAAAACTTATCGTGGGTTAGTCCAACATTTCGTTTAACTGTGTGACAGGGCAGTTGCGTAATGAAGAGGGGTTTTTATCTGCTTCACTAATCCACAGATTTCTAAGCCTTCCTATTAGAGCTTTGGCTTCAGTGCAGTTTTATTTTTAATTATTTAGAAACACAAGAGTTGCATTCCACTCATGCAATGGGACTTCCTCTTCCTTACCCTTAACACCCCTAAGATTGGCTCCAGAGGCTGCAGTGGAGTGGAAGGGGGAGTTCGGTTGTGCAAGCAGAAATCTATTGTGTGAGCAGAACAGCAGTGTTGGACACAACCCATGATTTTTAGTCTGCCCATTGTCTTCATTGTGAAGATGACTGCATGAAGAAAATAAACTTGTTTGTATGAATACACTCTTTAGCAAGGAGCAGACCCTCTTGAACAAGTTGGCCCTGGACCCAATGGATTGTAACAACTAATGCCCATTTGAAACAACTCCAGACATTCCTGGATAAAAGTGAAAATCTGGATTCATTTCAGCCTTGGGACACAGCTACATTAGTAAAGAAAAAGTGTTGTACAGTATATGCGTTATAACACTGTGACAACAGATGGTGCTGTGGAGCCCCGACTTTAGCCAGTGTGATTTCCCATTATGAAGTTTACAATGCGTTTTCCTGAAATGCTTTTTTTTATGTGTCTAGATCCAGCCTTGGTCACCTTGATGGATGACCTTTAAAGAGAGAAGCTTGGGGAGAGTGCAGCCCTCCTCCTTCTGCTCAATGTCTTAGTCACTTTGGGTTCCATTGGTCATTGTATCCTTCTGAACTGATTTTGTGGGATGGGTATTGGTGACAATGTTTTTCAGTGGCTGTGTTCCTACCTGCTATCTCCAAATAACAGCATTGTGAGAGTGTTCTTCAGCTGCTTGACATTTGTGCTGCAGAGCACGAAGGGGCACTTTATTGTCCTTAGTGCTATTCAACATCTATATGAACCTGTTGGGAGAAGTCATTGGAAGTTTTGGAGTGAGAAGACATCAGTACACTGATGATACCAAATTCCATTTGCACATTACATCTGAGTCAGTCTATGTAAGCCCTGGACTAATACCTTGATACAGTGTGTGTAGATCCTGTTTCTGGGAGATAGATCAGCTGCCTTTTCTGTATGGGGTTGCAGGTCCTCTGAGCAGGTGTGCAGCTTAAAGATACCCCTTGATTCATCTTTGTTACTAGAGGCCCAAATGACCTTTGTGGCTAAGAATACATTTTACCAGTTTCTTCACCCACGCCAACTGCTCACTTCCATCTCTAGACTGGGATAGAGAGACCACAGTGGTCCATGCATTGGTAACTGCCCTGAGCTCATTTTGGAAGATGGGTGGGATAGAAATATAATTTTAAAAAATAAAATAAATTTCAAGACTTAAATTACTGCAATGCCCTTCATATGAGACTGCTCTTGTATCTGGGCCAAAAATTGTGGCTACTGGCAACAGGCTACTCCTTGAGAGAGAGCTGCTCTGATTGCCAATTTGCTACTCAGCCAGGTTCAAGGTTATTGTGTTAATTCACAAAACAACACAATCTGGGCCCAAAGAATCTTAAGGACCTCATATTTAACCTCAGATCTTCTGGTAGGGCACTTTTTGCAGTCCCCAGTCTTCATGATGGACTAAGCCTTTAGTGTGAAGCTCTTTTCAAATATAATGAGTCACCCCTGCTTTCTTTTAGATAACTTTCGGAAGCTGAATTTTTCAAATCGGTATTTGTAATTTGAAGTTTTGCACCCACCAATGTATTGACATGATGTTTTTTTAGATATTACAGTAGCCTTGTATTTTTTTGTCTGTTCTGTTCTGTACTCTTTTATGTTATGTACCACCTTGTTATACTTCTAATGAGAAGGCAGTCTATAAATATTTTAAGGAATAACAATAAATATAAAGTATGCTGTTGTACAGAAAATACAAGTGCCAGATGCACAAGTATATAAAGTGGGTGGCGGCAGGAATAAATGTAAGAACAGTACAGAGTTCATAGTGCTGTTTCTATTTCAGCTGGCATCTTCATCTGCAGGCTATGAATTTGCTGCGGATGAAGGAAGAATGCCAGAGTGCTGTGTAAAAAAAACACAACCTTGATATTTGATTAAACCACATAATTACATCAACTTGTCAACAAGTAAATTGGGCCAAGTGAACTGGAAAAGTAGGGGCAGGAACTGCGGTTTGCCTGGAACGGTAGACAGAATCCACAGAGAATATCACTTCTGTGATTTAACAAGGCCATCTTTCTTTGTATGGAGTGGCTGTATTTTAAGTTATGAAGATACAAGTGAAAATGTTTATATGCAAGTGTCTATTTAACCAGTATAACCCCCTTTCTTTCTCTCTCACACACATGCATATCCCCCCTCCCATTTTGATCTGTCTGTATTGCCCAAGGGCTCTTAGTCTTGATGAGACTTACCTTCCTGGTGCTATCAAGCAGCATGCTGGGACATGGTCCATCAACCACATATAGATGGCCCTTAAGCCCTTAAAATAACCTCCTAGATAAGACTAAGACTTCAGTCCTATATCCACTGCCTGTGAGTAAGTCCCATTGAGCTCAGTGAGATTTACTGCTGAGCAGACAATGTGGGCTTGTACTGTAAGTAGGATTTGAAACCAGGCTTGATTGATTGAATGATTAAGCAGCACACTGCGTACTTGAGCAGGCTCAGTAAATCTAGCGGCACTACTCATGTCATGTCCTTATTTATAGACATAGATATATACAGACATAGATAAATAGACTCTATTTATTAATGAAGGCCCCACTGGGGGATGAAGCCATGGCTCAGTGCTAGAGCCCATTGCTTTCATGTAGATTCAGCCTGCAGTCCTACACACACATAGGAATATGTCCCATCAATCTCAAGTAAACATACATAGGGATGTACTGTAAATTTCTAGCATCTCCAAGTAGAGTTGTGGAAGACTCCAGTGTGACTTGCAACATATCTCCAGCATTTCAGCATAAGCAATACAGAGCTATGGGAACCAAAGATCCAATTTCATACGTTCAAATAAATGTTCCAACAAATAACTTTGAGTCAAATATTGATTTCAATTTGCATAATTTTCTGTACAGGTAAAATCAATACAACTGAAGAAAGGAAGTATTGTCTTTGTTTTTAAATGATGCACAAATATGTCTATAAGAGGCGTCATCTTAGCAGAGACAATATTCCTGTGTGCAGCAGAAGAACAAAGGTATCTTTCAAGATGATGCTTGCCCATCTGCAGCTTTTACAAGTCCTTGTATTAAAAAATACTATTTCAAAACAAAAATCAAGGACATCTCTATCAATGATTTGAAGAGGATTCCAGTGGCCAAGAGATTCTGTAGTGGAGCAATAGCCATAGCAGAAGCCTTGCCAGCTGGCAGAAGGTTAGGTGGTGATGGAGAGTTTTGATTCCAACAGGAAGGAAATTATTCACCAGCTTCAGGGCTGACATTGTACTGTGTCCTTTTGGGATCATGTCCAGGCAATGAAGCTCCTTAGGATCTTATATATCCATGCCCTCCCCTGACATACCACTCCTCCCACCACTTTTTGGTGCAACATGTATGCCCACACAGCTTTCTGTGGGTATTCAGCGGTGCATGTTCTGGCATCATGAGTGCTTCCCGCTGATAGGCTTCTCTCTCCAGCAGATTGGCATTTATGCCTCAGTCAGAGGAAGCATATCAGTTCTGGAAACCACAAGAGAGACAGTGGCTGTTTTGCTCAGATTCTCCTTATATGCTTTCTCAAGGCATCTGGTTGGCCACTGTGAGAACGGATGCTGGACCAGATGGATCACTGGCATCCTCCTGGTTCTTATGCACCAACAGCCTCTCAGCTGCCCTTTGGTCAGCTTTAGGATTGCTCTGCCCAAAGAGTTTTTGTTACAAAATAATTTCATACAGGTGTGGAGAACCTTTAACCCCTCCCAAGATGTTGCTGAAATACAGTTCCTATAATCCCTGGCTATTCACCCTGCTTGCTACAGCTGATGGGAGCTGTAGTTCAACAACCTCTGGAGGCCCCACACCTAGTTTAATGTAACCAACTAGTCAGTTAACTGTTGCAACTTTTATCTATAGCTGTGTCTTTGGTGCCAAGATCCAAAGAACTAAGCAATTTGTTTAGAGAGCTCAAGGGCAAGATGTGTTTTCTCTTTCTATAGCATTAGCCCTTCTCTGCCTTGCAGAAGTAAGGAGAATGACTTTTCTATGTGTGTGGTCAGACTACAGAACTGTCTACTGACAGAAACCCACTTTTTCTACTGTGTATAGATGCTGAGTGAAGTCTGTTCTCTGATTCTTGTGTTTTGAGTTCTTGGCTGTTGTGATTATTTAATCTTCTGTCCCAATACTTTTATCTGCTGCTTTGGATTTTTATTATGACTGATTGTTAAGCTGCCTCGAATGCCATTTATAGCAGAAAGGCAGCATGCTGCATTTTCAAAATCAATTGGTCACATCACTTTTAACTGTTAGTATTGAATGATAATAAACACATGACTTTCCTACTACTTTGCCAATTTCCCCTTCTTGAAGAAAGTTGCTTTAGGAGCTGTCTCTCTTTCCTGGATTCCTGCCAGTCTGGACAAATCCTAAGGGTAGTCTTGGGCTGCAGTCTTTTATGCAGGCCACTTAAACCCCATTAGTGTGTAGCAAAGTATTTGCATAGCAAAGCAAATTATCATTTCTTTTGATGGCTTCCTAAGTCTCGATTTTCAGTGCTGTCAAGCATTTTTAATGTGCCACAGCACAACATCTTTGTGTAGAAATACCTGCCAGCATTTAATAAAACAGGGGATCTGAGCAAGGAACACAGCGACTGCACAAACTGTTTCCCTGTGCACCCAAGCAATTAACATGTCATCTTTTCTGTAGCAACGCCCCAAGAAAGGAGGCAGCAATGTCTGGGCTCATTGCAGTTAAACTAGCTGAGTCTCAGTTCCAAGTTCACTGATTTGTCTTGGGACATCCTGCTAGAACTACTAAATCAGCAGCACTGCTGTGGTGTGGTAAAATACCAGTAGCAGGGTGAACCCAAAGGCGTGAAACTCGTTTAGGGAGCAATAAGGGTGTGGGTGCCATCCTTTGACATGTTGCAGAGAATGGGTCACTCACTCCTGAGTGAGAGGCAGGACCACAGTAACCCATTCTGTTCATGATGTCAGAAAGATCCTGGTCAGGGATAGTTAGCCACTATGACTCATGCACTGGTAACCTGACATTTAGACTACTGCAAGGTGCTCAATGTGAGGCTTTCTTTATGGATGGTCTGGAGGCTGTAGCTGGTACAGGATCCCACAGCCTGGGCAGTGAGTGATGCCCTTTACTGAGTGCATACCACATCAGCAACCTTCTCTTGCTGAACAACCACCATTGTTCCTTTGGAGCAATTCTATTCACCTGCTCTATACCTGATGCCACATACAACAGCAGGTGTGGGGCAGGAGGGCATTGTTCAGGGAAAACGTCTTCATGGGTGGGCCAAATTAGGACTCTTTTGGGCCTAATTTGGCCTGCAGGTAGGAGGTTGGATTACACTTTTCATTGGGAAAGGAGCATGACAGAGTGGATACGGAAATTTCAAGCAGTTTGTTTCGTTTTGTAGGAACTGCAAGAAAAGAAGCAAAAAGCAAAAAATACCTGTATCTTCCCTTGACCTGAATACGAGGCATTCATAATGTGCAAGATAAAATTCACAAACTCTAAGGTGCAAATTGTGGAAGAAGAGACAGCCTAGTTACTATTGATTTAGCATTTTTAAATGTCAGTAAAATGACACTGATTTGTGTGTGTGTTTGTGATTCTCAGAGGGAATGTGAAATGAGAGGGAACCGAATCACTTTGATCTTTTGTAAATGAGGAGCTGTGTGATGTTGTATACAGTGATCCTAGTCCCTTTTCATCCTTCCTCAACTTTCAATAGGGAATTTCTCCATCAGATATAAAATTAGACAGTCACAGAATCCTGAGATTCTTCCCCTCAGACCTGCCTCTCAGTTCAGAATCAGGATTTGGGGGCTAAAGCAAAATTGGCAGGGGAGGAGGGAGAGAAAGGAAGTGAAGAAGGAAATCTAACAACTCTCCTGGGACTGCTCCACCCCAAAATGCATGTGAATGATCACATTTCATTTCTTCTGCCCTGCAAAAATCCCTGCATATGGAAAGCTAATGTATTAGGTAGATGCATAGGTATAGCCAGGATTTTCGTTAGGGGGGCAGGCCTTTTTGGGGGGACAGAACCTCTGTTGCCTATGTATTTTTGTTGATTTGGGAGGGATGCTCCCTGCACCCCTTGACTACGCCCATGGGCAGAAGGCTTGGGTGGAACTCTTCTTCCTGAATTGTTATCTTTCCACAGGCAAAAAGTTTAGACTGGATGCAGTCCTATGATCCTCTCACCTGCATTCTAAGGTAGCAAAGCCCCATGAGGTCTGAGCCATATTTTTAACTTTCTCATGATGAAATGCTTAATTTCCACAATAATCTTTAACCTGCTAAATTTGCTAATGAACTTCCAAATGGACTAAAATAATAATTTTGCTCAAGACTGGAAGGAAAACTAAATGATCATTTAGATGAAGGCAGAGGACTGCCCTGGAATGATTAAAATTATTGATTGTAGGTGTGTGTGAATTGGATTGACATAGAGTGGTACTTACTAGAAACATTATGGAAGTCTTTATTCAAAGTAATGTAAGAATCTCTTCTCACATGAAGAGGACTTTCTGAGCAGATGGGTGGTTTTTAATTAGAGAAGAAAATGGAATGTTTTGTGCCTAACCAAACTGAAGTTTGCCAAATACCATATTTTTTGCTCCATAAGACACACTTTTTCCCTCCTAAAAAGTAAGGGGAAATGTGTGTGTGTCTTATGGAGTGAATGGTAAATGGCTTGCCGACCTTGAGATACATCAAAACCTGATAAGGAGAGGGCATATCTGAGACTCTGCCAGTCAGAGTAGACAATGATAGATCAATGTATAAGGTAGCTTTGTATGTTCATACTGTGGGTGTGCTCAACACAATGGGGAAGATAGTGATATTTGGTGGAATTCTAAGAATCACTTCAAAGTAGTGAAATGAGGTGCTTACCTGAGTGACAGTAGAAGGACGACATTTACTGTACCATGCCTTGGGAAATGAGCTCATGCAAAAATATGCTCAGCAGATTGGCTGGATAAAACATGAAGAGCTTCTGATTCAGAGACCTTGAAAGCGGCTATATAAATAAAAATCAGCATGTTTTCTACAACTTTAAAGCGTTTTTTTTTTAAACTGACAGAGTGATTTAAATGTGAGAAGGCTTCTTTTTTATCTTGCTGAAAGGCAACATGCATTAAAGGCTTAGTAAAGTTTAAGGTTTCTAGAGTGAGTTTTTGATTCAATATTGATTCTTTAGACTACACTGCTAATCAAAATTCCACTGTGAATCATGATAACCTTCAGAAGCGCTATTATTCTGGGTCTGCACTTCTCAGCAGTTCATTTTGAATAAGGACAAAAAAAGCCAGACGCAACATTTCTCCCTCACGCCCTTCATTTCTCTATGTAATCTACGATATAAAGTTCTCAAATCACAAAGAGTAGGCACAAATGGCAATATCTGTAATACAATAGCAATAAAATAATAATGCATCCATTTCCTTATGCTGATTTAACTGATTTTAGCCTCAGAATTTTAAATTGCCTATAGCAGTATTCTTTTGAAAGCAATTATTCTAAAAATAAATTATTATTATTTATTTTTAAAAAATCTCATTGTACTAGTAACCCTTTCTTCAAGCAGAACTTAGAATGTAAGGTAGGTCATATAAGGCACCTTCCCATTTATTTGCCATCTCTGTTCAATATGAAGCAGTTAGGTAATTGGCCAATCCTGGCTTTTCACATGCCATTACATCCTTGATGTATCCTAAAAGAAATCTTAATGATGACAGATCTGTAGTAATTTGTCTAATAATAATTACTTTACATTATGCTCAAATTTGTACACCTTATGCCCCCCAGTTTATGAAAGTCACCTGCTCTGAGTAAAGCTCATCTCCAACAATTATCTGTCATTGTCTTACCCATTTTGCTTAAATGTGAAGGGGTTAAGTATCAGTGATACAGAATGTTGAAGCGACATTCATTTAAAGCAGTAGCAATTGAGATTTACAAAAATACCTACCCATATGTTTAACCACTGTGCTTAGTTTTTAAATCATGTTTTCTTCTTCCTTTGTTTACCTTATTAATCAAGCCCCAGCTGTTAAAAACCTGCTTTATTTTTATAAAGAGAGTGTTGAATCCTGTGTGAGTTATTTTTGCTGTGGTCCTATTGAAATCAGTGGGACTTCATTTAGTCGTGACTGATTTTTCCACTTTAATTTCCATGGGACCTAAGTCCATGTAACAGTCTGGTTCCAACCCATTTCTTTTTAATGATTTATGTTGTATCTTGAAACAACAGCATTAATTAATGTTCTGCTCACACATATTATTGTGTAGTCTGTAACTCTGGTTTTCCACACTACCTTGGGTGAGCAAACCGTGTGAAGTCTGGTATTTACCATACCAGTCTCCCTTCCTTGGTGTTAGCCTATTTTGCTTTTAACCTGGGAGTAAGCCCTAGAAAATTAAATATGACTTACTTCTGAGAAGACATAGTTAGGCTTGTTCTGTTGTTATCTGCCATATTTTCTTCTTCTTTGTCATTCCTCTCTACAAACCGCCCTGAACCTGGCCATTTGTGATCATATTACATGGATGCTTGTAGCATCATAAGTGTGATATCGAAAATGCTGATTTGCAACAACTTTTGTACTCCATGCAGTCTTTATAGAGTTCAATGGAACAGACGCGGTGAAAACCATTAGCTGTTAAACTGCATGAGAGCAAACTGCACAGGAAAAACATATAATGTATAATTCCAAATAAATCTAGAGGTGCCAAATGCTGAAGACAGTAATAGCAGATGTGAAAATTCATGTTAACTTTAACTTGTGCTTGCCTTTAATTTTAATTTTAAATTTTGAGTTCTAGGACTTTTGTTTTGGGATTTTCCCATCCCTTATGCCTTGACTTCCTGAGGCTCTGCCTTCTCTCCATGACAATAGTAGGCATGAACTCACAGGTACAATTCTCCAGGCACTATATAACTTGCAGCTCATTAGCTGCTCTTATCCAGAGAGTTTCAAGTTTTTCTTTGAATGAACCTTTTTATCGATTGATTTGTATTTTTGGATTTTAGGGCACTGAGTGGTAGGAAAGCTGCTTCTGCCAATAATACTAATAGGATAATACAAATTAATAATAGCATTGTTATCTTGTTATCCATCTTTTTATATTTGAGGAAGATTCTGGGGAATAGTAGAGTGCATGCAAGAGTTCACAGGATCCAGTATGGTTTAATGATGAATGTTCTGGACTAGGATTGGAAAAAGGTAAAGGTAAAGGTACCCCTGCCCGTACGGGCCAGTCTTGCCAGACTCTAGGGTTGTGCACTCATCTCACTCTATAGGCTGGGAGCCAGCGCTGTCCGCAGATACTTCTGGGTCACGTGGCCAGCGTGACAAGCTGCATCTGGCGAGCCAGTGCAGCACACGGAACGCCGTTTACCTTCCCGCTGGTAAGCAGTCCCTATTTATCTACTTGCATCCGAGGGTGCTTTTGAACTGCTAGGTTGGCAGGTGCTGGGACCGAACAACGGGAGCGCACCCCGCCGCGGGGATTCGAACCACCGACCATGCGATCGGCAAGTCCTAGGCGCTGAGGCTTTACCCACAGCGCCACCCGCGTCTCAGGATTGGAAAAACTATGGCTCAAATCCCTGCTTACCCATTAAGCTCACTGGGTGAACTTGGGCCCTATTATCAGCCTAACCAACTTCACAGGGTTGTTGTGAAAATAAAATGTGTGTGTGTGTTTCTTGGGAGAAAGGTAGGATATAAATGTAATAAATTAGGGTTGCCCTATTTTGAAGAGCAAAAAAGAGAATGCATTTGCTGACTTCTACTTTTAACTATGGATCACTATGCGGCGCTCATCTCGCTTTACTGGCCGAGCGAGCCGGTGTACAGCTTCCATTTACCTTCCTGCCAGAGCGGTACCTATTTATCTACTTGCACTTTGATGTGCTTTCAGATTGCTAGGTTGGCAGGAGCAGGGACCAAGCAACAGGAGCTCACCCCGTCGCGGTGATTTGAACTGCCAACTTTCTGATTGGCAAGCCCTAGGGTCTGTGGTTTAACCCACAGCACGACCCGCGTCCCAGATCTGAGTATAACGTACTAGAAAAAATTTCTTTGGTTACTGTAAACAAAAAAATAAATAAAAAAATCCCAGAGATTTTGCCAAATTTTAAAAATAGGCCTGGACATTTTAATTCAAAAAAGAGGGTGTGTCCTGGAAAAAAATATGGCATAGGGCAACCCTAAATAAATAGATAAAAATAAAATGCCTACTGTGAACCCCCTTTGTGTTGCAGAATATTATGGAGAATAGTCTAGGAGGCATTCTCAGTTGATATTTTTTATTATTTCATTAGATTTATTCCCGTCCCTTCTCCATGAGATCCCAGAACAAATTAAACAATTCAACAATATGGGATCTGCTGGGCCACTGTGTATGGAGAGTGAGATCGTGCAGCGTACATTACAGAAAAAGAAGCTTCACTGCCATTAGTGGTCTTACTTATGAATGAAGACACATTTCTTGTGAAGCAGGAAAATGTTACTATGGTTTGAAGAAGACTAGAGCTGTAAACTTAGGAACTGGGAGATATTGGGGCCAGGCAGATCACAGAGGCTGGGAATCTAGAGAAATCAATAAAACTGAAGTGATGCATCAATTTAATTACACCTAAAAAAAGAGAATGAACTGTTGCATATGAAACAGGTATTAACTAAAGGTTTTGTAAGGCTCATATGCAAAATGAATTCTATCCTACACACAGCTTTTGTGTCTGATTTTTGTTAGGATTAGCGGAAAGAGGAACAAAAATGATCCAAATATTTCCACAGTAAAACAAACAAGCAACAAACAAACAAACAAAAAGAAATAATAAATTGAATACTTCAGCAGGAGGATACGCACTTAGTTGATTTTCAAAGGAGAACTGTGACTAATTGCTGGAAAATAACAAAATAGTCACCTCTCTTGAGAAACAGAATACCAGATCTGTCTCTAAAGCTTTCTTGTATACTGAGACACAAAGTGTGGAAATCTTAAAGGCTTGCTGTGCATTTTAAATACGTCTTACTGCAAAATGAATGGCCACACAACTTTAGCTCTGTGAAAATCTCTTGGATTAAAATAAAAAAGAGAGGAGGGATTCTGAAAGGAGTGTTAATGTGTTGCTATGAGTACAATTGTAATTTAAGTGATTGGAAGTGTTTACGAAGTACTTTCTATCATAATAGGTGTTTTCTGAAAGGAGGATCAGGGGACTCCAAATGTTTTCTGTCTGGGGGAAAAGAGCTGCCTTCTGAAGAATATGTTGTCTAGCGTTTCCTTCAAAGGAAAAAAGAATGTGTGGATGCCCTTTAAACAGTCTTTCAGCTGTGTGGGTGCCATTTGTCCATGAACAGCTCCTGAGCTGCTGGGAGAACTTTAAAATGAACCCTCTCCCCAGGAGTTTGTAGGGCTTCACCAGTGTGGGCATTCTCTTCCTTAGTGCAGTGCTGATTTTGTAGGAAATACACCTTCATTCATTCAGTATCCCACCTTTATCCCTGACAAGGACTCCTGATCACTTGGTTGGAAAATTTATTTATTATTTTATATTTATTTAATTAATTTTGATGCCATACATGACCCCCAAAAGGGCTCCCTCTCAGCTTAGGGTTCACTATGTAAGAAGACATGACACAAAAGGAGAATGGATTGGGACTGAGGAGGAAATAAGCAATCTTGGGCACCAGTTCTTAGTTGGAAATTCTTCTAATGACCAGCTGTGGAGGAAAATTTCAATGAGAGGAGGAGGTAAATGTTGCTGGCTTCTCAGTTATGATGGCTGAGTTTCCCTGCATCCCATTGGCTGCTACCAGGTGACATTTATTTGTTCTCCTAGCCATGCGGCAGGTACTGATGGTGCAGTGAGCAGGGCGTTTGACTAGATGACATCCATGGTCCCTTCCAACCCATGATTCTGTGGTTCTAAATTTGAATTGATTTATTAAACTTGTATATCACTTTGTATGAAAGAAATCCCAAAGAGATTTACAACATGTATTAGGCAACAAAACGCATCAAAACAATGACCAATATCTGTGCAGTAACAATGATAAGAAAAACATCCTGATGCCTGGGGAGGCTTATGGCCAAATGGAGCTGGGCTTCTGTATCCATGTCTAACCACTACACCATACAACCTGCTGTCTTCTAGAAGGCATAGCCAAACAAAATACAAAAAATGTGTTGTGCACATGGGAGACTTAGCTGAGGGTGATGATGTTTACCCACAACGACTGGAGTGTTGTCAGCCTTTAAAATTATTTCATTACAGAGGAAAATTGCTAAAAAAAGAAAAAGAAGAAGAGTTTGGATTTGATATCCTGCCTTTCACTCCCTTTAAGGAGTCTCAAAGCGGCTAACATTCTCCTTTCCCTTCCTCCCCCACAACAAACACTCTGTGAGGTGAGTGAGGCTGAGAGGCTTCAGAGAAGTGTGACTGGCCCAAGGTCACCCAGCAGCTGCATGTGGAGGAGCGGAGACGCGAACCCGGTTCCCCAGATTATGAGACTACCGCTCTTAACCACTACACCACACTGAACACAGAGAGAACACAGTGGCAGCTAAAAGTTCACATCACCTTCGTTTCCCCCAAGGAGCTAGAATTCAGAAGCTGCATTTGTTCTTGATGCTCCAGGGAATAACACTTGCCTGACAAGCTGGTATTATATGGTTCATTACTGAGTTTGCAGCTTATTGTTAGCCATTCTGCACTATGCCTAATACATCGGAATGTCCTGTAAATGTACCTCTTAGGCTAGAAGGAAACCAGCTTCTTCTTTTTTTGGGGGGGGGGGAGCAAATCTGAGAAATGTATTAATATAAACCAAGTTTATACATTTTGAAAGTTACGTTCCTTGGCCCCATGAACAAATGTGTGGAATCTTAACCTATATGAATGTGCAGCAAGGAGATGCAAATGATAGGAATAAGCTGAGGATTCTTTTGAGAGCCTCTTGGTGCTATAAAGTGCCATGTGTCCTCTAACACATATCCCCACCTGGAATGTCTACATGCACAAATCTAGTTTACTAATAGAGGAAATGAGAGAATGTTCACCCTTGTACTGTAATAAGGCCCACTAATTTCAATGTGTAAATGTAAAATACGTTTCAAGGGTAACTTGTCCTGTTCATTATCATTTTGAAATATTAATGTAACTAGAGATGGGGAGCTTAGTTTTTCAATAAATTATTCATGTAGAAAACAGCATCTACGTTGTGTTAATTTTAGTACATTAGCAAACCAGCCTGAATTAGCATCGGTTTTCCCTTGGGCTATTACTTCACATTGCTCTTGTGGTATAATAGAAGGTAGGGTAAAATTTCTAGAATGAATGTAGCCCATACATTTTTTGCTACCAATGCCGAAGAATTGGAAATTGCCATTTTTGTTGGCTTCTTCTTTTTTTACATTGTTCTGCTTTGCACTTTACACATTTGCACTGAAATGAATGGTGTGGAGGTAATTATGTCATTCATCACACTAAATTCATAACTTGCATAAATAATGCTAAGTAGTGGACAGGAAACGTATAATGTGGTACTTGGGGGAAACCAAACTGCAGCAGAACAGAAACCGTGCTGATTGTGACAAAGACATGTCGGAATATTGAATTCATTCTATGTTGATTGAATTGTTTATTGTCTTGTTGAATGTGAGCCATTTTGGACACAGTTCCCTGTAGAAAGGTGGCATATATATATAAACTAAACACATAAGAACATGGTTTGACTTTGCATTATGAACATAGGTACCATGTATTGTGTGCAGCTGAGATCCCAATAAAACAAAGCAATCATGTTTCCTAGTTTAGCTTGAATGCAAATTATACTGCAATATTTTCAATTAATGGGTGCCCATTGCACGGAGCCTCAGCCAACTGGAAGTTTGCTGTAGCAGGTGTCAAATTAGTATCAAAAACATGTTTAAACCCACAAATTCAACATACTTAATGTTTAGCATATAGGCTTATGGTATAAATTATAAATACCACAATTGTGGTCCTCATTCTGTTACTTTTGATTGAAAGACTTTATTTCTCACATTTCCTCTCCGGTGCACTGGGGGTACAGTTGTGTGGCAATCCTAAAATAACCTCACTTGGGATAACACCTTTTGCTGTTTTCCTTACAGAGCATTGCTATTTCAGTTTGGAACTGTAATTGCAAGTTACAATGACATACATGCTTTATATATATCTCACTCACCACCCTAGCTGGATAGCTCAATTGGTTAGAGCGTGGTGCTGATAATGCCAAGGTTGTGAGTTCGACCCCCAATAGGGACAGCTGCATATTCCTACATTGCAGGGGGTTGGACTTCATGATCCTCAGGGTCCCTTTCCACTCTATGATTCTATAAATCTATGTGAGCACCTGCACACTCTCTTTGCCCCAAAGAAGCAGCAACTGAATCATCATATGATATTTTCTCCCTCACCCACCGTATTGGACCTATGTCTGTTATTCACAGAAAAATATATTGCTATTGATTTTTGCAAATATGTAATGAACCTTTTGTCAATTACAGTGTGGGCTGAGGGGGCTTAGTAGGTCTTGTACTTTCTGTGAGCATGACTAAATATCTCCCTGGGGTGCTTTAGGTTTTTGGTGATGACTTCTACCTTGCAGAGGAAAATGGGGGTGAGGTAGAAAGATCTTTTGCCAAAACTGCTCTGAGGAACTTGTGTATTTGCCAACTAGATATGTGAAGGCCCGGGGGCAGGAGGAAACCTGGGGAAAATGTGTTTCCCCCCTGAAAATTTTGGATTATGATTTTTTTTTTGGGGGGGGGTAGAATGATGAGTGAAAGGTTTAAGACAAGGTGTTCATATATTTACTTCACCAAGATAATTTCTAAAACCTTTATGTTAGACTATGTACATTATTAGATCATTACAATTACAAACCAAGTTATACTAAATCTACTTTATGTTTCTAAAGTAACAAAGTGGCTTTTGATCTGTAAAGGGTAGTAAAATAAATTGCCCATTTTTCACATTTCTCCTCACTCATATATTGTTTTGGCAAGTGCAAATTAAACAGATTCAGCTTTAAATGCGTACTGGATCAAATTTATCCTCCATCTATTGTCTGCACCCTCCCTAAGGCTCACATCAGAAAAATGAAGTGCTGCCCCACCCAATATGAGCCACTATGGAAAAAAAGAGAAACTAGGCCAGTTTATAGGTGTAATTCAGAGGCACAATTTGTGATAGTTCAGAACTTAAATGGTTAAGTGTTCTGAGTGAGTGCGTCACCTACTGACGTCAGTCTTAGAAGCTGAGGAGGAGCTTGTTTCCTGTACGTTCAGTTCTCTCTGTGTATCTGAGAGAGAGAGACATGTTTGCAATGGCCGCCAGCAGTGATGGACTTTGTTGCTGAAATGTTTCAATAAAGAGCTGTAAATAGACGGAGCTGTCTGTGTATGCTTGCTTGAAGGAAGTAAGACTGCTTTACACCGCTGTGTTCTACTCTGCTAAGCCGTGACCTGAAGGGAGCAACAGTGGCGCAGCTTTTGAAGAAGTGTGCCGGACCCGTTACAAACTGCTGATTGACGATCGTAAAGCAATCAGAGGTCACGGCTCATCGATCAAGCTCGGCAGATCGATATCGGACAGGTTATGGGAGGTCAGCCAACGCTCGTAAAGCAGTCGCTGTGAGCTTCAGGAATGCTTTGAAGTCGGCGTTCTGAGGAACGGGAGCTGATTGGATGCCAGAGAGCAGAATGAGTAATTGCTTGCTTCTGAGAGGCATGAGAGCTGCTGAGACACAGAGCTAAAAGCTAAGAAGCAGCTCGGAGCTGAAGAGCAGCTGGAGAATCGTTTTTCCACGGAAGCAAGAGCCAAGAGAGACGGCTGCTTCAGACACCCAGCTTGCTGATAGAGTGAGTACGCTGAAAGCCCCGGGGGGAGGAGAATGGCTGCTGCTCCAGCACAGGGCGGCCATGAGAGCTTCAATATCCCTTTCGAAAGGCTCAATGGCACCAATTGGGAGGACTGGAATAAGCGCATGTACTATTGGCTGGAGGGAAAGCAGCTGTGGGAATGCACGCAGGCTGATCCAGTCGTGGCCGGGCCCAATGCAGGTGCCGCAGACGTGGAAAGAGCCACTGCAGCGGCAAAGAAAGACAAGAAAGCCATGTCCCATGTTGTGATGGCGCTTGAAGCGTCGCAGCTCCCTCATATTGATGGCTTACGTACCTGTCATCAGATTTGGTCTGCTCTGACTAGAATACATCAGAGGACCACAGCTGGGGCTAAGATTCATGTGATACGTTCTCTGTTTGAGAAGAAGCTGTCACCAGGGGAACCGATAAGGGATCACATTGCCCAGGTGCTGACTATTTTCAGTAAGCTGCGTCAGCTCAATGTGCCCTTCCCAGATGAACTTAAGGCTTATACACTTTTAAGTTCTTTGGACAGGAGTTATGAGAACTTGGTTCTAACGATGGAAACGATGCCACCGCAAGATCTTACGATCGATTATATTAGCGGACGCTTGATTGACGAAGAATCAAAGCGGCAGAGGGCGGTGAAAGAGGGCAGAGCTGGCACAGGGAGCTCTGGGTGTAAGGGCGGAGCCAGGCCAGCTGAATGCACTGTCCAGGCTTTTTCCGCTCGTCGTTGCTACATCTGTAATTCGACCGAACATTTACGTTGTAATTGCCCCCACCGGAGCAGAGAGCCGAGGCAGGATGTTGCCAAGGACACTTCTCATGGGAACCAGGCGGGTTTCCATGGCAACAGGCCTGGGAAGACAGGCAGGCGTGGAACTGAACCAGGTGGTCGTGGTAAACAACAGGAAGAGTCAGGGGCCAGGTTTCTGCTGACGGTTCAAGACAGTTTTTCGCAGAATTCTTGGAGTTTTGGTCTCAGATCCAAGGAGGATGCAGCACAGCTGATCAGGAGCTGGATTGAGGGAGTGGAACTAAGGTTCTCCACCAGAGTGCAAGCGATCATCAGTGACAGAAATGCTAAGTACACTGGTTCTGCTCTGCAGAAGTTCTTTCACAAGAAAGGGATACGTCACACAGTTACAGATCCCCAGCAGAGGGGGGTAGCAGAGCTTAGAAGTGAGGCTCTGGTCAAAGCAGCACAGGTGATGCTTAAAGAGTCTGGGTTACTTCCTAAGTTTTGGCTGGAGGCAACCAGATGCGTATGCTTCACCTGGAATAGGACCTACAATTCGCTGGTAGGTGACACACCGTTTTCTTTGTTGAATGGCAGAAAACCCCAGGTTCATTTTCTGCGCAAGTTTGAATCACCTGCATCTGTGCCGGTGCCTGAGGCTTTGCGAGGGTCAGATGGAGCCAAGTTCCAGAAAATGATCTTCTGTGCGTATGAGCCAGAAGCTCGTGCATGGCGGTTTGCTTATCCGTCAGGTGATCAGAGTAAGGTGCTGATCAGTAAACACGCTGAATTCTTTGAGCAGGGTGAGAAGCCAAAGATGTTTGTCCAGCGTGATCTTCTCTCAGAATGTCTCTCTGATCCAGAGGACAGTTCTGATGAGGAGGAAGGAGGGGCTGAGGCTGCTGATGACGACCAGGTCACTGACCAGGGTCAAGAGCAGTATGGAGCATCTCCACAAGTTGTTAAGCGAGTGCCCAAGAGTGAGCCTAGTTCTCCTGTGAGTGTGATGGAAAGGATTCGAAGACGCTTCAAGTCAGAGGGGGAATCCTGTGATGCAGAGGACACACCTGCTGACCAAAGTGAGTCAGGGGAAACTCCTGAGTTTGTGCCTAGGCGGTCCAGTCGCACAACAAAGGGTATTCCACCTGAGAGGTACCAGGCCACAGGTGCATGGGTAAGTTTCGCACAGTGCGATTCTGAGAATTGTGAGGTGGTTCCACAAATGCCAAACAGGTCTGCCAAGGGAGGGCACGAGGCATTGGGGATGGGATTGATCTCACAAGGTGTTACTGAAGATGTTCCACAGGTGTCAGGTAGGGACGCAAGGGGGGGTGTGATAGTTCAGAACTTAAATGGTTAAGTGTTCTGAGTGAGTGCGTCACCTACTGACGTCAGTCTTAGAAGCTGAGGAGGAGCTTGTTTCCTGTACGTTCAGTTCTCTCTGTGTATCTGAGAGAGAGAGACATGTTTGCAATGGCCGCCAGCAGTGATGGACTTTGTTGCTGAAATGTTTCAATAAAGAGCTGTAAATAGACGGAGCTGTCTGTGTATGCTTGCTTGAAGGAAGTAAGACTGCTTTACACCGCTGTGTTCTACTCTGCTAAGCCGTGACCTGAAGGGAGCAACAGTGGCGCAGCTTTTGAAGAAGTGTGCCGGACCCGTTACAAACTGCTGATTGACGATCGTAAAGCAATCAGAGGTCACGGCTCATCGATCAAGCTCGGCAGATCGATATCGGACACAATTCTGTTTCTCTTCCAGCCCATCAATTATTTCCTCCCTGCTCATTCACGTGCTGCTCCCATGTGGTAATGTACCTGCATGTGCCAGTTGTTCCAATATCTGAATAAAGAGCTTTGCAGGGGAAAGGCAGGTGTAGTGTGCCAGCTTGTGTAGGACACAGACTATATACGAAAATGAAAATCTCAATTTACACAAGCCTTGCAAACCTCTCATATTCATACCATGCTCCCAGTAATCTCTTTCTTTTACTTAGTCACAAACCAAGGAGCAGCAATATACGTACACTCCTTTTAAGTTAATAAGAAAAAAGAAATGTGAAATTTATTATTTCTGCCTTTGAAGCCAACCTAGGATTTGAACCAAACTTCTGCAGATGACATATTTCCTTAGATATGGGACATTAATCCCTAAAAGAGGCATTTTTGGAAACCTCTCCTCCTTGTTCTTTAATTGAATATGTACTTTCTGTGAAACCAACTCCCCCACCCCATATAATCTGACAGTCAGTGAGAAAGAAAGAAAGCATACCCTTTTAAACATTATTTTTGGCAGCTGTTATAGAACAGACCATAAAATATAATCTTGAATTGTCATTCATTTAGCCTGTATGCCTGAACTGGGAAAGGTGTAAGGCCACATGAAGAATAACATTCCGTTTTTGTTTGAAAACTAAAAATGTGTCACTCATTAAAACTGTAGCTTGATTTTAGTGTGGCCTCTATAGTCATCGCTTACAAAAATGCATCACCGAAAAGAGAACGGATGAGGACTTGCATATGCTGATGCAGATGTGCAGATGTAAATTGAGAAGTAATGACTCTAATTTCAACAGAAATATAAAACAGCTTACCAAAATGGGGAACACTGTGACCTGTGAGAGCCAGTGTGATGTAGTGGTTAAGAGTGGTAGACTCGTAATCTGGTGAACCGGGTTCACGTCTCCGCTCCTCCACATGCAGCTGCTGGGTGACCTTGGGCTAGTCACACTTCTCTGAAGTCTCTCAGCCCCACTCACCTCACAGAGTGTTTGTTGTGGGGGAGGAAGGGAAAGGAGAATGTTAGCCACTTTGAGACTACTTAGAGTAGTGATAAAGCGGGATATCAAATCCAAACTCTTCTTCTTGTAACTTGCTCAGGTTGCTGTCCAGGTGCTGGCTTTTGACTGACAAATTCAGGGTCTCTCTTGCTCTCCCCCTTTGTGGTTCTTTAAACTGGACTTGGACCAGACAGGTAGAGGACTGTCCTCTGTAAAGTAGTCCACATATGCACATATTATGATTTTGAGATGTGTGTGTTTGGGAGGGGGTTGACTGCGTGTTTAGTAAAAATGTTCCTGCATCAAAAGGCCTTTGAGCCTTGGCAAAGCTGATTTCTGTTGCTTCAATACCCTCTCTCCTCTGAACTAGTTTTCCTTTGGAATTTTCGAATCCCCATCAGAATTCAGTGAATCCATTTAATTATTTGAGCATTTGTTGCCAGGGCATATTATAACTGTAATTTGTAGTGTTCACAGGGCGTAACCGATTGAACTATCGGGGGGGGGGTATTCATTTCATGTATTTCTGTGCAACATAGGATTTTTAGTTAGGAATGTAAATACGGCTTAGGAATGTAAATACGGCTTGATAAGAAAGGTGATATGAAGGGGCTTAGTGAGACAATGGGATAGTTGTAAAATAGATTAAATATGACACTGTATAAGTCCAAGGAAATTCCCCTCCAAAGTGTGGGAGAGAAAGGGATAGGCCCCAGAATGAACAAAAGGGAACTGAGCTTTTGGGACTAAACTATTCAACCCCTCCAAAATGGGAAATTTTTATAACAAGACTAGTTCCACTTTATAAGTAAATAAAACAAATGAATGGCAGTTAATTGTTAGAGGCAAAAGCTCACAAGGTGAGTAGAAATAGGGCAGGTAGATCTCAGAGTTTGAAAGCCTTGGTACCATCACAGAAAAGGCCCACTCTTAGATAGTGAAGGGAACACAGACCAGAACTCAGTGTTTGGGTGGTTTTATATGATGCCAAAATGCTTCTGTACATTTCTGATAATGATGAACAGATGTGATGGAAGAGAGAGAAAGTGCTTAATGCAGGAAGCAGGCAATTAAAAAAGCAGGGGGGATTTCAGAGGGAGTAAGAAGAGGCAGGTGAGAAGTTCAGTAAACCTGAAGATGGATGTGACATGACATGCGAATGCATAAACAGCAGCTGACTTTTAGGCTCCAGGTTCCCTGAGCAACAAGTATGGGAGAAGGTAAACTAGGAATTCCTGTGCAATGCGGCTTCCTGACTGTGGGGATGGAGATGCAGGGGTAAGGAAGGGGATTGGTTGAGACCCAAGTTCTTGAGTCTATGGGATTGATGAGGCACAGCTGTAAGACCAAAAAGCCTTTGGGATCAGAAGGCTGGGGAGAGGAGGGGTGCCACTTTAATATTTCACTTAGTCATAGAGAAATGTCATTTGTGGCCTTTTATGTTTCTAAGTTGGTTCTGTCTCTTTCAATTACCTTTGACATGAACTTTGTTAGTTTGTTACTGAATTCATCTGTTTGGTAAATAATGATGAGGTTGCAATTATTATTATTATTAATTATTATTTGGTTGTGGGCGGTTCTGTTGGACAACCTTCTAATCTTATAATTTGTCTTCTGCTGGTTATGTCTTCTGTATTGCTTGAGAAAACGGTAATAAAGTGTATGGAAACAAACGTTACTAGTGAAAAAATGTATAATACCAATCAGATATTCACATATATAATCTTCCAACGCTTCAAACTGTTTCCTCCGGAATCTTTTTTGGGCAGCAACCATGTTACTTACAAAGAAGTTCAACATACACTGCTCTGCTCCCGTACATTATCTGGTCATGGCATACACAGAAGTTTACACTTCTGTGGTCTTTGCCTTCTGGTCCTGTTTTCCACCCACACAGTCTCCGGAGATGAGTCACGCAGATTAGCTCTCTGCTTCTGTTCTGTGCTAAAGTGTAATCGACAAAATTCTGTTCAGAAGTGGCTGAAATTGGATGGATTTTTCTTCTCTAGCTATATAATGCGTCTTATTGATCTTGTTATATCTTCTAAATGTTTCTTTAAAATCAGGCGGGGTGGGGAACCTTTGACTGGAGGGCCTTCTCAGCACTTGCACATACAGCTGCCTTTGCTGATGTCCCTCTTTCAGGTGAGGGCAGGAGAGTTTTTGTAGCCAAAGAAGGAGATGAAGAAGATGAGATGAGAGTTCACATTGAATGTGCACCGAGTGCAGCAGCTTCCACCTTCCCTTCTCCTTGCTCTGCTGTGCTTCTCCACCCAGAGAAAGCAGTTTTGCCAATTCCTACCCATGCCAGTCCCGTCCCCCCCTCAATCCAGAATTCCCCTGTGGTGTAAGGACAACAGAATCTCTTTCCTGGGGGTTGGGGTATGGCTTTCAGCAAAGAATGGCATAAGCAGTAAGTCAAGAAAGACGGGGTGAAGGGAAAGGGGGGGAGCTTTGTGTTAGTGCCAGTGGTGCAAACACAGAAGTGGCATTTTGAAGGTCTTGGCCCCAAGAAGCTGGGAAAGCTGAGAGGTACTCAAGCAAGATCAATTTCACATAGCAATTGGAGCTTTATCAGCCAAATCTTTGGCTACAGGCCACTAGTTCTTAAGTCAACACACATCCTTCACTATTATGCTCCAGCCATGATGATGTTTGCTTTTGCTCTGACTACTTTTTTTTGCACACTTAGCAACTCTGCATACTGGGTGGGGAATGTCATTTCATTTTTCCTCTTGTTAGTTAGGAATTACTAATTGTAAGAAAGGTGTCATGCTAGCTGACATGTACATTCCTGGCATTTCCTCCTCCTTTTTAAAGGCAGGAGGTCCAGGACTTCTCATTATCTTAAACTTGCTTTCTCTGACATGGGTTAAAGTTACTTAGCAATGGGTGAGGAAATACACTGAGTTGCACTTTTCCGCTTTTCTTCAGTAGATGTTTCCATCCTGAGTCCTAGCATCAGCATGCTAAAAGGGTTTTGGGTCTGGACACGAAGCCTCCTCAGCAGAGAGATTTTTGCAGTGTTTTGCTTCTGGTCTTCATGTTGGCTTCCCATGTTCTATCCGCTTCCTAGCTATCCATTCTTAACAGCTGCTATTTTGGGAGCTGTTCATTGGAAGCCAGTGTTTCACATTTCCTGAGGCTTTCTAGCACCTATCTTTCAAGCATCATAGCAGCCTACATAAAGGCTGTGAATGTTAACTGAAACCATCATGATGCAGCCGCAACTGAAGTGAAGAGAAAAAGGCAAGAACGTGACAACAGCCTGATGTTTAGAAGAGGGAGGGATTGGCTTTTTGGGTGTTGGCTTAAGCTTTTACTGTGTTCTCCTGCAGATGGTTTGATTCCATCTACATATGGAAGACTGAATTACCAGTTGCAAATGTCCTTTAGCATTTTAAAAGAGAAGCAGGGGGAGTGGCAGTGGGTTTGTTGTGAGGGAAAAGATGACAAAGCTGAAAACGCACTTATTAAATGTTTTAAAGCTAGAAACTTGCTTAAGTGCAAGGGATCCTTCCTCCACAATACACGTTTCCTGTTCCAGACTTGCACATGCCACATTGAGGTATAGCTAATCAGAAGCCCCCCGCAGAACAGAGACATCCAACTTTTGGGGACCAGTGGGAACATTTAGAATATTGAGAAAGGGTTATGGGTGCCAATAACAAAATGGCTGCCAAGGGATGTGGCATAACACAAAATGGCTGCCTCATCTAAAAGAGCAGAAGAAGAGACAGGACCACAGAATTGTGCAGGTATATACATCCCCATCAGCAGGAAAAAGATGCCTACATCAGCCACTAATGCACTGACTCTTCATACCTCTGTTCAGAACAGAAGTAGGGGAGGGTGTCCACTTCTGGCATCCAGGGACAGGTCAGCATAAGTATGTGTCCAGTGCAGGAGAGACCAAAACAGTGCAGAGAGAAATTGAACAGGAAGAGCAAACAGCCTCATGTGGATTTTTGAGGGGATTTTTTCTCAGGCCTTATGTGGGCATCATAGGAGGTACTGGCGGGCACATTAGCACATGCCAGAATCAGATACAAATGTGGTGTGCTCAAACATGTATTTTGAATCTGTGTATTTAGCATGCAGAATAAAATATGCAAAAGAGCATAATACATAGCAGCTCTAAGAACGATGTTCCAGAGAGAGACTACAACTCCTCTCATGTCCCAGCTGGAATATCCAATTGTCAGGGGTGATGGAAGTTGTAATTTACAACATTTTACTGTCCCAGGTAATACCAGCAATGGCATGCTACTTTGGGGTCACTGCTGTGCTGCCTGCTTTTTTGTTTTGTTTTTAAATCTAGCTAAACTACTCTCCTAAGAGATTTCCTCAACTTTCTTGCAGGCAGTGTTAAATAATGCACCTTTTAATCTTCTCTCTCTTTGTCACTGTAATCATCTAACTGCATTTCATCCCCCTAACATATTTATCTTCACCTGTTTATTTTGGCAATACTGCATAAGGGGATAAAGTGATGCGACAGAGTTAATCTGCTGTGTTCTTCCTGTGTTTGTTTTTCCTTGAATCAATCAAACAAAAAATCACATTTTACGTTATGGAAGCTTTCTGTAAGCACTGTGTTTATCCATAAAGGGCAATGGCTAAAGCTAATGAGCATTAGGTATTAGTCATTTTTACCTCTGATAATGGGCATATAATGTTATTAAAAGAAAACATCACACCCAATTGAACAAGGGAGGGCAGCTCATATTTAGCCTGCTTATACAAAGTTGTCTTCTGACTATAGTTCTGATACCAATCATATGCTTCTGGTGGTGTTCATTGCTGTTGGCACTACAGGCACTACAGTATTCATTCAAGATAGTTTTAAATGTCCTGTGTGTTTTCATGTAAGTATGCATGCATGCATACGTGGTGTGTGTTTGGAGAATGCAGCTTCTATTGTCTGTACTTTAAAGCAGACAAACTTCAGCAATTCACCCAGTTATATGCATTTCCAAGTATGGCAAACCTGAACCATTTTAAGGGAAAATATTTGGATAGAGAAAGGAGAAATGAAACCAAGTTATGAAAGTAAAGCCACTATCATATTTTCCCCCTACATTGAGCTTATGTTTGTTCACCTAGTTCCTGATTGTTTCTGGGCACCTGCAGTCTTACTATGCCAAAGTGACATTTTCACTGTGGGCTTCCCCAGACATCCTTTTATTGTTCATTCATGATGATTTGTGCTCATGGTGGTATTGGGGTGGTTATATGCAATCCTGCTTTCAATGCTTTGCACCTGCAAATGTTTTGAGGCAGACATTTCCAGTAAGTGTCTTTCCTGTAACTTTCTCAGATTTTCTAACTTTTTTGGACCTGCTTTTGTTGCACTAAGGCACAAGGATGCCCCTCCAGGTGGAAAGAATGTGCTAACAGTAGAATGATGTGCGGATGTTCCATTATAAATCCACCACTAATACGCTATTTTTGTGTCAATAACATGTTGCAGAATATATCTGCAACAAATGATAAAACAGACCCAAATCTGGACAGGCCCTGTATTCTTCTATATAAATAAGGAGGATTTTGTATAGTAACAAACTTCCATCAACTCAGCTGAGCAACACTATAAAGTGCTGAATGCATTTCTTATGGGGAGCAGCTGCACTGTCATCTATGTGCGGCTGGATTTCCAATTTCCCATTTATTCATACAGTAAATGGAACTGTCAAACTGAATCCTATTGACTTGATGGACAGTTGGCAGAAATGAAATGACACATCTTCTGCAGTCTGCAAAAGATATTTTAAAAAATGTCAAATATACCTCACAATGAAGTATCTTACACAGATCACAAATGTTGTTGTTTAGTTTAGTCGTGTCCGACTCTTCATGACCCCATGGACCGGAGCACGCCAGGCACTTCTGTCTTCCACTGCCTTCTGCAGTTTGGTCAAACTCGTGCTGGTAGCTTCAAGAACACTATCCAACCATCTCGTCCTCTCTCTTCCCCTTCTCCTTGTGCCCTCCGTCTTTTCCCAGGGACTTTCCCAGGGAGTCTTCTCTTCTCATGAGGTGGCCAAAGTATTGGAGCCTCAGCTTCATGATCTGTCCTTCCAGTGAGAGATTACAAATAGTTTATAATTATTATCAAAGCATACATATATGATATGCTAGCTGGTCAGAGAAATATATTTGCTCATAATGCACACAATAAACAGAGGAATCTAGTCAGCCTATTGCTGTATATGAATAACACAACCGTAACCAACCTGCTATCCTCCTGACGTTTTGAAATACAACTCCCATCAGCCCAGTTAGCATAGGCAATGGTCAGGGCTGATGAAAGTTGTAGTCCAGCAACATCAAAAGGGCACTAGATTGGGGAGGCTGAAATATCTAAGTTTCCACCTTGAACAATGACGAAAGTCACTTCTCCAGGATGACAGGGGCAGGAACAAAGATACTGTTTTCTCTCCTGGAAGAGCACTTCTACTTTCAAATTGGTTTGTTTGCTGCATCTTTGGAGATAAGAAGTTCCATCTTCAGCTCTCATTGAGCCAAGTCTTGTGATACAAAAGGAGAAGAGCTAGAGAAGAACAGTGAATATATGGCCTCTCCCTATACCATGTGATAATGGATAAGGAGGCTAGGCTTGTTGCAGAGGAGTTATGCCATTCTTTACACCCCCTTAAAAAAGAAATAAACCAATGCCTCAGTCAGAGAAGTGAAATGCATAGTTTCAAAGAATTAGATGGTCCTCAAAGGAAAGTTCCAAAAGTAACTCAACCATATTGGGGCGGAGGGGTTATTTCACTGAATTGCGTAAGAGACCCAGTCAGTATATGTGACAATGGTGTGAATCCATTCCATGCTGTGTGTTCACTGTTAGTATGCTTTCTGTATCTGGGGAAAGTATGAAATTATGTGCTTTAAATGCATGGGAAATGCAATATCCTCACAATGGAAGGAAAGATATGTGCACTGTGTTCAAAATCCTCTGAAGCTTGGGATAAGCCATCTGGTATGAAATTTGTCCCACTTACTAGCCAAGAAATTGCAAGAGGGAAAACGATAACTGTTTATGGCCCATTATTTGGGAGAAAGCATTAACACTCGCTTTGATCGCCGCTCCAACAGACTGAGTGAGTTCTGGCATGAGTAGCTTTCCACAGAAACACTTAAATCCTTCAGAGCCCCTGCAGCATCATTAACAAGACTGCTCCAGTAACAGCCAGCAAGTAAAGGAAAGTGAACAAAAGAGCCAAATAATTCTTAGGTCGAGGAAGATCTAATGGGGCAGGGAAGACCACTGTGAAAACTCACAGTGTTCCAAAAAAGTGCAATAGTGACATTCAGCCTATAACCTCAGTGACCTTGACACTGAAGCCTAACACTTTCTGTCTTCCTAGTTTGGCCAATTAAATTTGTTGGTATCAGGTCTGGAAGCCTTCAAGCTCATCATGTTCATCAGATGGTTTTCTCCTTTTCCCCAACCCCAATGGAAAGTTCAAATCTTTTAAGGAGCAGTTTGGTAGAAGAGTAGAGAAAACGACTCTATTTGAATTCAAGACTGCTCCATGGTGGCAGTAACTTGTGCATCAGACAATAGTGTGAATTAGACAGCTTTTAGGTCAAATAAATATATCTTATATGGCTTAGGTGTTGGTTCCCAGATGAAGAACTCAACACTTTGTAGCACTTATCTGACAAAGGACATGAACAAGGTGCTTAAGTATTAGGGAAGCAAGGTCTATGGTCTATTGTCTCAAATGGAAGAGGTCTAGGACTGTGACTTTTTTGCTGTGTAGATTCTTGCAGCCCACCTTCATTCTTTTGTTCCTGGTGTTTTTATCCTTGGAACATTTCCTTCCAGGATAGTACAAAGGTTTTGAGGAATGAATTCAAAACAGTTCTAAAACCCACCTTCTGCTGCCATTAAAGTAAATACTGATGTAATGCTCCAGTTAACATTAGTGGAAATAGCTCTGGGATTGTCCTGAATGCTTCTGGAAATTGTTGCATGGAATGCTAATATATAACCAGGTACGTAGCTGATTAAACCTAATTTAACCCAGCAGATGTTGCTGAGACTACATTAGGCTTAAAGAGAAGCTGTTCTGTCTCACTTGATTGTGAACTAAGCTGTGTACAAGCTGCATGACTTCTCTTCCTACACATTCAGTATTAAAACTGCACAAATCACAGATTTCCTGTATGGCAGATAGTACTTTAAAAACCTGTTTCCCAGATGCCTTGAAAACAGACAGAGCTTTACTTTCCCCATAATTGTCATTTTCCTGTGAGCAGAATGTTCAATTTCTTTCTTGCAAAATTGTCTTTTAAAGTGATTTCTGGGTAATTTCACTGTAACAGAAGGCAAAAACATGACAGAATTCTGACTTCAAATACATATAGATTAATTAATTTCCTGTTTCTTATGGTGTTTATATTTGGAAAAAAAATGTATGGCTGCAAAAACTGTGTACATATTTTAATATTTAAAGCTGATAGGCAAATAGATAGAATCAGAAACACCAAGCTTAGTAACACACAAGTCACACTGGATTTTCCCTAATGTTTAGTAGAGAATAGAAACAACATTAGAAAGTACAATTTTATTCTACATTTCGGACAAAATGCTGCTCACAAAGAAGTCTAAGCCTTAAATCTTACTCTGTAGTCTGTGAGGTTCCATTTACATAAAATTGTTAGAAAAACTGTTCAGGATTTGTTTCTGATATTCAGACAACAAGTAACCTTGTATCTTCCCTCATGCCCAGTATTTTTTGGACTTTCTATGAGTCCATTTATAATTTTCAACAATTAAAAGATCCAGGAATCTTATAGAAGGTTCTCATGCTTCTTCCTTCACAAACATGCTTTCTATAATATAAGGCCCAAGCTTTCAAAAGCAGATTCTAACCTTTGGGTGTATCAAAAACAAATGTAGATCAAAGAACATTTTCCTAAGTAATTTGTTACTGTACTCTAGCCTTCTCCAACCAGATGATGTTGGACTCCCAATTCCAGTCAGACCCAAACAGCATGGCCCAATGATCAGGGAAGATGGGAATTGTGGACCAAAACATCTGGAGGGCACCAGGTTGGGGAAGGCTGCTCTTCTCTGCTATGAGGTTGCTAGTGTTATGGGGAACCCACAGATCAGAGATATGTTGCTACCAACCTTCTGTTGCCTCTAAGGTGAGGTGAGGTCAATTCCCATGGCTATGAGATAGCACTAGGTCCACTCCAGGACACTTCAGATATGAAGTGCTTGCTATTATTACAGACACATATAGCTGACAGATTAATAGCACTTTCCCACATTAATTTATGGAGATTATGATCTTGTATCACCAAAATTATATTTTAAGGCACTTGTCAGATGAGATTTCTTCATTGAAGGAGGTTGGACTTGGGTTTCTTCCATGATTCTATTATTCTTTTCTTCCCTTGTTCCAAATGTAAACTAACTTACTATTTATTATTCTGGTGCACAGAAACTGCATTTCTTAATAGAATGAATGAAGGGGAAAGGCATTTGAAATGGGCAAAACAAAGCATTACATGCTATTGTGGTTTGGGGGGATTAGAGACAGACTGAAAAGCATTATTTTTTTTTTTTGTAATACACACTGATCATCTCAACATAAAGCTCCTTTTTTGGAAAAAAGTGAAGCCTTGTTTACTAAAACTGTGACCACATAAATGCAGCACAAATATTTTTCATATACTTAGCTATCTTTATTAGTTAATTATTTAGCTATTTTAAAATGGGAGGCTATACTCAGGTACCAGCCCTTAGAAACCTTGGTGTTAAGCAGTATATATATTGTTGAGATAAATATTAAGATGCATCCAGTGAAGACTTTCTGATTAATCATTTCACTAAGAGCTAATTAATCAGCTCACTAAGAGCTACACCATGTATGTAATGCATGTTTGATTGTCACCAGGAAGCAATACAATCTCTATGGTGCCAGGGAAGGCCCAACTCACCTCACATTTCCACAGTGAAGCAAGAGCTTCAGCAGGAACACTTGCTCTGTCCAATGGAAAACCCCCCAGAGCCATCAGAAATACCCCAGAATCCATCAGCTTCTGACCATCCAGCTTGGTCCCCCAATCCTGCAGACAGGAGTGGTTGATGCTAGATTAAACTTCACCAGAAAGTGGACCATAACAATGGGATAATATCTACCCTGTCTACTTCCAGACTACTCTCCTCCTCACAAGGAGCAAAGATCAAATCAAGGGTATGTCCTGCTCTGTGTGTCGGGCAAGTGACCATCTGAGACAGTCCCAATGGTCACCAATGGAGACTATGAAATCCCAAGCTGGTCCCAAGGCATCCTCAGAATGGATGTTGAAGCCATCCAGAGAGGCTGTTGGGCAGCAGGGTGGATGGTACACCAACAGCATCCCTAGTCTGCCTCTTTGTCCCAGCACCAGATGCAACCCCCCAAGTTCTATTCCAAGGAGGAGAGGGAACTTCATTGGCCTACCACAGTCCCCCCACCTTGTCCCTCCAACTTGGCTTGGTACCTTACCAAATACCCCAGCAGGCAGAGCTGTGTTATGCCCAGCCCATCTTGCTCCCCCACTTAGGTTTTAACAATAAGTGCCTGGTCATACCATGTTTGTTTAAATATAACTCATATTACGGTTTTCTCACATGCCTAATGTGTTTTGACTCTTGGTCTGAATTAACATTTAGAATTATACTTTCTGGTGCAATCTTGAAGCGTATTTTAATATTGAAAATGGTTATTATCCAACTCTTTTGCCCTTTAGACAAAACAGCTTATATGAATCAGAGACTGTATTATAATTTTGTTGCCAGACATTAAAAGAAAAGTCGCATTACCAGATGCTCAGATTGTATTTCTCAGCACCAGCATTGCAGCAGCTGTAGATGTTGAAGAGACCCCATTATAGGGTTTTAATAGCTCTGCTTGCTGCTCCAGCAAAGTAATGTAATAATATTGTTAATATTGGCAATTTGTTTATGTATATGTATAGTGTATATAAATTATTGTACTCTCATATATTCAAAGACTCTGGATTGTTTCCGCTGGAGTGGTGGCGCAGAGCCCCAACCCTGGTGCCACCTCACCCTTCTCCCTCCCAGTAAATGCCAGATATGTCTCTGGGAAGCTAGCATTGCATATCCCACCCCACCAGGTGAGTCATTTTGAAGTATAGTCATACCTTGGATCCTGAACGCCTTGGTACTCAAACGTTTTGACTCCCGAACGCCGCAAACCCGGAAGTGATTGTTCCAGTTTGTGAATGTTCTTTGGAACCCAAACGTCTGACAGGGCTTCTGCAGCTTCTGATTGGCTGCAGGAGCTTCCTGCAGCCAGTCAGAAGCTGCAGTTTGGTTTCTGAATGTTTTGGAAGTCGAATGGACTTCCAGAACAGATTCTGTTCAACTTCCAAGGTACGACTGTATAGCATACATGCCAGTTTTACAGAATTCACTGGAAATTCTGTTACTCTAGACAAAGGCAAGCACTTTCCCAAATAACTGCATTTATAAAAATAAAAAGTCTGAATTGGAATCTTAGAAAATCAAATATGACAACAACAATAATGCAGAATGCAATTACACATGCTTGCATTATTATTTCAATTGGACACCACTTCTTGTTACACTGTACAGGACTTTAGCCCGTCAGTGTGATCTGATACATGTTGGCTTGGATCCTAGGCTGTCATGATCTGGTGCACATTAACTTGAGTCCTGACTTTCCTTACATGAATACAAGAAGGGGAGCCTTAGATGTAGGTGGGAGGTGATAGAAATCACCCCCTGAACTGAGAAGCAAACTAGGATCTGGGTGATTTTATTATATGATTGTATGATCGCTCTCCGCGTGTGATCTGATGCGTACATTATTCATTTTGATTATTGTTATGTGTATATGCCCAACACCACATTTTTCTTTGTGTTTTAGGGGAGCCAGAATTCAAATACGTTGGCAACATGCATGGAAATGAAGCCGTGGGAAGGGAGCTCCTCATCTTCTTAGCTCAGTACCTCTGCAATGAATACCAGAAGGGCAATGAGACTATCATCAACTTGATTCACAGCACACGTATCCACATCATGCCATCGCTGAATCCAGATGGCTTTGAGAAGGCAGCGTCACAGGTATGCAAACAGTAGCCACATAAGCAAATATTTGCATTAATAGAATTTGTCAAATGCATTACCAGTGGTATTATTGCTCAGTGAAGCAGATTTGAAATGAGAACCTTACAGTGGTGGCTAAAATCATCATTTATATTATGTCCTTGTGGATGAGATACAGGATGGAGTGATGGCCACCAACATGGCTTCAGCCCAGTATGCCTGAAGGAGTGTCTCCACCCCCATCGTTCAGCCCAGACACTGAGGTCTAGCTCTAAGGGCCTTCTGGTGGTTCCCTCACTGCGAGAAGCCAAGTTACAGGGAAACAGGCAGATTACAGGGAGCCAAGTTACAGGGAACTAGGCAGCTTTCTCGATAGTGACGCCTGCCCTGTGGAATGCCCTCCCATCAGATGTCAAGGAATAAACAACTATATGACTTTTAGAAGACATCTTCTAAGGCAGCCCTGTTTAAGGAAGTTTTAAATATTTTGTTGGAAGCTGCCCAGCCAGATTTATTTATATTTATAATATAAATAAATATATTATTATTTTATTATTATTATTATTGATTAGACAAATTCATGTAGGGTGAGGTTGTCCATTGCTACTAGCCACATAGGCTATGTTCTAGCTTCACTGCCTGAGGCAATATGGTGTGGTTAAGGTTCCCGATCATGAGTACAGACCCAGAACAGCATGTGCAGTTGTACATATGCAAAGTCATTTTTGTACATTCCTCCCAGCCTGCAGAAATTGGGGCCAGGGCCAGTGGATTGTCTCCTGATCTAATCCACACATTTATTGAATGTGTAGATTGGGACGTAAGAAGAGGGCTTGTTTCCCACCCTGACAATGACCTCCCCAAGGGCCTACTAGCTTTAGCAATGTAACTATAACATATACACTTGGATTATTCTGTGTGTGTCATGGGTGAAAGGCCACTTACATGACACTGTTCCTTAGTGGCTACAATGCCACAAACATTTGATTATAAAAAATCATACCAATCTCTAAGTGGCTTACTTCTTCTTCTTTGGCAATTACTTGTAGCTGAGTAAGATAGTCTTCCATAAACATGGTTTTAACAGTGAGTCCGTAAGTGACTGTGGAGGCCAATTCTGGATCCACATGTCCTTCCACAGTGGGGACATAGGTTTCTGGGCGGGAGTTGATTACGGTGAGTGTTTGCCAAACGTGCCTTCCTCTTAGTACATTTCTCGCTTCGATTCTGAGTTTGAGCATCTTCAAAGTCCATGATACCTTTGGTATAGGCTGTTCTCTAATTGGAGCGCTTGCAGGCCAGTGTTTAATAAAATCTCTAAGTGGCTTAGCTTACATAATGTGTGTAAATAGGCATTCATCGTTGTCATCCATGCCTGGTGCTATCTCACTTCCTCTCACTGGCATCCTGCATGGAGCATTTTGCAGATTTCACCTAGCTTCTTTCAATTTCAGATACATTGTACATGCAGTTAGAGCTATCCCAAAGTTACTTGCTGATAAGTGAGTCATGGTTGCCTTGAAACACCAATAAATTATAGATTAGGGATGTTCAGTGTGGGAGCACCCTCTGGTGGCTCCATGTTACATTTTCTCATGAACACCTTGCATTTAAACACAAATTGGCCCAAAGGAAAGCTTTTCTTTATCATATTTGTCCTGCATGTCTTATTCCAAGAACCAACATTGCTACTAATACTTTGATCAATACATAGTAGATGTGTGCATTTATCTCACATTGAACTATTATTTCTAAATTTCAAGGACTCCTAATTTTATACAGCAGTGAGGAAGTGGATATTAGAATGTCTACTCATTTTTTTAACCCATGTAATTTTCAATATCTAGTATGTATTTTGGAAATGTGTTTGTACGTTTGGACACCTTAAGATATCATAACCAAATTTTGTATGATGGTTCCTGAGATTGAGTAGCAGGTTTCTCTCTCTCTGGATACTGTTAGACACCCTTTTGACTGGAGATGACTGGTGGAACTTTTCAAAACTGCACTGATTTTAATCACTCTTTTCAAAACTGCAGTGATTATATATATATATATATATATATATATATATATATATATATATGCTTTCGTAGATTTTCACGGGTACAGGAATGCAGGTTTTGGTGTCCTCGGGTGTCTTCCCGTGTAAAAGTTGGGGTGTCTAGGCGACGTTTCGACGAGGTCTCACTCGTCATCTTCAGGCTGGTGCTTTCGGCTTCTTGTTACTGGAACAGTAACAAGAAGCCGAAAGCACCAGCCTGAAGATGACGAGTGAGACCTCGTCGAAACGTCGCCTAGACACCCCAACTTTTACACGGGAAGACACCCGAGGACACCAAAACCCATATATATATATATATATATATATATATATATATATATATATATATATGCTTTCGTAGATTTTCACGGGTACAGGAATGCAGGTTTTGGTGTCCTCGGGTGTCTTCCCGTGTAAAAGTTGGGGTGTCTAGGCGACGTTTCGACGAGGTCTCACTCGTCATCTTCAGGCTAGTGCTTTCGGCTTCTTGTTACTGGAACAGAGCAGGATCTCAGTGTTTGAGTTCCTATAAATACTGTTGAGGGGGTGTGGTGTATAGCCTCCAATGTTCTGGGCAGAGAGGAAGTTCCCAGGCTAGTGTGCCTTTTCTTCTTTTGTTCCTTAATTACTTGAGGGATATCTTGAGTGATTTCTTGAGTGATATCCTGAGTACCACTTAGGTGGGTCATTAGGTGTGGATTAGTTGCTAAAGTCTTTGTGTCTTGACCTCTTGAACTTTGTGAAGAGTTTTTCTGAGAAGATGGCTGTACTGCACTTAGTTGTGCTCTGGCTTGGCTTCGTGTATAGGGGCGAGCTGTGGTTTTGTGGCCTGTGTCAGCCAGATCTGTGTAGGGATTGCAGGGGGGTGCAGCATCCGGAGGTGCCACCATGGTTTGGCTACTGGATGGTGTCTGTAATTTATCTGTGGAGAGGGTCTGGGTTTGGGTCTGGTGTGGTTGATTGGTGATGGCGTTCTGTGTGCCTCTGGATCTGGTGTCAGTTTTTGTGGGGAGGGCTAATTTCCAGATGTCTGGCAAGCGGGATGTGTCGTCACGCTTGTTCATGTTGTGAGGGTGTTTCTCTATCTCGATGGCTTCCATGATTATTCTCTTATTCTCTTGTGATTATTCTCTCTTTTCCAACACATGAAAGAAACAGGACACGAAATTAATTTTGCAGATTCCAAATTGCTCTTTAACATGGAACATCACCACAAGAGAATAATCATGGAAGCCATCGAGATAGAGAAACACCCTCACAACATGAACAAGCGTGACGACACATCCCGCTTGCCAGACATCTGGAAATTAGCCCTCCCCACAAAAACTGACACCAGATCCAGAGGCACACAGAACGCCATCACCAATCAACCACACCAGACCCAAACCCAGACCCTCTCCACAGATAAATTACAGACACCATCCAGTAGCCAAACCATGGTGGCACCTCCGGATGCTGCACCCCCCTGCAATCCCTACACAGATCTGGCTGACACAGGCCACAAAACCACAGCTCGCCCCTATACACGAAGCCAAGCCAGAGCACAACTAAGTGCAGTACAGCCATCTTCTCAGAAAAACTCTTCACAAAGTTCAAGAGGTCAAGACACAAAGACTTTAGCAACTAATCCACACCTAATGACCCACCTAAGTGGTACTCAGGATATCACTCAAGAAATCACTCAAGATATCCCTCAAGTAATTAAGGAACAAAAGAAGAAAAGGCACACTAGCCTGGGAACTTCCTCTCTGCCCAGAACATTGGAGGCTATACACCACACCCCCTCAACAGTATTTATAGGAACTCAAACACTGAGATCCTGCTCTGTTCCAGTAACAAGAAGCCGAAAGCACCAGCCTGAAGATGACGAGTGAGACCTCGTCGAAACGTCGCCTAGACACCCCAACTTTTACACGGGAAGACACCCGAGGACACCAAAACCTGCATATATATATATATATATATATATATATATATATATATATATATATATATAATTCCTAAGCAGTGTCAGGTATGAGGCTGCTAGTTAGCTATATTTTTTGGTTAATTTTGTTTAATTCACTGTGGCTAAGCACCACAGAACTTGCGTATCAACTCAAACACAATTCTGTCAATGGAGACAGTGAGTGTCAGTCATCAAGTGAAGAATATGCATGTGTTAAATCAGCCACGAGAATCGGTGTGCTTCTGAGGACTAGATGCAGACACTGGCAAATGTTTCCAGAATGCCATGCTTTTGAATTTTTCTGAGAGTCTTTCAAGTCCTCACCAGACAACACAGTGATGAGCTAAATGGGCCATTTCTCATGGAAACTATGTTATACTATTAAATGATAGCATCAGTGCTATTTTCTAATAATCCCTCTTGATTACTTCTTCTTTTTAGCCTGGTGAACTGAAAGACTGGTTTGTTGGCCGAAGTAATGCCCAGGGAATAGACCTAAACCGAAATTTCCCTGACCTGGATAGAATAGTTTATGTCCATGAGAAAGAAGGAGGTCCAAATAATCACTTACTGAAAAGCCTGAAGAAAGCTGTGGATCAGAACCCAAAGGTAAATAATTGTAGTTTACCATCAGCGTTATAGACTGTCATCTGTTCAGAGAGTTCTATATGCCCTTCCAGTCAGGGGACTCAGCTACATTAATCAAAATATAGTGATTTGAATGCGCTATAAACATGCAACACCAAATGGCGCCAGATAGAACAAAAACCTTTCTATAATGATTTAATTTCTGACTTATTTATAGCGGTTTCTTTCCTGTGTGTAGATCCACCCAGGCATTAAAAAAAGAATCAATCCACGGGTGTTTGAAAATTTAATAAATAAAGCAGAATTAGGACAGAAAGTTGTATTGCTTCAAATATTTCAGCACATGATAAATCTTTCTAGATTTCCATAGCATGTTTCTTTCAGATGACTAGTTTTACTCTACAGAGCAAAGACCTCCCCCCCTTTTGGTACTCCTCTCCTTTTGTCTATGTGGTTGCAGATGGATATAGACAAATGGCCAGAACCTATGTATAATATGGTCGAGAACAAGGTGAAAACCAAAGGTTGTGCAAAATCCAGAGGAGTATTTTTTAAGGTTGCAACTTTAGGTCTTCTCTGGACCAGGAATGCTGAAAAGGCAAGCAGACAAGATCAGAACTAGGAATTCAAGATAAGATGGACAAGGGCTTCAGGACAGGACATGTTAGCGTTTTTAAGAGCATGATGCTAGAACATCTTTTTAAAGAGCATCATTTTTTCTTGCTAGAGTAGAGCAGAAAGGCATACTTGACCTCAAATGTACTCTCAACACTTCTTTGTTCATTTGTTTTAGTATATAATAATAATAATAATAATAATAATAATAATAATAATAATATTAAAAATAATAAATATTTACATAAATATTAGTATTTACAGGCCATTTTCCCATTGGAAGGCCCTCAAAGTGCCTTACGGTACAAACAAATACAGCCAAAGTCCAATGATCGCAATAATAAAACATTAAAATCAGAGAATACAAAGAACAGTAAAGTTAGGCAACAAAGAATATCAAAGAGGCCATAACAAAACATAAAATTCCTTAAGGCTAAAGGTCTGGCAGAATAAAAGTCTAGGCCACCCGATGACATGCTTCTAGAGTGGCATCTTTTCTCCCCTACAAATTCAACCTGCTGCTGCTTAGACATTCCCCAGAGATTCAGATCTCTCCGGAATATTCAGTTGGGCCCAAAGCCAGAAATGGGTGAAGGCAGCAGGGGACCTCTGTGGGCTTCTTCACATACACATATTGTGTGACTCGGAGGCCTAAATCCAACAGAGAATTAAGATGGCTGAAGCCTATTAATGTGTTGTGTTTAGGCCTAAGTCTACACTCAGCTGGGACGTGGGTGGTGCTGTGGGTTAAACCACAGAGCCTAGGGCTTGCTGATCGGAAGGTCGGCGGTTCGAATCCCTGTGACGGGGTGAGCTCCCATTGCTCGGTCCCTGCTCCTGCCAACCTAGCAGTTCGAAAACATGTCAAAGTGCAAGTAAATAAATAGGTACCACTCCGGTGGGAAGGTAAACAGCATTTCCATGCACTGCTCTGGTTCGCCAGAAGCGGCTTAGTCATGTTGCCCACATGACCCGGAAGCTGTATGCCGGCTCCCTCAGCCAATAAAGCGAGATGAGCACAGCAACCCGAGGGGTCCCTTTGTGTAATGCACCTATTAGTAAACTTGTGTGTTGTAATCATACATCAGCACCTTTTATTGGTACATCCTGAAGATATAATGTAATTCTAATTCAGTTTTCAGAAGTCATGGAATTTCACAGGACTCTAAATAAAGCTTATGTGTTAGCGCTTGTTATACAGTATTAACCTATTTACTGGCTTTGAAGTGCTGGTGAATAATACATGTTTCTTCTTCAATAGCTTGCACCTGAAACAAAAAGTGTAATTCACTGGATTATGGATATCCCCTTTGTGCTGTCTGCCAACCTCCATGGTGGGGACCTTGTAGCAAACTATCCTTATGATGAGACTCGAACTGGTATGTACAATACACTTGAATGTGCAATCTATTCATTTCTAAGGCATGTGAAATGTGCCATCATTTTGGAGCTATAGAAAGTTCAGTTTCCATAATTCTGTGGCAATATGTAATGTCTTCAGAAAGTTACAGTATTTCTGCATGCCACTGGCAGCTGATAGAATTACTGATCGCTGCTACAGTGTGAGAGTAAAGTTTAGAACAGGGGTAGGTAACCTAAGACCCGGGCGCCGGATCCAGCCCAATCGTCTTCCAAATCCAGCCTGCGAATGGTCCGGGAATCAGCGTGTTTTTACATGAGTAGAATGTGTGCTTTTATTTAATATGCATCTCTGGGTTATTTATGGGGCATAGGAATTCGTTCATTCCCTCCCCCCTCCAAAATATGGACCGGCCCCCTGCTGAAAGGTTTGCTGACCCCTGGTTTAGAATTACTGTAGACACCAGAAGTCAGCAGTGGAGGAAAGGTGGCCTCATTCAGCACCCTGCAAGGGCACGGTTGCTTACTAAAATGAGCCAGTTTCAAACTATGGTTTATAAAACTGGCTTGTTTCAACATTAACAGGTGAGAGTTTAGACATAATGCTAAACTATGGTTAATTTTTATCTTGGCCACACTGGGGAAAAGAGGGGAGGAGTGCACAAGTGAGAGGCTCATGCAAAAAAAATCATAGTTTATCATTATGGCCAAATCAGGTCTTCTAATAGTCACCCTTTAAACTTTCTGTTACCACAAGCATTGTTTCAGAAAACCTAGCTTTGTTTCTAGATCTATAATTAATAGGGAGCCTCAGCCAATGCTTGTTCTCTGGTGCATATATCTACAGATATATCACATTTGCACCCTACATCTTAAGTATACTTTAAAATATCTCATATGTAATCTTTATAAAATGTAAATGTGTAAATGTGTCCCTAAATGTTGGTGGCTAAATGACATATGTGAGACGAATGCACTCTGCTTTTGCCCTGTAACTTGAAACGACATCCACAGTATGAAGACTACATGGTGACCAGCTGATCCATGCCATTGTGCATCAATTAAAAATCCTAAAATTAAAATAAAAGTTGTGGAAATAACAACCATTTTATTTCTCTTTGCTGAGCATCAGGTAGTTGATCTCACCATATTTTATTTTTCTTAAGAAATACCGTATTTTTCGCTCTATAAGACGCACCAGACCATAAGACGCACCAAGTTTTTGAAGGAGGAAAACAAGAAAAAATATATTCTGAATCTCAGAAGCCAGAACAAGAGGGATTGCTGCGCAGTGAAAGCAGCGATCCCTCTTGCTGTTCTGGCTTCTGGGATAGCTGCATAGCCTGCATTCGCTCCATAAGACGCACACACATTTCCCTTTACTTTTTAGGGGGGGGGGAAGTGAGTCTTATAGAGCAAAAAATATGGTATTTGCAGATTAAAATGCATTATTCTTGCTCAGATAATTTTAACTGCAACGTGTCTGCCTGATTTTTAGGTGTAATGTGTCTAGATTTAAATCAATACAAATAAGGACAGTTTTAGCTACCTTTGTTTTTGTATTCATGATTGTTTTATTGTTTTGAGCTGTTTTATTGAACTTAGATTTATTGTTTTAAATGGCTCTGATAATTGTTTAAAAATGGAAAGTAGTCTAAAAATGATTTTAAATAAATAAATTAAGTGCATCCAGCCTTTTTACTATGAGACTTCCCCCACCCCCAATAGTAAATACTTTGGGCAAAAGCAACAGACACAGAACAACATAGAAAAAAATAAGTCTATCTGTTCCTCTACATGTTTTTGGTTTTCTTTCCTCAGGCAGTGCACATGAATACAGCTCCTGCCCAGATGATGCTATTTTCCAAAGCTTAGCTCGAAGCTATTCATCCTTTAATCCCGCCATGTCTGATCCAAACAGGCCACCGTGTCGCAAGAATGATGACGACAGCAGTTTCATAGATGGAACAACCAATGGTGGGGCTTGGTACAGTGTCCCAGGAGGTTTGTGTCAATGCGTTACGATACTTCAGAGATTCGTTTATTGTAGAGAATAACAATTACAGTGTATACACATACACCAACACATGTGAATGGACAGTGGGTCTCAGCAGCAAATCAACTGCTGCTTCCCTTCGCTGGAGCTAAAACTTGCAACTTTAAAAAATTTGCCTCCACTTATGTAAGTCTAACTTGGCAAAATGTATTACTGTTCCGTCAACACCTTTGCACATCTCTATAGAGATAAATGTGTCTTCTGAAAGCTCATCTCTCAAATGTGATGAGAGAAGTGGCCCTCTGGGAATAAATGATTTGTACTCACAACAATCAGTGACAGTCATACTGACTGTTACCTACCTTGCTATTTCTTGTATCTACTACAAAAGTATCCCGACATGGTAGAGGTTAACCACCAAGTAATTTGGAGGGATAAACCCTGCCACACAAAAAGCTTAATATGTGACCAGAGAGAGGATGTAAGAGGCAGAGGAGAGGGGGGAAACAGCTATGCATATATACCATAAAACTCGAAAGCTTCTTTGTTCAGTTGTACAGGATAACAAGGTACAAAGAAGGACAGGCCTTCCTGTGCCTTGAAAATAGTTAAGCAGAATGACAAATTTCAAGAAGAGCAACTTTTCTCAGCACTGCTTGCACCTGTTGAATAAACTATTGAAGACATAGAAGTACCTGGTCACCTTGCATGTATAGATGAATATGAGTGAAACAGTCAATTTTCCCCAAGACACATAATAGCCAGACATTGGAGGGTTTTCCTCTGCTTTTAAGCACCCCTGAGCATTGCTAGTCTGTATTCCTAAAAGGGCTCCCAAAGTGCAGGATTAAGGGACTCTAATCTGATTCTCCTGCACAGAAATAGCACCAGCAAGAAGATTACCTTGTCCTGCAGCCAGACTGCATTTTCAATGCTGATGGATATATTCCTGTACATTAGCTGCTTAAGTCCTATTGAAGTCAATAGGAGCAAAGCAACTTTACAGGCTGCAGGACTGTGGCCTTTGCTTTTAAGGTGTTAGCCTAGTCTGCAACTCTTGCAGCTGTTACTCATTTTAATAAAATTATTATTGTTGGGCACACAACGAACATTCGTGGCATAGGTTTTACTATAGCAAATGGAGGCTTTGTATAGTCCTGCATTGCATGTCCTGCATGCAATGCTGTGACACATTATGAAATTAGCAGACTTTTGTAATGTAGGGCCGACTTAAAAATGTGGAGTTGTACTGTAGTCAACTAAGTCCCACTCAGAGTAGACTCAGTAAAAGCAATGGTGCTAAGTTGGTCATGTCCATCAGTGGGTCTACTCTAAGTAGGACTAGTCTAGAATACCACCCTCAAGGTCTAAGGCTGTAATCCTAACCCTACTTACCTGGGAGTAAGCCCCACTGAATACAATAAGTCTTAATTCTGAGTAGGCATGGTTAGGATTTCACTGTCATTTGCATTGCACATTCATCTTAACATTTATGCAAAATGTATTTACAGTGAATTGCATCAATATCACATTTTCCTTAAGCTTTATTTGTTTTTTAAATGGAGCACTGTTGATTTATTATTTTATTTTATTTTATTTTATTTTCCCGGAGGTTTCAGGGCGGTTCACAGATAAGATCAACATAAAAACCACAATATATATAATCAAAATAAAAACAACAACCCAATAACAGTGTTTAACAGTCTTTATTGTGAAAATAACCTTCTGGTACACTGCCTAGAGTTTGCTGGAGATATCAATCTTCAAGTGTCACAGAGTATTTAGCTGCCACATTTAAAATATTTGGTATATATGAAAAACAAAATGTAGCCAAAATCTGGAGACTTGAATGCACGGTTGTCAAGTTGGACATTACTGACAATCTTTTCAAGGAAGCCCCGCCCCCTAAACTCAGGCTTACTTTCGTTTGTCTCCTGTTCTTGACCCTGATGATAAGAGAGAACCTACATTCAGGTCTGCACCTCACCATTCAGGTGATCACTGCTGACTATGGTGAGCTCTATGTAGGACATTTCAACTATGTCGGCATTAGAACATTCTGTATATTTAGTTCTTGATCCAGAAGGAGATGCATATACAGAAGCCTGCTCCTATTCATTCATTCACTCACTCATTCATTCATCACCCCACTTCTTCCGTCCTTTTTTATTGGTGAGCATATGTCTTTGATTGGTTCATAATGTCTTAAACATGTGCAGCTGGTAATGTGTACTGTCGACACACATTTTAACATTGGCTCCAACATTTTAAAGTCTCCTCCACATCATTAGCACTGGTACATTGCCTTTGGTTTTTCTTTTTGGTGAATTGCAGGATTAGGAAGAAACCCCTGTTTCAAATTATTTCTTGAAGCTTCATTGGCTGTGCCACTATCTGTCATTTGCATGTTTTATTGTACACATAATAATATGTTTCCTTGTTCATCTGGAATTAATTGAACTATACCTGGAAACTGTTTTTTTGGCTTCCGAAAATAGAACTTTTCGAGCCAAATGTATCTCAGTGGAATATACGCACCAGATGCAATATTAGGCTTCATACAATCATTACACAGAGCTGTGACTGCCAAGATATTCATTGCACGAAGTTAGCCATTTCGGCGCGTTATGTATCTGACTTGAGTTCAAGAATCACATATTGAGTGAATTGTTAGCTGCCCAGGGAGTTTTATATACTGAAGGGCAGCGTGAATACTTCAAGCAAATAAGAAATAAACATTAGCTCTGATTCTCCTACATTATACATCTGCTTATCTCTGGGTGGCCTTTGGCTAATTTACATTAAGTTGAGAGGACAATATTTCTGAAAATTTTGATGCCATGGAGAAAACCATTCTTAAAATTGAAAAAACCCACAAACAACTCTGAAATATATGTGTGAGACTTTTAAAAACACAGGGCTGGAGACCTGCTTTCGAGATTACACAGAGACATCTTTAAAGTCCTGTTTTCATTGCATAGAACTCAATGCTTGTCCAAATGTCAACCTGTCTGTATGCTTATAATGCAGGCATGCAGGACTTCAACTACCTCAGCAGCAATTGTTTTGAAATCACTGTGGAGCTTAGCTGTGAAAAATTCCCTCCAGAGGAAACACTGAAGAGTTACTGGGAGGACAACAAGAATTCACTTATCAATTATATTGAGCAGGTAAAAGAGAAGTAGGAAGGGCAAGTTATGGCATGAGTGGGGCAGGAACCAACCCCAGATTAGTTATGTCCGGTTGTTCATCAATAGTTAAACAGTCTTCTGCTTAGTTGCACTCTATATGCTCAGACTGGGGATTTAATCACATATTGATCTATGTTCAAACCACTTCAAAACATGATTATGAACCTAACCACACGAGGTTACCTTTTTACATGAAAGCTTAACCACAGTAGAATGGCGAGGAAAGATTACCATGTGATAATGGTTTTCTCTCAGAAACAATTGCATAAATTCTGCCCCTGCTTGGGGATTTGAGAATAGAATGTGTTCTTGCACTGAAATGTCAGTCCTGTTTACAAAAGATTTATTAAAAGTTGTTAACTTTTAGCTGAGAGCACTAGTTTTCTGAATCACCAGCACTGTATTACAGGTCAAACAAAAGGCTCATTCAGGCTTTCTAATCCATCACACAACTGCAATAGCAAGAGAGGGGATGAGTGTACACACTCTTCCATGAGTTGGAGGCAGGTATCTGAATTGGGGAGTCTGCTATACTCATGTATCCTCCCAAGGCAGTGAGAGTCCTTGGGAGATCAGGACTCCAAATTGTATGGGAGCTTACACAAGTTCAAAAGTTTACCTACTTCAGTAGCTATTCCTCTGCCTTGTGGAGGGAAGTCGGGTGAAGCTAGAGCTTTGGCCTTGTTGCATGAGGAATCTGAATGCCTGACTAGGTCTAATGCATCAGATCCCTCAGAATATCTGCTATTATTTCTAAAAATGGTTGTCACTTGTACTGTTCCCGAGTATGGTCATCTCACCGTGGTGGGAAAAGTATACAGGGTGGCATCTGACCAAATCAGAGTAGTCTCATTTAAATTAATTGCCTTAGGGTCTACTCTGCATACTACTTAGATGCGGTCTATACAGACTAACAACACAGTAAGGTAAAAAGGCAGAGGACCCTGGACGGTTAAGTCCAGTCAAAGGCGACTATGGGGTTGCAGTGCTCATCTCGCTTCAGGCCAAGGGAGCCAGTGTTTGTCCATAGAGAGCTTTCCAGGTCATGTGGTCAGCATGACTAAACCGCTTCTGGCGCAATGGAACACCGTGACGGAAGCCAGAGTGCATGGAAACACTGTTTTTCCACCGCAGTTTATCTACTTGCACTGGTGTGCTTTTGAACTGCTAGGTTGGCAGAAGCCGGGAAAGAGAAATGGGAGCTCACCCGGTCAGGGGGATTCGAACCACCAACCTTCTGTTTGGCAAGCCCAAAAGGCTCAGTGGCTTAGACCACAGCTCCACCCGCAACACAGTGCCATGCAGGTACACTCAGAAACAAATCTTGTTGCCCTGTGAGGCTTACTCACCAAGAGTATCTGCATAAGAATTGCAATTTAAATTTCATATTGTTCTTGCAACAGGATATGCTTACTTGCTGTAACTATGAGAAGTAATAGATTGTAAAACTGCAAGGGTGAACACTTCCCAGTATTGGCATCATAATCATATATTACAGGATTTGATTAGAGATCAATCACAGCACTGTAATCAGCACCCAGAAACCTTCTGTTTCGTAAATAGTTTCTCCAAGGGGAAAATCCATATAGAAGAATTATTGGTTTGTTACGCTTTGTCGTTTAATCCCAAGCTAGAGGAAATTCTGTAACTGGTACTATGATGCACTCAGTGTAGTTTACTAGTAAAACTAGAGACGAATAAAAACACATTTAAAACTAGCTTTTCTAGGGAGGAAATGCCCAGTTTGCCAAATAAAATATTCCCAGGGACTGACTCATTCAGTCATGCCTATTTAATTCTTTGTAAAATGTATACAGAGGGCATTGCAGGCTTTCACCCTTTACTACAAGATAACTTTGTTAACTGTTAGGCACTTACTGTTTCACATAGAATCATCTGCAAAGATTCTGCAAACTAGAACAGCCTTATGTAGACAATATGTTTTTATTTTGTTTTGCTGCTGCAATGTTACCTTCTGTGTTTCTGGAGTTTATGAACTTCCAGCTAGTGGAGAAGGTGTCCCAACATAAGACATGTCATGCCTGGACTCAAAGTTCTGCACTCTTTTGCTTGGAAGCCCCTGGTTAAAAGCCCAGCCATTAATGCACCAAATGGGCTTAGTCAAGCCACTGGCTGCATTCAGATAACCATATCTCAGCTTAATTGAGTAAGCCAAACTATGAATGACCCTTTTGCTCGCACATACAGCCACTTCGCTCAAAGACGTCTCTATTTAACCATAGTTTCCTGATTTGTCCAAACCATAAAACAAGGATTAACCACTTTGGAACAAGCCGGAGTATCAACCTGCAGTTTTGAAGGGGTGTCTCTGACTGAATGCACCATATTTAACATGAGGGCAATATTGGCCTACCTCACAGGGCTCAAAAGATTATTTAACAGAGAGCACATAAGAAAATACAGACTATTGATAACAAAGAAATATTTTTTTCAGATCCATCGTGGGGTGAAAGGATTTGTTAGAGATCTTCAGGGCAATCCCATTGCTAATGCCACCATTTCTGTAGAGGGACTAAACCATGACATTACTTCAGGTAAGTTATGTCATATGCGATACATTTAAACAGGTGATGGCAGGGGCTTATATAATGGGTGCATGTCAAGAATAGAATCACATTCTCTCTCTCCACCACTCCCAATTCCATATATACTATTAGTCAAACTCAGAACAGCTCCCACGGCTCCTGCCTCTTTCAAGATGTTGAGGCATCTGAGCTCCAATTTTGGCGCCAACAGGATGTTCGCCAGAACCCCACCTTTTGCTTCCTTGATTGACGCCTTTCCCTGACCCTCGTTAACCTATGAGCATGGGGAGGTTCTGGCTGTCGTCCTACCTCTTCCTCTGACGAATCATTCCCCACCCCCACCCCGTGATATTGTCAGAGACTGCTTATCAGTGACTTGGCCTCTCTCCAGCCTCCTTTCGCTTTCATGAGAATTTATCTCTTCTTCTCCTGCTGAGGAGGAAGCGGGTTGCTGGTGACTAGTTTCAAACTGCTGAGAAGGAAGCAAAACTACTTCTTCCTCCACTGACTCTCTGTTCCTCTCATTGTCGCTCTGGGAAGCTCTGTCCCTGACAAGCAGTAAAGAAACCAAAGTAGACCCTGCATATCTAAAGGTTGCCCCTGCTGGTTTTAGAATATTTCTGCTTTTTCCACAGCTAAGGATGGTGATTACTGGAGATTGCTCGTACCTGGAAACTATAAAGTGACTGGCTCTGCACCAGGTTATCTAGCAATAACTAAAAAAGTGGCTGTTCCCTTCAGTCCTGCCATAAGGGTAAGTACTGCCTGGTTGGTGTAGCCTTGTATTGCATGCCAGTGACTTCATATTGGTTAGATGTATATTGTGCAATAATATGATGCCCACAAGGTAACCTCATAGGCTCTCTGTGTAATATTCAGGGCCTTTTAACATTCCTGGTGTGGGAGCATAGAAGGTGAACATTTGATGTGTTATTATTTATTCAATTTATACCCCGCCATTCCTCTTAAATCGGAGAAAGCATCTTTATGTTTCTTCAGAAGTAAGACCCACTGTGTTCAGGGAAGTTTGCTTTCAAGTTAACAGGCATAAGACTGCAGCCCCTACCATGAAAGCCATTTCATCGATTTCTGAGGTCCTAAATTTCAGGATGTTACTTCAATTAAAAAGTACAACGTGCATAAAAAATCTTGTTTTTTATTTTATTATTTTTCTCATGCCTAGGTTGATTTTGACCTGGAATCTCTGTCCGAAAGAAAAGAAGAAGAAAAGGAAGAGTTAATGGAATGGTGGAAGATGATGTCAGAAACATTAAATTTTTAAGCGGAAGCTCTGAATTTACAGCTTTTAATCTATTATGTGTTGACTTAGTATACTGTACTGTGGAAAGTCCCTATATTTTAGATTTTGTGTAGCTCACAATATTTAACTTGAGTTTTTTGAGTATTTTTTTTAAAAAAAATCAGTAATCTGCTCTACATAAAAACAAATTGCTAGATACTTTCATGCCATTGTTTGCAATCCTACATATTCAACATAGGGAAAGAATATCTGAATGAATGTCTCATCTACCTAACTTGAATACAAATCCTGAATGTGTAGGGCAAGCACGATGATGATAATAATACTAAACACACTATAGTAATTAGCAGTCACTTGCAACTTCTGCTGCTGATATGTGGCAGTGCAGGTGAGCAGATGATGTTTTCTAATGTCTCATGAAATAATGGCACTGCAAATGTATGCAGTAAAAACTTGGTGTTGTAAGTAATGCTTTACTACAATTAAAGTTTGTTTATGTCTCTGTGGAAGAGCCATGTAAAATAAGTATAATGACTTGGGTTTCATCTACTCACATGGAAATAACTTTCATCATTCTTATTTAAAAGCAAAGAGGAATAGTACAACTTTTTCCCTTACTCTGTCCAATAATGTTCCCAAGTAACTTGGTAATCAGATTAAAATTTCTGGATGGATAAAGAATAACCCTATAGTGACTGCATGTTGTTTTCTCTGCTTGCAGTGTATTCTGCTATCCCATTTGTCAGCAGTTGTTTGTGTATTAAGTAGACATGAGTTGCATGAAATGATGTCTGTATAATTTGCACAAAGAGCAAAATATTAACCCAAAAGCTGCCTGACCCACTGGACTGGAAATTCAGTACGTGGCATGTGCTCCTAAAAGCCCAACCCCAAACAAATTTACTCAAAAGCACCAAGTTTAGTGGAACATGCTTCTCATAAGCTGAAATGAATAGTTTGGATTCTAAGGGTGTGTCTACTCAAATGAGTTTGCAGATGATCAGTATTTTGCAGGTCAGCGATTGCAGTTCAGGGGAGCAATCCCTGTTTCGATCAGTGCCGGTCCACACAAACAAGCCAGATCGAGATATAACACAAAACCAACAACTTGCCATAACAGACTGGTAGGTCAGTATCTGCAACAGCAAGCAGAGCAGCCATGATGGTTTCTGTGCTGCACTTCCCAGTATATCACTCCTGTTGCTGGTCAGCAGTGACATCTGAAGTGCTCTTAGTGAAACAGATGGCATTGTTAATGAGGAACATTGGGCTATACATTGGACCATACTTCAAATCCTTGAAAACCTCTATCTGGCTGAAGAGACAACAATGAGCTTGCAGAACTTCAATTAATATTTAAGAACTATACTGCAACAAAGAAACATGCTGTGTGGGATCAAGCAATCATTTTGTTTCCCTAACAATGTGCCTCTAGAACTCTATCAACATATCCCACTAGTTTGTATATAACTCACTATAAAACAACCCAAACATGAGAAACAATAAATGCAAATACATTTTAATCATGAAGATAAGCATATTGTGCTCAAACACAGCTGGAGAAATTATTCTGACATTTATTGCAAAAGATCTTGACACCTGGTGAGTGGTAATGAAGACGCTATGAATTTGAAGCTCGTTAGTCATTGTACTTAACTCTACTAATTTCCCCATTTTGAAGCAAAGCCAGAAAATGCAGCCATACTCCTGTCATGCAGCTGTATAGTAGACTCTGTGTCTAATGCTAGTGCAGATGTTACATCCTGTTGAACCTCAAAATGGGTTTCTAGTCTAACTTATAACATGTGTATATAATATATTCTTTTCATGTTGAAGTAATGAAACATAACTGTCTTATAAATTGTCTCTTTGGTTTTCCTTTGGTACTAACTGCACCAAAAGATTTTTAAATGGCAGACGTCTTTGCTATGAGAATCCATGGAGACAAAGAGGCAATAACTCAAGGCTAAACAACTTTCTTTCCACGGAGTGGGTTCCAATTTCATTCCCTGTCGCCTCCTGTTATAGTATATCACCTAGCAAGGTGACCTCTTCCTGTGAACCTGGAGGGCCACTGTGAGTCATTGTCCCAGTTTGCTCAACTTCTTAAGCATGGTGACTTGGACAAAACATAGTTTCACTTTCCACAAAATGTGCCTTGTCATTATATATACAGAACATCATGGTTTAAAGCAAACAACAGTTAAGCATGCCAGCTTCATAAACCCTGGTTTGAATTCTGATGAAAGTTTCCTTTAGAAACACAAGAACAGCTTGCTGGATGAGGCCAGTGGTCCACCTATTCCAGCCCTGTTCTCACTGTTGCCAACCAGATGCTTATGGGAAACCTGGAAGCAGGATCCATGTTCAACAACCATCTCCCCTCCTGCACTTTCTAGCAGCCGGTATTCAGAATCTTATTGCCTCCAATAGTGAAGACAGTTTTAAACAATGACCTCTCATTTATACCTAATGCTGCTCCAGAATTCATTGAAAGAAAAATTGAACTGAAAAGTTCTCTCCCAGCTGCATGGGAGGAGATGGGGTTAGGGAGTGCATAAAGTCAAGATTCAGTGGCTCATTCCTGCTTGTTTACATGGTACTAAACCATTGGTTGTGCATCATGTGGTGTGAATTTGGCCAGGGTGGACAGCACTGGTCTAGATGTGCCACTGGCCTTTGAGCCCTTCCAGAAAGCCTTTTTATTATTGCGCATTCATGATGATTTGTGTTCATGATGGCATAGGGCTGGTTATACACAACCCCACTTTCAATGCTCTTTGCGCCCGCAAATGTTTCAGGACAGATGTACTTCTTCGTTTCCTATCAGTGTGCAGCCCATAGCTTCCTGCTTAAATCTTGTGACTTTTCATAGCACAAGAGTTCAGGTGAGTGGGTGTTGTCCCACTTTTGTTTATTTATTTATAAAAGCATTTCTTTATTGCCATATGAGAGAAAAGAAATATCAGGGCTGTGTACAATGGCAAAACATAAAACACCATCAAAACAACGCAAATGGTTCTGCTAAAGCTGGAGAGTGCCCTTCCAGATGGCAATAATGCCATACCATTGGGGAGGCACTGCAGAACAATCCATAATGCAGAATGATGTGTGAATGGTTCAGTATAAATCCTCCACTGATACACTATTATTGCATCAATGAAATGTTGCAGAATACACTACAAAAACAAAAAACAAAAAACTAGAACCCACACCAGTGTATAGGGAGTCCATCCTTCTGCTTCCAGTCCTTGCTCTCTTTTCAACAAGGATGCCAAGGTAACAGGAGGAAGAGCCGAGCTGCTGCCATCATACAGTGTGCTTGGGAGATGGTATCTCAAGAGTCCACAAGCAGCTGGGCTGATATGTGCAGGTCCCTGAAATATTTAGGGCATTTCTACATGGTGACCATTTCTAACAGGAGCAAAAACCACAATGAGCATATATAACACTACAAATATTGGATTGAATGATCCACTGCAATCTCTTGGAATTCTGGTTCAGTGCATTTCTTCCATGGTCTATTCAGGATAATGCCACCGTTCCTCGTAACCCTACCTGCTTCTGAAGACCGGAGTGGGAATGAAGACAGCTGAAACAATAGTGGCCACATCAATGCCTGGCACCAGTACAGGCAGCATTTGCGACCCTTCCCTGCCCTTCTCCTCTGATGCTTAGCGTAGCCTGAGGCTTATAGTGAGTGAGCCACTATGTATTTCCTGAATGGCATCAGCTACAAACACAAGTTCCTTAATTCACAAAAAGTCCTTTGCTAAAAGTTATGAAAAAGAAAGTTATGAAAAACAAAATAAAATGCAGAATTGGAGTGAAGGCCTTTGATCAGGCTTATTTTTCATTTCTCTAGTATAGAGATGGGGAACCTGTGATCCTCCAGATACTGCTGGCCTATAACTCCCATGCTGGCCATGCTGGTTGAGGCTGATGGCAGCTGGAGTCTCAACAACATCTAGAAGACCACAAGTTCCACACTTGAGAAATGCAGAAGCAATGGAAAATAAGCCTCTTCAAATGCTTGAACTCCAACTTTAGTGGCTAGAAACACAAGCAATGAAAAACAAGTCTCATCCAAGGCTAGCAGTAAAAAATAGAGCCTGTCATGTTGTCTTTTGCATTGCCTAAGTAAAGCTTAGGCAATGAATATCCATAGGATAGTTTATAATACACTATCTTATTTTAGGACACCAGACATTTGCATAATGTTCTGATCAGTATTTATTTGTGCTTTTTGTTTTTAAAACCCACTAGATGTAGCTTGAAATATTTTTTTCTGAGCTAAGGGAAAATAGAAATGTGGAAGGCATCTTGAACTAGGTCACTAGCTGTTTGTTTACTAGTGAGGTGGGTACTGTTAAAAGGTGCCAATGCAAATCCAAATTCACAAGGAAAGTATTCATTGCTTCATATTATCTAAATTCCTGGAACTGCACACTGCCAAATAGCTAGGTCTAGACAGAGAAATCCACGTACACACTAAGACTGGCCAGTCTGGATATAAGCAGAATTTGATCTGACCAAGGAAGTACGTATGCAAGAAAATATGGGCATTTAGACATCTGAAATGAATTGGCACCAGAAAGTTGTACCAATGCAATCGAGATAGGAAATGAAAAGCCTGTGCTTTGAACAACACCATTTCCCCACTAGCAGATATATACTCATATTTGCTGTGCGGCAAGACTCTTCCTCATGGTGAGTTAGATCCGTTGCCAGTGCAGCAAGCATCTGAAAATGGGGACCATGGGACAGGGCCAAGTGTACGAGCCCTTCTTTTTTGGCTGGGTGACAACTGGGGAAGACAGAGAGGCAGACTTAGAATGTAACTCTGTATACCTTTATTAGGGTTTAGAAAGTTGGGGCTTGGTTAATGCTTAGAAATAAATGTGAGAGCACTGGGCTGCACCCAGTTATGTTCTACTCAGAGTAGAGCGATTGAAATTAATGGATCCAAGTTAGTCATGTCCATAAGTTTTAATGGGTCTGTTAGCATGACGCAACTCACAGTTTGGCATTAATAACAACAGGTGGTTGAAATTAATGGACTTAACTTAGTCATGTTCATTAATTTCAGTCGGTCTACTATGAGTAAAGCCTAGTTGACTATCACCCAATAAGGTTATTGCTTACTAGCCTATCAGGCCATTCACATACATAAGACAACAATAACGACAAAACAGGAACATACGGAATGCATTAAGTCATGTTAAAATGTGATTAAAAATTATATCATTACAAATAGTTGGCATGTATTAGCATATATTATCATCCAAGATGGTAAGCATCTTCTCCTTTCCTAAAGCCAATTTTACAAATTTCAGTGTCCTTGATGTCAGGCGGTAATCTGTTCTGGCAAACAGGAATAAGAATTTTGCTTAACAGAGAGTTATTACTAATCCTAACAATAAGGGGTTCAAGGCAACAGATCCAAATACAAAGCGCATTCTAATAAAAAGTGTATCAGAACCTTTAGGGCATCCGGCAGGACAACGTTTAGCCACCCCATACTGAGCAGTTTCATGTCCCATAACCTCCATCAACTGTAAAGAATTCAATCTGTATTTGTTTAAAAATTAGGGGTGAATATTTCGGTTCCTCTCTGTTTCTCATTTTACTTATCCTAAGTTTGGTTCTCCACATTTCCACACCAGTTTCCAATTTTCTTTTTTAAAGTCCCCATGAAACTTCAACCAGATCTCTGGATGCTTGCAAAATACTCAGCTTCCTATCTTTTTCTTAACTTTTAAAAATGTCATCTGTTTCCTCCTTAGTACTCCTTTTCAGTGATGCATTTCCTCTTCCCTGACATTTAACTCATAGGTACAGTACTAGATTTTTGTTTAGAGGCTTGCTTTATTCTTAGTGATCACTAGGTGGAGACATATGTCTGCATACAAACATATTGCAAGAGAAACCTACTGTAATTTCTTCTTTTGATAAACTTGTTGAATATATTAAGGCAGATTTACTAAGAGTATGCACTGGGTACAATATCCATCTCATATTTGTATCTGTAGCAGTGGGAAGCAAACTGATCTGTTTTGGATCCACTCTGTGTCTTCCCCATTTCCCATTCCTAAAACAGATCTGCTAGATTGAATGCTCTGTCTCTTCCCTATTGACTATAATAGTGAATCTAAAAAAATGTATCTAACCTTTTTCCTTTGCACAGAAGTGTATGAAATTTGCAGGTTAAGGAGCCCCTAAGTCTGCCAAACTGCAGGAAGACCCACCCAGGAGTTTTCATACAGGGAACCTTTTAGGTCTTTATGTGTGTTTTAAGAAAACTACATATAACTTTTAAATTTTATCTCAGAATTGGATGCAATTTGCAGGCATGGTTGCCCCTTCTGAATGGATGAAATCTGCTAGCTTTAAGAATGATAAGTGCTGTAGTTCCTCTTTACTCTTTGCAGGAAGAGCATTAGATCACTTAACTTTCCCCACTAGTGTTTTGCTGGCAATCAGTCTGAAACTAGTGAAATGAGAGAGGAACCCCATGTAAATGGGTAATAATATGCTGTCAATGAGCAAATTAACTGGGAGCTAAGTTAAGGGACAAGCAAGTTTAGATGGTGGGGAAAGTACCAGGCCTAGAGAGCAAACCTTTCTCTATATTTACTCATAATGATCCACTGTCATGCTGTGATGAGATTCTGAGCCACTAGAGGGAATAAGAGGCACGTGGACCGAGCCAAGAACTGGAAGCTGGTCCTTGCAGAAATCAACTCCAGAGCCTTAATAGGTCACCCTGGGAGGAAGAGGAGGGCAGGACAGGAAGGTGTCACCATGACATGCTGGTGGGACTCGCCTCTCTTTCTCACTGGCACCGAGGGAGACAGGTGAGGGGAGAAAGAAAGAAATCAAAATCAGGATGGGGGAGAGAGGAGATTTTTTTCTCCTTTTGATGGGAAGCTGGTTGTGGGGAGATGCTTGTCTGGAGTGGCTGGGTGCAGAAGATATTGTGACCCTTTTGTAGGTTTGGAAGCTGAGGAATAAAGAACACACTGTGGTCCTGTGAAAGGAAACAGAGGCATTGGGAGGGAATATGTTGTGGTCCTGGAGAAGGAAACAGAAGAGGGAAACTGATACAGGGAGATGGGGGTTGGTGACTGGAGTAATCGGGGAGCGGGAAACAGGGCATGAAATTTCAAACCAGCAAACTGGGAGAAAAAAATAAATGGAAATGTGTAATAAGCAACAAATAAGCAAATATGTGCAGTAGGAGAAGATGGGTGGGAACGGCTGGAAGAGAAGTCTGCACAAACCTAATGAAAAATAAATTGAATATAAGAATAATCAAAGCAGATATTGTTTGTTGGAAAACAAAAAAAAGATTAGAATAATAATTTTAAAAATCATACAAAAAGCCCTAGAACTGAACTGAGGGAGATGGAAAGTGGAATGGCTCTATAATGAGCTCTACTAAAAACCTGCAAACTTCTCTATTCAAATCAGTGTAGCTGGAGTGCCCTGGAAAATAATCTACTGTGATCAAAACCTAGATCTGTCCATCAAATTGAATAATCCACCCCTCCACCTGCTAACCTCTCAAGCTCAGGGCATTTCCCTACTCAGATTGGTTTTACCTTTGCAAATGAAATGAAGTGGCCAGTTTATTTTAAATGCTGAAATGCAGCTATTGGGGGGCACTTGAGTCCACAGAGCAGCTCAGGATTTTGAGAGTCTCTGATCCAACTCAGAATACTTTATTGACAGTGTGATTCAGCTTTAATATGTGAAAACCTCACCTGAACCATCCCTGTTTGCCTCATATTTTGGGCTGCAAACAGAGTTGATGCACATGTCTAATATCTTAGAGTGCTCAGGACCACACAAACCTAAGGTGACCTTGATACTGTATGGCACATGTTTATTCATTACACCGGAAAGGTCAGTATTGTCCTCTCACCACCGGCTACCCATGGCTCACTCTAGGACAATTTGTTAAGATGGAGAGCACCTAACAGATGCAATCAATTCAAAACTATTTACAAATTTACTTAATATTTGGCAGTATTATTTACAGTGAAATGTTTCTGGTGACAGGGTATATGAGGGTTGTTTGTTATATGTATTTTTAGAAACCGAAAAAGAAAGTTAAGAAGTGAGGGGGGGGGGAGTAATTCACCACAGTCATCAGTGAAATAACACATTTCTTTGCAGGGGTTAATTTAATCCAGTTCATTTACATTTATGAATATTCAGGACTGCTTGTGTAACTATCTTGGGAAATATTTACATCCCATTCAGCAAGGGCAGAGGACAGGGCAGTCACAGACTTCCTGTGCCCTCTTCGAAATGTTCATTCGTCACCAATGTTCTCTTTTAGTTACCGTTTTTCTTCTGAACATTCATACTCTGCATCCCTCAGAACAGAATGCAGCCTGCTTACCATCACGGCCAGATACAAGTGCTTTGAAATGTTAGGCCAATCAATCATCCTGAGAGGCTTTTTATCCCAGCTATTCATTTATGGCATTGCATTCACATCTGCAAAAGGATGGCCACGAACATAGCACGTTGCGAGAAGAACAGGTGGGTGTGCTAGCAATGAAAGACGATTTAGACTTCATTATTTGATTAGCAGGCAAGCGCAAGACACTTCTCAGATAATATTCAGGTGTAGAGGTAATGAAAATTAATGGGACTAGAAATAGGTCACATCCTTCAGCCGATGCATTCACTCACATCATGCTTAACTGTCCCCGATTCATTCGCAGGGCCCTTTATTTTGGGGAATAGACGTGGATGTCTTGCCTTGAAGTTATTGGCATTGCCGTCTTCTAAATTCAGGGCTTGCTAATGTGGGAGCTTCTGGGGCCTGTGTGCCCACCAGTACTTTCTGTGGCGACTGTGAAAGGTCTAATTAAATCCCCCTTAGAAGTTCACACTGCACGAGAGACTGTTTGCTATTCCTGTTGCTGTTTGCAGTGGGTTGGCCTCCTCTACATGCTGTCACAGCAGCCATTTTGTGAATGGCACCCATGGCAACCTCTCAAATTTCCAAATGTGCTCCCTGACTCCCCCAAAATCTGGCATCTGCCTTGCCTTAAGCATCTGGTTGGCCCCTGTGAGAACAGGATTCTGAACTAGAGGGACCTTTGTTAAAATCCAGCAGGGCTCTTCTTATGTTCTTCACCTCGTAAACTCAGACGCCCGCTTGGCAAACACTACATTGGGGGCAGAGAATTCTATGGAGAAACTGCAGCCCCTTTCTTTTATTTTTTGGCTGTTATAAAACCTGGTGCATCTTAATTTCTTTTAGAACCTGCCCCTTCCTCAATAATAGAGCACTGCAGTGGGGCATAGCAGTTGGAGTGTTGGACTGAGATGAGGGAAAACAAGGTTCAAATCCCCACTTGGCTCCGAAGCTCATGGGCCAAGACCTGAGGTCTGCCAGTTATCTTCTCAGCCTAAGTTACCTCACAGGGTATTTTCTTCTTATTTTGTGAGGATAAAGTAGGGATTAAGAGAACAATGTATTGCCACCTTGAGCTCACTGGAAGAAAGATGGGATATAAATGTGGTAAACTGCTTTTTGGGGAACTGCCCCGAGGGGTTTGTTTTTGTTTTTTTCAACAATCCAGCAGTGCATAATTTTGTATTAATAATAAAAAAATGTCACAGATAAGAGTAAACTTCCACCCAGCTCGATGATGTCATCAGGAAGGGACAGCTCTGTTTGCGGTCGGTTGCAGAAGTCTGTCCCACTTCTGTCAAAAGCGGCCGATAAACCTGCTGCTAGCTCAACAGAACCAGGTCCTGCAAGTTAAAAGCAAGCCCCCAAAGGTCTCAAATCCCTCAGGTGCTCATAAAATGCCAGGAGGAGTACAGCAAGGGGAGCCTGAGGACAGTTTGAAGTAGGCGCTGTAAAAGAAACATTGCTGGAATGGAGAGAACGAACTGCGACATCACAGCCACGCTTCCCTCCCCAGGCCACACTGGAAACAGTCAAGTCTGCAGAAGCGGCGCAGTTTGATTCCCAGCCATCTGAAATGTGGATTAGGCCTTTCAACAGTCGGAGAAGCCTGCATTTTACATGCAAAACCAGAATTGCCATGTGAGTACAGGAATCTATTCTGCGAGGGGGGCTCAGGCTGATTAAATATATTGTGAATAACACAAAGCTCAGTATACTCTAAAGTGGTCAAAGCCTTCACAGACCGTTTTGTGATTTATGAAGGGGTTTAGCTGAACCTCTGCCATGAATGTTGCTTGGGACCTGTCAGTAGTGCAGCTTAGATAATTGTAGACCCCGGATTTAATTGTTTGCTCTGTGTGTGTGTTTGTGTACATTAGATGGCAATGTGAATTAAACACAAATCGACTTTTATCTTCTTTCCCCGCCTCCCTTTACAACTGCTTCTATTTTCTTGGGAAGGTAGAGAAAAACAAAACAAATTTGCCTAACTCTGATTTATATGTATCTACTCAGTTTTGTATTTTGATTGATTAAGTGTACTTATATGCCACTTTTTGCACCATGAACATCAAAATACAGAAGCAATGGAAAATACAAATATACAGAATACAGAACATGTCAGTAAATCCAGAAATGACAAAAACCTACAGTTTGGCCAGTGCAGAATAAATGTAATATTACAAACAACAACAGCAACAACCCGGGCTTAAGTAAATAAATGCAAAACCAAACAAATTTTAAACTCACTTAAATCTTAGCACTATTACGAGCACACTAAATTAAGTTTGCTTCTGCTTCCCAGATGCTGAACATATTGGGAAAAAGCACCAGTTATTGTAGAAAAGGATAATATATATTTTAAGTAAAAATAATAAAATTAGCATCTATAAAAATGTGCATTCCTGGCCAGCTACTGCTGACTATTATTTTTTGTTTTTGTTTTTTTTTAAAAAAACAATAATGGAGTGGAGAAGAATGTTGCAGCTGCCAGAGTCAGCCCCTTTGGGCCAGCCTGGCATTCCCATGCAAGCCTAAGTGCTGACGCTGGGTCTGTGGGTTGGATTACTGTAACGCTTGCTGTGTGGGGCTTCCCTTGAGGTTGAACTGGAAGCTGGTGCAGAAAGCTGCAGTGAGGTTACTCTGCGGGGTCTCCAGTTGCATACATATTACACTACTCTTCTAAACGGGCTGCAGTGGCTGCCAGTAAGCTCTGAGGCCGATGCCAAGGTTTTTGGTTTTAACCTACAAAAACACTGGATGATTTTACTTCTGAGCTAATATGCTTTGGAGATTCAAACTGCCAGTGTACTTGGGATTGCCATCTAGAATTCTGTTAAGCATTCCTTCATGGGGAATAATATCTGTATACCTGGCCAGTTTCATCAGCTGGGGCTGATGAGAGTTGGCAGTCTGACAACAGTTTGAGGACCACAGGATTTCCATTTGCTGCTCTAGTTAAGTGGATTTTCCAATGTTGCACTACCATTTTGTCTTCTTTCTTTAATCAACGTTTTTAATTTCTGAAGGGTTTTATACTGGAACATTCTATTGCTACCTATTTTTTCCCAGTCCTCTGTGTGCCTACTCAGAACACGGCCCTTTGAATATAATTATATTGGGCTGTGTCAGATAAGTAGTTTGTTATTGTTGCTATAGTGGCATGCTAATACTTTAAAATTAAAATAAATACACTTTCAAATGAACAAAAAGGGGTGGTAAAAAAGATTGTTAATAAAGATCTGTCTAAAGATGGATGCTACAGTCTCTGATTAAAAGGACTGGATCATATTACACATTTCGCAGAACCAGGAGGATTAGTTTGTAATGCAGTAGGAACTTGAGTGCTGGCTCTTGAATAGGACAGAATAAGTCAGAGTCCTTAGAAATCCATATTCCAAGGAAATGGTGTTGTAGTCACTCTTGAATGTCCAAGGGATTTTGCTTGCTGACACCAAGTTGATGTTTGTCCAGCACTAGAATTACAAATGTCTCCTGTTTTATTTAAAGGGACATTCCCTTTTCTACACATTTTCACATCTGTACTGCTCTCTTTTTCCAGCACAGGAACTTCATATTTTATGAACATTAACCCAGACTTCAGAAAACTAAAACTTCTACAGCTCCAGCATCATTTCCTCCCCTTTCTTCCTCTTTGGTCTTACTGTTAAGGTTGCTTTGGCAATTATAGCACTCTATTACAAGGCCAATCCTTTGTCAAAGGTGACTGTGGCTAACTTGGAATGGGTTTGCTTTCCAAAGTTGTCTCCATAGGTAAAAGCAGCCCTGGGTCTGCACTGCATGTAGCCAACTTGGAACCGAAATGCTGTAGTTTTCCAGATGCATATCTTCTGAAGGGAAGGACTCTTTGCATGTACTTGAAGGCACTTTGTCCATTTAAAAAGCAAAACAAGAGTTGATTCCCTTCAGAGGGGGAAGGTATTCTGTACATTCTCAGATGCACTCTGCTCTTAGTGAAAATTAAAATCAAATGTAAGGTGATTTGCTATAGAACAGCAAGGAAAGACCCCCCCAACTTTCTGTAGAAATGTGTTGGCGCAACCTCCTGCTAACACTTCTTTCCCCTGCCAGTTCTTAAAAGCAGACCAGAGAAAGAGTGTAAATAGTTTGCCTACAATCTCTAGTTTGATAAATGAGTGTTTCAGCTCATATCTGCAGTTCTCTGGCTTCCTTCCTGAGTCAGTGTCCCTTGGCTGAGCTGTAAGCGTGCTTAGAGGAAATGCCCCTCTCGACACTTGGGGAAGCTTCACACATAAAGTCCCCCCACCCCCATGCCAGGGGAAAATACTGTCCGCTATCATGTGTGAAAATTGCGTGACTCTGTTTTGCCACGTGAACACACATGTTCCAGAAGATTAAACGTGCTTAGTTGCAGTAAAATGGATGCTTACTCAGACAATTTTTACATACAGAAGTCTACAGAGATATAAGGAAGGTTTTTTCCCCTCCACTGAGGCTGTGATCCTAAGCATGGTTACTATGTTAGTTGGAGCCTGTGTCCAGGAAAGCATGCAAAAGCCTAATACTGCAATGCTAAACACACATATAGGGTAGTAAGTCCCACTGAACAGGTAAATCTTATTATTTTAAATCATTTATGAATTGCATTAAAAACCTATATATAAATCAATTACATATATCAAACAGTTAAAACTATTGCATATCTAAAAATCATTTTTAAAAGGAAAACAAAATCTCATTAAACCATTAAAAAAGACCAATGATAATTATGCATAGGAATGCTCTGCACAGATCTCTCTGTGTGGCAAAATATGTCATAACTTAAATAATGGCCTTTGTGGACTAACTATAAATTGTGAAGGAAAAAAATAGAATACCATGTTTATTCAGTAACCATGCTCATTGGGTGCTCATTAATGGCACAGTGTCTGCCTGGAGGGAGTTCTCGAGTGGTGCCATGCCCACAGGGCTCTGTCCTGTCCTGTTCAACATTCTTATAAATGACAAAGGTAGACAAAGGTACAGAGAAGATGCTTATCAAATTTGCAGATGACACAAAGCCAGGAGGGACAGGTAAACACCATAGAACACAGAATCAAGATTTGAAATGCTCTCCATTGGCCAGAACACTGGGCCAGAACTAACAAGATGAAATTCAGCAGAGGTACATGTAAAGCCTTCATTTAAGTACCAATATATCAAGGGCACAAGGATAGGATGAGGGAGACCTGGCTTGGCAGCAGCACACATTTTAAAAGGATCTAGTTGATCACAGGCTGAACGTGAGCCAGCAATGCGCTGCAAGTGCTAATAAGTGCAATCTTAAGATGCCTTAACCAAGTGTCCAGTTCACAGGAAATAATAGCTCAGATCGATTCTGCACTCGTCAGGCAGCATCTGGAGCACCTGGCCACCAAAATGTGGCCCTCCAGACTTTTCTATCAGGCCCTTGAGACTTTTCCCCCAGGCAACAAACCCTCCTGAGCCATACCTTTCACCAGTGCTGGTATGCTGTTGGGTGTTTTGGACTGGCTGCGATGTGTCCTTGAGCTCTGATAATGTTTCTTGCTTGCCTGGATGAAGGATTGAGAGCTGGCTGTGAAGATACTAGCCTACTGCACACATGTAAAAACTGCATTCATTGCCCTGACCACTTTGACCTTTGGCCTGGCCCATCACTGACATGAGGTCCCTGAAAGCAAATATGGCCAAAAAAGGCTGCCCATCCCGTCCTAGAAAAATATGAAGCAAGTCTGAGAACACACACGCTGGTCCCCTCCATCACCTTCCCCATTGTCAGTGTAGACAATACTGACCTAGATGGGCAAATGATCTGATCTGGTTTATGGCAGCTTATTGTGTTTTTTCCACCAGCTGAAGGTAGACAGAAATAAGGATGTTCTTCAGGTGCAAATCAATGAGATTTGGTTCCAAGGTTAAGTAGTAACTGGTATAATTTTTTTCTAGGAGCTCTAGTTCTGAGACTCAAAACAAGCTGCCATGTTGATGAGCCTTTGCTTTAGTTTGAAAATGACTGCTGTTGTATGTTTAAGGTTTCAGCAAGCCTTGCTGCTGTTCATTTCCCCTTCATTCAGGTTTTTATCTTGTTTTCAAGGTTTGGCAGAGAACTTGATAAAAGCTGCCATAATATTTAATCCAACACAAACAGTGATTTGCCTAAGACTGTTCAGACAATCATCTTGTTCAAATGATTGATCGTTATGGCATATTTCTTTAGGAAAAGGTGCCTTGCGAAGGCTCCGTGAGGCCCTTTGCTCTTTAGCTTTCTGTGTATATGCCTTGCTTTTGCTCAATCAACTGAAAATAGAAGGATGTCCACAGGGTTTTGTGGACATGGTTCCAGACAGAAATCACAGTGCCGGTAGCAGAGGGACATAGACCTCCTCCCACTCCCCCCTACTCAAGAACATCAGAAGTGATCTGCTGGATTAGACCCATCTAATCCAACTTCCTATTCTCACAGTGGCCAACCAGATGCATGATGGGATGACCACAAGCAGACAACAAGCACAACAACACTTTCCCCACTTGTGATTTCCAGCAACTGGAATTCAGGGGCATACTCCCTCTGACAGTAGAGGTAAGACCATAGCCATCATAACAATTTGGTAGGTGGCGCTGTGGGTTAAACCACTGAGCCTAGGGCTTGCCGATCAGAAGGTTGCGGTTCGAATCCCCGCGGCGGGGTGAGCTCCCGTTGCTCGGTCCCTGCTCCTGCCAACCTAGCAGTTCGAAAGCACGTCAAAGTGCAAGTAGATAAATAGGTACTGCTCTGGCAGGAAGGTAAACGGCGTTTCTGTGTGCTGCTCTGGTTCGCCACATGACCCGAAAGCTGTACGCCGGCTGCCTCGGCCAGTAAAGCGAGATGAGCGCTGCAACCCCAGAGTCGCCACGACTGGACCTAATGGTCAGGGGTCCCTTTCTTTACCTTTACCTTTTATCATCCATGAATGCTTCTACTTGGCCCCTCTGCTAATGGTCTCAGAGGATGCTACTTGAGGAGACCTTAGGGTGGCCAGATGCAGAAGACAAGAGGGCTCGTGCGCCCTTCATGAAGAGAGAATTTCAGAAGCTGTAGCTTTCGTGGTGAGCTGCACCTGCTACAATTCCTTCTTCTGCATGAAAGATGCCGGAACCACATCCCCTTTTGTATCTGGCCTGAAGGGAGTTCTAGTTGGTTCCTCTGCTGCCTGCCTGCCTGCCACCAGTCCAACTGGGCCAGGAAGTACCCCTGGTTAATGCGGCTAGTACAAAAGATTGAAACTTCCCAAGTGGGAGTGGTGGCCTGCCATGTTCACCTAGTGCTGCCTTTGGTAACGTTTTAAGTTCCAGGCAATATCTGTTCTGTTCTTCCTTGCTTTTAATGGAATCTGATGGATTTTATTATAATTGGCTCCCTTTCGGCTTGACTGTTTATATGGATTTGTAGTTATTGGCTCATTATTACTGGTCACACAAACGCAACCACACCCTGTTTTTAGTGTTTTATACCTTTTAATATTATAAGATTTTGTTAGCTGCCCCGATTAATATATGAAAGGTGGCATATACATTCATTGAATCAGCTTATGTCCACCTCAGTGTCTTGGACTATGGCTCTCATCAGCCCCAACCAGCATAGTTTTCCTCCACTATTTTTGCATTATTTTCTACATTTGTATCTCACCCTTTCTCCCAGGTGACAAGTACACATGGGGAGTCAATGGAGCATTTCATCCCCTTGCTACTCAGGTGCTGTCTAGGCTCACATTAGCTTAGCTTCAAGAATAGGTGTATATCAGGTGTATACCTTTAAATAAGAGGTATTGAGTGTTGCTTTAACTCCAGTCATCGTATCCTGTGAAATATAAGAAGAATTTTAAGGAGCTCCCAACAACACAATTCATTAAAACCCACTGTGTAAGATGTGGTTTTGAATGTTTCCCTGATTGTGTTAGTTTTATCTTTACTGTTCAGCTATTGTTTTAGTGTATTCTGTCTCCGATTAAGCCTTTCAATATCTTTACTAGTAGTGAAATTTCTTTCACTGTTTATTATTTCCGCCCCATCAACCCATCTGCTTATTTTAGCTACTTGTTCCTTCCTCTTTTCTGGCTTCTGCATGGAACTCACCAAGGTCAGAGATTTACATTTCAGCTTTGTTTGTACAGTATAAGAATGCAGGCAAAGGCTTTTAATTCATTTCTTCTTTATGGGTTTGCTGTAGCGTTTGAAGGCTTTAGGGGAAAGGACTGTTTCCTTCCTTGAGGTCTGTTTTGATGCAAGAGTGAGAGATACTTCCTTAAGTCAAGCATTTCACTTGACTGAACAATCAGTGTTTAATATTAATTGGAACCTTAGTTTAATTAGCACTGGGCTAATTCATTTCACTGTTCAGCATACCCCCAAAAGGCAATCACTGTTGCTGAGTCACAAACTTGAATACTTTCAACAGTGGTACTCCTCTGTCTCCATCATGCAGATGTTTCTAGCTGCCACCTTCCCAATTTTATTGTGCATTTTCTTTTATTGATGTGAAAACTTTTCATAGTCTGTTCCTCTTCTGCCCCAGCCACGCATTGTGTTAGTTGTTAGTGGTCATTATGTTTAGAACTGCTTTAATTTTCCCTCTGTCAGTCTATCAGCAATGGCCGCTCACCCATCTCAGGTGGGCCATGGTTACCGACCTTCATCCTATTTGCCATCCCCAGCAGCAGAAGCCCACATGTTTGCCAGCCATTAGCAAGTACCAAGCAGTATTCCTGCCAGAAGTAAATGGGCCAATCAGAGGCCCTGCTGGAGGGGCAGTGCCTTGCCACCTGGCTGAGCGTTGGCTGTGGGCCATGCCCAGGAAGGCCAGCAACTGACCAGGCCTTACTCTCTGTTATCATGTATTGTTCCTAGTTGTTCCTGGGAATAATTCCTCTTCTTGCCCAAATGCTTCTCCTGGGGTTGTTGGCTGGCCTGACCTTGCATTTTCTGTTCATCTCATCCATCCTATCTCGTTCCCTTCAGTCCAATTCAGTTTTCTTTTCACTTGCAACTGAGGATCCATCCACACTTCCATTCGTCCCGTGATGTCAAGTGATTTCAAGTCATGGGTCTGAGCAGTTTTTGTATTTTTCACCACTGTCCCCAGGAAAGCCCTCTGTTTACTGCTGAATTGGAAAAAAAAGTCAATCTGGTTTTCTGTGGATTGATGTTTGTTCAGATTCATAAGTAAGCAATGGGTTTTCCCGGGGAAAGTGGTGGGACCAAACACCTCTTGGATCTGTGACTTGAAATCACAGGACAAACCCAAGTGTGGTTGGGCCTTAAGTGTTTGATCTCCTGAATTTACTAGTTGTTGGATCTTCAAGTGGTGTTATCAATGAAGATTGATTTATAGGAAATGTTTATTATATGGAGGGATATAGGACAGAATTGCAGCCTATTGTTTATTGAAAATGGAGCAGTGGTCCCACTTTGGAGAACCAGGAAACTGCATTTTCTCTTATATTCATGGGAACTACTACTGAATACATGGTTAGAAACTGAATGGTTAGAAATTATTATACAAAAAAGGAAATTGAATGAAAAGCAATTTAAATGGAGTAGGTCATGACTGAGACTAGTCTAATGAGTTCCGTGGGATTAAGTCATGGGATTTGTGTGTGTAATATTTAAGTCTTCTTCAAGCATTCAGAACAAATGCCTGGAGAAGATATCAGGATCACACACACAAGCCCTGTCCCCAGCGTAACAGGAGACCATGTGTTGAGTATAAAGGCTTGAAGGGCACTTCTAAGAATTTTCAGCCGAGTGCATTAGAGGTCCCCACATGATCCAGAACATGACAGTATCAGAGTTTGCAATTGTGTGGAGACTTTTAAGCTCAGCTAAGCTATTGGGGTATGCTCAATGTGAGATCTGGGTGGCACATGGGGGCAAACTGATACTCCCACCCCACCTAATACACATTTTCTCCTCCATGTAATGCTTGAACACCTTAAGAAAATATCTGCATTTGGGGGAGGGGTGCCTTTGATTTGCATGTGTTTTTGTTGTTGTTTTGCTGAAATCCATTCTCTGGGGGCAAGTTGTGTGAAGCTAGATGTCAGGAGACTACTCTGTGCACTATGAATGGAGTCTATAGAGATTGCATGTTCAGTCTGGCATAGATTCTGACTCCTAGACAGACAGCCGATGTGGGCACACCCTTAGTGTATGGCTGAATAGCGGTAAGTGGGAGGAAGAAATTGATGTGCCAGTTATTCCTTTAGGAGGAAAAGAAACCTCCGCTCCTTCACAAAAGGGAGGAGGTGTTCTGGAATGTTATTTTATTTTAATATAATTGTTTAGCTAGGATAGAATATCGCTTTGTCATATAAATTCACTTCCACCCCTCTAATTGGTAGGTTGTCCAGAAAAATCTTTTGGTGGGGGGAGGAGGGGCGTGGAAGGGGAATAACAACAAGAGAAAAATAATAATCATTGTGTTGAACATTTTTTCAAGGATGCTGTTAAGGATAAATTATGGGCTGGAACAAAAACAAGGATATTTGCGAGGCTTCACCACCATAATCTCTTGAATATAATTCCATTTGGGCAAGGTTGAAGAGTGAAAACATCTCTTTGCTTTGGAACGTAGGCCAACTTGCTTCAATTAACAGAGCCTAAAGAAACCTCACCCATTACTCCTTTGTCCCCTATGACTTCCGTCTGAAATTCTTGTGCTCAGTACATTATTTCCAGAATCTGATGCAAAGGGAGTCACACTTTGCGCTTTGTTTCTTGTGGCCTGTTTTTCTCTTCCCGTCATGGGATGACCTTTAAAGTAAGCGTACTTACTTTTGTTGGTGTACAATGTGGTGTGTTCGGCTGCTGATTTTGCATGTAGAAAAACTGACCGCAGGTCAGGAGCATAGTTTTGCAATGACGTAAATAGCTCTTTGGTACTGAAAATGCCTTTCGAATGATGGAGAGGTGAGTCATTCTGCATCTTGGGCCATTTGTAATTGCTTTGAGTAGCTGCTGCTAGTTGCTCTCAGTTGGAAATACTGATCTACAGTGGCTGCTTCCATAGTAGGCATTTGGGAGCCATTGTAACTTCTGCCCCATCTCTGAGCCCAGCAGGACTTTATAGAGTGGTAGGGCTCCTTCTACATCCACAGTTGTGTTGTGTATGGCATTCAGGTGGAGCCCTTCTCTCTAACCTTCTTTGGCTTTGAGATTGGACCTACACATTGACATAGCCAGAACTGCTCTCGTTTAGGTAACTTCTGGATTCGTCTTCGTTCTTCACAAGCAAGGATGGAAATGTCTAGTCTGCTGCAAGGTCTGCTGTAGGTGCCTAGCTTCAAAACTCTTCAGATATGTAAATACCGTACTGGAACAGTTCATAATTTGATACATATTGTGAATAGTTTGTGCAGGACATTTTGTGTGTTTTAGGGGAGGCATATCCCTGAATATGTTTAATTCTTTTAGCAACCACAGCTGTTCATATCTGAAAAAATAGGCACGCAACATCCTCAAAGCTAAAAGAGATCCCCCTCCCCCGCAACATGCAACAATTTTGGTGATCTTGTGTTTGCAAGGTCAATGTTTCAGCAAAAAATATCTCTCAACTCAGCTATACAGTTGCAAATAAAACGTTTTAAGTGTGTTGTAAGGTGCATTATACAAATGTGACACTAGATGAGCTATGGCAAATTCAATATATTTTTTTTCAAAAAAATAATAATTAAAAAGCATTTTCACAATTTGTTTTAAATGTATCTAGATCCCAACTCCATTGTTTTCGACAGAGATCAGCCAGAAGTAGCCACAATTTCTGGCTCTTCTCCACCTTGAAATTTCTGGAGGAAATTTTCCCCTTCAATATTCTGCTTGTGCAGTTAGTGGGGGGAATGCATGTAAAGCATGGGGGAGGAAGGAGTGGTAAAAAATTTTTGGCCACTCTGATTGGCTTCCATGGCAATGAGTAAAGCCTGCATGCTCAGGTGGAAAGATTGTTTCATGATTGTAGGATTGTCACTGATCCTAAAAGCATCACGCATGAGCAAAAGCCTAACAATAGAACTCTTAAAATTAGAACACACAAACAGTGACATTGAACAGGGTGACACTTCAGCTATTTTTGGTCTTTTGCATTTTGAAAGATAAGCAGACCTGGAGCTATTATGCCTTTGGAGTCTTATAACTAGAATAAGGCCTGCCTGCTCTGTTTATTATACAGCTTTAGAGCATGAATGTTTACTGGAATGGCTATTTATTTATTTGAACTTTGAGTTGGATGTCATGCAGATAATAAAATGAAAGCAATAGACAAATAATTCACAAATTAATTCACCAACAGTTTTTCTTTTATAGTGTTTTGGAGAATAAGAGAGCTTCCTGAAAGATGTTTGAAATACTTATTATTACATTTACCAGGCTGGTCCAAATGGTTGAAAGAATAGGTACAGAATTCAATGTATTAACAAATGTTTTGATGATGAATCAATATTTGATATTGTTGACCCTGCTTTTTTAGAAACAAGACTTGCATTCTTCTTCTCTCTGCATGGTGGCTATTAATTTACAGCTGAACTATACACTTTTCTCAGATAGCTTTGTCTGCTTTTGTAGACACCTTCAATAGACACAGCTTTAATTAAAGTTGTAAAGACTGTTTAAAAAATATATCCAATGGAGAGTTTGTCATCAGAAACGAATAATAGTTGGTGTTTGTGCAGTGAAGCTTTTCTTCTTCTTCTTCTTCTTCTTCTTCTTCTTCTTCTTCTTCTTCTTCTTCTTCTTCTTCTTCTTCTTCTTCTTCTTCTTCCAGAAAGAATAGCGTGCATGTGCCTGTTTTAAAAATGCCTACCCTTATTTGTTGAGAAGCGGAAGGTCAGAGTTCAACAAATTTAATTGTCAAAGATTTAACACTCAGGTTTGAGAACAGTGAGAAATATATGCAGAGGTCATAATTCAAAGTGCATGGCCCAGTCTCAATGTAAAATGAGATCAAGATGCAAGAGAGAGAGAGAAAATGGTACCACATTCTGGGCTTCTGTTTCTGGAAGGCAGTGACATAATATTGGCAATAAAAAAGGAAAGTTAATTCACACCCCTCCTCCTAATCCAGCCATAGAAACTGGACAAACACAATTGACAACATAAGACTGATATGATAGATGGAGCACATAAATTAATAGGTGTTAGCAGAACAAGATGAGACTAAGCAATGAAACCGAGGGAGAAGCAGATGAGGTAAACAACAGGGAACAGAGGGGGTGTGAGAAGGAGTTCTTTTTGAGGAATTAGCTGCATTTGTGGGCAACTATGGCTGGTAGGCATTCGTTTTTAAGACTGTTGCTAGAAGTGTGTTACAGGTCTTGTTAACGTTGGTGTACACACACACACACACACACACCCCTTTTGTCCCACCGTCATCTATGGTGAAGAAAGGTTTTTAAGCTGTTTTTGAAACGCTACAAAGTCCTGTTAATCAAAGCTGGCAGTGGGATGAGTCAAGGTTGCCATATTTTGAAGAGCAAAAGAGAGGACACATTTGCCAACTTCTACTTTTAACTGTGGATTGCTATGACAACTCTACCCATTAAAAAGAGGACGTGTCCTGGAAAAAGAGGACATACGGCAACTGCAGGCAACAATGTCTCTATCATACCATTTCTGACAAAGGCAATTATCTGTCTCTAGCTCAAGCTGCATGATAGTCAACAGAAGAGGGATACCTTAGGATAGGCACAGAGTTGTACAGAGAAGATTGGGACGGGTGTTTGATGCATATATCTAGCAAGGCTTCTGAGTTATGTCTCTCCTTGACCAGTAGTAATAAGCTGGGAATACATGCAAGCCTTTGATATTCCTGGCATAGGGTTGTATCCAGTGGGGTCATTCAACTGATGTTAAGGCTTCTGTCACCAAATAGAGGAGGGAGTCATTTTCAGGGATTCCTCCTCCTTCCTCTCCCTGTATCTGCTCCAGATGGCTGGGAGACCATCTTCCAGAGCAGATTTAGCAGGGCACAGTGAGGGGCTGAAAGGGGAGGAGAAATCACTGACAATTGCTTCCTTCTGCAATCGGCTGGTGGAAGACTTACTGTCAGCTGAGTAGCACAGTTAGTTCAACCCCTAGTTTTCTTGATCATGCACCATGCCTCTCTTTCTTTTCAGCCAATTTAAACAGGAGACTTTTAGCTATGTCTTTTCAGCTACAGCGCTGTGCCCGCTTGAGTAAGTCTCATTGGGTCAGTGGAACTTGGTTCCGAATAAACTTGCAAAGGATTTCAATGTGAGACATCCAAATAATTAGTATCCAAAAGCAAGTTTTTGCAATCCTTGATTGCTTCATGTACTGCTTGTGGAAAAAATAAATAATTTAAAAAAAAACTTTTGATGGGAAGTATCTGACATAGGGGCTAAACTCAGTCAAGTAAATCTTCCTTGTGTAGAATAAAAATTGTCACTGTCCTTTTAATTTCACTACTGTAATCACACAGTGCCATCAGCTTTGCTGAGGTGCCTGGAAAGCTAGATGAGAATCAATGGCAGCACCATCTATCAACATGAAGTCTAAATCAATGTAGTTTTGGAGCATGGTACTCATAGTTCCAAATAGCAATGTCACTGGCTGGAAGGGTTTGCGTGGGCATTTTTGCTTGTTCTTAAATAACTGTGTAGTGACATACTTGTTTCCATCTTATTTTTCCTGGCTAAGAACTAGTTCACATGACTATTTCTGTGGTAGAAGGCACACCTCACCATGACTACGGTTCACAGAATCGTACAATTTGATTAATGTAACCTTTGGGGCTTTGGATGTGCTTCCAGAACGGCAGCTTCCCATGCTGAATAAATGCATAAATAAATAAATTCACATTGAGAAGAATTTCATATGCACTTTATTATATGGCATGGGAGGATGCCGTTCAAAGGAAAGTTGGAAGTCCCACTGGGTTCAGGCATGTCTAATGTAGCTTTCCGATTTGCTGACCACAGATTTCCCCCTCCCAACATCTACAGCAACAATGGGGCAAATCCCTCCGGTCTTTGGTTTTAAAAACTTAGCTGTGTGGCCTACAATCAACATGTATAGAGCCATTCCTAAGACTAGGAAGTATGTATAGTAGAAGATGTCTCAGAATATAAGAAAAGTAAACTTCTTTTAGAAAAATTCGCTGGTTGTTTTGTGAATCTACGCCCGTGAAGCTTCTATTATCAGTTAAAGAGAAAGTGTTTTGGGTAGAACTGGCATCAAGTACGTTCTTGCAATATATATATATACATATATATACATATTCTTACACATTGTATTTTTTGAGATTTGTGCCAGAAATGCCTATCACAGGCTTTCTGAAATATTAAAATTAGATTGCCTTTGCATTAGGCACTCAAAGGCACCTCCAAGCACCTCTCACACAATTTGTGCCATATGTGAAAGTTGTGGGTTTTTAAAACTGGATTTTATTTAATGTAAGAAATCACATAAACAAAAAATAATAACATATACGGAAATGAAATTGAGATAGTTGTTAATATTGATAGTGCACAGACGAGAAATTGAAACTGCGAGGGATATCATGCAGTTTTTACATTTGAACTAAAGGATGATTTAATGAAAAGCCAATTCCAGCCTCACATCTGAAAATGTTCTAATTCCCAGTTTGTATCATAGATTAAAAGGTCTTCATTCTTAATGGATATGTCAGAGCTTTACTCAAAGGAGAGAGATCTTGGCAGGTCATGACAATAATGTTATTATGAGTGCTGGAATATGAGACACACAGTTTGATGATATGCTGATGAAGGGTTCTAAGACATTCTTGGTAGTTAAACATAGCATGGGGTTGGAAGGAAAGAGTCCAGTTTATTAGAGTAATAACTTGCAATTGCCCCATGTTGGCACAGAAATGAGACTATCATACATTAATATATATGATCATCTTGGTCTTGTAATACTTTTCAACCAAAGAAACACTCTTTCATTTCAGCCTGGTTGATTCTAAAGGTATTTTCTCCAGATGATTGTTGGGCTTCAGCCCACATCAGTCCCAACCAGCATGGCCAATGGTTGGGGATTGGTTCATTTTTGCAATCTGGAGAAGTGCAGATTTCACAGGATGTCTGTCTGTGTTTCAGTTGACATATTGTTCTGGTAAGTACAAATTAGGTAGGTTCGCCTTTTTCTCCTTGTTGGCAGTTATACTCCAACGACATCTGGAGGGCCTGAAGTGCCTCACTCCTGTCATACAAGGTACATTTTCATACCAAGGGCTCACCCACACTTACCTTTTGCCCCACATTTTTTAGACACAGGTCCACGCTTTAAAGCTCTGTGTCTGGCTGGTTTAATTTCTTTGCTCTTCCGCTTTCCCCAGGACACCCTGCTCTTTAATGCTGAATTGGAACGCATTGCAATTTTTGTGGATTGTTGTCGGCTCTGATTCAATCGGTAGAGCCTGGGACTCTTAATCTCAGGGTCGTGGGTTTGAGCCCCACATTAGGCAAAAGATTCCTGTATTGCAGGGGGTTGGACTAGATGACCCTTGTGGTCTCTTCCAACTCTATAAGATCTATAAGTGGTAATGAGCGGGCTTTTGTGGGGAAAGTGTCAGGGCAACCCCCCCAACCCCCCCCCCAAGAAAAACAACATTATGACAGAGTGCTTTAAAGAGCAGACCTGTGCCTAGAAATGCAAAAAGAAAGAAAGAAAGAAAGAAAGAAAGAAGGAAAGAAAGAAAGAAAGAAAGAAAGAAAGAAAGAAAGAAAGAAAGAAAGAAAGAAAGAAAGTCTGGATAAGTCCTGAGAATAGTAAATCTTGCTTGCCCCTCTCTAAAGCAACTCTTTCCCTTTTTATTTTCTGAATGTCTTTTATATGCCCAAGCAGACTGTTTCCATACCGCATTTAGGCAGCTGCCTCAGCAAGCAGGTTATGAGCTAGATCTGCTTGACCCAGTTGCCATCTTCTCAATGACCCCTAACGGAATTGGAGTCTACTTATCGTGGTTCTGATCCTGCAAGGGCCTGTATCCTAGCTAGGCATGGCATTAACAGTGAACGTTGCTGCTGTTCAATCTTGTTTTTAACCAGGAAGGCCAGAGGTTCAATCATCTGTAACATGTAGCCACTGACATAAAAGACAAAAACTGAGGTTGATAAGATAAAAATGGCCAAGCTGCACGAGAAAGTGGTGACTTTTCCCAACATAAACATTTCTGTAGCCAACACAGCACTTCTGGGGTTTTCTTTGTAAAATGTTCCACATCTCCTTAATCATCCCGAGACAGAAAAGACAGGGAAGATACAGAAGGCCTTTGTTTCCATTTAACAAATTACTATTGCCCTGTAATATATTTTTTTTAAAGGACCCTCCTTCTTTATTTGCAGCATCCTCTTTCCACAGATATGTCTTGGATATACATGGCATCGTGACAGTTCCTTTCTCCGTATGCAGCTGAGGAAGAGAAATATTAAATGCTTTGCCAATGTTTACTTGATATAGGTACTTTGGACATATCCTGTGTAGATAATGAATGATAAGGTAACATCCGCCATTGTTAAGGAATTTACTTCACAATGTGCTGATGGCAACGGTGACAGCCAGTCCCATAGACTCTATGATTTTAAAAAGTCTTGCTCAGTTACTTGGACTGGGTTGCCTTTCCATTCCTAAGTATACATTCCATTTCTCCTATGTGTGCTTTAGTCTTCAATTTATTGCTCAAGCCCAGGGGCTGTCAGCTGGTGCCTGAACTGGCTGGTTTCTGGCACAGTACCTGCATGAAATGGTTCTTCTCCTATGAGTCAATCAAACTCTGAGGTAGCTTTGACCAAGAGTTGGTGAGTAGCCCAAGGACGCCCAGCAAGCAATGAGTATGAAAGGGGATTTGATGCTGAATCTTCTCTTATTCCAATGTTCTAACCAATGCACCACAGTAATTAAGGCCAGGTTATGTTAGAATCTGAAAATTCTACATTGTTAATGCCAGCCACTGCCTTTGTGGGAGGCATTTAAAAAGCCTAGAGACAGGAGTTGGTTTAAGTAGGCATTTTTGTAATCCATTCTTAGATTGAAATACGTTTAAAATAAAAATAAAAATAATGAAGTATATGTGCTGTTTTCACTCTCCATAATTTCAGTTTTTAAAAGTACATCAACATTGTATTTAAGTTCGGGGTGTGGCTGCAAATATAGGAGTGTTCCATGACAGCGGGAAAGGGATTGATAGAGCTATCACCCACTGTGGTGACAAATAGGTACATGCAAGTATATTTCTTCAATCTTGAGATACCTGGATAGAAACCAGAGAAAGTGTGTGTGTGTGTGTGTGTGTGTGTGTGTGTGTGTGTGTGTGTAAGGGATCATTGCAGGTCAGATATTTATGGGCTTTTTGTTCTTTTCTTTTTTCTGATTTAATTTAAGTCATAAGATTAAGAGATAGGGGTGGGTCCAGTAGCACTTTCTCTCCTAACCACAGTTTTTGGGGAGCCCATCAAATTCATTTCAGTGTTGTCTGTAATGTGCTATTTTCCCTCGAAGTGTTGTCACTGAGGCCAGTTTGACTGTGACAGGTTTTTAAATTTAGTAACTGTGCTTGCTTGCTAAGAAAATGTCCATTTCCGAAAATGCCAGGAAAGAAGCAGCAGAAGCCTCTTTCACACCTTTTAAAAAAACTGCACAGGTGTGACGTAGGAAACCAAGACTGGTCGCTGCGCCTCTCACTGAATTTGATGTGCCTGCATGCATATAACTTGTACATGTGTAGGTTCTGTACACACAATTAGTAACTTCAAAATGCAGACTCCCCTCCTGAATGGAGAGAACCTCTGTGCATTCCATGCATAGGTTCTGTTTTCACATTTGGATCATATGCACTGAGATTGTTAGTGGGCTGTTGTTGTTTAGTCGTTTAGTCGTGTCTGACTCTTTGTGACCCCATGGACCAGAGCATGCCAGGCACTCCTGCCTTCCTCTGCCTCCTGCAGTTTGGTCAAACTCATGCTGGTAGCTTTGAGAACACTGTCCAGTCATCTCTGTCGTCCCCTTCTCCTTGTGCCCTCAATCTTTCCCAGCATCAGGGTCTTTTCCAGGGAGTCTCCTCTTCTCATGAGGTGGCCAAAGTATTGGAGCCTCAGCTTCACGATCTGTCCTTCCAGTGAGTATTCAGGGCTGATTTCCTTCAGAATGGATAGGTTTGATCTTCTTGCAATCCATGAGACTCTCAAGAGTCTCCTCCAGCACCATAATTCAAAAGCATCAATTCTTCGGCGATCAGCCTTCTTTATGATCCAGCTCTCACTTCCAAACATCACTACTGGGAGAACCATAGTTTTAGCTATACGGACCTTTGCTGGCAAGGGCAGCAACAAAACTCCGTTCTGTCCTCTAGCCACCTGCTTTTGAAGGTGTGGGAATGGGGAAATGAAAGCACCAGGGGCCACTCTGGACATTCCCGTTTCCTGTTCATCTATAATGATTTGTGTTCACGATGGCACGATATGCAATCCTATTTTTCATACTTGTTTGCACCTGCAAAGTTTTGGGGTGGTCCTATTGCTTCGTTTCCCATCTGTATGTGTCACTCCAACAGGTGAAGCTCGTCAGGTAGGAACCTTGAGGAAGTCCTTTTCGGTAGTTGGGCTCCATTTTACGGAACTGATTTCATCACACGATAAAGCTTTCTAAAGCTTTTGAAGGCCATGCTTAGAACGTTTTTAGAGCTTTTGGTCTCCTTCCATGCCACAGAGCTGATTATACAGGGGAATCTCCAACAAGAGAATAGGCATTTTCTGTGGTGGCTCGTTGATTGTCGAATGGTCTTCCCAGAGAGGCTTGTCTGGTGCCATCATGACATGAATTTAGATGCAAGGCAAAAACATTTCTCTTTACCCAGGCCTATGGCTATTAAATACAGTGGTACCTCGGGTTACAGATGCTTCAGGTTACAGACGCTTCAGGTTAGAGACTCCGCTAACCCAGAGTGGTACCTCGGGTTAAAAACTTTGCTTCAGGATGAGAACAGAAATTGTGCGGTGCGGCAGCAGCAGGAGGCCCCATTAGCTAAAGTGGTGCTTCAGGTTAAGAACAGTTTCAGGTTAAGAATGGACCTCCAGAACGAATTAAGTTCTTAACCTGAGGTACCGCTGTAATCTGTGGCCTGTAAAAGTATGGGGGAGAGAACTGTTATTAGGACGACTATTTTATGACCAGGCTGTCTATCAGTATGCTTTTCATTATGTAGAAGATGTTTTTATTATGTTTTTATCACCGATGTTCTGTAATGTGTTTTTAATGTTGTACACTGCCCTGGGATCTTTTGATAAAGGGCCCTGTTCCACTCCTCCCCCATCCCCTTTAGGCACAAAAAATGGCTTGTGTGTCGGCAGGATCCTGCACAAGTGGGGAGGTGCCTGTAATTGTTTTATGGTTGATGTTTAATCTGTTTTATGCTTTGTGTCAATGTGGTTTGTTACATGTGGACCACTTTGAGGTCACTGATGAGACAGCGGTATGCAAAAGCTCTCAAGGAAGAAGGTATTTGTGTCTTGTCTGTATGGCTGGCCATCTTTAGCCAGGTAAGGGCAAGAAGAAACATTGTTTGAGTGGAACTTAGAAGGAACACAGAGCCGTCTTATAGTTACAGCCCAGCTGGTGATGGTGCCAATTGGTGTATTGATTGCTCTCTCTGTAACAAGAGCTTTTGCCTCCGTAGCTTGTTGTTGGTTTTTATCTTTTAATAGACTGGATGCTTTGATGCATAGATATCAATCCTTTTACTCGTTATTGGCAAGAAGAACACTTTCTGAGCCTTATGCTGGCATGTCTGTTCCTAAATATTTTCTATATATAGCCTTTCAAACATTTCTCTGTAGTAGGCAGATTTGTTCTGTGTCCTTTAAAGAGCAGACCATTATTCACACTCCCAACACATCTCTCACATCTGCCCAATTGTATGCATGCTGAACATTGCCTGCAGTGTTTCAGGCAGCATTCTGGCCATCTGTGTCCCATTGCTTCAGCAACTTTCTTCCAAGTGCTGTCATTAATAATTTCTTCTATCTGGTTTCATTTTATATCTGGAACAGACATGTTTGTGTAGCTCTTGTTTTCCACCCACATTATTTATTTATTTATTTATTTATCCATCCATCCATTCATCCATTCAATTAAAACATTTTTACTCTGTTCTTCTGCCGAAAAAGCTCCCAGGGGGCTATGCAGAAGCTCAGTACAAGCAAGACATCCTTGCCCACAGGTTTACAATCTAAAAGACACAGCACAAAAGGAAAGAGGGCTGAGGAGGGAAGAGGAAAACGAGTAATCTCAGGCACAATTCCTTAAAGCTACTTATGAGTTGTTCTTATAATGGCCAGCCAGAATGGAAACAAGACACCCCTTTCTGTTCTCCATCCAGGCCAGCAAGAGGCATTATCAGAGTTCAAGGACAAATTCTGGACAGGCAAAAACATTTGTGGAAGGTGCCAAGCAGGGAAGGGGGTGGCCAAGGGGAGGGTGTGTGTCTAGTGAGGAGTTGTGGCTTGGGGAGAATCCTGAGGACCAGGTGGAGATATTAGAGGGCTGAACTTGGTTTCTGTGCAGGGGTGGGGCAGAGACCAATAAAACAAGAAAATGACCATGGAATCCTATACTATTAGGGCAGCTAAAAAAAAGAAAAAGAAAGCAATTATAAAGTGATTTGAATTAGAGTAGACTTTTTTAAATGAAGAATTATGCAATACAGTGGTTCCTCAGGTTACAGACGCTTCAGGTTACAGAAGCTTCAGGTTACAGACTCTGCTAACCCAGAAATAGTACCTTGGGTTAAGAACTTTGCTTCAGGATGAGAACAGAAATCGTGCAGCGGCCATGGGAGGCCCCATTAGCTAAAGTGGTACCTCGGGTTAAGAACAGTTTCAGGTTAAGAATGAATTAAGTTCTTAACCTGAGGTACCACTGTATAAGGAAAATTCACACATATTTTCCGTAACATTTAAAAGAAAGGATTAGAAGAGAAAACAAACAAAACAAGTGTGTTAATGCAAAATTTTGGCAAATACACAGTAAGAGCTAGCATAATCGAAAAATAGACAGGTTGTGGCTTACTAAATACCAATGGAGTGGCCTCTGTCAAGTCTTGTGTCACATTTATTGAGTTTTAAGGCCAGCAGGTTGACCTGTGATTAACGAATAATGATTTACTGCCTTAAAGAGATCTGGGGCAGTTCAAAACATGTACCTTTATTAACATGCAAACAAATAGTGTCTGCCTATAGTCATCCGTTATCCTTGGATCGATATGAGGAACCTCTAGTATCCATGAAATGGTGGTGTGGTCCCCAAATTCTCCGAATACTGTAATGTAATTGTTGTAACTCAGCATTGTTGAAAAATGCAGCAAGGGACAGCCCCACTGTGCAGATTAGCTGATGAGCAGTGATGTACCTCACAAGGAAGACTTCTCCACTGCAAACATAAATACAACAGCATGCAAATATGCAGTCTGGGTTATGCAGCAAAGCAGGGATCTTGAATTAGGGACTCTGGTGTCATCACTGTTTTTGAGTTTTTGTGCTGACTCAAAAGTTTTGCCCCTCTCTAATCTCCAGTCAAAGAAACAAAACTCTTATTGTACCATCTTTTGGTAAAGGTAAAGGTACCCCTTACCATTAGGTCCAGTCGCGGATGACTCTGGGGTTGCGGTGTTCATCTCGCTTTACTGGCGGAGGGAGCCGGCGTACATCTTTCAGGTCATGTGGCCAGCATGACTGCTTCTGGTGAACCAGAGCAGCGCACAGAAAGGCTGTTTACCTTCCTGCCAGAACAGTACCTATTTATCTACTTGCACTTTGACGTGTTTTCGAACTGCTAGGTGGGCAGGAGCTGGGACTGAACAACGGGAGCTCACCCCGTCGCGGTGAGCTTTTGTCTCTCTGGACTTTTGGTTTAGTACAAAATCTATAGATTTAACCAATGAAAAAACATTCACAACATCTTGTGTGGCTTTTAAACCTTTCAGAAGTGCAATTTGTAACAGTGTCTATTAACCATAATTTGCAGTATGTTTTGCTAATAATAGCATCCCACTCCCGGGGGCACTTGATGACATAGTAGCCTTAAAGCCATCGATTTAATGTCCACTCTATATTGCAATAGCTCACATTAATACTGTTTAGGAACCAGCGGCCCATAATGAGTAAGTGATCCTTGAGCATTCAGAGTGTTGGCCGTCCTTGACATTCTGACAGTCCAAGACATAGTGTGAAAGTGCAGATGGAGTTGTCTGCATTGGCCCCCTTAGACTTAATTTATTTCAAATAGCAGAAAAATAACAAACAGTGCCAAAATCTGAGAGCCTCATTTCATATACAATTGGGAAAAATCGCAAATGAGAAAGGAGTGCCTTAGACACCAGCCACAATGAGGAATGTGTGAATGTATGTTCCATAAGCCACATATTTTCTTTATAACCTTTTCCCTCAAAGCAGAGCAATAGTTTTCCAGGAAATTGTGAGACTGATTTTTTTATTTATTAAAAAACCCCTTTAATTTGTCATCTTGCTTGAAATATTAGTAGGAATGGCTAAAAAGGATTGGGGACTAAAGGGGATTAGAAATAAAACATTTTGGGTGGTACCCTTCCTCTCAAAATAATTACCACAAGCCCAGTCCATCTCACCTTGAAACCAACTGGAGTTCTGCCATGGCTTTACCAGCAAAAGCATCCAGCATTATGGAAATGAAGCAAAAGTATAAACTAAACCTTTATTAGTAAAGGGAAATGCATTGAACGTAACAGTAATTAAATGCTGAAGAAATACTTAGCTACAGAGATTTTGGCATTGAAATATTTGCCAGACTTTGGACCAATGAAATAAGTTTGTAATGTATAAAATTGATCACCCAATATTTCTGCCTGTTAAAAATATTTTTATGTTTTATTTTTGCTGACTAAACTCATTAAGTGAATCCCAGCTAACATAAAATTTATAGCAACCTATTTGTATCACATTACCACGTGGGATGTATAAAGTCAACCAAAAGGAAGTATCAGAATTCCAAAAGGAGAACAAAGTTATTCAGCACAAAACATCATTCAGTATTGCTCTAGTTTCATATTTGCTTTGTTCATGTTCAGCAGGCATAATTCTCTCCACAGGCTGAGGCTCCATGTTACAGGACTGTCATGCATCTTGTATGCTTTTATTTAGTGATGACGATTGGTAAAATTTAAAACAATTTGCAGTCAGAAGAAAAGGATTGGTCCTAAAAATACCTTAGGTGAGGTGCCAACGGCCAGGGTAAAGAAGTAGGTCTTCAGCCTATGATTAAAAACAGTATAGAGAGTGCCAGACACACCTCTGTTGGGAGGGAGTTCCACAGCTTGGGGACTGCAATAAAGGATGCAATAGAGTGGGTCACCCCACTCCTCGCACTTCTGAGGGTGATGCCCCCCCTATCATCCCGTGGGCATGTCAACCGCTGCATTAAGTGGCTTCCTAGCCAGTTATTGGGTGTACATCTCCCTCTTGCTAAGCAGACCTTGCTTCCTTTTTGGAAAGTTTTAATGTTTTTATATGATTGTAAACCACTGTGATATATTTTTATGATACAGTGGTATATAAATATTTTTTTATATACAAATAAATGTAGCCCTGACATGTCCACTCTGTTTCTCCAGAATCCCTCCTATTCAACAGACACCCTCACCTCTGTTTGCTAAAGCATTTCATTACTTTTTGGCTTTGTTTGCATTCAGTATCAGACCTGCTGAAGGACAGTTTGTCTGCCAGACACTTGGAACTCCTGGCTGGATGCCCATCTTTACATCCCATCATCCTATGTTTTTGCTCAGTGAAAGCCCTATTGTTACCTGGGAATGGCTAATTCTATTACAGTGGTACCTCGGGTTAAGTACTTAATTCGTTCCGGAGGTCCATACTTAACCTGAAACTGTTCTTAACCTGAAGCACCACTTTAGCTAATGGGGCCTCCTGCTGCTGCTGCGCTGCTGGAGCACAATTTCTGTTCTCATCCTGAAGCAAAGTTCTTAACCTGAAGCACTATTTCTGGGTTAGCGGAGTCTGTAACCTGAAGCATATGTAACCTGAAGCGTATGTAACCTGAGGTACCACTGTATGTCCTTGCACTTCTTGGTGGACGTCCTACCACGTGGCCAGGGAACACCTTATATCAAAAATACCACTGAGGTTCCCCTCTGCCCAACTTTGTTTCTTTCCTCAGCAGATGAAGAAAATGAGATACCGGTAATCTAAAAGATCTCTTCTGCTCTGCTTGCTAGACAGTAAATAATACTTTTCTCTTTGGCGTGGGTATGGCATCCTGGAAAGGAGTTGAATGAGAGCATTGCCATTTAAAAAAAGCAGCCAGAAGTAGGTTTATATCAGAGGCTTTCAACATTTTTGAGTCCACCTGGGAAGCTTGTAGTCAGGGCTACTGCAACAAACAGCTGCACAAGCCTTTGGGAGGCAGAGAGCCGAGAAGGCGTCAGAGGAGGGAGGGAGGGAAAGAGCGACAGAGGCCAGTGTTGCTCACGGCACCCCTGACCATCATTCAAGGCACCAAGGGGTACCACGGCACACTGGTTGAAAACCACTGGTTTATATAATTTTATAATAAGGACAAGGTGGATGTTATTCATTTAGCTCCTCACTCAGGACCAGTGAAATGTGGAGGCCATCCAAAATGCTTTATCATGGTTGATGTTCCATGGCAGGACATACCATTTGTGTTATATTTACCACCGCATGAGTCAGCTCAATCATTTCATCAGTGATCACCACCCCATCAACAGTTTTTGCTAACTATTGAATTCTTTTGGAATGTGATATTCTCTCATTTCTCACAAGTTAAAAAACTGAATTAAAGTACTTTATTATTGGCCAGTCATTTGCTGCTCACAGGAGACCATGCAGAACAGCAGAATTAGTAAGAAAGCCATTGATTACTTTTTCTTTTTAAAAAAACGTTAAAGCCCTTCTATGATTTCTGCTGTTTTAAGTTCTCTTCCTGACTTTTTATTTATATTGGCAGGCGGGTAACTCAGCAAAATCAGTTGTTATGCAACGTAACAAAACCTTTGTCATTTAGCACTTTACTAAGCAATTCATCTTTGCTTAGGAACTTCAGGCTTCTGAATATATTCATATTTAGAGTTTGGCTAGGAAGGAACGTGATGTGGAGCAGAGCAAACTTTAATTATTCACTTGTATAGGAATCAGTGCAAGCTCATGCATTATTTAATCTTAATGACACCCTTGACAAATGACACCCTTTAGCACTGTTTGGCCTGACTTCAGAGGAGTTAAGTAGCTGAGGCTTCCATTATCTTTAGCACCTTGTATTGTATTTCCTGTTCTGTGCTAATGCCTTGTTATTCTCGGATAAAATGACCACCTGAAGCTCCAAACCAAGTAGTTTGCCTTCAGGCAAAATGCGGCACTCACGCTATATCCATATAGTGATCACATTTTCATCCTATGTCTGCTCTTTAGATTTTTCATTGCCTGCACAATTATGGCACAGGATCACTATTTTGAAAGTGCAGCATAGCTTTTGCTAATATCCTTTGAAAAAGTCGCAGGAATATCCCTTCCTCTCAATTTCTGAACCAAAGCTGTTAATGCAGGTAACCAATCAACCAATGGGACCTTGGAGGATGTAGATTAGAACCTCATAAAGCCAAGGAATCAGTGGTTTGTGTGTGTGTGTGGTGAGGATGGAATTATTTTCAAATACTGATTTGAACCAGCCAGCCCAAACTTTCCTATAGCAGGTGTGAGGAACCTTTGGCGTTCCAGATATTGCTGAACTGCAACTCATTGGCCATGCTTGGGAGGACTGATGGGAGTTGTAGTTCAGCAGCATCTAGATGGCCAAAGGTTTCCCAAAGGCTTCTAGATTGGACTGGATTTTACAGCTCACCCATGGACACAACTGGACCTGAATTTCAATATTCAGAGCCTGGCTTACACAGAAAGTCATAGAATTTACACTGAATAGCATTGTGTATTCAAATATTTTACAAATCTTCTCTGTATAAACAAGCAACTGCCTTTAGAAAACAAAACATTCTGATAGATCCTTTGGGCTTTTATTTGCAACAGTTTCTGTTTAATAAGTTGGTTCTTCTAGATGGCAAATTGAAGAGCATTTGAGCAGAACAGAATACCATCAGGGTTGTTCAGCATTAGTTTCTGCAAAATGAAACGTGTGATAGTGATCCTAGCTGTTGTATTATTTTTAGAAAGCTGCCTGTTGATAGCATATTCTGTAAAAATGACCTTTGAAGATGACTTTCCCCTCCTTAAGATAAGGTTTTAAAGAGTTTTCTCCCTTTCAAAGCAGATGCTCTTGCTTTTTTGATAGCCCTGTATGCTACTTTTCAAAGAGAAGTCTGAATGGGCACTGTCTGTTTTGTTTTTTCCCATCATTATTGAAAACATCACAGTTTTGAAAATTAAATGCTCCATTCAGTCACTCTTACAACTGCCAGATCTCTGTTTGCCTGGTAAAATCCCTGTTTCAGCTTCAGTTATGGCAGTACTGAAGCATTTTAAAGCATGTCAAAATAAGCATTTTAAATAAAATAGTAAATGAAAATGAATAATGGAGCAAACAGTTAACACCCTTCAAACAATGCATTAAATGTTTCTTCTTCTTAACCTTTACTTTTCAGTTACCCTTAAGGGGAGAAAATCAGTTGCCTTGTTCTCTGCTGTGGAAATCTCATACCCATGTACCCTCTCCCACCAAACCCCTTCCCCCCCTTTTTATTTATTCTGATTCTACTTACCTTAACTGTATGATACTGCACTACAAAGTGCTACGATGTGTTGCTAATATCCCCACTTTTATTGTTTTTTATTCATTGTATTGTGAAGCGGGGGAAAACCCAATAAAACATTGATAAAAGTTAGAGACAGGGTAAGAAATCCAAATGGATGAATCATGTGAGTTTTAAGTAATCTAGTCATTTAACTCCAATCTTTCTGCCAAGGTTGGCATGCTTCCCTTTTAACCTCATAGCAACCTGTGAGATAGTTTAGGCTTAGAGACAGCGACTAGTCTGTCAAGTGATTAAGATTTGAAGCCTGGGTTCCTTAATCCCAAACCCAGTACTCTATACACTGCATCACTTTGGATTCCAACTTAAATTACCGGTATATAGGCACCACTTTTCTCACAAATAGCCATGTGTAGTCAACCTATCTGGGCAGAACAAGTGCAGAGCATAGAGGATAGATGTAAATATGGAGTTTGGGATTAATTGAGCACCCCTTTTAATTGATCGTCAGTTTTCAGATCAAGAAATCCAAGACAATTCTTGACTAAATAATTCAGCCCTACTAATGAGCTTTCCTAGCACTGGTTCACATGTCATTCTAAGCCAAAACATGGCTCAGCATGAACACACAAATGTACAGACTCCAGGAGAGGAGATTGTGACTGTTTTGCTTCCCCCCAGTTGCTCTGCTGCTGTTCTGAGCTATGGTTTGACTTAGTGTGTAATCTGAAACTGGGCTCATAGTTCAGCTCTCTGCGTCTTGACCTGTAAGCAAGATTTGTTCTATGGTTTATGGCTTGTGGTTTGTCCAGGAGAGCTGAATCATGAGTCTGGGTTTGAACAACATGCTAAGCCAAACCAACCAGCGCAGTTCAGTTGCAGGAGGACCAAGAAAGACTCAAAGACGCCCCGGTTTTGAATTCGGATCCCCCACACTTGATCATTCATGCCAAACCATGACATGGTCTACTGTGGCATGTGAACCAGGCCATTATGTGGAATGGAAGTGCACAAGAATGATTAGTGGTTGCTGCATAAACGGTATGTATTCTGTTACTACTATGAAGTGCAGCTCCCCAGACCTCTCTGAATGGCAGTTGTGCAAAGTCTAGTGAAAGTTATAGCTAGGCTAACTGTGTATGAACTTAACTGGGAGTAAATCCTGCTGAGTAAATATGCATAGGATTGTGCTGCCAGAGCCCAGTGAACCATCAGGAATCTAACATGGCTGTTGATGCTGCAATTTGGTCCATGGCAAGAGTTAAAGATAGTCTTGGAGCCAAAGTTCATAGTCAAGCATGCAATTCCCTAACGTAATGTGTGGAACCACCCTGTGCATCATTATAATTTATGCTCTTTCTCCACCCAGCCTTCTGCAAACCATTTGGAAGATAACCAAAATGTCGGCTTTTTATATAGAAAATACTGTTGCAAGAAAACATTTACGTGATTGCACAGAATATATTTTGTTTCCACACATTGAAACATTGCTGCCGGTTAACACAAATCCGTGTCATTGTAGCTGCTGACAAATATGCTTTCCTTGGTTTAAACTACAGAACTCTCTCTATAGAGACACTTATCAATAGCAAAATTAATCACAACAAGAGATTTCAGTGCATGTTGTGGCTTGCTGTGCTAATGTAGTTTACTTGTTTCAGGCAGGTAGCTTCCTTATAGCTGTTTTTATTTTCAGATTCACATCTTAAACATGTTACCCTTGTCCAGCCTTCTGGATTTCTTCTAAAGTGTATTGGTACATTGCCAAGTGATGCTGCATGAAATTAATAAAATATGTCCAGATCTTTGTCTTAGTGAGCCAAAATCTAACTCAAACCATTTGCCCTTGTAATAATAATATACAGATGCATGATAGGATTGGGAAATGCTTCCTTGTGATAACTTTGGCCCTTGTCCTGTGAGCTACCGAGAATCTCAAGAGTCATTCAGCATCTCAGGCTCTTTACCAGACTCCTCCAAGCTGGTGCCCTCCAGATGTTTTGCACTAATCTCCTATCAGCTTTGCAGCTCGATGTATATTTGAGAGTACTCCTTATTTATGTAGTGGCCTGTCTCCTTCAAAGGATGCTGTAGCAGAAGATTCATCAGCATCACATGCCATCCCTCTGCTTCCACTCTGTTTTCCAGCCAAGACTAGGACTGGGAGAGCAGATGAAGGTGATGAATGGGCAGCAATAGTCTTGTGTCTGGTCACTTGGCCACATTCTTCCAGCTTTCTGAGCTTCTATCTTATATAGTGGCTAGGAAATCTCTGTAAATATCAAGGTCACGCTCACAAGTGCACATGCCATGCACCTGTAATGTGCAGTGACTTGGGAGCAAGGCCTCATCCACTCCCAGTTTAGGAGGTGAGCTTCCACTCAGATCATGTGCCCAGAGGATGAGAGTGAAGCCATGCAAGGCTCAAAATTGGAGCGAGGGTCTATGCATGTAAGAGCAAGCTCCCCAATTTAAACCATCCCCTGCAAAGTGTGGCCAGGAGCAGGTGGGGGGCATGACAGTGGAGGAGAGGCAGTGGGCATGACATCCCTCTTGTCTTCCAAGGGATTGCAACTGCATGGAGAAGAGTGCTTGAAGGAGGTTGTATTGAGAAAACAATCCACATTCAAGTTACAGGACAGCATGGAGGGAACCTTCCCCTCTTTTCTGACAGCTTCTTAGCTACTGTTTTAGATGTCTACTAGGGAAGCTTCTGTGGCTAAGAAGGAGATAGGGGTGTGTGTATTTCATTAAAGCCCAGTTCCCTTTCCCCCTGACATTGTTTTGAATAATTTGTTTTTTGAAGTGCAGAGGAAACTTCACCAAAGGGGCAGAAATTTGGCAAAGGATCTGTCCAACTGAGAAATATCTTATGTTAGCTTTTCCCGACACATATTCCCACACTGTCCTGTTCCGATTGTCTGAGAGGAGCTTGCTTACCGTATTTTTCGCTCTATAAGACGCACCAGACCATAAGACGCACCTAGTTTTTGGAGGAGGAAAACAAGAAAAAAAATATTCTGAATCCCAGAAGCCAGAACAGCAAGAGGGATTGCTGTGCAGCGAAAGCAGCGATCCCTCTTGCTGTTCTGGCTTCTGAGATAGCTGCGCAGCCTGCATTCGCTCCATAAGATGCACACACATTTCCCCTCACTTTTTAGGAGGGAAAAAGTGAGTCTTATAGAGCAAAAAATACGGTAAGTCCCTTTCTGCTCTGGAGATAGAAGGTGGACAGGACTGCCCAGCAATCTTCTTATTTTCCAGCTGCCTTTTCTGACCTTGGGCATTTGAAATGAAATGCAGCATTTAGAAGCCATAAAACACTTAATCACAATCCAATCCAAGAAAAACATGACATAATAACAACAATAGTAGAAATAAAGCAGCAACTCTGATTCGGATTCCATGAAAGCAGTTCCCCAGAGAGGTCTACTGCTCGCCTTCCAGAAACAATGTAAGCTCCACCACCACCACCACCTCTTTAATGGAGATAGGCCTTTAAAAATTTCTGTCTGTTGTGAATTGGTAATTGGGCATTTTGTTAACCTACACCTTTTGTGCATGGGGTGGGGGAAGCATGTTGGCTGCATAGCGTGTGATAGTAAGGGATCTTAATAATACAAAATACTGCTCTGTTACGTTGATGAACAGAGACTTGTAGCTCTTTTGCCTTATCATCAACATCTGCACAGTGATGACTAAACAAAGATTGACTCGAAAACAGTTTGCAAATAGTGTTCAAGTTTATGGCGAGAAGCCATAGGCCAAAGTAAACATACTATATTCACATGCAACATTACTGAACGAGGGGGGAATAAGGGGAATAAATCATGACTCCAGTGTACTCCAATGTTTTTCTTCCTCTCTCTTAAAACTAGTCCAGGGAGCTGATTGGCAGGAGATTCAGGAGAGAAACAAGGAAATGCTTTTTCACACAGCGTTTAGTAACCTATAGTGTCACAAGACATTGTGATGTCCGCCACCTTCGATGGCTTGCAAAGAGTATTGGGCCAAGTCATGGAGGGCTGGGCTATCCATGACTACTCTTCATGTATAGTAATGGTGATGTTCAGAAGCAGCATCGTTCCAAATACCTGTTGCTGGGAATCAGGAGTGGGACAGCGCCAATGCATTCATGGCCTCCTTGCGGGATTCCCATGGGCATTTGGTTAACAACAGTTGAGAAATAGGATGCTGGACTACATGGGCCTTTGGACTGTTTCAGCAGAGCTCTTCTTATGTTCCAACAACCAGTATAGGCATCGGCGTACATAAATATTTGTAAAACACTTTTCGAGTTGCATCATGACAGGAGGTCTGTTTCTTGATGTTTACTTGCCTTCATATAGCTTTCAAACATTACATGTCTTGCTTAGATTTAAAAGAGCATTGGTCCAACTGTTTCAACCTCTTTGCATATTATTTCTTCTTGCAGATTTGGGGTTTGGCGTGAGCACTTAGCTCTGCTCAGGGTCAGCCCTGCTATTAGACAGTGAGGTAGCTCTCTCAAGGCAGCTGATTTGGGGTGTTTGTTTGTTTAATATAATGAAAGGGCATAACATTATTAGTTATACAATATTTTTTATTACATTTTCACTTCCAGGGACGGGGAGTTTCCTGCCTCAGGTGCAAAAAACAAATAGGTTTGCCTTGTCTCCTATTACCATGATTTAAGGGTAGTGGTGTGGTGGCAACAGGGATGTCAAATACTGCTCCAGCCCCGGCAGATAAATGTCTTCATCTGGCCCTGGGTCCACTGATCTTTTGTTAATCAGTCTAGCCATGGCAGTAAGATATAGAGAGACATAAAATAAATTATGAGATATGATTATGATATAGTACCAGTGTATATTATTAATATTTTTTTCTGCTGTTGATATGACATGATGGTCAAAATAACAACAAACAAACAAACAAACAAACAATAAAGATTACAGTATAGAGCTGTGCAAGTTTCTAGTCCCCAGTAGTGAAAATGAAGATTGTATCTCCAGAATCCCGAGGGCATCTGGGCAGATTTCGTATTGGCTAGTGCACTGAGCTTCCTGTCTGAAGATTTCTCTGACCAGGGAGCCTAGTCCCTATCCTTATATTCTGTAAGTTCTACTCCTTCCTCTCTACTTCTCTAGTGATGTGGGGTTCATTTTCCTTGTGCAGCAGAAACTGTGTTACTAGAATGATTTTTTTCCCCATTATGTGATTTATATTGCATAAAATATTGCTTCTTAAACTGCATACTGCAAAGGGCATTTTGTGTGACAAAAGAGGTACTGTTGCCTATTCTTCTCTGGCAGGAGGGCTCCTGTGTTTTTAATGGCAGCCTGACATTGCTTCACCTGACATTGCTTAGCAGACAAAGCATTTCTCATAATGTTATTGCCATGCCAGGGAAAAGTTCCCTTGTTAAATAAATGCTCACCTGTTGGCCTACTGTCAAAAACACAGGAGTAGGAGGAGAAAATTGACAGAGAAGCAGTTACAAAGTCGACTGGTAGTAATAAGCAGAAGTCCATTTTTCTACTCTATCAAAGCTGGCTGTTGGATGCCAACCACTTGTTTTCTTGTTAGAAATGCTCACTGCATGATTTTCTTTCTTTTCTTTTCTTCTTTTAAAATACGTTTCCTAAACAGTTATTACTGTTAAGGGACTGGTGTTTGGCAAAGCTCTACTCTTAAAGTTGGCCTTACTACCTCTCTTGCTGCTGGAAATTTCTGTGATCCAATAAAGCAGAAGAGCAGCCTTCTGTACAGTTGTCTGGATGCCCTTCAAACTGTCAGAGCTAATAATGGCAGAAATGAACATAAAAATGGAGAAAAGCTCATTCCATAGAATTGCCAACTTTTCTCTGGCAAGGCTCCTATGCCTTTTAAGAGAACCAGAACTGCCTCAATAGATGTTGCAACCCTCTGTGTCCATAACTAGCAATTCAAGAATGAGAAGCTCTTGGAAGCTTCCGGAGAGTATGTGGAGCTTCTGAAGACTTGCCAGAAGGTCTTTAAGGATCTTTACAAGCCCTTAAGAATTGAAAAATGTCCCTGCTATGTTATCTACATCATTTTAAGTAACAGCTGCTGAAATACAAGCTTGTAAATAAAAGTGATAGATCGTTTTTGCTGAAATCATCTCAAACATTAACTGAGCTTTAACTGTTAGCTTCTTTTGTGGTTATGGGCCAGTACAAGAAAGTGTCACATTTATACTCATCATGTAATATATTAATGCATCTATTTCTTGAATTTAGAATCATATGAATGTTGTCAGTGTTTTTTTTTTGAAGCAAAGCTAATTCATTCTACAGATGTCAAACATCTTGTGTAGGGCGACAAGCAGCAGCAGCAGTTCACACGCTTAGATGTTCTGTAGGAACAATTTACTGTTCAGAGCCAGTTTTTAATTGTGCTGAAAACATCAGTGGACAGTCCAAAAATACTTGACACTCTCCCATTTTCTGCTATGTTTTAAGAGGGTGTGTAGATGACATAAGAGAGTACGTCGATGGGATCAAGATGTTGATTTTTTGCATCCAATCTTTTACTGGACATTCTGAAAGGAGCCAAACTTGGCTCTTCAGATTGAGCCTGTCTTAGATAGAACAAATACCTAGGTTAGGTTTCTGTTTTTTACTGTTTTCTACGTCCTTTTAAATGTGCTTGTGGGAGGGGGACCTTATTGTTTTGCTGTTTTTGTTTTGACTATTTATTCGGGTTTTCGTCTTGTGTTTCTATCTTGTGAACTGCCCTGAGATCTTTGGATGAAGGCAGGGGGGCGGAGGTATATAAACCTAATAAATAAATGATAATAAATAAATCTGGTTGCAAAGCATTCAGGTTAACAACAACAACAACAACAATTTATTTATACCCCGCCCATCTAGCTGAGTTTCCCCAGCAAGTGTTACTGTGGTTGAAGCTCATGGTTTGGTGTAAGCTGGCATTGTCCCAACACTTGACATCTGCCCCGCCTCCTTTCAAAGATCAGGGGAGGCGCAGTCATTTGGATGGTTGATTGCCATGGGACTGGGCAAGCCAGTGGGCACACTTCTGAGCAGACTATGTTTGCCAAGTCTGTTTCAGCCAGTGCAGTTATCTTTGTCCTTGGCGATAGAGACTGAGCCGCTGACTGATCTAGCTCAAGGCACCTCCCTTTCTTGTAATTACATGTTCACACTTTTCATCTTCAGATCTGCTCTGTGCTTACCCATATTTCTGTTTTCAGGTAATGCCTCTCTCCTATTCTTCCACTAGAACTTTTACTTGACCCCTTATAGACCATTTTTTTTCTTAGCCTTCATTCTTCCTCTTAATTCTTTTATTTTTCCTGTGCATTGCACAGTCCATTGTTCCATATTATATTCCATGCTTCCTCGTTCCTTCTTTCATATTCCTTTGCCCGTATTACCAGATTTGTTCAAAAAAAATGATCCCCTGGTGGTATTTGATCACCACTGGCAGCTATCTCTGCTGTGTCACTGCCGCCTCTGTGCTGATGCTTATCCCACAGATAGTCATACAATTATACAGAGATTATTAATATAATCACCATGGCAACTGGCAAACTTACGAGAAGAGCCATTCAAAAGGATTCCAATTCTCCCCAATTCTCCCCAATTCTTCATTTGAATTAAATGCTGAATTATGCCAGTTAAAAGATTGACAGCAACTTACAAACCTAATAAGCTGAAACAAAAGGAAAATCTAAATTAAAAAACCTCTTTATACTGATTGATATCTATTCTGTGTTGAAGCCTCCAAAAATAAATAAAATAGTGCCAAATCTAACAGCATCATAAGTTTTGCCTTTCTGTGCATATGTTAGGGTTTTTTTTGGTTTTTTTTTTAAAGACTTCATAGAAATGCAGCTGATTAGCTAGAAAATGACTTCCTGGTTGTAAAATGCAATAATATGACATGGTGTTGAACATCAATATAAAACAAGCGGCTGCTCCATTTTAGGCTAGCAGATAATTTGGATTTAGTTTATTGGTTAGTGTGTGCTGCAAAAATAAAATAAAATAAAGAACGCCCCCTGACCAAACCACATAAATGGATTTCCTAAAATATACAAGGGGGGTGGGGGAATATTTTAAGTCCCATTAAAATAACTGGGAGTTTTGCTCTTGACTTCAGCGGGTTATGGATGGCACCCTATATCAGAACCTGTCAGTCTCAGCTGGACCTCTCTGACCTTTTCTGCAGCGTGCAAGTAATGAGATTGCCCTTTCCCTTCCTGACACAGTTGCATCGCTTGACTCGAGGAGCTAAGCATTTTCAACATGTCCGTATTCTCCAGAGGTGTCATTTTCTGATTAAAACAAATCAAAAAGCTTCAGACTTGGCATGGCAGTAGTAAAAATCCTTTCCAGATGTTTCATTTTAATTTTTTTAAAAAAATAATGGCAACGTATATTTTCCCTCAGTCACAATAATTTTCTTTTTCTTTTCATCATCCGTTTCCTACACATGAAGAAGACTGAAAGCAAAGTGGCTCTGCAGTCAAGCCAAACGATCATTATTCACAGAAGGTATGTATTCCCCCCCATGTCTCTTGTCTCTCTTGATCCTTTGCTACTCTACTTCTGTTTCGTATCATTATTTATAACCTTCTAGCTAAAGTTCAAGGATGCAATCCAACCCCCTGTGCTTGCAGGCAGTAGGATACACAATGGCTTCCACAAGGTCCTGTGAAAACCCCTCATCAGCTTCCTCCATACATGATGCAACTTGGCTGGGCCATCCGGTTGTGGACAACCAAAGTCCCTCCTGTACCTTTCCATTTAACACACCTTGCCGTCCTGCCCCCCCCCCCAAGGCCTCTGGGTGTCGCTCTACTCTTGACTTTGCTAGAAGTAGCCTGTGTGGGGTCCTGAGGAAAGGCGAGCTACTTAATGCTGATGATAAGACATGGGAGGTCCTCTGATGGAACAGGCCATGACGAGTAAAGTGCTTGGAAGAGCAGCAGCATGTTCAAGGCAGCTGATGAGAGATGGACACATTATTGTTGGGTCCTTAGGAGCCCCTCTGTTCCTGGCAAGAGCGGGGTGCACCAAAAAGAAACAGCCGGCAAATAAGCACACATTATGAACTTGTCCTGTTGATTTCAGTGGGTCCCCTATGAGTATGACTAAGGCTGCCATCCTAAACCCTCTTACCTAGTAGAAAGGCCTAAAAAGTCAATGGAATATGGTTAGGATGCTCTGTAAGTCTGGATGCAATCCATAGTTTTAAACTCATATAAAGGCCCAAATTCTTGCTTCCACCTTACCTTTAACATTGGTCAAGGTATCTCAGTCTAGGAAAATTGCCTTTTTATCTCAGAATGATCTCTTTGTATTGTCCGATAAAAGTGTTCCACATTCCTAGGAACCCATTCCATCTTTTCTATCCTGGGCATTGACCCACCTCACAGGTAATGCTGTGTTTAACCAGGGATTAGTGCACATAATCAAATATGTGGGTTCCTGCCGTGATAATTGCAGCTGCCACACTGTTCAGGGCTAAACCATTATTTGACTTAGTACTACGTCCAAACTCAGGCTGGTGGCTTATCTTGCTCCAGATTAGGGATAGACGAGTTTGTAAAGTATGGTTTCTTTCCGTTTCTCATTGTTTCATTCTTAAATTCAGTTTTCCACATTTCCGTAGCAGTTTGCAATTTTATTTTAATTTTTTAAAAAACTCATCAGAATTTGCTAGCATTTTAATGAGAATTTCTCTTAGCATATACATTGCTGATAAATATACACATTTCTGCCAGCATTTTCCTATTATATAATGCATTTTTGTACACTTTGTTCACTTACATGTGTACTTTTAGGTCCACTTTATATGCTTTTGTATTACTATTTTATTGTTTAATGTTGCCTTTGGTTTAATTATATTGTATTGTACACTGCTTAGATATTTTAAAAATATTAAGGAGTTTATAAATGCTTCAAATTTAATAGAAAAAAATCTTCTGTCCAGGAACTTGTGTGTTTGCTAGTTCATGCTAAGCCATGATTTGGCTTAGTACTATGCGTGGTCATTCAATCAGTTAACCTTTTCCTTATGATTTCCCAGATGTTTAATGCATTGCTGTGTGACAGCTAACATTGTTATTATCTTTAATCTTCATTTAAATGTTAAGTTTCAGTAATACAACCTAATTTAAGGGAAGTTTTAAATGACTTAGTTGATTAGAGAATATACTCCTGCCAAGTATAAAATGTTTCCTAAAATTTCTGATTTTCATGGAACCAATAAAGACATTTCACAGAAGATCCTGTTAATTTATTTGTTGTCAATTTTGAGAGCAACAGAATATTGCAAAACACATTGCACAATGGAATTGTCCAAGGCAATGAACATTTGATCTGTAGCCAGTCTTGACGCAGCCAGTGTGACAGCATATATGCGTCAGAGTGACCTTACTTGCACATTCCAGTTCAGAAAAATAGCAAGAAACACAAAGACACTTTGATGCATTTTAGATAAACAAATGCCATCACATTTTCAGCAAAAAATGTATATAATACAGTTGACCCTGACCATTTCTGAAGTTCGAGGATACCAGGTTTTAATGGTTCCAGGCACAATGCCATCAACCATAAACTTCAGAAATGCCCTCTTTTGTAATACTGAATTCAATTTCTTTTGTACAGTTTCTTTTACCATATTTTTTAACCGAAACCATGTGCTCAACTAGTGAATACAATGCATTTTGTTCTCAAACTTGTATCAGCATCAATAGTTCTTCCTCTCTCTCTCTCTCTCTCTCCCCCCCCGCAAAAGTCTGCACTCATAGGCAGTTGGCAATTTTCAATGCAATTCTAAATTGTGCTTTTAACTTTAAATAACAAATATTGAGGTAATTTGGCAGTTAAAATATTTACCCTGGATTTGACTGATTCTGCGTTGCATACTTGCATATTGTTTAAGTTGTAAATTTTCCACATATGCTGAGTTGAACCACCTGAGCCAGAGTTTCTATGTCATCCTCTCCACTCTTCACCCCCAACGTAACATGTTTGTGCAGACTCCATGGGCCACCACAACCCCAATCCAGCTCATTCTACTCCTGCATAAAACTGGCATGAGATCGGAGATGAACTGTGTGTCCTTGTCACTGTCTCCATCCTCCTCCATGAATTGGAGAGTGAACTTTTGAAGTGGGGGCACCTCCACAAGAACAGGAGATTCCCTGCTTCAGAGAGGGTTGGTAACCAGTTTGTGGAGGACTATGGGAGTCGTGCTCATTCTTGCTCTCTCCACTCATGTGTTGGTTTTGCATGCAAATAGGATACAGTGACTTTAGTATAAGGTATGTTGTCCAAGTTACTTGACTATATTTTATTGGCAGTGTGACTTAAGATTATGATTATAGTATATATTACAATATATATATGTATATAGTATATAAATCGCTATTGTAGTATATACTCAGCTATTTCATTTCCCATGTCTGCACTGCAAAATGGGTAAGGATTTGCATTGTGGGTACCAGAACGAAAGCCCATTGAAGTCAGTTAATAGACAATGTCCTCATTTGTCAGGCTTCAGGCAATCAGCTTTCTCCCCACTTTGGCAGTAGATGAGCAGAACAAAGGACAAGGAGTCTTCTTACCACTTAGAAACTTTAATGACCACAGCGAGAGAACAAATAATCCCTTCCTAGGGATGGCAGTGTTCCCAATTAAGGGTTCCACCCACTTCCTCCCTAGTCACCCATGTCACTACCACGTCTTGTAACCTGATCTCGTAACCACTGTGCTTCATGTGCTCCCACCCTATCAGCTCTTCTTGACCTTGGGCTGAGCAGATGGATGCTTTCCAGAGACTGTGAATCTGTTAACTCTATCTCTTCTAGTGTTTCTTCTGCTAACTGTTCCCAATCCAGAATTTCCCAGCTTCTGCCTTCTGAACTATGTCCCTCTGCAAACCACTGTTCCATATCTATACTGTCCTCCTGCTCCTGGGAAGATTCAGGATCCTGATCAGGGGGAGGGGGAGGCTCCCACCATTCCTCCTCAGTGCAGCCCTCCTCAGCACGGCCCCTGACATCATGGGATGATACTCTAGTGCAACACAGCAGCAAAATGAGCCCATACATTACACTAAACCATACATCTTATGTGCATTATGTACAAACCTAGCCACTGTGCTGCTTTATAGAGTAGTTGTGCTTGAGATCCAAGTGTGAAGGATTGGCAAATTCATTTTTCTAACAGATTGCTCATAAAACTATAACATTTATTGTACTGTTCTAGCAATGCATTTCTTCATCAAATGCCATATTGTGCTGGTCCAGGGGGGAGGTTACCGTGGGGCGAGGTCCAGGACCTGAGTTGAGGGTCGGCAGACAGTCCTCCTCGGACGAAGCGGGGTCCACAGCGGAAAGCCGGGCAAGGACAGGAACTCTGGGGGAAACAGGACTGGATGCTGGCCGAAACAGCTCATCAACGACGTTGCTTCCACAACCTGGGACCGGGCTGACTGGCCTTTATCTTCTCTGAGGCCAGGGGCGCTCCCGGCCCCCAGGAGACCCACCTCTCCTGGCCTTAAGGCGAGCACTCCTCCTGGGAGAAACCAGTTCCCTTTGCCTCTCTGCCCTGAGCCTCTGCAGTTCAGGAGAGGCTGAAGGGTTACTGGGCCCAGGGGGAGACTCACCTGTAGGCACTGAGTCCTCAACCACCTCTGGAGCCAGAGTGGATTCACCTGGTGCCTGCTCCTGAGGATCCGGCACAGGTGCAGGCGCTTCAGAATCAAGGCCCTGCCCCAGTTCAGCCGGCCCTGGAGGCGGGGACTCCTGTGCAGGCTGGGATTCCTCCGGTTCAGCCTCTGAATCGGATTCCCAGGCCATCACACATATCAAGATTACATTAATGACTCGACAGACACATGTAACAGGCAGTGAAGTGGGTACATATGAATCTGGATGGGTTAAAGTATAGCAGATACAGGATGGAAATGCAGGTTGATTTTTCCTCTTTGGGGACCCCAGTTAGCAGGCGAACACATATTGAACTCTTCCCACCTGGCTCCTTTCTTCCTAGAGCAAACATGTAGTTTAATTTTTTGAATGCCACTCTTTTTGAGGGCGATTCAATCACAAACCAACCAATTCAGACTGTGCATTCCAATATAAAGATTTTGTAGAATGAACTTCCCAAGCAAACTAATATAACTACCCAATTTTTGGCATGGATGTAGCAATGCTCCTCATTTATTAAAGAGTATTTGAAGTAGTTCATAGCATCTCTAGTGTGTGGAAAGAAGAGACCACAATATAGAAAACAGAATGGATATCATTAGAATTGTGGCAAAACTCTGGTTTCTTCTCCTGTCAGAAATGTCAACCGTGAAACTGTTTAAAAAAGAGAATAATCCTGCTGATGAGGCGCTCAACACCAAAGCTCTATTTGTTTGCAGAATAAAGGGTATCTTTGAATTGTTTCTTCACATGCTTTTCTAACTTTCCATCCATTCTTAGAATAACACCAGATCAATATGCATCCAGTGCCCTTGATTGTGCCTCAAAAGGCACAAGCTATTGAAAAGCTTTCCATTTGGCCCAATGTTGGATAAATTATCCTGAAGAAAATTGTAGAACCTTTTCCAGTAATGCTATTAATGCAAGGCATGCCATCAGCAATATATCTCGGTACTTAATAATACATTATAGGATTTGTTTAAAAAGGGGGGGATAATGGATGAACAATCTTTTTAACTACTGAAAAAAGTATTCCTGATATTTGTTTTGTACTTTCTTCAATTTTTCCTCTCAAAGAAAAGTTAAATTGGTGTTTTTTTTTGGGGGGGGGGAGAAAGACTGTCTTTTCTGTGTAGCATTTTAAGAAAAGGGATAGATGCAGAATATCATTTTACTCTTTTTGGAATGTTAAATAACAGCTGATCCTTCTAAAATAGTTATGCTAAAATAGCCTAAGAAACAGTGCTTTGGATGAAATGGGATGGGAGACATGAAGTATAATAGAAATAAAACATTCCGGCTGCAGTCCTATACAGCAACTGTACCTGGTAGTAATTCTATTGAACTTAGTGGGGCTTGTCATTAACTTAAGCAAAAAAGGCAGATTTCCAATTATATGTAGGCATCTCATCAGCCTTTCCTTGTGTGTGTCTTGTGTGTCTTGTTTGACCATTGTCAATAAACACTGAATAAGATACAGTGGTCTGGTCTAGCAGAAATTTTAGGTTCTCTGAAGCAAGTGACTTCTGTTATGCTGATAACTTTTGTTGACAATGTACACTTTTTCTTGGGTTGCTGTATAATTTCTCTATCATTTTTGCTAAAAGCTAACCACCAGACTTTATAGGATAATTATTAGTTGGCAGTTTGCTAAAGTACATATGAGATGCCAGCACACTGACTCCAGCAACAAGTAATAAAACTAATGTTATTTTAACAACGGCAGTAAGTGCAGCGCTATGCCGTTTTGACACCATATCCTCAGGGCATCAGCTTATCTAGCAAAACCATCAGATAACACTTTGTTTTATCAAGGAAGGTGCAGGCTTAAAGCGAGGTGTAGGCAAATGAATGGTCTGTCTGTTACAACAACACTTAGAGGAAAGCAGTCATTATTATTATTTTATCAACTAGTTTGAATTAATATATTAAACTACTTTTCTTCTTGGTCTTGAGGTGGTGAAAACACTGTTTAGAAAGTATACCATTTCAACCATTTGTATGAGTCATTTACTTCAGGGCTTATTCACACAAAAGGCGAACCCAAGAGCTGGTAAACACAAGAAACTCAATGTGGAAATGCCCCTATGAAATAACTTCCTGGTGGTGGGTGAGCCCATTGGGCCATCTTTTTAAAAATATGTATCACACTTACTAAGTAGTTGCTATAATCAACAGCAACAGCCAGTACTGATCATACTCACTAGATTGATTTCAATTCCAAATATGGGATAAATAAGTGAATGTAATGAACGTCTGTTTTCATCTTTGGTGTTTTTCTCCAATATCTCTAGTGGGAAAGGGCAGGTTATCCAGGACCAAGAGCAACAACTCCCTAACAATACTCCTCTTAGTGGCAACTGGTGAGGGACTATGAATAAGAGTATAAGAAGCTCTGTTGGATCTGGCCAATGGCCCATCTCGTCCAGCATCCTGTTCTCACTGTGGCAAACCAGGTATCTATGGGATATAATACTTTCTGTGTGAAGTATTATGCTAAGCCAAGGACAGGGAACCACAGCCCGCCGGATATCCATGGAGACAACGTTTCTACATAGAATTCTACAATTCTATGATTCTATGCGACATTTTGAAGGCACAAGCAATGCATACATTGGCCTTGAAGTGATCCCTGGGTTTCATAGCTTCAGATCATTCATACATTGCAGTTTTAGTGGATACATATTACAAATTTTGCATCTACCCACAATGTAATATTGCATTTAATACAGTATATACCACAAAACATGCTGTAGGGAAAGGGACACATTCAGTTGCCAAGAATTGTCTGTAATCTGAAGGAATCTTAGTGCCAATATTACATTTCAGCAGTTTCTCTCCTCTCCCCCTCCACATCTTCCTTCCCCCTCCTGTAAATTCATTTTAATATTTTCTAGACTATTATAGCTACATCATGGCATTGTTCTTTGAATAGCACTTGCACTTAACTATGTGTATATGTTGTGAATTTGTAATGTCTCCCTAATTTGACAGTCATTAATATCCTTTTATTTGAACAGTCATTAGTTTACCTCTGCTTTTGTGAGCGGAGCACACAATAAGCTAGCGTTTGGATTTATATGCTCTTTTACTTCTCCCCATCTCTGAACAGCTTGCTCACACACACACACAAAAACACTGACAAATCACAGCAGGGCAGGGTTGTGAGTCAGTAGGAAGGGTGAAAATATTGGACAATGCAGTGGTCCACGCCTATGGGAGCTGTTGCAGTGAGGAGATAATAAGGGCGGAAATGGGTCAAGGAGCATGGGATGGTCATGACTTCTGTCCTGGAAGAGGAAGGAAGAAACAAGGGAGAGTGCAGTTTGACAGAGGAGGGGGAATGAGAACTGGGCAAGCCACATGTGACCAGTCCCCATTCCTCCTAACCGGAGAAAGACAATGAAATTGCTTCAAAAGTGCCTGGGGCCTGGGAAAATGTAGAAAAGAAAAGAGAAACAAATAAGAGGGGGACTCAGTACAGAAAAAGGGAAGAAAATGAGACTACAGTACAGTGAAGGGAATCCTCTGGATAATCGATAATTTACTCATTATTTGTTCAAAAAGAAAATTATCCAGTTCTTCAGTAAAAAAAAGGCGCCCAGCCCACAAATCATTTAAAAAAGGAAGAGACACTCCCTGCTCTCAGGCTTACAATATAAAAATACATGACACCAAAGGAGAATGGATTGGGAGGGAGGAGGAAATAAGCAAGGTACAAGTTCTTAAGTGCAAATCATTCTAGTGACCAACTAAGTTGGACAATAAAAAGTCACCCACATTGCTGATCTCGCAGGTGTGCTGAGAGAGTGGCCCTGCATCCCTTTTATCCTGTGCTACAGCCTGATACAGTGACTGATCCCACGTGAAAGTTGATGGAGGAAGGAGTGTGGTTTCTATCAAAGCTACTGGTACCGCCACATCCGTCCCTCCCTTCTTCTGATACAGCCTGCTGTAATTGCAGGACTTTTTTGAGCCAGAACTCACCAGAACTCAGTTCCTGCACCTCTCAGGTGGGCTCCATTGCCATTATAAGAGAACAAGGGAGGTGTTCATGGTGAGTTCCGGCACCTCTTTTTCTAGAAAGAACAGCACTGTGTAATTCGATAAATAAGATTGCTTTGGACCCATTAAAAACAATCCAGGTGGTATGTCTCCCTCAGAGGCCACTTGCAAAATACAGCCCTCTGCCTCTCACCCACCTCCCCCTGCCGCCTCCTTTGCCCAACAAAGAGCAGCGATTGGAAACTACTACAATACTAGCATTTCAAGCTAGTAACACTTATGGATAGCTAAGTCAGCACGGACAAAGGTCTATGAATATGTTAGAGTTGCAGTGTTGCAAAACTAGTGTTATTCATCTTCGGTTGTTTTCTTCTGCAACATACTCCCTAATTTGTAGTACAGAAGGAAACAGAAAGCTAAGGAGTCTATACTCAGAGTTTGTCTCAGACACTGGAAGAGTGAGTCATATGCAACTAAGTCTTGCAGGAAAAGTCTTGACACATCAGACTGGGATCGGAAAATAAATATTTGATTACAAACCCCTGCGATATTATTTTTTTTAAAAGAAAAACCTGAGTAATGTTAAAGGTCAGAAGTTAATGTTTGTTTTTTCCGGGTAAAAACGTTGAGACATGTTCTGTGAATAACAGAGCTTTAGATTGCATCAAATTATAGTTTCAATGCACTACAGAGATTTATGAAAAGTTTTGCAAAGTGTCACTAGCCTGAAAGTGTTTGAAGAGAAAGGCAGACAGAGTGAAGGCCGCACTCAATAACATACAATTATATTAGATAGGTAACTCGCCCTTGAGTGCTGCCTCTTGTCTTCTGCTGTCTTGCCTACATCAAACAGCTAGTTACCTCTAGAAACTCATAAACAATTATAATGAACACAATTCCTTTTTGTGACTGCATGCCCAGGCACATGAGGCCCTTAGCACGGTGAGGGGCCAACCATAGAAATAAAACGTGGGACATTTTGAATTGGGTTGAAAATCAGCCACAGCTTTATTGATTGCAGGTGTAAGTAAGACGCTTTTGGCAAAGACATTGGGTATGTATCCATCATAAAACAGCCCGATTGCTGCTTGATAAGCAAGTGGGGGGTTGACCCAGGGTTTGGGGGGTCGTCCCTGACATTCCCCAGGTGATGCAATCCCACCGGAGCCACCATTGTGAAGGGTTCTATGGCCCATCAGCTCCCACAAGGACTACCGGACAGAGACATCCCTGCCTGGAATCCTTTAACAGAATGTCAGCTAAGGCTCCAACCTAATGCCTTATCTGCCAAAGTTGTGACTTTTCCCCCCCATGAAAGCAGTGTTATGTATAAAGATGTATTTGTCTCTGCCTTGTACGCTTAAATTCAAGTCATTCCGATTACTAAACATGTTTGTGAAGCATGCTAACTTTGCTAGCCAATCTGTGTGGGCTAAATAATTTGCAACTCAAGCTTTTAGTTCAAAAGTAATGCATGTAATCCTTCTCTTAACTCAAATAGTCTCTGCAGCACATGGCCCCAGAGGCAACGATTATCTGTGTGAGGTGGAGGTTGTCACAGTCAATTTCTGAACTAAGATATCAAACAATAATTGGAATATATAAAAAAATAATAAAAAATTGTCCAGCAGCACCTTAGAGACCAACTAAGTTTGTTCTTGGTATAAGCTTTTGTGTGCATGCACACTTCTTCAGGTATTTGAAGAAGTGTGCATGCACACAAAAGCTTATACCATTAAGTTTTTTAAATTTTAAAATATATTTTGACTGTGTCTGACCAACACGGCTACCTGCCTGAATCTAAAACACTAATTGGCTTTGAGAATCAAAAGAGAGCTATCATTTTGTCATCCCTTTTACTGTATTAGATAAGCACTTCATGGAATACTTCAGCTAGCTCTAGCCAAAGGCAGCACCTGTGCATCAGGTGAGCTGTAATAGTCACTCAAAACAAATCCCTGTATGAGCACCTTGTGGTGAACTGTTGCCGTATCTTCCGCTAGCCACCAGAGAGTAGTGTGGTTACAAATGTCAACACTGCATTATACTTGTTGTTGACACCCATCTATCTCATAAGACAATGGAGCGCGCTTCTGGGGGTTGAAGTTGAACTGCAGCATTAGGAGCACTGAAGTGACCTCCCCGGGGCTGCCAAGACAAGACCCTTCTCTTGGCCTCACTGATGTGGTCCAAAGAAAAGCGAGAGCAATACGTGTGGCACCAGCTTGGCTGCAGGAGTTGCCGGAAGGAGGCATACAAGGCTGGCAAAAGAAAAAAGTTGTCAGAGGTATTCATCATGCCAGTTAAGGATTACATTCAATATTTTTTTAAAAAATATAATTTTTATTAACAGGCCAATCAAATCACATTAGTTCCAAATTATACAGTCAGATTTTTAAATTTTTGTTGGGGGTACCCATACTTCAAGCTCCGAACAGGGGTCCAAGCATCACTTATATTGCTGCTTTAATTAGACAGTTCTATCTAGTTCTGTCCAGATAGTCTCTTTGTTACTTTCCTCATCTTCTTGTTGTTATCATATATTCCTTTTTTTGCGATCTCTGATAATCTTCACAAGCGGGTTGAAAACAAACATCCTCTGTGTGGGTTTTACACTCTCCAAAAATCATATCACATAGGGACAGATGCCATTTCCACACCTCCGTAAAGAACTTTCCCTCAGCCTGTCCGTTGATTTTCCCAGGCTTGCCAAGCATATCTCAGAGGGCTCTGCCAGGTTAGATCACATTCCGATCACCATTCACATTCCGATGATCCTGGTCCTCCTCCCCCCGTCCTTCTTAGGCAAGCCTGTCTTGGCGAGACTCCATTTAAAACTACGTCACAAAACTTTACTCTATTCTCCAATGTTTACCAATCCTCTCTTTGATCAATAATTCACTCCACACAGTTCTTGAATTCCTGCTTGTGATTAATAAATTGCAACAATTCTTCTCTCTGGGGTGGAGGGTTATTAATACTCACATAAGGCAAAAAAAAAAAAATTTTTTTCCTACACCCCCTTTCCGTTTCACTCCAAACATACCAGTCTCTTAATGGTGATTCATCACTTGATTGTGCTCACAGAGATCCATTAATCAGCAGTCTTTACTCCCGATCTTCACTTGATGTATGTGCTTTAGCTTCTTTCCAATTATATATTTTGAGCTAAAGCGAACCAGTGCGCTGATTGGAGACAGCGTCAGGAAGAGCCAACTTCACCCAAGGGCTTGTGCCAAATGTCCGCACCCCCTTCTTTCGAATCCGGGGGTGAATTATGGACACCGCTGGCAAGGCAGTCCCCCCATCTCCTTGGGGGGGCCGGGAAGGCTGCATACTTCCCATAGCAGCCTCTTAATTACCTCGTGTGGATCGGAGAGATGTTATTGTTGGCCATCTTCCAATGCGCCACCTGGTGGCCCCCCGGATTACATTCAATAATTATTTTGGGTTTACTGATAAACCTAGCAACCCACTTGCACAGGCTTCATAACCTGCTTCTGGATCACAAGCCACTGGCTGGGAAATGCTGATTCAGTGGACAAACCTTTGTAGCCTCCTGTATTGTGGAGGCTACCTGTCTAATTCAGACCCCTGGAAGTACACCTTTGAGAATTTTGTTGATGGAGATGAGTGCAGTAGAATAACCAAGTAGGATACCCAAAGAGGGCCCCTTTCTCTCTACTTCAGAGGTGGTGGACTTTTGTGGCTCCACTGGGCAGATCCTTTTCTGGATCAGCCTCAAGGACCAAATTTCAAAGGTGGATGGGACCACCCTCCTGTCAATCATCTAACAACACAATGAAATCGGGTGAGTGGTGCTTGGAATCCACAAAGTCATGGTTTGGGGGAAATGGCCCCCACTCCTCCATACTCATTTCTAAAAGTTTGGTGACTTAATTTGGTGACTTAAGACTGTCCTTTGTAAAAACTAGCATGGCCTGCCCATCTATGTGTTTAATAATTCTATGTTGAATTATGAATGTTACAAGGCCCAGGCAAAAATTGGGACAGAAATAAGGCTTATAAACACCCAGATAGAGCAAAATGTGGCTAGCAGACAGGAGTTTCATATATTAAGTGGTTTGGGTACAATATTCAATGTATTGAATGTCTGTGAAACAACCCGTCGTATCATAGCCTACAACAACTTGTCAAAGCCCAATTTGTTCTGTAGATGCCTTGTTGCTACACAGCTTGGACTCTTTTGCATGTCTAAACACTGCCGTCCTAGCAAGCTGAGATCTGAACTTGTCTCTGTTAAACATCTGTGCTTGAATTACCAGTGTTGTGTTCCTTTGACCTGGTTCATTTGAACTGCGCTGGAAGTAAGCATTGCAACCACTAAATCTAACTTCAGGGTGTGAACTGTTGCTGGGTGATGATAGCATATTGGATAATGAGCTCTCCAAGGGGCCATGAGAGCACCGGAGATCCCATGTTCTCAAAGGAAAAAAACAAAACCCAAACTCTTCAAATCAGATTGGAAGGGAAAACAGAGAGCAGGGTGCACATTGTGTTTTTGGGCAGCTGTTTTTGTTTCTAATGACTCAGTGTGTATCAAAATGATCAGTTCAGAACTGTCAGGATAGTTCCCCAGTTCCTGGTTCAAAGGTACTACTCAGTCCACATGTAATGGGAGAAGGAGTGAGGCAGAATAGCCTGCCTTCTGGGATGGGAGCCATGCTGTTTTCATCTCTTCACCCCTTGCTTTCATCAGCTGTCCTAACCACTTGCTTTTTATCTTTAGCTGTGTACAGCTTTGAAGCACACAGAGGTCACTTTTTCACAGTGCTCTTCTGTACATAGTGGCTCACAGTTTGCACACCTTTGTGCAATAACCTCATCTAAAGCAGCAGCTACTACCCATGTTGTCTGTGGGCATGCTTTCAAACCAGTGTTTTTGCCATAGACACTATCATCTATCTATCTATCTATCATCTCTCTCTCTCTCTCTCTCTCTCTCTCTCTCTCTCTCTCTCTCTCTCTCTCTCTCTACCTATTATCTACACACCCACCCACAGGAGATGAGCTGAGAAAGCCCTCTCTGTGTACACATGTATTCAGCAAGTGCACGAGAAGTGCATTTTGGGACCTGATCAGATTATAACCGTTTCAGCAGAATGCACTTTAGAAAGACAGATAGTGTAAGACAGAGATGACATCATGTATACAGCACCTCCAGAAGGAGCCAGCACCCAGCATTGAATGCACATTATCATGCAGCGTGTACACGCCCTAGGTCTTTTCCTTTGCTGATCTCACTGTCCCCCCCCCATTCTCAGTCCAAGGAAGTTCTTCTCAACAGACACCCCCACCTGTTCCTCCACCCACCATTCTGTCATGCTCCCCTGATGCCATTCATCCTCCCATTCATTATTTCTTTTACGTTGAGGTTATCATTATTTCCTGTTTGATGCCATTCCTAATGGATTGCTCTATGGGGAGGAGGATAGAGGAGGAGGAGGAGGAGGTAGATCTTATTTTCATAATGAACGCATGCTAATAAGACTTAGGATGTAGGGGAGAAGGGTCACTCTGGGATTTATTCAACAGCATTTGTAACCCTGGCATTGATCCCAGAGCACCAGCAGCAAACTGAATAAAATAAACATCGGATTGCTGAATGGGGCTTTCTGAGGAAATTCACATGTGTTTCTGTGTTCCATAGTAAATATTTATGGATCTGTTCTTAGTTAATATTATTGACTCAGACTTAGGAGGAAAAAGGAGACTCAACCCGCACAAAAATTCAGAAGCTTTCCTAAACTATTAGATTATCCCATCTAATGCTCAATAATATCACTTCCCTGTGTATATATTTCTGGAGAAACACCAAGGAGTGTTTGATGTGCTTTCATTAATCCTTGTACATATAATATTACTCATATAAGAAGGGAATACAATTTAACTAACGCCATATTGTAGTCAAACGTCAGACTTAAAAAAGCAAACAAATGGACCCAACCCTGTAGGGCCTTGGCCAATCATCTTTTGCTGGAGACTTGCAACAAAGGATTGGCTGCTGAAGCCATATATTAATTTCCCACACACGCACAGACACCCTTGATCTTTGTCCCATTTTCTGTCTACTTATAAGGAGTCCATTGGACAAGCCACCCTCGCAGGATGCTAACTGTGTGAAGGGGAGAAGTGGGGTGGCAGTCACCAGCCTCACCACCCACAGATTGGAGGTGGTGGTGGGGTCTGAAACAGGGAGCCTGCTCTATGTAGGATCCCCACATAGTTAAGAAACCTGTATGATCAGGTGTAGAACATTGCAGAACAGCTTCTCTGCATCAGGATCCCCCCCCACTGTGTGACTATGTAGGGTGTGGTGATTCAGGCAGGGCAGACACAGTCCCAGCAGACCCAGAACCCGCATGTGGTTCTAGTTGCATCTGAAGGGAGCACCGTGTAGGGAAGTTTTAAATGTTTGATTGTGTTTTTAATATTTTGTTGTGAGCTGCCCACAGTGGCTGGGACTACCCCATATAAATATATATAAATAATAAAAGTATGAATAATAAATATAAATAAAGTATACATAATAAGTACAAATAATAAAAGTATTAGTATTATCTTTATAGCTGCCTATTTTGTTTCCAGGCTTGGTTTAAATGTGCTGGTATTGGCCTTCAAAGTTGCAAGTCAGGGGTGGGAAACCTGTATCCCTCCAGATGTTGCTTGACTACAGCTTCCATCATACCTGACCATTGGACAAAGTAGCTGAGGCTGATGGGAGTTTTAGGCCCCAGTGTCAGAAGGGCTGCAGGTTCCCCAGTCCTGCTTTAAGTGGCTTTGGTGCTCAGAGGTCTGCACTGGTGGCCAATCTGCTACTGGTTCGAATTTTGCTTGCTATTAGTATGTAAAGCCCTTAACAACTTGGGAGCAGTTTACCTATGAGATTGCCTTACCCAGTACTTTTCTTCTAGAAAAACAGGTGCCCTTGAGTACCCCCAGAAGAAAATAAGCACTGGCCTTACCCCATATGTGCCCATTCGACTGCTTTAATTGGTTGAATGGGCACATAATACCCAAACCGCATCTGTAAGAGCTCAAGTGTTTAGTGTGGCAGCGCCAACACTGCTTACCTATTGATATCAGGCAAGGACATTCTTAATTAGACAAGCCTACGCAGATGTTTAGAAAGTTTGTATGAGTTTTAATCTGTTTTAGTCTAATCTATTGCAGTTTCAATCTTATGCATGCTTTAAATTAAATTAAGGCTGTAATTGTTTTAGTGATATTTTTTATGATTTTAGCTTTTTTTTGTAAACTGTTTTGAAGCCCCCCCTACCCCCGTGGAATTTTATGAAATAAAATCTGTCAGTCAATCTGGAGGAGACATGTGAGGATCTTGGCTTTCACACGGAGGGGTGATTATGGATGGAAATCTTCTTGTAGTTATTTGGAATATTGAAGAGAAGGAGAGACAGCTGTCTCTTCCTCCATGTCAGGGACTGGCTAGATGAGGAAGAACGGTGGGAGGCTACAGCGGGGAAACTCCCCCCCCCCTGCCCAGGGAAGCATCAGAGTGGGAAACCCCAGAGTCAGGAGAATGGTGGTAGGATGCTGGAGAAAGGTCAGAGGATGAAGGGGGTGCAGATGGGTTGGAGGCTCAGCAAGCAACAAACCTGTGAAACCGAGGCAGCTGTGAGACTGAGGCAGCCGAGGAGGAGTAGGAGACTGAGGCTGTGAGATTCCCAACCACCTGCCAGTTCCACTGTTTCCTTCTCCCTTCCTTCTCTGTCCCCAAGAATGAGGAGGGTGTTACCTGTAGCAGAACAAAAGGCATAGAGAGCCTCTCCTCAAAGGAGTTTGAGACGTTGAGAAGGCAGCTACCTGGGAAGGAGCCTTGGGAGGAAGTGGGAGGCTCAGATCCTCAGTTCTGGCAACTGCCATACCAGGCTAGTCCTGCCTGTGGAGTTCACTGTTGTGTTTTGTCTCTCTGAATAAAGAATCAACCTTCCTGCTCTTCTCTGAGTTCATGGGCTAAACTGCAGCTGAACTAGCCCTGCCACTCCAACATTCAGAATAGTTTGTAAGGCAGGACAGAGAATGACATCTCAGTTTGCCTTGTCCTGTGGTCTTAAGAAGCAGCAGCAGCCTAAGTGATGCCCCCAACCACACACCAAGTCAACCTTCTTAACAGAAGTATCTCAAAAGCATTAGTTTTTTGTTTGATCCAGCAGCACCTTCCTTTGCTAGGGGTTAGCTAGGTAGCCAGGTGAAAAAGAGGATGTGGCTCTGCATCTTCCTGCAGAAGAGCTACAGCTTGTCAGTCTCTCCCCTCTCCCCCAAAACCCCACCATTCTAAATTAGCTGATGAGGTTTCAGCCTGCATTGGCTCTCCTATTTCCGGGGGTAGCTGTTTGAGAATTCCCCAGTCATTTGTATTCAATGCCAAGACACCAGTGGAAAGGCAACCCTGCCTCCAGACATGGAGCTTTTATAATAGTAAATTTAGGGAAAGGTGGCAAGCCCGCTGCTGTCAGTACTGCTTCTCCTAGACCCAAGTGTGTGTGTGTGTGTGTGTGTGTTTGCGGGGGGAGCTCAGAAAATCTAACTCATTGAGACAAATCTGACCAACTGTGCAATCTCCCAGATGTAATGAGTCATCACGCAGAAGTTAAAGCCTAAATTGTTCTAAAAATCTGCAAATCCTTATGTGACAGAAATAGCCTCTGCCTTCTGGGAGTTCCATTCTCCCTGCATGCAGTGACAGGCCTCAGACATCCACTACTGGGGGGCGGCGAGAGGGGAAGGTTCAGCGATGAATGGTAACTGACGGTAGCTGAATAAGGTGAAGAGGGAAGCACACTTCCTCATTTTGACAAGCATAGAAATCATGATCTCATAAATGGCCAAGCTTTGCCTTTCCCAAGTCATTTTTTCACATTATTGCTCTCCCCAATTGTACTATGAAACTGTTTTCCTGATTATAATGCTAGTGCTTCTATCCTTGATCCTAATGTTCCTTTAACACTGTATATTACCTGTTGCATTATGGATCTGTGGCTTTTTAAATTGAAAAATGTCACATTAACTTTTAAATGGCGTGAAAGAACTATATGCTGGAAGACCGCCACAAATTTTATCATGGAAATTGCATCAGAAAACTCCCATTATTTTCTGGTTTAAAAAGGTTGCAAAAGAATGGTTGTTTTTTAAAAAAACAATTAGCCTGGAAATTAGTGCTAAACATCCACTACATTCCATTAGTTTTATGCTGTGTGAAAGATCACATGAAATGTGGAAATTATCAAGTAAGGAAATGTTGGGTAAACAGAATAAAGTATTCTCTGAATGCAGCCATATACCAAAAGGGCACTGCATCTAAGAAGCTTCTTTCTAGGGCCTGCCAGCTGCACAGTGGGAACTTGATCTTTATGAAATTGCATATTTGTTAAAGTGTAAACCACTTAGAGGGATTTTACAATCCTGAGGTATATAAATGTTGACAAGTAAATTATATATTGAGAACTACATTCTCTCCAGGCAGATACATTAAAATGTGAACATTTTGGTCTTCTTACAGTCTATGTAAAGATCCAAGTTATGCATTGTGTTTTCATTTGGTATTTTAATGTTGTGAAAAGCCCAGTGATCTTCAGAAGAAGGGTGGTATACAAATAAATAATAAATAATAAACTGTTTGCATACCAAGAAGGCATTGGCAGGTGTGGGTTTATGTACACGTGTGTGTGTGTGTGTGTTTAATGCATGCAAACACAGCAACCTTTCCAGAAGGGATATATCTTTGTAACATCGGTGACTATTTTGCATAGGGGTTCCATTCCTGACCCCTGTGTACATCGGTGGAGTGTGCATAAGCCCACCCAATTCTGCTCCTGCCCCTTTTCAGACACCTTACATGCACCAATCGAACACATGTAAAATGTTCGCTGTGGTGAGCATCTCTCATGTGATTTATGTGTGTCTAAGTAATCTCACTCTTTTATGGCAAACAATTAATAAAATCAAGCAAGCAAGCACAGAAACAAACAAACAAATAAAATGATTTTATATCTTCTCCCTTCCCCCTTTTGAAATTTAAACTTTGCTTTCCACAAATAAGAAATCCCACTGTGATTTTTACAGGAATTAAACTGAAAAGTAGGAGAGTTTGGTCTAGGCCTCCCTTGCATTGTAGTCAGTTCACTCCTCTCAATCCCCATCTGAAAGCAATTGAATAATTGCATAATGGGTTTAGGCTTTCAGCCGCTGAAATAATGCCATTATGAGTAACAGACGGAATGTCCAGGACGAGAGGACAACTTCTAACCCTACTGAAACGTCCACATTTCTTTGACTCCAAAATCCAAGTTGAAAATCCAAGTGCATGAACATGTTGAAAGAAGATCAAGTAAGGTAGAAAAAAATGTCATGAATGAGAGAGGCTGTTGCAAAATATTAGCAATCCTTTATGTCATTTTGAAATTCTCTTTGTCTTATCTCACAATCAGTGCACTTTGAACACTCTAAGCAAAGTTTAGGCAAGCACTGTTTTCTTGAAAACACTACATGTTAGGGCCACTGCTTCTCGGTGCTATTTTTCTCAGAAAAGAGGTGCGAGAACTCACCATTAAAACCTCCCTTGTTCTTACAATGGCAATGCCACCCACCTGAGAGGTGCCAGAACTGAGTTCCGGTGAATTCCAGCTGAAGAAAAGCCCTGCTACAGTACTTCTATTTTTTTCCACCAATACCCTTCTGTCAGGGAACTGCCATCGGAGCCAGGAGTGGAGGGAAGGCTCTCCAGCGATGCCGGAGAAGGGCCCAGCAGGGGGAGAGGGAACTCATCCACTGAGGAAGGAATTCAGTGTGACACCAGGAAGAAAGGGGAGCAGGGGAGGGATTCGGAGAGATGTCTCCAGGACTCTTCTGCAGAAACTAGCGGGGAGAGCACAGGTCCTCCGCTGCCCACACCCACCCTGCGCAGAAGACTTCCACGCAGGGAGGCTAGGCGGAGACTTGGCGTCAAATAACTTTTATGCTGGAAGAAGTTCAGGAAACGCCCACTGACGGATTCTGCCAGTGACTGACACAGCCGCGGAGTAAGGGCTGTGCAGCCAGGGAAAGGTTTAACCAGGCAACTTTGCCAAGAGTAGAGGCAACTTACGCACGAGCAACCCCAATTCCCATTACACCTTCAGTCACTATATATGGTCATATATATGTCATATTTCAGTGAACAAAGGGCTGCTGTAACAACCGTGTGTGACATAGCTACAGATTTTATAAAAGCAGCAGATCAGGTACAATGCTTCAGAAACTCGCATAACATCTGAGTAGACAGTTGGGGCACAGAGGAGCAAAGGATAATGTGTCTGTTCCTGGATCCTTGAAACATCAAGGACAATGTCAAGCCGAAGAGGTAGTACATATGCCAGCAGGAGGATCACTCGTAGAGGTTCTACTGGAGGGAGGAGCAGAAGATGCAAGTCAGGTGCAGAAATGCCAATTAAAAAAAGGAAAGGTAAATTTCAACTTTGACACGCAATTACAATCCATTAGGTGGGGATCTTAAACTTGCCAATCTTTTGAATAGTATCCAACACCAATTTAATTTAATTGAGTGTTGTGCAGTATATTTCAAAGAACCATACTTTAATGTTTAATCATTGGATTTTGTTTTTATGTTGCAGGGTATGTCCGCGTCTGTGCAGTATACTATTACTGGAAAGGAAGAAAATGATTTCCAGTGATTCCCTTTCCATTGCTTAGAAATTCCATCTTCTGCATTGGTGAATCACAGTGACATCTCCCATAACGTGGAAACCCATCAGATAAGTCATCAATGAGCCAAGGAATGACCACAGGATTCAGGAGTGCTCCTATTACAGGATCAGTGCTAGGCCTGTCAGTAAACTCATGAACAAAAACCGTTGTCTTTGGTGTCATCCTAAATATTCCATCACTTTGATCTCTGATGTTTCATTCCACTTTTTTGTTTTTGTTTTAATGGATCTATTAAAAACGATGGTGAGATTTGCTGAAAAGGAAAAGCAGAGTAATCAAATTGTGCAAGCCGTCTAAGCAAGCAAGATTAGACGACCACAAATTTACATTCCCCATATGCATCACTTTGGAGGCAAAACGGGAGGTGAAACACATGCAATTATTTCCTGACCTCATAAGAAAGAGTACAGTCTAAAGACCTGCACACGTTTTGCTTGATGCTCATATAAATCACATTGGATGTGATTCAAGGGATAAACACCGGTGTGATGGACAGAAAGGGGGTGGAATGGAAGCCCTTCCATGTAGGACAACTATGTCAAACAAAAAGTTGGAGGTCCAACACCCGTCTGGATGCCCAGATTTTTTTTAATCAAAACATCACCAAGTTTGAGGAGAAGTGACCAGAACTAGGATCAGCGCTTATCTTTTTAAAATATTGCCTGCTGTCCAAGTCAAATGTGCCCCCCTACTATGTGTTGCCTCTCAAAATCTATTCCCCAGAGCCACTGCTGCTCCCCTAAGTGTCTCAACCCTGCCCTACACAAGCCTCTAAAATCCAAAAGTGTAGTTCGAATACTGACTGTTGTGATGTGGACCCTGCAGATCCTATTTCTACGCCTTGTCCTGATATTTATTAACTTATTCAAGTTATTTATTGGTTGCTTTTGGGACACATTTATTGATGCACACATTTCTGCAGTGTTTCACCCTAATACGATGCATTTTATATGTTACTTTCCCTAATACGTGCATTGTAATGCACACACTACTCCTACATGCAAATTTGGGTAGACATATTTTGGTTGAAAAATTGCATCTAGAGAAGCACAAATGCTTAAGAAGAGCTGCTTTTTGGTTAATGTATCATTTTGGAAAGTGCAAAGTAATGAGGCTTGCATTAAGTTTTCTCTCCCATCCATATTACCAAATAAAGTACAGTATTTAAAGGATGGGAAATAAACATCACCCCCTAAAACTGGTGTCCATAAACATGTTTTTTTTAAAAAAAATAAAATGGGTGAGGGTACAATATTTTAGATTTGTCATTAAAGATTGTTTTCATTTCTCTGTTTTCAAACCTTTCACCCAAACATGCATCTGGGGATACATTTATTAACCTTTTACCATATATTTGCATGGTGGTAGTGCTCCTATTGTGACCACCACCCCCAACCGCCCTGAGGTTCATCTGTTACTCCGTTTTATGCAACAAGTTATAAGACCTTTTGATTTGCCCGGGCCTATTTAAAGTTTTTAGCCAACTCCCCCCCCCCCGCTGCCCTCCATTCCTCAGTTATTTTTTTACTGTCGGTGCCATTATTATTTCTGATTGCTCCTGTCTGGTTTTATTTCATTTCTTACATTATTTGGGAAATGGCTTTAAATTGGGGCGCATATTTGAAAACCATGCGTATGTAAATGTTTGAGGTGCAACCCTGCTTGCCTGCCTGCCCTTTCCTTTGCCCTGCCTTGAGATGAGCATACTGTTACACGGCAGTAAGGGTCACACACTGCGTTTCATCACAAAGGAGGGCATGACATCACAAGCCTTTGTGAGGTGCTGCGCTTGGCTTAATAAATGGACAGAGACGCCCCCAGCAAATCACCAGCTCTGAAAGGCCCATCAAGGACAGGTGGTGCTCCAGCTGCCAAGAGCTCAGAAGGACAAGATCACCATCAGAATGGCCAGATTCAGACGCAGCCGGAGCCGGAGCCTAACTCGCCGACGGAGGCGAAAGGCCAGCCAAGCGAGTGGATCTGGAAGGAGGCGGGGAAGGCGACGTGGGAGGAGGAGAGGTAAGAAAAAATCCCAAAACCCTACACCATATCCACTTAGGACATTTAACATTATCACTATATACCACAGGTTACATTAAATAACTGGTGCTTATGTTTATTTCCAGGAAGGGGGAAAGGTCGTCGCAGAAGAGGGAGAGGAAGAAGACACTAAATGACTCCCTTTCCTGTGTCCTCTGCCCTTGATTCCGGGTCATTCACCTCAGCAAAGCCTCCAGTGAAAAACAAAGTCAAACGAAACCACCCCTTGAAACAAAAACCAAAAAAACGGAAGAATGTCCAAGAACCAGGGAGCCTGAAACAATTTGAAACTTGCCACCTGTCAATAAATGCTGACATTTCATTTTTGAGTCCGTGCTTTTTGTGGGGAAAGTTTTACGCAGCAAAGCAAAATTGTTGATGTTACAGTAATGTTCTTGGGCAACTCAGGTTTTTCCATCCTGGGTGATCTTAAAGCTGTCAGCTTGGCTCCCAGTACACATTTCAAATTCCAGTGGTATAAATGAGAAAGAGGGTGGGAGGTTTATGTTGTCGGTTTCTTATTTACAAATATAATAGCACTTGCAAATAACTCAAAAGCATTATCAACATCAGTTACTTACCCCTCAGGGCACACATTCACGGTATAAGGTGTACAGAAAACTGAAGTAACAACAAGCCAAGCCCAAAGGTGATGGGCAATGTGAATAATTTTGGCAAACAAAGTGATCGGTGCCAGATTCTGCACAACAGAAGAGAGTTGCAAAGTCATTTATTTTGATTTCAATAAATTCTCAAATTTATTAATATACAGGACCCTTACAAACCTTTCAAAGTTTGCATGAGTTTTAGTGGTATGAATTAATGTTCTTAGCTCTATTCATTTAGAGAACATGTGCTACTCAGATGACAAAGGCTCATAATAGAACCAATTTTACAAAAGGATCCTTGGTAGTGCCTAACTGAAAAGACGCTGGGAACAAATGGAACAAGCTGAGGTTTTGGATGGGTTAGTGTGGTATGATGGGGCAAATTGACCCAAGATAATACCACAACATCTTGTGATTATTACCTTTAAAATATTAGATAAATGGAGGCATAGTCTCATTCCTGGTTTTTCATTATTAAGCTTAACCAAATATTACATAGCATTCAGAACCAACCCATGGGCTTAAAAATGGAGAAGGTGTGTTAATTAGTGTAGCTTCACTAATTCATGTATAGTTAAGACAATATTTAAAAGACCAACAACATCCCAAATGTAAATAATCTTGGAAGCAATCATTTCCCAATCAGTTAAACAATTCCACACATTCATCTACTTTGAGAAATCAGCTTTGTCTAATAAAAATGGCCAAACATGGCACCCCGCATTCTTTTCATATGTGGCTGTTATGTAAGTGATAACATACTCATGAGTGATACATACTCATGGTGCCAGTAGGATTTCCTTTGCTGATGGAAAATCTACCTCAAGTGAAGCTTAAAAATGTTTGAACCTTCAGGCTAGAACATAAGTCTTGTGAATATTCTGGGACTCAAATCTCAAGCTTCAGTATTACAATGCCATGGATTATTCCTTATGTTTGCTGAAAAGGAAAGAATAGAGTTTGAGACTACCTATTTCAATTAAAGTGAAAATTGATGCTCTTAGCCACTATCCTACAGCAGACTGCAGGATACAGATATCTTAGCAAGTAAAGCATTAAAGCAAGGATGAGGAACATGTGGCCCTCCGTACATATATTTTTGGACCACAACTCCCATCTCTGACCACTCGTCATGTTAGCTGGAGCAGTTGGGAGTTAGAGCCGAATAGCATCTCTACATTAAATAAACACCTCTCCAAGGCTCCAGACAGGGTTGTTCCCAGTCCTACCTTGAGATTCTAGGGATTAGATAATTTGGTTGCAAAGTGTGTGATCTACAATTGAGCTGAGGTCCTTCCCCCAAGAGATTGCCTTGGCTCATTTTTTAATCCTCCAAAGCATGGATTGGAGGGTTGCCTTAACTACCCATAAGAAGACACCCTAGAATATATATGAATAAAAACATTTCTGAGCTACAAGTCTGTTCCATGTTAGTCCTAAGGTACTCACATGTAAAACTGTATTATATTAGAGCAATGTAGATGGAATTTGTAACATTACAAAATGTAACAGGTATGGTAACTTTTAAACTGAGTTCCACAAGTAAAGTTTATGAACATCTATTTTTTGTGTTGGCAAAGTTTTCTTTCTACACAAATGGTCAGATCAGAGAGAGGTCTTCTGCTCGCAACATATATTCATCAATCACTGCATGCTTTTTGATGATTGGTCAATACATCTCATACTTTTAAATTAAAACATTTTGTTCCCAAATCAGTGACCATAATTTGGGTGTATGCAGAGGTTTTAGTGGGCAACTGTAGAAAATAAGGATGAATTAGTCTGTCAATGTTGGTTCCTCTCCATTGCTTATTTTTCCAGTTCTAAGTTCCATTCTCCACATGTCCGCATCAGTTTGTGAATGTTTCTTAAACCACTCTCATAAAAATCCACCAGCATTTTAGAGAAAATGTCTCCTAATATGCACACATGTATATGCACTTTTCTTTAATGGACACTTTTTTGCAATGCCCCTTAGTATAATTCAGTTTTACATGTTATTTTCAATTAGTATATGGATTTTCAATTAGTATATGGATATATGGAGTTTTTTGGCTGAAGAACTGCATTGCAAAATTTGGAGAAGTGATCATTTCAAAATATGCTTGTGCTTTGGTTCATACATTGTGAAGTGTTTGTTTGATAAGTCCACTTTCAAATGAGAACAGCATTGAATTTCTCTTTCATCCCTAGAAAGCAGCATGTAATAAGGCATGCAGATCCTTTTGGGGATCAAGGAATGGGATCAAGGACAGGTGAGTGAATGCTGAAACTGCCTTGCTGGATAAATTGGCCATATATACAAACCTGGTTATTGGCTGGCTGCATGCAAAGGTCATCCATTGTATTACATCACAGTTGGGTAACGTGTCATTGGCCATTGTCTTCTGGCTATAAAAAAGCCAGTGATGGCCAGCTCAAGCCTTAAGCTCTCAAAGGCCCATCAAGAGCAGGTGGTGCTCCAGCTGCAAAGAGCTTGAAAGACAAAAGACACCATCTGAAATGGCAAGATTCAGACGCAGCCGGAGCAGAAGCCTCAGTCGCCGGCGCCGTCGGCGGCGACATGGTGGTAAAGGTGGAAAGAAACGTGGACGGCGACGTGGCAGGAGAGGGAAAGGTAGGGAGCTGTTAAGTACCCATTTGGAAAAAAATGTAATGGCTGTGTGATAATGGCTGCTTTGTACCATAACTGAGGCATAGGAAGTGACAGTGTCCTTGTTTTCTGTGTCTGTCTAGGTAAAAAGGGAGGTCACAGGAGGAGGAGGAGACGACACAAGAAGGACTAAATAAAAGTCCCTCTTCATCGTCTCTGGCATCCCCTGATTCCCCACACTGCTTGCCTCTGGAGCACCTGCGAAACAGAACAAAAAAGACACAAACCTTCTCAGAAACACCCAGGATGACTTCCCCACCATCAAGGAGGCTGAAACAATTTGAACAAACCACCTGTCAATAAAACATTGGACATTTTATTTGCCTCTTTGCTTCATTCATTAGGGCATACCGTGGGAAGGAATAGGGAAGGTAACAAAAATAAGAGATGTTGCTCTACCTGTTTTAAAATGTGATCTTCAGAACAGAGGTCCAGTGGGGCAGTAGGTCGGCAATGCTCCCGAATACTGAATAAACAGGGTTGTATCCTAAGGCCACAGTTCTACACCTACTTGGCAGTAAGCTCCCATTGAACACTGGAATGTGACTACTGATTGGACACACACACAGGATCAGCTTCTTTAATACTTTAATACCTCAAGGTATGGGCAAACTCACAACTGTCAAAACTTTGCTACACTCCCCCCCCCAAAAAAAATATCAGTAATAGAATGCAGGTAATACTTTTAAACTTTAGCACTGCCAATACCCTATGGAGCACAGGAGAGGTCACCACAGCAGTTGAGATTGATGTGGGTGGAATCTACACATAAAAGAACACTGAAAAAATGCCTTTTTAAAAAAGCTTTAAAAAATAACATTGAATGTGCCATAGCTCACTGTCACAATCTAGTCACATTTGTATATTGTATTTTTACAACACACTTAAAGCATTTAATTAGCAGCTGTATAGCTGAGTCTATGGACTGTTGACTGGTAGGGCTGAGCTATGGCATAGAGAGGTTCCATTTGTATCCTGCATTCTGAAATGGAGTGATCTCAAGTTATTGAAGGAAGAGGCAGCAAGATAGAAAAAGGAAATCACAATCTCGGAGGAAGGACACATTGCTAATGAACAGCCAGAAGAACATGGAAATCTCACCGAAAAAGAAAGTTCAGTTTTATTTTCATCATTGTCTTTGGATTTTGTCACTGGTGTATTTTAAGGTGGTGGTGACGGTGGGAAATGAAAGCACAAAACCTGGGTGGCACTAGAACAAATGGGCTCATATTATTTGGGGGACCATCTTGTCCATCAGTTGCTTCAGACATCTTGTAAAGACATGTTTTTTACCCAAGCTTTCCCTGACCCATAAGATCAGACAGTCTTCATTTCTCCAAGTTCCCCTAAATTCTTTTACAGTAGTACCTCGGGCTACATACGCTTCAGGTTACAGACTCCGCTAACCCAGAAATAGTGCTTCAGGTTAAGAACTTTGCTTCAGGATGAGAACAGGATGGCACAGCAGCAGTGGGAGGCCCCATTTGCTAAAGTGGTGCTTCAGGTTAAGAACAGTTTCAGGTTAAGTACGGACCTCCGGAACAAATTAAGTACTTACCTGAGGTACCACTGTATATGCTTCTAGGCCACTGTTTTACTGGTTTTTGTGTTGTAATTTTGTTTTAATGACATTGTTTTAATGCTGTAGACATTTTTATTTTTTATTTTTAAAAATGTGGATTGTAAATTCTTTTAAATATGAGAGACAATTCACATTAGTAAGCCCCCTTAGATAAAGAAATTCACTTTACTGAGGTTTCTGGAGTTTTCGTACACTATGAATTAAAATTGGTAAATATATCTGGTATCTGGCTACACTGTTTTCATAAAACTGTAACTCCAATTTCTTACTGTGTTAAAACATTTTTATCCTGCTTTCTAACAAGATACCCCAAGCATAATATTTTAGCTGAACACCCACTGCATTGGGATAAGACATTGTATGAATTTTTCTGCTGTTTTGTGTAGCAAAAGCCATTACAAAGCAAGACACACATAAAACAAAATACAATTAAAACTGGGTATTGGGTGAAATAAATATTTGCTCCCCTGAAGAAATTAACTTGTCATTCCCACAAACCTCTCTCTAGGTGCAACTCTAAAGGAAAAACATCAGGAAAGTCAAGAAGAAATTTTGTGTTGGGAAAGAAAGTGTATAGGACAATAAATGTTTTGGAATATTTTTTGGAGATTTAATAACTAATGGCACAAGGGCGAAACAAGCTACCTTTTCAGAAATGCTAAGGTGACCTGTCCCCTAATAAAAAAATATACAGGTACCCCATTGATCTGTCACCTGAGAGATTTAAATATTTGGACAAGGCTGTTCATAAGTCCTCATAAATTGGGCAAACAAGTAAATAGTTGGGTAAATCTTCAGGCACATATGCCCGCATGGGCAGACACTCTCTTCAGGGGGAATCTGGCAATCAATGAATCCCCCTTTTTCTAATACTGGCACATAAAAGACAGATAAATTTTACTCCATGGTTTCGCACATAGTTTTCATATAAAATTTGTGCTGTATTCTGCCACCCATGGGATGGCATTTTAAACAAAATCTCAACATTATTTTTATATCACCACCTTAGTATACAATTCACATAAATTCACTTTAAACAGAAAAATGTGGAGTTTTCCCACCTATAAATGTTTCAACTACCTTTTGTATTAATATCCTTTGAAAACTCCAAAATACAGGTGGAAAATTCCCTATTTTATGTCAGCTATTAAAGTAAGTTATTTGTTCTTTCTATGATTTTCCTGGTGGCAGACAAAAACATAAGGAAGGGGCAATATGAGGATTTCAAACCTTTGTGGGTTTTAATATAACATTTAGGATTTTTCCTAGAGGTTTTTGTGAAATCTGCTGAGTTAATGATTCTTAAGTCAATGATAGTGCTACTGTAATTTCCCTTATATGGTCAATCATGTGGACAGAATACAGATCTCCATATAAGGGAACGCCCATTGTATTTCATCACAACTGATACATCATCAGCCTTTGTTAGACTTGGTCACTAGTTTCCAGGGGAGGGGCGTGGACAGCCAAGTGGTGCCACTACAGTTCACAACCTCTGAAAGGCCCATCAAGGCGGGTGGTGCTCCAGTTGCTAAGAGCTCAAAGGGGAAGCACAGTAACAGACATGGCAAAATTCAGACCAATCAGGAGCATGACCCGTTGCCACCGCAGAAAGCCGCAAAAGAGACGTCATGGAGGTGGATCTGGAGGAAAAAGGAGACAGCCTGGGAAAACAAAGAGAGGTGAAGAAAACTTAAACTAGAGGGGCGCTACAGTTTTGTAACAAATGTGGCAGGTGGCAGCCTCCACTCCTAAAAATGTGATTTACTTCTGAAGGAGCATTCAGGTTATTAAGCGTATTAAGTATTGATGGTGTTTTCTATCTCTTTTCCAGGTCACAGGTCCCATGGTCTCAAGAGGCAGAGGAAGAGGAGACATGACTAAATTCCCTCTTCATGGTCTTCTCTGTTCTTGATCTGAAAAGCTGACCTTTCTAAAACTTCCACCAAACATGAAATTGAAGCAAATTTTCCATCAAGAGACCCAGGATGTCTTCCCAGGAATCAAGGAACAGAAAAACATTTGAGCAAGGCTGCCTGTCAATAAATGCTAGCATTTAATTCCTGTTTCATGTCTCATTCAACTGTAGGAGGGTGATGGCTTGATCGAAAGATATTTACACAACTTTACACAACTGTTGGTTTTTGACATTCACACTAATAGGTCAACATTCAGTTATCACTTCACGTGCAATAAAAATGCTCATGTTCTCTTGTATGTTCTGCTCACGTAGAAATATATCTACCATATGACAGTATACTGCAACTTAAGCATTAGTGACCATGATGCACCATATATTATACACTGCAACTTATCTGGGGACTATCTGACAATAAATAAATTAGTGAATGTGACAAGTATCAGAGGATTTTGGGATGAACTTTCTTTCCTTTTCAGTATTGACTGTTCACAATCTATAAAACAGCACCTTTTCTCCATTGCTTGCTTTCCCTAGCAGTCTCTAAGGAATATGAACATTCCTTTTGGGTGAATCTCAGAACACTGAGACGTTACTAGGATAACCAACTGCCACTGGCTATTTCCCAGCAAAAGAAGAGAGAAACCTTACACGGCAATTCCCATCTCAAAGCCACATTTCTGATCCTTTTGGGTCTTACCTTTCAAAAATTTGCATTACAATAATTCACAAACGCCCACCTCCCAACAAATTATAAAACATACCATTCCTCTTGTAAATCAAACCAGCCAATTGGTCCATTTCTGTTAATTGAAGAAATTTCCATAGCCTTTCCCATCCAGCTGGAACCAGAGACTCTTTCCACTTCTTGAGGCCAAACTACTCTGGCTGCGATCAGCAGGATCTTAACCAAAGACTCTTGTTCTTCAGATACTTCTGCCTTGATTCAGTTGGAAATAATCAACATAGTAACTCTCACTTTAATTGTGCGTGAGTACTTTTATTCCTTCTATAAATTTGTAGTACAGTGTCAGTTCAGGCCATCTGAATTAAATTACAGGCACTAATTGGGTTACATACTTTAAAACTTTTGCAACTGTCTTCTCCAACTGTTAACAAAGCAAGTTATATTCTGTGACACCATTTTAATTACTGAAATGAAGTGCAGATGGCCTGGGCTTCAGTAGTGGCTGGTAGGTGGTGTACAAGTCTGGAGGAACCAGAAGCTCCAGTCACCACCAGCCCACCAGCTCCATCATCGATTATTAGTGGTTACAATTAGGGTTGGAGGAGAAATTTGATTTGTATCACATGTAAAGGTGAATTTACCCAATTCACGGTTTCTGGAACAATCTGAGAACAGAAACACAGCCATCGTTCCAAAATGGCACTCCTCTGAATTTATCAATGCACTTCTCAAATGATGCATACAGATATACATTTGATGGAGTAAAGTGAGCATAAAAATGGATTGGTGAAAATTACGTGCAAAAATACATTATATTAGGGGAAACTGTATACAAAAATGTATATATTAGGAGCAGCTCACACTAAAATGCTGATGGAGTCCAGACTCCAGAAGCAATGGAGGAAAGCTTTCATGTATCCAACAGAGGACAAAAAGAACACTATTGAGATACATACAGTCTGGAGACTATTGAGATACATACAGTCTATGGACTTGGTTACATCAACATGGGTAATAGTAGACCAAATGTGCAAATGACTAACTGGGCATTCTAATTAAAAAGTGATGCTAGAAGGATCAGATTAGGTAAGGAAACCAAGTGAGGCATGTGGCATTCATTGAGAGGCTTCAGTGTCACAAACAACAAGGAAAATTAAGGCTGGCCACTAGCATACATGTATGTAAATCCAGGTTGAGAGGTATCTGTGGCCCTTCAGATGTGAACATGAACTCCCATAAGGCCCAGTCAGCATAGCCAGTGGTTGGTGCTGATGGGAGGTGGAGTCCAACTACGTCTGGAGAACCAGAAGTTCCCCATGCCTAATGTAAAGAAATGATCAAGCTGCAGATTTGTATATGTCAAAAAGGAACATCGCTCATTTCTGAAGTCAGGATTTGTTTCTGCTCTAAAATTATCTGGGTACATTTTATTTACACAAGTCTATGGCAAGTTTTGAACTCGGAGTGCTTTGTGCTTTTCAAAAGGTCTGGGTTATTTTCAAACAGACAGTTTGTACAGATTAAAATGAATTTATCAGCCCAATAAATTATGAATAAATCACCGCTCCCTCGCAATAACCAACAATACCAGCTTGTCATCTCTTGGTATAAATGAAAAAAATCCAGAATATTGAAGGCAGAGGGAGAAAAGGAACGTTTTGTTTTTTTAAAATGCTTAACAATAAAAAGTAGAAAACTGTGTCCTGTTTTTGAAAGGATATCCCTTGTGCTGACAGTCTTCCATGGCTTGATCTTGCTGGTGTCAAGTCAAGAGAGAGGCAGACAGGCCAAAGAAAACTCTGCCGAGATTGTATTTTAAGCAGGTCACCAAGTTTTTTGATTAAAAGAAAAGCTGTGAAACTCATCCAGATGAGATACCGAATCTTTGTTTATGTTCCACAAAGATAAAACTAAAATCTAACTCTCAGCAATAAGAAAAAACCAGGAAGGTAAAAACTTCTTTATATATTTTTTTAAAAAGTTTTTTTGTGACAGCTCCCCCCCCCCTTATTTTCTTTTTTGACAGTTGCCTGTGGAAAGCTGACGGAAGTGATCCTAACCTTGAGGTAAACTCCCTGGGCAGGGTAGGATTGCTTTTAAAGCCTCTTGTCCTTTTGGGGCACCATGCTGCCAGTGAGGTAATAACCATGTGCCCGTGGGAGGTCTGGACTCTGCTTGCCTAAGGAGGAACATGAAATGGTACTGGAGGGCCTGGGGGGAAGGTTAAGCCAGAATTCTGGGCTCTCTCAGGGTTCAGCCCGACACCTGATAGTGGTGGAACATTTTGCTACTAAAATAAGTGGTATTAGTAAAAACTGGATTCAAAGGAAGTCCCAGACAACTGCTGTGCCCTTCCCATAGGAGACACAGCCCCTAGGGGCCATGGAGGCTTTGGCCCCCATTTTATTATGGGGGTCAGGCTCATGCAAAGTTGATGGGCATTCCCATTCAAATGGTGTGTGTGTGCATTGTGTCATGTGATCAATTATGCAGGGCTGGTCTTACCTGGACACACCCCCCCGAATTATTTTATTCAATATTGCAACTGTGCTCCTTACTCTCTATTCCCACTGGCGAAATAAATAATCACATCCTGACCAGCTCTGCAGCCAGTTATAACACACCTTGAAAAGTATATAATGGCATCTTCCCTATTGACTTTGGGGCATCTCTTAAAGACTTTTATGCCCCTAGGCCTATGCAGCTGCTTTAAGTTAATGCTTAGCCAATCATTTTAGTGATTATTATGTATTGTTCTTACGATGTTGCATGTCTTACATTATATCTTGCTGTGTACTGCCTTACTGTTTTATATGAATTAGTGTTATAGACACATTTTTAAAAAACAAGCAAGCAAGCAAGCAAATTCCTTGGCCCAGGAAGTGTGCAGGGTTAGCTGTTGACATTTTCTGAGGCAAAGGACAAGATGGTGTTCCCTCCCCTCCCATGTACAGAAGTCAATTCAACAGGTAGTTGACTCTTAGGGCTTGTCCGCACCAGAACAAAATGTGGACCCCCCTCCCCAGTCCAATGATGTCTAGGACCTTTCCCAGTTTATATGTGTGATTTTCCAAATTTGAAATTTCCAACCATGGGGGGGGGGCACATTTAAATGGGAGTAAATCCAGGGTAATGCTCAGATGGGAAGGGGCCTCATGTGGACCTGACTACGTAAATGGGGAAACAAGCCACAATCACACATTTGTGCCAAGCCATGGTTTGTCTTAGTGTGATGTATAAGCCAGGCCAAAGTTTCTGTAACATGAGTGGCGGTCCCCAAAAACTGCTTTACATTTTCTTAGATTTCAATGATCATTGCAGGTCCAAATTCACCGATCAGTTTAGAGATAATGCCAAACACAGCTGGGAATAATTCTCTGCACAATTGGCTTCAGATGAACTCCAAACAGGAGGACTGCAAGCAAGCAGTCTTGTGGGTAACACTCTGTCTACCAGGAAACTATAATTTTATGAGAGGAAGCAGTTTCCTTTTGGCTTAGCGTCAAATGACTTGTTCCATTCAAGATGCTAATGATGCCACTTCCAAGGAAGAGTGTCGCCCGCCTGCCCTCCACCACAACACACCCATTCCTAAAAATTCCAGTACTAAGGACACTTCAATTGATCTAAGATACGTAAGCCACACATACGGCACACAAAGGGCAAATCTGAGACTTCTGTGGGGCCTAGTGCAAACAAGAAGGAGCTTCCCAGTGTAGACATCTAGGCTGCTAGAAACCTGTGGCACCTATCACCTGGAAGGCTGGGCAGGCTCTTGCCTCCTTTGGTCTGGAGTTATGTGAGGGCGGGGTGTGTGTGTGTACAGAGGCTAATATGGTGGTGTGGCTGATTGTTTGCTGCCTGGCAAGTTGCCAGTGGGAAGTGATGTCTGTGTCTGTGGGTGGTCCGCCTGAGCAGAGCATTCAGCTTGGGGAAGAGCTGTGAAAGGTACAAAGGAGCTTATGGGAGCTCCCATGGATCCTCACTTGTCAGTGCAATTGACAAGATGAGAGATAAGGAGACTGTGAGCCCAGTAGGAGCATACTTAAGGAGCGTATCTCCCTAAGAGCACCTCTGAATAAACATCTCTGCAAGTCTCCCTCTGCTTTATGTTAAATGATATGCTGATTGCTTCTGTATACTTGCCAACCGTTATGGAAAAATATTTGGCAGGGCACCTGAGATTGGAATTATGTGTAAGATTTTCTAGCATTCACATTGGCCTAGTTCTCTGGTAAGGTCAGGCAGCATGCTTGGAGCTCAGGTGACTGCACACCACACACACAGTCACACTGTACATATCAAACGTGTGAGGGGGCAATGAGAACAACCCTAATTGAGACAGCACCACTTGTTTTTCTCTTCAACCTCCATAGATTGGAGGGTGATTGAAGGTTTGTTCACACATTACTCTGAACACAAGCACAAGCTGTCTCTTCACAGGTAGAAGTGTTTGTGTGGAAAAGTGTACACTTGTTGATTTGTACAGCTCAGCTACTACCTACAGAGACTGTACCCTGATTGAATGCTACATGTGAGTAACTGTATGAGTGTACAGATCTACAACTTGTTTACACAGACGCCTTGATTGTACTCTTATGGAATGTAACATGTGAACACCCTTTATGTGAAGCAGGGAGCCTCCTGTAGGCACCTCTTTGAATCTTTTTCCAGAGAGATTTTACCTGGGAATGGCCACTTTCTTGCACTCTTATTTTATAGCCCTGTTCAAGCATGAAACCCCTGTGCAGTTTCAATTGTGTGCAGGAGAGACTGAGAGTGCATTCTCTGGCCCCTCCCTTTCTGTTGGATCCACCTGGTCCCACCTCTCGCCTCCTTAGCTCTCTATACAATTTATATCATGCTGGATACTGAAATGGCTTTTACTCTTGGGTGAATAAACTTTAGGGATTTCGAAGCCATTATTTACTGATTCGTTTCCACAGCCTTGCCTGCCAAGTTAAAAAAAATATGAACAGAACTACAAGGAAAGAGCATTGTTGAATTGCAATTATTAGGTTATGGTGGTTTGGGCTGGTCAGCATCTTCATAAAAAGAAGCTATGGGCAATTAAACAATTGCAAGACACAGCTGCAACATACGACTTTTAAAAAGGAGAGAGCTCTGCCTCAGATTCAGGAAGTCAGGCAGGCAGCTCAGAGAACTAAAGCCTAAATAGTAAAACATATATTGCCTATACAGATTATGTACAAAAACATTACAGAGATATCCATGATGTACAAACTCTGATAAGAAAATCAGCCTAGAAAAAGGTTGTACAAAACGAAAATGAAAATGCATGGAGAAGATTTATTGCTCTTTTGCAAATGGGTAGCTGATCACTTTCCCCATTTCTTTTGTAGGATTTCATTAGATGCCAAATGTCCTCTGCAACCTCAGCAGTTGACATCAAATGCCATATGAAGCCTTGGGATCTATCTATGAAACTGCATGTGCCGATCTGCATCAGTGTTCGCCCTGCTCTTTCCCGGTACAGTACAGAACAAGTACTTCTTGCTCAGGAAGAATTTGTGTAGCACATTCTCTCTTGAACAAGATTATGATGCTATTACCCTGTTTATAAGCAGGGTTGATAGCTAGCAAATTAAGATACTTGAATCATCAGTAGGAAAGCTACAGTATTGGGCAGCTATGTGCTCAAATGCGCATATTCACTGTGATCCAACCATATGGATAGCTATAAGGATTCATTGTGCAGAATTCCTGACTCCAGAAAAGCTTGTCCAGCAACCACAGCCTGGGTGTGCACAACAGGCAGATTACTGGCAATAACACAAACCATATATTCAGAGAGAAGATTGGATTAAAGTTATTTTCCTCCACCCAAACAATGGATTTATGTTTCCAATAACCTGCCTTGCACCGCTAGACATCACTGCTGCTCAGGCATACGGTTGTAGTAGGACCAGTATCCATTTTTCTGTTAAATAAAGCAGGCCCAAATTCCAGTAACTTCAAGTAATAAATGGATACAGTCATTCTACATGTCTTATCTGGCCAGCTAAGTGGTGAACAGATGATCATGAGACAGTAAGTCTAGAAATTATGACTTTTTAGTTCAATCAATAAAATATTCACTTTGACAGAGACCTGTTTTGATTTAATAAATGATTGCTGTGAGGCTATATATACTAGATATTTTGATGATGATGATGATACAGGGGGAATGTGACATAGTGTGTGGAGAACACTAGATTGGAATGCTCCATACACAGTTCGGCAAGGCTTTCAAAAGAGATTTATTTAAATTAAAAATTAAATTCTGTTGGCATGCCTTCAGATATTAGACAACATTTGAATGTACTTGGCTTCCATGTCAGTGCACTATACTAGGCGGTCTTATTCTGCATATTCTATTCTGCACATTAAAACCAAGACAGATATTGTTAAAAAGTATTTCAGCAGTTGTTTTTAATAGAAGTTCTTCCAGTCATTTTAGAAAGCAGCACACAGAAAGAGAAAGTTGTCATTCCTATTTTTCCTATTATTATTATTATTATTATTAAAACCATTATCTTTGCAATCCATGAGTGAAGATTAAGCAGCGAGAGGACTGACCCTGATCTTCACTGTATGTTCGTTGCTTAAAGGACATTGGCAGGAAATGGTCAGCCTGAGGACACAATGAAAGGAAACAAACGCAGCAGAAAAAGTTTCACTGATAACATGTGATCGGAGCTGGTGAGCAGCTTCAGCCGGTCATCCAGCTATTCAGGCCAAAGTCTCAAAAGCACAGTGCTGACTCCAACAAGAATGTGTCAGAAAAGCATGTGCAGGACTGGTGAATGACACCTGACACACGGCAGGTGGGCGGGGAGGGAGGGAAAATGCTTTTTGCAAATTACCATATTGTGCAATGCACTTCTTGTTTAATCAGTCAACATCCATTTGAGAATGCTTCTTTTGGAATGAATTGAAAGGTGGCCATGTGTCAACAGTAATAATATATGCTCTGTGAAAGATGGAATCATAGATATAGTGGGTGCTCAGCAAAAACAACCATTCATTCCATCTATTTGTATCTTAGCAGTTGAAAATACACTATGCTAGGAATCAGCTGCTTGCTTGAAGATATCCATACAGACTTTTCACCCTGTATAGGGTGTCCAGTTCTTGTAAGGCTTGCTGAGCCAATCGGAAGAGGTATTAGAATAGAACAAGCAATATTCTCTGTAGCATGCTCAGCCTGGGTCCTTTTCTACAGTAGAGGCCTCACAAAGAGAGCGGGGAGGGGGAGAGAGAGAAAGGAAGAGAGCACACGATTGTATAGGGATTTCCAGACTAAGCATGAGGAAAGTAAGTGGCTTTCTGGATGTTCTTTGACTTCCATCAGGCCTAGCCATCAGCCAATGGTCAGAGATGATGGAAATTGCAGTTCAAAAACATCGGAAAGGCCACACCCCTGATGTCCGACTTGTGGTTCAACAGACAGAATTGCGCCACCACCTATGATCTACTCGCTTGAGAAATGTAAGTCCCATATTTCTACTGGTGGTATTTTCTTAGCATAAGCAGAAGAGACCAACATTAGTTTAAAGTATTTATACCCCTCTCTTTAGCTGAAGAGACCCCTACAAACATCAGTCATGGTCTAAGAGTGCCTAAAAGACTCACACTAGATCCCAGGGAAAGCACTGAAAAGCATTCGTGACTTGTATAATTACTATACAGTCATTCCTCGGGTTGCGAACGTGATCCGTGCAGGAGGCAGCCTGAAGCAGCCTGAAGCGCTGCGTCTGCACACACGCATGATGCGATTTGGTGCTTCTGCACATGCACATTATGTCATTTTGTGTTTCTGCGCATGTTCCAGTACTTCCGGGTTCGGCGCAGTCTGCAACCTGAAAACGTGCAACCCGAAGCGTTCTTAACCCGAGGTATGACTGTATAAAGAGCCATGTCAGGATATATGTACACAAATCAGGGAGCCAAAAAAAAAAAAAAAGACTTTAAACAATGGGAACCAAAGAAGCTAAACAACAGCACGAATCTTCAATTTTTTCATAACAGACAGGGCCTATAAGGGGTATGGAAAGGGACCTGTGTTACAATTTTTATCTGGCACAGATAAATGATGCTTTGCTAATGGGTATCTGGTTCGCCACTGAGACTAATAGGATGCTCAATGAAATGGATCCGACATCTGATCCAGCTTCCTATTCTTAGGCATGTTCACACATTACATTCAACTGGGTTAGGGGAGAAATTCAATTCACATTTAAAGGTGAACTTACTAATTTGCATTTTACAAAACAACACACAAACTGAAAGACGCAAAAAATTGTGCTGCTCTGAAGTTTGCAATGCACTTCTCCAGCTAAGTATTATTTACCAAAAAAAATCATACAGTGTGGCTGTAGATTCATATATTAGTGAAAATAACACACAAACCCCCATTGTATTATGGGGAAATGCGTTTCAAAAATGTATATATCAGGATAAATTCCATACGAGAATGTGTAAGGAGATTTGCACTAAAATGCTGATGAACAAAGCTTTAAAAAATGGATTGCAAATTAATGTGGAGAACCTCAGATTGGAAAAATGAGAAACTGCGAGAAGGCAAAATTGACTCCAACATATTCACTCAATCCTCAATCAACATATTCACTCAATCCTCAATCAAATTAACAAGTGTAATAATAATAATAATAATAATAATAATAATAATAATATTTATACCCCGCCCAGCCACTCTGGGCAGCTTACAGCTTACACATAAAAACATAGTAAAATGTCAAACTTTAAAAACTTCCCAATACACCGCTGCCTTCAGATGCCTTCTAAAAGTTGCACAGTTCTTTATCTCCTTGATATCTAATGGGAGGGCGTTCTACAGGGAGGGTGCCACTACTGAGAAGGCCCTCTGCCTAGTGTAAACTCTTTCAAACACCTTCACATGTGCAAAGACACTCTGTGTTCAGAGTAATGTGTGAAGAAGCAATTTAAGAGACATTACATGAGTGAAAAATACCTTTTACATGTGGAAGAGCACTTTGGGGTCCAACAAATAGTTTTTTTCTTCTCATTGAGAGGGAGGGCGTCCAGTAATGATGTGAAATCACTACATATTATTCTTTTGAAGAGCTCTAACTTTTTCTGTTGTTTTTTTCCCACCTTTCAAAATGCTGCCAGGGATAACATGCTTTCTAGTTAATACGTAATAAAAAGTACAATGCCTTTCATATAATCATCCAGGAAAAACAGGATTTGGGTCAGTTAATTTCAAACAGGCTTCAGTGGCCTTTCCAGCTGGCAATGACACCAGCATCAAAACGCCTAGCAGAGCTATCACTCTTCAGATGTGATGGTATGATCAAATTATGAAGGAATGAGAGGAGAAGTCAATACTTTATTGCATCCTTGTCATGGTTTGAAAGCTGGATTCGCACCAAAATGATTTCCGTATCTTGATCACAGTTCTGGCGCTGCTCTTTTTGACTGCCAAACACTCAGGACTCCTCTGTCCTAAAATGTTGGCATCATGGAAGGCTGAGCTTCCCTTTCAAATATAAACTTAATGGGGCTTAGCCATCATCCTACATTGGGGGTACTACAAAGCAATGGGCAGTAGCTAGGATCCTCCCAAATTGAAGTAATGAATCTGGTCACTGCATTAGTGGATCTAAAATCTACCTTTCCCTATGTGGTTGTGGTTGGTGTGTGTGTGTTTATTTGAAAGAACCCTGCATTTGCAAAACGCCACCTAAATATATTATGAGTAAAGAGTTTTGCAAAATTTTGGCAAGGTCTGAAGCGTTAAAAGGGAAATCTGGCTTTGGAATTGTGTAGCACAGGGGTAGATAATAAAGCACAGGGCTCCAACTACTCCCATCAACCCCAGTCAGCATGGCCAGCAGCTAGGAATGCTGGGAGCTGGAGTCTACCAACATCTGCAGCACAGCTACCTTTGGCTTAGCAAAAGAAAAAGAAGGAAACAATACAAAAAGCAACGGAAATACTTCATTTTGGCTGTCAGACTTCGCAAGGAGGAGCGGATTTCCAAAACCGAGTCGACATTGGCGTTATAAAATTGGAGATGAAGCTCAAAGTTTATGTTCTAAGTGTGATAACTCTCAACATATCGAAAGCCAGTTGCTTCTGCTTGGAGGACAGCATGGGAGACTATAGCCGTCCATATAAGGGCACCTCACATCTCCTGGCAACCACGTTGTTAAGGACAGATTACTTTTGTACAGTATGAAATTATGAACGGAGAAAGAGTGAGAAAGCATATTTTTAAAAGGCAATTATAAATGAACAGAGGGCAGTGCTGTCATGTTGCACTTTCGTTGTGTACATTGCTTTTTTAGGCTGGGGAGTGCTTCTGACATTACAAAGTGAAATAACAAATTCCCTCTTTTATTGTTTATTGAAAAGAGTCTTGCCTTTCTTTCCCCCTCTGGAACAAAACTCCCACGTTCCTTCAGACACTAACAAGGACACCATGGGCGTAGCTAGGATTTTTGTTATGGGGGCAGGCCTTTTGTTGGGGGGGCAGAACCTCAATTAGCTATGTATTTTTATTGATTTTTATTGATTTAGGGGGACAGCTGCCCCTCTCTGCCCCCCTCGCGGCTATGTCCATGAAGGACACTTCATTGACCCACTTGTGGATGGGTTCTAGCTCAGTGGCAGAGCATCGATTTGCATGCTAGAAGGTCCTAGGGAAGAGAGGGTGCCCTGCACCACCTTTATATTTTAAAGAAGAACCAGGAGGTTCAATTCCTACTATATCCAGGTAGGACTGGGAATATCCCCATCCTGAATCCTGAAGATTCGGTGCCAGTCCATGTGGACAATACTGAACTAGATTCACCAGTGGGCCTGACTCAGTTTAATGCAGTTTCCTATGTTCCCATGTTTCCTCTCAAAAGGATTTCTAGGAGACACTCAACTGTGTTGAAAGATGGGCTTAGTCATCTAGGACATGTTTCATAGGCCTCTAAACAGTCCATCTGTGTTTATTGAAAGTTTGTTGGGTGGGCAAGCTGCCTCTTCATGTTGAGGCAAACTCCTCGGCTTTCAACCCAGTATTCCCATTTACTCCGAAACCTACAAGTTACAACTGAATAACTGGCTACTTTTCGATGAAGAATGAAGGGAAAGAGTTTCCAGGCCGAGTGTGACTTCGCCAGCCCAGCTTCCTTCTGGAATATTCGTTTTCCGTAAGGAATGAAGTGCCGTGGCACTGAAATTCATTCTTTCTCTCCCCCCTCTGTTGTAATTTTGGCTTTTTAAAAATAATGCAGAAAATAATATACATTTCAAGGGAGTTAACCTTTGGTCCTCACCCTTTTTCTGCCAAGTTGACCAACCATTGGTAGTTTAGTTGGACTGACTTATGTGGAAAAAGAATGAAAAAGCTTTGAATTCCAAGCTTTGAGGCACTCAAACACTGATTTATCAGTACTTCATGTACTGGATGAAGCCATACTGGACAAGGTGAATGAGGAAATAAGTAGAGATGGGTGAACTCCGTTTCTTACAGTATTGACTTTGTCAGTATGAGCTTTTTTAGAACATGTCGTGTGTGTGCACCTTTTCATCTTGCCGGCTTGCCTCTCTTCCCAAAACAACCATATCCAGGAACAAAAACCACATCGAACATTTGTATGAAATAGACAGAAGTGAGTCAAACAGAGTAGACATTTGCCAAAGAAAAGGCTTTAGTTGGGTGGTCTGGACATGTCAATAACAGCAATCAGTGAATGTTCCACTGAGAAGAATATTAAAGAAATTCAGCAAGCGCACTTACTGGCATTGTAGTTCATATTTCATTTCACAACAATCAGTGAGATTATCGGTGAGGTTAAGGGGTTTAAACTTTTGCACATATGCCTACAAAGCAAGCTGGCTTTGGGTGCCGATTGGCTGTATGCCAACTGCACATGCGCAGAATTGCATTCTGCTTTCTTTGCTGATGAAGAAACCTTGTAATTAAAAACATTCACAGCATTGTTACAAATGAGTGCTAGAAATAGTTATGAGCATACTTCACTTGCACTGCAATTGAATATACCCACGCACCAGGAATAAGCCCTATTGAATTTAACAGGACTCCTGATTAATATGTAGGATTTCTGTGTTAATACTTAAATTAGATGTTCATCTTACAAGACCCAGAGTCTTATAAGTTTAAGCTACAAGTTCAACGAACAATAGGTTGAATCCAGTGCAGACCTTTTGTAAGTGGATTCCCACGTAAGTGGGAATGCAGTTTTTGCTGATTCTCCTTCCTGAGATCTCTTCCTTCCCCTCCCATGCTATTCCACAGAATCCCTGAGCTAGAGCAGAGGGCTGCAGAGAGAAATGGCATAGGAAACTCCCGTCTCCGCCTGCCCATCCTTCCATGAGTAGATCTATGGTCCTTCAGTAGATCTAGCCCAAGTGCGTTTGAAATAAATCATCTAGTATGATAGACAATCCATGGAGGTCAAAATGCATTGCATTTCTTTCTCTTCTCAAATTGCCTATTTTCTGGTTTTACATCTGAAATTCAGATTTTCCTTTAATTCTTTAAGTTATAGCCACTGTCTCAGATCTTATGGGGTATGAGATCTTACTCAGCCCTTAGTGGAATAGAAGCAGACATTGACTTTATAACTTTTTACAAATGTTTAAAATCCCATTGTCTTCCATACAATTTCCCCAGAACTAGTCAATTTCAAAGAAAGAGGAAGAGACATCATCTTCCTATGAGCAAAGGTTTGGATCAGAGGACTTCCTCTTAATTTCTGACTATTGTCCTCATATTTCATTCCTTTTTGTCACGAAAACAACATCTTCCTAGACCCTTCTTTAGACAGAAAGGAAACATGTTGGAAACATTATTAATGTGACCTAACATAAACTCCTTATTTAAACAGAAAATCCAAATAAGATTTTACCATAGGGGAGAATTTTCTGATTTAATGTGTTTTTACAAGCACTTGAGAGGAAGAAAAAATAAAAATGATCAAGTAAACAAGATAAAAAGGCTGAGCTTTGGGACATTATCTAAAGGCAGCAAGCAGAGTAGAAGAAATTATCAGAATTATGTTTTCTTTCTTTACTGGGGGGAGGGGGAATGCAGGGAAAATGAAAATGAAAAAGCACAACCCAGTAAAACATACAGCCAGAATGAAGGGACTTGAAAGCAAAAGAAAATGAGATACAAAAATATATAATTATGTTCCTTATGGTAAAATTAGGGTAGCATATGTAGTACCGTACTACTACAGCCTCCCTTCACTCAAAACGGATGCTATCTCAAGCAGTTTACAGTAAATAGGCCAGTTATAGATTAGGGCTAATTCAAATCAGAATCCCCAAAATTATCTGTGTTATGGAGAAGTTAAACAAATGGCATATATATTTGTGTATGTATGCATTAAAAGCTGTGTCTACTGTAGATTCTGCTTAACAGTTTTCCAGCACCTTGCACCAGGAGTCGCAGGATTCTCCTGCCCCATGTGGTTTTTTTTTAATTGTACAGGTCAGTCAAAATATAGTTAAACATAATTAATAAAAAAGGGGAGCAGATAATGTATACTGTAAATAGTTTATTAAGCATGCAATCGGTCATTATTGCACAACACCTTCATTCTCATGATTTGCAAATCATAGCACTTGGCTGTTAATGATACTTGTGGAATAGATTTATTTATATTATAGAACGTGATCCTGTTGAGATGTCCATTCTATAATGTTTATGGATTACTTCTGCAAATATAATCATATACACGAAAAGTGTAATATATATTGGAGGGATTTTTTTTTTAGAAGTGCCAATCCCAAAGAGTCCATAGGAGATGCTGTCTCATGCATGTTGGCAAGGTGACAAGCCACACATGTGTGGAAATGACTAATTAGCTAGGGGACATGGGAATCTGATATTGCTCCCATTGGTAGAGACATGTCATGGAAAGGCCTGGATGTTCTTAATTACAGAGGAAATTGCACCACCTGCCTGCCCCAGTGGTCAAGGGTCATGGAAAACTGAAGAGAGTTCCTCAGGTACACCTTTATTTCACACATTGGTGGCAGTCCCTTCAAAAAGAATGAAAAGACCCAAATCTTGAAGCATCTGTTGTTTAAATTCTCACTTCTAAATAAACCAGTCAGTCCAAAGAGTGCTTGCTGTATTGCTTTACATGGCAGAGGAAGTACACTGCTCAGCCGGAATGATTTTTGCTTTTGCATTTTTGTTGCCATGGTGGGAAGGAAGAGGCAGATACCAATAAATGGGATTTAAACAGGCAGCAGTAAATGGGATTCAACAGGCTTCATTGAAGGGACACAGCATATATCAGGGGTCAGCAAACTTTTTCAGCAGTGGGCCAGTCCACTGTCCCTCAGACCTTGTGGGGGCCTCAACTATATTTTTGGGGAAAAAATAATGAACGAATTCCTATGCCCCACAAATAACCCAGAGATGCATTTTAAATAAAATGACACATTCTACTCATGTAAAAACACACTGATTCCTGGACCATCCATGGCCCGGATGTAGAAGGCGATCGGGCCGGATCTGGCCCCCAGGCCTTAGTTTGCCTACCCATGGCATATATGCATGGGCGTATGAGCATGAGCACATTGTTCTCACACTGACACTGATTCACAAAGCTTGACCTTCTCTTAATAAGAACACTGCAGTGAAAACTGCTTATTCAAGTATGTGATCCATGCTATCTCTATTCATTGAAGCTGAGTCCAGATTAAGACCCCAGTCCTGTACTTTACTTAGCTGGGAACAGTGCTGTTAAACTAAACAAAATTTGAATGAGATCGCACTGTCAGTCCGTTGAACTTGGTTCCCACTGAAATGAGTGGGACGAGCTATTCATGCCTTAAGTCCCATTGGTTTCAGTATAAACTGGGTTCCACTAAGAGGCTGCAGGCCTAACCCTATTTACATGTAACCTAGCCACAATGGCTATGTTCTGCCTCTACTGTCAGAGGCAACTTGCCACTGAATTGCAGTTGCTGGGAACCACAGGAAGAGGGAATGCTATTGCAGTCAGGTTCTGCTTGTGATAGCTATGTGAACAGTGTGGGGGGCTAGACGGAACCTATTCTATTTTTTTTACCATTCCAATCACTTCTGGAGCAGATCTGGAAATCATTGGGGATTGAGGGTGTGTGTGTGCTTGAAGAGAGAAAGCCTTCCACTCAAAGAGCCACTGCTCTTGTTGTGCTTTCTTTATCCAAGGTCAGACAACCTGCTTGGAAACCTGAGCTTCCCTGCATTTATCTGACTCCTGCACATGTCAGCTTTATTTACATGTGTTATGGTTATAGCTGCCAAGCAGTGTAATTTTAATCATCCTTTACACTTGACAGAGAGCAGAAACATTATTCAAATATTCAGATAGAATATCATTTCATATAAATAAATGGCCTACGGATTCAGGAGGAATATATAGCTAACATATCCTAGAATGTAACAACAACAAAAAAAAGCTGTGTGTTTATTTTGAATTCTTGATCTTGATCTCTGGCTTTAGCCATTGCTTTTGGGGGAAAAGCACCATAATATTACCGTACCTATCAAAAGTTTCAGTGCAAAGTGATGTTACAGAAAATGCAACTATATTGGCCACCTTCAGGCCACGGGAAAAGTGAAATGCTAATTATTTGACCTTTCCTTTAACAAAACAGAAAGGGTCAAACTATGTGATCAATATACTTCTTTCTCTTCAAGCTTCTCTCTCCTGCAATATTACTTAATAGTGTATTCATTTCACAATTATATTTCCCCCTCTAGGGTAAAAATTAGGAATAAGTCTGAACTACACACCATTTTCAGGGAACATTTTTTTTTTTATAAAATTTTTATTGAGTTTTCACATTTTTTATAGACAAACACACACACAAATACAAAACAAAACATATATAATTTCATCCCTTACTTTCTTTACCCTCTTTCCTTGACTTCCCCACACTTCCCCTTCCCACATCCCAATTTCATTAATTAACTCAGCAAGTTATTTCCTCTTCTCTCTAATATATTATTATTATCTGTTCTTAATATTTAACACTTTTTATTAGGCTCAATTTTACTTATCCAATTTTTACACATTAGCTCCTTTCTCTAAGGTCGACCTAAATTCTCTCCCACGAATTCCTTCCTTTTTATGTTAAACAAAAACATATCCATAGTAAAAATTTATGATTTATGATTTTTGAATTTGGATATGTTTTTTCAGGGAACATTTTATTCAGAGTTAACAAACTGTTGTTGCTGTTTTAGTTTTTGTTGTGATCATTTCTTTGTCATCATCGTCTTCATCTTCTTATGCCTCACCCTTCCTCTCACGAGAGACCAGGATGACTAACCATGAAAATCAGCTTTAAAAATGAAAGTGGAAAATGCTGTCCCCACTTTTTTGGATAATTTTTATTATGGCTGTAGAAACAGACCTATTCCTTTAAAGGTATACTGGTGTTTCAAGCTCTTTTAAACAGTTTCATTTGCTGTTGGTGAACTATCTCACAGTCAGAAATGATTGGTTGGCATAGTGATGTCTCCTAGATCGGTCCAAAAGCCTTGAATAGTTCAGACCACACTTATGACTAATCCAATAAGGATTGTCCTCATTCGCAGTTGTCCGTTTGCCCTCAGGGATGTGCCTAAATGTTGGGGAAACAATGGCACTAAATAGGCTTTAAAAAGTTTGTTATTGAGGCAATAGGGGAAATTGTCAGTTATCTTTTCTCCCTGACATAAAAAGTATCCTAAACAGATTCAGAAGGGTAGAGTACTGACATAAATTCGTAATTAAATACCAGAATCTATATTCAGAAAAAAAACAAAAAATAGAGTTCTGAAGGTAGCATAATCTTAACAACACTTACATAAATATATGTTTAATCTAAACTGCGTTACTTTTTTCTTAAGTAGCAGTCTGAAACAGCAGCAGACATTTCAATCCACCTGCCACTGTGAGGTTAACAGTGTATTTGGATTTACTAATAGGAAGAGCAGCTTTTCATTTTCTGGATCAAAACCAAATTTTGTGATTCAGCAAAGAAGATTTTCCGCATGAGAAATGAACTAATACCATATATATTGCAATCACTTTCAAGGATACCTATCCTCAATTACACTGCTGCAGAGAAGTACAAACACATGTATGTCTCTCAGAATAAAACAGGAATAGAAATCCATCACATTGCTCTTTATAATCTCACAGAAATGAACATCCCTGCTTGCTTCTACAATAAGTAAAGCACACAAGATTACAGAGATGCATCACAGCATAAAGGGTGATATATTTTATTTCAATGGGTTGGAGTTGTGCCTGCCCAAATGTCTGCCATGGGGCTTTCATAGGCAGCTCTATGTGTGGAACTGTGAGCCAACAATATGTGTAGAATTACACAAAGCGGAGCTTGAATTGAGCTTTGAATTTAGAGTCCCCCAGCCCCATTTCCCTCCCCAACCTGATCATCATGTTGGCACATAATCTACCATGAATCAGGACAGTACAATCTGAGTCTATTCAGATAGGGCATAAGAACCAGGATAGAGCAGGGACCGACAAAGTTGGTAGGAATTGATTGGACCAACAAAACATGTAACACAGATTCAACTCTTTATGCTCCCCCCCCCGCTCTCACACACACACTCATGAAACACACAATATATTCAACCACAGAAACATAAAATAACATTCTAGCTAATAACTTTCCCTATAGCAGGTTTAAACAGGAGTGTCTACAATAACTTGCAGAAGTATTTCTCAGCAAAATTATTTTATTCCATGGCTAGGCACAAATTCAGGAAGAAAATAATAGGCACTTCTGTACTATTCCTTATGAAAATGTGGTTTTTTTTACCCAGTGATGTCATAATCCTATGTGAGTGGGCCTGTGCATCATAGAAACAACTACCTACAGCAAATGGGTGAATGTGTGCAAAATCAGGGTAATTTTTGCAAAGAAATGAAAGAAGGCTTTTATAATGATGGAAGTCATTAGTAATGATGGGGAAGGGGAGCTTCATATGAGATTTGCCCAGGCTCACTCTGGGAAAAGTCTTGTCTCTTTTTAATAAGAACTTGATCCCCTTTTCTTTTTTTAAAAAAGAAAGCAGTGGGTGGCAGAATAATTTCTTTGCCTGAAACAAGTCTTTGCCCCCAAGGTTCTTACGAATTTCTTCACCCCACCGAAGATTGTGGGGGTGTTTCTCGTCACTTCTCACATGCACACACCCAGCTCTGATGAATATGCTGGGAAAGTTTTTATGGAACCTACGACATAGCACAACCTCCAGACCTTGAGCATGTTCGTGGTTTGTGCACCCATTCCAGCTCCACAATATCGTTGTTGAAATGCAGCAGCCAGAAATGTGCATAGTATTTTAAATGTGTTTTTTCACCATAGATTTGTATACAGGCATTTCGATAATGGCAATTTCATTTGCAATCCCTTTCCTAGCGATCCTTAGCTTTTCCACAGCTGCTCCTGCTGCTCCTGCTGCACATAGAGTCTGCATTTCATTGATTTCACTGCCATGACCTCAATATCTCTTTTCTAGTAAGTTGCCGCTAGCTTAGTGGTTTGTTTCCCTTGATGTGCATCACTTTACACTGAAGTAGGGATGAATTTTTGTGAAAATCTCTGTATTGAGCCCATCCACGTATATTTTCTTGTTCCCATCTTGTTCCATGATCATGAGAAAGTTTTTCCTAACAAGTTTTGCTAAGAGGATTATTAATTCTTGCATATCATGGGCATTATAATACTAGAACATAATATCATACACATGTACACTCCATATTTCTTATGGTAACCAGCACATAAAGAAATACATACTACAACAATGGATATAATTGTATAAAGATACTGTATCTATGCTGATAGAATTATGCTGCACAAATATAGTACAGTATAGTACAGTATGGGGCTTGACTCTTTTCTATGCGTTGTCTATATAATAACCCACCCTGGGACCGTGTAAATAGGTAAATAATAACTATTATTATTATTATTTTACCCGTTTTTGCATCTTAAATAGTCAGACCAGCAAAACTAGCAATGCACAATTAGCTTGGATATACTGTAAGTGAAAATTCAACACAAGAGGCTGTCTGATGTGAGCAAAGCTTGATTGGGTCAGAAGCATCAAATTCTGCCTTTTAGGGTTTCCATTCTGCACCACATCTGCTATTTTGTTGCCTTATCACCCATTTGGGATAGAACCTTTCAAAGTTCTTTGCAATTTATTTTCATTGCCCTGAATAAATTTGGAATCATCTGAAAACTTGGCCACCTCACTGCTCTGCTCTTATAATCTACTAGTGTTGGTACACAAAGCTAGGAAGGGAAGTACTAGATATGAGCAGTCGAGAGGAGTAGAGGTTGGATGGCCACCTGTCATGGATGCTTTAGCTGAGATTCCTGCATTGCAGGGGGTTGGACTAGATGAACCTTGGGTCTCTTCCAACTTCCAACCATTCTATGAGTAAGCAGTATGAGGCCTGAGCTACGTATTATTTCTAGGAGACAATTGACGAAACAAGCTAGAGAAAACTTGCTGCCATTGTATTTTTTAAGACAACTGTTTGGTGTGAGGCAAGGCAGCCAGGGACTTGGTCCTCTGGTGTAGAGAGGAAGAGTCCTGCTTGCTTAATGGGAAGGAGGAGGCAGGTTGAAGTTGAACTGTGGGTCTGATCCCAGGCAGCAGAGACCTTTGTCCATCCTGCGAGGATGACCAAGCTTCATGTGGTCCAAAGTTGTTCAAAACGAAAACAAAGGGTTGAAGGAAAACAAGGTGGAAAAGAGGACCCCACAACAGAAAACAGTCCACTGGAAAGAGGGGGACTACTTAAGGACTTTCATCATATTGAGGCTGGCAGGCCCTTCTCTTGGATCTTCCTTGAGCTTTGCTTTCGCCAGCTTTGCTATTCCTTCCTGGCCCAGACTTGCAACATTTTCTATGGGAAGGTTAGAGAGAAACGCCTTCCCCTTGGCCATGGCTTGAGCCTTCCGGACTCTCATCCACTCAACTTTTCCTTCTTCTGCTCCTGTTCCTGCTCCTTCCTCTGCAGTGATTTCTGGTGTTTCCCCTTCTGCTCCAGTAGCTGATTCTGGTGTCTTGCTAATTCTTCTTCTGTCAGGGGAAAGAGAAGATCCATCAAAGAAAGAGATACTCACCATTGCGGACGTCACATCCACACCACATATTGAAAGCACATTCACCACACATTTAAAGCACATAGCTCCCCGCTCGCCCAATAACTCTGTAATATCCCCTCACAGAGCTTTAATTCCAAGCTCCCTTACCAAATTATGGCTCTCGGGATTCTTTGGGGGACGCCGAGTGCTTTAAATGTGTGGTGAATTTTGCTTTCAGTGTATCGTGTGGGTGAGAGCACTTCCTCTTTCTCCCCTGGGCCTCCCCCTTCCCTCTGCCCCATGCAAGGCTTCTTGGAAGAAAGGTAAAGGTAAAGGGACCCCTGACCATTAGGTCCAATCGTGACCGACTCTGGGGTTGCAGCGCTCATCTCGCTCTATTGGCCAAGGGAGCCGGCTTTATTGGTCATGTGGCCAGCATGACTAAGCCGCTTCTGAAGAACCAGAGCAGCACACGGAAACGTCGTTTACCTTCCCGCCAGAGCGGTACCTATTTATCTACTTGCACTTTAACGTGCTTTCAAACTGCTAAGTTGGCAGGAGCAGGGACCGAGCAACGGGAGCTCACCCTGTCATGGGGATTCGAACTGCCGACATTCTGATCGGCAAGTCCTAGGCTCTGTGATTTAACCCACAGCGCCACCCACGTCCCTTCTCGGAAGAATGGATGGCACAAATACTAAACTCACACAAGAAGGCACAACTTACGCAAGCTTCAGACAGCAGTTGCTCAGTAATCTCAAGAGCAGCTTTATGAAAAAAATCTTCAATCTCAAACACATCCTTTCTGCTGTCAGAAAGCAGCCCTCCTCAAAATACCAAAAGCAGAGGGAAAATAATGCCTCCCCACCCCTCGGCTCGTCAGGTCAGGCAGCCATTTTCCAGGCAGATCCTCCTCATAAGTGTCCTAGGCAGGGGAAGTGGGTGGACAGAGCAGGTGGACAAGCTCTTGCCCCCTCCCCTGGTTCTTTCCAAAGGCAGACTCTCCCCCTGCCTCTCCCCTGCAGCATCTCCTTATAAGGGTCTCATACAGTGGGGTGGATTGGGAAGAGAAGGGGTCAAAACTCAGCCCTGAGGGTTTCAAAACATAGGCTCTCCTTTGGAACCTTGGCTTTGGCATGAGCATGGAGAGCAGGGCTTTGCCAAGATGCCCCTGCTCTTTGGGAGAACAGGGAGCTTATCTACGCTTGTATCAGATCCTGGATTTAGCACTGACATGCTGATTCATTAGCTCAGCACTCACTAACAATGCTGCTGCCTGAGCAGAAATCTCTCTTTCTCTTTCCCTCTCTCTCTCTCTGGAGGTTGAACCACATGAGATGTGGCCAGTTACTTAGTTTTTGAGGGGCATCTTACATATATACAGGGCTTTTTCCCCTGCTGGAATTCACCAGAACTCAGTTCCAGCACCTCTCATGTGGGCACCATTGCCCTTCTAAGAGAACAAGGGAGGTGTTAATGGTGTGCACCTCTTTCTCTAGAAAAATAGCACTGCATATCTAGTGAGTAGAACGTACACACTGTTACTTGTAGAACGTACACACTGTTACTTCTAGAGTGCAGCATGAGTGTTCTGAATTTTCTGTGGATAGATAGGCTGGGAGGATGCGGCTGCTGAGGTACTTTAATCTACAGCACAGTAAAACATACACATACATGCACCAACCTTCCCCACTGTTTCTCTAAAATATATTTTAAAATCCTTTCTATTATTTTATATATATAAAAGCATCTTTCAATTTAAATGAGTAATCTAGCCCATTTAAATCTCATAACCTTATAATACTGGAAAGCCTTTTGCCGAGTCACCAACAATGTACAGACACAAAGCTTCCTCAATTAATAATTTAATAAGCAACTTAATTTGTTTCATAAAAAAACCCAATTTGTTTTTAAAAATTCCAGAGAAGGATAATTTAATCATTTAACAACTGCTCCCATGAACCTATTTCTTTACTCTTGTTCTTCCTACATTAACAGCAAATAATGATTTTAGGGCACAATCCCATACACATTTTCCTGAGAGTCAGCCCCACTGAACTCAGCAGAACTTTTTTCTGAATAGACATGTATAGGATGGTGTTGTTAGAATCTTAAGTGCTATTTGTACATAATGTTCAAACCATAATGTTATCTTATTACCTAGGTTGCAAAGCATTGTCTTTGTTTGATTTGGCTTTGTGACATCATTATGTAGTCAAATCTGATTGGCCACAGGGTGGTGGTATCATAATGCCTGTGTGACCCAGTTGACTGGGATTGCTTCAGAAAGAAGCGCATGTTTATTTGGTTATGCTTAGTTACATGAGTGTGAATGCAATCCTATGCACGCTTATCAGTTGCTTTTTACTTCTGAGTGGGTTATTAGGTGCATCCTTACTTGAGAGTAAGCCCCACTGGACTCAGTGGGAATTTCATCTGAGTAAACATGTATTGGATTGGGCTGCATGACTGCAATCCTACATATGCTGACCCTGGAATCAGCCCCATTGAATTCAGTGAGACTTATTTTACCATAAACATGCATAGCCGCAAGATGAGATATCTACATTTCTGCAGGAAATGTTAAATATTCCACTCAGTGGATTATATAATATATTATGCAGCAAGAGGAAAATCAAGGATCAATAATACCATTTCCCACAGATTTATAAGGATTTAAAAGTAATAGCTCTTTTAGAGCTGGACTGGACAAACAGCTCAAAGGGAAAGGTTACCAGTTATTAGAAACCTCATATTGATTCTGCGCAAGTTTTGATATGTGCTGTTATGAATAATGTATATGTTACTATAGCTGAGAGCCACATCTTCTCATAAGTGAAAATAAATACACTTGTGAAATATGTTTAAAACATGGACATACTCAAGTCTAAGTGAAGCCTCAGTGGCATGAAATGCCAAAGGCATCCAACAAAACATTTTGTTTCAGGCAACAGCACAGAATCATAGAAGAGTTGGAAGGGACCTCAAGGATCATCAAGTCCAACCCCCTTCGATGCCGGAATCTTTTGCCCAACGTGGGACTTGAACCTTCATGCTCTACTGACCGAGCAATCTGAGCTAAACTGGACGGAAAGTTCAGCTATACAAACCCAAGAGATGAATAGAAAATGGGAGGGGAAAAGCTTGGAAAGGTTCTTGTGCAAAGAGTGTGTGTGTGGAGTCAACAAGAAGGCAAGTCCAGCTTTGCTAAATGGCCACATCTTTTACAGTACCCTTCTCCAACCAACTGAGTTAACCATATAACCAAATACTCCTCAATGTTCATGTATTAAATCCTGAAGTATTGGATAGTGCTTTTTGAAATTTAATTCTAATGCAATATGAATTTGGATTCTATTATTTTAACCCCTCCCTCAAACTTCTGGTTTTTGAACTAGGTCTTAGTACTATGTGGAGTGTTTTTGCATTCACCGTGGAATTATTGCTGGCTTGAGACATACCGGTACTTATAAGGGGAATTTACACAGTTCCATTGGTTGCAATGTCACTTCTTTTAAAAATTTGTAAAAGGTATGAGCAGAATTTCTAAATAGATCTTCTGGCATGAAAATAAAAAAACCTTATTTGTAAACTGTGAAATAAATTGTGAAAGGTACTTAAAAGGCTTTCTGTTTCAATCCTGTATATACACTGTGCATAATGGAAAATCAAGATTAAAGACAATCCATTATGTCATTAAATGTTATCCAATACCCTCAAGCACCTTGTGTGAGTAGTCTCAGTTCAGAAAAACATTTTAAAACCAATATATAAACCCCTCACAAATACTTTGCAATGGAAACTCTGACAGATTGCCATGTCCTCACCAATGAACTTTTCTCTGTGTACCACATACTAGTTACACCCATTGGCTGGAGCCATTACTGGCTTATTGCTGAAATTTCAGGCTGATTGAAGAAGGTGCCAATCATAACAGAATGGAGTGAAGGGGGAACACAGGAGGAAGGACTGCATTTGTAACAATGGCCCATGTGTATATGAAACATTCAGAGAACAACACGAGAGCTTAAATCTCTTTGAAATCAATGGGAATGAAATCTATCCTCCGCACATAGTCAACATTTCAGTTAAACCTAGCATACATTTCAAAGGCAGGCACACTCGTCTTTGACTTCCTTTACACATAACCATGCATCTGCAGATAGATTCATATATTCCTTACATGAACTCCTCTTTGCACAGTGTGATGTTTTACAAAATGCTCGATGTTATCAGGAATGAATGACAAATCCAAAATATTTTGCCTTCAACCATTTTGCAAATGCTCCTATACTGCCTATACTTGGCAGTGGCTGGCATTTCCTATATCTCAAATATGGTACTACAAAATTGTTTTTATATGTCCTTTAGGTTAGTGCTTTTAGCTGACTTTGTTTGCCTGCTCATCTTCACCACAGCTCAGCAAATTAGGGGTCACTTGATTGTGAGAAGACAGTGCAAAAGATGACAGAGGTGAAGTTTGAACAAAACTGCATATCCAACATTGTATATACTGGAAGACATGTTGGAAAACCAGAGTGTTGCCAGAATCCATGGTGAAGTGAGATGCAAATCCTCATTTTCACATGATGCATTAGGGGAATTTGAATGTGTGTTTCTTGTAGCCTTCCTTGCTTACATGGCTGGCACACTTTTATTCCTCCACTTTTCCGTTTAAGCACATTTCATAATGTTTAACGGAGCCATTAAACCAAACATACAGAACGATATATCAGAGATCAAAGAGAGTGAAACCGAAGTGAACTGCATGTTCATGAGTTTACTGACAAACAGGCAGGTCTAGCATTGCTGCTGTAATAGGCCGGCTCCTGGATCTTGAAGTCTTCCCTCAGCTCATTGGTGGCTCCTTTGAAGGACTTCCTTATCATGGAAGATGTTTGGTGGTGAGTCACTGGTGCCAAACATGGATTTTCTGAACAGGACAGTTGGGGAAGCACTAGAAATTACTTTTTCCCTCCTTTCCAGTAGTAGTATGTGGCACAGACCCGTACGTAACCTGTCAAAAACAAAATAAAAACCCATTGCTCTTGTTTTTAAAAGCTTTTTATTGAGTTTTACAATTTAACAATCAACCAAACAACATAATGTGACAATTATCATAAAGGAGGGGGGGAACCCTCCCCGTAACTTCCCTCAGCTTCCCCTTCTGGTTCTTTAAATATTTACTACTTCTGCTTAAATTGTTATCTTTTGTGATCTTATACCTAAATGCTCTTTTCAAAAAACAACCCATTACTCTTGTGAAGCCTAGTTCTTTCATATGGAGAGAATAACCTACTTTTAGCCTCCAACCATGTGGATGATTTGACAAACCTTAGATGCCCAGCCATAATAGTATAAAACATAGTAAATGTTACATTTACCTTTCTTCTTCTTTAGTGGAGCATCATAGAGAACCCTGCACCTTTTGTTCCTTCTGCTTGGAGGAACTCTTCGTTGAGTCTCCTTGCAAGAAGAAGATGAGCTTCTGCATCTTGACATCTTACTCGTTCTTTCAAGATTCCAGGAGCACAGGCATTATCTCTTGGCTTGTACAGCCGAGATAATTGCTCTGGTGTTTTGTGAGTTTCTGAAGCAATTGTGCCTGAGCTCCTCCTTTTATAACATCTGTAACAATATCACATAGTGACCCTTTGTCTGCTGAAATGTAACCATATATAGTAACTGCCAGGTAGTCATGGGGAAACAGTTGTAACTAGCTTTATTTTGTAGTTTTTCAATGAAACAGCATTTCATCAATTTTTGTTTCAACAGTTCAAAGTCCAGTAATTATTAAATAGGGCAAAGATCAGTATGTGGAATTAGGATGGCAAACTAAAATTTTAAATTTTGACAGATGGTGCTGGAGAGTTTGTATTTAAGAGGCAAATACATTATTTTTCAAGGACAAAGATACTTGTGAGTCTATCAGCATCGGATTTCTTGAATGGTCAATTGAAAGGCAAATTCAAAAAGAGTGTTGTGAATATGGTCATTCTAGTAAGGCTTTCGACACTGTAAATCATGATGCCCTGTGGACTGTCTACTTTATTTACTAAAATGTATTCCATATTCCGTTCTATAAATTCCATACAAAACATGCTCATTCATACTGAAAACAGTGGCAGTGCTGTTTATAATGTTATGTAGTTGCAGAACCGATATCTGTGGCAATAGGCTGCAACAATAAATGACTTCCCTTGTTATGAAAATCCATTCCCCTCCCACCCTTTCTCAGTGATCGAGATTATTTTTGAAATTGGGACTAGAGGTTAAACTACCTGGGATTTATTTTAGGCTATATGTTAAAAATCTGCTTTGGGAATTCCTGAAATACTGGAAATCAATATAAATGATGATGCTACAACTGAAATACATTTTCATTTTTGAAACACTACTTGATTTTTGAAACATTTCATAATTCTATTATTTCATAAAATTCATTTTAGAAACCCTCAACGTTGTTACAATGTATATACTCTTGCCTGAGAGTAAGCCCCACTGAATTCAGTAGAACTTCTAAGTACACATGTGTCGCATGGCATTTCTGGACTGCAATCTTAGACACATGTAGAGAACTATAGAGTGCAATCCTCCTAAGCATGTTACTTGGAAGTAATTCCCAATGAATTCAGTGTGACTTACCCTCCTGTACGTGGGTTTAGGTTTGCAGTCTGTCCCCCAAACTACTATTTCTTCACATGTACATGTATTCTATTATACACCCCCCCCTCCTTAACTTGGGGATGTGTATTCCCGTCCAAATAGCCTTTCTTCTTCAAAACACTTAGGAGTGATCTCAGACGACTTCCTAATAAAACAAAGGGGGCAACCATTCTCCACCTTCTTCATCCCACTCTTCAGGAATACTAACATTGTTTTGTTAAATTCCAGACTGCGATCAAACTTGGTTAAAGCAAAACTCATATTAAGAAGAACTTAAGAAGTGCTATGCGGAATCAGACCAGAGATCAGTCTAGCATTCTGTCCCCAGTGGGCAGTCAGATGCCTACGGAAAGCTCATGAGCACAATGGCACCATCCCACTCATGTTCTCCAGAAATTGGCATTTAGGAGGACACTGTCTCTGATACTGCAAGGCGTGTATAACCATAATGACTAGAAGCCATTGTTAGCCTTATCCTCCATGACTTGGTCACTAATCTCCTTTCAAAGCCACCCACATTGGTGGTCATCACCATCTTGTAGTAGAAAATTCCATATTTAAACGGTGTGTTGTGCAAAGAAGTGTTTCCTTTTGTCCATCTTGAATTTCCCACCCTTCGGTTTAAGTGAACAACACCCAGTTTCTAATCTGAGATGGGGGGAATCTCTCTGTCCAGTTTCTCCACACACCATGCGTAATTTTATTATCCTGTCTCCCCATTCCTTGCCCATATTTATAAACTCAGAAACCCCAGAAACAGTAGTCTTTCCTCATGGAAAAAATTGATCCAGCACCCTTTTCTGCACCTTTCTCAACATCCCTTTGGATAGTCCCACCCGCATCTCACAATAGTATGGTTCATAAGAAGACAAAAAGAAGCCCAAGTGCCATTCAAATGGTTTATTGAGTGCAGTGCATGCTTCCAGCAGCCTGGTGCTTCATCCTGGTTTCTGGCACAGTCTTTTTCCTTCGTTTGCAGCAGTTGCCTCACTACAGAAGGTGACCCAGGCTAGACTGCAGCTGAGGCTCTCCGGTAATGGGACTGGTGTCTGCCTGTAGACAGAAAGAGGGAAAATAGAAATAAATGTGGGCAAAGGGATCGAACAACGCTCCAGATTATCTTTATTTCTCCCCATAAAAGACTTGTGCCACCACACCACCAGTTCATTTGATTTCATAATGATGATATTGTTGCTCCTTAAGTAGTGCCAGCTCAAGAATTGTGGGACTTGCTATGGCTTACAATGTGTCCAATAGAAAACATCAGCAAATGATATGCTGTGGGTTGGATCACATGACCATTCACCAGCTAATGAAGAAGAGATCTATGTGGGTCTCATATTCTTACATATGGACTCCCCTGTCCTGTCACATGGTGCCAGGTCTGGAACGGAGCACCTCTTGTTTCCTCCTCGGATGATTAATCCTTAGAGGTTTAGCAAGTCGTATAAAATACCTTTGGAACGTTACATTGTGAGTGGTTTTTACACGGAGGATATTTTAAGGTTCAGTAGAGGCGTGATGGGTGCAGGGAGAGAAACTTCATGGCGGTCAAAAGCCTGTTCTTGGCAAAACTTAAGCCCTATTTGGGTATTCAGTCTCCTCGCATGTAAGAAGACATGTGAGGACAAGTGGTGTGTGTTTGTGTGTGTGTGTGTGTGTTTGTAACCCTCAAAGAAGAGGGAAGCCTCTCTATTCATGGAGCCACCCCACACAATTTAAAACTCTGAGTGTGCAGTAGGGAAGCTTGGATGCTCAAATAGAATTTAATTTGTAAGAAAACTGGCATCCTTTCCAAGTGTTTCTAATGGATACTTTTCATTCATATATATATCAATGACCTGTCATAACTAAAGTAGCTGGTTAATTTCAAAGGAGAGAAATTCAACTAACTTAGCTGAATTTGTTCTTTTTATTATATAGTGTTTTGTGCATAACTTGTAAGAAAAGGGTCTCTAAGGTGAATTTTTTTGGGGGGGATGTCGGCATCAGATGAATAAAACAAATAAGTGACATGCTTCTGAGAAATAATTGTGTTTAATGCAAAGTGGCCTAATTGCTTCCTCACTCTCAATGCTACCTCTGGAGATTTTTAACCCTCAATGTTAATCTTACTGGATGCTTCAGAAACCCCCAGTTTAGTAATGTTTTAAAAACCTGCTCTCATCCGCCTCGGGAGTCTTCGAGCAACCAGTTTCCTGCTACGCTGTTGTCTCCTAAGGCGAATCATTCTTCGCCTATTTCTGCTATGCTGTTGCCGCGACATCATGTCTTTTCAGGTTTTCAGCCTCAGGCAGAGCTGCGAATTCAGTTGGTCATCCTCTGTTATGGTGGTTGATGTCACTCTGGCCAAGCAAATGAAATTAATTTCAACAGGCCCTTGGGTGGTTGGTCATTCTGCCTTTACAGTATTACTATAATGAATCACAATATATCGCAATTTGATCATTGACATGTTCCAGGTAAAATACAGGTAATGGAATCAAGAACTCCCAATTAACTGCTGTGCTGTAAAGATTGCCTTATAATTTGATATCAGTGATATCCATCGCAGGATTCAGCACCATTTTCCATCATGTACAAAAATATAATCCAAACTACCTGACACAGCAGGAAATGGGGGTTGTTTAATGCTTGCTCACTGCATCATTGTTCTGATATTCATTTTATTTCTATTTGAAGCATTTATAAACCACTTATTAATAAGAAAAATATCTAAGCAGTGATATAAATTACCTATACAAACTGTTATTTACAGGGGCGGGGGAGGCACAGAGGAAGCTGTTTTGCCTTGAAAACAAATGATTACATTCAACTAAAGTAAACCCACTGAATTTAATAAACCTGTCAGTAATGTCGCTTAACATCAGTAGGTCTACTCTGAGTAGGACTAGCACTGAATGCCAATCAAACAAAATGGCAGGACAGCTGATCATAGCTTTCTCAGTGTCTGTTTTGACCCTCAGATATCTTTTAAAGATATTTGATACTTAAAGCGAGATGTTATTTGATGGAGCTTACCTGGACACCAGGTACTGCACAAATGATAGTTGTGTGAGCATCCTGGTGACTGGTTATGCAGGAAACCAGTGACATCACAAATGATGTACATTGTGACTTCGGTAATCCAGATACAAACCAATTCTCCTAAGAGTGATTTTTTAAAAAAATTACATTAACTTTTTTTTTTGCGTGGGTGAAATGTGCTGTTATAACTGAGTTATTTTAGCGTTTCTAGACTGTATCCTCTAGCTCTCTCACAACACCCCAAGGGCAGTTCAGGAAATAAAAAAAGAAATTATGTATGTATGTATGTATGTATGTATGTATGTATTATTTAATTTCTACACCACCCTATACCCAAAGGTCTCAGGGTGGTTCACATAAAATATCAAATACATAAAATTAAAACAAAACCTACAACACAATAAAAAACCCCAAAAGAGCCAGCATTTTTAAAAAGGGTATAGGATGTAAATCAAGTCAGACAAAGGCCTGGTTGAAAAGGAACATTTTTGCCCGGTGCCAAAGGTGTATAGTGAAGGCGCCAGGCAAACTTCCCTGGGGAGAGCATTCCACAGGTGGGGAGCCACTGCAGAGAAGGCCTGTTCTTGTGTTTCCACCCTTCTGACCTCTTGTGGAATGTAAACTGCCACAATGAAACAAGGCTTTAACAATTTAGGTGACAACCCACAACTGCACATAAAAACCCAACTATGTAAAGATACCCTAAATGACAGCTGTGGAAGGTAAATACCAAAATCTAAATTCCTTCAGTCAGCATTGACTGCTTTTCTAATGGCTGTCACAATGGGAGGAAAACAGAGAGATGGAATATGAAGCCAGTGAAACCACTTTCCAGAGCATGGGTGTCACACCAAAAAAGAGATTGTCTTCTCCTCTGTAGCAGGTAGGACTCGGGGCAACATCTCCCCTGCAGATGGAGGAAATGAAATAAAGATATGGAAGAAGGCATCCTTAAAAATCCAGGAGCATAGCGAACCTGTGGCCATTCAGATGTTGTTGGACTCCCCTCATGCTGAACCTTTAGCGGTGTTGCATGGGGCTGTTGGGAGCTGGGATCCAGCAGCATCAGAACGGCCAAAGGTTTCTAATCTCTAGCCTATTCTTATAAGTAGCCTGTGTGATTGAGCCAAAAGTACAAATAATATTTTCCCCATAGTGCTCTTTTGCTGGAAGGCAAGCTTCTGAATTGCCTTTGAAGGCTACCCAGTGTTCTTTTTTTAAAAGGGGGTACTCAAGGGTACACAGTACCGGCACCTGAGGCCATCCCATATAGTAGTACATATACAAGCTTAGCTAAGCATGAATAGCCGAGGCCAATTCCCTACTGGAGAACAACAGGAGCAGTTGACTCACCATCCTAAACTAAGAAGAGGCATCCCTAGCTGCTGCTACCACCTTAGAATTCAGCAGCAAAGCAGGAACCAGGAGAATCCCAAAATGGCATACCTTGTCCCTTATGCAGAGGGTAAACCCCATCCAGTACAGTTAATACCAACAGCTTTCCAGATCTAGACTGCCCTAGCATCTTAACCTCCATCTTGTCTAGATTAAACTTCAGCTACTGTGGATTAAACTTCAGCTATATCTAGCCTACAACAAGGCATTCATTCAAGGCATGGACACACCTCACAGCCCTCTAGATTTGTTGAAAATGAAAATAGGCCTTGTACCATCACCGTATTGATGATACCACACTCCAAAGTGATGGCTGGTATTTTCCAGTAGTAGGGTCAAGTGGGTGAGAGAGCAGGAAGGGAAGAGGCTAACATATTGGAGGATTTTCTGGTAAACTACTGACAGACGATATAAAAGGAAGGAGGTATGTAAACACCTCCCCCCCCCCAAATAATAATGAAGGATTCTTGGTGGGAAAAGCCAGCTTTCTGTGGTTGGCTCCAACTCATTTCTCTCCCCCCCCCCCCACTTCCTGTTAACAATTCAGTTCAGGTCTGTATGTCAAAGCTTCTAGTAATGTCACATCCCCAAGGTGCTGATGTAAGAGATCAGGCCTGCTCTTCTTTGCTTCTGACCTTTGCAGTCCAAACAGGTGAGGTGTTTCATCCAAGCCAGGAGGATTATAAAGAATACGTAGTCTACACAGCTGGCTTATATTGTGAAACAGCATATTCTCTTGGGCCAGGGGATGATTTTGCTGTAAGCACTTGGCTGTAAGCTTGAAGTTGTTCCATATAGCAATAGCAGCAAACCAGGAGTTCAGGAAGTTGTTTTCTAAGCATGATTTAGAACTCCTCCAGATGACCTGTTTTATTAAGAATTCGTCCTGATTTGCTTGCTCAAAGCTAACGCTGTGGCAAGTCTTTGAAACAAAATCCTGATTGGTTTGTGGGGCAGTCATGTGCCCAGAACACTGCACCACCAACCACCCCATCACACAAATAATAACTGGACAAAACAGGCTTTGACACAATCAACAACTCTCAAACTCAGAGTTCCTAAACTTTTTATTAAGTTCCTTTTTCTGAGCTTCTCCCACTCACGATATCCACTTATGGCAACCTAGCAATTCACCCACCAACTTCATTGAGGGGTTGTCACCTATCCCCAGTTAAGAAATCACATGAGAAACCACAGGAATGAAATTTTAGCATTTTATTGACAGGTGGCATTGTTCAAATTGTTGCAGGCTCCTTGAATCTCAGGAAGTTATCCTGGGTATTCTCATGAAAGATTGTTGTGTTCATTTTGTTAGACAAAGGTTTTGGTGAGTCAGATGGTTGAAATCAAGGGCACAGAACACCATGAAGATGAAAAGAGTTTAGTGTCTTCTTCTTCGCACCTTCTTGCGACCACGACCTTTACCAGAAAAGAACAAACACCACCACCAGTTATTAAATGTAACCAAGTTGAGCTGTAGTAAATAGTGATAAAATACATTTACTTCCTACCAAATATGTTTGAAGGGTCACAGCCCAAGAGCATAATCTGTCATATGGCATAGAAGTCTTAAATTTAAGCATCTTACCTTTCCTTTTGCCCTGGCGTCTTTTTCGTCTCTTTCCAGAGCCACCCGCATGGCTGGCCTTTTGCCTCATTTGACGGAAGCGGGTCAGGCTCCGGCTCCGGCTGCGTTTGATTCGGGCCATTTGATGTTTCTTTCTTCTCTCAAGCTCTTAGCAGTGGTGGCATAACCTGCACTTGGGAGCCTGAGGTTCAGGGTGGCGGGCTTTGCCTTTTTATAAGCAGCCTCAAAGCCACAACAAATGATGACTCTGCTTAACTCGTCTGTGATGAAATACAGTGGGCAGGCCTCAATTTGCTCATTTAAAATAATTAACTCAGCTTCCCAAGCTGGAGAAGAACCTCTAAAGCCAATACTGTACAATGGCAATGATATCAAAGGGTGGAAGGGGAAAACATCCCATAAAATCCAGGGTCAAGCAACTAACCACAAAAGTGTCATGGAAAAACACAACAGACCAGAAAGTGATTTTGAATAACTTCAAAATCAAGTAGCAAGAGGGTCACAATTAGAGCCCAAAGAGCTTCCTGAGAAGGAAGGTGTTAACACTCCGGTAAAAGACCTTCAGAGAGGGACTAAGGTCAGACGCCCTAAGCGGAGTCACCGAGAAGGATGCTTCCCTGGTCCAAGGATACATGCTTCAGATATGAGTAGAACAGACAAGAGAGTGTGCACGCATTATATTAATGAGCCGGTGGACTTATGTAGGAGGAGGTCCTAAAGCACAGAAGGCTTCAAAGGCCATAACCAGCATTTGAAATTGAGCCCAGAAGCAAAGCATAAGCCAGTGAAGGGGAGTCACATCTTCCCAAGGTCCAACGCCAGGTAACAATCTGTCCACCTTTTCTGAATCACCTGAAATTTCCCAGTGTTCTTCAAGGACTGAGTGAATCCAGACATGAAGTCACCAAGGCATATGATATACTTGGAGGGAAGGTAACACCCCACATTATATCCCAATACTATTTTTCAAATCCAGCAGAAAAGAGTTTTCACCTTTTATAAATGATGGCTTTGTGAAATATAGAATATGAGTTTGCTTCTCCTCGTGGAATGAATTTTGCTAGGCTTCTTAGCTGGCTTACTAACATAAGTAGCTTTCTTCAGAAAACATTACTTGTCTCACAGCTTATGTCAAAAGCTAATGGCTGGCGGTGCTCCTATAAATAGTGCACATGTAGAGCCTTCCATGATTTTACAAGAAGCTCATCCAATGCCATTATGCAAAGAAGGATGAACTGGTGATATTTGTTGAACTAAAACTGGAGATGAACTTTAAGGGCATAGGGTGATAGGAATCGGTCTAAATTCCCCCCCCCCCTCCTAGTAGGGTGTGTGCACACAGAGTACACTAGCTTCCCTTCACACACCCACACACCCCATGCATGGCATGATTACCACGATTAATATTCTGTGCAGAAATGTGTGGTGAAATGTTTTTTATCAGTTATGCCGGTGAAGTCTGCAAAGAATGGGCCTGCGCTGTGAATTTTCACTGCTTGTAGTTAGTACTCATTTGTATTCAAAGCGAGACACCCTACCTTAAAATGCTTACTTGAGTTGCAATTAAAAATGAGACATATTTTGCCCTGCTGATAAGCACATTTTCCCATTCATCAGACTAGGCTGCTGCTGGTGCATATTCAGAACCCGAGTACTTAAACTTCTGTGGTTGCTTTCCTGTTAGCTGAATTTTAGTCCAAGGGGGTCCACTAACAGTGATTCCCACAAACTCCACTGGGCAGCGATATGAGGGATTAGGTGGTCCTTGAGGGATCCTGGACCCCAATTCTCAAGGCCTTGTAAGTTAATACAAGAACCTTGAACCTGGCTGTGTGTGTTGGCATCGCCAGGCAATTAGAGCAGGTGTAACTCACATTTTCTGGTTATGCCCTAAAATAAAAATATTTTGGAAAAAGGTGATTATCTTTCAGCCAGAGAGCCAGATCCAAAAGTGGCCAACCCTCTGTAGATCACACTGGGCAGTCAGTTATCTGAGATCATATGATTTCAGGCACAGGAAAGGTAAAGCTGCAGCTGTAAAGAAACATTTGCAGAGTGTGCTCTTTGCATTTGGCAGCTTTCTCTGCTGTGCTATTTTCAGGAGGGATCAGATCAGAAGGATCGGGAGCTCCTGCATCTGGTCCCTGCCAAAAGCAGCATGGTGGGTTAAGGTGCCAGATTCAAGAAGTGCCAAAGGTACAGCCGTGGATGCAAATGAACCATTGGGAGTGCTCCTGACTACCCAGGACACAGAAGAAGAACAAGTGGAAGTTTGCCAAAAGCAGTGGCCCAAGGTAAGTCGTCAAATTCAAACAGTGCAAAATTCTAGCTGCGGCTGAATTTGTCATTATTTGCACATGTAGCTTTATCAGTCTTGCACCTGACATCTTATAGATATCAGGTGTTGGTCAGGTGAGCGTGGCTTGGCCTACCACAGACATCGAAGAAATGAACGGTTAGAGGCTTCCATTGGATTTCTCAGTGATCTTGTTTGGAAGTATGAAAGATAAAACCTTGAGGAATGACCAAGAAATTATTGTTTATTATCAGCTGCAACAACCAGTGTTAGTAATAACTGGATGAAAAAGGGAAACACAAAATGTTTCAATGGTTACTAAGCACATGGGTTATATTCAGCATAATAAAACACTGGTTTTGTTATGATATGGAAGAACATACTAATTTTTTGAAGAACTGAATTTCTTGTGTTCTGGAAAGTGAAACTTCATGCTAGAATGCCAAGCTTACGAGGTGTTGGGTGCAATTTAAGTACAATAAGATGGGTGTTTGGGATGAGAGAATGAATGCATGAGGTAAGGCGATGAACCAATTAATAATAATAATAATAATAATAATAATAATAATAATACATGCTGAAGTTTGTCATTAGATGCTGAATTGTGTTATATGTTTGTTTTAAAGTTAGTGTATTAGCCTGTCCCATATATGGTGATTTCTTAAGACACAGAGGTTGCCATATCAACGCTATGAGCTCATAACCACCAGATCCTCCTATAAGTAAAAGGGCAGCAGGTAGCATCATTTCACAAATTCAAGTACCATCTTCGGAGACAGATTGTGCTGGCTTCACGGAATGACATGCTCCTCTTGATCCTCTACTAGACTTTTAACATCACCAAAACCCCAGAAAAATGACGCGATGTGGCTGTAGGCCTCCCTATCGCAGAAGACGTAAAAGAGGGGGGTTGGCAGGTCAGAGAGGAGGAAGAAGGGGAAAGAAAGGGAGACGAGGTAAAGCAATGATCCTCACAGCATTGTTAACAAATGACCAAAAAAAGAGAGCAGCAATCCTTTGTGGTCTAGGGAAACCTGCATTAGAATGAGGGCAGAGTGGCCAGTTTTGGGTCCCGTCAATGCCTTGCTTGAGTGCATGATGTAGATGTTTAAAAAGAAGTGTTTGCTGGTGGGGGGAGAAACTCAAACAATATTTTGCACTTTTGTTTCCGCAGTGTCAGTAGCGCACACAGTGTACTACTACAGGAAAGTCAGATAGAGCTCCGAAGCCCTTCCTTTCTACCATCCAGCATTTCCAGAAATGTCAGGCAACATCACCAAGATTTCTGCCTCATGAATGAACCACAGTTCCAACAAAGCCAGGCCGACTGATGTTCTGAGATGCTGATGCCCTCCAAAGAGGAGCAGTGTGTCATTAAACCTGAAGCTGCAACATCTTTCCTGACTGGCCTGGTTCCTTTGCCCTTCTTGATGAGTCTTTTCTTGGTGGTGGGGGGCACAGAGGGGAACTGGAAAGAGTGTGAATTTCAAAACGACTAATCCTTGGGGAAAGGGTCTGCTGTGGTTTTTCATATAGCCTCCCAAAATTCAATGTCGGTGTTTATGGTAGCTGGTTAAAATTTACTCAGAGCAGACCTATTGAAATTAATGGATCTGCTCTGAGTATAACTACCATTGAATGCAACTCTATGTATTAATATTTTAATAAGATCTCTATCTTTGTAATCGCAACTGGTATACATGATGGCTTGTCTAAACTATTAAATTTGAGAAGGGTCAGCTCAGTATGAGAAAACAGAAGGAACACATGGCATCTTCTCTTTTACCTGTATATTATTTAATTATGAACAATAGGAATAACTCTTAGTGCTGAAAATATGACTGAATGTGACACTGGGCACCTAACAAGCAACTCCCCCCCCCCCGCCGTAGCCTCTGAGGTCCATTGTTGGTGACCAAATGCCTCAAGAAAATGCCCTAGTGCTGTGATTTCATTAAGCTATTGTGTGACACAATGGGAGGTCGTCTGACGCTGACCTGAGTGAGGGTCAAAATGACCATAATTTTTCTGCTGAAAATAATCACCTTCAGTAGGCAACTTTGGTAGACATTCTCCACAAGAAAAATGTGGAGGGTTGGGGGGTTAGTAAATGGACTACACCATAGATTTGTAGTCCCCTGTGCTGCTCTTCTGAAACAGATGCAGCTAGTTTTGCACAAAATATTTAAAATGTGCTTAAAGTCACAACTGGTTTGATCCTCGGCCCTTTCTTAGTATTGTTTCCATGCTGCTTTATTGTTGTAATACAAATTAATCTATTATCGTTGCACTTTGTTTGCAGAGCAATGAAATGCTTTCTCAGTCTGTGCTGACAATACTGGTCTACATAGACCAATACCTAAGGTACTGCTGTGGCGGAAAGGTAAACGTGTTTCCATGCGCTCTGGTTTCTGTCACTGTGTTCCATTGCACCAGAAGTGGTTTAGTCATGCTGGCCACATGACCCAGAAAGCTCTCTGTGGACAAATGCTGGCACCCTCGGCCTGAAAGGGAGATGAGCACTGCAACCCCATAGTTGCCTTTGACTGGACTTAACCATCCAGGGGTCCTTTACCCTTTTCCCTTTACATAGACCAATGTCTGACTTTGGTTTTAGGCACTTTTCTATGCTTATGGATTCAGGAGGGAGAAATGCACTTCATTGCCTGCCTTTTCAGTGACCAGTTTTATTTTGTATGGGTTTGGCTATAAATATTCACTGGTTTTTCCCCCCCACAGCCCAAGGGCAAGTCTGCGGTGCAGCCGCAGAGTTCGAGAAAGCTCAGCGTTCTCTTGTACCATTAATAGTCCCGAGTACTTTAGACGCAACCTAAAAATAAATCCATACAGATCTCAAAATGTTACAGATACTACATTTGTCAGTGAGAGAGGAGAGGATTAAAGGTTTTAAAAAAGCACCATCATTTCAGATGAATTCAGATTTCCCCCAAACCAGTCATCATTTCAAGATGTTATTTTGGGGGATATCCGTGTGCTCAGCATCACAATCACATCAAAGTCAAGTGTGAATTGAAATAGAGCTCACTTGAATATACTGTATTGGCCTACAGCCAGAATCAGTGGATTCTCCCTAGCATTACAACTACAGAATAAAGGATAACTCCAATGCAATCTTAGATCAGCACTGTGACAGACGCTTCAAATACCTTCCTAGGAGTCTTCATTCTTTTTATTTACTCTCCACTATGAGATATAGCCAGGACAGGGTCTATCCTTGTTCCTTTGTAACCTCACAATGACCTTTGTTACATTTGGCTGCTTTATACAGTGCTACCCAATGACCTTCATGGGATCTGGAGCTTTGTCTCCTAGATCCATTCCATTCTGTCATTGCCTCTCAGTGCATAGATCTCATTAATGCAGTTGCATCCACCCCCCCACCACAAATGCTGCACTGAATAATTCTATGCATGAATCACGAACCTGCCTTCAAGCTGTTAAGTTCAAATGTAGTCTATTACAAATCTTGCCTGGTGCCACCAAGGACATTTAATGTATAATAATAATAACAATAATAACAACAACAATAATAATAGAGGTAAAGGACCCCTGGACAGTTAAGTCCAGTCAAAGGTGACTATGGGGTGTGGCGCTCATCTAGCTTTCAGGCCGAGGGAGCAGGTGTTTGTCCACAGACAAGTTTCTGGGTCATGTGGCCAGCATGACTAAACCGCTTCTGGTGCAACAGAACACCATGATGGAAGCCAGAGTGCACAGAAACGCCGTTCACCTTCCTGCCACAGTGGTACGTATTTATCCCCACATTTCATGTACTATCAACTAGCTTGGAAAAGAGGAGACTAAGAGATAAGATAGCCATCTTCAAATATCTAAAGGGCTGTCACATGGAAGATGGAGGAAGCTTGTTTTCTCCTGCTCCAGAGGGTAGGGTTTGATCCAACTCAAGTTACAAGATAGGAGAAAGTGGCCAAATATCCAGGAAGAACTTTCTGATAGTAAGAGCTGTTTGACAGTGGAATGGACTCCTTCAGGTAGTTCTGGACTCTCCTTCCTTTCAGGTTTTTAAGCAGAGGTTGGATGGCCACTTGTCATGGATTCTTTAGTTGAGAATCCCTCATTGCAGGGGGTTGGACTAGATGACGCTCAGGATCCCTTCCAACTCTACTAATTCTATTATTCTATGTTACACAAGGAATTGGATAGCCGTAATGTGCCCTGTATGCAAAGTCTGGCCTCTTCTTTGAATTGAACTACACTGAAATAGAAATACAGCAATGTATCCGACCATATAAACATCCCAACAAAGAGCTTCTCAAGAAACGTTTATACAACAGGGAGTGTAGGCAGTTACCAGTCACTTAGGGGAGAAATAGCAGGCTTTTGTCTGAAAATCACCACCTATGCAGCTTAGACATAACAGGGAAGGGTCATATTAAACAGGTGGAAGGAGATAATTGTAGGCTTGGTAGGTAAGCTAAGCAGCCGTCAACAAATCTTCCATAGTTCTATAACACAAACAGCTAAGCTGTCAGAAGGCCAAGTCATAAGCAGTCGGGTTTCTATTTCATGGAGGGGATGGATGGAGAACAGGCAAGGGTCAAGTTCTATGAAGCAGCCATCAAAGATCAGAATGACCAGCAACCAGTAGTGTAATCCAAGGCAGACAGGAGGTCAGGTTTCAAAGGCAGCAACACAGTTGAACAACAATGAGAGTGACTTAGAGCAAAATATGTGTGACAAATCCAACTGAGGACAGGCCAGAGAACGTTCTACAACCCAATCCTTAGTGATGATGCTGAGTAGTGACCAGGAAATCTTTCTTCTCCACCATCATTGCATCTGCTGAGTGATGGCCCATGGAGCATTTATGAATGATGAAGAGCCTTTCACAGCAGGACAACTCTGAAAAGCCTGCTGTGATTAGTTTTCAATGCACTTTGCATTTGCCCCTGTCCAGTTGTGGACAGTGCTGGCTTAAAATATCTTACGTTATCTTTTGCTCCCCCTTATCAGTTTTTTATGGGTGACTTTCAGCTTGTTCAGCCTGAGGATGTGGACAGGATTCTTGGGATGGCTGTGGCTGATCATGTGCTTGCTTGAACATTGCTGTTCCTTGCTGATTATGTACCCATCCCACAGAGCAGGTACAAAAGGATAACATGGTCAATGGTATCAAAAGTCTCCAAGAAATCAGGATGCATAAGCATGGTCACACATTCCCTATCCTGCTCTCAGTACAGGTCAACCAACATGGTGACCAAGGCTGATTCACTGCCAAAAATCTACTTGATTTTTGCGAATGTTCTCAAACACCTGTGAACCTTCTTGTGCTAAGCTAACAGGGATTGTGTGTAACATTTTATTTTTGGTGAATAACGACTGGCTTGTAAGTCTCCTTTTCTTAAGCCTGAATCCTATAAAAAAATCACAACTCATTTCATACTGTTACTTTCAAAATGACCATTAGGTATTTTTATGTACATATTCCAAATAGTAACCACATGTATAAAAATGATCAGGGATATGTGTCTTTTGACATTGCTTGTTATGAAGGGTTTTTTTTTAGTTCTTTCCACTTTTTCCTACTGATTTACTTTCATTTTCAGATTATCCCTATCCCCTCCCTTTCCCTCTCAGTTACTGGAAATGATAATTTCCCTCTCCTTAACGTGATGAATTATTTCTATGCATGCCTGAAACCTGAAGTCCTAACTCATGAAAATCAATATGTTAGAACCTCAAAGTATGGCTGTTTCTTCTTAAGATTACTGATGAACACAGAGAAATTATTTTCCGCATATCATCTACTGTAAATATTTCAAAACACCATTCATCCCAATAATTGCAATGCAAAAAACCCCAACCATTAGTAAAATTAGAGAATGTATACCTGAAATCCAATTTCTTGTTTTGACCTGAAAAAAATACGCACTGCTTAGCATTTCACTATGTGTCTAAGAACTCACTGAAAAGTCTACAGGAAGGTCTAAGAAGAGCAAGTCTGAACGGGAAGGGGTGCTGTTGCTGTGCTGGCAATTTCTGTTGCTCACTAGGGGTCGCAGGATGTCAAAAAATCAATCAGCCAGAATGAAGCTGCCAAACCCAATACATGAACCATTTGCGAACTCAAGAATGCTTCCTCAATAAAGCACATGCATTGAGACAACAACTCTCATAAATATTACACCCATTCATTCATGTTTTAATGCCAGCATCTTATTATGAAAAGGAAAGACCACACTCCATCATTTCCTCACACTGAAAGTGAACTATAATTCACTTTCGTTGAGAAAAATCAGATGGTCTTTGATGAACTTCTAAGATAGCATGGGAGATGACGAGTAGATGTTGATTATGATTCAGAGGTCTGTGCATAAAAGCTTAGGACTGATTCATGACTCACTACTTTCCTATGTTTATGCATCAGATAAAAAAAGCTACATCAATGAAACCAGAGATTTCAAATAATACTCTTCCATTTACTATTAATTAACTAAAATGCATTCATGGAGTAATTTGCAAAGAAAGTATCGTATTACTTTTCAGAAACCTTCATCAATTTCACACCATATAATTAAAATCAGGCTTATTTGAAAGTGTATAGCTAGCAAAAGGGAAAATATTGGCATCTGGAAACTAAAAAGCAACCACTGAGAGGTATTGAGATGAATCTTTGTTGACTGTTTGCCTATGTGTTTCACTTTTACTAATGTACTTATGAGACAATTCAGGCATTCATAAGTGGTTTAAATGACTGTGTGAGGTGGAGAGAGTTTGCATGAGTGCATTAGCACTGTCCCCTGTCACCTTTCATGAGTTGGAGGACAACTGACTGAAACATGGAGCCCTCTGTACTTGTGGAAGCTCCATGTACACTCTAGAAGTCTGATTTCCTTGGTTTCTTTTCCCTTTATTAAATTAAAACATTCAAAAGTTGCAATACAGCTTTGTCCACAGAATGATCACTCCAATCCTCAATCCCAGATCACTGTCATGTTGGCTTGCTAAGTATCCTCAGTAGGAACCAAGCTACCGATCTGGTTGGCTAGACATTTCCCCAGTTTCTAAAGTGCACTAGGAATCTCTCCAAGTACAGGAGACTTCAAGCAGTTGCCCTCCAAGTCATAGAGACTGATGAGAACCTGACAAGGGATAGAGCTAGCACACTTGTGCCTACTCTCTATCCTCTGTATACTCATTTAAGCCTTAAATGAGCACCTGAATAGGGCTAGTGCTACAATGAAATTAAATATTTTAAATGAGCTTTGTGACAGCAGCTAGGGACTGTTACAGACACAAGGCAGATTGACTGTTATCTGCAGACACAAGGCAGATCGAGACAAAGGGTGAACTATGTGAATAGTGTTTGTTTTTTGCACCATGTCTGTCCTTCTTCCCACCTTGGAACATTTAGGCTACCTAAATGTGTGACCACTGAGTTTTCAACACCATGGTCAGAGGTGCCAAGTTGCCTCCAGGATTGAACTATGTTCAACTCTGTGCCTGGCCTCCTCTGCCCCCTCAACATTGAGAAGGTTCAGCCCCCTTCCATCAAATATTGAGGGGCCAAAGACACCTTGGCCTCCTAGAGTTGGTGCACCTGATCATGGTTTTGTGCTCAACCCAGCCTTGCAAGGACTCCGCATTATCCTTTTCATAAAAAGCAACAATATGATGGAGGCAAAAATCCTCACTTGGTCATTTCCTCAGAGAGCCAACACTGAGAATGTAGGTTGCTGTTCTGCAAAATATGCAGTCAGAAGATAATTAATTAGCCCACATCCCGTCTGCATTGGAATCAAAGGGAACGGAAATACAAAGAATTGCACAAAAGTGCAAGGTGGGAAGAAATGGAAATAATAATAAGAATGTAAGAAGAGCCCTGGTGGATTAGACAAAAGGCCCATCTAGTCCAGCATCCTGTTCTCACAGCAGCCAACTAGATGCCTATGGGAAGCAGGACCTGAGCACAACAGCACTTGCCCCACCTGTTATTACCAGGAACTGGTATTCAGAGCGCTATTGCCTCTGACAGTGGAGGCAGAGCACAGTCATTGATATCCTTATCCTCCATAAAATCCCATAAGGGTGACCTTAGTTAGGTCTTGTGACATGTTACTCATGTGAAGATGGTGTGACACAATTACTGGGAGACAGAGTTCTACTCCTGGCCCTGCCCATCCAGCAGACATTGAGACTGGCTCTGCCTATAGACACATCCATTCACTGGATTGGTTGTCTGAAGAGAAGATGCTTTGATCCCTGCTCCCTCATAGAATCATAGATTTGTAAAGTTTGAAGGGACCACGAAGGGCATTAGCCCTGTAATGGAGGAATCTTTCACCCAACATGAAGCTCAAACCCACGACCTTGAGAGTCTCATGCTATACCTACAGAGCTATCCCGCGGGTCTCAGAAAACCTAGCTATAAAAATTGGTCTAGCACACCAGACAGAACTGTTGTAAAGCCGAAATTCCCATTGCCAGCTAGTGTTCTGTGAGTCGTTAAAACAACCACAAAGGCTAGAACTGAAAATAATGTGAAACTCACCTGTGTTTGATGGAGAAGGACTATAGCTCTGCTTTGCAAACAGTCCAGGTAGGGCTGGGAGAAGTCTGGAATCCTAGGTAGTCACTGCTGGTCAGTATAGATGACACAGAGCTAGGTGGATCACTGGTCTGGTTCAGTATAAGACAGCTCCTAACAGTCCCAGTCAGCATGACCAATAGTCAGGGGTGAGGGGAGTTGCAGTTTAGTAACATCTGGTCTCCATCCGTGCAGAACCAAGAGAACTTTCATTTTGGAAATTTTAAAAAAGCAGCATTGGGAAGAGAAGCAGAGGAAACATATGGGCCCAGAAGCAGGGAACTTCAGAGAGCAGGGAGTGCATGCAAAAATGAAGGGGAAGGAAACACACTCATAGTGTAAGTGTGAGTCCTATCCAAGAGAATGCTGCTAAACTAGACCACGAGTGCTGTATTGGCAGATATATTTTACGACTCCTTCCTACAGATCAGTCCAATTATCCTCCAATTTATCCATGGTGTTTAGACTGAGAATAAACACATCGCAAGTTGTTGGTCGGGGAGAGAACATATGACACTTTCATGTGCTCACCACAATGACTCACAGCACTTAGAAGCAGCATCCTTAGCACCTCTTTAGACCCAAGAGTAGAATTATTTCTGACATTCTCATCATGATGCATTTAGCTTCTGCCAACTGTGTAGGATTTGGGCTTTCACATTAGATTCTAATCTTCCTTTGGTGATGAGATGATGTCCCTTCCATTTCTGTCTGGTAAAGAGCTGCCAGCAACTCATGCCATTCACTGTGATAAAAACAGTATCCATGGATACATGAGTTGACTTTGAGCTGGATGGATCGGACATGAAGCAAGGTTTTTCCTCCTCTAAACGCTAACAAGTAAAGACAGGAATTTTAAAAATAATGATGCACTTCCATAAAGAATATATTTTTCTGCCATATGGACAAGATAAATAAAGAACATTTTTTTGTCACAAAATGACAAAATCCGCACATTGGAATTATGCCCTTTGGTGCAAATTCTCAGCTGTAAATGCTAAATACTTTGAGAGATGCATGGCTGTGGCACTTATGGCGGTAGTAACAACCAGTAGCTGCTGAAGGAGTGTGTGGGTTGCATTGCTCTCCTGTCTTCCCAACACTTTGCACTGCTGTTGCTTTCTGGAAGAGGAGGGGCAAGGCAGTGGGCAGCTTGGCAGTGGGCAGGGTTGGCTGCAGCAGCGTTGGACTGGATCTGCTGAGCTCCCTGCTGCCTTGCTCTTCCTGCTCCTGGTCAGCAAGAGCGTGGTGTGGTGTTGGGAAGCCAGGAGAGCAATGCAGCCCCACTCATGGCACCCTGCTGGCCACTACTGGTAACAAACGGCAGAATGGATTCTAATTGGGTCTAGTCCGAAGGTCTGTCTAGTCCACCATGCATTTATAAGATGATTCGGTCAAGTGCCTTTGGAAAAGTCATATGCAGACCATGAAAGCAAAAACCTCCCTTGCTGCATGGGAGCATTTACCTCATCTATTATACATTTTGAGAAGTTGTTTGTTCACTGTGCATTTGGAAACCTCTTTTGATATCTTAACCAAATTTTGCATGCTAGTTCCTGATATCAAGGAGCAGAGTCTCTCTCTCTCTCTCTCTCTCTCTCTCTCTCTCTCTCTCTCTCTCTCTCTCTCTCTCGTGTGTGTGTCTATGTTTAGACACCATTTTGAATCAAGATGGGAGGCTAAAACTTTCCAAACTGCACTGATTTTTTTTGATTTCTCAAGCAATGCTGAGGACAAGGCTGCTTGCATTCTTCTATTAGAACAGCACACATTTCACACCGATTATTTCCAGAAACATTATAGTCTTCTTGATTCCTGCAAAAGAGTCCTGAATCTCTGTCAGTCCCAGGAGACCTGATGCTGACAGCCCACACCCCCTCTTCAAACTTCGCACCACACGTATTCATAGAAACAGCCTCGGGGAATCCATCCTGTCAATGTTATTCAACATAAATAAGGCTTGAAGAATGTCTCCTAGTAAAGCAATGCAATATTCTGCTTGCTATAAATCAATGATTCTTAAACTTTTTTGAGTCATGGACTCCTGTGAGACTTCGATGAAAGCAATGGACCCTCCTTCCCCTCGCCTCAATGCACATAAAACACATAACACACAAAATTTTGCCAATAATTTATTGTTATTATTGCATTGGGGAAAATATATGTCCATCCATGGACTTTGTAGGAGTCTGTGGACCACAGGTTAAGAACCCTTGCTATAAATCAATATTTTTTATGAGAAATATTGTCTTGAGATCTTTTGATGAAGAGGAGTATAAATATATAACAACAATAACAACAACAACTGTTGTAATCTGTCTGTCTTGAGAGACAATGGAGTGCACTTCTAGGGGAGAAGTCAAAACACTGCATTGCAGCACCTAAGTAACCTCCCTGGGGCACAAGCCTGGGCAGTGTATAGGGAGGTCCTGGCTGCCCAGATGACAAGACGCCCCTCTTGGCCTCACTGATGTGGTCCAAAGGAAAGCAGAGCAACACGTTTGGCACCAGCTTGCCTGCAGAAGTTGCCAGAAAGAGGCATACAAGGCACCATCCAACCGTTTTAGGGATTCCACACACAATTTGTGTAGGGTTTACTCCTCAGCCTTTTCATCTTCCAAAGATATCCCTCAAGGCAATGGAGGTTTAGGATCGGAGTTTTCCTTCTCTGAAATGGGCTACCTTCCCAGGTTGATGAGCCCCATATAGCCCTCACTTCCCTCTACAGCACGTGCAGAAACCAACTTCTTGACCATTGGATCCACTATTGGTTTCATCCACTCAATTCGCTACAGCCTGTCTTCTCATGCAGGGGCAGTCCCTAGCTCACTGAGGATTTGGGACCCATCGGCTACCCTCACCTAGTTTAGCCGACCAGTCAAAGCCATTTCCTGGGGTATGGCTGCTGTCACTAATGCTGGCAGCTTCTAGGAGTCACAGGGAGAGCTGAGTATATAATAACTCTCCGTTTCTTATTTCTGAAGCATCTGTTCCCAGCCCATTCATGGAAACTGGTGCTATTTATAATAGCTTAATTATGGCAGTAAAACATAATTCCATGGGCTTCAGGGGGAATAAAAGATCTCAAAGTAGCACTTCAGAATATCGTATTTTGTGACACATTATTTTTTTATTTACATCTCGCCTTTCTGCAAGATGGTACCCAAGGAAGCATTTTATTGATTTGGGTGTGCATGCTAATGCAAGGACTTTTGTGTGACTGCATACATTGACAGGCCAATGGCAAATGTCAGAGCAATGTCACATAGCATGATGCGATGTTGGCATTGCTATGGCATTATGCTAAATTCACCAGCAGACACATTGGCACAAATATTTCAGATTAGATTATCAGAGATGAACATATTACCCAGTAATAACTTGTTTGTGAATTGTAGTGACAACCCTCTTCTAAAGTACTGCTTTGACTAGGGCTGTAAAAGCAGGCAATGGAAATAACTTCACTGTCACAGACATATTGTAGTTTGGGTCTATGAGAGAAATAGCTGAGATAACCCCAGAGTCCACATTCTACCCACCCCAATAGCTGGGGGCGGGGGGGGGGAGGTTCATGGAAATATTAGTCTTCTGCCCACTGGCATTAATATGGATGTTGTTGTTTTCTTCTTAAGTATAGTCAATATCTCTAATCCAGGGTTCCACTGGGTAATTATGCACTGAAACCATCATGCTTTCAGTTGAACTTCTAAGGCTCCTTCTTCAGAGAGCATCCTCCTTCCATTAGCAGACAAGTTGCTTCCCAAACTCAGGGGAACTTAATGGGTGGTCTTCAATGCAACAAGAAGAATAGTGGTGTGACAAAAAAGGAAAGAAAAGAAAATGAGAAACCAAAACAGGGAAAGGATGCTTTGAAAGTGCCTCTATGTGCAAGACATCCCTGGGTCCCTATGGAAGGCTGATGACCAGAGCATACCTCACTTTATTTGGAAAGTTCACTTATGATCTCTCCCACTCAATAAATTCTATTAATGGGGACTTAACTTTGGGTTTATTTGTGTTCTTAATGGTAAGAAAAAGCAAAAAAATGGAAGGCGTGTTAGTGATCAAGTTACTGTGTTTAAAACTAGCCACTGTTGTTAAACTCTTTTAATCCATTTAGCAAATATTTAGTTTTGAAGATTGGATGCTGTCCTTGGTTCAATCTGGCAGTCAGGCTCCTCTTTGTAAGGCAGAAGACACAAATGAAGCCAATATCCTTCAACAGAGATCAGGGGTTTATGCACCCTGTTTATTAACTAGAAGATGGCAAAATCTTGGTAGGAAGTAATGTGAATGTATAATTAACAGCATGATCTGACCTCTTTAACTTTGAATGAGGCTTCCCCAATTAAATTTTCCTGGCCCTCATTTTAAATAGCTATTCACAGCTGTGGACATTTGATTTATTCCCTGATGAGAGGCAGGGATGCTGACCAGCACTAGAAAACAACCGTTTTTAATTTAGATGTCTGTGCTAGATTCTAACCATTGCATCTTTTTAATCATACATTTTAGTGATCATTTTTCTTTGCCTTTGCATTATTAAAAAAGTCTATTAAAGGATTGCAAGAGAGACTATCTGCGCATGGGAACAATATTTCACATTTGTTTATATTGTTTCAGACAAGGCATAAAATTTTCATGGGGACCAGAGGAACTGTTGGGTGCCCAACTCCCATATACCCTCAGCTGGAAGTAGGAAGCCTAAGGGCACATCTGCGTCTTCTGGTGCGGCTGCTTCATCCCAGCAGGGAGCGGGAGACAGTGTGGTGCATGAGAAATTGTAGCAGCACCAGCGGGAACCTAAGGAGTGCAGCACACAGGCATTACAGTGGTATCTTGGTTTAAGAACAGCTTAGTTTATGAACAACTTGGATTAAGAGTGCTGCAAGCCCAGAAGTAGGCGTTTGGGTTTGTGAACTTTGCCTTGGAAGCAGAACATGTTCCGCTTAGTGTTGAGTGTGTTCCATTTGTAAATTGAGTCCCCCACTGCTATGGAAAAGCACACCTTGGTTTAAGAACGCTTTGGTTTAAGAACGGACTTCCGGAATGGATTAAGTTCATACACCAAGGTACCACTGCATTCCTTTACTTCTCCAAGGTTTACAGTGATAATGCATGTACCGCTGTTGCTTTTATCTGCATTGCTAACAAAGTGGTCAATGATGGCACCAATGCAGATTTAGGAACGGATTCAGTATAGTATGGGCTGGTATCGTTACCTGAACTTCTTGTCATTTCTTACCATTTTGTGTCCCTTTAGGAACCAGCCATTTGCCAATCTGGTGACCTCCAGATGTGTTGGACAACAGCTCCCATCAACCTCAGCTGGCAGGGCCATGCTGGCTGTGGCTGATGGGAGTTGTAGTCCGTAACATCTGGAAACAACCAGGTTGGTGAAGGAAGGTTGGTCTTTCTTTGTCCCTTGTCACCCAGGAGTGCTTTGTTCTTTGCACATGCTTCGGTTTCAGCTGTTCTATGCATTGAAAGCACGTGGCTTCTCCTGAAGAATCCTGGGAACTGTAGTTTGTTCAGGGTGCCAGGAACTGTAGCTCTGTGAGGTCCCGAGAATTCTTTGAAGTTTATGTAATGTTTTAAATGTGCTTTAAATGTATGATGTGAGTGTGGTATTTCTCTTTGGAATTAGTACGGTAGTGGCTGGATCCAGACTCTAGATGTAATATTATACACACCGAATAGACGGTACCTATGAGCTCTTGCTTGGTACCTGGGTCTGTTACATGATGAACTAGCCAGAGTTTCTTTCTCCAAAGGGAGGGAGGTCTTGGTGAAACAAGAGGCTGGTTAATAAATATAAAATCAGATTCATGTATTTTTTTATGGGGGGGGGGTTATAAACAAGAATGGAACGCAGGTGGTGCTGCGGGTCAAACCACAGAGCCTAGGGCTTGCTGATCAGAAGGTCGGTGGTTTGAATCCCCGCAATGGAGTGAGCTCCCATTGCTCGGTCCCAGTTCCTGCCAACCTCGCAGTTCGAAAGCACGTCAAAGTGCAAGTAGATAAATAGGTACCGCTCCGGCGGGAAGGTAAACGGTGTTTCCGTGCGCTGCTCTGGTTTGCCAGAAGCGGCTTCGTCATGCTGGCCACATGACCCGGAAGCTGTACGCCAGCTCCCTCAGTCAATAAAGTGAGATGGGCGCCACAACCCCAGAGTCGGCCATGACTGGACCTAGTGGTCAGGGGTCCCTTTGCCTTTACCTATAAACAAGAATAATGTTATACAAACAAGTATACCAAATTTTCTCATGTCATTTGCATATCACAAAAATAGCATAATAAATGTGGAAAAATACCTACAACATAAGTTTCATTATTACAGGTCAATTTTTTTTAAAATGTAGAGGGCTCGGATTGCATAGAAAGCAGGAGGTGACAAAGGCAGAAATGAGAGGGACTGAAAGATGTATATCCATGCAAAGCCATGAAAGGAATATCCCAGGAAGGCTCAAGCTACCACTTTCACACTGAGAAAGCCATAAAAGCAAATGCTAATTGGGACAGGTGAGGTGTGAACTGCTCAAGCTAACCTCTGGTATTTTCTTGGACAAATCAGGGCAAAATTGGCCTTGTAAACAGAGGACTGAAAGGACTGGGTGTGAATCTGAGCACACGTGAGGAAGATATTGCACCCTTCCTCCAATTAAGCATTATAAAAGTTCAATTCCTAAAACACCTATGGCTAAGTTCAGTTTTGTCAGGTTAGAGGCAACTGTAACACAAAGTAAGACAACGGATCAAAAAATAAGCTGCTGAACTGGAGGATTCACAGGCATATTTTTTAAAGTTCCAGGTGGACATCAGTTTTAAAGGTAGGATTCTTCTGCTTCTTTTAAGTCTTAAGAAGGACAATATGGACTGTGTTCCTGCTACCTAGTTGCTCAACCCCCACGAACATCCCCATCAGTGAGCGGGCAGGAACTGCGCCTGTCTGCATGTTGCACACTCAAAAGGCCAGGAAGACAATGCCTTGTACCCAAACAGACCACTGATCCATCTGGCTCAGTATTCTCTACATGGACTGGCTGTGTTATTCAGAGTTTCAGCAGGGGGTATTCCCAATCCTGCTTGGAGATACTGGGGACTGAACCAGAGACCTTATGCATGCCAAGCAGGTATGGGCGTAGCCAAGGAGGGACAGCTGCCCCCCCCATCAATAAAAATACATAGCTAACTGAGGTTCTGCACACACACACCCAACAAAAGTCCCGTCCCACCCAGAAAAATCCTGGCTACTCCCATGAGAGCAGGCGTTCTCCCACCAAGCTATTGGGAGTCTGCCATCTTGGGAGTGGAGTTGGAAAAGGGACAGAGACTGGACTTGCTCCTTGTGAAAATCCAAAGCAATGGCTTTGGTGTCCCCTCCCAGAGCAGCAGGATCTATTGGAGTGGTGAAATGGACTGTTAATAATCCTGTGAGCCTTTCATTTTATGCTCAGCCTATGGATCTGTTTTTTTAATCTCTTCAGTGCTGGGGGAAGAAGGCTACAGAGAAAGAAAATGAAATATTTGATGCATACCACAAATTATCTCTTTGATTGCATTGGGGATTTTTTTTATTCCACCCCCACATATTCAGCAGCAGTGCAAACATTTAGATGATGATGTAAATGTAATGAAGATGGGTTTCCCCCTCTTGTTGCCAGGTTGTTGTTGTTTTTCAAGGGGGGGGGTGTCCTTCCAGTTATGCAGCCTGTCTCACTGTCTTTGTGTCTGTTACTTGGAAATGGCTGTAGGACAGACTTTGGATGTCTGTGCTGACAGATGGATCCTCAGCATTATATAGAGCAGGTTGGTAGTAGACATTTATGTGTGAAGCAAGAAATAATAATTAAAAAAAACAACCCTCCTTGTCAGTATAGCAGCCTGCACTGAATCATGGGATTGCTCTGCTTTTCATGTAGTATTTACTAAGAAATGGAAACTGGGTGTGCAGATTTCATTTGTTTGTTTAAGGCATAAGAATAATATTATTCTACACTCCTTGTACAGGCGATTCTTCCTTGACTTAGTTGGGCAGCCTTTCCATTGTAGGCCAGCGCTGTTGACCTGCTTCTGTATAGCAGCTAGAGCTGTGTCTGAGTCTTTATCTTTGTTAGGGTTCTTCAAGGCCAGCTGTCCTCAAGTCCGCTGCCAGCCAGCACCGCTCTGCTGCCACTGGAGAAGCTGAGGTCAGGGGCAGATTGCCGTCTGGAGGCTAAGGGGTGACGTCAGTGAGTAACTTGCTGGGATGGTTAATCTCCTGCTGGAAGGATAGAGTTTAATAATGAACTTACTAGGGAAACCAGCACACACTTGAGACTGCATGCTGCCTGCTTTCCTTGGAGGAGCGTGACTGGGACTAGCCAGTAATCAATACCCTCCTTGCCTGCATGTATAGTTCCAATATATGTATTTTATAGATCCAGGACAAGATCTGTTGTACACTTGTGATCTGCAGCAACTGAAAAACCAGCTACTCATTCTGAGGTAGGTATGCTTCTGCGTAGAGCTAATGATGGAAAATGGGATTTTGTGGTCAGGATTGCCTTCATTTCAGAACTAAGCGAGTAACAGGCGAGATATCTCTCCGTGGGTGCCAGATTAATCCCTCCCTTGTTTTCACAAACATCCGAAGGAGTAAGCCTTGGGAGTGCATCTTCATATTTTTATGTTTGGTGTTATATTATGTTTTTATGTGTGTTGGAAGCTGCCCAGGGTGGCTGGGGAGACCCAGCTGGATGGGCAGGGCATAAATAATAAAATTATTATAACTATTATTATTAGATAAGGCATTCCACTTGATACGGAAAGTATCACTAGAAGCTCTTGGATAACAGCGGATTTCTGATACCTCTCTGATTCTAGTCTGGGAAGTTCTGTAGACATTTGTGAAAATAAAAAAAGCCCACAGATACTGTGGTGAAACAGTAGAGTGCATGCTTTGTACACAGGTTAAATCTCCCATGTCTCCAAGTAAGGCTGGGAATGTTCCCTTGCTAAACACTGGAGAGCTTCTGTGGTTTAACTTGATACATGTAACGCAGTTTCCTTTGCTCCCAACGTATCAAAACTGGCAGCTGAATCACTTTAAGGAAGGTTTCAGCCAATTTTGGGTAAATGCTATCTAAGTGAAGACTAGCTATGGGACAAATCACGAGGCTTCTTAGGTTGTGCACCATAAACTGAAGTGCACCAATGTGGTGGACCTTTTCTTTCCTGTTTTTCTGCCTTTAGCCACAGAAGTAATTCCTACGAGGGCAAGACAATCTTTAAAAAATATGCATGTTTTGGAGGCAAAAGGCCATTCTGTGAGCAAGCTCAGCTAAGGAGGGCAATGGAAGGGTTTTCCAATAAGGGCAGCATGTGAGTGGCAGGCCTGCATGTTCTACTCTCCTATTTACAAACCAAGGCTGTTCGTGCCTACCGGGAAGTTTAATCAACGCTCTGGACAAAGCCCTCTTTCCCTCTCTCTCAACCTTTCCAGGTTTTTGTACTAATCATCACATCTACCAGGCTCCTATTGTGCCTGGGTATCTTCTTTTCCAAACATCCCACCATCCTTCCAGGGCCCTGTAGTCAGCAGCAATTCTAACTGTAGATGTGATGATGAAGCAGTTTCATTGTAGATGTGATGATGAAGCTCACACATACTTTAACCTCTGGAAGGAAACTCTGTGGCTGGAGATTCCCGGAAGGCCAGCATCCCAAGTCCTGATCCGAGAGGCCTTTGGAGCTGCCTGTTTCTTTTCTTTGCTGCCCTCCTGGGAAGGGAAGCCAGGGTCAGTCTGCATGGCATTTGTTACCATCTTGCCGCTCTGTTTGTTGCTGGTGTTGTTTGTGTGTTTTGGTGGGCCGGAAGCACCCTGTGAGCATGTCCACTTGTAGGGAGATGAGGCCGTTTTCCTCTCCATCTTTTGCCCAGAAGGGGAATAATTCCGAGAAGCTATTAAGATAGAGAGGAGCCTTTGGAGAGCTCTGTTGTATAACAAAGCCAAGAGCAACTTCGCAGCGGCCCTTTCAAATGCCTGTTAAATGTGACACCACAATGTCAGCATCAGCGAAACCTGCCAGTTAACTTGCGCCTCTTCCCTCCTCTCCGCCTTCCGAGGAGACTTGTAAAAAAAAGAGGCGGGGAAGTGTTGTTGCTGTTTTCTGCCTCCTTTCTACAGTAAAACTCTCACCTTTTGACAGATTTACACAACTCCAATGTGTCTCTTTGGCGAGCCACCCCCTCCATCCCAGACTCAACGGTGTCATTTCTATCTGGATGTGTTGGTTAGGGTTGATGTTTGATTTGATATATATATATATTTAATTTTTAACCATTTAGGAGAGCTATGCCTTTTCTTCTCCTAGGCTTGATCTGAGACTTGCCTGGGGGAAAGAAGGAAAATCCAGCTCTCTCTCGCACTGACTCCGTTTTCCAACTGAACGCCCCGTTTCCAAGGGAAGGAGCTGTAGCTGCGACGGAAACTTTGCTGCTGGAAGAAAACAAAAAACAAAAACCCTCTCTTAACCTTTCGCATCCGCTGGAAAGCCAGAGCCGAGCTGTCTGCAAAAATAGATAAATAAATAAATAAATTTCTACCGCGCTGTTGGTGCACAACCTGCTTTTCCTCATTTATTTATTTATTTTTGTTAATTTTGCATTTGCCTTCACGTGTGTGCATACTTTTTTTTTTAATGTACAGCTGAAACGGCTTTCGTTGGCTGAACTTTGCTGATCAATGGTCCTCTTATACCCTTTTATTTAAACAAACTGTGCTAGGAAAAGAGAGAGAGAGAGAAACTTTCCTTCCTTCCCTCTCGCCTTTGCACGCTGGCAGCTGAAAGTGAGCGGCGGCAGCAGCAGCTCTCCTCCTCGAGCGAGCGCGGAAGGCGCTGCACTTCTCCTTCATCGCCGTTCTTGTCGTCGCCGCCGCCGCCGGGCGCGCTTCCCTTCTGCCCGCGCCCGGATGCCGGCGACCCCTGGACGGAGCATGGCTTCGCTCTGATCGCCGCCGCCGCCCTCCGCCCGCCCCGCCAAGCCCTGCTATGCCTCGCTTCTCCGGGCAGACAGCAGCCCTATGGCGAGGGAGGCGCCCCGGGCAGGCGCGCGTGGTGTTTCCCTAAGGCCGTCGAGGGAGCCGAGCAGCAGCAGCAGCAGCCCGGATCCTGACCCGGATTGTATGAATAAGTAAGCAGGATGCTGGCGGCCAGGACGAGAATTAAGAGGAGTGGAGGGAAGAGGAGGAGTGGGGTAGGGGTGGGGGTGGAGGGAAGCCCAGAGAACAACAAAAAAGAAGAAGAAGGGGGGGGGAGAGAGAAGCCTTGGCACTTTTCCTGGCTCCCTCCAGTGCAAGCGCTTTGCCATCACTGCAGGGCTACGGTGGTGGGAACAGACTTGTGACCCCCCCCCCTTCTCTCTTCTTCTTCTTCCCTCTCTCTCCTCTCGGCAGCTCGCCGATGTGCAGCCCGACTCCGCCGCCCAGTAGCAGGCGAGCAGGGAGCAGCGACGGGATCCGGAGCGGCGCGAGGCGATCGGCGGACCGGAGGATCCCCCGCGCTTGCCTCCGCCGCTGGACAGCCCAGGCGACCAGAGCCCCCGCGCGCAGCCCCGCGACGCCGCCGCTGCTGTGGCGGGAGAATTTGCAAGAGCAGCGGCGGAGGCGGCGGCAGAAGCAGCGCGGAGGAGAAGGGGAACCCGGGAAAGTTTGCTTGGCCTTTGACAGAGGCGAGGAGGGCAGTCAGACGTGGTGAGAGGAGCGGGCGAGCGAGCGCCTCTCCGCCGGGCGCGGCGGAACAGAGAAGCCTTTGCCGCCCCGCGCGCGTTTTCCTTCGCGAGTGGGGAAGCGCCAGGTCCGGATCGGACACCCCCAGAGAGGAGCGCGGACGGCCAAGCGAGCCCAGCACACAAACACACACACACCACTCTCTCACACACAAATACACTCGCGCGCGCGCCCCCCTCTCTTGCTGACACTCGGCGGCGCCTTGGCTCTCTCTCTCCCCGTCTGGGCTGGGGAGGAGCGTGACCATGCTGGCTTGGAGGGTGGCTCTGTGGCTGGCCGGCGTGACCCTGTGCGGCAAGCTCGCCCGCAGCTCCGGGATCGAATACGACGACTACGCGTACGAGCTCGACGGAGGGGACGAGGCGGAAGCGATCGATTATAAGGATCCCTGCAAAGCCGGTGAGTTCAGGGGACCTAGTTGGGCTCGCCGCCCAGACCCCGGTGCTTTCCCGTGCGCTCTTTTCCCAAAGTAGGGGCTGTCTGGTTTCCCTTGCCTGGGGGGTTGTGTCTGTGTGCGTGGAGGGGGAGAGAGGAGAGGAACGGGGGCAGCTCACCTGCTTCCTCCTCCGGATCGGCGTGGGACACTCCAAACAGGCATGGCCAGGAGGAAGCGTGAGAAGCCGGGGCAGGCGCAGTGGGGCTCGCGCTAGTCTTCCTTTTTTGCAATAATGCCGCTGGGGGCAGTTTTCGAAGAACCTGCTTTTTCCTCGGGCTTACGAGCCTGTGTCCTCAAGAGTGCATACACAAACGTGCTTTCCAGGCGCAGCAACCACAACAGAGAGAAATCTGGAGTTTGTTTCCCGTGCCCCTTGATGACGGCAGGAATCCTAACTTTCTCCGGGACGATTTCATCTTCTCTCTTTCTCTGTGTCTTTCCCCAAATCTCCGTCTCTCCACATTGAGGCGCTAGTCAAAACAGGTTTCTTCTGCTTGGGGCTACAGAGGAGAGAGAGGATGGGGGGGGGGACTGGCAGGGAGCAGAGCAGTCCTATGGCCCTTTCAAGATTTTTAATTCTGAATTGAGAAGGTCAAGGTTGTCAGGAAATCACTCTTCCACCCTCTGCCCCCACTTCATCTCATAGCTTTGCAGCGCAGCAGCAGTTTATTGGGCAGGGTAAGGTAATCTATGAACACATTTCTATTTGGATTGGATCCTGCCTGAACCAGAACAGACCCTCTGAAATCAAAAGGATTTAAGCTAATTATTATTAACACAAGTCTCATTGATTTCAATGGGTTTGCCAACCCAAATCCTCTTGATTTCAGTGGGTCTAAGCTTAGCTAAGTCTGGATCCAACTCTTTGTTAGTACATCTCATGCGCCAAGATTGAGAACTTGCATTGAAATGGGTCCTGGGGAGTCAGACTCAGTGAACCCTGACTCAGATTGACTTACAGGGGGGGGGGGAGCTGGACTAGATGACACATGGGGTCCCTTCCAACTATACATGATAGGCATTGGTGGGCTCCTCCTGCCACCAACTGCAGAATGGCCAATGGTCAAGAATGACAGAAGCTGGAGAGCCACACAGGTTCTCCGTCCCTCATGTAGAGGCTGCTACTCATGTTGAATCAATACTTGCTTGGCGAGGGATAGAATCGACTCAGTTGATCTGAGAATTAAATTGTTTCCACTACAGTACATAATCCAGGAGCTCTGCAATATGCAGCTGCCTTGCCTGTGCATCTTTACTCAAAACAAACTCCTACTGAAGTCCGTAACTTCCAGGCAGAGCTTTAGATAGTTTTCCACTTGCACCGCTAAACCGAACAAGTGTCCCATGTTCTCTCTGTCTGAACATTTGTGAACTTCTTGGTTATAGAACGCAGGAAATGGAGTTGATTGTTCATAATCTTTCCCATGTGGTTTTTGCATTCATACTATATAGACAAAATGTAATCCTGGTGTGAACAAAGATAGATTGTAAACATGGCTCTGTCCCGAGCTCTCCTTCCTTTATTTACAGCACAAGGCGATCTTTGGATCACCTGTGGTAGACATTTCTTCTGAGGGTAGAAAACCCATTCTCTGGCAGGCTTTGCTGAGTCAGTGATTTTCTTAATGGGAATGAGAGGGGGTGGGTGGGATTGCTGGCCCGTAATCACCCTCTGGAACCGGCAGGTTTATGGCTCCAGCGAAAATGCATGGAGAGAGAGAGAGAAATGCAGTTCAGTAGCTGGAGTCTTTGTGTGCTTTTCACTTAGGAAGCGGTAGCAACAGTAGCAGCAGCAGCAGTAGCAGATGATTCAGTCTTCAGCTTCCCATTTAGTGTACTGGAGATGGGAGGGTACTGCCCTTGTGGTCAGAGATGGGGGGAAAGTGCCCTTGATGTCAGGGATGGGGAACGTGTGGCTTTCCAGATGCTGCTCCCATCAACTCTGGCCACTGGGCATGCTGGCTGTGGCTGATGGGATATATTCAGGGTTTCCCATCCCTGCTCTAGGTAAGCCCTTCTTTTGCATTAAGGAAGAATTCCTGCAAACTATGTCCATTCTGCATGGGACGTGGCTTTCCCATGGCAATATCTTACTTCTCCAGACTTTATCATCTCCAGCTGCAAAACAGATAGGAGCTTTCCAGTGCAGTGGAGTTTGGGATCAAGTCCAAGGTGCCAATTCAGTTACAGCATAATTCCTCCACAGAGGAAAACACTTAAAGAGGCATACATGTGGAAGACATTATAGAGGAAGACAAAATGCAGGTGGATCTTGGGGGAAATACTCAGGAGTAGTAACCAGAAAGACTCAAGTCTCCTGTTCATGTATCATTGCTATGTATTCACTGGATCCCTGCCCCCACAACACACACACATTCCACATACAGTGGTACCTTGGTTTACAACCATAATCCATTCCGGAGGTCCATTTGTAAACCAAAACAGGTTGTAACCCAAGGCGCACTTTCACCAATGGGGCCTCCAGAAAAAAATGGGTTGTAATCCCAAAAAAGTTTGCAAACCAGGACACGCACTTCTGGGTTTGACGTGTTTGTAATCCAGAATGTATGCAAACCAGACTGTTTGTAAACTAAGGTACCGCTGTATCACTGTAAGAAAAGTGTTACATCAGAGTTGATCCCACAAAAATATATTTTCACAGCAGAAGCCTGTGGAGGTTTACTCTTAAGTAAATCCTGCTGGATTCAGTTGCACTTTCCCCAGAGAGAGTGTGCATAGGTTTGTAGCCTGAACCAGACTGTTCACTGAACAGTTACTGAATGGCAGATCTAAAGAGATTAAGGCCACTCTGGATTAGGAAACATGGCAAATTTTGCCTTTCAAATCATGGAACAAGTTTTTTTGAGTCTCTAAAGTCACTTTGACTGACAGTTAATTTTTGATCCAGGCAAATCAGCAGCAGTGGGTAGGATCAGAACTATGCCACTGGACTTTAGGAAAGCAGTTTTATTTTTTAAATAACCAAAACTGTTTTTAAAAGGATTTTTTTTTAAAAAAAAACCTGCAAAAAGCAAATAAAATAAAATAAAAAATGTATGCTGTAAAAGTTTCTACCAAGGTTGGTCAATAAATAATCACTGACATAGCAACTTAAGTGTCACTGGTTGGAATAAGAAAGAGGAAAGATCAATTCAGGGAAGATGATTTTACCACCTTTGGACAAGCAAAGTGGATCAGATTCCAACGTATGGGCGGTGGCGATGCTCATTCCTTCAACCAAGCTTTTGAATATTTCTCATTTGGGCTAGAAACCAAATATTCAAATGCTTGGCTGGAGTGCATGGAAGAGCCTTATGCCTCCCACGTGAATTGCTTCCATGCTTAAGGTGAAAACCCTGGATCTATCCAACTGTCTCGCCTTGAGGCAAGGAACTCTAAACTGAATTGCATCTAAGAGAGGCTTGCCTCACATGTTGGATGAACATGTAAGGCCACGCCCACTAGCCCTGTCCCTGGCTTCTGCTCAATGAACAACGGTAGGGAGGCCAATTTTGCATGCATAGATTGCAGGCATGAAGGATCCTCCCTTCAGACTTTCTGTCTGTACAAGGGGATGCCAGGAGGCAGAGCTAGTTGGTGCTGATGGGGCTGGTCAGTGCTCAAGTGCAGATCTAGTGTGCAAGAGAGACTTCTGCATTGGGCAATATCTGTGGTTCTTTCAGAAGGCTTTTAGTAGTAGTAATTGTGTGCTGTACGCTCTAGGGGTAGGTAGTAAATCTTAGCAAAGTTTGCTTCCACCCTGTGAATAGTGCTTTATATTATTAAATCTGGTGCTTGGGTTTTTTGTGGTCAAAAGTTATGATGAAATTGAATGTGCCTTAGGATAACCTCAAATTCAGTTTTCATTACAGATGAGTTAATATTTCAAAGTTCTCAATAAATGGAAGATCTGCTTTTCCAGATTTCCATGAAACATCAGCTTGATCGTGTGACGTGCATGTTAGATTTAAAGGCTATTTAAGTGGCTTGAGTGAGTTCATATTGGATCTGTTGGATCCCACTCAGTGACTTTCCTGGCATTGGAGTTATGGTTTTTGAGTCATGGCTTTTGAGCTCAAAAATGACATATTTTTGCAGTGTGTGTATATGCCAAATTCATTTTGAAAGAGTATTATAAACAACATTGGTCCATGTGCTGCAGCTGGAGAGTAAAACAAGTGCTTGAGCTTTGTGGTCCCTTCTTTTGCATTACTTATTTTGTTCCATGAGACTTAGTTCAGCCAAAGTTAGTGTTCCTTTTGGCCACAATCCTCAATTATTTATTCTTTTCGTGAAGAATGGGATCAAGTGGTTTGAGGTTGGAGGAGTGGTGGGTGCACCCCAGAGTAAGTGATTTGAGTAATGGCTGTGTTACTTGGTTGCTTTTAGTCATAATTATTGAGGAGTATGTGTTGACAGTGCCAGATATGCTCTCTATCGCATGATTCCTTTTCTAATCGTAGAAATATGTATCACCTTGGTATAAATTGTTAAACATTCTTTGCCTGTAGATGAGGAATGTACAACAGCAGAAGTCAAATGAATTTGCATCTGCTCAGCTCACACACAAAAATTAGAGACATTTTGAGCACAGCTATTTCAAGCTTCTGAGCTCTCCGGTTTTATCTATGTTTACTTAGAAGTAAACCCTGCTGAATTCAGTGTGGTTCGTTCCCAGCTAGGAATTCCAGCTATTGAACTTTCGGAGCCTGCCCCTGACTGGGTTTACTCAGACGTAAGTCCTATTGATGTTGATAGGGCTTACTTCCAAGTTTTGCAGCCAGGTTTGCAGGCTAAGGCTCTGGCAGTTACCTGGCTATGCTCACGTACCTGGTAATAAGTCCCATGGAGCATTGCAGCACTTCTGAATCAAGTTGTGCGGGATAGCATTGCCGGTGTTAAATGGGAAAAATTAATTTGTGTCATATTTTTGTAAGGTTTTGAAACGGTTAGCACAATGAAATGCTTAAAGTTCTGCTCAGTCCCAAGGCACATGTTCTAAAATGTTAGTGGCATGGATATTCTGGAGTAAATAAGAAAGGAAAAGAATGAAAACATATTGGTGATGTCAGATGTTATATATATATATATATATATATATATATATATATATATATTGCTGAGAATCAATGCATTTGATTTAATATTTCATGCAGAATAAACAGTTTATATAAACAAATATATATTATTTATGATATTGAGAACTTTAAGCAATGCCCTTGCTTTGAGCTGAGTTGTTTACAGATGCCTTTGGTGAAAACACAGAAAGAAAAACACTCAGCCTGGGAGAGATGTGAATTGTGCACTCTGCAACCATTGATATGATCTTGTCTTCCACTGGAGCTGCCTATCTCCTTCACTTCGAGGATACTGTATGTGCGAAGATGGATTAACCCATTTCCAGGCTTACATTTCTGGCGGCCACAACAAATGGCCTTCCTGCCATGCAGAGAGTGGTTTCAAATCCCTACAACTTTTGGCCTTACCTTATGTCCTGGCTCGCTAGGTTCAGGAAGGCTGATCACTGTGCTCAGAGTTCAGTGCTATTTTTTTCTAGAAAAAGAGGTGCCAGAACTCTCCATGAACTCCTCCCTTGTTCTCTTATAATGGCAATGGAGCCCACCTGAGAGGTGCCAGAACTGAGTTCCAGTGAGTTCCGGCTGAAAAACCCCCCTGCCAGAGTTTTGAGGGAGAGGAGCAACATGTCACGTTTTTAGATTTTTCTAGAAATCGGAATGTTGAAGAATGTGAGTGGCAAAGTTTAGCTTTCTTTGAGCTGTGGAGCTATTTTGAGATGAAGCAGAATTTCACGTTTTCTGGCTTTCGGGTAGTGGGGCTGACTGGGACTCAGATGACTTGAGGCGTGTGTGTTGGCTAAAGAAACTGGCCTTTCTACAGCATTATAGAGGCCCCAGAGAGCCAAGCGGATGTCTTCAAACTAGGTGTACTGGTGAAATGCAAGAGTTACACAGCTTTAGCTTTCTGGGCAAGGAAGTGACCAAGGACATAGCAAGCCCAACTAGACATCGATGGCTCTTCCTGTCCTATCTGTGTTGCAACTATAGCAACTATCATGCTCTTATTTTTAGCTTTCTTTTATGGTTATACCCCCCATCCTTTGTGAGGAAAGTTAGTCACACTGTCTACATTTACACTTCATTTTGTCTCAACCTCCCATCTGTTCAGTAGTTCTTCAACTGTTGCTCTGAGCAAATTTCCTTGCTGGCTGTGGCAAGCAACCCCATTCGCTTGTCCTTGTCATCTTCTTCTTTGCTTGTGGCATCCGGTTTCTTAAGGCTCACCTCCTCACATCTGCCACAGCCTTTCTGTTGGGCTGACATCTTCCACTGCTTCACCAGCAGCATTTGTGGCACCCTGTGCTTGTCTCCTGTACATGTGCTTCCTCCTATGTTGCAGAATATGAGGAGTGTGGAGAGCTAGTTTGCTCATCCTGTCTCAAGGCATAAGGGTTCTCCCAACTCTGCAAAGCTTCTCAGAAATAAGAAAGGGCGGGGGGAGAACTGGGTAAGGTGAAATGAAGATGGCTTTGCTAGAGAGACAGAGGGAATAGCGGGCAGGACTTTGGGGCAGTGGTACCAAGTGAGAGAGCAAGCAAAAGTGATTTGCTTCAACCAGTGTTTTGATTCACCAGCATCGTGGTCTGTTAGTTGGAAAGATGCCTTTTGCAGGACAGCTGAAGAATATGCTGTGAACGCTGGACCTTGATGAAGTCAGTCTTCAGCAGGCATAGGCAAACTCTGGCCCTCCAGATGTTTGGGACTACAATGCCCATCATCCCTATCTAGTAGGACCAGTGGTCAGGGATGATGGGAATTGTAGTCCCAAACATCTGGAGGGCCAGAGTTTGCCTATGCCTGGTCTTCGAAAGCACGTCAAAGTGCAAGTAGATAAATAGGTACTGCTCTGGCGGGAAGGTAAATTTCGTTTCCATGCGCTGCTCTGGTTTGCCAGAAGCGGCTTAGTTATGCTGGCCACAAGACCCAGAAGCTGTACGCTAGCTCCCTTGGCCAGTAACCTCAGAGTCGTCTGCGACTGGACCTAATGGTCAGGGGTTCCTTTACCTTTACCTAGGTAATAATTTCATCCATTTATTACAAGTGGGCAATGTTCAGCTTCTAGGTCAGGAGCAGGGCTTCTTTTTCACCCCTGGGGCATTTCCTTCTGTGTAACTGTCCAGGGGCCACGTACCAATAGTGAGCAATGCCAGAGGCAAAAGAGGACAGAGCAATCGATGTAATTTTTACTTTTGTACAGTAAGCCAGTTTCTCTCACATCACTACTCTCTATCTTCCTCCAGCCAGGCAAGTCAGAGGCACTATAAGAGTTCAAGGATATATTCCATACAGGCAAAAACACTTGAGGAGGATCGTGTGAAGCAGAGCTGGTGAGGGGTGTGGCTTGGAAGAATCCCAAGGGCCAGAGGGAGAGGCATAGAGGCCACATTTGGCCACCAGGCTTCAAATTCCCACCCCCAATCTGCAGGCTATATGTAACAATTTTGTTTTTGTTTTAATCCTGAAAACTCTGTATATAAAAAGGTAAAGGGACCCCTGGCCATTAGGTCCAGTCGTGATCAACTCTGGGGTTGCGGTGCTCATCTCGCTTTATTGGCCGAGGGAGCCAGTGCACAGCTTCTGGGTCATGTGGACAGCATGACTAAGCCACTTCTGGCAAACCAGAGCAGCGCACGGAAACGCCGTTTACCTTCCCGCCGGAGCGGTACCTAGTTATCTACTTTTGAGTCATTGTGGTATGAGAGAGTAAACTGAATATGTTGTTGGCATCCATCTGTCTCGAGAAACAATGGGGTGCACATCTGGGGATGCAGCCATACCACTGGAGAATCACAGCAGCTGCTGTGGCTGCAGAGACCAGTAACTCCTAACTGCTGCCTCCCGCATTGTTTTTGCTGCATTAGTAGCGCCAAAGTGACCTCTCCTGGGTGCAAGCCTTGGCAGCGTATATGGAGGTCCTGGGCTGCCCAGATGAGAAGACAAAACCCCCGCTCTCGGCCTGCAGAACAATATTTTTGGCACCAGATTGGTTGCAGGAGTTTCCAGAAGGAGGCATGCAAGCCACCATCCAACCACCTTAGGGTCTCCACTCTGGATTTGTGTAGGGTTTACTCCTTAGCCTTTTCTTTTCCCAAAGACTCTGTGGTTTAAAAAAGCAAGTGGTATAGTTTGCAGTGTCTGACAGATTATTACATGCCTTCATTGTCTCATTTAGCCCCACAAAATTAATTTTGAAGAAGAAAGCCTCTGTTTCTGCTGCTAGACAGATGGCAGTCTGAGAAGGTCCGCTTGACAAAGGCCAAGCAGTGAGTTGGGATATTCAACCCCAAAGGCTCAGATTCAGCACTCTGTCTGCTGGGCAGCACTAGCTTCTACGGACATTCGAATGTGAGTCTGTGGTTTTTCCCTTCAATATTTAAAAGTAGAGATTGTAATGATTCAAAGAGGAAGAGATCAATTTTGGTCTAAAATAGCTCCTGGGCTCTTGTTTTATCGAAGTATGTGAAAGATGATGCCTGAGGGGAGGCAGTCTTGGTAATTAGCCACCTGCTCTGAATACTTAGCATTGCTAAGGTGATGTTTGCCTGAGAAGAGGACCAATAAATGAATAGGTGACAGATCTTAGGCTGCTTTTATTGGCAAGAACACACATTGTATTTGTCGTGGGATTTCATAGAATCATAAAATTGTAGAGGGCCCAACCCCCTGCAATGAAGGAATCTCAACTCTGCTTAAAAACCTCCAAGGAAGGAGAATCCACCACCTTCTGGGGGAATTCGTTCCACTGTCAAACAGCTGCTACCATCAGAAAATGCTTCAGAAGTTTAGTCAGAATATTATTTCATGTAACTTGAAGTACAAGACATCCTTTTCGCATGTACCACTGGCAATCCAGGTGTCTCCATTTTATATTTGTGCAGCTGGTTCTTCCTGCCTAAGTGCAGAACCTTACATTTGTCTGTATTCATTTTGTTAGTTTGGGTCCAGTTCTCCAGTCCATTAAGTTCTTCTTGAATCCCGGTTCCTGTCTTCTGCAGCATTGGCTACCCCTCCCAGTTTGGTATCATATGCAAATTTGATGAGCATCCCCTCATTTCCTTCATGCAAGTCATTTTTAAAAGACTTCAAGCAACAACGGACCCAAGACAAGAATTGCTTGCTACTTTTTTCCAGGATGTTGAGGAACCATTGGTGAGCACTCTTTGGGTTTGGTCAGTCAACCAGCTACAAATCCACCTAACAGTTACCTCATCCAGCCCACATTTTACCAGCTTCTCCACAATAATATCATGGGGAACTATGTCAAAAGCTTTACTGAAATCAAGATACCCTACATCCACAGCATTCCCCTTATCAACCAAGCTTGTAACTCTATCCAAAAGAAAAGAAAAGAAAAGGAAATTCAACTGGCATGAGTTATATTTGAAAAACCCATACTGTGTCTTACTAATTATAATATCATTTTCTAAGTGCTCACAGACCAATTGTTTAATTATCTGTTCTAGCACCTTTCCTGGTATTGAAGTCAAGTTCAGCAGTTGGCAGTCACCTGGGTCTTCTCCCTGCCCCCGCCCCCCATTTTTGAAGATGGGGACATCATTTGCCCACCTCCAGTCCACAGGGACCTCACTTGTTCTCCAAAAATTCTCAAATATTATAGACAGAGTCTCTGAAATTATATCTGCAAGCTACTCTAGTACCCTTGGTTTATTTTGCAGGGCAGCTTTGAGTTGCTCTCTGAAGCAGTTAGCTATGTAAATAAACTCTTATTTATACTTTGTGTTACAACAGTTGCATAAATGTTAGATAGCAGTTGTAAAACTCTTGAATGGAAACTTTTTCCACACTTATCATGAGCTGGCATATTTACTAGCTAGTCAGAAAGAGGATTTCCATATATTTGAATAAACATGGTGGGATTCTGACATCTAATGGACCAATTGACCTCATTCTGTGAACTCCACATATAATTCTGAAAACAGTGATGTGACAGGCATAATTCCTTGACCTATTTCAGCCTGGCTTCTGGCCTGGATAAAGAACAGAAAGGATATTAGTTGCCCTGGTGAACAATCTTTGCCTAGAGATAGAGGCCAGAAGCTTTAGGAGCCAGGCCGTTACCTGCTATTGGTGCTGTGCATGTTAACACTGGGAGAGCATTGAGGTCTGCTTCTGAACCTGATGCTACTATAGGAGGATCAAGGTCATTAATTAGGTACATCTGATATGCTGACTGCTTCACTTCCCACATCATCAGAACCTTGTAACAGATACCCATGCTTTTGCAGCCTCGGAAGCGCTAACTACTGTAATGTACCCTATGGAGGGATGCCCCGGACAGCAGTCCAGAAACTGAATTCAGTGCACATTGCTGCAGCCAACCTTCTGAAAGTTGCTGCCACTGGAGCAATCTAGGATTGAGGGAGGGAGGCCTTTACCTCTGCCACCCTTGCCCACTACCACTACTGTATTGAGCTGTCACTGCAACTGGGGAGTGATGGATTGGCAGGGTTTGGGAGAATTGCAGGGAAGTTGAACCCAGTCTGAAACATAACACCAGCCCATAGAAATAAGCCATTGATCCATCTGACTCAGTATTGACTATAATCACTTGTGGTGGCTTTCCAGGGTAATCAGATACTGTAAGAGTCTTTTCCAGCTTTTTTCTGGAGGTGCCATAAAATGAATCTGGAAGCTTTTACATTCAGAGCTTGTGTCCCACCATTTCCCTGTGGTCATCAGGACCGTAACAGTTTTCAAATTTGGGATTAAGCTGAGAAAAAGAAGTATCTTTTCTAATTTTGAATTAAAGGAGGGAAGCTTGTCTATCACTATTCTTCGCTTTTATTTCAGGAAGTTTGGGGAAAAATATCCACAAGGCTTTCAAAGCTGTCCCATCCAGTGTGATAGATGGGAATTACTGAAATACTCCACGCTTTCCAGTTCATGGAGATTGCTAATTTATTATGTACAGTAGTTATAATTAATTTGGGAGAATTCTTTTCTCGTTTCCCCTGTTTGGACCTATTATAAGAACTCAAACGTTCTGCTAATAATACATTACAAGTAGTTCATACAGAAATCCGAGTCCTCACATTTTGCACAACAATGCCATGCAGCCAACCTTTTGTTATGACCAGCCTCATACCCTCAAATAAATGATGAGCAGAATTTTAGATATACCTCTTACATAATATCAGTGTTTATTTCAGCATTTTGCATACACAAGCCAATTTTATTTGGTTTCATGAAAGATAGTTTTAGAACAACTCAGTGGGTGTGAGAACATGATGGTGATGAATATCTGAGGTGAATTGCCCAATTTCACCATCTGGCAAAATTTGCTTTTCTGCATTTATATAAATAAATGGCACGTTCTGTAATTTCATCCCACGTATTGAAAGTGTAATTTCCCCCCTTTCTAATGTTTGAAAAAATGTAGCCTATAAGTATTGGAATTAATGAGTAACCAAATATTGCACTATAGATGAATATTTCCTGAGTCAGCAATAAGCTATCTAACTATTTTTTTTAAAAAAAGACTTTATATTAGAGACCAAGACCTGCTAGAAAGTTAGGCATGTTTAAGTACACTTAGGTATGCTTGAGGATGCACCTGTGATACTTTCACTGGCTGCTGAATCACATATCTATTGTTTACCAGCCTTCCCCAACCCGGTGCCCTCCAGGTGTTTTGTGTTACAATTCTGATCACCCCATCCAGCATGACCAATGGTAAAGGATGATGGGAGCTGTAGTCTAGCAAATCTGGAGGATACCTGGGTTGGGGAAGACTGTTACATATGGTCCTCAAATGACCTTGGCAGATAAATTGCACTCTTCTCATTTGGCTGTACAAGAATCAACTGACATCGCCACTATTTCATAACCTGTCAGGTTCTGCATCCTCCACTCTCCAACAAACCACTCTCTTGTCAAGTGGTTCTTACCGAAAGAGTTTTGACAGATGTATGGTTGACATTCGCTACCTGAAACTTAACTCTGTGTTTTCAGCCAAATAGTTGCCGTGATGACGTAAAATGCGTTTACACCAATGAGTTTTCCCATGCTTTCAAGTACAGAAGGAAAAAGTGAGTGTGTTAAGGGACATCCTTTCACCTAGTAGTCATCTCTGTGATCACTGTTTGCCAGAGAAGCATGCCTGTGATCAAAGAGATGACTGGTGTCTTACATGACTGCATGGGAAAATTTGGTAGAGACTAGGTTCCAATTGAAACTTTTGTGTATACAGTAGCTCATTTGTATTCCTGTTCCAAAAATATATATACTGTATGTATGTGTGACTAAATATTGATGGAAATATCAGCATTCATAGTTCATTGCAAAAAATAATAATGGAAACATATATATGGTCTTGTGAATCAGGAGTCACTCCTGCTGGTGGAAATGCAATTCAGTTTCTTGTAGGAGTGTCAATTTTTGTTCCAAAGTAGTCAGAATTTAAATTACTGTAGCTGTGCTTGCATGATTACAGATCTGTCTTTCCATATATTTTTAATTGTTAAAATCACAAGTGGAAACCATTACGATAGTCCTGCTAGTATTTAGACACATGTTACTTGAAAGTAGTACAAAGAAGTAAGTATTAATAAGAATAGCTTGGCTAGAATCAGACCCTCATAATCTATTATTATTAATTAAATTTCTGTACTGCCCTTCATCCAAGGATCACAGATACATACCATAGAAACAAACAAAAACAATAATCCTGCCCCTCACAGTTTAAAAGGCCATAAATTGTTTAATGGACCAAAGACCTGGGAGAAGAGAAATGTTTTTGCCTGGCACCTAAAGGTATGTAATGAAGGCATCAGGCCCATTCTCATGTTGTTGCCCATTGGATGTCTTGTGGAGGAGGCACACAAAGAAGGGCCTCAGATGATGATTGCAGGGTCCAGGTTGGTTCATATGGGGAGAGACAGTCCTTGAGGTATTGCGGGTCTGTGCTGTTTAAGGCTTTATAGTCAACACCTATGAATTTGGCTGGGAAACAAATTGGCAGCCAGTGCAGTCAAGCCAGGATTAGTGTTATATGCTCAAACTGTCTTGCCTTGCTGAGCAACCCAGCCACTGAATTCTGTACCAGCTGAAGTTTCTGAACAGTCCTCAGAGGCAGGCCCAGGTATAATGTGTTGCAGTAGTCTAACCTGCAGTAGGTTACCAGAGGATAGACAACAGACATGTCATTCTCTTATATTCTTTAGTCAAGAATTTTCTGATCAGTGATAAATAGGAATAGGAATCAGCTTATTTGTCCTGATTCCCCCTTAAAAGGTATATGGATTGTCATGGCTTTGTCCTCTTCTTATAGTTTAAGTGAGAGAGCTGAAAATGTAAATTCCATGTTTTTTAGAAGGAAAAACAAAGCTGATAGTAATATTCTAGAACCCTCAGTCAGACTTCATCTTGGAGTAATGTATTCAGCAATTCCTCTTGATATCAACCCAGTTGTAGAACCAGTTGTGATTATTGTATTCAGCTTACGATTTATGGAATGTGAGTGATCTGGAGACATTGAAACAGCAGATAGTGTGTTGTTCACCCAGTACTAGAAGCCTCCCAGAGGGATGATAAAGACAATGGGTGATCAAAATGACTTTCTGTGACTCAGACATCTAGAGAAGACAAACTGTCGAAGGATTTGGGTGCAATTTGCCTCATCAGCACTTTAAACTGGACTTCAGCAGTGAATCATTCTGCCTGAAATAAAGAGCTCTTGGTCTCCAGAAGGTTTGTGGGTGTTAGAGATTTTGGAAGAACAGCAGGAGTTCAGAGAAAATCTGAGTATCCCAAGGAACACGGCTTTCTTTTTTCTTTCTTGTTATTGTTTTTAGGCCACAGTGAATAGTTTCATCTGTTGCATACTCTTAGCAAAGTGTGCCTGTTTGCGCTTGCCTTATTCTAAACAAGTGACTGTGCTCTGTCTCAAATTGTATTTTGGGATAGATGGTGCTGCTTCTTACTGCTTATTCATCATGCAATTGCTTGGTGAGCAAATTCATTTCCACTGGGAAATGTTCTTTGTTATGCCTTTTCCCATTTCTTTTTAAGTTTGTTTTTAGTTTTGTAAGTTTGCATGTTCTCTAGGTTTTCCCTCCACCTCTTTTTATTTTGGTGATAGGCTGATTGTTTGCCCCCTAGTTCAGGAAGATTAACTGTATACATAGTTCTCTCAAATATTTCTTTACAAGAAAGTTGTTTTAGTCTAAAAAGGGGCTATGTGCGTATGTGTGTTTTTAAACCTTTGAAGTATTGTACTATGAAAAACGTTAAAACTTGGGTAGTTGAAAAAAGTAGTTAAATCTATTTGAAGCAAAGGTCTCTCTCTGCAAAAGTCGCTCAGTGCAAGCTGCATTAAATTATTCAAATGCTATGTTTGGAGTTCTTTCTTTTGCTGGAGCACTGAATGCATTCATAATAACTATAAAATATGCAATAAAAACTTCCTAAATTCGCTGTAAAAATACATTAGAATTTTGTGGCAGGTAACCTGTTTATTCAGCCCAGATTTTATAAGCTATATAATTTGGGAACAGATAAGGGTTTTATTTGCATTAGTGCAAATGTTAACACCGATTCAGCTGCACACAGGAATGTAACTCTGTAGGACTGATAAGATAAGGGGAAGGCTTATAATCCAAAATAGTCAAAACATTGGAAAAGTCCAGAGTTATTTAGTGGGTTTTGCTTATATACAAAAAAGTGGACTTGCATTTGACTTGTTGAGCTTGAGGATCAAGGAAGATTAAAGCAGTGGTAAATCCATGGGGCCTCAGGGTAGATCAGGTCTTCTATTTGGCCCAGAGAGCAAAGTTAGTGCAAAATGATGCACACTTGGAAAACATGTCCCAGCTTGATATGTGAACCAGCAGGGCGATTGCTAGCAACTTTCCCCTGGTGGACATGAATTCATCTCCAACTTGTTTTGACCTTAGCACAGCCCCATTTTGTGGGTGAAATCAACAGACAAGGGGCTCCAAAATGTCTGAGCTCACCCTGGAGGGTTACTGCCCTTCCTCTGTGGACATACCCAAAGAAAGGATGCAGATTCATCAGCGTGTGTGAGAGACTGTATTCGTAGATGTCTCATGTGCAGGGGGTGGAGAGAACCATGCCTATATGACTTCTTAGGAAGTATTAGCACATACCCTGCAACATTTCTCCGATGAAAATAGGGACATCCCATTCCATAATGATAATTTTACTATTTATACCCCACACATCTTACTGGGTTGCCCTAGCTACTCTGGGCAGCTTCCAACATATATAAAAACATAATAAAACATTTTAAAAAACCCTTCCCTATACAGGAGTGCCTTCAGATGGCTAGGGAGTCAGATAACTCCATACCCTCCAACATTTATCCAATGAAAATCAGGACATCCTATGGAAAAGTGGGACATTCTGGGATCAAATCAGAAACCGACTTCTCTAAATTAGGGATGTCCCTGGAAAATAAAGACACTTGGAGGGTCTGTTAGCATTTTTATTATTATTATTATTTAAAAACGTGTCCTTCACTCATATTGTCAAACAGAGTAACACATTTTATTACAGACAGTGTCTTCATTCTGTTGTATAAATCCCATTAGAGCTATAATTTTGGACAGGGACAGTTTTTTAGAGAGACTGTCAGGGCTTGTAGTACAGCACACAGAGATATCAAGACAGTTAATAAATAAATCAAACACATGAAGTGCATTAACGTGACTGTGTTCATTGTGTTGGTTTTTTCGAATCTGGTAGTATAAATGAAAAATGAGTACTTGGTGCCACTATATGCTCTCAGTAAAATCATGCTGACGCGTTCACCAAAAATTTCATTGCTGTATGATTATTATTTTTTTAAGTTAAGTACTTTTTAAAAAGTTTCCACATTGGCCTTGGCGAATGTTATGCCATGCACAGGAAAACATAGAAATACTTCTTCTTTTTTTAAAAATATTTATTGGGGTTTTTAATAAAAGAAATACAAAAATAATAAACAACATTGCTTTGTTTTAACAAAATTTCATAACTTCTTTAGACTTCCTCACGTCTCCCGCTCCCACTTACATCGTTAATAAATTTTTCCAAGCAAATTATCATCTTATTTGCCATTTTGTAACCACTCATTTAAATATAATATAACAGTTCTCCAACAAATTTTGTTTCTCTTAATCTCACTTATCATCAAATTCCGATCCAATTTAGTGATGGCCAATTATTTATAACCAAGCATCCTTCTTAACATTCCACTAAATCACAATATTTCTGTAGATAAATCTTAAATTTCTTCCAATCTTCTTCGATCCTTTCTTCTCCCAGGTCTCGAATTCTGCCAGTCATCTCCGCCAGTTGCATATAGTCCATCAGTTGCATCTGCCATTCTTCCAGTGTGGGTAGATCTTGAGTTTTCCAATTCTTAGCGACAAGTATCCTTGCTGCTGTTGTTGCATACATAAAGAATGTTCTATCCTTCTTTAACACCTTCTGGCCGACAATACCCAGAAGGAAGGCCTCTGGTTTCTTAGTGAAGGTATACTTAAATACCTTTTTCAACTCATTATATATCATTTCCCAGAAGGCCTTCACTTTAGGGCAGGTCCACCAGAGGTGAAAGAATGTTCCTTCATTTTCTTTACATTTCCAGCATTTGTTATCAGACAAATGGTATATTTTGGCAAGTTTAACTGGGGTCATGTACCATCTGTATATCATTTTCATTACATTTTCCTTCAAAGCATTACATGCAGTAAAGTTCAACCCAGTGGTCCACAACCTTTCCCAGTCTTCAAAGGAAAACATAGAAATACTTCAATACCCATATTCTGCATATGCTATCATCCTACATCAGACATAGCTGTGCCTGCTTTTATCCTCAAGTACTTATGACACAAAGAAAGGGTAGGATTTGCTGATTAAAGTAGATGTGATTTTGCATTTTTGATCCTTCGCAATCAAATATGAATAATGAACATGTGCCAAATCAAGTGCACATATATTTAGAAGGTTCAGTAGTAGTGGCATGGGTGTTGTTGTTTAGTCGTTTAGTTGTGTCCGACTCTTCGTGACCCCATGGACCAGAGCACGCCAGGCACTCCTGTCTTCCACTGCCTCCCGCAGTTTGGTCAGACTAATGTTTGTAGCTTCGAGAACACTGTCCAACCATCTCGTCCTCTGTCGTCCCCTTCTCCTTGTGCCCTCCATCTTTCCCAGCATCAGGGTCTTTTCCAGGGAGTCTTCTCTTCTCATGAGGTGGCCAAAGTATTGGAGCCTCAGCTTCAGGATCTGTCCTTCCAGTGAGCACTCAGGGCTGATTTCCTTAAGAATGGATACGTTTGATCTTCTTGCAGTCCATGGGACTCTCAAGAGTCTCCTCCAGCAGGCATGGGTGTAGCCAGGATTTTTGTTACGGGGGGGGGCAGGCCTTTAGTTAGGGGGAGCAGAACCTCAGTTTGCTATGTATTTTTCTTGATTTTTTTTGATGGGGGGGGCAGCTGCCCCCTGTCCCCCCTTGGCTACGCCCATGAATAGTGCTTAGGAAAGGCTAGGGCAATGCTTCTGAGGTTTCACACTAGATAGGGTGTTTTTTGTACTTTGGGTATGAGGACTGCTTAAGAAAGATTCAGAACTTGTCTGACCAAGATGGGAGCTCTCTAAGGCACACTGAACTGAAGCAGCAAACTCCAAAACGATCCAAGGTGCTTTGGATGTGGAAATAACCCCACAGACACAGCATTTCTGCCCCAAATGAAACTTTTCTCCCCAGCCTTGCCCTATATGGAAAGCACCAAGGTAGGAAAAGAGCGGGGGGAGTTCTTTTGTGACTGACAGGTCTAGCTTCTAAACAGGGATTGATTCCACTCTAATCACAGTACTCTGAGAAGGGATGCTGACATATCACCTTGTTCTGTACTTTTTCTAGTTCTGCCAGTGGTGCTTGCTTGCAAGAGGCTGGGAATATCTGCTCACCTGGGGCTTTGGGGGAGTGGCATTTGCTGCACGGCCTGGCCAGTTCTGGGAGAAATCAACTTCTCGAATGGCCAGGGAGGGAGGGGATGGCCACTGGGTGCTGCCCTCCCCCGACCGTGCCAGACCCACCATCCAGGGTGAGCTTCACCCACAAGCCAACTGGGGCAGGGGCACTGGGGCTGTGCACTCCCCACACCTGGCATATTTAGCAGGGCGACCTTGCCACCTACCTACCCAGACTGCTTAGGGACCTGCTCAGCAGGGGAGCAGGCAAGGTGTAAGACACCTTGCTATGATTTATGTGTTCAGAGCCAGGGAGGAATTTTCTCTGGAAATCATATTGGCCAGCTTCAGGCTTCTGCCTGCCTCATAACAACTGTCACAACTTTGGCGGATAATATGTTGGGCTGTATCCTTAATCATGCAGGTTCCCCACTAAAGGGGTCCAGGAGGGTGACTCTGTCCAGGAGTCCACACAGGGACCAATGAGCCAATGCATCTCTCCCAGTGGCAGCCTGTGAGGGATGTGTGTGTCAGCCGATCCATGTTGGGGGTGACTCCCCACCAAGTTCCTATCTGGTAGCAGGTGGGCTGCCTGATGCTGAATTCATGCCCAATGCCTTAGCCAAACCTACTCTTACCTGTAATTGATAAAGTTGTGGCCTAATTCAACCCAATATCAATCTCCTGTGTTCATTTCCTTGGTCTTCCCCACACTGGCCGTAGACATCATGTATCTGTGGCAGCAACAGGGATATATGGATGTGCCTCAATCCATCCTGACATTCATTTGCGGTCATGTTCATTTCATATTTCATTTTCTGTTCCTCTGCAGTTGGCTTATTTGGCACAACTCTATTTTAAAGGTTTATTTTCCCTCTGCCAGGCTTGTAGCTCTGGTCCTGAATGGAGTTTTGGAATAGTGGGAAATTAAACCAGCATGATTTATCCTGGAGTAAATCACTCAGGTTTCCTTATAGATTGGATTATTCTGTCCAATGTACATTTTGAGATGTTGGATATGTCTGCCATTTTGTCGAGAAATCCACTGGGGATGGGCGAATCTCTGTATTTCCTCTGTATTTGACACTTCCGTATGTTTTAAGCCATAATCCCATTCCATCTCATCTCTACATTAATGTGTGATTTAATTAAAAACATAAAAAGTAGGAGCTTGAAAATATTACATTCCTCAGGCATTCCTAGATGTGATGGTTATTTCCCTGTGGTGCAATCCTATAGAAATGAAGAATGTCCATGCAGTCATTTCTGTGAGCCAATTCCATGGGTGGTGCTTTCCACCTGATTGGCACTGAGAAGAGAGATGTCAGCTGAGCAGAATTTCTCTGGATATTTAGAAGTACCGTATATACTTGAGTATAAGCCGAGGCACCTAACTTTAGTACAATATGCTGGGAAAACCTATTGCCTCGAGTATAAGCTGATTCACCACACCACAAACCTCCTAGTGGGCCGGAGTGCATGTGTGTCCGTGTGCAAGTGCACGCGCACATGACAGAGGCGGCTTCTCTCTCCCCTCCAGCCCCTCCTGTCCCCCTGCCTACCTAGGGTGCTGCCAAGAGGCAGAGGCAGGTGGTGGCAGCAGCAGAGGAAGAACAAGCAGCCTGAAAGGGCTGCTTTTGGGCTGCTCGTTCCTCTGCCGCCGCTGCCAGCCTCTGCCGCTCACAAGGCCATGCACAGGAGCCATGACAATGTCCTGTGTTAGGTGACTACACTTCCTGTACACTGTAAATATGTACAGCTTTCATCTTGCTTGCTTCAGTTTCCTCCATCTTCGGCAGAATAGGCCAGTCAAAAAAACTGATTTATGTCTGGAAATATGCAAATCAAGAATAAAAAAGTTGATAGGTTTGTTTCAATCTGGGGAAACCTTTAGTTCTGTGAAAGTCTGTGGAGCTTTGCAAAAATGACGTTTTAGAAGCAGAAGCCATCCGAAGAGTTTTCATAATCTCATTTTAATGAAAGAAGAATGGAAATGATAGTATTTTCAAGCCTTACAAGATGGAAATCCATGACAGTAAATATTAGAGCACAATCCTATGCATGTGAATTCAGAAGTGAGTTCAGTGGATACAGAATTGCAGCTTTAAGCGATGAAATAGATGCAAAAGAGCTGTATGACTGGATGATACTATCCCACCTGCTAGCTTCTGAAGATAAAAAATCCCAAACCCTAGGGCTGAAAATGTTATACTGTAGGCAAAAGATTTCCAGAATAACAGGTGACATTTGAAAAGAAAAGAGCTGCTGTTTGACGTATTAGCGTATGATGTGTTCTGCTTGGTTATGTTGTAAATCTGTTCTGAGGTGGTTACCATTTTTGGATCTTGTGCTTGGCCTTGTTCTATAGCACAGTAAACAGGAGGTTAGCAGAATATATTTCTCACGCCATTTAGCAACCAACATTCATACTTAATGACACAACAGGGTGATGTCACCCTTCAGATAAATTCTTGGTCATTTGATGGCAGTTGGTGGGCTTTCTTTGCTGTCAGACTAATTAATCAGTCATCAGGACTCTGGATATGGAAAGCAGAAGAATGTAAAGCCTTTTTTTGCCATAATTGAAATTTCTCCTTCCTGCACTGAACATATAATTTTAAAGGGCCATCTTTAACTTCTATTGCATGTACCAAAATCTTAAAGAGGCAGTGGAAGGCAAGAAAAAGTTTCTACTGTAAAAAGCTGAGTCACTGTTAACAAGTTGGTTACCGCTATAAATGGCTTGCCCTTTCTGAATAGCTCTTGTGGAGCACAATAGGCCAGAGAAAGACATTTATTGTACCCAAAGACATTCACTTTCTGCTTCTAACAACATGCCAATAGGGTTTCTACACCTAGATACCATTTCTAAGAAATAAGGAAGACTTTAAGGTGGTGGAAGCAATTTGGAAAGAACTCACTTGCAAAACATAAACATATTTTATTAATGAAAAAGAAACATTTTTAAAATGTTAGTGAAACTTAACATACAAATAAAAGAGCAAGCCATTCAGAGTGAGAATCATATGTGAAGTGTTTATAGTGGTTGCAAGGAATAAGTGAACTCTTTCTTCTAAGGAAAATACAAGGAAAATACAGCACCATCATTTCCATCCAGAAGCCGGAAGGCACCTGTTAACGAGCCAATGACTGAGACCTAGACTTTAATGAATTGTGTTTTCCCTTCAAAATATTGTAAAAGGAAAAGCCAAGAAGCTTTTCTAATTTGTGGGAAAACAGCAATGGAAGTGGAGACAGCATTGAACTTAGACTACATACCCAAAGATAACCCTTTATTTATTTTGTTTAAAGAAACATACAAAGAAAAGTCTTGCACTTGAGCTTTCATTTTCAGATTTTGGATTCAGTGGTATAGCCTGGGTGCTGACATCCAGCACGTGACAGTTTAAGGGGCCCCAAATGACTACTCAGTGGCGTAGCGTGGGGGGTGCAGGGGGGCCGGCCGCACCGGGCGCAACATCTGGGGGTTAGGGTTAGGGGGCGCAAATCCACGGGTTAGGGGGTGCAAATCCACGGGTTAGGGGGTGCAAATCCACGGGTTAGGGGGAACAAATTACTTGCCTTGCCCTGGGTGCTGACAACCCACGCTACGCCACTGTGACTACTCAGAAAGTTGTAGGCTGCTGCTGGTCACTGTGGCATCTTTTATTTCTGTTTTTAAAACATGGCTGGCCATGCGTGTACATGATTGTGGGTGATAATTTTATTATTTCTACTTCAAAAACATAACCTTTTCTGCAACAAAATGATGATTATTCTCAAGTAAATGTTTTTAGAATCTGGGCAGCAGAAGCAAACTCTGTTTTATTCCTGTATTTGTGATGGTACTATGATGTGAAGCTGCACATGCTCAGAGTATTTATTTTTCTTCAGCATATTAGGAATGTAGAGTAGTGGTGATGGTCAGGGAAGGACAGAAATGTTAACTATGTAGCCTTCACAACTAAATTAATGAACATGGCTTTCTAAAGCACCACTCCGGGAAGGTGTCCTGGATGTAAAATTACTTTGGGGGGTTTGTGAAGTTTTGTTTTTATATTTTTAAAAATCTGAACAGACAACTCAGCTTGCTAGCTGAGGGATACCTGTCTTTCCATGTATGCTTTCAAAATCTGTACACAAGTGCTGAAAATTCTGTTCATTCTTAACAAATGAGAGATGCACAATAATTGCTCTCAGGCCAAGGGAGCCAGCGTTTGTTCACAGACAACTTTCCGGGTCATGTGGCCAGCATGATTAAACTGCTTCTGGTGCAACGGAACACCGTCACAAGTGCCAGAGTGCATGGAAACACCGTTTACCTTCCCGCCACAGCGGTACCTGTTCATCTACTTGCCTGCTTTTGAACTGCTAGGTTGGCAGGAGCTGGGACATAGCAATGGGAGCTCACCCCGTCGCAGAGATTCAAACCGCCAACCTTCCGATCAGCAAGCCCAAGAGGCTCAGCGGTTGAGACCACAGCTGAAAAGCTGATCTACATGTCCCTTTCTCCACATACATCATATGCAGATAACATTCATGATCTGATCTTGTGGAGAGTTATGCAGCATGGTTGGACGTTCCTGGTGATGGGTACTGTTGTGAAAACTCTCCATGTGGATTGAGAGGATGCTCATAGGAAGCCAAGCAAGCCATTAGAGCAGCAGTGATGCATGAATTCTCCCCGGTTTGATTTGGAAACAAGTTATTTTCAAAAAATTGGTAAATAGGTTGCTGGAGCCCAGTTCTGAAATTTGAAAACCCTGTTATGCGGCTGCTGACATCATTGGGAGCACAATAGAATCTAATTTCCTTCTCCTTTGAAAAGCCTCCAAATGGCCCACCTTCGAGCACTTATGCAATCCCTGCTCCTTCTTTCCCTTCATCCCAGAGTTCATGGTATTCCTTTCACTTAGAATGCTGCTGAGCACGTTCACTGTCCCTTAAGAGCATCAATAAGCACGTAAATGTAATATATTATGTGCTTGAACTGGTAAAGCTTTTGACAAGCCTACTCTTCGCCATGATAGACTGAATGCACCAGATACAGTGGAGGTAGCAACCCAATGACATAACAGGAGAGGACAACATTGTAGGGAGGCCTGCCAAAAACCAGGGCTGGGCTTTCAGAGACTGAAAGTAGTCCAAGCGCAGAAAAATCTGTGACTTTTTCAGGTACAATAAATCACAGTGTGGAATTTCAGGATAGTTTTAAGAGTGGAGGGATGGTGGAAAGCAAATAATAGTTTGCATATTGCTTTCCTTTTTAAAAAATCAGATAGGGTCCATCTGCAGTAGTTAACAAACACACAAAATCACAATCAATTATGTTATTGAGTGAAAGGCAATTGGAGTGCTTCAACAACAGATCTTGAGCAATCCTAGGCAGGTTTACTGAATTCAGTTGGACCTACCTCCTGGTAAGTGTGCTTAGACTTGCAAGTACTACTGAAATTAGTCTTGGTGCAGAAATGCTGACCACCACATAGCTGCAGTACATCATATTCAGCATTGTTGAATTTCCCTTACACACAATTGCTGGAAGTAATACGGTGTATTGAATATGAAGAAAAAGTGTATGTTAAATAGGTGCCTTAAAGGGGAGTGTGATTGTACCCTTATTACTCCTACTGGAAGTGCCTAATAGCATGGTTGGGTTTTTAATGAGTCCCTGTTGATTTGAATCACACGTAATGCATGTCTGATGTGTATTTCCTGCACTATTAACGTCAGAAAATCTTTGAGGAGTAGCACATTCCCTGCGTTGGTTGACTGTCCTTCAAAACATGGGTGGGTGCAATTCGCACACAAGGAATGTTGCAACTGATGACTGGACAGAGTATGTCATGACCTTGCTATCTCCCTTGTCATCTGCAGCTTTGTCCTCAACTCATGAGGGTTGTGGTTTTAATTATTTTTTCTTGTATATACATTACACGACTGATTACACAACCCCACAAATGGGTTGCGTAATCATATGACGTTCAGTCACCAAGATGGGGATTAAGACAGAAAATGAAAAAGGATGTTTATTGAGAAGCAGATTTTGGCATGATGGCTAATGTCCTATTGCAGAATTCCCCCAAAATATTCTTTTTAAAGGGTGGAAGACCTAGGATAACTGCTGAAAGAGAACCACACCTATACATCTCTAGTGACAATACAATGCCAGATTTGCTCCCAGTAAGAGTGCCTGATAGATGTGATCAAACACACAGTAAGCAAGGCAAACCTACTGTGTTTTCACCAGGATTAGGATAGTTAAGTGCCAGTTCAGATTATAGATTGAAGAATGTCATACAAATTAAAATTCCAATATTATTACAGAGCAAGTGTAAATTTAGACAGTTGGACAGAATGCATTTTGTCTAGCATAAAAGGGAGCTGTGACAAGGTAAAACAAAGCAGTTCAGTATGTTTATGGATGTGAGATGATTTTTTTGGGCAGCTTGTTCCATTTATTCACATATACTAAAATGTGTTCCATTTGGCTAGATATTGATAATTCTTAAATGTTTACTTTTCCTGAGCTGCCTCTTTTTCCTTTCTGATTTGGTGTATGTTTGCACCAAAGATTAACCCACATGAAAAGGCAGAGTGCCCCCCCCCCAGCAAACATTTTACACCTGAAATATTTTTTATTGTTCTTAGAGCTGTTCAATATATTTCCATTGAACTACATACTTTTTTGTCCTTGTTTCTGTCATCTATCACTGGAAATGTATTGTAACTATGATCCTACCTGGCAGGTTATGATTTTCCAGTTTTTCTTACCGTAGGTCTCCTTAAGAGAGGGATATTAAAGCCATGCTTTCTCATGAAAATGTTTATATTTTATATTTTTATTTCAGCCATACATCTAGAAATGTGTATGGTGTGTGCATGCTTTAAACTAAAAAGCTATTAAAAAGTTAAAATACAACAATATACAGTGGTACCTCAGGTTACATACGCTTCAGGTTACAGACTCCGCTAACCCAGAAATAGTGCTTCAGGTTAAGAACTTTGCTTCAGGATGTGAACAGAAATGCTCCGGCGGCGCAGCAGCAGCAAGAGGCCCCATTAGCTAAAGTGGTGCTTCAGGTTAAGAACAGTTTCAGGTTAAGTACAGACCTCCGGAACGAATTAAGTACTTAACCTGAGGTACCACTGTATAATCTCCTTATATTTCTGTATTTCAAATCTTCAGTGTACAATGTTTTATACATTTTAGTTATGGATGAATCAGTCCAGTTCCACTCCATGTCACACTTGTTGACCCACAAGACTGTTCTGTTTTGGTGGAAGGTAACAAACCTACATTTCCCCAATGACAGGAAAATGCACCGGGAAGTTTGCAATACCTTGACTCAAGTTGTATAACCTCCCCACAAACAAATAAAAATGAATGGCTGCTAAGTAGCTGGTGCCTGCAAACTTCACGAAATTTGTGCAAACAAATGAGGATGAATGCTCTCTAAACAGGTCATCTGGAAGCAACCAGTAATATAAACAGGTTCTCATTGTAAAAAAAAGGCAGTGTACTTATAGCAATTAACTCCTTGAAGTGGTCGTTTTATTACAGATTTCAAGCTCTTCATCCTCATAAATAATGTTTCTGATATCCTGTATATGGATGGGCCTGCCATGCCACCGCAACTGTTTTTAAAATGTCCACAGCTAGCTGTGACATTTTCTGTTAACTATATACTTTGAGCTGTATGCAACATCCTCTCTCGTGGCCTCTCTTTGATATGTGAGATTAAATCCCACTGACATGGCGAGCTTTGCTCTTGTCAGTTTTCCCTGACAAATGTCTATGACATGTTTCTCAACTCTGTTCTCTCCCACAGCTGTGGCCTCTGTTTGAAGCACTTGTCTGCTAATTGTCTTGGCAATAGGGGCCCCATTGACAGTTATCTTTACGGGGCTGTTTTATCCTTAATGTATGTGCCTAAGTCCCTGTTGACGTTAATTGGACTTAATCACACATATCAAAGGGATAATAAACCACTTATAAGAGTCTACAGCCACCACTTGGGAAATGCACCTAATTACCATTAGTTCGGCAACAGGATTGCTTCAAAATATGTTTCTTATTGCCCTGCCATGAAACACACTGCCCACTTTGCTAATTCGAAACACTTTGGTTCCACTTTAGTGTGCCTGAGAAAGGGGTTCTGTTTCTTTGATTTGGTTTGAGTTCCTGCAATTAAAGTGCATCTCTTCCTGTTTTAAATCCCTGTCTCCGTGGCTCTGTAGTGTGAAGGATCACAGAATGGTTATTCCGAGTCTTACACTGCAATCCTACGCATGCTTACCCAGAAGTAAATCCTGCTGTGTTCAACTGAGCTTTCTTCCTAGTAAGTGTGTTTAACGAATGATGCCTGAGGCTAAAATCCTATATGTACACGCATACCGGGGAGTAAGGGCTATCGAAAACAATAATTACTTTTGAGCAGACATACTTTCAACCCTAGTATATAGTTTCTAAAATGAAAGGTTCCGGAAGCTGTCTGAATGTCACAGTCGTCTACCCTCATCCCAGCTCTCTGTGTTGCTGTTGCTCAGGCTGCTTCGTACATTACAGTGGTACCTCGGGTTAAGTACTTAATTCGTTCCGGAGGTCTGTACTTAACCTGAAACTGTTCTTAACCTGAAGCACCACTTTAGCTAATGGGGCCTCCTGCTGCTGCTGCGCCGCCAGAGCACAATTTCTGTTCAGTGGTGTAGCGTGGGTTGTCAGCACCCGGGGCAAGGCAAGTAATTTGCACCCCCTAACCCGTGGATTTGCGCCCCCTAACCCTAACCCCCAGATGTTGCGCCCAGTGCGGCCGGCCCCCCCTGCACCCCCACGCTACGCCACTGTTTCTGTTCTCATCCTGAAGCAAAGTTCTTAACCCGAGGTACTATTTCTGGGCTAGCAGAGTCTGTAACCTGAAGCTTATGTAACCTGAAGCATATGTAACCCGAGGTACCACTGTACATTTTTTACAAGTACTATCTAAACATGATGGGCAGGCTCCAGTTACAATTAAGCAACTTTTAATCCTGATTGCTTTTAACTGGAAAACTAAGAATTTGCTTAAAGCTCTTCCACTGAAATCAGTGGGATTTAAGACTATGTGATTTGGCTGGGTGATATCTGTGTACCCCTAAAATTGAGATTTAGTGTGGTGCAGTGGTCCGAGTGTTAGACCGGGACACAGAAGACTTGGATTCAAATTCTCATTCAGCCATGAAGCTCCCTAGATGACCTACCTCAAAAATTTGGGAGGGGGGGAGGCAGAAGAGAGAGATAATGGCACCCCTTAGAGGAAAAGGTCTGATAAAAATGTAATTATTATTAATAATAATAATGATTTATAATAATGTGAAAATATGTGTTTCAAGTTTCATGGATCATTCATGCATTAGGGCTCTTTGTCCTGCATTTGAAGTTGGCTAATAGATGTAGTATCAGTTAGTGTTGAGGGTAAGACAATATTCTTTAGCGTTACTTTTCATGCCTTAGGATTCGGACTTTGCACTATGAACAGTTTCTGGCATGAGCCCTGGTTCAAATTAAGGCATGCTATGGACTAGTTTTATTTGCAGTTTCTTGTTACTCATTCTTTTTCTGTGTGGTTTAAAATTCTGCTAAATTAGTTTCCCCACAATACTGTTAGTGTGTGTTTTAAAGGCAGGTGTTGTGGTGGAACATGGCCATAGTAACATTTACTTAATTAATAATTTTAAACTTCCTTAACTTTCAAGATGGTGCTTAAAGTAGATTTCACTTTTCTCCAGACCAAAAATGAGTCTGTAGTAAGGTTACTTCATGTTTTGGCACCTTATTTAGACAAGCCTGACCAGATGTTTGGAAAGTTTGCAGAAGTTTTAATTTGTTTTAACTTTATGCTTTAAATTGTGCATATTAGATTTTTAAAAATGATAACTGTATAGTTTTATCCTTTTTGTAAACTGATTTGAAGTTTCCCCCCTAAAATTAAGCAGTATATAAATTTTATGAAACAGATTAACAAATAAATGTTTATATAACACTAGAAGTTTTGACTGAAAGGATTAGCTAAGTGCAACCTTATTGTTCTAAATAAAATATATAATAGGATTAGGTGTTTCAGTTCCTGTTTTTACACCTAATTGAGGCATGTTGTTTTAGAAGTAACATATATTAAATGAAAAATTACTTATCACACACTGAAGTACTCTAATTTTTTTATTCCTGGAAAAATTATCAGTAAAATATTGACAAGCTGGAATGTGTGCAGAGGAAGGTGACCAAGATGATCAGTGGTCTGTAAACCAATCCTTATGAAGAATGGTTGAGGGAGTTGGGTATGTTTGGCCTGGAAAAGGGAAGACTGGGAGGAGATATGAAAGCCATTTTCAGATATCTAAAGGGCTGTCACTTAGAAGTATGGAGCAAGCTTGTTTTCTCCTGTTTTGGAATCCAAACCAGTGGATTCAAGTTCCAAGATATATGATTCTGACTAAACATCAGGAAGAACTTTCTGACAATAAGAGCTGCTCAATAGTGAAATGGACTCCCTTGGGAGGTTGTGGGCTCTTCATCATTGGAGGTTTTTAAGCAGAGGTTGGATGGCCATCTGTCATGGATGCTTTAATTGAGATTCCTGCAGTACAGAGGGTTGGACCTTCTAACTCTATAATTTTACAACTCTATGATTCTTTCCCCATCTTGTCATTCTCATCAAGTCCTCAGGGAAGGCCATGACATCTTTCCTCAAGGTAATGCACATGATTACAGCCCTACCAATTTTAGCCTTACAACAACCCTGTGAAATAGACTGAAAAACGGTAACTTCCCCAATGTCACCCAGTGAGCTTCCTGGCTAAGGAGGCGTTCAAATCCTGGTCTCCCCGGTTTGAGCCCAAGTGCACCACACTGACTCTCCATCTGGATTTTTGGAAGGTGTCTATGGAGTTGTACACCGTGCTGATCTTTTGAAAGCTGAAATAGTTGCCTTTTTATCATAGAATTCCAGTCAGCGCGACTGGGGGCCTTGAAGAACTGGCTTGTTGGTTAGGTGGCATGCTTAGTTACACATTCATCCCGTTGCTGTGGAATCCACTCCTCCTGTAGGCCCCTTGAGATGTGGATGGCTGCAAAGTGATCAAGCCTCTAACACCTGGTGAAAACATACCTTTTCCCTCAGGTCTTTGTAGGAATCTAAGCTATTCTGTTGTGGCTATTAGGGCCTGCTGTTTACTTGAAATGGTCTTATGCTGAACTTTATTTCATGGGAATCGTATGGTTTATTTATTTTTATTTTTATTTTTATTTTATTTTGGTTTTAGTTACTATGTGGGAAACCACCCTGTAGTTACTTAGTGACGAAGGGTGGTTTTGTTAATTAAGTGTTAATTAATTAAATAAATGGCCCTCTTGTTTCAAGCTAGACTCTGACTGTTCCACTGTATTAGCATTTTCCCTCCAAGAGCTGGCAACCCTAACAAAATGCCATAGAACAGATGTCCCCTCTGAACGTATTCCATCTATTTAATAAATTCCCATACTAGAGTGGTTATGTGCTGGCACAGTTAAGGATTGGGCTGTTAGTCAAGTATTTAAATCAATTAGCTGTTAAAGAAACTAAATATACAGTCTGAAAAGACTGGAACTACAAAACCTATTCAGCCAGAAATGATGGATAAGGCCGGCACATGCATTGATAGGTAGCAGATAGAAGGAATTTTGCAAATGCAGAGCAATTGCTAATCCTTATTGTCAATTCAGATTTTATTACTTTCATGTTCTTTGTCCACTTACGCTAATATAAAGCCTTTTATAAATTTTGAAGAGCCACTTTAGATGAGAGATTTTCAGGTCTTGTACAAACAGAAGAATGTTGCGGTGCCAGCTGTTGAATACTGTGTGGAATTCAGTAAAGAAAGCATGCGAGGAGGACTGGAGTTGTAGTCTGACATGTGTACTTAATGTATTCAGGACCATATACCATCAGAGTGCCATTGCACCTGCATTTAATCCCACCCCCTTAATTTCAATTTAAAATCTTATTTCAATTTAATTTGTTAAACATTCCCTTGTATTTATGTATAGTTTTAGCAACATGAAATCTGATACATTTTTGCAAATGTTGTACACCATCCAGGCATGAATTATGCAGCATAAAAACCTTTGCAACTCTGCAACATTTCCATGTATCAAATCAGGGAGTTTCACATGTCCCCACAAATTTGGAGGCGCTAAATGTAATAATAATAACAACTAACATTTAATCCTTCCACATTGTTGAATAAAAAACAAGCTACAGACACCAAATGGTAGTTTGATTTAAGCATGCATTTTCAACAAATCAATTACTTGGGGTGGGAGTGATTGGACTTTATCAAACAGAAGACTTTCTGCTTTATGAGTGATAATACCGTGTCCCTGAAAATGCATTTTATGCAATTATGTATTATGCGTTGATAAGAAAAAGGCAGTTTCAGTCTGGTGATGTCTTGCAACACAATTCAGGGATTATGAATGGAATCAGAACTTTGGATCAATGTAACTAATGGTCTGTTCTTACTGCTTTCTGGGTATGGAAGATGCATGTGGAAAAGATAAATGATTTAATTCCTTCTCAGGCTAGCATGACACTTCAGGTTGAATGAACCTAATCCAGGCATAAGCAAACTCCGGCCCTCCAGATGTTTGGGACTACAATTCCAACCATCCCTGACCACTGGTCCTGTTAGCTAGGGATGATGGGCATTGTAGTCCCAAACATCTGGAGGGCCGGAGTTTGCCTATGCCTGACTAATCATCCTTACCTAGATTGTAGATTGAATATTGAGGAAGCTTTCACAGTAATGTACGCTGAATTAGGTCTTATTTTGCCAGTGTCACAAGGATTGTCAAGCCAAATTCAGGATACCTGTAGCCTAGACCCCTGAGAAAATCACATTTGAAGTCACATTGAATAGTATTGGAAACAGCGGATGAGCCATGAAATACACTGTGTTTATCCTCTTTGGTTGACATGGTGACAGGTATATGTGGGATGGTATAATTAATCAGCACTATGGTTAACAAATTTGCACTTTTTAGCTAACAAACACACAAGCTAAAACTAGGCACAACCACAAAAAGCCTCATAGATTTTAACAGAGAAGTGCAGAAAAATACATGCCCTGAAACCTAAAGTCTACTCCAGGTTTAAAAAATATCTCACTTTCTTTCCTTTCAGCTTTCCACCAAGAAGTGTGGGATTTTCTTACCAGAAGACAATTTTACCCACAACTTTGCCATTTGGAATGCTTTGTCAGTTTTCAGGTGAATAGGAGAAGAAGAATAGATCATGTCCTTAAACACTCAGGCACTGTGTAAGCAACTGTGTTAAGTTCATCTGTACATTATGCAGGAAGTTTTTTTTTTTTTGTAAAGGGGAATGCTAGTTTTATAAGTATGCACAAACAAACAAACAAACAAAAAAGCAATTTTAGTGGACAAATGTTCAAAGTAACGTTTTCTTCTAACCATAATATTACCATTTTTTATCACTGCTAGGTGTTCCTGTTTATGTTATTGTTAGGAAAGCCATGATGTGAGTATTTGGCTGTTCACTTATCTGATATAATCTGTTCTCTTCAAGAGCAAAATACACATTGCCAACCTTTTGTTATCTAATTTCCCGACTGCAGTACAGTATTGAGTCCTGCCAAACTTGCTTACATATTAGAAGTGCTCACTATTGCCTTAGTTATCTCTTCCTGGTAGCCTGCATCCTGCCACTTAGCTGGAAGTCTCCCTCACAAACAAACACCCCACATACACACACACTCATTCATGCTTCCTACTTACAATTTTTTTTAAAACCGGAGTCACGTGCAGAAACAATAAACTAGCACATGCAGGGGAAAATCAGACATATCCTCAGTGTTGGGCTCCCCCCTCCAGAATAATATTTCTTAGTGTTAAAAATATCTAATAAAATAGAAGAATCTGTGAAAATGTGGGGAAAGTGTCAGATTCTTAGTTTCCGGTGTTATTTTTCTAGAGTCAGGTCTTTAGATATTGGCCATACGAAGAGCTGAAGAAACCTTTAGAATTTATTAGTATCAGCATCCTTTTGTTTTAGTACCTATAGAAGTAAGTCCCTGGGGTTTAGCTGGTCCTGATGTTGAAGAATGGTTATACCCTGAGTCAGGGGTAAGCAAACTTTTTCAGTAGGGGGCCAGTCCACTTGTGGGGGGCCGGATTATATTTTGAAAAAGAAAAAAGAATGATTTCCTATGTCCCACAAATAACCCAGAGATGCATTTTAAATAAAAGCACACATTCTACTCATATAAAAACACCAGGCAGGCCCCACAAATAACCCAGAGATACATTTTAAATAAAAGCACACATACTACTCATGTAAAAGCATGCTGATTTCCGGACCGCCCGTGATTGAGAAGGTGATTGGGCCGCATTCGGTCCCTGGGCCTTAGGTTGCCTACCCCTCTTCTAGTTGGTTAATTGGTTTGCCAACTTCCATGCATATGACGCGTGATGCTAATTATTGTCCCCAAGAGTTAAATGATAACTAATCAGAGGCAGCTACAGTTGCAAATGGCAACAAAATGTCTGTGAAAGGAAGAGGAGCAGGTTTGCTCAAGTGTGTTTCAGGTAGAAATACTGTTTGTAATGAAGTGAGAGCAGTAGTTTACTCGCTCGAATTAACAAATAAGAAGGTTTTGAGAATTTAAATTCTAGATTAAAATTGAGTACTTAATTGAGAAGGGGATCGTAACAAAACCACTGGGGCTAATTTGAATAGTAGAGTGCCTGATATCTAGTGCGCAATCTCATCCTTTGGTTCCACACTGTGGCTGCAGACCAAATCACCTGTCAGGAGAGTTATGAGATTCAGGTGAGGGTGAGATGCCTTGTCAATCCCAGCTGGTGTATAAGAGGCCTTTGCCCAGGCCCCGCGATCTACCAGGATCAGCCAGGGATCTACCGGTAGATAATGATCTACTGGTTGGACATCCCTTTATAGAGTATTGAAATGTGCCATTTTTCATATAAAAATATTACTATACATCATCCATATATCAACAAATGTTGCTGCCATAAGACAGGTAGTGATTCATAATTGTTTAAACTGTTTCCCCATCATATTCCCCTTCATTCCTCGTATCAGAGAAAAATTGGCATAATGCTCGTCTAAAGAATGTCTAGCTTTGAAGGGCTTTCTGTAATGTAGGAGTGGTGTGAATCTGACTGCTAAAAGAGCAGAAAGAGGAGATGTTTTTAAAAAGTATGTTTGGAGGAAGATTACGAGGATAAAATAAAGTTGCCTAATGTGCACTTTAATCTTGTATCATTTTACAATATTTAAGGGGTATTGTTGGCATCTATCTGTCTCAAGAGACAATGGAGTGTGCTTCTGGGATTAAAGTCAAAATGCTTTTTTTGGTAAGCAAAGTGTACAAACCTGAGCAGTGTGTATGAGGGTCCTGGGCTGACTCCATTGCCTACCCACAGCTGATTTCACCGTCCAGTTGAAGCTGCTTCCCATGGCATGGCTACTGTCACATGCTGACAGCTTCTAGGAGCCACAGGTGATTGCTGAGTGCGCAGTGGGGACCAGTGGTGGACAAACTACACCAGAAGACGTATCGGAACATCATGATTTATTGCTGCTGTAGCAAGAAAACACTAGACTGATGGCCATTTTATTTATTTTTAAGAAAGAGATGTACCAAGGGCAGTTTGTACAACCTTAGCTTTCATTTAGATAGACTTGTTTAGACATCTTTTAGTAAAAAAAAAGGTTGGGGTGGATAAACTTTCAAAACAAAAGCCAAAAGATTAGATTGTACCAGTTAATCATTGGGATCAGCAGTTTCTGAGCTTCAATAAATCGTAGTGATGGAAGGGAGCCAAATAAAGCAATGCGCTGCCTTAAGACGGGATATCCTACAGAAAAGCTTGGCTGACAAAGTTTTGGAAACCTTCAGCAAAGGTGATGCCTCCTCAAATCCTCAAAGCATTATGGCCAGCATACACTTACAACTAGGAAGTTTAAAAGCATTCTGTCACACGGGTTTCAGTGGGTAGAGGGTAAGAGTAGTATTATTTTTGGACACCCTGTTTCTCTATCATTTTTCTTTACAAAAAAGGGTTTTCAGTTACCCTATCCTTTCCAGAAGATTTATCTCATTGATCGCTGTTATTTGTAGCTCTGGTCTGAATCCTTTGCATCTTCTTAAGCTCTGGTTCCCAGAACGGAATACATTATTCTTAAATTTAGCTTGATATGCAAACTTACACTACAGGAGCATTCATTTCAACGGGACTGGTTTCTGAGTAAATGTGCATTGGTACGGATCGCAGATGTCTTATCACAGCTTCTTTTCTTTTTGAAAGTTTCATAACTTTACCAAAAACCATGCTCAACCCACCCATCCCCCACTTCTAGCAGGGCAGAGGCAATCGGAGCTATGTGCTTTCCTTATTCTCTTCCTTTGACAATGCCATAAGGATTTCTCTCTGGTTGCATTCCCACCCCCCACCCCCGTTGAGGCAAATCAAGACTTTGGGGAGTTGCATTTTTGTGCCGTGATGCATTAAATATATCAGTGAGCATTGCTGTGTGCTCCTGGTCATCTTAATTGATTATGATAATACCAGATGACCCTAAAAAACAGTCTCTGCTAATGCAGACATACCAAAGATGCCATTCTTGAAAAGCTCCATTAACTTTATGGGAAAACTACTTTTGACAGAGCCAGTAGGAAGACTGCTAAAACAGGTGAACAGATTAGATTAGACACGATGTGTTTTCCGAAGGGTGAAAACCAGGTAATATTTTTCACCTGATTTTGCTTTGTAAAGAAACTCTTCACAGCTCAGACCTTGTTTAGTATGGTTTTCCTTTTGAGATAGTTATTTATTCAGCATTAGACTTACAGGTGTTGCAGGGAATGCAAAGTTTTCTGTTCACAACTCTTTAAAATCGTGGAATGGATGTAATAAGGAAACTTATTCTGTATTTTTATTATATTTAAAAACATACACACTACCTTTCAAAGCAATTTTTCCCCCCCTAGGCATCTTATGATCAATGTAATTGAAACTTCTTAGCACCTCATGCTTTATAAACAGAGCAGGATAGATTCCCACGCAGCATATATAGCATATAATTCATTGACATAGGGTACAGAGATGACCATTAGTTAATATGGCTTTAAAAGGGAATTATATATATTCCCATAAGGCTCTTAAAAGATACAGGTTCTGATAACTAAATGTCCTGTAAAAATAATAAAGTTATGTATTTCAAAAGTTGTGATAAGCACTGGCAGGGAGATGGCTATTTGAACCTGCTAATCTATAGCAAAATAAATTTTAATCTGAAAAATTATGGGTATGGGAATCTTGCTGCAACAGACACATTATGTTTCCTGTATCTTCAGGAAGGCAATCTTAGCAAGAAGGATGAACTTTTCCCTGTGTTGGGTGTGAAGCAAAAGGCTTCAGGAAGCTAAATTGTAGACTCATCCCCAGTTTAGCAATGGATTTTGTTTGGTCCTACATCTTTATTTATTGGATGCAATCTTTTCACCTTAATAAGCATCCTGTTTAGGGAGGGGGAAGCTTTAACGTTTTCTTGCCAGTTTTCTTTCCAGATACCCTGTCTTTGTAAAAGAGTGTTCACGTATAGCAGGAGTTTGCAAATAGCTCCCCTGAGATCATGGGAAATTTTTTAAAATGTGAAATAAACCTGCCATGACATTATTGTGCTGATGGAAAACAAACTTGTGGAAATTAACATTCAGGTGTATTCATGGAATAATATTCCTTAGTGTATGAATTTCCACTTTCCTTTTCCTGTACATGATGGGGTGGCCAGGGGTGAGTGGAAGAATTATTGCCCTGCTCATTTAGCTTGTCTATATCAGCTTCCAGCTCCTCTTCCTTGCCTTAGGCTTTCTTCTACAGTTCTCTTCCAGACTGGAGAAGGGTCAGAAACGCTCACAGGAACTTGCACATTTACAGGAAACCTTTCTCTTTTTCCTGAGGAACATTCCCTCCTGCTCTGTGCCACATTGCAAGCTGCTTTTTCCGTTCCCGGAGCAGCCTGTGAAATGGTATAAAGGAGCTGTTGAATGGAGGAGCAAGATGAGGGAAGCACACTATTAATGCACGCTTCCCTGGGTCGCAGCCAATATCTCTTGCTCCCTTCCTCTTATTTGCCTTCTTGCATCCTCTACTCCGTGAGCACTCCCAAGACCGTGCTGTTCCCAAAGTTATTCCTCCCAGTTCCATCTTCCTATGTGATGTTCCTTATTAATTTCTTCAGTTTCCACAGCCTTCAAATAATAGCAGTTTTTGTTCCCACACATTTGATCAGAATTTACTGCTACATTTTTTACAATATAGCACCATTGTTAAAGACAGCCCAAAGTTCTATGAATCTACATATTCTCCAGGTCAACTCTGTACATCTGACATGCCACTTTAACATTTAGGCACTGCTTAATTTATTCTACATTACTGAAAAAACACCGAGAATCTGGCATCCCAAATCAGTAGAACCCTTTTATTAATTTCTTACATTTATACATGCATTTAAACATCATTTGACACATACTTCTTAATATATTATTAGTTTTCTAGGCAGCATAATTCTTAGATCTGCCAGGAATGTGAGCAGTAGCTATCAATTTGGAAAGCCTTTCAGTCCTTCAATTCTCTTAGAAATGCTGCTCAGTTTATCTCTTAAGTATAATGTTGCCTGATTAGCACTGATAAGTTAAATTCTTGTTACCAAGTTGCCAAGATAGAATTCACTTCCTTTCAGCATTTACCCAAGGAGTTTTAGCATTAACTGAATCTGTCTTTCTGTAAATTTGGCTTTCGGCTTCTTGAATTAACACACATGCTGTTTACTGATGGTAACATGACATGAAACACTGCTATCAGTTAAATACCTTCAGCAAACACTTTGGAACAATACACATGCCCTTTTCACAAGGTAGCATTTTTAACTTAATGAATTAAGGTGATGCTGTCCATCCACACAGGTACAATCCAGACTAATCTGTTTTTCTTAATTATATTGTTACTGAACCCTTCCCTTGAAATAATATTAAGTGAACATTTTTTTAAAACCCTAAACCTGAAGTAGACAAAAAATTGCAATACATTCATCTAGAACCATAACTGAATACTGTCATCAGTTAAGATAGACCTTCATAGAGTTAACGGTCATAGAAAAAGATCTGTATCCACTTGACAACTCTATTCTAAAGAATTATTGTTTATCAATTATTGTACATTTTTAAAATCAACACTACTCTTGGGCTACTCCTGTTCGTATGTATTCACATTTTTTGTTAATACATTGAACTGTGCCATGATAGGAAGATCCCCCTTTTCCAAGGAACATATCTGTGTACTGAAAAGCAAGTTATATTTTGTTTTATGTGGGAAAAGAAAAAGCAGAGGCAAAGCCAGAATCTCTTCCTCATCGCCAACTCCTGTTGACAGAGGTTGTGGCCTACATCTGTTATTCTTGTAAGGTGGTTTAAGTCTACTGCTGGTATGTTTTTAAAAATGTCTTCTTTTTCACTTCTTCAATAATTTACCAAAAAGAAACACTTTCTCCTCACAATAATGCATCATATATTTCACAGTCGTGAAGTCGAAAATCTGAGAGGAACTTCATTGAGTGTGTGAAAATTGTGCGACACAGTGAGCTGTGCAGGCAAGGACAGCTGCTATATAGCATCTATAGTGCAACTTAAGAGGTCGAAAGGAACCTTGAAAAGTGAGCGTTCTTGGAAGGTGGACGGGAGTAATGAGAGTTCAGACACATGGAGGTATATAGTTGAATACTTCATGCCAGTGCTGTTTATAGAAATTTTATTTTTAGAGGAAATATTTCAGAAATAAATATTTAAATGTAAAGCTCCACCCTTCCCTAGATGAATAAGGAAACAAGATGGAATGAATTTATCGATTACTTCATGTTAACCTATAACATGGGTAGGCAAACTAAGGCCCGGGGGCCAGATCCGGCCCAATCACCTTCTAAATCTGGCCCGTGGACGGTCTGGGAATCAGCGTGTTTTTACATGAGTATTTAAAATGCATCTCTGGGTTATTTGTGGGGCCTGCCTGGTATTTTTACATGAGTAGAATGTGTGCTTTTATTTAAAATGCACCTCTGGGTTATTTGTGGGGCATAGGAATTTGTTCATTCCCCCCCTTCAAAATATAGTCCAGCCCCCCACAAGGTTTGAGGGACAGTGGACTGGCCCCCTGCTGAAAAGGTTTGCTGACCCCCCCCCGACCTACAGGGTTGTGTGGATAAATTCTGGTGAGGTAAAAGACACCGTTGTTTAGCAGCTTCTGTGGACCACATTGATGTCCTTGGAAATGTTAACTGCAATCTGTTGTTCTTTGTTTTTCCTGCGTGGCTATGATGCACATCTTATGATCTTTTTAACACACTGGAAACATAATGTCTCTCCCAAACTTCCCTATCCCATCTTTTCTCTCCCGCCCAGGGCCAGAACTCGAGAGAGTTTTCAACCTGGAGGCTATCACTGCCAGTAAAAAAATAGCTTTTTATGAACTAGGTGGTCTGGAAACCTTGTGGGAGGCAAATACACAGCAAATTACTGGCTTCATAAAAGCTCCAGTAACTTTCCATACAAATCCAAACAAATAAAGCTCTATATGAGAATTATTTGCCAGTGAGCAATTCATAGAGAAATAAAATACATGAATTTTAGGTTTTGTTTTGGGTTTTTTTAAAATATATTTTCAGCCAGATTTAATACATGCATTTTTCTGAATTGCCACTGTCCTCCTTCAGCAGAGCAGGATTTCCCCTTTCCCTTTTTGGAAGTCTTTGAAAGATTTCACATCTATATATACTGTTTCTGATTGTTCTTTTTTTAGAGGTGCAGAAAAGCAGTGCCTCCAATACAAAGATCTTATGTTACATTAGCAAAAGTGTTTTCTGTTATATTATTTATACACTTATAAATTCTTTAGGCACTGCAGCATTCTGTGTGGAATGGGCTGCAGGAAGGAAGACGGAATAAGGTGGCATCATGTTCAGACCATAATAAGGAGGAGGAGGATATGAAAATCATCTGGTAAAAAGTAGCACAAGGCATCATATGCTAATATTGGTTATAGCAGACCAACTGAACTGAATGGGCACTGATTTCAATGGAAGTATCCCGAGTGTAGAATTAGCCAGATACAACCCATTGGAGAACTCTTAATAGCCTCTTAATTTATCAGAATTCTTAATTAATAATTTCAAGGCTCCCCCAACCTCTTAGATCTAGGGATGAAACTCTACTAAATGAGCCCCACTTAAAGACAAGTTCCATTTGAGTTTTGAGCAGGCGATTCTCACAGAGTACATCCATTGTGGAATAATCCCAGCTACGATACCCCATCCTTGTTTTTGTGTTTTACTGGAGGGTCTCCCTGGTTCACTGTATCCAAACCTGCAGCAGGACGTTTGGATTTTTGTTGAAAAGTAAGGAATATAAAATATAGGGAATGCATAACTGAGAATTAAATACGGATGATTGGCAGAGAAGCTGAAGGAAGTCCAAAAAGAAATAATTTGTGAAAATTTGGATAAGAAATTATTGTATATTTGTGTTGAAAATTAATAAAAATTATTATAAAAAAAGAAAAGTAAGGAAGAAACAGCTGAGTTTCTTCCTTGTATAGGACAGCAGTAGGGCTCTGTTTAACGAACTCTCACTAGAGCTATGCAAGCATGGCAGACTTTGCAACAAGTGATCTCAGCAGCATGGAAGATAACAATACCGTCACAGAGGTTTTAATATTTCAATTTTGTTACTGTTCAAACTGATTTTTTTTGGGGGGGGGGTATTTTATTTTCTTGTAAATTGCTTTGGGGGCACTTGTTAGGGCCAAAAGCTGATATAAAATGCTTTACCATGTAAAATAAAGATATAGAAAACTATATTGGAGTAAATTTAAGCACAATCAAATTAGACTTACCGGTACTTCCTCCTAGTCAGCCTGCATAGGACCATACTGCTTGATTACTGGTAGTAAATTGTCTCTATTCCAGCATGATTCTAACCCTATGGTGGAATTTGGCAGTTTCCTTGCTATATTCGTGTGTGCTGTTTTTCATGTGTGCTGTTACTAATACGTGTAAGTTTTGGCAGCGCTCAACCTCCCATTTACTGTGCACTGTGTTTCCAAAGCTGGGTTTTTCATCCATGTTCACACAGCAGCGTGTTATCTAAAATGCATATGTATCCTGTACTTTGGTACTACTGTCTGATGTGTGTTTCTCAAAACAACTTCACACCCCCTTGGAGTCCTTAAGCTGTTCCTAATTTGTCTCTAGGCAAAGTGTGAACATCTTTTCATGGGGTAAATACATCCCCAACCCCTTCAATGTCCTTGGTGTGTACACAAACAGAAACTAAGCTGCCACTAATGTAGCTGTGCTGATGTGAACAGCTGGGAGTGGGCTCGCAAAGTTGCGAAACACACTAAAAACTCAGCTGTACTGTGCTCTAAGGTGATAATGTGAACATGCACTTAGAATTAGGTTGGTTGACTGTACATGTGCTGCTTTAGCTAACCTTGTAAGATAGTTGGCCTATAGTGTATATTAAAATTATATGTTTTACAGCAAGGGTGAAAGTGCAAAAGGTGCCTATGGTTGCAACCTGCTCACTAAAAAGGATGTTGCTTAGGATACTTGGTATTTATCACGATTTTGGTTCAGAAGTCTATGCAGCTACTGAGCAAAGGTCACTAGTCCATTGTACCTATTGAATTCTTTTTGCAACTTGATGGCAATCTGTACGGCTGGCCATCTCTGTGGTTATCTATGTTAACTGTATTATAGTTTGGGCTACCTGAGAAACTAGAAACAGGTTTGATAAAAATAGGCAACTTAGTTTGGGAGTTTCAGTTATTATGAACAACAATTCATGTTTCATGTTTGTACCTGCTTGGCATTTACAGTTGGGAGTTGTATGAAAGGAAAAATCAATAAGATAATTTTAACAAAGTCCCTGCCCTGTTAATATGATATGTTGTTCTAAAAACACATAAGAGGCAAATGTCAATTTACAAATGGAAAATGATTCAGTTATCAGGAGAAAATTATATTTTTGTGCTTCTGCGATGGAATTAATAACAATGAGACAAAGAAAAATCAATAGACTATTCAGTTATATTTCACAATAAACAATTACATAATTCTAGGGGGTATTTCTCATATTTCTGATGTACATCTCATTTTTCCCAGGGCAAGCAGAAAATCAGTACCTCTAGACTTGTATGAACCTGGTGAACTTCCCTCCAAACTTTTTTTAATCAGCTGACATACATGGAGTATTACAAAATATTTTTAAGCTCCCTTCTCTTTTGATAACAGGTAGCAATAGAGAGCATTTTTTTTTTTAATGATAAAGTTAAAATGAGATCAAGACAGCCATACAAAAATAGAGAAGTGCTAAGGGCTAATTTAATATCTTCTGTGGGTTTAAAAAAGAAAACCACCAGGAAAAATGTATATCTACATATGCATCTCCCATATAACATCTAGCTTGTGTAGATGGCCCAATGGGTGGAGCTCAAACAACATTTTCCAACCTGTGGGTCATGAGCCACAAGTGGGTTGTGAAGCCTGTGCAAATTGGTTGTGGGCTTTATAAGCAATTCCAAAGTAATAATTGATTGTAACCCTTAATGAGAGTCCCATGGACTACAAGAAGATCAAACCTATCTATTCTTAAGGAAATCAGCCCTGAGCGCTCACTGGAAGGACAGATCCTGAAGCTGAGGCTCCAAGACTTTGGCCACCTCATGAGAAGAGAAGATTCCCTGGAAAAGACCCTGATGTTGGGAAAGATTGAGGGCACAAGGAGAAGGGGACGACAGAGGATGAGATGGTTGGACAGTGTTCTCGAAGCTACAAACATGAGTTTGACCAAACTGTGAGAGGCAGTGGAAGACAGGAGTGCCTGGCCTGCTCTGGTCCATGAGGTCACAAAGAGTCGGACACAACTAAACAACTAAACAACAACAACAACCAATTCTTAATGATGAATACCTCTTACACCTTTTTGTTTCGTTGTCTTATTATAATGCCATGTTGACATTTGTAACCAAACACCAGGAAGGCTGAATCTTGGGAACTCCTCTCTGAGGCAGATCCAGTGATGGTTTGCCCCAAGCTGCTCATACAGGCAGTTGTTTTAGTGACTATTTCAGCTCAACTCCAATGCACAGGAGCTGCCTTTGGTTGGGCTAGGTGAAGTACTGGTACTTCATGAAGTATTTACCAATGCCATGAAAATTGTAAACTTTCTCAACACCAATTTGCTCAGTGCACATGTGTCTGAAATCTTATATTTGGAGATGGATTTTGAACATGTACGCTTACAACTTCACACAGATGTTTGCTGGCTGTCAAGGGGGCTTGTGCTGCAGAGACTCTTTGAGTTACACAAGTACATGTGTTTCTTTTGATCAAGAAGTCCTGACTTGCAAATAATTTAGCCAAGACAATTGGCTAGCAAAGTTAGCATACCACACTGACATGTTTTGTAATCTGAATGACTTGAACTTAAGCCTACAAGGTTGAGACAAAAAGATCTTTGTACATGCCACAACTTTCATGAGAAAAATTGAGTTCTGGGCAGTTTGGGTTTGGCAGAGGACAATGGATTCTTTTACATGCTTGATAGAATTTCTTGTTTCACTTGACGATAAAGAAAGTGAGATTAAAACTAACATTAAGCAAACAATCACAAGCCATTTGAATTTGCTGCATGGAAAATTTATCAGCTGAAGAAACGGGAGAACGTGCAAAGCACACTTGCCACTGATGCTGCAAAATTGTCTTTGTGAAAAAAGAACTACGGATTGGAACTATCTTGTGATAATTTTTTGGAAGTGAGGTTATTTGAATGCTAGATTCATGTTACCATTGAGTATCTCGAGCCTGGTGATGAAGCAGTATCTGTGCTGCTGTCATTTGGTAGTACCGTATTTTTCCATCTATAGGATGCCCCCGTGTATAATACCCCTCCCCCTATTTTAGGGGAATCAATTTTAGGAAAATGAGGGAAGATGGCCCAAAGTTGTTGAGCCTCTCCCCACACACAGCTGGGGGCAGGAAACACTTCCTAGATTGTTTCCCGTGTGCATCGGGGGAATTTGCGCTCCTGCCAGCCATTACGCTCCGATGCCACCGCGCACAGGAAACAACCCAGGGAGCACCTGCCGTGGTTGCACTCCCACCAATGAGCTGGCTGGTGGTGCACCGCTTCTCCACCCCATACCACTATCCGTGTATTGGACGACCCCAGTTTTTTGACGTAAATTTTGAGTCAAAAAACCTTGTCCAATACACAGAAAAATACGGATATATCTTTGCAAGACAGGTTTTTCAGCAGTGGCTGCTATAAAGATGAAATACAGAAGCAGGGTGTGTGTACCACTAATGATCTGAGACAGTTTGACAACAGTCAAAGCCCATACTGACCTAAAAAATGCAGGCCCAGCCATCCTACTTATAGTTGCCAAAATAGACTTCATGGTTAATAAAGTTTTTCTCTCTTTCATTGTTTGTTGTATCTAACACTGCTTTTGTAACCTTACGTTTTAAGGATAATTTTTATAGCTTATGAAGTGATATCCTGCAGTCAAATGGTTGATGTACTTACATCCTCATAAACAAAACTGTGAATAGCTTTGTAAGTGCTGTAAGTATTCCAACAAATTCCACTGCCTTTCTGCAGATCCCTCTGCTATCTCAGGAAGCAAGTGGTGTCCAAGGATGGGTTTTTTCTGTCATATTTCATCTCTGGAACACTCTCACTGTAAGGCTTGCTAAGAAGCAACTGTGCTATCCTTTCAGTGCTTAAGTGAATACATTTTTAGTATTTCTGCTAGTTGTTATCTGCTTCTGCTAGTTTTTATCTGCTTCTGTTGCTCATCTTTGCTGCTTTATTTTATACATGTTTATCAACACTTGATTATTTTATAACCATAAATTTCCTTCTGTGTGGAAATCTCTAGTAAAAGGTGAAAGATTAATGCAAACTGAACAGAAACCAGAGTGCAGCTTATTAAATTTTAGGTTACTGCTTTTATTGGTGAAATTCACCTATAACATATAGAAAGAAAATCTGTCTCAATTATCATGGGGGGGGGGGAGTTTAAGAATAGGAAATGAAGAATCCCCAAGGCTCACAGCTGCAGTCCATTAAATCCCCATTCTGATGTTCTCAAAAAAGGATGTCTGTCAAGAATTTAGTATAAAGTACTCTTTTTGTCTCATATATCCTTTAAATCTCAGATTAATGGAGTTAAAGCATCTCACTTCAGACTGAATGTCATGTCCTTGCATAGTATTCTATGTTACAAAGCAGATCAGAAAACCCAGTGCTCAGTGAACAAAGGGCAGCCACCTATGTGACAATGAGCTCACTTTAATGCAGAAACATTTTCTTAAAAGGAAAAATATATTAAAATCAGATTTTAACAAATCTTCTTCCCTTAATGAATGTGTAAGTTATCCTCCCATATCAAATCTGATTTGCTCATCTGTGGGCCAGGCTGGTAGTTAATTAATAATTGTACTTCTTGGTACCACATTATTATTTTAATTTTATTCCGGCGCATAAGGAGGGGAGGTTTAACCTTACCCTTCTGTCTCTAGCAACAAGCCTGATGAAAATCTGCCCTCTAATGTACTGAAATTAGCATGTGGGGACAATCTCCCATTGATGTAAAGGGGAGCCCTTTCCTTTCTAATGTTATATAATGCCTTGATGTCAGACATTTAAGTTTATTTGTAGATTTACAGGTGATACATTAACTGTGTTATAGAAACACACGCTATTAATAAATGAAAACAGGAAGTACTTTTAGACATAGTAGCTATTGGCTTCACAGCCAAGTTGGTTGATTTATTCAAGTTAGGGGTTTGTTGTTGCTTTTTACTGAAATTGTATAAAATGCCTGCAACGTGAATGAACGCTTAAGTACGAAGCATCTGCTATGTCTGTTTCCTAGTTCTAGCAGCTGTTTCATGTAGGTGGCAACTTAAACACAATGGTTTATTTCTGCTGCGGCTTTTGTTCATTCTTTTGCTCACAGCTTGTTAAAGCCATGAAATGGGTTTTTGTTTTGCTTTGTTTGTTTCTGTGTGCAAGGAGCAATCATAAACCGGTGAAACTTTTCTGCCTATATCTTTGCCCAGAGGTCACCTAGTAAGGTTACCAGCTCACTGGTAGCAAGTGTACATGGAATTCTGGTGATTAACAGAATTAGGAACTTCCATTTGGATAAATGGGTGTTGGATTTTACCCCAGGGTAGCCAAACACTGTTAGATCTTTTCCCGCCCCTTTTACATTGGGTATTGGTTTGATTTTATACCTGCTCTCCCTTCCAAAGGATCCCAGGAAGGAAGGATCTCTCCCTCTTATTGACAAGAAGAGTTATGGGGGGGGGGCAGGATCCCATGGTTAGAATCATAGAATCATAGAGTTGGAAGAGACCACAAGGGCCATCGAGTCCAACCCCCTGCCAAGCAGGAAACACCATCAGAGCACTCCTGACATATGGTTGTCAAGCCTCTGCTTAAAGACCTCCAAAGAAGGAGACTCCACCACACTCCTTGGCAGCAAATTCCACTGTCGAACAGCTCTTACTGTCAGGAAGTTCTTCCTAATGTTTAGGTGGAATCTTCTTTCTTGTAGTTTGGATCCATTGCTCCGTGTCCGCTTCTCTGGAGCAGCAGAAAACAACCTTTCTCCCTCCTCTATGTGACATCCTTTTATATATTTGAACATGGCTATCATATCACCCCTTAACCTCCTCTTCTCCAGGCTAAACATGCCCAGCTCCCTTAGCCGTTCCTCATAAGGCATCGTTTCCAGGCCTTTGACCATTTTGGTTGCCCTCCTCTGGACACGTTCCAGTTTGTCAGTGTCCTTCTTGAACTGCGGTGCCCAGAACTGGACACAGTACTCCAGGTTAAAGCATCTCTTCCCTCACCACTGATTTATAAAGATTACTGTATTGCCTTTCCTAGAGCAATACAGTAGTCAAGGAAGCTATGGAATGGCTACTATTGCTCATAGTTTTGGAAAATGTCACAGCGTTAAAGCAGGGAGAGCATAGATTGTGTATTGGTATGAATGTGGTGCTGAATGGGACAGTGTTTCCAGCTGATATTACCACATTGGTGCTTGATGTGACTTTCGATGGGTTATACCAGGCACAATGTTGTTGTCTTTGACAGATGCAATTTGAGGTCACGTGTGCCAGGTCATCAAGAACTAACTTTGCAACTCTGGGCTACTCCAAAATGATGAGGAAAAATACTTAATGTTTGCCAATCATCTTGTTCAATGAAACCTTCTGCTCCCTTATATCAGGCAGGCAACAGAAAGAGGATGTTAGTTGAGTCCCCGGCTAGGTTGCATTGGGTTGAGTGGGGCCCTAGTTTGCACACCTGTCTTATTCATGGACATCTGTGTTAGCTTTCCAGGTTCTTGGCAGTTTTAAAATGCTCTTTCAAACAGAAGCATGTCAGTGAACCCTGTTGAAGGTGGTCCTTTAATGCAGCAGTTACCTTTTGGGAGACCTGAGCTTCCTCAGTTGTTGTAGAAGAGGAGCTATGTGTATCTTAAATATTGTATCCACTCAGAAACTCCTGAGGTAATATAATATGAGGTAGGTCAATTTTTTATATTTTCCACAAATTTCCTAGACTAAATTGTGAACTTGACATGATCCAACATACACAAAAGGTGTTGGCAATTTCCCATAATTATAAAAATAATAATTTAAAAGGCCATTTATTTTCAGACCAACTTCTGATATGTAACAACTCTGGTGATGTCTGAATGTTTAAGTTAGCAATTATATGGTGCCAGGCACCTGCATTTTTCTTTCTTTAAAGGTGAACTGGGTTTGAATAGTATGCATGGCTAAAAGCTAGTATTTGAGAATTCCAGTACTTTGTATCACAAAAATACTGAAGATCTGTGTTAATGGATTTTACCATGAATTACTCTTTTGAAAGAAAGATTACTTATGAGGTGGTGAATCTTATAATTTTCTGAACTAAAGATAGCATGGATTCAACTTCAGTTTATTATAAGCTGTATTAATAGCCTTTGCCAATATACAGAGCTCAGCTTACTGAACACTGTCCTAGAAGACCTTTATTATGAAATTATAAATTTCCTGGCCTAAGTTAAACTTCCAAGCACTTATCTGTAGTTAGTAGATATGTAAGCATTTACAATTTTGGTGCAAAAGTCCTATAATTATTTTGACTTCTAGGGCACTTCTCATCTCAGTGACTTCTCATCTTAATTATCGTCTGTTTACACTATGCCATTTTCCTATCAGAAAAGATTATTCTACCTTAATACTGGTACAAGATTAGTCTTCCAGCTTCATTTAATGAACTCGTACCCTTTAACATTTCTCCGTTGAAAATAGAGATGTCTCATTCCATACAGATAATTTTACTATATTTATACCTCACACATCTTACTGGGTTGCCCCAGCCACCCTGGGCAGCTTTTTATTATATATAAAAACATAATAAAACATTAAACATTAAAAAAATATTCCCTATACAGGATTGCCTTTAGACAGCTCAGGAGCCAAATAACTCCATACCCTCCAACATTTCTCCAATGTAAATAGGGACATCCTAAGGAAAAGTGGAACATTCCAGGATTAAATCAGAAACCAGGACCGCTTCTCTAAATCAGGGATGTCCCTGGAAAATAGGGACACTTGGAGGGTTTATGAACTCCTTGCTTTACTGTTCACCCTTTGGCATGTTAAACCTGTTATATGAATTCTTATGTTCAAGAAAGGCCTGAAAGACCATTCAGTTATTAATTAGACCTGCTATATAGAGGCTTCCAGTTACGCTATGCTCCTTCCTCCATACTTCTTCTTAAATAGTTTTCATAAATGAGGCCAAATTGCCCTTCAGCCTCTCATTCTGGCAAATGGCATTTCCATTTACAAAACCACAAGCTACAGCCTGCTCTATAAGAGGGAAGGGCAAAGGGAGACAAGCAAACCTGGCAACCCAGCCCCACTTTCTTCTTAACTCAATCACCACCATCTTGTGAATTTTTCCACTCTCCCCACCGCTACCCTCATCCCCACCCTCACCCCGGCTGCCTTCCCTAATAGCCCTTTAAGCTGAGGAACTGAACCTGAATTGGAAAAAATAATAACGAGAGCTTTGTTTTAAGCTAGAATTTGGGTAAAGCCTTCAAGAGTGTGTGTCTGATAGAGAGGGTTGGTTGTGGAATCACAGTTAGAGGAGGCTCAGTGCACCACAGAGAGGGACAGAAAGTCTGAGGGGGAAATGAGGCGAGGGTGATATTGAACTTTATATTTAAAACAGAATAGCTGTTACCAGTGCTTTTTTCCTGGAGGTACGCAGGGGTACACATACCCCTAAGCATTTGTACTTTTGAATCTTTGTATTTTTGTCCATTTACTGCATTTATTTTCCCCAATTTGAACTATAAAATGGTGATATTGTTGAGTCAAAATGAGAGAACCTCTAAACATTTTTTTTAGGAAAGAAAGCACTGGCTGCTACGGAACTTTAAATAGACAGTTATGTTAGATCAGAAAAGGGGAAAGATAAGAACCCTATACAGTCATGCTTCGGGTTGCGCGATTTCGGGTTGTGCACCGTGTTGAACCTGGAAGTACCGGAACGGTTACTTCCAGGTTTCGGCACTTGCGCATGCTCAGAAGTGCTAAATCACGCTTTGCACATGTGCAGAAGCGCTGAATCGCGACCCGCGTGTATGCAGACACACGGGTCATGGGTTGCAAGCACTGCGGGTTGCGAACGTGCCTCCCGCACGGATCACGTTCGCAACCCGAGCATCCACTGTATATAAAGACTACCGGTTGAAGATGCGTTGTCCCTTAATTAAAGATGAGTTTGTGGTTGAACTGTTGGTGTTCTGGGTGGATTCTTCAGTAAATATGGCTCACTCCATGACTAAAGTGTAGATGCACTTGATTAATGTTGTACAAAGGGATTCCTGCTGCTCTCCATAAGTCAAACAGATGATGGCACTAGGTGTTTTGAGGAAAGTCTGTGCTCAGCAGCGTATCTTAGTGATCACTTGGACTTAGGCCTCTGTGAGGAACCCTTGGCTCATTAACATGTAACCCTGAAATTTTGGATCCCCTCCAAAATTTTGGGGTTACACGCTAATGAAGCTCCTTGTCTTTAGGTTATGTTTTCTCCTTAACTACCAAACTGAACTTTTAACCTCCTGTGCAGTACGGAGAAATGTTCTTATTGAAATATCTACAAGGGGCCACAATGTGTGTATGGCATTGACCACATAGCTGGAATGTATGTGTGCATGCAAGAAAGATAAAACAGAGAAAGCTTAAACAGACTCCCTTCCTAACTGTGAAAATGTTAGGAGAAATATGAATTTATTTCTTTATATCTCAGTACCCCTGCAGTGTAGGTATTCTGGCACTTTCCCAAAAGAATAAAGAAAATAAAGAAAAGCAATTCGCTCTCCCTGGGGAGCGGACAAGACTGGGCACGTGCTTGATCTCTTAATTTCAAACGTACTCACTACAAATGAAAATAGTTAAATTACTGTAGATTTGCTTTCACCTCCAAGTCAGTATTATCTGGCTTCTTGCCCTTTCTGTGCTTTTAGCTATTTTAGAATATCAAGTTTTTAGACTTGGTGGAATATGTCAATCAAACTGGGATGCCGAACTGTATCTCATTTCAAGAAAGTAAGTGAGGCTGGAGACATATTGAGCATGATTTGTTCTTCTTAGTTGCCTTCCTCTGTGAAATAAGGGATGATGGGCAAATGTTGCTGACATTCCTAAACAAGAGCAAACATAATTATCAGCAAATGAAAGGAAGTCTAACCCAGTACAGCCAGCTCTTATTATAATTACTTGATGAGAGAGATTGATAAACAGCAGGATTGTAGGTAAATTAAAACTATAGGCATTCTGCTTTATGTAATACGAATGTCTAAAAGTTTTAATTTGCCTACGGTCCTGCTCTTTATCGATCTTACTCATCAAGTAATAAAAATTTATATATTCTATTGTGTTCTGCATTTTTTATTGCACAGTCAGAATTGATTTTGCAATGGGGTAAGTAAAGTTTGAGTTTTAGAAAGTTAAAAGCTTTTTCAGTATGCTTGATGAGGACATTAAGTTACGAAATGTTTCTTAAAAGTTGGGGTACTGTTTGGCTGAATCTACACATGTATAAATAACCCTGTGATAATTCTTTTTTTTTTAAAAAAAAAATGTTTAAAAATATATATGGAATTTCTCATTAGCTCACCATCGCCATCTAGTGTCACTTTTGTATAATGTACTTAAAACACATTTAAAATGTTATATTTGCAGCTGTATAACCGAGTCCTTGGTTGTTGCTAAGTTCCCAGTATGGCACCTGTGGGCATCATTGCATCCCCAGACATTTCTCTGATGCTAGTCAAGGCTCCCAGTCCCTCCCATTACTTTTTTTTTTACTGGTTTTTTTTTTACTGCTTGAGAAGGTTTCTTCTTTGTGGAGGTACTGCCAGCTTTTTCTGTGCTTTATTGGTTTTTTTGGGTGCAGATGTTTTGCCTGTGGTTGGTTATTCTAAGCATCACTAGTTTCTATGAAAAGTGTATTTTGAGATATCCACTATAGTTTCTTAGACTTCAAAAGTCCTCCCAGGGCCAAAATGTTGTTTGTGGCACTGGTCTATTGAGTTTTTAAGATGTGAGAAAGTTGAGTCTGAAGGGCACACTCTTTGGGAGGTGTTCTTGAATTACTTTGCTCAAGAGATAAAACGAATTATACTAGTAGTTACAGTTAGAAAGCAACATTGCGAGTGAAAATAAGAAAGGTTGGACTTTGCAAGAAATTTTTCAAAAAGGACAGAGTGACAAGAAAGCGGTATAATTGTATCAGCTCTGAAATTTACTGAGTGTGTGAGGAAATGTACAGCAATACTTCGCTCAGCTCCAGCCTATTTTGCCTGCTGGTGGACTCTGAATTTCACCATAGCTTCTCAAAAAGTCTTCTGTTAAAGAATTCTCTTCTTCTTACCTCTTTGGTAAGTGGTTATTAGGCATGAGAGGTGAATCAGATACTCTTAATGGGTTTCTTTAAAAAGAAACAGTTTCTCCCTAAGTGGAGAAAACAAGCAAAAACAAAGCAGCCAAAATCTTTTTTGAAAATGTCAGCTTTGTGATTAAAGTAATTAACTAAAATACTTCCTTTCCCCCTCTGTCACAACCTCTTCAATCTGTTACTTATGTTTAATATTAAAAAAACTTTTCACTAACACACACAAACACATGTGTGTGTGCATGTAATACTGTTTATATACTGTATGTATATGTTTCCCAGATATTTATTTATAGGTCATACAATCCAAACAGAACTAAATTCACACAAGACAATTGATTCAAATGGGCTACAGTATATTTAATTCTGTGCTGGAATATGGCCATAGTGTTTAGTCAATGTTTGTGTAATTCTGCTCTTAATATATTTAAAGTAAGCTCTCTTTTTGTATTTAAAGCTGTCTTTTGGGGAGATATTGCCTTAGATGATGAAGACTTAAAAATGTTTCATATTGACAGAACAATTGATCTTACGCAACATTCAAATGAAAGACTTGGACATAATACAGGTAAGCTGCTAAATATTTCAATTTATTAGAATGTAACCAGTGTTTTGTCATGAGCACTTGCAATACATTTGTTTTCTTATGGAGCAAAAAATCCCATATGAATAAAGATATTTATTCAAAACATTTATGCCTCACCTTCATGTTACATATAGCAATTGCCTACAATAAACACAACTATAATCACAGTACAGTAACGTAAAGCACAATTCAAAATGAGAGATTGAGAAATAATCAGTTTGAGAGATCACAATGATAAAGTCAGACAAGCACATAAGCTTGTTGCTATAAAATACTGTTTACCCATCATGGAAATGTCATCAGAGGTGGGGCAGGTTGATCTCTTGCAGCAGGGACTTGCAGAATCTAAGTGCTATGGAGAAGGCTATCCTGTTCCATACCTGCTAACTGAATTTCTGGTAGTGACCTTCCTCCTGTGACTTGAGGGGAAGCTAATGAAGGTAGGAATGATCCTTTAGGTATCCTCCCCCCCCAAAAAAAATTCAGTCTTTAAAGAAAATAACCAGCACTTTGACAGTGATGTTGCTGTAACAATTCATTCAGATTAGCTGGCTCCAAGTGACTTTCCATCACGAAACATTTGATGTAAATGGTTCAACCTTTACCTGACCATGGGCCTCGTTGTTTTGTTAATTCTGTGCTCCCTAGGTACAAAGACTAGGAATAAATCAGCATTTCTCCCAATGCAGTGGTGTAAAAAGTAGAGTTCTCCAAGGTTCAATATCAGGACCTGATCTTTTTAATTTCTTCATAAATGACTGGAAGTTAGGGGTGAGCAATAAGGTAACCAAGTTGGCTGGACTCACCAAAGTTCATACAAAACATTCTCCTTCTGAGTGTGTTGTCTGGGGATTGAGTGGAGACAAAAATGACCTTATATACCATGCCTACCATGTGCATAAGGACCAGGGAAAATGTTATAGATACCTATGGGGCTTTCCATGGGAAGAAATGCTGAGAACAGTTTGTTAATGCATGGTACAGCTGTGTAAATACCCAGCTTACGTTAACAAGCCTGGGAAGTACAGTGTGATGATGAGGAAACTGCAGGCCATCCTTATTAGTGAGTGTCGATTGTAACGGAGAGGATCTGATCTATGCTGCACCCCAGATCTATGCAGAAGGAAGCAGAGAGCAGCTTGGATGAATTTCATATCCTCATTCCACTTTCCCATGACCTGCCAACGAAATCTGTTTGGTGTGTGTGAAACAGAAACCAATTCTATTTCAAGCCAACCCCATACCTGATGACGAGGATATATGCACTATGCAATCCCTGGCTTTTTGTCCATACTTCAGACATGGGCAGGAGAATATATTTCTGTGTTTCTGCTTTGGAGAAGCTGTTGGATGCAGCATACCTACTTGAATCAGCCTGACAGCCTTTTAAGCACCACAGAGCCTAGGACTTGCCGATCAGAAGGTTGGTGGTTCGAATCCCCGCGACAGGGTGAGCTCCCATTGCTCGGTCCCTGCTCCTGCCAACCTAGCAGTTCGAAAGCACATTAAAGTGCAAGTAGATAAATAGGTACTGCTCCTGCGGGAAGGTAAACGGCGTTTCCGTGCACTGCTCTGGTTCGCCAGAAGAGGCTTAGTCATGCTGGCCACATGACCAGGAAGCTGTACGCTGGCTCCCTTGGCCAATAAAGCGAGATGAGCACCGTAACCCCAGAGTCGGTCACGACTGGACCTAATGGTCAGGGGTCCCTTTACCTTTTTAATAACCTCTGCATATGGATAAATTTCCTTGGATAGAAACAGCGAAGGAAAATAATCTCAACTACGGTTCCATTCTACTTACCTGTTTATAACTAAGGTGGAGCCCAAATTTTAAATGTTCAAACTATTGACTTGAATTAAATGAAAGAAATGAAAATGGATGGGCAAAACTGGGAGCTTATTTCTGGGGTGGTGTCCTGCAGATCATAACCTGGAGCAGGGGAGGACCAGAGAAGCTCAACAGATGAGCAGGACCACGGATAGCTCCCTGTGGAGCTGTGTGCTTTCTGGCCAGATATAGCACACCCAAGCCAGGGCGGCACTCCAGACAGGATTTGAAAGGAAATTGCAGTCTTAAGTAGTCATGCTGCACCTGTTGGTAGTTATTCCTCTGCCCCTCTAAATAATGGCTATTAAAGAGGCTGCACACCCTATTATTCAGGTGCTGGCTGCAGTGGAGGAGGTGACCCTCCTGCTGCTCTTAGAGATGGCATGGAGGCCAAAAGGGGTCTTCTTGCACTGTGAAGCATTCTCAGACTGGGAGGAGTAAGACAGAGTTACCACCTTGTACAAGCAAAGACTGCTTGCTCTTGGGGCTCTTTTCCTGTGGGAACTGCTGGTAAGATGAAATCTTTTGTACACTTTCTGGGGATGATTCTACCCCCAAACATCCCAGTCCTTGATGTCCTGTGCCCCTCCTTGAAAAATGGGCAAGATAAATGGATTGACAAATTGGTAAAAACTGGTAAGAGAATGTGGGTTGTTGCTTTTTGGTTAGGTGCTTTTCTCTCTGTCTCTTTCTCTATTTTCCTTTCACATCTGTGTCAGCAGTAGCACTTCTTTCAGATACCACCAGCTGCAAGTTGCTGTCTCCCACCCCCTGAATGTAGTGTTGACCAAAGCATGGATGCCACCATATCCCATGCCTTTGAATGATAGGGACATTCTGGGGGGAAATGTCAGCCAATAAGAGCAGATTTTACTTACTTACTCACTTGCCAGCTTATATGCTATCTCTCCCTTCCTTCAAAGGAGCCCAGGGCAGCAAACACATTAAAACTAAAACAATGCAATTGAAACATTTAAAAACAACCTTTTAAGATCAATCATCTGCTCTCATCTGGGACAGGCCTTTCAGCCATCAAACGCCTGGGATTTGGCATTGGGGGTAAGTTTGCTGTTCACCCCCGAAATTTGTCCCATGCCTGAAAAGCAGCACCATAATTTCCTATTAAAACCAATTCAGCCTCAGGTCTCTTCCCTCCTTTGCAAGCTTTTTCCTTTACACCGTGGCTGGCTGGACAGTTCTGCATCACAACTGCCATGTACACAATGTTCTTCCCTGCCATACAGCCTTGAAACAAGTTACCTTTCATCCAAAGAGAACTGCGTAGGAGCAGTGCAACAAAGCACAGTCTTCACCTTAAGATCTGAAGGTGTTTTTGTGCAATTCATAATAGATAGAGATTTGTTTCATCAGTTAAGTAATGCCAGAATGAGTTTTTAATAGGAAAAAATGCCCCGAGAAAAATTCTTTAGAACTTCCATAATTATATCCCTGATTTATTAACATGAAATCTGCGTACAGCATGCAAACAATTATAAAGCACTAATCTGTGCTAACATGTTTACATTGTTAGCAGTGGAGTCTAATTCAAAGAAAATACATCTGTTTACTTCTCTGGGAAACACTTCCAACTGCTGCTGTGATGTCTATCTATACTAACAACCATGTAACTGTTGACTCGGGGCAGGACTTTGGGTCCCATTTAGAAGTGAGACCCAAAATGCAGCAGGTCAGCTGCATATTCCTGCATTGGAGGGGGTCAGACTAGATTTCCCTCAGAGTCACTTCCAGATCTATAAATCTATGATCTGTATTTTGAAGCGATTGCAGTTGTACATATAATCATATAAAGAGGATGTAAGACTATTCAAAATAATACTAATACTAATATTAATACTAATACTAATATAATGTATTACTTATATCCTGCTCATCTGGATGGGTTTCCCCAGCCACTCTGGGCAGCTTCCAACAGGAGATTAAAAATACATTAAAACATCAGTCATTAAAAAACTTCCCTAAACAGGGCTGCCTTCAGAGGTCTTCTAAATGTCATATAGTTTTTTATTTCCTTGACATCTGGTGGGAGGGCGTTCCACAGCGTGGGTGCCACTACCGAGAAGGCCCTCTCCCTGGTTCCCTGTAGCTTTGCTTCTCACAGTGAGGGAACCGCTAGAAGGCCCTCGGCGCTGGACCTCAGTGTCCGGGCCGAACGAAGTATGTGAAGTAGTGCACTTTCATATCTAAAGAGAGCCCACCTCCATCCCCCAGTAAGACCAGTTGTAGTATAAGATCACGTAACTATTCTGCTTGTTTCAGTTGCGATTCACCTGGAAGTGAAAGCACTTCATTTTCTTCTCCTCTGGCCAAATGAATTGCCAAATGACCAGGATTAAATGGCCTGACCTGCTCTTCCTTCTTTAACAGCACCGTGATATTCAGAGATCAGAAAGTTTAGCTTTCTACAGTATGGGAGAGAAATATTATCACCTCAGAATATCTGCAACCTGCTGTTCAAAGCATAGCTAGAATTGCCAGAATCAATCCCTTTCCCCAGTCCATGGGCATTTTTTTTTACAAAAGTAATTTTTAGAGTTCTGCCTTCTGGTCAATTAAAAATAATAATGAATGTACTATTTTTACACTTTCTCGTCATTTTTTTGCTTATCTTTTCTTAAAATCACCTGTTTGTTCTAAGTAGTAGAATCTTTTGATCTTTTTAAAGATCTTGATTTAAATGTTAATAGATTCAGTTAATTCCACCCACCCCCACCACAACAAGTAGTTTTAATTAGCTTTGAACTGTTTCACAGTCTAATTTTGCTGACAGATAAACACAGCAAGGTGAATCACTTCTCAGACTTGAACATAAGTGATTATTTTGTTTAGCCTGCATTCTTGCTTTGGATTCACAAACATCTGAAAAACCATTATATATATATATTACAATATACAACACCTCTCAGATTAATATTCTTCATGTCTTTCTTGGGAAACATGCATGCTCACTGCCAGAAAAAGCAGAATATTATTCTTTAGGCAAAGTTATGTTATTTCAGGAAATGTTACTTTCTATAGCTGCATTACTATGACACATTGTGAAAAAAGTGGAAATATTTAGAATCAGGGAGTTTTTCATTCTAATTCTTGAAGTAGAACTATTATATATTTTTAAACATGAACAATAGTGCAGTTTATCTGTACATTAATCTAACATTTCTTATAGAATCAAAAATTCATTTTTGGAATCTGAAGGTATGGGACTATTAATAAATTTGAACAATGAACAACAAATGAAAATTATTGTCTTTAAGGCAGCGGTACGACTTACTTGGGAGCAAGCCCCATTGAACTCTATGGCACTTATATCTGAGTAGACCTGTATGGAATTCCACTGCTAAGGATACTTACCGGTATCTCTTCTGTGTAGTTATTCACTTTCTTTCGTTGTGTTTGTTTTTTCATAAATAAAGTATTACATCAATGGGCAGTAAATGTTGGTGTGCTGTCTAGTACACTCTGGTGCTATAAAATATCTCATTCAGAAGGAATGTCTTAAAGTATTGTCTCATTCCCTTAAAATCTAAGCAAAAATTTGAGAAATTTTTCTTGAGGGCCGCTGCAGCTATGTGACAGTGTAAAGCAAATAATTACACAGATTATTGAGCAACCATGCAACTAGCTTGCCTTTTATGGCACTGTGTACTTTGTAATATGTCTTTGAAGATTGCCATTTGGGAAGCTCGCGTGGAAACTGTATGTCAAAAGAATTCAGAGAATTGCTGAAATGGCTAACCTATGTTTCATTGTACCGCTTTAAGCCTTTTTTTTAAAAAAAATCATTCCAGTGCTTCTGTAACAAGCAGGAATAATGGTTCTTTAGTATTAGATATTTTTTACAAATATCAGTAATGGGGATTTTATGAAGTCACCCAAAAGCCCTCTATACAATGAAGCTGCTGGTGATACATTTAACGCTTGAAGACAATTGCAGACAGACCGTTCAAAGGCAAAAGAAGTCAAACAAATGCTATCAGAAGAGATCTGATTTTTGTGGCATGGTGAATATTGAGATAAAGGATCTGGCTGTTCCTGTAATTCATTTTTAGGACTCTATCCATCAGTTCCTCAGCTATTAGTACTAGAGTTACTGGAGTACCTGATAACTTAGCATCCTTGTATGCCTTCCAGTCTTAGTAAAAACCACACGTATGTCAATAACTTTAAGTGTATCATAGTTTGACATCACACCTGGAGGTACACACTCTACTGTGAATTGCATCCAATGTGAATTCAACTATCTTGTATTTTTTAAATCGTATTTTTTATCTGTCTCCTCAGTACTCTCGGATACCTGTGCTTTATCCAAGTCTGTAGAATTGCGTATCTCTGAAATAATAATAAAGTTTGCCATTCATAGTACTGAGACTTGTCAAGGCCCTGGGGGGAATTGGCAAATTGTAATTAGATGATGTAACTGTTGTAAATTGTTGAAATGCCAAAGTTATGCTGGCTGGCATTTTGGAATGCATGCTAAAAAAAACCCAAAACCTTATGACAACAAATTTGTTTTTGTTTCATTCTCAATAGAATGTTAATGGTCAAAAGAATGTTAAAGACACATTTCTTTAGCATCTCCTCACATTCAGAAAATTTCTTTCCCCCCACCTCAGTTTTTTGTAAACTCATGTGCTCAATGTATGCGTGCAGTTTCTTATTGAATTTTCTTCTTTTAAAAGGTGGTTTTGGAGAGCGTGCAGTGTCAAAAAAAAGTGATGCCCTGTTTCAGCTTATAGACAGCATAAGAAGATTTGGTTCAGGTATTGTACAATTCCAGTAGGTAAATGGCCAGATTTTACAATGCCACTGAGTACTGTAAGATTTGTCTCCATCACAATCCACAGAGGAGTGCACACATTGATTTGCTAGCTCTTGCATGTACCAGCTTCTCTGAGATCAGTGGAGGCACACAAACTGCGTACAGACGGGGTTTCTCTATTGAGATCAGTGGACAAGCTCTATATATGCTGTGAGTAAAAGAGACCCTAAAAAAATTAAAAATGATTGGGCTGAACTGCTTAAGCCTAGTTTATGAGAAATGGGAAACTCTGAAAAGTGACTAAATTTATCCCAAAGTTCAAGTTTGACAGATCCTATTTTACATTTAATTTCTGGAATCTAAATATGGAAGGCAAATCCAAATTACAATTACCGCTTGGTGCCTCTCAGTATATGACTTACTGTTCATTCATTGGGAAATGCAATAATATAGGTTGGTGCTATGGTCACTGATACGTTAGTGGCTGAGATAAATTTGCATCCACTGTTGAGGGAAAAAGTGGTGGGGTGTCAAGGCTCAGAGAATACTATCCCTCCCCAAAGAAAAGTCCTTACCATGTCATTTATTCAGTATTCACACAGAGAGAGAAAGGGGCATAGTCTATATGCAATGATGGTGTTGCTCCAAGTAAAGTCCCACCCCCATTCGTCTCCCCTAATCTACGTTATAATCTGAGCCTTCTGCCACTGAGCTCTCTGTTCTACTACTCTCAACGCCCATCTGGTCCTGGGAGAAGGGTGTGTGTGTCAGGAATGCTTTCCAAGGACATTGAGTCTGTCAGCTGTCTCTCCCCTCTTCCTCCTTCTCCTTGCTATTCCTCTTCCAATATTCCCCAGCTTCTCCGCTCTGCACCCTCTGAACTATGCCCTTCTGCAAACCACTGATCTAAATCTATACTGTCCTCCTGTTCTCAGGAAGGGTCAGGAGAAGGGGGGTGTCGGTTCCAACCATTCCTCCTCAGTCCAGTTTCTGACATAGGGGAAGTAGCTGCAGAAGGAATGAGGTATCTACAGGAGAAGAGTTAGGATCCTCTTTCTGCCTACCGCCTACCACCATCTCTCTTGCAAATTTTCCTTCAACAGGGGCACCCAGTTTTGGAAAACTGACTTGGCTGTGTAACATCATGCAGCCCTGGTAGTCTTAATTTGCCTGCTTCTTTTGAATGTTTAAGTGCTTTTTATATAACAACGTGTGTGAATCCTTATAAATAAAGATTCAGTTATACAACTGTATCTGACTAACCACTGCATTAAGGCAAAGTTTCATAGGACTGGCAACAGGATCCTGTGTGCCAGTTCAAGGAAGCTGTTCTGCTGTCTCAGGACTTCAACCCAGTTCCAAGTCTGGTACTATGGCACCAGCATGCCTGTTTTCCAGGGATTTTTCAAGCAAGTGCAAACATGGCAACGAAGAAATGAGCTGCATGGTTGCATGGATTTGGCATCGGTGCATGATAAACAGCTCCATAGTATTGAGCTGTTAGTTCAATTCATTTTAAGTATTTGTTAATTCATGTTTGTCCATTGCATTGCAAGTCTGGGTATATATAGGGGGGAAATCCTTCTATCTTTGAAGAAGATATTTTCATTAATGAAATTTTAAGCATTTTGTTCCATTTTCTATTATAAATATCATTGCAGGTTTCCAGCAAAATAATATAACAAAGGGAAGAGCAGCTCTAACATTCTCAGGGAGCTATGAGAAGAAACGGTTTCCACGAGCAGCTACATCACGCACAGAACGGATATGGCCTGGGGGTGTCATTCCATATGTTATAGGAGGAAATTTCACTGGTAAGAAAGACAAAAGATACACTTTTATCCTTGAAGGAATTGACCCTTAGAATTAGTAGAATTTAAAAAAAATGAAACAGAGGTCTTGAAATGGATTCTCTCTTTCTTGTTTTCTAGGTGTCCTGGCTATATATTACAATTACAAACTCTGAAATAAATGCATATTTTATAGTACAAGTGTCTTTATACAATTGTAGCTCATTTAAAGCTTTCTTTACAAATGCTTTAATTCCTAAAAATTAAATGTAACTTGAAAATGCTGTGAATCAAGTAGCACTCAAGTGACTAAGGGGCAGTGTGTGGTAGCAAACTAACTCAACTTTTCCTTTTATCATAATACCTTGAGATTCAGGTCAACTTAAATACACATATAGTTTAGCTTATACGAAAATGTTGCAGTTCCTGTGCTCAATGACTCCAAGATGCCTCTTTTCCACTGAAACAGATTCAATGTACATTTCACATGGTTGGCTAAAAGAAATAGCCATACATCACAGTTAAATATCAGGAGAGCTTTCTAATATATTTAAAAGCATGTGTGACATGATAAAACAACACACAGGTTCTTATCCAGCAAGGGATATGTTCCCAGAAACCTGCATCAACATGCATTTGCCCTCCAAGTGGATAGGAGCATGTGATGGTGGAAGGAGATAGGGAGAGAGAGGAATAAGGGCAATTTTCTTGCCAAAAAAGTATACTGGAACACAGATATATCTATCTCTGCTTCCCAATTAAAATGAATAGTCTTTCTCGGTCAGAGATTTCTAATTTAAATGATACGGAATGGGAGCTAATTGTTTAGAACGAGTGATTGGGACCAGTCTTACTCCAAAATTATTGTATGCCAAAGGCAATGTACATCAGATTTGGCAAAAAAAAAAAAGGCTCAGAAAAGGGAGAAAGACTCCTATTAGTTGCCAAGCAAATGAAAAGTCCAGTCACTGTGTCAGCTCATCATTCACTCCTCTTTCATCTACTGCTCATTATCTCCTGCAATATTGTATGGAAATTTATCCTGGAATCATGCAGCTGTGTTTGGCAAACCTGCATAGATTAGAGAGCTCTGAGCACTGTGTGTTCTGTAGCCCAGTCTCCGTTCTGTTGGTATAGGTGGTTTTTGATGCCAGAATGCCGAAGCAATGATCAGGTCCATGTGTGCAAGAAATTCTGTTGCAGTTTGTGTTATGCTTTTGTCGGGTCAGCTCTTTTTCCCCACATAAGCTATGCATGCACACCATTAGGAAGAGAGGTCTGCACATGGCATGCCTATTGCACAAACCAACAGATGAAACAGTTGTGTGAGTCTGCACTCTCTGAAGTTACACTCTGCTCATTCCTGTTTTTGGAATGCATGCATATTGTAGAGGCAGCTGAAGAAATGTGAAAACACATGCAGGAGTGACCAGTCAGTAATGTCTGTGCATTCAAAGCATCCTGCAAATATTTCATTCTGCTGCCTATAGCTTAGTTCAGTGCTGTTTTTTCACATTGCTTTTAGCCTCTCAGTCTGACATTTCTATCAATGTAAATTTTTGTCTCTTGCATGCACAAAGAAGACGACACAATGGTAGACTGTTTTTGTATCAGTAGCATCTAATGCAGGAGCTTTTAAACTTCCAGATGTTGCTGGTTTCCACCTCCCATGAGACTTAGCTAACATGGCCTTGGATAATGGGAGTTGTACTTCAGCCACCATCTGGAGGACCCCAAGTTCTCTTCCCCTGACCCAACGGACTAATACTGAAGTCCCAGTACAACAATAAAGAAACCAAACGTCATGGCTTCTCAACATGCAGCACACCTGCACCAGTTGGGACTCACTAACTTAAGCCATTCCAGGTGTGATGTTCCAACAGTGGCTCAATAAACCTCTTCTGCTGCTTGCCTTGCATTGTAAAATGGGGTGGGGTTGACAGGGCGTTGCTATAATTTACCACAAATTAAAACACATTAAAACAGATTAAAGTTATTTAAAATTTTTAAAAATTGGATAGGTCATAAAATATCAAGAACTCTACCATCAGCATTCTCCAAGAACTCTATAGCGAAGGAGCCAGATGTTTTGTAGTTTTATATTTTGATTTTGTTCTGTGAACCACCTTGAGACTTTCAGGTATATGGCGGTATATAAATAATAATAATAATAATAATAATAATAATAATAATAATAATAATAATAATACCTTTGTGGAGAGTGATTTCCACAACTTAGGGGCTTGCATAGACAATATGTTATCAAACGTTTGACAAGATGTGGGTGATGGACTGTGCCTTTGCATTTAGAGGTCACAGGATGTTCAAACCTGGGGTGAAGAGTCAATCTGACATTTCACCCATTTCCTTCTGAACACAGGGTTGTATCTACTGGTGGCTTTGTGCTAAAGGAAGCACTGCCACTCGTGTAACTTAACACACCCATTTTTATCAATCCCTCCTACCAGTTGCAGCCCTCTATGCCATATCCTGTGCTGTTCTGGAGGATCCCGCAGCTGTCAAGCGTAGCTTTTGAGTAGGGTAGGATGACAAGAAAATCACTTCTGCTAGCACAAAGCCACTGTTGGATATAACTTAGAAGTAATGAAAAAATGTAATGTTATGAATTCACCTTGTAGGATTTGTGTGCATATTGGGGTACATTTTGGAAAATGTTGCCCTTGCTGTGCAAAGTTTATACTATTTGCTAGTCACTGTTTTCATTGCTTATTTCCCAAAACCTGCATTCAGTATTAGTTTGCGCTTGAAACACTCTTGCTTGTTTCAAGTGCAAGTGTTTCCCCCCCAAAACTATCAAATTTACTTGAATGGTGTTGGCGTGAAACAGGATACATTTTTTCTCTCTAAAAATCATTTGTGTATTTCATTGCAAACATTGATTCCAGGCAGTCAACGAGCAATGTTCAAGCAGGCAATGCGGCATTGGGAAAAATATACCTGCGTTACATTCATTGAGCGAAGTGACGAAGAAAGTTACATTGTGTTTACATACAGGCCTTGTGGGTAAGTTGGTGAAAGTATGCTTAATGTACTCATGTGGTATGCTTAGAAGCACACAACTGGAACGGATGAGAAGATTGTTGCTGCAAGGCACACAGATCTACACTCTCTGCCTTGATCACAGTGCGCCAGTTGAGATGGTGCACTGCAGAAAGTTACGCGTAGAGCAAATTGCTTCAGTTGACTCAAGCAAGTGAGATGACTTAGGGGAAAGCCAAGTCCTATCAAAAAGTATGTGTACGTGCACGTGTGTATTTTAAATTTAAAAGATATTTACAATGATCCCCTCTTTGTGTATTGAATATCAATTTGCAGCATCGCCTTCTTTGCAAATGTGCATCGTACATGCATGTGGTACATGAGAAGAGTTTTATTACTATTTATCTGAAGCCAAATATAAAAAGTATAATGTAAACTCAAGACCCATGTCTGAGGTTTTCCAAGTATGCAAATGCTCCACATGTATGTGGAGCTTACATGTGTAGAATGACTTTGCCATTCATTGCAACATTTGAGACAGTTTTCTACATGTATCCTATTGTATGTACAAAGCTACCTCAGAATTTGAAGAAATTGAAGATTCTACGTTATTTGAAAGTTTTATAGACACCAGCTGGTGAACACACAAAGCTCTGAATAAGGCTCACAGTATCCATTTGATGTATATAATCAGCTTTCTGTAATTAAATATGCCTTTATAGGGGGCAGGGAAATCAGTTAGTGAATCTGAGGCACATTTATCAGTATTGTAAGCATACATACACTTTGAAGTTAATTCTGTTGAAAATGAAACTTTGTCATCCCCCATGTGGTCTACACTTAGCTCTCCTACATGTTTTTGTAGGAAATCTTTAAACCTTGTCAAAGTCAGCAGTGTTGTTGTATTACACATAAAGGTAAAGGTACCCCTGACCATTAGGTCCAGTCGCTGATGACTCTGGGGTTGTTTGCTCATCTTACTCTATAGGCCGAGGGAGCCTGCGTTTGTCGGCAGACAGCTTCTGGGTCATGTGGCCAGCATGACTAAGCCGCTTCTGGCGAACCAGAGCAGCGCACGGAGTTTACCTTCCCGGCAGAGTGCTACCTATTGACGTGTTTTTGAACTGCTAGGTGGGCAGGAGCTGGGACTGAACAACAGGAGTTCACCCCGCCGTGGGGATTCAAACTGCTGACCTTCCAATTGGCAAGCCCTAGGCTCTGTGGTTTAGAGCACAGCTCCACCCACGTCCCCTTGTATTACACATATTGCAGCATATAATGCTGGTTACAAAAGAATGGATGTGTGATGGCACCCTGTGTTGTAATGAGCATTTGTGTCAAAACTAGTTCAAGACTGTGGTACTCATAGTTGTTATTAGGGCAACTACCCTGCAATGTATACCACATGTGTATTAGATATTCTGCTCGCTGCAAGCATATAAAGAGCTAGTCCCTTGTAACCTTATCTGGTGGGCATACCCAGTGGGATTTTAGTTTTTCTCTCCCATTTGAATGGCAAACCTTGTGCCATATCACAATGACTTTGAACCCCTCTTTGCTTTCAGGAGGTTTGCCATGCAACATGCAGGGCTGGCTGTTTGAAAAAGCTCTTTGCTTTGCACAACTAGCTGCATAGTTCTTAGTATCCAGGTCCCTTGTTCAGTGGAATCTAAGATATGGTGCACTCTCTGAGTCCTCTCCAAGGTAAATAGGACTTCTAGTGCCGCCTTTGAATAATTTTGATTTAGAAGTTGAAATCATGGGGGGGGGTGTTTCATTAATAGTCTCTGCCTACCAATGATAATTACTTAGAGTAACCTCTTTGACAGAGGAACAGGGGAACTGTGATCCTGTTGTTTCTTCTCAATCTCTCAGTGACTTTCAATGCCATTGACCACAGTATCATCTGGACTATCTTCTTGTGTTGGGAGGGGGGCACTGTTTTATAGTGGCTCTACTGCTACTTGTGGGGCCAGGTTCAGTGAGTTGCACTGGGTGACTATGAATCGTAGCCGGTTCAGAGTAGACCCAATGAAATTCATTGACCTAAATGTCATTAATTTCAATAAGTCTCCTCTAGTTGCGACTTGTTGTTGTTGTTTAGTCGTTTAGTCGTGTCCGACTTTTTGTGACCCAATGGACCAGAGCACACCAGGCATTCCTGTCTTCCATTGCCTCCCGCAGTTGGGTCAGGCTCATGTTTGTAGCTTCGAGAACACTGTCCAGCCATCTCGTCCTCTGTCGTCCCCTTCTCCTTGTGCCCTCAATCTTTCCTAACTTCAGGGTCTTTTCCAGGGAGTCTTCTCTTCTCATGAGGTGGCCAAAGTATTGGAGCCTCAGCTTCAGGATCTGTCCTTCCAGTGAGCACTCAGGGCTGATTTCCTTCAGAATGGATACGTTTGATCTTCTTGCAGCCCATGGGACTCTCAAGAGTCTCCTCCAGCACCATAATTCAAAAGCATCAATTCTTCGGTAATCAGCCTTCTTTATGGTCCAGCTCTCACTTCCATACATCACTACTGGGAAAACCATGGCTTTAACTATACGGACCTTTGTTGGCAAGGTGATGTCAACTAGTTGTGACTAATATTAGATATAACTCTATGTGCCTCCCACCTGGCAATTATGTTGTGTGATGCCTCAGGGCACTATTTTGTCTCCAGTGCTTTTCAACATCTATATGAAACTCTTGAGAGCCGTTATTAGGAGATTTGGGTTGCAGTGTCATCAGTTAATATTTACAAACCCTCCAAAGGTCAGATTCATGTGCTTTCCCATACAGTAACAAGAAAACACAGGCAGCAAAACTTAGTTTCAAAAAGTGGTAAAATGTTTCTAAATTATTTATATAGAAACACAATGATGACTTGCTAAAGCCGCACGGTCTGGGCTTAGAGCGATTATCTCAGACGTCCTTTCTGGTTGGATTCACATGGTGGAAGAGAGAGGAAACAAGGTTTTTGGTAAACTTCCATCCCAAGGTGAGGGGGTGTGACTTAGTTTAGTCTGACAGAACTGTGTACTCGGCTCAAATAACCTTGATGGAGGGAGTTCCTATAACCAACTTCAGGTGATCTTTTTATCAGGACAGGGATACCCTAGCCACTGTGGTTCATGTGTTGGTAACCTCACGCCTGGATTATTGTAATGTGCTTGGAATTAGTTCGGAAACTGTAGCTAGTACAGAATCTGGCAGTAATGCTTGCTTTTGCACATACTGTATCTATTTTAAAAGTGCTGCACTATCTGCCTGTTAGGTACAGAGCCATTTTCAAAGTTTTGTTGGTGGCATAGAATGTCCTAAATAACTCAGGACCACAATACCTGAATGGTCACCTCCCCCTGCTGAGAGCCTGAGGGCCCTCCTCCTGCCTCAATCCACCTGGCCTAGGGCAAGGCCTGGCAGGTTTTATAAGACTGATGCTGCTCCTCAACAGAGCAGCATTCTTTTAAATTGTTTTTTATATTCTTTAAAATTCCTTTTTTTAGTGTAAGGGCATTTTGTGGGATGTGCCTGGGAGGAAAGGAGTGGGGGAGAGCAGTGGGAGGCCCAGTTACAGTGGTTCTGGGTAGGAGGAGAAGGTATGGTGTGGGAGGAGGGGGAGGCCAGGTAGGGGGCAGCCGGCACAGGCTGTTAGTGACTGTGCCATGTGCCATGTGCCATGTGCCAGCCCCTCCGGTCTGCAACTGCTGCTGTTGAATGCCAGGTCAGCCCAGAATAAAATCTCCCTCATCCACGATCTGATTATACAGTGATTTTGACAGCAAAGTATGTATTTCACAAACGATCTTAAGACTTACTTAGTCAAAACAAAGTTAGTTCTGAATTTTCATATGCAGAGTAATAGTTCTGCTTTCTGGCTTAAAGGGAAACTGCAGACTCATTAACGAGAAAACTAGCTAGATGATCTCATAAACTGACTTTTGCATTGTGAATTATCTTGCAACTAGAGATGGAAGGTATTTCGAGTTATCGTGCTCATGCAAGGGGGTGTTCAGTTCATATAATGTTAGCCTTCTGCTGTCATTGTATAAGATGCTTTAGACTATCACACCTTTTACAGTCCAGCTGCCTAAATAAACACTAAGCACTTGACCTGGTTCTGTTTCCAAATTCCTCTAATCAGCTTAAAGCCCATCTTTAGGCTTTTAACTCTCAGGAGCATGAAAAAAAGATATTACTCAAACAGCAAGTTTAATGTCATCTTTAGAATGTTTCGCGCTCTCTCAGACTGTCAGGTATTGCACTTTACTTGCCATTATTGATAAGCTAGAATGATTAAATGGAATTAGAGATTCATAAATAGTTAGTGCCTTTAACTACTGTCTGGTGCAATAAAGATTAAAGAAATCAAGATCTGGAAAGTCAGGCTTTTGGCATGGTTTGCAGAGGATTGCTGGGCTTTGTGCCAAACACACCTAGCAGAAGTGGCCGCAATAGTGACACAGACCACAGTGTTCTTTTTGAGCATCACTCTTTTGTATTCCTAACCCTTTGACTCAGTACTGTTGCCTTAGTGGTAGTCTAGGCACTTAATTGGATGAATCAGATATGTTCTTGGCAGGCCACTCCAAGCAGTGAGTCCCAATGACCCTGTTGTGGTCTATAGTAAGGCGGTCATTTTAAGACTCTGTTGCTGATGATGGCTGCTTTCTTTTGAAGTACATCTAATTATCAGCATGAAACTCCTAAAATGCACTAAGTGTTATGAGCATTAAGAAACTGCTGTGGACAGCTGATTTTGAAAATACACTGGTGCCTCGGGTTACAGACGCTTCAGGTTACAGACTCGCTGACCCAGAAATAGTACTTCGGGTTAAGAACTTTACCTCAGGATGAGAACAGAAATCATGCGGCAGCGACACGGCGGCAGCGGGAGGCCCCATTAGCTAAAGTGGTACCAGGTTAAGAACAGTTTCAGGTTAAGAACGGACCGAATTAAGTTCTTAACCTGAGGTACCACTGTATTCTAATATTTAGTTCTTTTTCAGTAATGTAACTGCATATGTACATAGCAAGCTGCCTTATACTGAGTTAGACCATTGATTTATCCAGCTCAGCGTTGGCTACACTAGCTAGAAGCGGCTCTCTGTGGCAACAAGTCTTTCCCAGCCCTACTCTTACTTGTTTTCTCCTGCCTGGACAGCTCAGTTGGTTAGAGCATGGTGCTAATAACGCCAAGGTTGCAGGTTAACTAGATTTTTATGAATTAAGATATGCAGCGCTATTAGAAGGTAACAAATGTATTCATTGGTGATCTACAGAGAGCAGCAAGACGCTTGTGGGGGAGCAGGTGGGGATATTGGGGCTGAACAGATGGGAAGAAGAGATTATATGTAGTACAGACTTAGAATGATTAACTTTTGTTTTTCAAAAAGGAAAAAAAAGGAAAAAGGAAAAATAATTTTCCTAAGATGTGGTGCTTATAACTAAAATACTTTACACCCCCCCTACTCCAACATGACGTACATGACCTTAAAAAGCAGTGGATTGCTGAAATGGGTCAGAAGCTGATCATAAGTTACTATCTTCAGAGGATTTAAATCCCCTGTCTTAAACAGAGAGCTCTATTTCACTAACCCATTAGCTTTAAAAGAGTATTGTTTTGCAAAGTGGGTTTTCATAAAGCTTGTTTTTATGCAGACCTATGCCTACTCTGGGCTAAAAATATTCAGTTTATACATAAAGGATCCTGCTTGCATAATAAATTATATAAACACATAATATATGTATTTAATTCATTCAATTTAAGCTGTGAGTCAAACTGTATTTTTTAAAAAAAGGTCCATTGACACCAAGAGGACTTTAAATTGACTGAATCATCATATTTTAGACAAACTTATATTCTATAGCAGTTTGTAGTGTGGTGGAGGTGAGCTCAGGCAAGGGCATTTCCTAGGCATCTTTCAAAAATCATGTGAACTAGTATCCTCTTTCAGAACATTTTATCCAAAGTGTGATTCTAATGGAATCTTTTTGCCACATAATCCGGCTATCACATCTTTGCTCATGTTCGAAGTTTTATTTCTGTGATGTTTAGGATTAGTTTGCTCCAAGCCAATATAGAAGGTTGTCATTCATCATTTCTGAGAGCATTGCCACATCAATATGATTCCCAGTCAGGAGAACCCTTGAGGGAAGAATTTAAGGGAACAATACGTGTGTAGATACTTAAGCGTTGTGATTTTATTGCGGAGGAGTTCAGAAGCAAAAAAAATCGGGGAGTGTGAACTAGGAGGCTACAGACCAGCAGCTCAACCACTGTACAATGCAGAGTTCAGAGAATGTGGTGTGGGCATTGACTTCCTGGGACCCAAAGTTATTCCATGGGACTGCTATTCTTTTTAACTGAGTCCAAACTTGAGCAAGCCCTGTGCTTGCAGTGGCTATAACAGATGATGTGGTCCCTTCTTCTTCTTCTTCTTCTTCTTCTTCTTCTTCTTCTTCTTCTTCTTCTTCTTCTTCTTCTTCTTCTTCTTCTTCTTCTTCTTCTCCTTCTTCTCCTCCTCCTCCTCCTCCTCCTCCTCCTCCTCCTCCTCCTTCGGATGAGGGTTCTGAATTGCGTCACTCTCAGCAGGAGGGATCAGTTTTGGATCTAGTAGATTCATGGGCAGCTTTGTTCTGCCTTCCACCAGTTCAAGGCCCTGTGGTTTATGCCACTGGTGGGAACACAATGGTCTGTAGTTTCATGATGGCAACACTTTCCGTGGGGGCCTCCGGACCACTCACAACCAGCAGATGTTGGCAGATGACCACCTCTGCCATATCCTAAACCCCTCCAGCAGCAAAGATCAGGGGATTAGGACTTTCCACCCTTCAACCTCAACATGTATTTGGGGACACATTTCTTAATTTTGTAATATTTATTTGTATTGTTGCTGTTGTAGCTCATCACCCATTAGTATGTTCCAAATTGCCAGATGAAGTCCATTGCTTTAAAAGTTGTATTCTGCTGAGTCACATTCGTAGCAGATCCACTGAAATCAATGAACGAGTGAGTCATAAGTCACAAGTCCATTGGATTCAGTGGGTTTACTCTGAGTTGGACTTAATTGGATACAACCCTGCTTATATCCTCTGTGGTAAATAATTGTTTCAGTCTCATTAGTCATGTCTCTGTGCTCCTAAATTGCTTAGAGGTTTTATCAAGTGGTATACAAAATATAAGTAAAGGGGGGAAAATTGGCTAAATCTACTACCATCCAGAATTCCCAGGGCCTTTATGCTTTAAAAAAAGATATTTGGCAAAAGGTGCATCTAAACATCATATATGATACCTGGAAATTCAAGAGGAATTTAAGTTGGTGAATTGGCACCGGAAGAAATGATTAGCCCCTCTCCCAGAGTTCCACAGAGACAAAAAAATTATTCAGGCTACCATCAATGGTAGCTACTATTAAAGCTTTTAAGTGACACCAGAATCTCCTGTCATCATGTCTGGTTTGTGTTAGAACTGACTAGAAAAAATAATAATTAATGGCTTTCTTTTTATAAATATGTTTTATATCACAGTTTGGAATACTCCACAACTTGAAAGCATATTTAATGACTTTCAAATCACTAGGTGTTAAAAATATTTAAATGTATCTGCAGCCCCACATTAAACTGATAGAATTTGAGGGGGAAGTGACGTTGCACCATTTTTTCCTCAGAAATGCTTTCCTTTGTGAGTCATTTACTTTTGCTGGTGATTGAATTAATTTTGGCTGACCTCCTCAAGGACCATATGATTTTAAGCGTTCATGCTGTAAAAACAAATGCTTCTTATACCTCCACCCCTATCTCCAAGAAGAAAATTGTACAATTAAACGTTTACTTTTTTTATCTAAAAAGAGAGAGAGAGCCAAAGTTTAATCTTCTTGACAAACCACAGAAAAGTAATGATTTTCAGAAGATTAAAATGCAAATTGCAGCACCTTTTTGGCAACGAGCAATATTCACATAAGTTTTCATCTGTGTTCTTCTTCTAAATTACAGGTGCTGTTCTTATGTAGGCCGAAGGGGTAATGGCCCTCAGGCAATTTCTATTGGCAAGAACTGTGATAAATTTGGAATTGTTGTTCATGAGCTGGGACATGTGATAGGATTTTGGCATGAACACACAAGACCAGACAGAGATGATCATGTAACCATCATCAGAGAAAACATTCAGCCAGGTGAGACCATTTTAGTGTGCTTTCTTATATTTTAGTGTAGTGTCTTATATTTTAAAATGCTGCTCCATTTTATTTGCTTGTGGCTCTTGAGGTTCTTGCACATTGGTTTAACTGGATAGTGCTAAAACAGCAAAATTCAGCTGTGCTGATCAGAGTGGGTGTTTATATGAGACATTTGCATTATGCAAGGTAAAGGTAAAGGACCCCTGGCAGTTAAGTCCAGTCGTGAACAACTCTGGGGTTGCAGTGCTCATATCGCTTTACTGGCTGAGGGAGCTGACATTTGTCCGCAGACAGTTTTTCTGGGTCATGTGGCCAGCATGAGTAAGCAACTTCTGGTGAAACCACGGAAGTGCCATTTACCTTCTTGCCGGAGCAGTACCTATTAATCTAGTTGCACTTTGATGTGCTTTTGAACTGCTAGGTTGGCAGGAGCAGGGACCAAGCAACAGGAGCTCACCCTGTTGTGGGGATTTGAACTGCCGACCTTCTGATCGGCAAGTCCTAGGCTCTGTGGTTTAACCCACAGCGCCACCCGCATCCCAACAGCGCCACCTGCGTCCCTATTATGCAAGGTACTTTGTGTTAATACAGTGAATACTTAGTAAAAGCAATTGAATAGCTTACGCAGTCTCCATAGCCTCAAGCTGCCTGCTTGGCAGTTTACCCTTGTTTGAAAAAGCTGTTGTTGTTGTTGTTAATTGGTTATATTGAAGGTATGTGCCCCTAGACATCTTTGCAGATGATTTATTTGTCTCTAACACTTGAGTGAGTGAACCACATCTTTAAACCCTGTAAGAAACTATTTGAATGTCCTGGGTGCATAGAGAGAAATGTCTCTATATTTGGAAATGAAGAATAGGAGCAGCCAGTAGAATATGGAAAAGGGTTGGTTGTGAGGAGAAACTATGCGATGGTTGAAATTATGTTCATACATGGTAGTACAAGGCTCCAATGAAGATGATAAAGACCTTTGAAAATTAAAAATATGCTGTAGATAATAAATAATAATGAGTGTATGAATGGGTTACAAAATCAGTTCCACATTATGTTAACAGCATCAAAAAACCTTGATTTTTATGTTCCCACAGCAACAGTCAGAGTAGCAAACATGACATTAAGAATATATAATGAATGAGTCAGATAAGGACAGAAAGTAGTCCCAGAATATTTGTCTCCATTTGGCTTTCTTCCTATTCAGCATAGCACGTAGCACAGTAAGATGGGGTTTCATAGGACTGTTAAAAGAATAATTTGATTCATGAGGAAAAATTGATATTTAAGAATGATTGCATTAAGAATGAATCAAAAAGCTGTTGATAGTTGTGCAGAAACGTTTAGCTTCATCAGTACTGAGTTTCTCTGACTGAATGAGGAATGGCTAAGGCGAACTTGCCAGATTATGAACAGGTGATACCTGAGAGTCTGACATATAAATGTAATATTTGTTCCTGAGGGGCATAGCATCAAAACCTTAAAAAACACTATACCACCAGTACTTTGCAATAGTTGTAAGATGTGAAAACTCACCTTTGGATCCCAATGTTGTGGCAGGAATTGGTCAAGGTTGCCCAGAAACACCATTCAGTGCTCCAAACAAATGGATAGAGGAAAAGTTAGGATAGAGTTTAAAACTTGATGTGCCCCTCCTCTCCTGCCTCCCTTTCTCTCTGCCTAATGTGTCCAGTTATAGAGAGGCTGGATGTGCTTCAGGAAATACTAAAATGCATTGTACTGGGCCAGAAAAATAAAACATCCTACAAAAGTCCTGAGGTGGTTTCAAAGTCTCAAGATCAGCCCATTCCATCTCAGACCACTATGGGTTGCCTCGAATTCTGAGGAGGTCTAAATATCTCCAAAGTGCCTATATTCACTCATGCATTGTCAGAGATGAATGCACAGCAGTACTGTATGTAAGTAGAAGGGCTGGGACTTCTGTTTTCTTCTGTTTTTCTCTTTCTTTTTAGGAAAGGCTTACATGAGATCTTGCTTATGAATTATAGGTCAGGAGTACAACTTTTTGAAGATGGAGCCTGGAGAAGTGAATTCTCTGGGGGAGCCATATGATTTTGATAGCATTATGCACTATGCCAGGAACACCTTCTCAAGGTTGGAGTCTCAGGTTATACCTTTTGACTTTTAATTCCATTCTTCTTTGTGTATATATTTTATAGATGTAGTAGTTTTGATTCAGGCAATTGACCAAAGAGGTTTCTCATGTTGTAGCTCCTCAAGCTAATAGTTGTGAAAATGGTTCTCTTAGATATGTCTGATTATTTTATAAGTATGTTCTCATAATGATCATTGATAGACTTTTCTTACACTTGTCTTACAGTAATCCCCACTTTAAAAGAAAAAGAAAAAAACTGCTCCCTTGCTCTCAGAGTTTTCTTGTTCATAGTAGACAATGGGGAACTTCCTGGGCTAGGTTGCTAGATCATAGCCATTACCTTCAACGGGAACAAGTCCTATTTTGTCACTAGGAGGGAGCAAAATAGAATAAACCTTCTCAGAACACAAAGGGATAAAGGTGCCAAGGTGAAAAAGGGTTATTCCAGGCTACTATATAAAACATTTTGCCAGTAACAGGAACAATGCGGAATGTTCCCAGCCATTATATATTAGAATTTCTGTTACTCGTAGAGATTAGATCTTTTCTTAATTGTGAGTGACACTAATTTGATCATTTTTAGATTACTGTGGTGGAAAATGAAACCTTCAGAAAGCACTCATGGTGCTTGGTAACAGGATGAATCAATCTGACTTTGTTCTTTTATGCATTTCTTTTGAATGTGGTCCCCCATAGACAGGCAGGCTTTTTATTTATTGATTTCCCCCCATAATCAATTCCACCACAGTTCAAAAGATTGCGTCTACCGTTGACTATGATTATAAAAGTAAGAGTTTTCTGATAGACCTATGACCCTTTTCAAAGATTGCATTGATAAATAAATGCTTAGAATAAAGTATGCTAGCATGGTGAACAGCACCTGATCGAAGCAGTCTATAAAAATAATTTACCTTGTATATATTCAAGCAGTTGTGGAAACGATTGGGAACAAGAAAATGATTATGGTTCCTCAAAAGCAAATGCAGCATTTGAAGCAGATTTCATTGTACTAATTATATGAAAACTAACAGTTTAGTGTGGGATATGTTGCTCTTGATATTAATTTAATTTCATTGCACGATATCAATTGATGTTCGGAATTGTTGACAGTTTCCTAAGGAATAGGGACTTGAGCAGAACAGTTTCCCAAACTGTTGTTGCATGGTTGTCAACAACAAACCAATTTAATCAAACAAGCCACTCTCGAGTTTTCCATTATGCCTGCTATTTATTAATTATATTATTTTAGATCTAATTTGGCCAAGAACATTGCAATATACATAAGCAAAAGTTAGATTTTGATAGCTTAGTTTGATATGAAACCTGATTGGGTTTCTTGTTTTTTGTTTTTTTTAGGGGCATGTTTCTGGACACCATCCTTCCTTCCCGTGATGATAATGGAATCCGACCAGCCATTGGTCAGCGCACAAGATTAAGTAAAGGAGATATTGCACAAGCCAGAAAGCTGTACAGATGTCCAGGTACCGCACCATAAAACATATGCCCAATAAAGCATGCTTTCCTGCAGAATTCATGAGCACTAACGGATAGTTTTGAATAATCTGTTTCTAATCGATTTTCATTCAGGCAGTTAATGCATATTTGAAAGCTGAGATCGTAAGCATTTTAAAGTGTGGTAGCTCTGGGACATTAGGCACTAAGGTATGAATGGCCTGAATCTGAATTTACTGACTCATATGGCATTTCTGTGCTTGCCTACTGTAGCTGTTCACTTGCTGGATAAGGAAGTGGGGAAAAACATGATTCATTCTCTCAGTTCTTATTTAAGATATTGTACTTTAAGCCTGGAGCTATGTTTAGATGAATGATGGGTTTGTTTAACATATCTCAGCAGCGGAATCCAGATGCCCTGCAAAACAATTGCACCGAACAGCTCTTTGTACAGGAATTCTTTATACAATAACCATCATGCTTGGTCTGGACCTCTTGCTGCAGAGAGTCTTGATAGTACCTTGGTCACTTGGTCCGAAACTTTATTTCTTTGGCCACTCTCCCTCTCTTGCAGATCAGTTAACTAGTTCCTAGATCAGGCATAGGCAAACTCGGCCGTCCAGATGTTTAGGACTACAACGCCCATCATCCCTGACCACGGGTCCTGTTAGCTAGGAATGATGGGAGTTGTAGCCCCAAAACATCTGGAGGGCCAAGTTTGCCTATGCCTGTCCTAGATCCATGAAGCCTTAACTGCATCTTCTCACAATCTTACCTCCTAAAAATGTGATTGGTCACCATTCACCCTTGTCCATGTATAACTGCTCTTTCCTGCCCATAGCCCTTGCCTCTGCAACACAGAGCATGTCTTGTGTGATGCTAATCTCTCACACCTGCTAGTTCTTGTCTGTTTCAGAGGCACCAATTAGAGAGGGAAGAAAGCAGATAGGCATCCCCCAGCTTCAGCTAAGTATTTTTTTCCCTTCAGGAGCATTTTTTTTTTACCACTCAGTAGTTCTGATAATTATTATAAACAATTCACAAGGCATATGTGTGATATAAGCATGCCAAAGAGACAACTCATGGTAGAAGAACTGGCATCTAACCAGGCAATACAGGCAATATAAACTTCATAAAATTTCTTAATCTCTCTCTCTGTGTATGTCTGTGTCTGTATGTAAGTAAGTAAGTAAGTAATAAGGTTTTTGTGGCATGAAAAATGCTGAAGTTAGTCGTTAGGAATTGTGAATAAATAAGGCACTGTAACCCTCTTCAATATATTTAAAAAGAAATGTAAATTAAAAAATACCAAAGGGGCTACAGTGCCTTATTCACATTTTCTAAGGACTAACTTCAGCATAATGAAACCTATTATTAACAGGTTGTAACATATAATTAAAGTTTGTTAACAGCAAGCCATTTTATAAGCTTACAAATAATGTGTATGTTGCAAATTTTGGCAGTAGCAAATGAACTGAAATCCTTCGAATTCTCATGTGTTGGGATTTTAACTAATAACATTAGGAACTACAGACCCACTGTAATGAATTCCACCTTTCAACTAGGACAACCAAAGTGTTACCTAACCAAAAGCAGAATAAGAAATTTGTCAAGGGTAGCATTTAATTTGTGACAAATGGCATCATGGTCTTTTCTGAGCAGGCTATGTTTTAGATCAGTTAGCTACAAATGACAGGGCTTGTGGGGTGGTGCAGGTCTTCTTGAATTAATCCAATGAATGCTAATAGGACATTTGCACTGAACACTTGGAATAACTGGGGTGAATGCCCTTTTTTTTGACATGGCTTTAAGCTAAAGAAATGAAGGAAATGTAGGCAAAGGGATAGCTAGTAAAGCCTATAAGAAAAATATTTCCATATGTTAATGGACGCCTGGGTTGGGAAGTTTCCCAGTGCTTTGACAGAAAATCTCAGGCCCTGAAACTTTTCTTTCCCTTCCTGTGCTCCATCAGCTCTGGGGGGCTGGGAGAACCCCAGATCTGTCCCCTGTGAGGGCGGAGGAGAGAGATTGTTCCCTTTGGCAAGCATAAGTGCTTTTGCTGATGGAACAATCTTAATAGTACTACACGGTATTCCTCCCCCAATATATTAATCTCTGCAGTTTAGTGGAGTTACCAACAATTGCGGTGTTAAAAATAAACTGGTGTGGTCATTTGATGTGGTACTGAAGACATTATTTAATATGTAGCTATACTTTGATTAAATGTCATGTGATGTGTGCTTTGTGGAGAGACAGAGAGGAAAAGGTTTTAGGCTAAGCCAGGGCTTGTCTTTATTCCTCAACATATACTTTAAGTCCCGTGTTTTCATGTACTGCCTCATTCAACCTTAAATAAGATTTAGCATTATTGAACATTATTGTCTGTCTTTAAACAAAATCTTGTGGGTTTTCCCCCTCCCATATGTTTAAAGATTCTGCAAATCATTTATATTTAATTTGACTTTTGATTACACTTGTAATCTTGCCAGCTGGCAGCTCTTACACTGTCATTTACTGTTGATCTGATGTTCAGACAGATTTCTGTTTGTAGCCAATGGCGATTACAGCATAACTCACAAAAACAAATGAGGCAATCCAAGAGTAAGTTAAACATCAGATATGCAAGTTGTCAAAATTTGAAATAGTTAAGTTCCCCAAATTATTTAGATTTTTTTTAAAAAATCTCCTTGACAGTCAACTATGCTTTGGGTCAAAAAAGTAGCCTGTAACTTTTTTGCTCTTAGTGCATATAAAACTATCTATAGGAATGGAGTTGTCTACATTAGCCAGCAACCATCTAATTTTGAAATCATCTGACTGATCTTATAGAACATTCTTAAGTGAATAGAGGTATCTACAGTCCTCATAAACAAAGACAACCATTTTTTTTTTTTTGGCCTGCTAAAATAGTTTACCAGTCAGATATACTGCGAGCATAGTTCAAAAACCGAGGCTGAGTAAACACGTATCTTACCAGGAGGTGGGGTGAGGAGGTTTATTCACACAGATACCCAGCACTTTGTGGTCAGATTTAATATTAATATACCACACAGAGGTCTTAGAATTTTTCATAACTTCAAAGTCCATTTTGGCATCTTCAGCAAACATTACATTTTGGGTTTTTTATTGTCAGAATTGTCCTGAGGTGACATTACAGGGGAAATTGAATAACTTTACACCAAACAGCAGCAAGTTTGTACGCAGCTTTCTCTCGTCTGCAGGTCTAAACTCACAGTTTTGTTAAGTGTTCTTGCATTAGTCAGAGATTTTTCCAGTGCAGAACCCTGAATTTATGAATGTGTGCTTTTAAGGAAGGGAGATCAAAAAAATTGGGGTTGTTTTATACATGGGTAGTTCTGAGAGGGATGGGTGATTGGTCGCCGCTTCAAGTAGGAGATTGTCATCTGTGTTTTTTGGGGGTGATTGGTGGCTGCAGCGAGGGCTGCGGTTGACTGGCTGTTGTTGCAGCAACTGGCCAGACGATTTTCGGCTTCTGCTACATGTGATATTGGCAGTGTTAGCCAGACGTGTGAGTGATTTCCCCCCTCCAAAAAAGCTCAACAACTCTGGGCAATCTCCCCCTATTTTCCTAATTTCGAGTCCCCCAAAATAGTGGGCATCTTATACACGGGAGCCTGTTATACACAGAAAAATACAGTAAGCTCTAAACAGTGTACCAGATGTACAATGTGGGACACTAGGTAGTGCACAAATGTTGTTGTTGTTACCACCACCAATTCAGCCATCACAGATTGCTGCATCATATAACAAAATATGGATAAATGATGATGCTTGTAGTCCTCAATGAGTAGCAGGTGGCATTTTAAGGTCCTCAAAATGGATGTGACAGAGTATTTTAGCAAAATCTGATCTTACTCTTACTAATGGCAAGGTAACGAGCTTCAAACAGGAGAAACAAGTTGTTGATTTAAAGTTATAAGGATAAATGGCAGATAAGCTGGAGTGAAAAGTGAATGATATTTAATAGCAGATAAATACTTCAGTTTCTACTGAAATTCACTGGGAAGGGAAAAATTAGTCAGAACCCCGTTCTGCCCTGAAACAGTATGATAGACAGCTAAGTAGGAAATAGAGTAAAAGAATAAGGTATAGCAATAAAATAAATGTCATTGGTTGTTATATTTGCTATGCTTTATTATCAGTATTGTTACAAGAAATTTATGCACATATTTTAAAAATAATTTTTAGTTTAATATGAATATATCCTCATCTAACATATAAAATACATGAACAATTCTGGTTAGTGTTCAGCATCATGACAATTGTTCCACTTATTTTTCTGTTGTGTGGAAACATAAGGTTGTTTTTACTATTTACTTGCCTGATGGTCAGCAGTGACATTTAAAGGCATGCTGTATTATTATTATTTTTATTTAAAGTAAGGGGAAAGGACATGGAAATAATATTTTGGACTGGACAAAATGTCCTTGTCAGATTGTTTCAAAAATGTTGGTTTGTATAAAGCATCTCCCGCCTCTGCTGTTAATTATTCACAGTAAAGAAGAAACACAATTTCTTTGCACTTTGTCAGGCAACCCTCAGCTGCTATAATATCTAATTTCTTTCAGCGTGTGGAGAAACACTGCAAGAGTCTACAGGCAACTTCTCCTCTCCCGGGTTTCCAAATGGCTACCCTTCGTATACACACTGCATATGGAGAATTTCAGTGACGCCTGGAGAGAAGGTACTTTGCAATTATTCCCAAGGGTTGGCGCTTTGTTCAAACCAAATTTTGTTTGTTTGTTCATGTTTCTCCTGATCTTGAGGGGTTTTTTATTTTATTTTTAAGCTTCATATTTATTTATTCACTCATTCATGACATTTGTCTAATGCCCCGTAACATGTTGCTCTCTGGGCAGCTTTCCATGAAGAAGGGATGAAAACAATTTAAAAATAAAAGATAAAACCAGGAAACCAAAGGCAACGAAAATGCTGCAAATCCACTCTCTCTCAGCCCAACTCAGCCCAGTTCTACACAGATACAACCACAAAGTGAAAATGCTTTGGTTTAAAACTCCTCTGCAACGAGTGTGTGGTTTTAAGAGTGGTTAATGAGACAAAGCCTTTGAACTGTACATTAGTCAATTTATTCAACTTTGGCTTTAGTTAGCAGTTCAGATCCATTTTTGTCTGAAGCTCCATCTGAGTGCCTGGTCCTAATCTTCCGGGCTTTCATACTGGGAATTGGTTCCTGGGGTGGCGGTTTTAACATCTCATGGGATGAGAGATAACCATGAGCATATTCTGGCTGTTCCTTCTATTCAGTCTAACAGGGGCAGGGAATCTTTTTCAGATTGAGAGCTGCACTCCCTCACAGTTATCCTGTGGTGGTGAGAATGCATGATGGCAGTGGGTGGGGCTAGACAGGGGCGGAGGAAGGGTTTGCGGTGGGGGCGGTCTGACCCGGGTGTCACCACTGAGGTGGTGACAAAATGCCAGGTGGCACTCACTGTATTAGGGCCTGCAGCACGCCCGAGTCACGCATCTATCCTGGGAGTGACGTGGTGGCTTGGGTGCCTGCAGGTTCCGCGCTGCCCCAAACGGTCTGCCCGCTGCCTCCCCCTCAGCTGTAGGGCGGCTGAGTGGGAGCAGTGGCATAGCGTGGAGGTGCAGGGGGGGCGGCCACACCAGGCGCAACATCTGGGGGCGCATTCGCACTCGCAGCTCTCTGCCCCTACTAAAATCCACGGGTTAGGGGGCGCAAATTACTTGCCTTGCCCCGGGTGCTGACAACCCATGCTACGCCACTGAGTGGGAGGAGACAGGCAGACTCCTCAGAGGTCCCACAGCGTGTCCTGCCCCTGGGCACAGGGACCCATGCCGCCCCAGGCACCCAATCGGCTCGTTCTGCCACTGGGGCTAGAGGCAAAGGTGCATGGGGCAATGGATGCAATTCTTAGCTTTGTATAGTTGGCTACATTTTACCAGGAAAAGCCAGAGGTTTCCCTCACATGTTCACTCTGTCCAGGCAAGCGCAAAGATTTATTTCTGTTCAAGGACACATTCCAAGTAAAAAAAGTACTTGAGGGCATGGAGCAGGGTCATAAGGCAATCCTGCAAGTAAACTAGTCCCAAGACCTGATAAGAAATCAGCAGCCAGTACAGATCTCTGAGCTGAAGTGTATGCTGGCAGGGTAGTGTGACTGCCATCATCTATGCTGCAGCATTCTGCACTAAGTGCAGCTTTGCAAGTGCAACGGAACCCCCACATAGAGTTGCATTGCAGCAACCCACTCTTGAAGTCATCAATATACAGTATATTCTGTAATTTGTTAAACAGAATAAAATAGCCTGCCTGCATATGCTATGTTTGCTTTTAGGATATTTCTTATTAATCACAAAACTCTTTTATTTTTTTAAAAATGCGTGGTTGGTCCTAAAGATGCAAAACAGCCAACAAAATGCCCAGCAGCCTTTGAAAAGCATGACTGTATGACATGCTTAACACTACTAAACCGTAAAACAAATATTTTGCATTCTGCACTAGCCACAGCTTTCAAATTTTGAGATCCGAGCTCTCATGGAGATGCAAAATAATGCGAGTTAATTTTTCAAAGGTTGTGTTCTTCTCTTTGAAAGTATAGTAATTGCCAAACGGCATAGCTGTTTTCACTGTCATTTTTATATAAATAATTTGCTTTACTTTAAATTTTCTCAGTTTTTCTAAGTACGGTTTTGCTAAAATGGTTCTGAATATATATTATGTTTCATTTTCCCTTTCCATAATGTATTGTGGGCTTTCCTGTTCCAGCAGTGAAAATGTGTGATTCATTATTCTGCATGAGACAGCAGTGCTACTACTGAATTTGCTTACGTTACCATTAATTTCTCAGTTGTGCTGACAAATGTTCATTGATTGTTTATCTCTGGAGACTTGCAGCCATCCTGTCCTCTTGAACTGTTGATCTGCCTTGTCTCCAGTTCTTCTTCTGTGTCTGCTGAGTTGCAAATTGAAGTTAAATGTTTCTTCGTAGACCACAATTAATGTAATGTTGCCATAAGAAAAACAGAACATTTGTAACTGAAGATTTCAGTATATCGTGCCTATTATACTACATCTTCATTTATTTCTCTTTTTGGAGTGACCACATTACTTTGCCAGCTTGCCTTATGTCATAAATGTCACAAATAGTGTTTCGCTGAACTTGTCTGACTTTTACAATCTCAGAGCAGCATAGTACAATAAGCCTGCAACTTAAATGCATTTAACTTATACGTATTCAGCTTTACGTGCTTCACATTATTATTTTTTTTAAAAAAGGAGGGGGATGGAAAGGGGATGGGTGTCCAGGAAATAAGAATATCCTGCCCACCATTGCACCCAGTGTGTTTGACAATACTGTACGCAGTTTTGACTTTAGGTGTGATCCCTGGAATGTAAGCCTTGCATTAGTTGCAGGCTTGCTGTAGTTTGAAATAAGTCTTGAAATATAACAAATATGAATGCTATAATGTGCTTCCTTCAGTTGAAGTAATTTAGGCTACTATGTATTGGTGCTTACATTTAAAGGAAGCGAAGTCAGTATTGCTGATTTAGGAACACCAGAATATAGGTTCTGAAATAATTAGTTCTACACTCAAAGACTGAAGCCTGGCACATAAGCCATCATTGCATATTTCCTGCTTACAATAAAAATAACTATGACTCAGAATTTCTACGGCTTTATGTTGACGAGAGGATTAAACAAACATTTTCCAAGTATATCAGTTTTTAGTGAAAGTGTCATGTCAGCAGCCCAACAAAATGCTCAGCATGCTAAAATCTATTGATTCCAATGGGCTTGAACATGCTTAACTTGCTGTTGGATTGTGGCAGAGGCTGACAATCCTGCTCATAGCTGACTACTTAAATCCTACTTATTTCAGCTTAATAAACGGGCTGAACTGGATCTCAGCCCACTTATTTCCTTCAACATTTGGATTCTAGGCCTAGAGAAAAGGTCTTGGAAATAAAGCACATGAATATCAATGGTCTACTCATGAACAAAATTAGGGAGGTGGGAGATTAGGAAAAGATGCCCACTGACACAGTTGTAGCCATAGGCACCTAAACTGTTGGGCTTGAGGAACACATTGCTAAAAACATGACCAACAGAAACGTCTCTGTAGCAGGAAACTTGTCTTGTCATCCCTTGGATGACAAGGGAGTCAAGGGAGTGTTAAAAGGAGGATAAGGATTTTGCAGAGAAGCTGAATGAAGCAGGGAACTTGATTCCCTCAAACTCCCTCAGCAAGAGAGCAATAATGTAGTAACTGGCTCTCAGTGTAACTTTTCTTCCCTACAGTTTTGTTTAGGTAACCGTTACAAACCCATAATGCATATTTTGTGACCATTTCAAATGTATATAAGCTTATTTCTATTGTTGCAAGGGTTTCCAGTCTAAAATCAAAATGTTTGCAAAAGTTCGATACAATGCTACTTAATTGAGTTCTGTGTGTATATCTGAAGTGCAGTAAGAAACCAGTTAATGATATTTTAGGCTCCTTGTCCACATAGCAGTGTTATATTTCCCTGTTACAACTTGAGGAAAGGATAGATTCTCACACAGATACAGAAAACACGTACAGCTGGCAAAGTAGCTGCCGAAGGAGAGTATACAGTTGCAGTATGAAATTGGATTTACTGCACAGTAGCAAATGGTTCTTTTACAGAAAATGCTCAAAATCTGATCTGTCCAGTGTTAAAGCAAAACTGCTCTAGCCAAACTACTGGCAAAGCTTATTTGACTGTGCTGCTTTAGGCTGTGGTCAGTTGAAGCAGCAGTTCCTGAATCATTCGTTCGGTTAATGTCATGTGTTTTCAGAAGTGTTTGCTATTTAAAATTCTCCTCTAATTTGTAATGGGAAGCTTCTATTTCTTCCTAATGTTTCAAGCCTCCCCCACCTGCTTGAAACGATTCAGACTGGATTCATTACATTCAGTTCATCTGGCATCACAAAACATATTTGCCAATCATTGACATATTATTTATCAAAATTTGAACATATGCAAAATAGCTGCTTCTTCTTTTTACCACACAAGGCATTTCAAAGGTTGTCTTCTGTGCTGATTGCTGTGTAATTCTTACACCAGATGCTCAATGTAAATTCATTTTTTTTTCATTGGTTAAAGGTGGTAAGTAAGTAGCAGCTGCTGTTACGTCTGCCTATTGAAGTGGCCCGGCATATGCTGTCAGGACATAGTAGGGATGTACCTCTATAAATGAGTACATAGTATGTGAATTCTGTGGTAAAGTGAAATGTTCTTGTGCCAACTGCTATTTTAGCAGTTCTGGTGTCACTGTCTAAAAATATGTGTTATTAATGGATGCAATCTGTTATGTTCATCATGACTAACAAGATGAAAGATCCAGCTTCTCATTACTGCGGGGGGGGGGGGTTGGGGGTGGGTCTTAGTCAAGAAATTAACAGTTCCTTCCTCTGCAAAGATGTCACTGTAGGGACAGTGCAGGATAAGGCTGTCTCGCAGACTGCTATATCCTGCATTTCAGATCACATACTCCATCTGACCCTATTTCTTCCATAACAAAGGCTTCTCCTCTAATTTCATAAAGTTTAAGTTTAAGCCCATGGATCAGATTGTAACTAATGAGATGGTATATTCTGCACCTCTCTAGTCACTAAAATTGAAGGTGGAATAGAGCCACATGATATCTATAGTTCCCTGCTCTCCACCTTCACAGATCTGGTACACAGTCATGCTTAAAGCTTGTATTCCAACATTTAGCAAAAGTTTTAAAATTCAGGATCCTCATTATAAATTTACTGTCGTCGTGTCGGCTCCTTCAATAAATGGCCCAGGTGCCCCATCACCAACTTCCTTCCTCTCCCTGCTGATCATTTGGGGAGGCTTTGGGCTGGGTAGGGGCTGGATTTAAACCCTGCACCATTGAGCACAGTTTCATTTAGCATGCTGATGCAGGCAAGGATTTGTTGATTCAGGCACCAACCCAACACTGACATTATGAGAGGACTGCTCTGGCTATTGTCACCCCAATAAACCATTCACACAGGGAACCCTTGGAAATTAATGTGGATCACTAAAAATTCTCTGTTAGGGGATAGTGAGCTCTTGCTTGATGGGGCAAGGAAGGCACTCCCTGTCTAAATATTTGTGTTTGCTATTCCAAGTCAGGACAGAGTGTCCTCCCCACAGTTTCAGAATCTAGGCCCTAAGGAGCTAAGCCCTTAAATGCTTATTAGATAGAGGGTTATCTTAGTTACGTAGAAAATCAGAGGAAATAGTGACACTATTCAGATGTTAACATTTCTGACATTTATGGTTAGCATAGGAATATCTGTATTCTGGTTCAGAGCAGAAACCAAACCACGTGTCTGACATACTGTACTCCTCTCTTTTGCACTTTTCAGATTGTTTTAAACTTCACTACAATGGACCTCTATAAGAGCAGCCTCTGCTGGTATGACTATATTGAAGTAAGAGATGGCTACTGGAAAAAATCACCTCTGCTTGGTATGAAACCTCTGTTGTGATCAATTCTGAATAACCGGGACATAGAAACAGTAGCTAAATAAAAAAAATGATCTGGAATTAGCTTATTAGTTGGGAGATGTTTGTAGCACAAGCCATGAGAGAGCTGTGTGCCTCTCGTCATTGCAAAGTGTGAGAGAAACATAACTTCTGCCCTCAATTATTACCTGCTCTAGTGAGCCCTGTCATGTGTATATGCTGGTGAGTTTGAGGTAGAAGAAAGGGTTGTATCTCTCTTGCACATTACAGGGTGCACTTTGGGTACACCCAGTAAACATGCACTACAGCCAGCAATTCTGTAAAACGTGAAGAAGGGTTTGGATTTGATATCCCGCTTTATCACTACCCGAAGGAGTCTCAAAGCGGCTAACATTCTCCTTTCCCTTCCTCCCCCACAACAAACACTCTGTGAGGTGAGTGGGGCTGAGAGAATTCAGAGAAGTGTGACTGGCCCAATGTCACCCAGCAGCTGCATGTGGAGGAGGGGAGACGCGAACCCGGTTCCCCAGATTACGAATCTACCGCTCTTAACCACTACACCACACTGGCTCTGAAACAGTGAACAGTGAAAAATCCAGAGTGGAAGAGCACTGTCTAAGCATGCATGGTAGTGAACAACCAGCTTTTGAAACTCCTTCTTCATCAGGCAACACAGATGCCCCTGCTGTGTTTTGATTGTTTGCTTCTTGCAGCCGGAAGTCACTTATAAATAGTTGCAAGGTTTAATTTCCTAGTGAAAAGCTTTAAGTTTAAGCAGATCTAGGTGATAATATATGTAATAGGTCTATATGCAAGTGTTTGCTGCTCTCCCACCTGCTTATTCACCTGCATTATTTCTACTTCACAAAGATGTTATGTCAATATTTTCAGATGTCTCTTCTGGACATTCTGCTTTGCCCTGATTTTGTTTTTACTGTTTTGATTGATATGTGTAAACTGCTTCGAGGTCATTTGTGACAGCAAGTGGTGTACACAAGATTTAAATACATAAATTTTAGAATTCCCACAGGACATTTAAGAAATCAGTTGTTGCCTTAGGATATCTGACACCACATGACCCATGGTAACACGCGCAGTCCGACATTATTCAGGAGTTTCCATAGTAGGGTGTGATCTGTGTGCCCATATAATAAGGAGTTTTCTCTGCTGTCACTACAAAAATTAAAAAGGGGAGTAAGACAAGTGGAAGCTGGAGGAGGGTCAAAAGTATCAGGAAAGGAAGAAGGAAGAAGCAGAAAATTTTTAAAAAGGAAGGAAAAGGTGACTAACATAGTAGACTTAAAAAAATTCTTCCTAGTAAGGAAAGAGCTTCTGTACCAAACCCAAATAACAATTGCATTCTCAAAGCATGTTGTAGACTGGAATAAATGTTTGTTATTGCTACTGCTTTCTAGCTAGTGTTCCAGTTTACAGAAGACTTTCAAAAATAAGGGCAACTTTTTGTTAATACTTAATGACCATAATATATATGTTTATTATTTAGACTGTAAATCCTATCTGTGCATCAAAAGGGCTAACCCTGGCACAGCCGTTACTGAAACCAGGAGGCCAAACTATACATAACGCATGTGCACACCCACCCACCCCGTGTTTGTTTATTTATTTAATTAAATAATTTTACCCTACTCATCAGCCACAAAGGCTGAGCTGGCTTAGCAATGGGCATTATGTGTATTTTAATGAACTGAACAGAATGAAAGATTATGAGTCCTGGGGGCATTGAAAATGTGTGTAAGAGCTTAACAGTGCTTAGTTTATTTTCTTTAGTTGCTATTTTTTTACATGCTTTTAATATTGTTTTATGGATTATAAATGCCGTATTGATTTGGTAATCATATAATATGACTTTTGCTGTAATTGTGAGGTTTTTTTATTTTTCAGTTGCTGTTTCGTTGGCAGAGTTTTGTAGTTGTTTTATTGGTGATCTGTTTATTATTTTAGGTGATTTATGCTGTATTTGCGGTGTTCTATGAATGTTTTATTATATTATTGTTATTTAATGTTTATAAGCAGCTTTGAGATCATTTGATTGAAAACTGGCATAGAAATACATTTAATCAAATAGAATCAATCAGTGGTGGTTCTCCACCTTCTGTGCTGTGACTTCTTCCCCATGTGCAGGGTTCCTCTGCCCCCCTCACTCCCTTTCCCCGCATTTGGGCTATGATACTAGAAATAAACTGGGGTGAAACAGGTGGGGAGAGGTTGTGGGGAGGAGGGGAAGCAGCAGCCAGGGTTTTAAATTGTACCCCAACTCCAACTGTACTTTACACATAATTGGGGCAGAACGTCTGTCCATGGAATCTGCCTTCATCAAGTGTAGTTTGGCCCTGACATTAATTATGTTAAATTGCAGGATTTGGCCTGGAGAAGGAGGCCTTAAAATGTGTTTTCTTATTGTTCTTTTAGGCAGATTCTGTGGTGACAAACTCCCAGATGTCCTTACCTCCAGTGACAGCAGAATGTGGATAGAGTTCCGTGGCAGCAGTACCTGGGTAGGAAAAGGTTTTTCAGCCACTTACGAAGGTGAGTTGCTCTTGTAATCAAATTGACTAAAGTTTATTCCTTTGAAACTATATGAGCTTCAAAGTGTTGTAATAATTTAAACTTGATCAAATGAGTGGTTAAATTGGCTGCATGTATCTTCCTGCAACAGGTTTTTAAATCATCATCTTCATCATTATTTTTTTGCCCAAAGCTACTTTGAGAAGCTGTGAGTTTGAGCAGAGGAAAGACAGTGGGTGGGTTCTGCTGAATCCTTGCCCTTCTTAACTGCTTTTCTGCTCTAATTGTCCTTCTGGAATTTTGGGATATTGGCTAGGAACCTAAGATATTTGGGGCACCAGCCTGCATAGAAACTGCATATGTTTATTTCTATGTATAGTTGCAAATGGAATTTATAGGTCACAGAAGGCAAGTCAACTAATTTACAAATCACCCCAGATAAAATATACAGTTGGTTTACATGCCACCCCAGATCACCCCTCAAATTAGTTCCTTTTCTATTAATTTACTCCAAATATCTAAACATACTTTTCTCCAAATAAATTCAATTTCCCTTCATTAATACTCATTTAATACTCTGAAATCAATTATAGGTAAAGTCATATAAAATGATTTGTTAATTTGCTTACCCAAAAGAATATTCTATCCAGTCACCCAGTTCCATTTCCCCCGGAATCATCACCCAAAAACATTTACGACTCTCACAAAAAGATCTGGGACTTGTAACCTAGCAACACCCCTGCTGCAACCGTTTTTCTACCTCCAGGAGAGAAAAATGCAGAAGATTTAAGCATGCTTTTGTGCAGCATACAATGAATAATGAATGCTTAAGATCTACTCGATCATTTCATATTGGTGTAGTTCTCTAATGTATGTACATAGTCTTTAAGGAAAGGCGAGAACCTCAATATTCTTTTTCTTTAGCTATATCGGTCTAGGATTCCCAAATTCTGATCCTGAAGTACTGTCAGGTGCTTCTTATCTAGTTGGATAATATGATTGTTCTCTTGCAAAACTCTAATTTATTTTAATGTTCTTTATGTGCCCAAACCTCTCAGAAGGCTGGGCCTCTTCTGAACAGTAGTAATGACATTTTTCAATTCTTAATCAACTATAAACTGTGGCAGCTGACCAAGTTCTGCATGCTAAGAGACTTCCTTTCCTCTGAGAAGGGAATGTTCCATGCAAAGCACAGATATTTCCCATTGTGGGTGCCAAGCATTTCCCTCTCTTAGATGACAAAGGGAAGTCCCGGCATCAGTGGGGTTTTGGTTCAGACATTGAAGCTGCTGGGTCATGTCCTATGGCTGCAATCCAACCTGAAGTTTATACACACTGTGTGTAACAACGGTAAAATTACAATACAAAGTAAAACAGCAGAGACAGATCAGGGCGGACATAAAAGAAATACAACAAATTTGTACCGGAAGGAGCGTCTCCACTCCATCATTCAGCCCAGATGCTGTGGTCCAGCTCCAAGGGCCTTCAAGTGGTTCCCTCACTGCAAGGCTACAGGGAACCAGGCAGAGGGCCTTCTCAGTAGTCCCACCTGCTCTGTGGAGCACCCTCCCATCAGATGTCAATGAGAAAAATAGCTATGCAAATTTTAGAAGACATTAGCCAAGGGTGCACAGGCCCTGGATGGGCTGGATAAAGGCCAACAATTTAATGCTGAATTATTACAAGGCAGAGTTTCTGTAGGTTGGTGGTTCCTAGGTCTGGGAATTGATTGTGCTGGATGGAGTTGCAATCCCTTTGAAATAACAGGTTTGAGGCTAGGTTGCTCACTGATCCAACACTGTTGCTGGAGGCCCAAGTAGACTCAGTGGCAAAGAGTGTCTTTTACAGCTTTGGTTGGTTTGCCTGCTGTGGTTATTCCTGAACAAGGAATAGTTATATGGTCTGTCTGAGACTACCCTTGAAGCTGGTTTGGAAGCTGCAGCTAGTGCGGAATGTAGCAGCAAGAATGCTGAGTAGTTCAGCTCCCTGGTATCATATTACACCAATTCCAAAATAATTGCATTGGCTGCCAATCTGTTACTGAGCCAAATTCAAGGTGGTAGTAGTAATTTACAAAAGAACTTGGGATCTATATATTTGAAGGAGTGCCTCTTCCCATACCATTCCACCTGTGAGTTAAGAACAGCAGCTGAAGGTCTCTTAACTGTTCTGTATCCAAAGAAAATACATTATGTGGCAATTAGGAAAAGGGCATATTCTATGGTGATGTCCCAATTATAAATGCTCTCCCCCTTGAAATTTGATGAGTTTCTGGTACTAATTAATGGGTGGTTTTAGCAGTCTTGTTGTTGTTTAGTTGTTTAGTCGTGTCTGACTCTTCATGATCCCATGGACCAGAGCACACCAGGCACTCCTGTCTTCCACTGCCTCCTGCAGTCTGGTCAAACTCATGCTGGTAGCTTCGAGAACACTGTCCTACCATCTCATCCTCTGTCGTCCCCTTCTCCTTGTGCCCTCCATCTTTCCCAACATCAGCGTCTTTTCCAGGGAGTGTTCTCTTCTCATGAGGTGGCCAAAGTATTGGAGCCTCAGCTTCAGGATCTGTCCTTCCAGTGAGCACTCAGGGCTGATTTCCTTAAGAATAGATAGGTTTGATCTTCTTACAGTCCACAGGACTCTCAAGAGTCTCCTCCAGCACCATAATTCAAAAGCATCAATTCTTCGGCGATCAGCCTTCTTTATGGTCCAGCTCTCACTTCCATACACCACTACTGGGAAAACCATAGCTTTAGCTATACGGACCTTTGTTGGCAAGGTGATGTCTCTGCTTTTTAAGATGTTCTCAAGGTTTGTCATTGCTTTTCTCCCAAGAAGCAGGAGTCTTTTAATTTTGTGACTGCTGTCACCATCTGCAGTGATCATGGAACCCAAGAAAGTAAAATCTCTCACTGCCTCCATTTCTTCCCCTTCTATTTGCCAGGAGGTGATGGGACCAGTGACCATGATCTTAATTTTTTTGATGTTGAGCTTCAGACCATATTTTGCGCTCTCCTGTTTCAACCTCATTAAAATGTTCTTTAAATCCTCCTCACTTTCTGCCATCAAGGTTGTATCATCTGCATATCTGAGGTTGTTGATATTTCTTCTGGCAATCTTAATTTTGGTTTGGGATTCATCCAACCCAGCCTTTCGCATGATGAATTCTGCATATGTTAAATAAGCAGGGAGACAATTTACAGCCTTGTCGTCCTTTCCCAATTTTGAACCAATCAGTTATTCCATATCCAGTTTTAACTGTAGCTTCTTGTCCCACATAGAGATTTCTCAGGAGACAGATGAGATGATCAGGCACTCCCATTTCTTTAAGAACTTGCCATAGTTTGCTGTGGTCGACACAGTCAAAGGCTTTTGCATAGTCAATGAAGCAGAAATAGATGTTTTTCTGGAACGCTCTAGCTTTCTCCATAACCCAGTGCATGTTTGCAATTTGGTCTCTGGTTCCTGTACGAGACATTCATATCTTTCTGGTATAATTCCTCTGTGTATTCTTGCCACCTCTTCTTGATGTCTTCTGCTTCTGCTAGGTCCTTACCACTTTTGTCCTTTATTATGGTAATCTTTGTACGAAATGTTCCTTTCATATCTCCAATTTTCTTGAACAGATCTCTAGTTTTTCCCATTCTGTTGTTTTCCTCTATTTCTTTGCATTGCTTGTTTAAGAAGGCCCTCTTGTCTCTCCTTGCTATTTTTTGGAAATCTGCATTCAATTTCTTGTATCTTTCACTATCTCCCTTGCATTTTGCTTGTCTTCTCTCCCCCACTATTTGTAAGGTCTTAATAGGAGGTTAATTGGCTTGAACAGACTTTGATACTGTTATTGCTATGGACATTGCTGTGTATGTATGCGTGTTTTTTAAAATTACAAAGCTTACTTATTTACCCCCCAAAATCAGTTTTTGCTGTGGTATTATGTCTTCTTGTTATCGGTTTATTTGCTGAGACCCTTTGGTTTAAATTTCTATTATTGTACCTCTCCCAGGCATTGCTAAGCAATGAAGTGTGGGTTTGTTTTTTCCGTATTAATAATAAAAAAATTGAAAATGTGCTCAGCCTGATTCTTATGTATTCTTCAGCAATTTGTGGAGGTGAAATACACAAGAATGAAGGCCAGATCCAGTCTCCTAATTATCCTGATGACTACAGACCAATGAAGGAATGTGTGTGGAAAATAACAGTGTCAGAGAACTACAATGTCGGATTAACCTTTCAGGCATTTGAGGTAAAGCCTTTTAACTGATCTGAGCAAACCATCTGTGGATAAGTGACAGTGACATTTAAGGGAATCCTCATTAAGCCAATGAAGAAACAAAGCATTCTCTATATATTGTAACCCCTATAGTTAATATTTCCTTTCACTGAGACTTTTCCCATTGCATAAATTTCAAGAAGATTAAAGGGATTTTATGTTATCTGTGGTATTTAAATTGGATTTTTTTTTAAAACTGACAATAGTTTCTTTTGACAAATGACTAATCCTGTTCCACAAGGCTGCATTAGGAATCTATTAAATAATAGGCCTATTATTTCTTTCCTAAATGTATATCTTTTCTTTTTTTAATTAGGGTTACTATTACTAATGTTACTATTATTCAGAGATAAATATTAGTGTTCCTCCCGCCAAATTGTTACAAATTATCCTAGAGCTGTTAGTTTTATTTTTGACACTTCTACAGAATACCTCTGTGTGTCATTTGCTGCTATAAGCTATGCACTGCTGAATAAGCCTGTAACTCTAGTTGCGAACTATATATCATGTTTTGGGTCAGGGAAATATTTTTTTATAGAATGATTTGAATACTCTCCTAGGGTTCAATAATATATATATATATATATATATATAGAGAGAGAGAGAGAGAGAGAGAGAGAGAGAGAGAGAGAGAAACATAAATGTAATGTATTCAAACGGGATTTCATAAGGCTAGTCATTAATACTTTATGCATGGGGTTGAGATTTACAGCTGGTGTATGTGATATTTGCATTCCAGTTTGGAATAACCTTTTTGCATTTTTCTATTATATAAGCTTGATCCGTTATCCTCACAGCAGATGTTTAAAACAATGGGAGCTTAGAGAATGGAAATCTCAAGGGATCAGAGCATAGGCAGCCAACTTCATGACAATAATCTGGCCTGAAAGCTGAGGCCAAAGTTATAACTTCTTCACTGAGCTACCGGAACCCTCCGTGCATAGCTCAGTGGTAGGGTGCCGACTTTACAAGTTTACTGGCATGAGTTGAGCTCCCAACATCTTCAGATAAAGGATCTCAGGCAGGTTGGTTGAGTAAGTCTCTTGCTTGAAAAGCTAAAAAGCTACTGCCTATCAAGTAGGACAAAGCTGGCATGATGGACCAATGACCGGTATCATGTGTTCATTGTTTCATTGTCCATCACTAGGTCAAAGATCTATGCTGTCTTTGATGTATGTATATGTGTACTGCTAGGTAGCCAGTGTTGCTTCAGATTTTTATTCAAATGAGCGAAACCCTTCCTTAATTGCTGGACCCCCAATACTCATTTCTTTTCCTTCACCTGACTTAGCTGTGCATCTGCTTCAAGTTCATACCACGCCTCTGACTCTTATACCAGTTTAACTCTTGATTTGAACACGTCCTTCATTTCATTTTACAAATTAGCTTCATTTGTAAAATGTGTATTGCTGCAAAACCTCATGTGCTTTTGCACTGGCCAATGCTATACTGCAATCCCTTGGAATTGAAAAAACAAAACAAAACCCTACATAATTATCAGGTTTACAGTGAAACTCAATGATATGCTGAACCCCCAAAGTAAGGTTTTTAAAAATGTGTTTTACATTGAGTAGCAGGAAAAGGACCAGCTATAATATTGGTCATGTATTGCTTTGTATTTGCAGATTGAGAGACATGACAACTGTGCCTATGATTACTTAGAAGTCCGAGATGGAACCAGTGAAAGCAGTCCTTTGATTGGCCATTTTTGTGGCTATGATAAACCTGAAGACATCAGATCTACCTCTAATACCCTGTGGATGAAGTTTGTTTCTGATGGAACAGTCAACAAAGCAGGGTTTGCTGCTAACTTTTTTAAAGGTACCAGTTTTGGAAAGTGAGAATCTAGTTGCACTTGACGGTGCAATTCAGAAAAAAATGCCAATTTTCAGTGTGTTAAAATTTAAATATCTTGTTTTACCCACAGGAAACATACAACACTTGTTTTATATGAACTTCACTGTTTGTGTGCTGAATTCAAGGCACTAGCGCTTATTTTTTGATCTGGAATATCCAAAGCAGTAGCACTTTTGTCTGCATTTAGCTTCCTATTCTTTCATTGTTTGGCGGTCTTAGCATCTATAAGACTGAGAGCCACTGCTGAGTGCCAATGAGCCTTTATAGTGGTGGCTTTTGAGTCTGCTTCCCAGTGCTGTGCATCGGATCTTAGAACTTGTCACTTTTCGCAGTATAGGCTTTTACAGAGGCTTTTAATGCTTCATCTTGTTTAATGCCGGCTTTTAATTTTATCCAGTCACTCTGCAGCTTTATTGTATCTTTATTTTATTTGTGATGATGCTTTAAGAACCTTTTGATGAGAAGGGGGCTAAGATTTGTTCCTGAAAATAAAAAAGAACCTCTCTACAGACCTTGATAAGTAATCAGAATTTTATATTGCTTAATGTGTCCCTCTCATATAGCCATTCATGTTCTTTACACATATAAACATTACCAAAGCACAGAGGTATACATTTTACACATTTATTCAATATCAACTGTTTTTTTTTTCGTTTATGAAAATAATGCAACACATAAAGCATGACATACCATGATTCTGTATCAAATACTTAACTATTGTTACAAAATCAAACAGAGACAGGAGATCAGCTGTCTTTCGTATTTGCTATTACCGATGTATCAGGTGTATGCTTTTATTACCTATTTTAAATGGATGATTCGGAACCCACTGTTACCGAAATCAAGAGAACTAGTGATGAAAGAAGTGATGACTAAAATGTTCATAAGTATGTCATGCTGCTTGTAGAGATAATACTGTATTCTACGTTTCCCTCTTTCTCTCTGTTGCATCTTGTTTCCTTTAATATCAGTAGAATAAAAATGTGGGATTTGAGGATTCAGTTAATCTGGGTTTGAGTATAAAATTCAAGATAATGTATCAATTCGTTCTGTTGGAGATAAAGTGCCCTTTGAGTGACCCTGCTGGATTTTCAGCCTTTTCTCTTAGTATTTTACACAACCTTTAAATTCCTGCAGCCTAAATTATTGCTTATCTGCAACACAATTCTTAGGGCATGAATCTTCTACACACAGGTGTAGAGTACAATACCTGTGTGCAAAAGGATGCCCCACCTCAGGCCCCACAACAAGCTGTACAGAGATGGGATGCCAACGCATGCTTCTCATCAAAAGAGTGTGGGAATGTTGTGGATAGTAGGAGAGGATATATTGATTAAATATTATCCTTCCTCACTCAAGCTAGTGAGTCAGTAGCAGAGTGCATTCCCCAGTATATAGCAGTTAGTAGATTCGTTTGAATCTCTTTACTTAAGCACTTCAATGTGGCTTGTCCAGATTGGGTTTGATCCTAGCAAATCCCCTTTGTTCCCTCTTAAAAAGAATAAAGACACAGCAGTCTCCTTTAAAAACAATGATGAGAAGTTTTCTTACATTCAGTTCACAGTAGGTTCCCTGAAGGCAGGCTTTAGCTTGTAGTTACAGAAAAGAGAGTGGCTTCATCCCATGTGGGGAAATGAGCCCATGTGCTGCTGGCTGAGAGCTAGCACACAGCAAAAGTATCAGGTTGGAATAAAACGAAGGAGGAGGAGGGAAGATGGCAGCTTGGCCAGCTTTTTTATGGGGTCTCCCAGGGTCACGCCCATCTACCTGGTCACACGCAGGGGGAGGATGCTTCAGACCAGGTGTGACAGGAAGTCCTCCTGGCTGGAGTAACATACACCTGTGTGTCCACCCTGGGCAAACAGGAAGTGTTATACTTGACTGCTTATGTTACATCCCACAAAGAGATGCAGGTCACCCTCTATATTTAGTCAAGGGATGTAAGCTGAGTACTTGTGCCCCTGGACCAAAAGGAGAGGAGAAGTCTAGACAGGGATTTGGGAGGCAAACACAGACCTCTTATTTACCAAAGCAGCCTGTAATGCTGAGTGCCTGCATCTCCACTCCGAAGAGAGAAGCAGCCTTCTGGAGAGCCCTCCCCAAACAGCTACAGTGTCTGTGCAAGGAAGGATCATGCACTTATAATAAATCTAAAGCTAGAAGCTTAATACAATCTGAATTATAGGGAAATAATCCGATGGGCTGTCATTGTGTTTTCACTATAGTCAAGAGACAAAGAAGTCAATGATTTTATTTTAACGCTGATTTGAATTTGAATCTGTTTTAGTAATTCAACTCCCCGTATGTTTTGCTGTATTGCAATTGTTTTCCTGATTTTACGGTTTTCTCTTTTTGCAAACCGCTCTGAGGTTTTTCTGACAATCAAGCGGTGTATAGGTTTTATGAAATGGATAAGTAAATGCAATTCTGTCTTTCCATTTCTTCACAGAGGAAGATGAATGTGCCAAACCTGACAATGGTGGATGTGAACAACGGTGTGTGAATACACTGGGCAGCTATCAGTGTGCTTGTGATCCAGGTTATGAGCTTGGGCCTGACAAGAAGAGTTGTGAAGGTAAGGCTGCTCAGGGTCTCAAAGATTCTGTAGTTTTATTTCATGATAGGCTTACTCAGGCCCAGATTTAGGAACTTGGATATGCCAAAACTCAATCGTGCACCAAGAGTCTATGTCAAGACTGACTTTTGTGCATGTGTCTTTATAATTCACATAACAGATACGTGTCAAAACAGTGACCAGATGATAGGTAGTATGGTGGCTTTACATATGTGTCATAACTGCATGTGGTGATCATTTAGCAGCTCAACATATTCTATGTGAACTCGAATTCAGGTATGTTATTTCAGACAGGAAAGCCTTTTTAAGTACAATAAGCCCGCAACTTATGTGCGTAACTTTAATTTACTCACATTCAGCTTTACTCACTTAGGAAACAAATTAAAAGTAAATAAAAAGGGGTTGGAATGGGAGTGAGCTTATGGGGAAAAATACTTTGGCAATCCCACCCACCATTGAATCCAATGTGTTTTGACTATGCAGTCATACCTTGAATCTCAAATGCCTTGGTTCCCAAACAAATCGGCTCCCGAACGATCTAAACCCGGAAGTGAGTGTTCCAGTTTTCAAATGTTCTTTTGGAAGCTGAACATCTGGCGCTGCTTCCGATTGGCTGCAGAAGCTTCCTGCAGCCAATCTGAAGCCGTGCTTTGGTTTCCGAATGTTTTGGAAGTTGAACGGACTTCCAGAACCAATTCCATACAACATCCAAGGCACGACTGTATGTGATTTCGGCTTTAGGTGCAATTCCCGGAACCTGAGCCCCACCTAAGTTGCAGGCTTATTGTATGTATGTCTGCAAATATGCATTTGAAATTTGTGGAGTCTCTAGGTTTAATGTTCATACACTAAAATGGAAGTTCAAAATGAAAGTCATGAGACAGACATAACTGTGCTGGAATACAATATGAACTGTGCATGGAAATTTAGTATGTTATTACTGTGCATGTTATATGTACTGATGGATCTCAACTTCAGTTGAAGAACATTCTAATAAAAGCTTGCTTCTTTTCTCTGTGGACTGATTTTCACAGTACCCCCATATTTCAAATGGTAAAGCATGGGGAGTCAGCTTCTTCTTCAACATGTATAAAATAGGCATTGATTCACACAAAATGCATTCATGCATATGTGATTTATTAGTATGCAAGTATACCTTGCTACAAAATCAGTCTATTTTAAAAAATGGGAGGAGGCTGGATCATGGTGACAGAGCAGATTCACATATTTCACACAAGATGTGCTGTGTGTTGTGCAGAACAAACATGTAGGAGAGCCCAAGCTTGCTTCTACATTTTGCCACATGCAATAAATAGATGCCAGGTGGCAGTAAGAACCGGCTTTGAATTGTGAGGGTCTCTGGTTTGGTCTGTCTGATCCATATTACCATATGAGCAACCAGTCCATCTCCCAAAATGTGGTTTCTTGGGTCTATAAATAAGTAATAGGATTTCCTTCTCTTTTGTTTCAGCGGCTTGTGGAGGACTTTTGACAAAGCTGAATGGGACTATAACAACACCAGGATGGCCCAAAGAATATCCTCCTAATAAAAACTGTGTGTGGCAGGTGGTTGCTCCCACCCAGTATAGAATCTCAGTGAAGTTTGAGTTTTTTGAATTGGAAGGAAATGAAGTAAGTTAACTGAAGACAGATACTAATGCCTAATTACATAATAAATAGTGGTAGAATTGTCAAGTTCTAAGCATACATTTTCATTGCCTGGGAATATTCCTGGACTGCTTAAAAAGTCATGCAAAAAAACTCCTTACCCTCTCAAACAGCTTAACTAGACTAGGATCCTGGGTTTGTAGTTAGTTAAAGGAAATATTAAATATTATCATAATATGATACAATGTTAACTCTGGTCCCTTCACCCCAGAGGCCTCCAGTAAAACTATTCATGGTGGGTAAAATATAATGATGTGTGAGCAAAATTCAGAAAAAAGCAGCAAATTGTTGTAAAGTCAGTCTATTTCTATCTATATCTGAGGTTATAGATAAAATATAAACACAAATTATAGTTTATTATTTGACTAATACTGGATCTTTCGTTTCTTAGGTCTGTAAATATGATTATGTAGAAATCCGTAGTGGCCTTTCTTCTGATTCCAAACTGCATGGCAAATTTTGTGGTACAGAAGTGCCTGAAGTTATCACATCACAATATAACAACATGAGAATCGAGTTCAGGTCGGATAACACAGTCTCAAAAAAGGGTTTCAAGGCTCACTTCTTTTCAGGTATTAAAACAAACACCTTGGCTGCAGTCTCTATGAATTCTGTGTTGTTTATGGTGTCCGTAATCTAGGGAAAGTTTTTGCATGCAATTTTTGCTCATTGATGCTGATGAATGAACATTCTCTTAACATGTTTAGTTGCAATTTTCTACTCAATAAATCAAATATGATATTAATTGTAAGATTTAGACAGCCATAATGATCATGAAGAGGAAGATCATGAAGGGGAACATACCTGACCAAATTCTGAATATCTCATTTATGGTCCTAGTAATCCTAGCTTTCTTTAAGAAAGAATATGAATGGTATCTATTTGAACCTGCCTCCAAACAGAATGGATGTCAGAGCAGCTTTAAGGGGGCGAGTAGGGGGTCTTCACGAAAGGAGAGGACGGGAGTGTCATTGCTTGAATCGATTTCCTCTTGGGCAACATTGGGTATCACATTATAAATGGATTTAGTATCACTTTGGTATTCATATTAAATACCGTAACCTTTTCTGTTTTCTAAAGTTTCTCCACCTAGGAAAGGTAGAGAAGCATGACATAAAAGGGGCACTTACCCAAACAGATACCTTTTTTACATGAAATTTCAGAGAAAGAGAAAATCTTCCTTCCTTACCTGTGCTTTCTGCTCTAATAATTTTAGGCTAAGCTGACATTTCCAAATACTTGCACATTCTGGTTGCACATTCTGGAAGAGGTTAATGTGGCTCATGCATATGATACCACAAGTCAAATTTCATAAAGAGTCTGAGCTCTACTAAGGGCTGAGTGGAAGTTGAAGAGGCAAGCAAAAGGGTTTGATGATGTTAATATTTGTGGCACCTAGGAAACAGGAAAGATTCCCCCTTTATCAAGACAGAAGCCTTATGACCCCTGACAGGAAGTCCCGATATACTAAAACAAACTTGTGTATTTGGGCCAAAGACATTTCTTTTCCGTTTTAAGTAAATAAACCATCTTTAATACAACAACCCTGAAATAAGTAGGTTCCGAAAACTGCAATCCGAATTCCTGGCTGGCCAGGCTGGAGGAGGAAGAATGCCTGTTTGCTACATCGGCTCCCAGTCTGGTGCAGCAAAGAGGTGTTGCCACCATATCCCAGTCCAACTCCTTCCTTTCCTACACCCAACACCCTTCATTACATAGGTTTCTGCTCACAGGCAGTGGATACCACCAACAGGTTATGTCTGCCATTTGGGCAGCTGCCTTGCAGCCCTTCTTATCAGTAGAGCTCCTTTGCCAACAACCAGACAAGGCTGAATGGAGGACCATTTCTACCTTATCCAAAACCCCTCCATCCTGGTGGATTGGAATAGTGGTGGTGTATTGTTCTGTAAATGACATTCTAAGAGTCGAGGCCTTCAGTCATAGAATGTAGTTCAGCTTTTCCATTTTAGCTAGCTTTTGGGACAGCCTGCAAGAGTGTACTCCAACCAAAGTTAAGCTGCTTGAAATCCAATTGATTTCAGTATGTGCTTAAATCCCGCACACCAAAGGCAATGCAGATTAAAATCACTTTGGTTGAATAACACCCCATTGCAATAATCAGGATGTCTGGGCTAGATTGCACACTGTATCAATGATTATGGTTTGAGTCCTATATCTTAAAGTCATGCATTTTCAACTGATGGACAGTAATCTTGCTGTGTCTTTTGTTTTAAATTTTAAAACGTTTTGGCTCAAAATGATTGCCTGTTCCAAAGTGATGTTTGTATGTTAACCTAAAGGCTTTGACCACAGATTACAGCGGAGATCCACTGTTGAAACTTTTTTGCAGGGCTCCTTAAGCACCTCCCATATATAGCATTGGAACTTGAGCAGGGGAATATCTTAATGGATTGTGCAATACTTAATTAACTGCAACAGTTTCCCCCTTGTAGTTTTGATAAAATGTTATCTAGCGTAAGTGTAGGTAAAGGTGTTTCCACTCTGGTCGGCTTTGCTAATAGCTGGATGATTTACTACAGCCTGTGTGTTGTTACTTAGAAATTCAAGAAAGCAGATAAGTAATCTGACAGAAGTTATAATTTGTAAAGACAAGAAGGTTAAAGGACTGCAGACCTGAAGGGCGGGTTTCTTAAAATAATTATGATTGTTTAGAAATGTTAGCAGACCAGGAAAGAAAATCTCAGACTCAGATTAATATGTGCTTTGTTTCATGGAGACTTATAAAGAACTTTATTTACTTACAGTTAAATGTTTATGTTCAGTGTTATTCTGATTTATTGTGTAGTGTAGGTGGTCAAAAGGGATATTACATTTCTGTAGCTTGCCATTTTGGATTTCCATCATCAAGCCATAAAAGCAAAGCAGAATTTAATAACTATACATCTAAGCCAGGGATTGCTAAATTCCCCAGAACATTCAAGAATCCACCAGATTCTATCAGTCTCTAGGAGCAGATCAGCCTGTACACCTGCCCCTGCAGGGAGGGTTAGTCACTACCAGTTCAAACTTCACTGGGGTCCATCCATGTCAACGTGATGACAGTCAACCCCTGCCCTAACCACTATATCCCTTGCAATCCTCTATGTTGTGTTTCTGACACAATGAATTGAGACAGCCTCAAGGTTGTCATGGTGGCCATGAAGTCCTGAGCTGGTCCAGGCAAAATAGAATTGGCATGGATATCAAAGTCCTCCAAGATTAATATTCTGGGTACTCTAAAACCACCTCTGCCAGCTCAGTGAGGGAGGTGGTTGGCAATGCAGTGGGTGGTACACTAACAATATCTCCTTTCCCCATAACCCAACATCAAATCCAAACCCTCACATCCAGCTATTACATTTGGATTGGTTTCTTGGTGAAATTTATGTTGTTTTTTTCTATGGATTACTGCCACGCATCCCTTCCCTCAAACTTCATCTGGTGCTTCGCAAAAGAAGAAAACTGAGTAAGGACAGGGTCCCCTAGCAAACTTCGTCCATAATCAGAGTTCTTTTACAGTGGTTGGATGTGGCCTTAAATAATGGCACCACCAGATGAGAGGACAGGTCAACATAGCTACTCAAATCTCTGTTGAGGGTTGGCTGAGCAGGAGCAAGACATCAAGTGTCTCTTACCCCCTCCTGTGATGATAATATTGCTTACCCACCATTCTATACTTCCCCTTCCCCTAAACGCATCTTAGAAACCTCACAAATAAATGAGAGATTCATAGATGAACTAATACGATGGTTCTGTATTTCCTAGCTATACACAGAAATGTCTGTACAGTTGTACCTTGGTTGTCCTGAACACTGCAAACACTGCAAAGTAAGTGTTCCGGTCTGCGAATGTTTTTCAGAAGCCGAACGTCTGACGTGGCTTCTGCTGGACTGCAGGAAACGCCTGCAGCCAATCGGAAGCCGTGCCTTGGTTGTCAAACAGTTTCGGGAGTCAAACGGACTCCCGGAACGGATTAAGTTTGACAACCAAGGTGCCACTGTATATGTATTTTCTGCAAAACACAGAAGATAGGCCCATCTGATGAAGTTAGCTTCTTCTTTTACTACAACAAATTGTTTGGATTCTTTTATGATGGCTTTGTACACCAAATGCTCACAGTGAGTTAAATTTTGAATGTCCTTTCAGAAAATACCTGCTCATTTCTGAAGTTTAAACAATATTCAACCTGGCAGGCTAAAATCCTAAAGTTATGGGGAGTAAGCTCCATTGGGACTGTCAACCCCTCCATGTATCCATGGTGCCCTGGTACTCTACCTATTCCAAAGCATGTGATAGTCAGGGCAGAGAGGTGGTGTTTGTGTTTGGGGTGGGGGCTTGGCATTTCCTCACACCCCAGAGTGACCAGTAGTCCTGGGCACTGCGGGGCTGTTTGGAAGGCTGGGCTGACCACTGCAGAGGATGGCTATTACTGGCCATCCACATAAGGAACTGGGGTGTTGTTGAGGGATCTCCTGGGATCCCCTTCCTAGTCTGATGTTGTTTTTTGTCTCCATGGCTGCAACTCCTTGTGATTCCTTCCTGACTCTCTAGACCAGGGGTCAGCAAGCTTTTTCAGCCATGGGTCGGTCCACCGTCCCTCAGACCATGTGGTGGGCCGGACTATATTCTGAGGGGGGAAATGAACGAATTCCTATTCTCCACAAATAACCCAGAGATGCATTTTAAATAAAAGCATGCATTCTACTCATGTAAAAACACGCTGATTCCCTAACTGTCCGTGGGCCGGATTGAGAAGGCAATTGGGCCACATCTGGCCCCTGGGCCTTACATTGCCTACCCCTGCTCTAGACTGCAGCTGCCCCATTACTGCTGGGAAAAGAAGCTTGGAAGAGACGTGTTAGCATAAACACATTGTTTCCATTCCTGGGGTGTTTGGTCTCTGTTAGACAATTGCTCAAAGTGTCCGTTTTTTGTGGAGCAGATTCCCCAAGCGCAAAGTCCCTGAGCCCCTCTCCTGAGTGGGCTAAACCTTAATGCAGGAAGACTGAAGTAAGGTGAAGTGAGACTGGGAGATGTGCAGCTTATATCCTGCTGTTCTGGCTGTGTAATTGGCCAGGAGTTATAACAAATCCTGAGTTGTCTACCATGGCAGTGTGGCCAGGGCTGCCGGCTGAGCCTGCTCCTGAGGATCAGGTCCCCTCCACTGACGATTATGCGGCGACGAGTAGGAGACGATTATGCGGCTAAGGGCAGTGGGACTCTTCAAGTGATTACTGAATCTCACTAACAATTTAACATAAATAATTAGTAGCGTTGATAGCATAATCTAATCCTGTACGCCAGACGCTGTTGGAAATAGCATTTCCTGGACATCAGTGCTGAATGGAGAGCTGAATAACTGCTACTATAGTATGAATATAGCTAAACATTCCCACTGAAATAACACCATTGGTAATCTTTTCTTGGCTACATGCAGAAACTTCTAGGCCAAAAACACGCTATGAGAAATATACAGATGGCATATTCAGGATACTAATTTAAAGCACTGACATCTTTTGAAAAATATCTGACTGTGTATACAAAGATGACTTTATGCTTACAAGAGGCAGTGTAAGTTCATATGTTAGAAGTCATTTGTTAGAAGTCAGGATGCTTATCAGGCCACTGAAGTCAGGTTCTGAAGGACTATTATTGTGACTATTGTCGTGTATGTGCTAATAGTGATGAAATAAAGATCCTATGAATCATAAAGAATAAAAAAAAATAATTTGGAAAGGTGAATTATATGAAAACATGCCCATCTGGTTGGATTTCTACAGCTCAGTTAGGAAACAGAATCATGGGATCAATGGAGTTTTTTGATTAGAACAAAGAAGATGGCAGAATTGGCCTGGGACTATAGCACTAGTGGTGGGGATTTAACCCTTTTCAACTTCCATTTTTCTGATTTAAACCCTCCGTATTTTCCCTTTCAGTGTGAATAGCAGCTCTGGGTGTATTTATACAGAGCAAATAGCTCAGATATAAGGGTTGAATCCCTCTACGCAGCTAACATGGCATCAATAAAATCTTCCCAAGACCTTCAAACTTCAGAATAACCCACAGAAAATCCTAATCATAGATCCCCTGCATTGCAGTCCAGTTTGACACTGAGTGACAGCTTCAAAGTCCAGAGTCTGCATAAGTTTTAATAGGAAAAAAATATACAGGAAACCAAATCTAGAGGATCATTGGATACATAAGAAGAAATCTTAACATATGATAGACTGCAGTGGGTTCAGAGCAGAGTAAACACAGAATTCTACTTCACCCCCCCCCAAAAAGAAACTTTTATAAATAAATGAAGTATTATAATTTTAATTCTTTAAAATAGCAACAACAGCAGCATCTTATTAATTAGTTTGTTTAATTCCAAGCTGAAAGACACAACCGCTAACATTTCAATGTTCCAGTGACGTTTGTTCTTTGTATGATCAGTTTTGTATAATTGGTTTTGTTCCATTCTGAAAATGAATTCATTTTATTTAACTATATGACTGTATATTGGCAGAGAAGGTGGGATTGTAGAATAGCGATGATCATGTTACTATAAACAGATGAAAAGTTATAATGAAACTGCCCTTGAGCAGATTGATGTTTGAAGAATCACTCAGTCACTCATTTTTGGTGCCATCCTGGTACATTTTTTCCTACAGACAAGAGAGCTGCCTGCAAGGAGAAAATTTTTGTTTTTGAATCATGCAAGGACTTGATAGAGGTTGCCCCTTCAGGCCAAGTACGTATAATTCACAGACTGGCCTCTGAGGGTCTCAGAGGTATGACCTTATGTCTTGTGAATGGTTAAAATCTAACATATTGCTGAGAATGGATCATTCCCTTTTATAATTACTGACAGAGAGAAATACACAAAGGATCCATTCAAAACTGGGAGACAGAGTTCCATCTCTTGAGCACAACAAATGGTTTGCATTTAGTCAGCAAAACATTTGTTTCTCTAACTAATCACTAATTTTTCCCCCTTCTAAGATTTTCAATTTGGAATGCACATGGTGGAAAATCTACACTGGCTTATGTAAAATGTAGATAAGACTTTTGCTGCACCATTCACTAACCGTGCCAAACTATTGTATTCTGCTGAAGTTTCACTTTCTGTCCTGTGATCATTATACAACACCGCTAGAGAGGGAACAAAAGATTTGTTTCAATAAAGCAGATATACCTTGAGCAAAACAGCTTTTGACTGAATATACACAAACATGACTTTTCCATTTCAGGTATTTTGATTGAACAGAGAGGGCTTTGATAGCCTCTGAGAAATTAGAGCTCTTTATTCATGGGCCTGCTATTTGCAATAAGTACGTTTGAGCTCACTTTCTATACATTTGACTGGTTTGCTAGACAACTGCTTGTTAAGGAGAAGAAATGCTAGACAGGTCACCATTCCCTGGTCAGTTCTCTGCTTGCCTTTCCCATTACCTTTTGCAGGAGAAAGTTTGTCGCAGGTTTGCTTTCTAAAGAGATAAAAAGCAAGCTTTCTGACACTAAATAGGTATATCTGTATTGTTGCTCTAGGGTCTAGGATGAACTTCAACAGTCTAAGTTGGAATCTTTCCACCAATTAATGCTCATTTGTTTTGGCTGGAGTCCAGAGTCTGCATGTAGTATTTCTTTGCATGCATCACAGCCTTCTAGGCTTCCTTGGGTATACACAGGGGCTCTTCAGATGCTGGCTTTCCTGATCCCTGCAAGATCACAAATGTAAACGGCACATTTCTATTTAATTAAATTGCAGTCTAGCGTTTAGATTAGTTAACGTTTTCAGAACCCCGCAAGTCAGTAACCTGCTGGCAGACTACATTTGTACTGGGCCAGCAGAAACTTTGCATAGAACTTGGTCCCTTTGTTTTGTTGTAGAGTGACACAAAGCTTGTGTCTTTAGCTTATAAAAGGGACTCTCACCAGGAAGTGAGAATCTTGTGTAGTTTTTACAAAGGCTTCCCCATGTGGTGAAACAGAGAGAGAAATATCTGCAGGAAAAGGAGTACTAGAGAGAATTATTTCCAATAACTGATGTGTTATTGGAAATATTCTAAGCTGCTTGAAGAGGGGTCTGTGTGGGTCATACATTTCAGCATGTAGGATGTTGGAGTGCTGGACAATACAGCTATTTTGTTCCTTTGGATTACTGTACACAAGTTTCAGTTAAAGAAGAGGGACAAAGAACACAGGGCAAATAAAAAGCTGTTGCCAGAAACTGATGGTAAAAGGCAGCTTGTGCACGTGCAGTAATTTTGGCTGTACCAATAACAGACAATAACACTTCCTTTATTGTGTCCTAATGGAGGGGAGGGCTTTGCCTCCCTAAATCTGCATTTCTGTAACAGCATTGTAGTGCTGTATCCAGCCCCTATTAGCTATAGTTCCCCCTGGAGAGTCTTAAAATGCAATTAATGCATTGCACCTAAACACACACACACACACACACACACACACACACACACACACACACACACACACTTTTCAATACGTAGCTTAATACCCAGTCACAGTCACTGTAATCCTATGCATAGTGTCCTTAGGAGTAAGCTCAGTTGAACTCAGTGGGGCTCACTTCACACTGTATAGGTTTAATTTCAGAAGTGGCTCAGCCAGTGGCATTCAGTTGCAAAGCTGCCTTCCTGGTAGGTATGTTGCTGCCACTTGTTGAAATGGAGAGGGGGTGAGGTGTCGGAGTCAGGGCTGTGTGGGCACATACTGGCAGCAGTGCCAGAATGGCTTTGCCAGTGTGACCGCACAGTCCTGAGCTCCCTGCCACCTCTCCCTCTTGGTACGTAGCTGCAATGACGCTGCCCAGAAGTTATCATTGTGGCTCTGCCCCACCAGCCGAGCTGCTTTTGTTCCATCTGTAAAACACATCGAACTTTAACAAAACACCTTAAGCCAGCTGAAACGCAGCCCTTTCACTTTCAACCAGAAATGCCAGCCATTTCGCAAATAAGTGTCACAATTTACACGGCTGGCATGAAGTAGGAGCCCCATCCAAATAAAAAGAAAGAGGTACCCCCCCCCCCTCAGCTTGATGAGCTTCTTCATTCTCTGTGTGAATCTGTCCCTCTATACTAATCTGGAGCTAACGAACTTGAAAGCCTTGTTATTATCGCCGCATGGCAAGGAAGGCTTGCTGGTAACTTTATCACTCCAGTAGAAGACATCGTCATTCCTGCTCTGAGAAAAGTCCTGGAGCTCTGCTTCTTTTCATTCTGCCTCCACTGTGCCACTGTCCTCCAGTCTCTGATATAACCATCAACAACTCTGATTATTTTAGCTTTGTTGAAAAGAGAGGGCCTTATAAACATCTAGTGTGGCGTGTCATTTTGAATATGTTTCAGAAATAAGTCTTGCCAGTTTTGATTTAATGGATCAGCCCCACCTAAAATAAGAACAGCTGAATGGGGGTAGCAGATGCCTCTGTCTTGCTGGAATGACTGCCTGTTAATCTAGTTTGGCTTTTCTCCTTGCAAATGAATTTTTATGCTGTTTAGTTCAGCTCACATTACCCCCACCCCCACCCCCACCCTGCTTTACGCCTAACACACTAAAAGCTTTTTTAGAGGATTACTACTCAGCAAACAGGGTACTACTGCCTGCCATGTTGCAGATTTTCCTGCAATACATAACATCTATTTCTTTCATGTACTGTTTAAATATGTTTTGCTTTCTAAGGTGTTATGCCATGTCCAGATTCATTGCGATCAAAGCGCCTTTGTCACTCTCTCGAGAGGGGAAAACTGTAATAAATCACAATGTATTATGAAGAAGTACCAGCATGTGCTGAGCTTGGAATCTTGTTCAGCCTAATTTTATTTCGTCTCACTTTTGGTACTGCTGCCAAAATGCCACTGGTATAAATCCAATACTTTTGTTTTTGTTTTGGTTTTTTGCGTGCATCTAAATAGTACTGATTAGAACTGCACGAGTCGTGACCCATGAAGCCAAATGCAGCCCTTCAGAGGATCAATCAGCAATGTTTTTGCTTCCTGTTTGGGACTGTAAAGCAAGGGGAGGTTTTGTCAGACACCCAGCATAAACTCAAATGCTGCCACACTTGCTGGTGAAATATTGTTGGAACAAAGAAAATTAGTTATAATTTAAAATTATAAACATGGGCCCATTTCCCCCCCAGAGAGTCTTTTCTCTTCTGTGCAACCCCCTCCCCCCCAAAAAAATGGGTGGAGTCAGGATGAAATGAGAGAAATATAACAAGAATATGGGGATCAGGAATAAGAAATTCTAGATGTTCACAGAGCAGGGTGTTTACTGAGATGGCACCATCTTCCCCCAAATGCCTCACTCGGATGTACAGTGGTACCTCGGTTTACAAACTTAATCTGTTCTGGAAGTCCATTCTTAAACCAAAACTGTTCTTAAACCGAGGCACGCTTTCCCTAATGAGGCACCCTCTGCCTTTTGGATTCCGTTCTTAGACTGAGGTAAAGTTCGCAAACCAGGACACTACTTCCGGTTTTGCGGAGTTCGTAAACCGAATCGTCCTTAAACAGGACTGTTCTTAAACCAAGGTACCACTGTAGTGTCATTCAAAAGGCATTGTGGTGGAAATTACGGTGACCTTCATTGACCCCTCTCTTCTTGGTAAAGCCATAGTCCCTTGTTTATTTCTAGAATTTATTTTGCTTCCCCTCAGGATGGCGGGAATTTCCCAATGCCTCCCCAGTTTTGTGGCCTAAAGGTGGAGCTGTAAGAGTGCGGAGGCATTTTGGGCTTTGCACTAAAAATTAAATATGGGCAGTGGTTTGTTGGCCTGGGTGTTAATGATTTGCTTGAGAGTGGCCATTGCACTAGGTTGCAGGTTGAGCAATGAATGGGCATACAAAGGAGGATAAAATGAGTGCCTTGGTTTTTCCCCTTTCTGGACTTAAACGTAACTAAACCATTGTATACCTTATTCTGGAAACTGGAGGAAGATATTCCACTCACAATGAATGTCCTGTGTATCTTGTAGATAAGGATGAATGTTCTAAAGACAATGGTGGCTGCCAGCATGAATGCATCAACACTGTAGGAAGCTATGTATGTCAATGTCGCAATGGATTTGTGCTACATGAAAACAAACACGACTGCAAGGAAGGTAAGAAACAGTAGTATGAAAGAGCTGCTTACTTTGAAAGCTTTGCCAGATGTAGCTTGCATTCAGACATGGGGTTTATTGTGTTAATTTTACTAGTAATAATACTCATGCTTCCTGTCTCAATTAATAAGGACCTTTTACAGTGCATTATGAAATTGTGGCTTTTTGATAGATATACTGCCACATTGTGCTAAATTTTAACATGGCAATAAAGAACTGTATACTGGGATTACCAGCCCAAATTTTGCAACGTGAGATTACAGCACAAACCTCCCATGGTTTTTGGGGTGTTGCAAACAAGTCCCCGCCCCCCGGAAAAACATAACACAGAAATACGCTCTAAATTTTCAATAGTTTCCACCAGATTTCCAGAAGCTGCTTTTACATGCTGTGAAAGATCACAGAAAATGTGGCTGATATCTCTTAAGGAAACATCAGGAAAACAAGTTCTGCCTGAACGCTGCCCAAGCCGTTTGGGCATTTGTACCTGTTGCAAGGTGCATTATGGAAAAGTTCTGTATAATTTGTAGTGGACACTGCCATAAATGCAAAGCCAAATGCTAAACTACAACTATGGATTATTGTCTGTTAGACTAAATAATTAGTTTGTAAGTGGCGATGGTGGTGACCATGAAATGGTGGTGACCATGAAATTAGGAGGATTACTAGTCTGGACTAACTTCCAGACAATTTTGCCATTGCCATGAAATGATGCTTTTCTGTTTACATGGTATACATGTTCATTCAGACTCACTCAGTCTTTCTGTCAATTATTGATGCAGCCGAGTGTGAACAAAAGATCCATAGTCCCAATGGAATTATCACGAGCCCTAACTGGCCTGACAAATATCCAAGCAGGAAGGAATGCACATGGGAAATCAGCGCTACTCCTGGTCACAGAATCAAAATAGTAAGTAGCTTCCATATTATGAGCAAAAGCCCTTTGCAGTTCACCTGTAGATGATCGCAATGTTGTTTTAAGATTAAGATGAGTCATGGTTGAAGGTAAATGGTTAAATATACACGACCAGGTTGAAAAGTTTCCTTCACACCATGATGGGGAATCTGTGGACCTGGTTGTTGACTCTGAGTCTGCTAGCTCTGGAGTCTGTACTCTGAATAGTGGCAGCAGGGACCTAGACGGGGCAGGGCTTGTCAGTCCAACCCCTGCACAGTCTTATCAGGGCTAACCTTAAGGCAATTGGAGCAATTGGGCCAAATTGGACCACGTGGGCGACTCCTAAGGGGCCCCACACACCAGGGCACTCTAGATGGATTTTATTTATAGCTCTAAGATTCTGCAGACTTTGGCTGTGAACTGGGGCCCCACGAAACATTTCAAGTTGGGCCTCAGAGTTTCAAATGGCTGGCCCTGAGTCTTATTGTTGCTGGGCTCGAGTTCTCCTGCCCTCGCATGAAGTCTTGGGTTTGCAATTTTGGGAGAGGGGAGACTGCCTGCTGGGGGGCAGGTGGGCTGGGGAGGCCCCCTAGATTTAGAGGCCCTAGGCTTCAGCCTACTTAGCCTGTACATAAATCCAATACTTTAGAATGATTAGAGTTATGATTGTGAAAGATTCCCATTATGTTCTCCTTTAGAAAGAGTGTAAAAGTTTTGTTATACCAAGGTCATGGATATGATTCCTATATGGGCTACCTGGATGTTCCTTCATTGCAGGCGGTTGGACTGGATTACCCTCAGAGTCCCTTCCAATTCTGATTCTATGAAACGTTTTTTTAGGGATTATTTTCTACAAGTACTATTCTCATGTACTGCATGTGCAATTAAGACAAGAGAAGATCGTCTTCTCATTACTATTCAGATGAGCGAATCCTTAAGCACAGTGCAATACAGAACCTTTTAGATTAAAACGCAACCTAGCTCTCAGTTTGGATGGAATGAGTCCTGTTTTTAACCAGCTTCTTGTGGAGCTTTTTTGTATCCACGAGAGGCCAAATAGCACAATACTTGGTCATATGAGAATAGTCTGGTTGAACAAAATTTATGAGTAGCAACTGGGATAGTTGTACAGCTGTTTTATGGTGCATCTGCAGTTTCCTTCTATTACAGATGCCTAATCTTCCTAAAAAATAAAAGCCAGGAAAGTATTGGTGTTTCAATTTGCAGAGCTTTGTGATTATTCTGACTGTTTTCTCTCCACTGCCAAAACATCGGCACTTGAGCTACATGAGGTTCCTCAAGGCCAGCTGTTAACATAAACTGGCATCACATTGTACTTTGGATGGCTTCCACTGGGGATTCAGTAGATTAGAGCTGCTTTATTGTCCCAGACACAACTCGACAGCAGTTCTGTTTGCTCTCCACTTGACTTTTGTTTGGTTTCATCGCTTTTAAAATATTGCCTCTGAATATATTGCCTTGCTGTACTGGAAAGTTCCTCAGATGCTCCTGCTCCCTGCCTGATGGGACTGGGGCAGGAGGGAGGAAAGCGAGGGAAAAGATGTGGGGAAGCCCATGCCAGGCATGCGTCAGAACAGTATGAAAGGGAACCTTCTTTCTTTTTAAAACTGATGTGAAATGGCCTTTTCATAAATAGTTTTCAGGTTGCAACCCTAAACACTCTTAGAATAAGCCCCATTGGCCACAGTGTTCTTAACCTGAGATGCCACTTTAGCAGAAAGGACTGTAAGCTGTTTTTATATGCAATGATGGCAGCAAGAATATTATTGGCACAAAAATGGAAGCAAGAAGAAATGGATTGTCCTGAATGAGTCTCTTCTTCAACATTTAATTTAGTATACAAGGTTGTTGTTTTTTTAAAAACAGACTAACTTCTGCTGTGATGGTACAATTGCATTCAATGAGAACTTTCTGACCACAGAAGACTTTTGATCTGGTGAAGGAATCCCTTTGGCAATCCAGGAAAGGAGACATTTTGTGTAGATTCTGTACTGGCTTTTCAGCTCCCTGTACCCCCACCCATCTGCTCCAGATGGTTGAGGGACTCTCTGGAAGGAGAAATGGGCAAAAATGGCTCCTTCCTATGCTTTTAGGAAAGGCTACCACTATCACGGAAGAGTCTGGATCCAACCCACTTTCTTTGCTAGTTCATTATTACACTACTTATAAAAGTTTCATGCCATTAAAAATCCAAAATGCCCAGAGTAGCAAAACCATAGCATGGACCTGACCTCAGGTTCACATTCAGAACACACCTGAAGTAATGGATCAATACTTTGTTAAACTTTTCAGGTTTTTAATGAGTTTGAAATTGAGCAACATCAAGAATGTGCCTACGACCATTTGGAAGTTTTTGATGGGGAAACGGATAAGTCACCAATTCTTGGACGTTTGTGTGGAAGTAAGATACCAGATCCACTTGTCGCTACTGGAAATAAGATGTTCCTTAGGTTTGTCTCTGATGCATCAGTACAGAGAAAAGGCTTTCAAGCTACTCACACTACAGGTATGAAAATAATTCCAAGTACTTTTGTTGATAAATGTTTAAAACTGTTTGGGGCCAAATTTTAATGTGGGCTGCATTTCCATTAAGCAAAAAGGGGAGCAAATATTAGTTATATGTTCCTAATACAACATTATTGCCTGTGCTTCTAATGCCCTCCGTCTTTTTATTATCGGTGGAACAAAAACTGGTAGTATTGAGCCAATGTGCTTTTTAATGAAGATGAAATACGGGGCTTCAACACTGGAAGCACATTGCATCCTTCAGACACTCAAAATTCTGTTAGAAAAAGCAGCTGCCAACATACTAATGTCTGTTATTTTTTCCAGGTCAAATATTAATTCTAGTTTCTTGTTATTTCAATTCCTTGGTTTATACTGGCCCCTAGCGGTGGTTCTAATATTATTCTCACCACCATGATGATTCAGAAACACAGGGTGGGAAATTATGTGTGGTTCTTTTTAAAACAAGATCAGAAGAAGTGTATATTTGTTTTTTCTTCTTCCTTACTTTGCACAGAGTGTGGTGGTCGTCTGAAAGCTGAGAGCAAAGCAAGAGATCTCTACTCTCATGCTCAGTTTGGTGACAACAACTATCCAGTTCAAGCGGATTGTGAATGGCTAATAGTATCAGACCGTGGTTACCGAATAGAGTTAACTTTTCAGACTTTTGAGGTGGAGGAAGAAGCAGACTGTGGTTATGACTACCTAGAGCTCTTTGATGGTCATGATACAACTTCTCTGAGGCTTGGTCGGTTTTGTGGATCAGGGGTATGTAATCTTGAAGTTATTCCAATGATAAAGACTCTTCCAAATATGAATAAATAAAATGACTATCTATGGATGTGAGATATAGATGTTAACAACTTTTTGTTGTCTATCTCTATACAGAAGAAAGAAACACACCCCTATCCACCTTATCACAACCTGCTTTTTTAAAAAAAACTCTTCTGAGTTTTAAAAGCAGGTTGCAGTGCAGTGATAGGGTTCCCTATTTGAGAAAAAAAGAAGTATCAAAGCCCCACTGCTTCTGCTTAGCAAAGTATATGTACAGGGATGTATTGTACTTCTGCCAGTGTTTTGGCCTTTATAACCTACATGCTCATTGAAGTTAACAAAATTAAGTAATACCTGTTTTGACAAGGCTGCTTTTATTCTTCAAGGTGAGAAAAGTCAAACAGTAAGCAAAGGAGCTATACATACATAGAAAACCCAGAATTTTAGAAACTCATTCTGCTTTCATCACTGAATGCTAAAAGCAAGACATGATATAAAATCCAATTTTGTGCTTCCTTCGTGAAAGCCATCTAGTTCATTTAATATTTAATCAAAACTAAATTCATTATATTTCCCTGAACTTGCTTTTAAAGAACTTTTTCTGAGAGATGAAACTACACAATTTCAGAAGGTTCTGTGCATGGGTTTTCCACATTAAGAGAAACTTAGGAGGAACTTTTCAATGTGAGTTAGTTTATTTCAAGTAGAGAACTGTTCCAAGGGGGAACTAAACTCTTCAAATAAAGTTTTAGTTGGGTGTAATGGAAAGGAGAGTATAGTATGTGCCTTATGGGTAGCACAACATAGTGGTGGGCACCTGAAGTTTGAAACTATAGTTATCTCTTAGCATGGCCCTCAGACAAGATAGGGCAAGTATCAGTATCAGAGCTTGGAGTGCACAGTATACAAACACTGATGTAGGGGGTGGGGAATTGTTGAAGCAAGTGATGACAGTAATTGGGGCCATCCGCAAACACTATTTCATAGGATGCTTAAAAGCTCAGGACTGCAAATCTTTGGAGAAAGATCATGATATATTAAAGGGAGGAAATTAAATTTAAAGGTAGTACGTTGAATGAAAATCTGCTAAAGGGAAGGATTTTCTGTACTGCATCAATAGCTAGAAGACAGATTTTTGCCATGAGGACAAAAAATAGACACAAACTTACATAGATTTCCATGATTTTTTGTTCACTTTTTTTTAGCTCAAAGCTGTCTTTCAGATGAAGTATGCTAAGCAGAGAGTGTCTGCTTAATTCTTTCCCCCTTTAAGCTCAAAGGTGCCCTTCCCAAGTTGCTTTTACCACAAAGAGGAGAGCAATTCTGAGCTGAAAAATGACAGGTGTAAGGGTACAGCAACCACACACCCATTACTGTTCCAATCATATGTAGCCTGGTTCCAGGCTGCTTTAGTCTTAAGCAGCAGCAGCAGCAACAACAACACAGAATTCTAAAGCTCTGCTTGGTGTGTAGTTTGAGCCTCAGAAGCAAGCATGCTCTCAAAGCACTACTCTGTTCAGTGTTGATAGCAGAACAAACATCAGCAGACTGTGGCCTCGTCTAGAGAAAGGAAGACCACACTATTAATTGTTGCAACATGCTTAACTGTGCTCATGGTAACCTTGGCAACCCCCTTTTTTCCCCCTTTCCCTGCAGCCGCAAGAAGAGATTTATTCGGCAGGTGATTCTATTTTACTTCATTTTCACACGGATGATACAATCAACAAGAAAGGATTCCATATACGATACAAAAGCATAAAACATCAAGACAGTGTTCACACCAAAAAATAACAGAAGATCCCTTAGGCCACAGAATGAGACAGAAAGAGTGACTGTTGCGGAGAGAGGGGGGAATGGGTTTTGTTTTGTGTTTTTTTTTTAAATAAAAAGACTGACATTCTTAGTAAACAAACACTTTTACACCATGCGTCCAAACTGAAGGAAACCTGAAACATCTCACTGCTAAATATATTCCTATTCTAGAGGAACAGACATTATAGCAATGATGTGTGGTCTCAGGCGTGGCTGTCTCTGCAAAGCCAGTGGAGGGGCGCTGCATGCTTCCAGGGAGACTATAAGAGCTTTTTGCTCACAGCTTGACAAATGTCATAGTTGCCTGCATACTCAACCAGTTAAGATCCAGGGAAAGGGACCCTGCAGACTCTTGACAAGTGACTGCTGTCCAGGAGGGGGGGATGGAAAATGCCTACCTTCTGCAGGTCATGCACTCAAAAAACAAACAAATGCTGTCCTTATATTTTTCTTATTTTAATTGCTTTGGTGATATATCCAAGATACAGTGAATGCAAAGAAAAGTCAGGGGAAAAGGGGGAGGGGGATCTTCTGAGATTATTATGCACTCGTAATTCATCTGTCCCACCAACGCATTAATGTCATGAAAACTGGAAAACTACATCTGCAAAATCGTTGAAACTTTAGAGAGTTGATCATAGCAACATATTGGAATGTCTGAAGCGTTATACATTCATCATCATTATGGGAACATCCAGACTTTGGACGTTGTCATTTACTGAGGACATTGAGTTTATTGTTGCTGAAGGACTCCATACCTGCTGACCTCTTAAATTTTACACTAAGTACTCATGAGAACGAATCTTTTACAAGCCTGCTGTGGACCTTTATTCAATAAACAACAGAAGTAACCAGGGCCAGGATAATCCGAAACACCAGTTAATGGATTTCGTTTCAGTCATAATGAGCTGCTGCTCAGCATTTCCTTGAAAATGGTTTGTGAATGGTTTCATTTTATTTTTTAATTTTAAACCAGTCAAAATGAATATTAAAAAGTTGGTTTCCAAAAACGTATTTCTCAGCAATTGGGGACAAAGGGGGTGGGTGGGTGTTTTCTGGAAATAAGACTTTTGTGATGGCAAAGATAATTTCTATGGTGCTATTCCATGAACATATTATTAAAAAAAAATAACCACAACGCAAGATGTTTTAGATCTTTTGAGCCAACAATCTGCAGATCATGAATGTCTCACTATGCCTGGCTGCATCTTAAGAAGAACAGACTTTCTAAGCATGTGAAAAAGATAATTGCAATGGCAGCACTAGCCCTGTGGAACAACTACTACTATTGCCTTAGAATTCTTGCACATGATCATACAGATCTTTCTGTAGATACATCCAATTTGATAAAGAACTTGACAATTTGAACATTTCACGTGTGTGTTCACAAAAGTGATCCACGAGCAAATTCCCATCTGCAGAGCAAGATCATCAGTTGTAAATACAGTGGACTTCCTATTGATGTAGAAATAAGTACTTTTAGGAGAAACTATTGTATGTGCTTTAGGCCATACATGGCTTTAGTCACAATGTATATGCATCATGTAAGTATGTATGAATGAGTGCTTTAAAAAGAGTGAGATGTGTTGTGTACGGATGGACAGGTAAATTGTATTTCATGTGCCAAGTTCTACCAGAATTCGGATTGACTGTAGCAACTTCCTTTAAAGGTTTCATAAGCAGGACTTCAATAAAGAATCCAAGAGCTAATGAAATGTTACGTTTCATTTAAAAGAACTATTTTGGTATTATTTGATGCTGATTGCTACACCACTTAGTTTTTGTTTCCTTACCACAATCATACACTGGCATTAATAAATGTGTTGTTGTTTTTTTTTAAAAAAAATAATATTAAAATAAAACTAAGCATGTGCAGGTCTCATTGTTTGTATGTTGTTTCTGTATCACTCCTTTCATCCTCCAAATGACATAAATGTCAAGCGTGCCTCCTAGCCAAAGGAATGCACACAGCAGAGAGTATATCATCATAGATAACACTTATAGTCACTTCTACAGCTCTGGATATCTACGCACACCAGTCTAGCATCTAGGCAGCTGTTCCCAGGTCTGTGTTCCATAGAGCCATTGCAGCAAGAGAAGACCACTCCCTCTCCCCCCATTTACAAACCTTTCCCCGACGGGCTGTGCACCTTTGTGGAAGCTGCTCATCCCTTTTCAATCCCCTCCTGGTTCTGGGAGACAGTGGTTGTCTGGTTGGAAAAGACCTGTGGCAGGTTCTTCTTGGTGGTGGTTCCCTGATTGTGGAGTTAAGTGCCTTAGTTTCCCTATTAACCTTTAGGAGAAATTTAATCAACATTTTTGTTTACCTAGGCATTTGATGGCCAAATGTCCTCTGGAAACTCTAAGAGTAGATTATTGTTTTTAGGAGCTTTTGACTGTTTTTAGAAGGTTGATTTAATTAGTATGTGCAGTTCCTTTTCTCCTTATTCATATGAATGGAATGCATGAGTAGCTATCAGGTATAAGGGTAGTTGAACTTATCATTAAAAATGTTCTGAGCAGGCTGTGAACAGGCTTTTTACCATGTCAATTATGTCAAGAGTCTACAAATTACCCTTCGCTCCATCTTGACACGGGTTGTGTTTTGTCATGATCCACTTAAGTAAAATTTAACACGAAACCTATTTCTCGTTTTTGATGGCACTCTTTCCCCATTAGAAATAACTTTGAGTAATATGACACCTTCTCTGCAGTTGCACTTAATCCTCCAAAGGGCAGTGGTGGCTGGAGGCAAAGGGATTTACTACATAAAAGACGCTCAACTGCAGCACATTACTGACAAGTTATATTGGGCTTTGCTGCTTCTCTTGTACTTAGAATTTTTAAATTTATTCTTAGTTGTTTTTGTTGTTTGAACAATGCCCCTGCCTTTGTCTCCAGTGGGAGGGATGTGAATTATTCCCGTTCCAGGGCTGGCAGATGTATTCCCCTATTTTGGGGGGGTTAGCATGTCAAGGGATTGAGGAAACTATGGCTCCTTCAGGTCCATGCCTTCCCCTGCTCTGCCCTTGTCAACCTTTAGTGATGTCAGAAGTCCTAAGTTGGTGAGACAAGGGCTGCAGGGTTGGGGGGTGTTTCATTGAAGATCCAAAGACTGACCACTCCACCCTTGTGTTAGATTCAAATTTATGACCTAGAATATGAACATACAGTTGCTGAACTACATTTTGTTAAAACCTATGCTTAATTCTCATCCTCAAAAATGTTTCTTATTTGGCTTATTAAATGTTGGTATATTGTAAGGTCTGTAATGCATTAAAAGTGATAGTGTGGGGGGTGGTAAGAAACTCATGTTCACATTCCGTAAGGTGACTGGTTTAATTAATCAACCAGCATATTTTGGATATACACTGAGAAATCTAAAAACACTTCATGCATTTTGTTCTCATTAACCATGATCAGACCATCAGTTAAGGAATTCAGTAGTACTGCCCTAAAAAGGGGCTGATAGTGGATGGTACTCAGAATTCAGGCAACACCTCAAGGCACCTCATCTTAACCAGCAATGCAGTCCACTTCATCATTTGGTGTCTGTTGCCTAAGACTTAGCTGCAATGGTGCACCAGTAGAAAAATGGCCCATGATCTTCAGGCTGGTTTTGAATTATAGAAAGGGAATATAATTTTGAGGTCATGTTTAATCTTAAATATTTCTTCATCAGTGCTTTAACAAATATTCACCACTATTTGAAACAGCATGCTGGGGAGGGGGAAATGAAAGAACTCTCCACATGTGATGGTCCAGCCTAAAATATGAGATAAAGTTTTCTTTAGGAATCCAGTCTCGAGTGTCTTTTTGAAAGAGATTAAAATATCACAAACCCGACATAAAAGTTTACAGTTATTATTAGTTTTAGAACAATAAATTATAGGCACCTCTGAACAAGAAAGATCTCATTGTCTAGCAAAATGGTTTACAAGGATCTGGAGAGTATTAAATGTGGGGGGAAATGTAAGGATGTTAAGAAATATCTACTTGGAATGGCTGACATCTCCAAAGTATGGAGCAAAATCAGACATGGTCAAATCATGCCAAAATGGACAAATAAATCTGTTTCTTCAATTTGTGGCTGTAGACCACAGAGCATTCTCCCTCGCTCACTCTCCTCCCCCCCTTTCCAGATGTAAGACTCTTTTGAAACACTGCATCTCTGGTTTTGGGGTTGTTGTTTTTTAACCCAGACCTTTTTTCAGCACTGATATTCCACAGTCATTACCTGTGTTATAAAAGTTTGATTATGTATTTTCAAGACTATATAAAGGTTTTGGGACGCTTCATAACATACATACAGCATCTTTCATTTAAACTGATATGGTACAGCTGACTTCGATGGAGCAAAGGTGTAACATTAACCATACTGACTCAAAAATAATTTATGTTGGAAATGACTTATAGTCATGCTTACAAGTTCTGGTACTAATATGCTCAACTGCAGCTGTTCTGAGTCAAGTGATTTTATTTTTTTAAGCTGGGCAAGTGCCAGGATTCAAACCCTTTACATATGCTGAACATGGGGTTTGTGTGACCTAAAGGGCAAATTTGGGGCATGCTATGAGGGAACTGCAGGGAAATCAATGAGATCAGCAAGAAAGAAAGAAAGAAAAGCTTTTAATAGTGAAAGGTCAGTGTTTTGTGTGATACTGCTTGATTCCTGTAAAAGTTTCCAGGTAAGACCTGCTGCTCCCTATGACAGATTGATGTTGCCTCTGTCTTTACCATTTTCTTCCTCACAGCTTGATAGGAAGCAAAGAATAACACAAGGCAATTGACAACATTTTATTTAAATCCCTAAAGGAGTTTAAGTTCTCAATATCCCGTTCTCAATATCCCGTGCCACAATCAAGTGCAGATTTATGAAGCGCTTCCAGACAGGCTGCTTATTTGCCCGAAATGTGGTTGCTATCATACACTTTCTGTAGAGTGCAATTATCCCATTACGTTTCTAACCACACAAAAAACAGATATGGGAAAGTGATGGGGAAATAGCAGTGGATAGTGCAGAATAACACCCGCTAGTTGCATAAGCACTACATGAGCATATCAGGATGAATGCTGAATAAACAGCTGGAGTTGTATAACCTCTGCATATTTTGGGGGAAAATATTAACGTGAATGCTGGATAAACAGCTGGTCTAGAAAGTCCCCATGACACCTGGGGCACTTCTCGACTGCCTCTATTTTGGGTTGGGATTGAGTCACATGCCAGTAAATTCAGGTTGTGCAATTGAAGCCAATTTGGAGCTCTTGCAAAACAACCCCCCTTCCCCTCCCCCAAATCTGACTTTTTATGATAAGGGGAAATGCTTTCGAAAGTGTGGAATAATGCATGCTTGGCACAGCACCATATAACCTCCCCACAAATTTTATACAAAGCAAATAAACTGAACGCTCAATAAACAGGCTATCTGAAGCAAATTTAAGCACCATGATTTCATTGAGTTTCATTTAAACACGTTTTGAGCACTTGCTGGATTCTGACCCAGGAATTTGCTATTTGCATTTTCAGAAGACAATTGTGTGTTGTTGTTGTTTTTTTTTAAATTAATAAACTGTCTGCCCCAAAGGTAAATGTGACCTGCTTTTTTTCTTTCTTTAGGACATTTCATTTGAAGAAGTATAAATGCTCTTGTCCAAATGTTAACTGTTCCTTGTGAAGGATATCATTTTCTTGCTTCCTTCGGATGTGCTTTCTCATTGAAATGCCAGAGATAAACTTGCTGGAGAATTTCCCCCAGAAGGCTGCTTTTCTCTTCCTCTTACTGCTGTTTTCTATTTCCCCGTGGAGGGGAGGAAATCAGTTTTCATAGGGCCAAACAATAGGCTGTACTTGCATTGTGCGTGCCTGAAGCCTGACAGGGTCTTTTCTTTTAAAATTCACATTGGGGCAGCAGGATGGACCGGATAGTAGCAGCACTAAGAACGGGCTGGGGGAAAGGAGGTGGTGTTTAGCTCTTTGCCCACATAACACCCACTCTAAATCGCTCCCCCCCTCAAGCAGCTTTCCCTTCAAAGGTTTCAAATATATACTTTTGAAACACTAATAGGGAGGGAAGTCATGACTGGTCCTGTTGGCTAGGGATGATGGGAGTTGTAGTCCAAAAACAGCTGGATATAGACCAAGTTTGTCCATCACTCGTCTATATGCTTTGAAATAGGTAGCAAGTCAATAGATATGTTCACGTTTCATCTACTATGTTAATCTGTGCCTAAAAACAGGTTTGTCTAAAATTGATGCTAATCACTGATTTTATCTGTAATTTTAAGATAGAGTTTATATTTTATGTAAACCATTCACAGGTTTTGATGATTAAGCAGTATATAAATCCTGCTTAAAGATTTTTTTTAAAACAAAACACACCTGACATTTAAAGGAAGACCTGCATTATTTTTGGTTTATGTAATGGCACAATGAAAAGGATTTCTCTTCAGAAAATTTCTATTGATTACAATTTTTTAAACAAGATTTAATCCTAATCATCAAAAGCTTTAAGTGCTTTACTTAAAATATACTTTAAAATTAGCAATAAAATCAGCAGATAAAACCAAGTTAGCTTAAAATCAGTACAAAGTACTTTATAAGAGGCACAGATTAATGTAGCAGATGCAATGTGAATTTATCTCTTCACTTGTTACTTATTTCAAAGCACATACAGGAATTTTCCATGGGTCTTCAACATTAAAGAGACGCTATATGCCTTCAGATTCCAAAGCAACGATCCTATGCACACTTACATGACTGTAAGGTCTATTTAACATAATAGGATTTGGTTCTGAGTAGACATAGATAGGCCTGGACTGCATGCGAACATAGTGCTCTGTTAGTAGGCTTTTATTTCTCCCAACATACCCAACAAATGGTCGGGGGACGACGACTAATATTCCTCAAATTAGGAAAGAATCAAAATGTTCTTATAGTAATTGTTATTATAAAATGAAATAGTCTCCAGTTATTATGAATTGGAGCTAAGGCTTCACCCTTAGATTGTTCTTGTGGTTACTTTTGTTTTTCTATGTAGTTTTGCACCAGCCTCTTGTTCTGAGCTTACATAGTGAGTAGCCTTGCCCGATATATTTACCAGTCCTGATAGCACTTCATAGTCTGGTTCATACAGCTTTGGATGTACCGTAGTTCAGAACTTTCCTTGTTGAGATAGGCTGCCTTTAATTTTGAAGAGCTCTGTCCTTAGCCTGTGTGCTTGAAAAGCTTTTAGGGAGCCATAAAACGTATGTCTGTAATCCTATAGCAGATTTGTAATTAATGGAGAGTACTTCAGCAACAGATCAGAGGAGATGTGTCTGTGCTGCCAAAAAAAAACTACTCACTTCTTTCAGACTGATTCCAAGAAGATTGCTTTACTTGAACACATAGTTCTAACCATTATTTTTCATACTAGCCATCTGCTGCTTCATCACTATGAATTAATGGGGGCAGATTGCCTACAATATCCACATTTGACCCCCAACATTGTTGGATGAGTGCCAGTAAACTGAGTTTGAATCCTGTGAAGATGGAGGTTCTGTGGGTAGGCAGTTCCCATTTCCAGAAGATAAGCCACTTGTCTGTTCTGGATGGGGTTGCACTCCCTCTAAAGGAGCAGGTACATAACTTGGAGGTACACCTGGATACATCTTTGTCATTGGAAGCCCAAGGGACCACTGTGGCCTTTTACCAGCTTTTACCAAAGGCTGTACCTGGACTGGGGTAAACAGGTCAATGTAGTTCAAGCACTGGTAACCTCCCAGTTGGATTACTGTAATACGCTCTGTGTGGGGCTGTCCATAAGCTCCAGCTAGTGCTGAATGCAGCAGCTGGACTGTTGATGGAGGCAGATGACCAACAGCATGTGGCACCTCAGCTAAAACATTTACACTGCCTGTCCATATGCTACCAGGTTCTAGGCAATAATCTTGCTTGCATCACCAAGTAGGATGTTGTGAAGTGAAGTAAGTAGAGCAACTGTTACATCGTTCATAGTCACAAAGCTGTTCAAACAAGCACATGGAATATTCAGGTTTTTTTTTGTTTAGCCGTTTAGTCATGTCCGACTCTTCGTGACCCCATGGACCAGAGCACACCAGGCACTCCTGTCTTCCACTGCCTCCCGCAGTTTGGTCAAACTCATGTTCGTAGCTTCGAGAACACTGTCCAACCATCTCTTCCTCTGTCGTCCCCTTCTCCTTGTGCCCTCTATCTTTCCCAGCATCAGGGTCTTTTCCAGGGAGTCTTCTCTTCTTATGAGGTGGCCAAAGTATTGGAGCCTCAGCTTCACGATCTGTCCTTCCAGTGAGTATTCAGGGCTGATTTCCTTCAAAATGGAGAGGTTTGATCTTCTTGCATTCCATGGGACTCTCAAGAGTCTCCTCCAGCACCATAATTCAAATACATCACTACTGGGAAAATCAAGGCTTTAACTATACGGACCTTTGTTGGCAAGGTGATGTATCTGGTAAAACTCAGACCTACTTCTGAGTCTCCCACCACAAATCCAAAGTGAAGAGGCCAGGGTTAATGGGTGGTGGTGATCTCATCTGGTTTTTTAAAATCCCCATGGTGAGGCTACATCTCCAAGGAGAGTCCAAAACAAGTGGAAGGCACAAGATTAGTGATGGCTGTATTAAAGTGTTTTCATCCTGCCTTTATGGCAACAGACAACAAACAGACAACAAACCACAATAAAAATCATAAATTAACAATTAATAAAACATCAATTCTAAACCTACTGATATTCATTTTTATCAAGTGATCCAGAATTCTGGTATTATGAAGGACTGAAGGAAATCTCTACTATCCACTTTCCCCCTATCATACATAGTGTTCTAATCTTGTCATGTCTCTCTTCAGTTATTTCCTCCTCAGTTGAACAAAGCCCTAAACATTTTAGCCTTTCCAAGATGCTTAACATCCACCCACCCACACCTCACAATTTCAGTTGTTCTTCTTGGTACATTTCCCAGTACTATCATATCCTTTATGAGATGGTGCATCCGCTGTATTCCAGGTGTCACTTGTAACCAGGTCTGGTGGAGAAAGATGGTCCATTCTATGTAGAAGAGCCAACCATACTGACAGATGAATATTTCTTCAATCCTTGTGATGGGTTACAGGGTCCTCTACTACACCCCAAGGCAGCAGCTTATTCTGGGGGGGGGGCACAGGGCAGGCAGTGGGTCTCAAACAGCAGCATCCACTCTCTCATTCCTCAGCATCTGCTGCCTAATGGTGGGGACAACCCTAGCGGCACCATAGTATCATGGGCCAGGAGTCAGCTTCTCCTGCTGAACAGCAGCCTGAAGGGGGAGAAGGCAGAGTGACTCCACCTACAGCTGATCAGCCTTCAGGAACACAGTGGAAAAGGCACTGGCGAGAATCATCTGGCTTCAGCCTTCTTAAGCAGAGCTTCCAGCAGCAGTCAGATGCTGGTAACGACACTTGTAGTTTCTGGTTCTACCTTGATGCTTTCTGCTTGTCTTGACCCCATGACCATCGGATTCCCTGACCCCTGGACTGTCTGACCACATGGATTGCTGTTCATCTGAACCCCGGGACTGGGCCTGACTTTGGATGATGCCTCTGCCTCTGAGACTCTTCTGGTTATCTGGCCTCCCCACTCCACAGATCTTTGCATGTTGCTGTTCAGCAATGAGACTACGACACATAGATTTCGGTAAATACATAATGATACCAGTAATTGCATTTTCAATCCCTATGAATTTCCAATGTTGAGTTTGCCTTTCCCCCACTATTGCTGTCCACTGAGTTGACTTTTCCAGTGGATGCTCTACCACGACTCCAAGGTCATCCACCTATTTAGCCTTCCTTAATGTATATGTGCAGGTGGGATTCCCCTCCCTGCCTCTACATCCATCACTTCACGTACAGTATTCTGTCTCTTTTGTCATTTAGCTGTCCACTCCTTCAGAATACAGTATAGCAATTTTCTTGGATTCTTCATCTGTTTTGGAGTTCACCATGCCTGAGTTGCATGGTTCTAGATTAGGGTAGCCGACACAATGTCCTTTCTATATAATTGGACTCCAACTCCTATCCGCCAACATGGCCAGTGGCTAGGCATTGGCTCATCCATTCTAGATATTTTATTAAATAATAAATAAATAAAGAGTGCTGATCCCCACAACCTAAGTGCTTATGAAATGGCTGTTTTGATTACCCTAACAGGCAGCACTGGATGATTTCCCAGTGGCCTGGTTGGCTTGATGTTTATGTACTTTTCTGCAGTGACTGGTGAAGTATGAAATGTTTGCTAAATCACTCCATAGATTCAGCAGTGGGTATGCTTGAAAGCAGTTTGAGGTGGGGTGGGGGGAACACCAGACAAATTAAGGAGCTCTAATGCATCTTGGAGTGGCATACTGAGAATAAAAGTAGTGAGCATTGCATCCAAACTAAGTTAATCAAACTTATTCCCGGATGTTTCATGCAAGCTGTTAAAATGACTTTCAGCTGAGGTTTCTAAACAACTGAGGCCACTCTCTGGTGAACACGAGCACTGAGCATCCTTAATAATGTGTTCCAAATTTCACAACAAAACGAGGCCTGGTTCACATCTGCTGGTGTTAAATATCCTGATAAGTCATCCACTTAAGAATTTTTGTGTGTTTCCTATGGCAATTTTTTGAAAGCATACTGTGAGTGTCACAACACAGACCAAGAGTCCCTCATCCCAACAGTAGGAAATAAGGAATTCTGCTTATGCAAATTTGGAAGCACAAGAGTGAGAGAGGCATCCTACTTATTAGATAGGTCAAGGTTAATGATTTTTAATTCACAAACAATATCAAAACCATGTTTTGGCATTTCATGAACAACCCTCAGACCTACATACTCTCCCCTTGTGTGCTTCCTTTGGCCTGATTCAGCTGGGCTCTTTTTATGCACTTACAGTACAGGAGCCTTCCAGGTTGTGACCATAGAATTCTATCCTGTACACCTCCTGCCTGTCCCTGATTCATTTAGTGAAGCTCATGCACGATCAGCAGTGGATGGATTATGCCTGAAAACTAATAATACAAGTCTTTTAATTATTATTCTTTTGTGGGGAGGCACTATTAATTTGCTGTGAGGGGCAGAGCCCATGGTACATTCTAAAAGAGCAACAGGCAACAAAAGGGGGTGTATTTTGGAAAATGTGCTTGAAGCGCAGTGGTACGGTTGCATTTTTCATCTCGGCACTGACCTTCCTGACATAATGTAAAAATAAATGGAGCAAAGCAAATTACCAGGGAAGCCAGCGTGTTCTTGGTTTGGCAACCCTGAAGCACTTGTTTATTCTACGGTGCTTTAGGGAAGGAAGCCCCCAAGGCTTTGTAATACCCATAACATCTGGAACAGGTAGGAATGGCTGACCTTCCTATGTAGCAGTTCCTCTAATGTTGTGGCAAACATGAGGTTTTCCAGGGTTACTGAAGCAGATAATGATTTATGTATTCCTTTAAAGCACATTTCAGTGAGTTCTGAATAGAGTTCCATAGACTTTCAAGAGTGATTATGGTTATTTTATTTGTGAAGATGCCCAGCTGTGAGGAGGAAGCCGTGGTGGAGCCAGTGTGATGAACTGTACAACCATATGCATGTGTACAATGGCATATTTTTTTCCCAACTGCTCCATTCATGCAAACCACCTCTGGGAAGCATCAACTTGCAAAATAGTCATGCCAATATAGTCCATGCATTACTTTTTCCACAGGGTTGTTCTGAATGGATGGCTGTGAAGCATGCAAACTGCCTCATTCTTAGTGGCTCAATTGTGCTCCTTGTCCTGGTTTGAAGACATTTCCAAATTAAAAACAAACAAACAAACTGCAGGCCCTAGTGCTCAGGGAAGTGAGAGAGTTCTACTGAGGGAGCTCGTGGAGTGTACAAGCATCATCATATTGTCCCTTGAGTTTCTCAGGAGACGTTGGAATGCCTTGTATTCTGTGGGTGCCACTTTTGTTAGCTCTTCCCCTGAAGAGCTTAGGCTCAAAAGACACCAGGCACATCTGCAGTGAAACCCACAGGAATTTTTTTTCACTTCACTTATAGAGAGCAACGTACATAACCATAGAAAAGGATGGTGGAATCCATGACCACTCCCTTTATCAGCTTCGGACCTGTAGAGAGAACTTGTAGGCCAACAGCTGAGCCCCAAAGAAGCCATTTTACATTGGCCTTATCACCCTTGACTGCCTCTTAGGAATGGCCCTAAGACATTTGGGGGTGGGGGTGGGGAGGCACCCCAGGCAGCTGATTTCGGGTATCATGAAAGGGCAGTGCCTTGTAAACTTCCTGTATTTATTATTGCTGTAGTTTTACTGTCAGGGAGGGTGAGAGAGAGACACTTGTTGGATTTTCTACCTTTGGTGCCAAAATAACTTGACTGACCTTTGCAGGGGCGGCACATCCTATTTCACCTCTTGAGGTGAAACCGAAAGTGCCACCCTGCCCTGCTGCTTTCACTGCCACCTATGCCACCTACCCTACGGCTGGCAGAGAACTGGTGCCAGCTTCAGCACCAATTTATTACGTCTTGCCAATTTCCAGCAAGAACTCTTGTGCTCCACAAGATTTCACTGGAAATCAGCACTGATGGTGACACCACTTCTCCATCAGCGGTGGGGCCGGCGGGGCACCTGAGGGAACAGTACTTCAGGGACTTCTGCCACCTGAGGCTTTACCCTGTCTAATGTCTGGGCCAATCCTGGGCCTCTGGTGCTATGTACATTGGATGGGAGGGGATGTCATTTGCTGCCCTGCCTGAGGCAGGAAAATGTCTTGGCCTGTCCTGCTGCTTGGCTGTGCTTGTTGCTTGGCCAATGAAAAAACTGGCTGCCTGCATACATATGGGTGGCCCCATGGAAACCCCACAGAGACTCCCTCTGCCTGCTCAGGAGAGGATATGTATGACTTCCATTTTGTTTTCTCTCATGCCTGCTCCTTCCTTGCCTCTTATTGTTCTCATGAGCATGTCTTTTAAACTCTAGGCTGTGCCTCATGAATTTACTCTGCTGTCCTTTCTTCGGATAAACCTCCTTGGCAGGTGGCAGTTTTCACCTGAAGGCTGCAAGATGGTTAGTTGTGGTAATAAAATCACAGCAATACAGATCTATGTTGCAGTAGAACAGACCTGGCAGGACAAATTTGGACTGAAGATGTTTCATGAGGTGTTCAAGTAGACCAGGACATATTTCTTACATCATTCACCAGCTGTTACCACCATAACTACAGTTGGTGCTGTTGCCGGGGAACAGAAATCTAGATCAGGGATGAGGAACCTGTACCCTTGCCCCAGATTTTGTAGGACTCCCATCGGCCTCTGCCAGGAAAACCAAATAGTGAGGGAAGATGGGAGTTGTAATCCATCAACATTGGGATGGGGTCACAGATTCTCCTCCCCTTAACTAGGTTTTACCTGTTGCGTGTTGAGTCCCAGTAGCCCCCCAAAAAATTCACACTTCACACATCATTTTTGTTTAAGGTTTTTGGCATAATTTTGGCCACAACTTTATTCAAATACAAAAAATGTGAGTGGTTGCTTAGGCATTGGTTATGACTATCTGTCCTTGCCCTCAGGGACAGAGCTGGCCTTCCGGACACCAACGGAAGCCAGCGTGGGAAACAAGTATTGGGTGAGAAATGAAGCTGGGCATCAGACCATCACTTCTCACCCTCATGTTCCTGTGGGGCTTGCACGGCCCAAGTCCGACTCCGGGGACAAGGACGAAAGAATGGCAAGCCCCTGGATTTCCTTTAACGGAATTCCCTTTCGCATCATTTGGAGGGGTAGGCACTTACCCCTCCAAGCACCAATTTAACCAATGCCTAACCGCCAACCTTACAAGTTGTGACGATTTGCTACGCAGTAGGCAAAAACCAAATGGCACCAGCCAATCAGCCAGATGGCAAAATTCCTACCAGGCCCCCGCACCAAGGCGAACGACCCCATGACAGGTATAGCAAGGTCAAGCGATCAATAAAGACCACCCTAATAAAAGGGAGGGAGGGCGGGTGATCCGATGCAAAACAGCCAAGAGGACGTGCCAACGTCTGGCCCCTGTATATATAGACTCTGACCCCTCCTCCAAATTGGCAACAATCAAAACACCCCAGCAACCCAATTTAACCATTTAAATGCTTGGGTTCCAAACTAAATTTGCCTAGTCACTGGAGGGTGGCCTGTTCCCAACCGCAACACGTGCTCTCTGTTAGGGAGAACACGCTTTGTAGTTAATACTACAGAATTAGCACAGTGGTTGAAAACTAGGGACCAGTGAACTGGATAACCTGCACATCTGTCTCTCTCTGTCCTGCATTGGTCTACTACCACTCCTGTGTTGTTATAATTCTTCCCCGGGGGGGGGGGGGAGAGATTTTGTTCTTGTTCTCCATGGACAGCCTATAATTTCTTCAGCAAATTTGTTTTGAACAAGCTAAACTAGATTACTTCATGATCCCATATTCTTGCTCTCAACAACAACTTTTTATTTTTGGCACATGCATTATTTGGGTGCATTTGTGTAAATTTCAGAATTATCGCTGGAGGGGGAGAAGGAATTAGATGCCTGAAGCTACCATTCTAGGCTGTGATTCAAATGAAACTGTTATCTATTTTTAAATGGATATTTTGCACACCATTAGCCCAGACCATTAGCCTAGAAGGTGTAATAATGCTGAATTGATCCAAGTTGGATCATGTACAAATGCAGTTTACTCTGCATGACCACCAGTTTAATTTTGATTAATCTCTTACTAAAGCGTTTCTGCATACACTGTTCCATTTGCTTCACACAGGCTGCCTGCATACCAAATGCATGTGGGTAGCCTGACAACCTGGCTCAGACAACAGAGAGTCATATGGTTAAACTTTCTTTTGGTGAATCCACAAATAAGTTTACAGGTAGCAGAACTTAACATAATTTCATAAAACTGTTTGGAGCTGGGAGACAGAGCATCTTGCCTAAAGCAACTGCTATAATCAACATTGCTTAGGTAAAGATTGAACCAAAGACCCCTCACAATGCTATGAATTCACAACCAATGAATCTGAATGTTGGAAAATTCAGGGCAGACAAAAGGAAGTAAAGTGGAACCTTGGTTCTCAAACGGCTTAGCCGATGAACAAATCCATTCCCGAACGCCGAAAACCCAGAAGTAAATGTTCCGGTTTTTTAACGTTTTTCAGAAGCTGAATGTCTGATGCGGCTGTCAGCTATGGTTTCCAGCATGCCTGTGCCAATCGGAAGCTGTGCCTTGGTTTTCAAACATTTCAGAAGTTGAATGGACTTCTGGAATGGATTACATTCGAGAACCAAGGTACCACTGTACTTCTTTGCACAGAGCAAGGTATGTCCACAAGGTGTAGTGATGTGCATCAACTGGGATGGCTTTAAAAGAGGATTAGATAAATTCATGGAGGACAAGGCTGCTAGCCTCCATCTACACTGTATGCCTCTGAATGACAGTTACTGGGAATAACAAACTGGGAGAAGGCTGTTTTGCTCAGGTCCTGCCGTGAGGTTTCTCCTAGGCATCTACTTGGCCACTATGAGGAGGATGCTGAAGCAGAAGGGCTATTGGCCTGATCCTGCATTGCTTTTCTTATGTCTTAAAATTCATGTTTCCAGACAGATCAGAGGATGTAGGGCTGTCCTTGACACCTCTTTCCATAATGATTGTGCAAAAAACGTTTTCCCCGTATTTTGCTGAATTCCTTAGATGCATGAAGCAAAACTCAAATGCTAAATAGAAACAACACAGGGTTTGTTAGGCCTTTTGCCTTGACATGAATGCTTATGAACTAGAAAGTATTGTCAAGGCATGGCTGTAATAAGCCTTTGAAATCTATTTGTTACACAATAATAGAAGGACTGAGTTCAGGAGCTTTCATGCTTCTTAATCAAAGAAAAAGAACCAGGAAGGGGATGATGGGAAAATAGAAGGGACAGCATCGTTAAGCATGAACCTACCACCAGCAGGATTTTTTCTTTGCTTGGAAGAATCCTTATCTATCAGTGAAATCCTTGTAGCAGCATACAATTGCAATCCTGCTACCTCACACACAGAGTAGGCATATTGAAATAAATGGACTGAAATTACTAGTCATGATTAGAGATGAGCAAATCTATCTGATCAGCCCCCTCCCCCAGTTTCTCTTTTGTTGCAGTCTTAGGTTCAGTTCTCCACATTTCCACATCAGGTTTTTTTTTAAAATCCTAATGAAATATACAGGCTTTCAAGTAAGTGTTATAATTTAAAGTGTTGCCATGAAATAGCAACACCAATCAAAGCAAAGGAAATGAGTACCTAGCCTCTGCATGAATATTTTGCTAATTCTCTTACTTCATCTAGGCTAATCTGTCACAATCTTGAAAGTCTCTTTGTCACCTAATTCATTCTGTCCAGATCACAGAGAGTATGCCAATTTCAGTGGTGCTCTGGCTGATGATATCATCACTCATACCCACAAAAAACAGTCCTGGAACAGTGCTTCCCTATATTACCACTGATAAAAGGGGAACTTTTTCTTTGTATTATGATAACTAAAGCTTCATCTTTACCTGCTGATTTTTACCTGTCATACAGCTTTTAATAGCTCTCTCTGTTCATGAAAAGGTGTTCCCCTTTAGATGCGCAGGATTGTGCTGTCCAAAACTGTGTGCAGGATCACAGCCATTGCAATTCCTGAATATATTCCTGTTCACAACATTTGCAAGTTTTCTGATCTAAGATTTATTGTGGCAGTCCAAAGCAATTGACATTTCCTAAGTAGTCATTCCACACTAGATGTCACTGTTGTTCTTTTAAAGAAAAGCAGCCTGAGGAATGCTGTCGCATGTTTTGCATGCTGAAAAATCGCTTCACAACAAGATACTTGGGGGAGCGTTTCATTGTAATGATTTTCCTTTATTTAAAATGTTTATTGTGCTTGAATGAAAAATAAAAGCTTTGGACAAGGTAGATCTATCAATAGTTTCTTCTCTAGCCCTTGAATCTGTGAGCGTTTGAAAAGCTAATGCATTAGTAAATTCAGAATACAGTAGTGTATAGAAGAAACATTTGCAGCAGTGAACAAATCTGCTAATGGAAGGAACTAGGAACATTGGGTCAAACTATGTACTTTGTAGAAGCATAAAAAGTGCTATGTTGAAAAGAACTCAACACTCACGTTATTAATGTACCTGTTCAAAATCTTGCAAAGTAGCAGCAGAACTTCCCTCCGACTTAAGGCAGTCTGTTCTGTGCATGGTGTGTGCATGTGTTTTATTTTAAGAGGAGAGTCATTTAGTTGAAGAAGTCCTCCATTTGCAGTTGTTCAGTCCATGGCTGGCTTAAAGATCTGGAACCATAACAAGGGAGGGCAGAGGCACTTGAAATTAACACCTGGACAGGTGCAAACATCATCTGGACAGTCCTTCCCACTATGGTGATATGTGTTGCATTTCTGTTTAAATTAGAGTAATCACTGATAAATTTGAATCTATACATCTAAATTACCACAGCAATTTTTATCCAAATCAGTAGCCTTTGTCACATCAGGCTAATGTTCGTAGACCAGAGCTGATCCCACGAAGAACAAACATAACAACACTGAGTGTTGCTTTTCATGTTTACAATGAGCACCTGATGATCTTGATTTTTTCCCCCCATTTTAAAACATACATGGAAAACTGCATTCCTGGAGAGAGAAGTGGTGAGGTCCCTGACATTTGATTCCCAAGTATTATTCTGCTATAGCAATTATCCTGAACAATAACCAGCTGCAGTGAATTAATTGCAACTTTCTTCAAGTACGAACTGTGAATAGCAGATCACTGCACTTAGGGCAGGCATTTTGCCTATTACTCTTAGCTAACCAGGCACCCTATTTGCTTCTTGCATGAATGTTTGCTTCAGCAGAAGTAAGGAGGATTCCAAATTAATGCCACAGCAGCACCAATTTTTTTTTAAATGCAGATTCAGGCACAACAAGAAGATAGATGCAATTAAAAAATAAATAAATCTCTCCCCCCCCCCAGTTTTTTTTTTTTTAGTCTATTTCAATGGAAAAAGTCTTAGCAGTAGATTCCAAACTCAACAGTTGTGCAGTATCTTTATCAGGACCAACTAAAATGTCACCAAATAGTGAGGAAGTTTTTCAGCCACTAGAACTCTTGATAAGGTCTAGAGGTCGCAAGGAATTCAAAAGCTTGGTGACTATTTTACCAAGGAAATGAAGAGGAAATTAGCAAACTGCTTGGAAGGCGGGCCACTGAGATATGTCAAACTAGACAATGAGGGGAGAAGTGTGTCATTTTGGCTAGTTTACATTTGATAGGCTTCTGAATCGATTTCAAGTGTGCGAAGCTGTTTCTGAATCATGCCAAATACAATTTACTGTATTTTTTGCTCTATAAGACTCACTTTGTCCCTCCTAAAAAGTAAGGGGAAATGTGTGTGTGTCTTATGGAGCGAATGCAGGCTGCGCAGCTATCCCAGAAGCCAGAGCAGCAAGAGGGATTGCTGCTTTCACTGCACAGCTATCCCTCTTGCTGTTCTGGCTTCTGAGATTCAGAATATTTTTTTTCTTGTTTTCCTCCTCCAAAAAATAGATGCGTCTTGTGGTCTGGTGCGTCTTATAGAGCGAAAAATACGGTAGTTTTGTGTGCAAGAGAGCAATCCTATTGGTATGAAAAGTGGACCTTAAAAAAAAAATGCAGCCAACTTTCCAACTCAGTCATAAGCTGCTTATTAACTTTATGGTCTTTTTGCAATATGTCTTGGACACCCAGAGATGAGAGGTAGGGTGTGTCTAGTGTGATTCTGAAGCAGCGCAGTTCACTCTACCATCTTGAGATTCCACCACCTCGTTCTGCTCTATGCAGAGACCAGGCTTAACTCATGCAACCCAATTCTCTTACCATCATTGGTTGAGCAGGTGGGTATGAGTATTAGCTCTTCCAAAGAGGATCTTCCTTAATACAAGAGAGTGAAACAGAGAAGTCAGCCTGAAAGCACAGGAGATGGTTCAATGGGTGGGATATTTACATGTGAACCGCATGTAAGATGCTGCCAGCTCCATGGAGGAAGAAAAGAGACAGAGACATAGCTGACTACTTCATATTATATAAGCTGGGGAGGAACATGAATAATAAGCTCATACTGTTATGAATTTGTGGGTATCAGACTCCTCTTAATCCCTGGATCAAGTTAGTGTTAGAATTTAACCAAGGCTTGGGGTACTAAACTGGTGTGCCACACTGTGTGCCTGTCTCTGGACTCAAAAGCTAGTTAAACCTGTGATGACGTGATCGCCTGAAATGATGGGCTATTAAGAGAACAAAGGATCAAAGGGGCTTGGTATGAGTTGGCAAATGGGTGCCCACCCACCCCTCCAAAACAGATAAAGCCAGAGTTTAGAGTAGAGGGTAGAGTTGGGAGTTATGTGACCAAGGAGCAAGTCAGAAAGCTGGAAAGCCAGAGAGGCAGAGAAATGGTTGAGCTCTGTTTGAATCCAAGACTGTGGCTTTGTGAGAAGCAAAACCCTTTTAGGGTGTTGATGCTGTGAACCCCTCCATCATAGGCTCAGGTTGTATATAGGTGTAAATGAACCATATATCATAAAGACACCACAGTCTCTGCTGTGCCTTCTTCCAAAAGGAAACACAGAGCCTGGCTAACACCTAGAACCCCTGGAATCTCGTAGGTTTGGAGGTTGGGGTAGCATGCAACAACATACTAGTAGCGAGAGGAGGTAAATATAGATCATTCTTTTTCTCTTATCTGAATAAACTGTATGGCTAATAAATCCCTTATACGATTCTTTAAAATTCGTAAAAACAAGTATCTGGCTTGAAAATGCTGCAATCTATTTTTATATGCACTCTCACGCTGATAATTTCTCTGGCTTTCAATTTATTGTGTTTTTATAACTGCCTGTCTCCATTATTTAACCTCATTTAAAGTTGTTGTCATGAAATTCTGACACAACCAGATACATTGCTTCAGTCAAACACTTGAATTTTTTACGATTTCTTTTCATTAAAGAAACAGGAAGAACTCTAATCTCATTTACAAGTTAAGGAGCACAGAGATTCAAAATTGTTGTTTTTAACAGATTAAGTGTCCCTTATTTTTATACTTTTTCTGTGTATCCTCCTACCCAAAGGGTATAATATAGACATAAAACCTCCACTTATCACACCTTTTACAACGTGTATTTTCCTACGATAACAGGGTCCATTATTCTGTGATGCTTGAATATCTCTTCCAGGTGCATTTATTAACACATTTTGAATTTCACTAAAAGGGTATAGTTTAAAGAAATACTATATATTCATAAGACATTAAGTAAGATCCACAAGACTGGACTCTGTTACTATTTTTCTGTTTTTAATGTTTAGTTATGATATTGTTTCACTGTTTTATGTTTGTTCCTAAAATGCTCTGAAATAAAATAAATAGTAAAGGATAATAAATGATACTTAATTCCACCATAACTGCTTTATGCTCAGTGTGTGGTTAAGATAATTAGGTGAGAAGCACATATATTTACAGCACATCCCTCCCTTCAATGAATCCCAGGAGCTATAGTTTATCCCTCCCAAAACTACATTTCTCAGCGCCCTTAACAAACTACAGTTCCCAGGATCAATGGGGGATGTGTGCTTTAAATGTATGGTGTGTACGCATCACATGGAATCCTGTCATGTGACATATCTTCTCCATGTTAATTGAATGATTATTGATGAACCATCTTTTCAGATTTATGAACCAGCTCCTCAATATTACCCATATGGGTTCTGTGAAGGGAATGGAACTCAATTTGCTAAGTGCATCCATCTACTTCTTCTGCCCCCAGTAAGGGGCAGTGCAAGTGTAATTGTGTTGCTCTCCTGACAGTCTCCTAATGCAAGGTGGGGAGCCTGTGGCCATCCAAGTGTTGTTGATTTTGCTGTTCCAATCCTCCTTCTCAACCTATAAATAGTGTACTGTGTAAAGTGATGGAGTCTGTATTGTACAACAGTGAATGGCATATTGACAGTAAATATTTCAGGAGAAAAATCAATTATCCCACCCTGTCTTCCCACATAACTATATGACATGTAAATCTCTAACAAGCCAAGTCAAGAAACAACTTACACCATTCCTGAAAGAACTTCATTGGCTTCAAGTATGTTTCTGGACACAATTCAAAGTGTTGGTGCTGACCTTTAAAGCCCCAAACAGCCTTGGCCATGTATACCTGAAGGAGCGTCTCCACCCCCCTCGTTCAACCTGAGGTCCTTCTCCAAGGGTCTTCTGGCAGTTCCCTCACTGTGAGAAGTGAAGTTACAAGGAACCAGGCCTTCTTGGCAGTGGCACCTGCCCTGTGGAACACCCTCCCATCAGATGTCAAGGAATTAAACAACTATCTGACTTTTAGAAGATATCTGAAGGCAGCCCTGTTTCGGGAAGTTTTTTTTTAATGTTCAATGTTTTATTATGTTTTTATATAGGTTGGACGCTGCCTAGAGTGGCTGGGGCAACCCAGTCAGATGGGCAGGATATAAAATAATAATATTAGTACCAGGTATAAATGGTTCCAAGATAAGTTTTCATCTGGAAAACTGATTAAAACATTTTAGACGTAGTTCACTTCATAGGTAACAAGGTGTGCCAAAGAGTGCATGAACACCATTTTGGAGACTCTCATCTAGGGGTGGCTGAATCTGTCCATTTTGCGTTCTCTCTGTTTCTTACTTTTCTGCTTTTCTGTTCATCCTATTTCCATATCCCTTTGCCATTCTTTTTTTCCCCTTTAAAAACAAAATCCTCATTAAAGTTTGACAGTATTTTAGTGTGCATTTCTCCAAATGTGTACATTTCTTGTATGTTAGTTTCTGAATGTATGCACAATTGTGCACAATTTACTCTAATAGACACGTTTTTGTACACATGCTGTGGGGCTGGAGAACTGCATTGGAAAATTCAGAGCAGGGCACATTTTGAACGATGCCTGTCTTTCAGTTCACGTATTGTTTTGGGAAATGTGAATTAGGTATGTTCATGACTGCAAACAGGTTACTTTTACATTCCCCCTCATCTTCTACTTCTCATAATTTTGAGCACTTATGGTGCTTTTTCTTTTCATTTTTTAGCTGCTAGTCTTTAGTGGTAGCCTTTGGGTAGCAATGCCCTTTATGGTACATAGTTTCCCCTCCTTCAATCATAGCTTTCTCTAAAAAAATAAAATATAAAATAAAATGACACTGCTATTACTGTGTTCTGACATATTTTCACAAGATCTGTGGATCTGGTTTTTATTAATGCATTCCTTTTCCATCCGCTCCAAACATTGGCTGTTGATTCTGTTAGTTACAGTCATTCTGAAGGGCCTGTTGGCACTGCCAAGAGAAAGCCCCTGACAAAGGTAGTAACATTTAACTGTTCTCAGATGGGATTGGTCATTTATGCTCCATTTTACCTTAGGCTTTCTCACCTTTTTTATTTGTGAGAGAAAAGAGGTTCTACATTAAATGCATGTTTATTCAGCCTTTTCTCAAATGAGGAAATGGAAGGTCACTAAAGACGGCTTGTTATGCTAAGAATTAAATGTTGAGCTCTTATTCCAACATAGTTGAACTGGATTTTAAGCTTATTGTATATACTTGTGGGTATGTTGAAGGGAAAGGGCACAAGAATTGTTAGACTAGCCAGGGTGCAAGATACCATACAAATATATTCTTCTACCCCACTCATGCTCCCCTTTCCTTGTTCTTTTGAGAATTACCGTACTCCTCCTCCTGACCAAAACAGTACTGTCCACAGTCAGCCTAGATTAAATGGAATTCCTCCCTTTAATACCACAAAGCATTTAACATTTATGTAACATCAACCATCTGCTAAGTATTAGACAGAACATTGAAAGTGGTCCTTTTTCTGCCAAGCAGGCTTACAATATTACTGAGGTGGGCAAATGTGCCTTCTCTGTTGGATGACAACAGATTTTTCCTCAAACAGGTAAACAGATTTCCTTGTGTGGGCCTGGTGGGTCTCACCCCTTTCTCTATAAGCTGGTATATGAGGGAGGGAGAAAATGTGATGCCTCAGAAATTTGTAGTATGTAAGTGCACATGTGTAAAAAAGAAAGAAAAGAGGTTCAGTTCAACACACAAAGAGCTAAAAGGGAAAGTAGAAAATAATCTAACTTCCCAATGCCTCATCCTTCTCTATATACTTTCCCAAGGAACTTACCCTCACCACTTCATGGCAGAGGGGACAGTGAGAAGGAGGAGGCAGGCCTCAGAGGAAGACCTGTGGGGTAGTATTGCACGCACAGGTACCACATTAGTGACCAGATATATACTAATAGTGACCGCAGCTGTTAAATTACGGTGACTGTAGCCAAAAGAGGGGTACAGTGGTACCTCAGGTTAAGTACTTAATTCCTTCCAGAGGTCCGTTCTTAACCTGAAACTGTTCTTAACCTGAAGCACCACTTTAGCTAATGGGGCCTCCTGCTGCCACCACGCTGCCAGAGCACGATTTCTGTTCTCATCCTGAAGCAAAGTTTTTAACCTGAAGCACTATTTCTGGGTTAGCAGAGTCTGTAACCTGAAGCGTATGTAACCCGAGGTACCACTGTACTGAGAAACAAAAGGGATATGTCAGCACACCTGGCGGGAACCTCAAGGTCTGTAGCAGGAGAAACAAAAATTAGGAAAATCCGCAACCTCAGTGAGGACTGAGCATGATCAGTGGCCATAGAATGCAGTGTGTCTGTTGGGGTGGGATGAAACAGAATTCCAGTGTTTGGGGAGTAATAGGATGGACTATCCTAGAGGCCATGCGTGCAACACTGTCTGCAACACTGAAGAGGAGCTCTCAATTGTTATGGGTCCCACTTGAGTTTTACAAATGCTGACAGGCAATTCCAGTCATTTGGGGCAGAGAGGTACAAATGATGGGCATCTTTGGCACTCAAATACTTTACCTCTGGGCTTCCTAGGTGCTGCCTTGTCAGCTTTCTTTGTGAGGAAATTTGTAGCCCTGTAGTCATAATCCCTGTCTCTGGTAAACTTTGACTTCAGATCCTCACATATTGTTTCCTTCGAGGACCTTGTATAACAAACCGTATCAGGTCGATTCTCAGCCTCATAATTTCAGGTAACTAGGATGTGAGTCAGAGGTGCCAAGGCATTCAGAAGAACCTGCTCTCTTGCTTCGCCAAAACGCTTGTGTGTCTCTCTTCTTCTCTGCCCTGCCTGGTCATGCAGTGCTTGTACCAGCCTCTGGGCAGATGGATGCTCTGGATTTGATCCATAGCCAGCCCTGACCCATCTCAGCATCTGCTTGCCAGATGGTTTCCCCCCGGTAAGCTTTGTTCTCTTTATTTGGGCTTTTGCTTGTGGTTAGCTTTGAGGACTGGTCTGCAAAGCTGAATTGCAGTCTGCCTTTATCAATCTGCTTTGCTGTCATTTTGACTTTGATGACAAATTCAGCTGAACAAACAGGTTGTTCCAAGGTGAGTGCAGTGGACTTTTTAACTTCCTACAAGCTCTTATCAATGGAAACATATTGGTGGCAAAGAATTACTGCAAGGCTTAGTAGGCATGACGGTCAAAATGCAATGCAAGTATAAGTGTTATGTAGCTACACTCAGATGTTTGTTGCATCTTCTTTCTTAATCTGCAAGGGGCTGTTTTATTAAATTCAAAGAATATCCAAGTTACACTTTTGAAAATGAACACTTGTACACATAGTTCCCAGAAATCATAACTTTAAAAAAGACATGCAATAAAAACAAATGGGCAGGAGACCATCATTACTATCTTAAGAAGGTACATGCTATTGAAATATGTATGGCCCTATGTTCTGAAATGTAATGTAAAACTGACGCTCACTGTCTCAGACATTTCTTGTTTGAGCTTAAGGATTTTCATGATCCATAGTTTCTTTCTGGAACTAAAGGGATTTCAGGATCATGTTTATTTAACACATTTAGATAACTCACTTTTCTTCTGTCATGGAAATTGAGGTGGCAGAAAAATGGCTCACTACTGATCTCCCATTCAGGTGTTGAACAGACTCGTGCTTGCAGAGTTGCTGCAAATGTGTTTTCAGGCCATGTTCTGGTCTGAAATGGGTGCATTGTACAAACACCTGGTTAATGCAGTGCTGCAGGTCCATACACCTCTGTGTGCAATATGTGTTCAGGGGCATGTGTAATGAAATGATATTTCTGAAGTAGTTGCCTTTGATCTTGAAGAATCAACCTTATTTTCAAGTATTTGAAAGTTCTCTAAATGGAAAGAAGTTAATTGGAGTGGTTTATTTGCAGAGGCTGGGAGTGCAAAGCAAACAAAAAATCAGAATTAAATAAATAATGAACCCCCATTACAATTTGGAATTAAATCATATGACAATATAATGAATTATGAAGGCTAAATTAGAATAAATGTGGAAAGTGCTGTCTCCAAGTCCCCCCCCCCCCAATGTATGAACTACATAGCAAGATGATTTGCAATTAACTCTTTGATGAGTTGTAATCTGGTGCATAGTAATAATGATCATTTTGCGATGGATTCAGTGCTTACCCCTCACTCTGCAAGTGGTGTCATGACTTGGCAAAAGAATTGCATAGCAATCAGTTTATCCTGACAAGATGGGGTGGGGGGATGATAAGTGAAGGATGTTGAAGAAACTTCCAGAAACTAAGTTTGCAAGATGCGAAGAGGACTTTGGAAATTGTTAGGCTGCTGGGATCATTCTGCTGGTTGGTGAAGAGTCTGAGAGAATGGAGGGAAGATGGGCAAAAACTGCTAAGCTGGAGATGGAATTCAGCTACTCCTGAGAGAACCAGAATAAGGCAGGGAGAATTCAGTGCCCTTGGCCCCTGGTGTCCTAATTTGTAGGTGGCAGAAGCAAAGAGAAAGGACTGGGACAACTCCCCCTGGGACTAACAGGCTATCCTACAGAACTGGTGCAGGAATGGAGAACCTCCCTAAAGTTAAGGTGGTCACACCCCAGACCAGGCACTCTTGATGGAGTTAGATGTTGGAGAGGGAAGTAAGCATGTTTTCCTGGTGGTGTTATGCCTCAAAGGAATGTTCCCCTCCACCCCAATGGCAGTCACAGCAATAACATATGAAGTGGGCCGAATTTAGTGTTGCCAGTGGACCAGAGTCCATATGTTATGGTGATAAAGTACCATTCTCCATAAGTTACAGTGATAATGCATCCATGATGAATCCCGAACGGAGGGGTATTTATTGTGTTCCATTCCTATCTTTCTGATGGATCATTTCTTCAGCTGCCAGAAGAACAATGTGGCAGGTCTAAGTGGATACTGCAGAATGCAGCAGAGGCCATGTAATGAATACCTCCAAGCTAGGCTTCCATCAGATTGTATTTAATTAAAGGAAGGGACACAATTTCAGAGTAAACCAATTAAGAGCATTTTAATTAAATGCACGAACACTGCAACAGCCGCTAGTATTCAGATAGCTCTTGCTGCTTAATTTACCAACAGTTTGGAGGGATGAAGTGAGAGGGAGCAACTGTGAAGTATTGCTGTTTATAACAGAGGAAAGGAAATAATAGTTTCTGCTTCCAAGAGCAAGCTGATACTCATACCTGTCAAGGTTTGAAAGTGGAGTAGAAGCACAGGCAGCTTCTTCCCCTGACCTTGAACACTCTTCCTCTGTCCTGCTCACTAAACCCTGATCTGAAAGTGTCACCCCTTGACTCCTGCTAACAATTGAACTCATTAGGAAATTTTGACATGTGCATTTATGTAAGCCATACTTCAATGATATCCAGCATTGTATGTAATAAAACTGAGCTTGGAAAATAGTTCCGGTTACAGATAGGTAGCCGTGTTGGTCTGCCATAATCAAAACAAAAAAAATTCCTTCCAGTAGCACCTTAAAGACCAACTAAGTTAGTTCTTGGTATGAGCTTTCGTGTGCATGCACACTTCTTCAGATACACTGAAACAGAAGTTTCCAGACCCTTCTATATAGTGTTTTGGTATGAGCTTTCGTGTGCATGCACACTTCTTCAGATACACTGAAACAGAAGTTTCCAGACCCTTCTATATAAGTTTCCAGACCCTTCACTATATAGAAGGGTCTGGAAACTTCTGTTTCAGTGTATCTGAAGAAGTGTGCATGCACACGAAAGCTCATACCAAGAAATAACTTAGTTGGTCTTTAAGGTGCTACTGGAAGGAATTTTTCTTGGAAAATAGGTTACTAGGAGATGTGGTTTGAGACCATAGTTCAGCAGCTAATCACATGCTTTGCATACTGAAGTTCCAGGTTCAATCCGTGACCTCTCCTCTTAAAAGATTAGATGATTGGCTTCTGCCAGAGACCCTAGAAAGCCAGAGGCAGTCAGAGTAGATAATACTGGGCTGTATGGTCAAATGGCATGACTGGGTATACCGTAGATTCCTTTGTTGGGACAGGGAAAGCAGGAAGGATATATGCCTATGCCTAGGCCAGGTGTGGAGCACCTTTGGCTCTCCAGATGTTGCTGAACTACAACTCCCATCCTCCCTGGCCACTGACTATGCTTGCTGGGGGAGATGGGAGTTGTAGTTCAGCAACATCTGGAGAGCCAAAGGTTTTCTACACCTTTCCTAGATTTTCAGGGGTGTACAGTATTTTGGGTTATATATGAACACCTTTTACCCTGGGGCCATCGTTCTTAAGACTCTCCTGATGCAGTTTGAGACAAGGCAGTTGCCAGGCAACCATAGTTAATAGTATCCCATCTATCCATCCATCTATCCACCACTACATATATATATACACACAAAAATAACTTTTTTCCACTTGCTGTTCTTCATATTAAGAGATCTGTTTGACACAGCAGGTGAAGAAGGCAGATGACAGGATAGGGAAGCAAATAGTCAAGAGCTTCCTTCATGACTCCCTTACCTTCTGCTCATTCAGAGAGAGGTCTGAAGCAGGAGGTATAAAAAAACTGTGTAAAGTGATATAAAAGATTCAGCTCTGCACACCTGGGATTTTGTGTGTCCAGGGGTCCTGATCATATGACCTGACTATGCCCATTCAGCTAAACCGTGATAGGTGCTTCTTTGCAGACATCTATGCTCATTGTATAGATATGGATGGTGGTGCTTCAGGACATGATTATGGGGTGGGTCCAGGAGGCATAAGCTGCCCTATGTCTAGAGCATTATTTCTGATGCGCCTAGATTGCAAAATTCTTCACAGAAGGCTGACCATAGGTATAGAGAACTTGGGCTCATCACTTGGATATGATATGGCAAGCTAAAGGTCATTGCTAGGTATTGCTTATTATTTATTGCAGAACTTTCCAAACTTTTCATGTTGTTGACACACTTTTTAGACATGCATCATTTTGCCACATAGTAATTCAGTTTTCCTAGCAAACCGGAGGTTAAACTGACCCCTTTCCAGCCCCAGGAGGAGCATGGGGAGCGTTCACGTGACACACCTACCCACTGCAGCCGACACACTAACATGTCATGACACACAGCTTGGAACATTCTGATTTATTGCATAATAAACCATGCAATTACATGAGCCAGTAGCCTATGGATAGTTTTAAAAGTAATGTCATATGCATACTTTGGGATTTTAGATTTTGCGTTATATGTAATATTGAATAATTAACTTCACATATGCAACCGTGTGAAGAATGATGTTAATGAGATTACCTGAATAAGAATGATTTCAAATTCCAAATGGAGGTGAGAATCTACTGTTGAAATAATTCTAAGCATGTGTAGGTGTTGAGCTTAGTGAAAAATGTATTATTTGCTTCACTTGCCAACAACATCTTTTTTATTGTTAGCCTGCACCAGCCTGCCCCAAGATAGTGCCATCCAGATGCTTAGGACTACAATGCCCATCAGCCCCAGTCAGCAGGATCAATGGTGAGGGATGATGGGAGTTGTGGCCCAAAACATCTGGAGGGCACCAGATTGGGGAAGGTTGTCCTGCACCTACTTGCAGAATTTCCTCTACCATTCCTTTAAATTGGAACCAGTGAAGACAGTGAATGTCCTGTGTGAGTGCCTGGAGGCGCTTGGAGGATAGATGGCAGCTAACAGATTGAGGCTGAATCCTGACAAGGCAGAAGTACTGTTCCTGGGACACAGGGGGCAGATTTGTGTGTGTGGGAGACTCCCTGGTCCTGAATGCGGTAACTGTCTCCCTGAAGGGTCCCAGCCTGCAAGTCATTTTGGACTCACAGCTGTCCATGGAGGCGTAGGTCAATTCTGTGTCCAGGGCAGCTGTCTACCAGCGCCACCTGGTACACAGGCTGAGACCCTACCTGTCTCGCCAGAGTGGTGCATGCTCTAGTTATCTCCCGCTTGGACTACTGCAATGTACTCTACATAGGGCTACCTTTGAGGGTGACCTGGAAACTACAATTAATCCAGAATGCAGCAGCTAGACTGGTAACTGGGAGTGGCAGCCGAGACCATATAACACTGATCCTAAAGTCTCTTCATTGGCTCCCAGTACATTTCTCAGCACAATTCAAAGTGTTGATACTGACCTTTAAATTTCTGTGGAATGCCCTCCAATCAGCTGTCAGGGAGATAAAGAATTACACAACTTTTAGAAATCATATGAAGGCAGCCCTGTTCCAAGAAGTTTTTAATGTCTGCCATTTTATTATTTTTTAATATTTTGCTGGAAGCTGCCCAGAGTGGCTGGGGAAACACAACCATATGGGTGGAGTATAAACATTAAAATTATTATTATTATTATTATTTTTTATTATTCCCTGTAAGCAGTACGCCTCTCAAAGTTGAAAGTGGCTACAAAACGTTCATGGCAGGAAGCAGTTTCTGCTTTTTGTTTTGTTTTTGTGTTGTAAGGTTATAAATCTTAGAAGCTTCTGAAGCATAACTATCACAATAAATAGTACCCAGTAGTCAAATAGATCTAAAGGCATTAAATAAAGGGTTTCATTTCTTGAAAAATGCTTTTGCAAGCATTCATTTGAGAAAAAGAATAAGGCGCTTAAATTTGACACACTGTGTGACATAGAAATTACCATACACAGGAGTTTCTTTAAACAAAGCAACATTTTAGAATCAAACCAATTAATGAGAATGTCAAAGTAATTGTTCTCTTATCTCTGAGCAACCAAGCACCAATTCATGTGCAAAAGTCATGGCTGTCAATCAGGGTGAATAAAACACTAACAAATAATCATGAATAATCTGTAGACTTCACCACTAGCTTAAATGCCTAGGCACAAATTGATGGTTTGCTGGGCGGTGTGCTTTCAAATCACAATTGATGTTTTAATTCCTCAATCATACTGGGTGTAAAACAAAATTAATCTCCCCAGTTCCATACCCTGCCCAAGGCTGCTGCAGATCCCAGGAATGGAAGGCGAACAGAGGACGCAGAAAACAGGAAGAAGAGCTTCATATTTTCAAAATGTATAAAAATGTGCCGAGAGGAAGTTGGATATTGGTGGTGCAAAAGTGTCTAACCAGAGATTAATCAAAGGTGGCATTTTGGGGTTACAAACTCTGGCTTATCTTTTCTCCACCAAAACAAAATAAATGAAAGTTGAAAGAAACAGCTGCACATAACACCTTATTTAATATTGATGGTAACTGAAATATGGGTTTGAATGTTACTTCATCCAGGTTTGTGCATTCTGTCATTGCCACAATGTAGAATAAATATGATTTTATTCAGAGGAGAAATGAAACAAAACTAAAATGAATGAAGACAAGCCTCTTCAAAAACCCTTACTGGAGTGCAAAATTTTATATATGAAATCTCTCTCTCTCTCTTTTACACACACACACACACACACACACACACACGGCAGAAGCAGAAACATTTTGCTTTGAGACTTAATTATCTCTGTTTTGTTAATCACTGCCATAAATGTTTCATTTTAGAGATTAACGGTGTCCTTCTGGAATCCAGAATGAACTTGTCTGAAGTGCTTTTTGATGGTTTATTAGAACTGCCATCTGATTATTACACTGAAGAAAACCTGCTTGATTAAATGCCAGAGTTTTGTTCTGTTATTCGGTTAACCACATTTGCATATCTTCATTATCTTAAAAAAAGTATAAATACAACTTGGCATCCGACTAAGACATACTCAGAGTAGACCCCCCAATATCAGTGGACTTATGGTTGTCATTCTGAGGATGTAGTTGGAGACCACCCATTATGGTGAGTCAAATAACATTTTTGCATTTTATCTCATTCTCCAGCAGGAAAAAATATAAGCTAATTCTTAAATTCCCAAGATTTGATTGTGTTTGGGATGCTCCACCAATTATGGATGAGACTTTTTGTCAATCCAGTGACTTGTGGAAGATGTGGAACCACCCATAGTTTTTAGACGGGGGGGGGCTGAAACCTTTGCAGAGGCTGGTTGATGAGCTGAAAGTAAGACCCTTTGGATACACTTTAAGACACTCAGAAGCATCCTCGTTCTTCACTACAAGTTGCAGTGCCCACTATTAAACCTAGGTCATTTCTGCAAAGGATGCTTGCTCATGTCTTTGCCTTCAGTCACAGCTCTGGCTCTGTTCTTGGGCACCTCCAATTGTGGCTGCCTCCCCCAATTGCATTATGTGCTGGAGAGAGTAGAGTAGGAACATAAGAAGAACCCCATTGGACCAGACAAAAGTCCCATCTAATCCAGTGCTCTCTTCTCACAGTGGCCAACTAAATGTCCATGGGAAGCCCACAAGCAGAACCTGAGTGCCACAACACTTCCCCTACCCACGATTCCCAGCAACTGGTATTCAGAGGCACACTGCCTCCAACAGTGAAAGTCCTCCATGAGATGGGGTGCAGGTGGTGCTGCGGTCTAAACCACTGAGCCTCTTGGGCTTGCCGACCAGAAGGTCAGTGGTTTGAATCCCCATGACAGGTGAGCTCCCATTGCTCTATCCCAGCTCCTGTCAACCTAGCAGTTCAAAAGCACACCAGTGCAAGTAGATAAATAGGTACCGCTGTAGTGGAGAGGTAAAGAGCATTTCCTTGCACTTTGGTTTCCATCACGGTCTTCTGTTCTGCCAGAAGCAGTTTAGTCATGTTGGCCACATGACCCAGAAAGCTCTCTGTGGACAAATGCTGGCTCCCTCAGCCTTAAAGCAAGATGTGCGCCACAACCCCATAGTCGCCTTTGTCTGGACTTAACCGTCCAGGGGTCCTTTACCTTTACCTTTTTTAAAACCTTTTTTACCATGAGTTTGCATTGTCTCTTCTCTGCCTGGTAACCTTCTCAACAGGAAATGGGGGGGGGGTTACCCCAGAGGTTCTATGATATTTTTATTTTTCATTTTCTAATTTTACAAATGTTTTAACCAAAAAACCAAAACCATAATCAATCTGCATTTCTTTCTGCGGTTACTTATTTTACATCTTTTTGTTACTGCAATTCAAGCCTGTTTACTAATTTCCCCTTTATAGTCCCTTTTCATTATTCCTTACTACACATGTTTATGTCAATCCTGCTAATGTCTATGATAACTTCTAAAAGCCCATTGGTTTTTAGCAAGGCTAAAAGGAGGGTGTGCCTTCTTCTTTGCTGTGCTAGTTGTAACTTGAAAAGATTTTTTTGGGGGAGGGGGGGTTATTACATAGTAAAGTATTCAAAAATGTGATCTTTCTCCTAGAAGGAAAAGTGGCACCACCTCGTGGGTCTACTGCCTCATTGTGCTGCATGTAGAGACCAGGCCTCAGGGTGCTGACGAAATGATCAGATTGATTTGCGCTGCCCTGTTCTCGGAGGCGTTTAGAAGTAAAGTGTTCCTGAATGGAAAGCTTTTAGCCGAACTCTCCCTAATTCAGATTCTGAGGAGTCGGCACAATCCTCTGAAAAGCTGGATTTGAATGATTAGTATGGTGATGTGGAGTATCAGCTATCAGCAGTAACTGTTCAGGGGTTCCTGTTCTAAAAGCTTCTCCGCGTCCCCCTTCCTTTGTTGTAATCAAGGAGCTACTTTAGAACCAGCACTCACATTTAATTCCATATGTACTCCAATATGATACACAGGGCTGATCAAATCAGCTGTTATCCCCTCCCCCAACCTGGTCATCACTCTCCGAAGTTCTGCATATGCTCAAGACATAAACAGGTCTATACTGGGTTGCAATTATTTATATCTCAGTTTTAACAGTACAAATTCTTCTCAGCCAGCTTAGATTTATCAATTATGCACATTTTAAAAGCGACAACAACACAATAAGCAAATAGCAGGTTGTCATGCTATATCTCACAGATATCTGGGGCTGCTGGATTCCACAGAGGTTCCCCATCCTCGGGCTAGGCAATTGTTGATCTGATTATATATTATTGCTGTATTCTCAGCTTCATTCTTGACTGCTCCTTACTTTCCAAATTTGAATGCTTGTTCTGGCAATGGTTTCTCACTGTTATAAGATTTGGGGGGGGGGTGTGTTTAATACTGCATGTCACATGAGAGCGGCTTGGTCTGAGGCAAGTGGTATCTAGACAACCTTTTGATTTGGAAACATGTATTATATAGAAGCTACTGGTTGGTTGATACTGGGGTGAATTATGGGGAACGTAAGAAACAGAGACCTTCTGGATCAGGCCAATGGCCTATCAAGTCCAGCATCCTGTTCTCACAGTGTCTAAACAGATGCTGAAGGAAAGCCCAAATGCAGGGCCTGAGCATAACAGCCATCTCTCCACCTGTGATCACCAGCAACTAGAATTCAGAGGCATATCTGCTCTGACAGTGGAGGTAAAACAATAGCCATCAGGGCTAGAAACCCTTGATAGCTTTTCCCTCCATGAATTTGTCTAATTTGCCTAATCTTCTTTTAAAGCTATTGAAGTTGGCCATCACTGCTTGTGGGAGCATGTTCTATAGTTTAACCACGTCCTGTGTAATGAAATATTTTTTTTTTGTCTGTCCCGGATGTTCCAACATTCAGCTTCCCTGGCTGCCCCTGAGTTCCAGTGCAGAGAGAGAGAGAGAGAGAGAGAGAGGGGGGGGGAAAGCTATTCTATGTCCATTTTCTCCACACCGGGCTTAATTTTTTACATCTCCCCCTGTTGTTGTTTAGTCTTTTAGTCGTGTCCGACTCTTCGTGACCCCATGGACCAGAGTACGCCAGGCACTCCTGTCTTCCACTGCCTCCTGCAGTTTGGTCAGACTCATGTTTGTAGCTTCGAGAACACTGTCCAACCATCTCGTCCTCTGTCATCCCCTTCTTCTTGTGCCCTCAATCTTTCCCAACATCAGGGTCTTTTCCAGGGAGTCTTCTCTTCTCATGAGGTGGCCAAAGTATTGGAGCCTCAGCTTCAGGATCTGTCCTTCCAGTGAGCCCTCAGGGCTGATGTTATGTACTGAGTTGAATAGGATCCAAACTGCAGCAGTCTGATTGGTCCTAGAACAATAGGCTCCAAAAGGCAGCAGTCTGATTGGTCCTAGAACAATAGGATTCAGAATGCAGCAGTCTGATTGATCCTAGAACAATGCAGCAGTATGATTGGTTAGCAGGAACCACCCAATCATGCTCCAGATAGAAGTGAATCCACAACCTGATTGGCTTACAGTAGAATTCCGGAATTAACCAATCATGTGCAGCCCATTGTGTAAATAATGTATATAAAGCAGATACTTTGAGGGGACATTCATTCATTCCTCCTCACCACTATGAGCTGAATAAAGAGCATGAAATCACTTTGCAACTCTGAGTGTATTTCACTGGCGACGAAGGTGGGATCCCGCTGAGCTGACTGCCACACACAGCACCGCAGCACTGCCACCTGCCGCACCGCTGCCTCGCACCGTGTATCCAGGCTTCAGCTCCGGGACACAAGGAACTCAGAATGGCAACCAACAGCAGCTTCTCGCCGTTCAACCCAGCATCTGGAGACTGGGAAGCGTACGCCTCCCGTTTCACCTTCCTCCTAGAAGCCAAAGGGGTCACCGATGAAGAAGACGCCAAGAAGAGGGCAATATTCTTCAGCGTCTGTGGAGAGGAGACGTTTGAAATCGCCCGGGCTCTCCTTGCACCTGAAGACGTCGCTACTGTTCCATACAAAACAATAATGGAACAGCTGAAGGGGCACTTTTCGCCACAGCCCTCAGTGGTGGCTCGTCGAAATGCCTTCTACGCAAAGCGGCAAGCCCCTGGGGAAACCATAACTGGGTTTGTGACCTCTCTCCGCCAAGCTGCCCGGTTCTGCAACTTCTCAGAGCTGGAGAACATGCTTCGTGACTGCCTCGTCGGTGGCCTGAAGAATGAGAAGCTGCAACGACGCCTTTACGCTAAGAAGGACCTAACTCTGCAGGAGGCCCTGGCAATGGAAGCTGCCGAGAGGTCGACGCAAGAGGCACGGCCGAGCCAGCCGTCCCAACCGAGGGTCCACCACGAAGACCTCACCGACGACTCTGGATCCAACAGGGAGGAGGTGCACCAAGTACCGCAGCGCACTCAAGCAGCCCACATACCACAGCTGCCTCGACGAGAAGGAGGGAACTGTGCAAGCTGTGGAGAAAGTCACGAGAGGAGGACCTGCCGTTTCCGCAATGCAGAGTGCAGGCAGTGCAGAAAATTGGGACACATCGCCCGGGTGTGACGGGCTCGGCCCACCCGACGCCAGGCATCAGATGACCAATCCAAGAGCCCCAGGTCCTGGGGCCCAACGCACCAAGGCAACTCGATGGAGCTCACGGACTTCCAGGTATACCAGTTGCCCCACCCCAACGTAGAGAAAATTTATGTAGAGGTACAGATAGAGGGGGCCCCATGCCCCATGGAGCTTGACACAGGTTCAACTCTATCCATAATCTCGGCAAGGAAACTGTGTCCTACTGGGGGTCCCAAACTCAGGCCGGCCCCATTCACCCTCCGGGACTTCCAGAAACGTAAGGTCCCCACAATAGGGGTGGGGACCTTCAGGGTGCAATACCGAGGGCGGACGCGGCAACTGGACTTGCTTGTGGTCAAGGGCCCCTACATTAGCTTACTGGGATTGGCATGGTTTGGACCACTGGGGCTAGCCATCACCGGGGTGAACCACATGAGTTTACAAGTGGACGTGGACGCCATATGCAAGGAATTTCCAGGGGTTTTCGATGGGAAATTGGGACAGTATACGGGCCCCCCCATTGCTCTACAGCTTGACCCCGCAGTACGACCAGTCAGGCTCAAGGCCCGCCGGGTCCCGTTCACCCTGAAACCCCGTATAGACGAGGAATTGGACCGACTCATGGAGCAAGGAGTGCTGGAGCCGGTGCCTAATGCCCCCTGGGAAACCCCAATCGTCACACCCGTCAAGCCTAATGGTTCGGTCCGCATCTGCACAGACTACAAATGTACCATAAACAAGGCCCTCACGGCCCATGCATACCCAGTGCCAGTGGTCAGCCATGTCCTTGCCACCCTGGCTGGGTCAAAATTTTTTGGCAAGCTGGACTTGGCCCAAGCATATCAACAGCTGCCAGTAGATGAGGCCACAGCAGAGGCACAGACGATTGTGACGCACAGAGGAGCGTTCAGGGTAAAGCGGCTGCAATTTGGTGTCAGCGTGGCACCAGGCATATTCCAGAATCTAATGGACTCTCTCCTTAAAGGGATTCCTGGTGTCACCCCCTTCTTCGATGATGTGTTGATTGCCGGGCCCACACCAGAGGAGTTTGAGGACCGCCTCCGCACCGTTCTGCACCGTTTCCAGATGGCGGGTCTCAAGGTGAAGCGGGAAAAATGTCTACTAGGAGTGCGCCAAGGAGTCCCACCTTGGGACTTTCTGGGATTTATGGTGGACGCAGAAGGGGTCCACCCGACTGGGGACAAGGTACAGGCCATTTGTGATGCCCCAGCGCCCAAGAACAAGACTGAACTTCAGGCCTTCTTGGGACTTTTGAACTTTTACCATTCCTTCCTTCCCCACAAGGCGGCGGTAGCAGAGCCCCTACACAGACTCCTGGACAAGCAGGCCCCTTGGGTGTGGGGCCAGCGCCAGGAGGCCGCATTCCAGGCAGTCAAGGCCTTGTTTGTCTCAAACTCGGTCTTGGCACACTTCGACAAGAGGCTGCCGGTGGTGCTAGCATGCGACGCCTCGCCCTATGGCATCGGCGCTGTCCTGGGACACCAACTCCCGGATGGAAGAGAGGTACCGGTGGCATACTTTTCCCAGACACTCAATGAAACCGAGCAGAACTACTCGCAAATCGACAAGGAGGGTCTGGCAATTGTGAAAGGAGTAAAAAAATTCCATGATTTCTTGTATGGGTGGCCCTTCACTGTGGTGACTGACCACAAGCCATTGCTTGGCTTGTTTGCCCCTGAAAAGCAGACCCCCCAAGTGCTGTCTCCCCGCATCCTCAGGTGGTCAATTTTCCTTGCCAGCTACCAGTGTGCACTGATTCACCGCCCTGGAAAGGCGATGGGCCATGCAGACGCCCTCAGCAGGCTACCACTACCGGAAACAGGCCCCGACCCAGCACCTGCACAAGAGGTTATGAGCCTGGAGCTGCTTCCCGACCGCCCCATTCAGGCACAAGAAGTTGCACGCCATTCCAAGAAAGATAGGGTCATCTCCTGGGTCCTGGACTGGGTGTGGAGGGGATGGCCCAGCAGCAGCCCTGGGCCAGAATTCGCCGGCTACACAACACGCAAACATGAACTGTCAGCCCACAAGGGGTGCCTGTTATGGGGAAGCAGGGTCGTTGTTCCCCAGCCCCTCCGCAAAAGGGTCCTCACAGCCCTACACGAGACACACCCAGGGGTAGTAAGAATGAAGGCCCTTGCCAGGAGTTATGTGTGGTGGCCGGGGATCGACGGAGAGATAGAGGCCTGGGTCAAACACTGCCAGGCCTGCCAAGAATCCCGCCCAGATCCCCCAAGGGCCCCAGTTCAGTCCTGGGAGTCCGCCCGAGCACCATGGTCACGCCTGCATGTGGACTTCGCTGGTCCCTTTCAGGGGAAAACATTCTTCATAGTGGTGGACTCCTACAGCAAATGCCTGGAAGTTGCACTGGTACCGTCCACTTCTACGTCCGCAGCCATCCGGGTACTACGCAGGCTGTTTGCAACCCACGGGCTCCCTGACACTCTCGTCTCAGACAACGGGACTGCATTTACGTCAGGAGAATTTCAAACCTTCACAGTGCAGAACGCCATCCGCCACATCCGTTCGGCGCCATTCCACCCGGCCACCAATGGCCAAGCAGAACGCATGGTGCGGACCACCAAGGACACCCTTCGCCGCATGACGCAAGGGGATTGGGAGTACCGCCTTGCCACATTCCTTCTAGCACAGCACAGCACCCCCAGCTCAACGACTGGCCGGAGCCCCGCTGAACTACTAATGGGTCGGCGCCTTGCAATCAGATTGGACCGCCTTCACCCCGATAGAGCTCAGGATGAGGTAGTGGTGGGGGAAGGCAGGAACCCCCGGACCTTCGAGGCCCAGGACCCAGTGTACGCAAAGAATTTTGGGGCAGGCCCTGCATGGGTACCCGCCACAGTCACCAGGGTCACTGGCCCCGTGTCGTACGAGGTGCTAACAGATGGGGGGCAATGCTGGCGCCGCCACTGCGACCAGATACGGCGACGATTCCCGGGAGAAAACCAGGAGGAGGAGGACAGGTCAGAGGAGTCCCAAGGGAACAGTGGGGCAGTGAGGCCCATAGAGCAGCAGGGGCAAGCAGGAGAGGCAGAATCAGTAAATACAGAGAGGACCCGTGAGGCCGAAAGGACACTGGAACCAGAACCACGACTGAGCGAGCCGGTTGCGTCAGACCAAACAGCCCCATCACAGCCAGCATCCTTGGAACATGAGCCAGAACCTGAACCCCGGTCCAGGGAACACCCCAGGCCGCAACGCACATGTAGGCCGCCGGCGTACCTTGAGGACTATGAATGCGACCTCCCGGGCAGGACTGGAACTTAGAGGGGAGGGGTGTTATGTACTGAGTTGAATAGGATCCAAACTGCAGCAGTCTGATTGGTCCTAGAACAATAGGCTCCAAAGGCAGCAGTCTGATTGGTCCTAGAACAATAGGATTCAGAATGCAGCAGTCTGATTGATCCTAGAACAATGCAGCAGTATGATTGGTTAGCAGGAACCACCCAATCATGCTCCAGATAGAAGTGAATCCACAACCTGATTGGCTTACAGTAGAATTCTGGAATTAACCAATCATGTGCAGCCCATTGTGTAAATAATGTATATAAAGCAGATACTTTGAGGGGACATTCATTCATTCCTCCTCACCACTATGAGCTGAATAAAGAGCATGAAATCACTTTGCAACTCTGAGTATATTTCAGCTGATTTCCTTGAGAATGGATAGGTTTGATCTTCTTGCAGTCCATGGGACTCTCAAGAGTCTCCTCCAGCACCATAATTCAAAAGCATCAATTCTTCGGCAATCAGCCTTCTTTACAGTCCAGCTCTCACTTCCATACATCACTACTGGGAAAACCATGGCTTTAACTATACAGACCTTTGTTGGCAAGGTGATGTCTCTGCTTTTTAAGATGCTGTCTAGTCATTTTATTTCTAGACTAAGACGCCACCAATGTTGTAAGTTTTCCATCCCTTTGATCATTTTGGTTGGGAACAGTTGTAGCTCGGTGGCAGAACATCTGATATGCATGCAGAGGTGCCACGTTCAATCTCTGGTAGCTTTAGGTAGGGCTGGGAACATCCCCTGTCAGAAACCATGGAGACTCACTGCCCATCAGTGAGCTAGATGGACCCATGGTCTATATATTCTTCCTATGAATACTCTTCCTATGAACAGGTGTAAGGAGAGGGAGAAGAATTTATGAATACAGCATTGCTGTGGTTTTCTCATCTGTAATTTCTGCAGGGAAGAAGCATTTGCAAGGTCAAAAGCAGATCAGACCAAGACATTGATCCTGCTTTCCCAGTGCTCCCAAACAATTCCTCTCACTTCCATGATAGTAAAATGTTCAGCTGGAAAAGCGGAAAGATTGAAAGCTTACAAATGTGGAACATTAATTGGAAAGATTCTGTAATAATCATGGTACCTGGGAGGAACTTTAATGCTGATTTATGGCATATCTTGATAAGAACTCCTGTACTCCTTGATTAGCATCATAGTATACAAGCAGAACTGGGGGAAATGGTTTTGGGACAGGGTTTGGCACAGTTTTGTGTAGAATGGCACAAGCAAAGATGATTTTAATCCCAGGATATTTTGGCACACATTGTTAAATCAATATCATTATCTTAATTTTGTTAAGATCCACCTCCTCTGGTGAACTTTGCTGCACTTTCTTCATTCTCTAATTTTGAAATTAATGTTTTTTCCTTTGTAATGATTGCAAATCGTTTCCTTCCGCAACATGATGGCAAGCATTTCAGCACAGTAATTTAATATACCCATTAAAAATGAGTTAAGATGTGTTTCTTTATGGCTAGGTCTGAGCTCCAGGGTAAAACTACCTAAATTAAAACTAGATGGATTTCTAGGACTATTGGACGAAACAGCTGGGAAGGGGTGAGCAAAGCATTCTTTAAAACAACAAAAGTTTGTGAGCCAACATCTACAATCGCAAACACACATTTGGGGGTTTGAAGACTTTAGCATGAGAGCCAGTGTGGTGTAGTGGTTAAGAGCGGCAGACTCATAATCTGGTGAACTGGGTTCGCTTCCCTGCTCCTCCACATGCAGCTGCTGGGTGACCTTGGGCTAGTCACACTTCTCTGAAGTCTTTCAGCCTCACTCACCTCACAGAGTGTTTGTTGTGGGGGAGGAAGGGAAAGGAGATTGCTAGCTGCTTTGAGACTCCTTAAAAGGAGTGAAAGGTGGGATATCAAGTCCAAACTCTTCTTCTACTACTCACTATTATATTATTCTTTAGCAGACATGCATAGGATTGGATGGTAATGCTCACTTTAGAATTTAGAATGTGTTGCTCTCAGATTCTTCCCACCATTTCATACCTTGTGCAAAGGAGCAATAAGACTTCCCCGACATGTCACCATCCAGATATTTTTGACTGCAACACCCATCATGTCTGACAACGGTTTTTTACATCCATGGTGGAGGGTCACATTGCAGAAGAGCTTCGTATCATCAGGAGGTAGTATGATGTCATCAATATTTCTCTCAGGTCTGTTCAGGCCCAGATTTTGCTTGCTATTTGTAACCCATGCTTGTAGGAATTACCGGTAATATGAGTCTGTATATTCAGCATTTATTCAGTAGAAAATAGAAAACTGTCAGTAAAGTATGAGAAACAATACACTAAGGCTGAAACTAGCTGACTGGTTATTTTTAATAGATAAGCCAAGAGCTTGGCTCACACTGTTGCTGCTAGTTCAAAGCCAAGGGAATATTTAAAGTAAAACCTTCATTCCTCATGAATTTTGCATGCAGTTAGAACTGCATTAGGAGCACCTTTATCAAATACTACAAATACTACCCTCCAACATTCCTCAGAGGGAAATAGGGACATCTTCATCTGAGGAATGTTGGAGGGCATGTCTCCTTAAGAACTTTCCTTAAAGTGAGTGGGGAATAATTTGAGTATTATTACTGAATAAAATGTGGACTACAGAGCCAAATCAATATTTTTTTCAGGCAGGCTGGCAAATTTTAAGCTAAAGTCAGTGTAAACAACATACATGAAAATGCCTGAGGCCCTGAGTGGACGGTTGTTGTTGTTGTTGCTGTGCACTCCCTTTGCCCTTCCCCTGGGTACAACCAGAGATTTTTTTCTACAAAAATAGGTGCTGGTACTCACCATGAAGTTGTTACAGTAAGTGCCATACTTTTTAACAACAACAAAACAGAGGTGCTGGTACTGCATACACTTGTGTACCCCCTGAAAAAAAGCGCCAAGTACAACTCCGAGGACAGTGCTCTCGAAACTACGAACATGAGTTTGACCAAACTGTGGCAGGCAGTGGAAGACAGGAGTGCCTGGCGTGCTCTGGTCCATGGGATCACGAAGAGTCAGACACCACTAAACAACTAAACAACAACAACAACAAAACTCCATATTGTGTGATGTGAAACAGTTTGGTGTACCTGTACCATCTAAATGTCCTTTCTCTCTTTATTTCCCATTTGTTGCAAGATATAATCTGGATGAAGGCTACTCTGATACTGATGTCTGAATGCAGAAGATCCAGCCTCAGGGTAGAAATTTCGACTAGATTATCTTTAAGCACTGTCCAACACTACACATCTATTTAAACTAGCGACCCTATTTTGTAAACAGAGTTCTGCCTCTCTGCCTAATTGGAGAAAGAGGAGTTGCTTCAGACGTTATGAGTATTAATATAAGTTTGCATTAACTGATCTCTTTATGTTTATTGCTCCCAATCTTTGTTTGTATTTATTATTTTAATAGCGTTAATACTTGGAGCTTCTGTTTTATTGATCATGGTGCTAAATAAACATCAAACAAGCTGTCTAACCCCCAGAGACATTTAAAGGCTTGCTCTAATTCTTTTTAAAAAATCAATTCTTCGGCTTTTGTTCACTTCACTGCGAGCTAGATCTATCTTTTAGAGAAAATGTGCAATAGATGGATGCAGAAAGCAATGATATGGCGTTGGGGGAGCTTAGATAAAGGGTACACACTGAAAGGTGCATATGGCAATGTTAGAACCATAGCAGAGATGGGAAACTACGCATGGATTAGTTTATTGGTAATATAATATTTGAACTTATACCTCATTTGTACAACCAGGGCCCTTGCAGCTGTATTTTGCAGCATGTTCTTGACTCAGTAATAATGGTGGATTTATTCTGCTTTATTTAGTTGTTGATGCTTCTCCAAAGCTGTCACATTATTGTGGTTTGGAGCGGCTGCAGCGCAACGAAATGTATTTTAATGTCTTTTATATTTTATTGTATACATATTGTTGATATTCTATCAGAGGGAATTACATACAGTGGTACCTCAGGTTACAGACACTTCAGGTTACAGACGCTTCAGGTTCCAGACTCTGCTAACCCAGAAATAGTACCTCGGGTTAAAAACTTTGCTTCAGGATGAGAACAGAAATCTCGCACTGGTGGTGTGGCAGCAGTTGGAGGCCCCATTAGCTAAAGTGGTACCTCAGGTTAAGAACAGTTCATAGGTTAAGAACGAACCTCCATAATGAATTAAGTTCTTAACTTGAGGTACCACTGTAAATACTTTTAGAAATAAACCAACACATGTGGGGCCACCCACGCTGAACATGTATATCCGATTTTAGCAAGTAGCAAGACATGTACCCATGGGAAATGATTTTGTGCAAGGGCCCCAAAAACTTTTGCAGGCTCAGATAAGGCAGGTATTGAATGCACTCATTCCACTGGTAGAAGGATTTATGTTTGTGCAGTGGAACTTACCTTTCCTCTCCCCATGCTTACCCCAAGCTCGCCTTGCTGTAGAGGCTTGGAGGAACCCCTATAACAGATTTAGGGAGGAGAGGGGGTACGGTTTAATTGCACAAGCATACATCCTTGCACTGATGATGTTAACCTGTGCCTCATTTGCCTGTACTCCTTTCCCTCCAATAACACACAGCCCCTTCATTCTCTAATCCTCTCTGCTGCCAGTTTTTAACCAATTAGCAATGAGAATTTTCAGGACTATTATTATTAAATAAATTTTATGTTTCATAACAGTTATATACCACTTGATTTTAAGAAGAAGAAAACCCCCCAAAGAGTTTTAATTCCATATTAAATGTTAAATTTGTCTGTATAACTTTGTCATCTTTGGATTTGCAACTATACACATTTAATATTCTTATATTAAATATATAATATTCTGTTTTAATGTTGTATGTTATTTTAAATTGTATTTTAATCAGCTTGTTTTTATTATTGGTTGTTAGCCGCCCTGAGCCCAGTCTTGGCTGGGGAGGGCAGGGTATAAATAAATTATTATTATTAGTATACACTGAAAGTTTGTATCTCACAAGTGCAGCCTAATATGTCTAAGACCCATGCCTTGTTTATGTTTTACACTCAGTATTGTTGTACACCTCTCTGATATTTTATGAGAGGGAAGTGTATACTTTGGGGTATAATTGCTGGGATGGCTTTGATAACCTCTCTGTATTTGTATTTTGTTGGGGAAATAGCAAGCTGGATGCTGGAAGTTGACCATGCAGCTTTCATTTGAAAAACGAGGAAATGCTTGGCCTTTGTCTGCATCCCTTTAGCTTTGAAAATGAAATCTGTGGTGACTCTGCAGAGTACACCCAAGGTTGTCATCACTTTGCCAGAAGGCCCAAATGCTTGGAAAGCAATAACAAATCATCAGTGTTAATGACGGGATGCTGGGAGGGAAGTCAGAAATCATTTGCCGTAATAGATTGCCCTCTCCTACACCAGCACATCTTTGCATTAAATGATTCCATTTTCCTTGAAAGCATATTTTTAAACGGAGACCTAATGGAGCCACTGAGCTTAATATCATTAAGACGGGTGCTTGCAGAGACCAAATAACACAGCATGCATGACAAACAAATAAGAAGGTCTCCATTTCTTTGGATAATCTAAGATAAGCAATGCTACTTGCAGTTGTTCATGATGCATTCCTCAATTCAGAACTCTGCAGGACAGTTTTATTAAGAGATGGGGTTAGAGGGATATTTTTTATTTCAGAACAAATTTGCATTCATTGAAAATTCTGGCATCACATAAGAAACTAATATTGCATGCTGTTTAAGTGTTCGGTTTCCTCTCTCTGCTCTGTCTTCTGACAACGATGAACAATTGTTTTACAGGGAGGGAGTATATATTAAAATGTTCATCTGGTCTCCCCTCCCCCCCACGAAGATGTATTTTAAGGCTGCAGTCTTGTGCTTGCTTAAGAACACTCTTCAGATTAGTGGGATTTAACTGGATATAGAGGGGCTGACAATTGTATCCTCAGACCAGAGATAAGTAAGATTCTAAAATTCTTAGACTCCACTGAACTTTGCCATGTCCTTCAATAGAGGGAGCCAGTAAAAGCGTGCATCTCTAGTCTCAGTCACAATTCTATACATGAGTGTTTGAAAACTGGGGCTGAATATTATAAAAAAGGTTGTTCTTTGATCACAAATAGGTTGTTTGCAGCAAGTTCTCCCCCCCCTTTTACTTAAGAGTCATTCATATGTTACACTGAACACTCATATGGGTTTTCTTTATGCATGCAAGGCAAAGTCTGGATTAAATGGGGAAAATATACAGTGTTGACAACATTGTGCAGATGCTGAAAAAAAAAGCATGTTTGCGGGGCACCCATCCCCTGATGAACACTCATTTGGAAGCAGAGCATGTATACCCATAATTATTACATTTGTTTGTTTGTTTGTTTGTTTAAATACTGCCCTTCATCTGAGAATCACAGGGCAGTTTGCAATATAAAAACCACAAAAATGCACACCATAGTAACAAACGGCCTCTTCTTGCTGCCTTTTAAAGTCATATGACAGGTGATTGGGGGGTGATTAGTGGGTGAGTCACCCCACCCGCCTGTCAAAAACAGCAGTTTTGGATCTGTCCCTGTAGCTGAAAAGGGTTTTTTAAATTTTTGTCTTAATGTCTACACTGTGAATCGAGAGGTAATGAATGCAAGTGGGAGAGTGTGTCAAAGGAACCATTAGCAGGTCAGCTCCTTCACTCAAAGTGTCTTAGTAAAATGTAGCTGGATTTTATAGGCTGAACTTGTTATTCCTAATGGGCCTGATATGGCCTTTCTAGGGCTTACACTGTTTTGTGTACATGGTGAAATCTGTACACACATGTAGCTCATTTGACAAATTGCAAGTTGACATAGTGGTTACGTTTTGTTCTGCAGAATGATGATGAGGAGGAACATGAAGTGGTTTTTTTTTTAAGCAGGTTGGATAATTTTTATGTGAAGTACTCTATCTTTTTCAAATTCAACATTTTTTTTAAAAAAAAACATTGTGAACAAAACCAGTGAGCATAATGTAATTTGTGCTATGATTGTTATTCTTTTTAAAAAATAATAATTGCATGGTTGATCAATATTTATGAAAGCATGTCAGATTTATGTGACATTTAGTTGGATTGAAAATTCATAGCAGATTATGAATTATTTGGCAGAGAGTATGAACATAAGATGCAGAATTTTGGTGGTGCAGTCCCGTCCCCCCACTCACAATGCAGTTTGTAGATGTACTGCCTCATTAATTGACTGCTAATTCAGTAATCTGTTTTTAAAACTGCAAAAGAAAAAGTGTCCCAGGAAGACCAGGGTGGGGGAATTGGTCTAATGACATCACCATAGTAACATTGGCCAATTAGCGCTTTGCACAGCCAATCTCTGCTGCAAACACTCAGGATTCGTTTTCCCTGAGCTCAGTCCTGCAGGAAAAGAACTGCACATATGTACAAAAAAGAGGCGACTGCTCTTCTAGAGCAGCTTGACTGCTGAAATCATATATTTATCTGGACATACATAATAGAGTGCAAGGAAAAAATGAACAAAGCAAGTGCTGCAGCTTGTTTCTACACTCCCTTCATTTTAAAGGTTAGAGAATCAACTCATTTACAAACATATTTTGAGCTGATATTTTTATATATACTATTAAAGAGAGAGAGAGAGAGAGCTGCTCAGTTTGTCACGACAAGTTATCCTATCTTTAATCATTTTGGTTCCCGGTCTGTTCAATGCATCCAAGTAAAGGGTTTTTCTTTAAGTAAGAATTGTCCTTTACTGGATTCTTTTAAAAATAGTTTCATCAAGCACTCTATTATGAGGGGAAAAAACATTACACCTGCTTTACGGGGCCTTTTACAGTTTGGCCCCAAAATGGTAACAAAACCAACAGTAGTTTGCTGTGACTTGTTTGCAAAATGTTTTGAGAATAAAATCACTTGCATCCACGGAGACCTTAAATCCATTGTTATAGCATATGAATTCTGAGAAGTGTTCAGAGCACTATCGAGTCCTGTTAAACTGGATGAGTTTCAGTTGGTAAGGCTTGAGGATGTGGACAAGGTTCTTTGATCGGGGAAAGCGACCACTTGCACTCTGGACCCTTGCTCTTTTTGGCTTATAAAAACTAGCAGGGAGGAGACAACTGGCTGGGCCAGGAAGGTGATTAATGCCTCCTTGCATGATGGGGTGGTCCAGTGGTCCCTGCCTGCTTGAAGAAGGCAAAGGTAAAACCACTCCTTATAAATCTCTCTCTGCATTTGGAAAATCTCAGTAATTACTGACCAGTTGCCTATCTCCCCTTCTTAGGCAAGCTTCTTGAGTGGGTGGTCATGGAGCAGATTCAGGTACTTGTGGAGGAAACTGCCTGGACAGGGAAAGCCTAACTTCTGTTGTCTGAGCTCTGGTAACCTCTAGGTTATATTACTGTGAAACATTATATGTGAAGCTGTCTCTGAAAATGATTCAGAAACTTCAGCTGGTGCAGAATTCAGCAGCCAGGTTGCTCACCAGTCCTAACCTGACTACATTGGCCAGTTCCTGGCCCAATTCAAAGTGCTAGCTTTGACCTATAAAGCCTTAAACAGCTCAGGACCACAGTACCTCAAGGACTGCCTCTCCCCTTATGAACCAACCCAGACCCTGTGATCATCATCTGAGGCTCTTCTTTGCGCGCCCCCTCCAAGAGAGGTGGCAACACAAGAATGGACCTTTTCTGCAAAAAGGGCTCCCCACCTGTGGAATGCTCTCCCTAGGGAGGCTCACCTGGAAGCCTTTGTTACATCTCTTTAGGTGCCAGGCAAAACCTTCCTCTTCTCCCAGGCCTTTGGCTAGTTAAACAATCTATGGCCTTTGAAAGTGTGGTTCTCAACTTGTGGGTCCCCAGATGTTGTTGGACTACAACTCCCATCATCCCTAGCTAGCAAGGCCAGAGCTCAGGGATAATGGGAGTTGTAGTCCAACAACATCTGGGGACCCACAGGCTGAGAACCGCTGGGAGGTAAGGTATTGTTTTTGTTTGTTATTATGGCATGTTTTCTTGTGTTTTTATATTGTTAAGCACCCTGTGATCTTCGGATGAAGGGTAGTATAGATATTTAATGAATAACAACAACAACAACAACAACAACAATAGCAAGGCTTGGCTCCAATAGAGTGTGAACAGAACTCCACTCACCCAATGGGGGTTTCCCTCATCTCCTGTTCACTGCAGCCCCTGAACAGCCACCCCTGAAGGTTGGGACACTATCCAAAATGCCATGGGATTCAGTGCAGTGAGGAACATATCTGAAGGAGGAGGTTGGTCAGAACTGAGTTGTGGGGAAAAGTTAAGTGAGTAGAACTGCCTTTCTGCTCACACTGGAGATGTAATTCCAGGTCATTGCTATTCCTTTGAATAGGCTCCTTATACATGATCACATTATGTACTGATGGAGAAGACTGAATTTGAGGGGCAAAGGCTAACAACCGTAATCCTAGAACATAAAAAAATTGGGATTTTCTTTCAGTGATATTTAGTAAGGCTGTGCATGGGCTTAAAATGTGGAGTGGCCCTGGTCTGACCTGGGACTGACTCCACTCAGATCTGGGCCCCAAACTGATTTGCCATGGGGGGTCAGGGGAGCTTGTACAATCTTTCATTAGGGTTTAAACCCAAATTAAACATGGTCAGGTGGGAGGAAGAAGGAGATGCAAGCAGCCTTGCCTGCACATTTCCTTCTCCCTGCTTGCCTCACTGCCAGATTGCCCCCCTCTCCTTTTGACATCCCCAGATAACTTTGGGTGGATGGAATCCAGTCCAGGGCAATCTGGGGCTGCCTCAACCTGGCTGATTCCCACGTTGATCCAAATCTGCTTGTATCCGTTCTGGATTCTAGATTCAGCCAAAATTTGTTCAGGATACTGGACTCAACCAGATCTGCTGCACAGTCCTAATATTTAGACACACACACTGTGAACAAGAAAAAAAAAATCAGTGGCAATATTACTTGCCAATGATTGTCTCACTAGGACCCAAAACATAAGCATTTCACAGATTCTGACTTCAGTACTCCTCTACTAAACCTATTCAGCCCAGGTGACATCACTTTTGGCTGCAAATGAACCACAGTTACAGTCCAGGGTTATTTTGAAAATGATTTATAGAGAGAGGAACTGAATGAATCTGAATATAATTTCAGTGAGAAATCATTACTATAATAGTTCTGGACATAATAAGCCAGCTCAACATAATTTAAACCGACAGATCTATGTCAGTTCTTGATTTAAATACTACAAGAGTCATATGCCAGCATCTGAAGTGCAATGTCAGTAAGCCAAAGTCCTTAAATTGTACCAATGAAGGAAGCCCTCTTCCTTTCACTGTAGCTGCACTTCAAACAGCACTTCATGGATGGGCTGAATGATATTGTTCCTTTGAAATATTTCACAGGCTGTAAAAGCAACCTGCCAACTTTCTGATACTGATCACCCGTGTCTGAAGGAGAACTGTGTGAAAGGGAAAGGCTTTTGCACCCCAAGCAACAGCGACAAAGCTTGCTACTTCCACTTTCAAGTTTTCTACTTTCACTTTCAAGCTGCTGCTTCTACTTTCACTTTTGTGCTTGCTGCTTCCAAATGCAATTCCCTTTTAAAAGGAAAAATGCTGTCCCACTACTTCAACATTCTCTTGTCATCGCTATTATGGAGGTAATTCCCACATTGTCTCCTAAGAATGGGAGTACAGTCATACCTTGGTTTTCAAACAGCATAGTTCATGAACAACTTGCAACTCGAACACTGCAAACCCGGAAGTCGGTGTTCTGGTTTGCAAATTTTGCCTTGGAAGCCGAATGTCTGGCTTGGCTTCCACAGCTTCCAATTGGCTGCAGCTAATCAGAAGTCGCACTTTAGTTTCCGAATGTTTTGGAAGTCGAACGGACTTCTGGAACGCATTCTGTTCAAAAACCAAGTTATGACTGTAGTGATCCAACAACTGGAGGGCACCATGTTGGTTACCCATCTTTAGATACTTGGCAGTCTGTGGAGCAAGGTGTAAGTCTGTCCTACCAGCCCTCCTCCTAACCCTCCTCCATCTCACTTTGTAGGATCCTCCAGCCAGCACATAACTTTCACAGCTCATCAGTGAGTCATCCATGAAGATGATCATGTCTGTAGGATAATTATGGACAAATCTGCCAGACAATAAGAACATGATGGATAGTCCACGATCATTCCACTGACTTAAAGACAAATTAATCATGATTAGTCATGGTAGGGCTGAGCTAATGTATGGCATAAATTGTCAGCCTAAGACATTATCCAATGTACTTGACAGGAATGCATATTAAAACCCAGTTTTACTACGACAAGGAGAAATTAACCAACAAACTATAAATTTCCCTCTGCACACTAGTTTCTTCCACCCACTCCGTCATTACCCACAAATTCTCCACAAGCACCCCCTCCCTTTGTCATCTAGCAGTTCAAATGAATAGACAGGCAAATATCACAAAATTGCTTCTTGCAGGGCTCATCATTATTCCGTCTACAGTATCATGAAGCTATTGAATTCTGACACTTGTATAGTTACTTACTGGAACAATGAAAATGAAGTTCCTAATATGGAAAATAAATGGTGACCCTTTATTTCGGTGTTTGTGCCAGACCATTGATTACACCTTACTGTAAAATAGACAAACTATAAAAACTACTGAGTCATGTAATTATAGCAGAGATAGAATAAAAGAAGAACAGATCCCAGGGTTCTTATAACGCAGCTATCTAGAAGATATTGTCAGCTTGCTGGCTGAATTCATTGAGATTCGTAATAATAAAATGTATACAAAGTTCTGAAGGCAGGATCCATGGATAGATCTCTGAGGGATCTGCAGTAGATTGTTAAGGATTTCTGCCTGTTGTTAAAGAGCAGCATGAAAAGAAAAAGGAAAAAAAGCACATACTCCAGGCAGTCTAAATTATACAACTGAGATTAAAACCAGGAGTGGGTTTTTGCATTGTATGATGATGAGCTCCATGAAGTTCTGGTACTCAGAACAAGCCCCTGGGCTCATAATTATTCAGTGCTAAGAGCACTTGCTTTTACCAGGCTCCATCAGAAATTCTTGAGAGTCTGATTAAAGAACAGCAACAAAGTAGATCCCGCAAGCCTATCCACCCCTGATATATGGCATGTTGCAGTCAGTAGTGAAACTCAAGCAAACAGATATTGTGGTGCTGTGTGATGATTGTACAGGACTGCTGACTCTTTAGATAGCCTCTCTTGATCACAGTGCAATTTGATCACATTGGTCAAATCCTGGGAGCCCACACAAATGCACTAAACAGGGTTGATAACAGAAAGAGAGAGAGAAATGTAAAAGAGGACTTTTGAATCAATTTGCATACAGAGCTTGATGAAAAGCAGACAATTCAAATAGATGCATATGAATTGTTTAGATCAGGCTATTGAAATGCAGGGTATCGTGCCCAGCTTTCGTTTTACAATACTCCTAGATGGGGCCAATTCTTTCTTCACTGTTCTGATAATGATCATGATTTGCAACTGAGTGATCACAACCTTATACAGTAGATTAAAGATCAGGACTTTCCGAGTCAGTTGCTTGTCTGGCTTTCAGAAAGGCTCAAGCCCCACCCACCCACCCACCCACTTTACAGAAGAACAATTTCCATTTTCCAAATGTGAGCGTGTTACATTTGATGAAATATTGAATGCATTCCAAAAATTACAGGGGGGGGGGTTAGGGGTATGGTATAGCCCATTCTTACACAGAGACAAATTCTTCTACTGGAAAAGGCTTTAAAACGTTGCAATGTATGTAGGACTTATCACAGTCAAATACTATAGCCAATGAATGCATGGAGGTAGCAGGATCACACCCACTGTCTTCCCACCTGGCCTCCACAAGTTCTCTGGTACTCCTACACAAACACATTGTTGCAAACGCACATCGGCTCTCTCTTCTGGTTTGGGAACCTTGCTGTCTGAAGGATCTCAGATTCCATATACAGCTTGCGTGCGAAAAAAATGTGCTGACAGAGCTGATGAACATGAAAAGGTCATGAGCAGGGACACCAGGCATGATCCTATTCCCTTCTGCGTGGATTACTTCTGTGTGCAATTTAATTGCTGTGAAGAGGTATATGTGAATCTGAACTTATGATACACTCTATGTCTGTAGATCATGGCATGTGAGAAGGCTTTCTTTTTTGCTTAGGTGTTTCTTTCTTTTTTTGTTTTTGAGTGTGTGTGCCATACAAACACACACTCAAAACTTTCCACTTGGATTTTAGCTTGAATCACTAATACAACAACCTTGGATACATTTCCTCCCCTTGTTACTAGGTTTATGTGGGATTCAGAAGTGGGTAGGTTGGGGTGAACTCATAATATATTACTGTTTCTGACGTTCTCTGTTGAAAAAAATAAGTTTGCCCAACTGACTGGAAAGATCCAAAGTTTCTGATGGTCTCCAGATATTGTGTCCTTCAGAACTGTGCCTAGACAACTTGTGGAATCACATTGCCATTTTCTTCCTTAAGCTTCTTTTAATAACTTAAAACAACATGAAAAGAAATAAACCAACGATTTGAGATTAAATTTGTATATTTCCTATGCAAGCATGGCTTCTCATTGATGGCTTTAACAATTAGAACTTATTGCCTTGGATGCAGCTAAACAAAATCTTAAGGTAATATAACTAAAGGCATAATTCCAAGCCTGAGGCTGTGAAGCCACATGCTTTTTATACTGTATAATTATTTCAGTTATGCACAAGGCATGAGCACATGCAAATCTGCTAAGCAAGATCCCTTAGCTGAAGGTTAAGGACATCAAAACTCCATGCTCCCTTCTTTGGAAACAAAGAGATGCTACTTCCTTCAGCACTAAAAACAGATTCAAGGATATTTTGCATTATATGATTCAATTGCCTGGTTCACATGTCACATTAAACCACAGTTTAAAGCAAATAATGGTCTAGTGTAAAATGAGCAGTGTGCTGGCACACGCTGCTCAAAACTGCCTGGCTACTTTCTCTTGCTGCTACTGCATCGGGGACCAAAGGTGCTGTGACTTCATGGTTTGTTTCCCCCAACCCTGGGTTACAGGTAATGGTTTGCAGTGAAACATATTACAAGCTAGCTTTGGGCAGCACAACAAACCTGATCTTAGCTTGTTTTGTCTGTGGTGAGGCAGCAGTAGGAACAATGGAGGAGTGGGAAGTTTTGAGCAGCATGCACCAACACAATGCACATTCACAGGAAACTGTAACTATGGTTTAATGGGACATGTGATCTGGGCAGCGGCGGAGCATATGCCTGCGCTGCCCAGGGTGGGTGCGCTCTCAAGGGGGCGGGGCAAGAGGGTGCCCTCCCACATGCCACAGTTCAGGGTAGGAGAGGGGCGGGGAAGCAGCTGCTCACTCTCCTCCTCCTCCTCTCCACAGCTGGGTCAGAGATAATACAATAATAATAATAATTTATTATTTGTACCCTGCCTATCTGGCTGGGTTTCCCCAACCACTCTGGGCGGCTTCCAACAAAGATTAAAAATACATTAAAACAGCAGTCATTAAAAACTTCTCTAAACAGGGCTGCCTTCAGATGTCTTCTAAATGTCTGGTAGTTGTTTATCTCTTTGACATCTGGTGGGAGGGCGTTCCACAGGGCAAGCGCCACTACAGAGAAGGCCCTCTGCCTGCTTCCCTGTAACTTCGCTTCTCGCAGTGAGGGAATTGCCAGAAGGCCCTCGGTGCTGGACCTCAGCGTCCGGGCAGAATGATGGGGGTGGAGACGCTCCCTCAGGTATACTGGGCCGAGGCAACGGAGTTGCTGCAGCAGCCAGGAGCACCTCACCATGGCTGAGGAGGGTTGCTCTCTGCCTCTGGGTCAGAAGAGCTGCTGTCACTGGGCGCAAGGTGTGCCGCCCACTCGCCTGCCATTTTGTCACCCTCCTCAGTCCTGACACCCAGGGCAGACCACACCCACCGCATCCCCATTCCTACGCCTCTGGATGTGGGTGTATACAGCAAGATATACTCCAGCAGAATGACGCCATCTATCTTCCGTATATCTCTTTCTGATATATAAGCCCTGCACACTTCTGAACATGACTCATTATTGCTAATCTGACTTTTGGAACGCTGAGAGACGGAGATAACATCTGACACTTTTAAAGCTCGCTGCAGGAAGCTGTAATTACAGCTTACAGTATTAAGAACAAATGTATCAAACAGATCACTAATTCGTTTAGCGGCAGAACTGAATTTCAGCTAGTCCTGCCTTCCAGTGTCTGGTGGAATTAGCCCATTTTAGACTCTGGACTCTCAAAGGAATCTCCTCTTTAGATGCCAACATGCATTACTTCACTTTCTTCAGAATGGGGCAAGCCAGCCCTGCAGCATTTGGAGATCTTCCTGCATGTACTGATAATTGGTGCCCTGGACCTCTGGATCTGTGATAGCGCCACTGCTTCCAGGACCACAGAATGTAGGGACCACTGCTTGATAGCATCAGGGGGTGCCACAGTCACACAGCCTATAATTCTATGCCTGTTAATAAAGGGTTAATCTTAGGGTTAAGGCCTTGCCACATTAATCTCAGAGATGATACTAGCTAGTTCCCCTTTTTCTAACTTGTTTGCATTCCCTCCTTCTAATCTGCATGGTAAATTCACATGAAATTCCAGCTAAGCAAGCACAGGATCTGTTTTTCCTTTTTTCCCTTTTGTACAGTTACTGCTTAGGCAGTGGAAGAATGCAAATCTGTTCTGTGCTGCTTGCTCTTCCCATAATGTGAAAGCAGATGTCATTGTTACCCTGTCATATTGAGAAGCTGTGCTCAGTGGGGTTCCCACTGCTTCTGTAAGCTAATGAAAGTTGACATGTCTTTATGAGAAATTATTTATTAGAGAAGATCTCCACTGTTCCATCACGACAATGAAACACACCTGCTCTTTTTTACTACCTCCCTTTCCAATATCTATAAAATATAAGTTGCATTTTTCAGTGATAAACATTATGTTAGCATAATGGGGGAAGTCTGTCAAGTTATAGCCTCCAGGAGCAGGTGAATACACCACAATCCTGTGCACAGATATATGTCTAAGCCCCGTTCATCATTACAGAAGAACTTACACTTGCGTAAAGCATTGGTTGTTAAAGTGTGACCGAGTGATAAATATGCATGCAGGAAGGGGCTTGTGAGTCCCTTCATAATTTTGTGTAAAATCACATCCTGAGTATCTCAGCTTAGCTCTGGCAACCACTAAGTTCTAATATTGCTCACTATGGGATATAAAAACATGAAGTGTACAATGCTCAATTCAATAGTAAACTAAACAAAAGGAGATATAGAAATGGTTTAAGCAGCTGGAAGCAGGAATGAATATGGAATGAAGGAGTGCAATATGATGCAGAAAACAACGTATCTTTTTCATTACTTTGGAGCTTTCTCTCTAGCTCTAGTAATCTTTAGCTTGCAAAGGAGCATCACTTTACAAATGGCGAAGACTCAAGTCTTTGCGCATCCATTGCATGAAGGGGAATCAGGTAGAATGGGGCTGTGGGGTTATGCTCTCGTCTTGCCTGATGCCACATGGTCCCACCAGCCCTGCCACCAATGGATGGTTTGCAAGGGAAAGCCCATGTGCTTAGACCAGTAGGCTTTGCCTGCATGCTAGAATCCTGTATAATAAGGGTTCTAGAAGACTGGGGTCACAGTCACACCATACATTTTAGGTGCTATTACTGTATACCACTTTAGCAGCCGTAGTGGGTTGTGAGAGCTATAGCTTGTTAAGGATGCTGAAAACTGTAGCACTGTGAGGTCAGCACTCTTAACAAATTACTGTATGGCCTACACACAGGGCTGGATTTAGATGAAGAGAGGCCCTAGGCTACTCTACTTGTGAGGCCCCTCCCCACCCCCCTCACAACTAGAAGAAAATGGAAGAGTGTTATAAACAAAACTGAGTGAAGCCAAGGATGATGACGGGTATTTAAAATTCTGCAATTCACGATTTCTCCTCTAAAGCACATAAGATATTATTGTTAAATACAATGGTGATTTTTAAAAATGCATAAAATTAACACTGAAAAACTTTGGCAATAACTGAACTTTGTAAACCTTTTGTGGAATAAGCATTATTTTTTAGGAAAATGAAGTTGTAATCTTATTCTTAAAAAAACTGTGAAGGCGGCCTGGCCAGGGCAAAGGCCTCTTATATACCTGCTGGGCTTGACAAGGCATCTCACCCTCACCTGAATCTCATAACTCTCCTGACAGGTGATTTGGTCTGCAGCCTCAGTGTGGAAATAAAGGATGAGATTGCCCACCAGATATCAGGCACCCTAGTATTCAAATTAGGCCCCAGTGTTTTTGTTACGATCCCATTCTCAATTAAGTACAGTGGTACTTCTGGTTACATATGCTTCAGGTGACATACGCATCAGGTTACAGACTCCGCTAACCCAGAAATAGTACCTCGGGTTAAGAACTTTGCTTCAGGATGAGAACAGAATCGTGCTCTGGCGGCGAAGCGGCAGTGGGAGGCCCCATTAGCTAAAGTGGTGCTTCAGGTTAAGAACAGTTTCAGATTAAGAATGGACCTCCGGAACGAATTAAGTACTTAACCCGAGGTACCACTGTAATCAATTTTAATTTAGAATTTAAATTCTCAAAGCTTTCTTATTTGTTAATTCGAGCAAGTAAACTACTGCTCTCACTTCATTACAAACAGTATTTCTACCTGCAACACACTTGAGCAAACCTGCTCCTCTTCCTTTCACAAATATTTTGTTGCCATTTGCAACTGTAGCTGCCTCTGATGAGTTATCATTTAACTCTTGGGGACAATAATTAGCATCACGTGTCATATGCATGGAAGTTGCCGAACCAATTAACCAACTAGAAGGATTAATAGCACTAGTTTTCCTATATTGCTGGATAGTTTTGATGAACTGCAAAAGTATTTTTAGTTTGCTTTCTGTTGCCACCCTGGAACTTTTCTTTATTAGTGCCACTTTGTTTTCTATGATTCCTTGCAAATGAAGGAAAACAACTTTTCTGCTTGTATATGTTGATAATATAATTTTGGATACTGAGGACAAACAAGATTGTACAAAAACAAGATTGGACACAGGCCTGGCCCAATACAAAACACAACCAGCTTTCAAAATTCGCACTTCTCCAAACATTGCAATATAGTTCGTTAACCAAAAAAGTGTGCAAAACAGTACAATATTAGTGAAAATAATGTACAAAGTGCATTGTATTAGGAAAATTTGCTGGAAAACAGGGAAATATTTGTGCATGAAGTGTATGAATTTTCACTAGGATTTTTTTTTAAGAAAGTTTGCAGGCTGAAGCAGAGACGAGGCAAACTGAATTGAATACTGAGAAAATGAGAAAACCAAATGGACACATTTGGCCATTCTTACCCTTGATTACCTAAAACTGAGTAAATAAAAATGGGAAGTGCCTAATTAAAGCTCTGAAAAGAGAACTGTCAGGGAAGATAATTCTAGATTCATCAAAGACATTTCAGTTTAACTTGGAATATGAGTACAATATTCATCAGCTCCCCTACCACTGGCCAGGATTTGTAATATATATACAGTATATGAAATTATAGGCCTTGTCACTTATATAATGAACTTTGGTTGGAGAGCTGTTTTCAGGGGCTTAGCAATTAGTACTATGGACTTGAGTTATTCCTTTGTTGTGAAATGCATTTGAAATCATTTATTTCAAATCATTTGGGAGGTTAGGTTACTTCTGAAGTTCCAGCGAGTGACACAGTTCTGTTTTCCATCTTGCTCATCTCTTTCAAGTACATTAGCTTCAGATGTGCATCTGCCTGTGGATTATATTCACTTCATTTTCTTTTTGTACAAGCGTACACACAATGCAAACCCCTCAAGCTTTAAGTTATTTGCATTCGTTTTGTGGCATACAATGTACATTAGGGACATGAAGAAATTAAAACTGTGTTTCGAAATAAATATTAATCGCACTCTAAGAAATGGATCATTAACAACATATGGCTATAGACTGCATTTTTGAACGCGCACACAAACACACACACACACACACACATACACAGGATCACACAGCAATGAAAGTGCACTGTAATGCACACTTAAATCCCATTGAAATCACTAGGACCTAATGAGGCATAGATCTGTGTTGGTTTGTGTCCCAGGTCTATAATATCAAATTTTGAAATAAGCATTAACCTTAATATGAGTTTGTGCTCTTTTTACAGTCTTCTCTCCGGTTCATAAAGGTGTTTTTTTTTTCCTAAGCAAAAGATTTGCTTTCTCTACTCCTGTATGAAAACCCCTTTTGTACTTCTTAATGTCATCTTCAATACCATACCATTTTGACTTTTCAACCAACCTGTCTCTGTAACAAGATATCTCATTTCCATCTTTCCCACATTGTTTATTTTTCTCTCAGAAATGCAAGATCAAGGCTGCCTTTTCCTCCCCTCTCCCTGCTTAGTTTGGTCATGCATAAAAGAAATGTCTCATGTGAAAATGGCAGCTTGAAGTCCTGTTATGAATCTGCCTACAACAGGGCACCAATTACAGTGTTTTTATACTGTAACCTGCCCTATGATCCTCAGATGAAGAGTGAGATAAATTTGGGATATAAATAATAATTAAATCAACAAACAAACTGCTAATAGGAGTGGTTTTCCTTTTAATGGTAAATACAAGTCATAAAACATCATGACTGGCAACCCCCCCCAAACCCCCCCCCCACACAACAACTTTCCAGTGGGCACCTATAGTTTTAGTGCAAACCATGAATGGGCAGATATTGGTTCTTTCAATTTCTCATTTTTCCAAGCTTATATTCAGTTCTCCACATTTCTGCAGCAATTTACATTAAAAAAAAATATTATGAGATTTTTGTGAGCATTTTAGTGCACATTCCTCCTAATGCACAGATTTTCAGACACATTTCTACAAGGGATTTTCATAATATAATGCATCATGTTTGTTATTTTTTTAACTGCTATATTCATTTTTATGCATGTTTCACCACTATATATGCATTTTTATGGATATTGGAGAACTGCACCACAAAATTAAACTTCTGAAGAATGCCTGTGTTTTGGTTCTCAACTTGTTTCAGAAAGTGCAAATTACGTAAGGTTGCCTTTAAGTAAGTACTGGGTAGAATTTCTCCTCCATCCCTAGTTCAAATGGAAGGATTCGGCGTAGAGGATGTTGACAACTACTGTATCGCTCACACTGTCTGGTACAATGAACAATGTTTGTGATGTCATCAGGACTTGGGTTGGCTTTGCTGGTTCATGGAACTTCTGAACAGCTATGCTTTTCAGATTTAAACATGAGGGCCGTTTTGTGAAGAAGAAGAAGAAGAAGAAGAAGAAGAAGAAGAAGAAGAAGAAGAAGAAGAAGAGGAGGAGGAGGAGGAGGAGTTGTTGTTTGGACTTTATATACCGTCTTTCACTCCCTTTAAGGAGTCTCAGAGTGGGTAACAATCTCCTTTCCCTTACTCCTCAACAACAAACACTCTGTGAGGTGAGTGGGGCTGAGAGACTTAAGAGATGTGTGACTAGCCCAAGGTCACCCAGCAGCTGCATGTGGAGGAGCGGAGACGCAAACCCGGTTCACCAGATTATGAGTCTACCACTCTTAACCACTACACCACACTGGCGTGGTTGCTGTGGTGCACACTGATGTTGTACCAGTATTTTTGGCATAGGAGCTGAACTTCTTTAAAAGTGCATGCACATGGACTTGTGAGCCTAAATGCAACCTATTTAGAGGAGCGCATACCATGTTCTGTCATCACTACAGTAGCAAGACAAGTGAGCAGGCTTGTTTAACCATACTGGGTCATTAGCTATGTGCCCGCTGGACAGCAGACAGCATATGTTTGTACCCACAGACACATTTTAGATGTACATTTCAGTGGACAGAAGGTTGAACCTGCTACTGCCCACTATTCATGTATTTACAGTATATGGGGGAGAAATTCAGAATAATTACAAGCTGTACTTGTCATGTGAGTGCATGCAGATGTTGTTGAATATTTTTGGGATTTTACATAAGTGAATTCACCTTCATTCCACTCCAGGTGTATCTTCACTCAAATTTGTGCTGCATAACAGCTTTGTGAAATGCTGCTGCAGGGCTTTGGTACTGTCTCCATACAGTAATATTTATGTGAATTCAGTGCATAACCGGCAGCCCAGGAAATGTCACATTGCACCAGCATTCTCAGGAAATTCTAAGGAAGCTCTTTCTTTATCCTCTTTCTTTTGTGGCTTCGACGGGGATCCTTCCCCTCCTCCTCTTCTGCCATTTTCCTCCTCTTCAGTCTGCGAGTTTTCCAAATGAAGGGGGGAAATGGCTAGTCCAGATCTGATTTGCTTTATACTGTCTATTGAGTCAGACGGTACACCTGGGAATCAACTTTCCCTTTGTATAATTGCTTCACAAGCCAAAGGTAGCACAAACAAAATTGAAAGCTCAACCAAACAAAGAAAAAGTAACCCAAACAATGCCTGTCTGAGTAATGAAGGAGAACTTTGCTGTAACAGGGAAACTTTTGGCTTGCCCATGAAGCAGAAAAATATATAAGAGCTTTTCAAATATATGTGATATTTCATATCTGAAAAGGAAACAATTCTTTTATGCTCTTCTTGTGCCATCACCCTGTGAGATGAGGCAGGCAAGTGGAAACATATCCTTGCATTCTCATCTCCAGACACCCTCCTATTGCCTCGCAAGAGACTGAACACCCCCTGTGACCACAAAGGATTATCCAGGAAGAAACCAGAGAAAAAAAATGTACTTAATACATTTATGGAGCAAATAAGAAACCCACAATTTATGTGCTCTGAAAAGGGAAAAGACCACGACTTGCATACTATTAAATTATTACATTTTGGGGAAGTACTCTTCCCTGAAAATTACCCAAGGCATTGTAAGTGTCCAGATGAACAGTGAAGAAACAGTAAGTCTCAGTAATATGAACAAGCCCCTTTTAAAATTGCTGATCACCTTTCCACATTACTCAAGGTGGTTTACAACTCATAAAAACAATGAAATATATGAAGCTAACATTGTCACCCTGGAACAATTTCAAAATATACCTAAAAACAGATGGACAACATTCATGAATGCATTTCACATATAGCAGTGTGCTAGCTCTCAAAAATACAGTGCAGAGCACCCTTTGTATGTGGTTCTCCACTTATGTGTAGCCCTTTCTGGATAAGCTCATTATCCTCCTTTGAATAAACTGATATGCAATCTCTATTCATAGGCAGGCTGCCTGTGAAAATGCTTTAAAATAAATGTTAGCAAAACAATTTTAAAATGTGGACCTTCATATGCTGTTTAATATTCTCTTCAAAACACATTGAACCTAGAAAATTGTTACCTTTTTCTATTACCAACTAGTGTGGCTATCAAAAGTAATAAAAATGTAAATAAGCGTATAGTATTATCAACTTTCTCAGTTAAGTGGCTTGTAAACCAGCCTGATCAACAATAGATTGAATTACCAGTCGAAACCTTCAGGTCCATCACTTCAAGGTCTACCATGACAGGAAAACAAAAAGAGCCAAGTAATTCAGTCTGCCCACTCCCCTGTTTTCACTGTGAAATTTAATCTGAATGTTAACCATTTCCATTTTCTTGTCTGATTAATTATTTTCATCTCCCCTTCCAAGAACAGATCGAGAAGTTTCACTAATTTATAAAAAGCCTACATTCTGCTGAGGCGAAGTACATGTGCTTTTTACACTTTAATCGTGTGAAATCATTTGTAATATCCAGCACCTTGTAGTAGGAGAAAACTTTAATTCTGCCCCTTAGTGCCCTTTGGGAGGGGGATGAAAAGTTCAGGGCCATCCCAAGACATTTAGCAGCCTAAGGCAAAGGACAAGATGGTGGTCCACCCATTCTGTGAAAAGAATCTGACCAGGCTAGTACCTGAATCTTACTACAACACTGACGGTGGGGCAACATCCTTCAAGAGGGCAGCAGCAAACTTAGGGGATACACAATAGGTTGACTGAGTTCAGCTGCCGTCCAAAGCGGCCGCTGCTCTTTTGCCTAACGGTAGAGCTGGCTCTGAATTATTTATTTTTTTAACCACTAAAAGAATATTTGAAGTATATTGGCAGTTTCTATGATACATGAGTGCCTTTCTTAAGTAAAAGAACAGGTCATTCCATAAGCTATTTCCTAATATATTCATGAAGACTATTCTTCTATCACACCTTTTCAAATGCTCCAGTGTACAATTTACATAAGCAAATGTAATTTAACAATATTAATAAAGAGTAGAATTGATTTTTAAAAATAATTTAATTTTCTCTCGTTTGCTTTTAATCATTGCTATTGCACATTTGGACAAATTCACATGCACTGTGCATTTCTTAATTTGGTGGCATTTGGAAAGTTGCGTTTGTTTGCCTCATCCATCATGTATACTCAGCATAAATTCAATAGGAAATGTTCTGCAAAGTGGGAAATCTGAGAGCATCCAACCAACCCCTGTGGGACAGCAAACTGATGTCTGGTTCAGGTTTTCAAAATCTTTACCATGAGGTAGATCCATTGTTGTGGCAGTGTGGAGAAAATATACTCATGCACGAGCTGGGATGACTGGACTTATACCATATATTTAAAGTCCACGGCTTCCCCCAAAGAATCCTGGGAACTGTAGTTTGTTAAGGGTGCTTGGAATTATAGCTCTCTGGGGGTTAACTACAGTTCTCAGAAGTCTCTAGGTGAAGCCATGTGCTTTAAATGCATGATGTAGATGTGACATTTAAGACCCATTCATGCAATTTCTTTTTTTCAAAAGAGCAGAGAAATCAGGTAAGTGCCCCCTTCAAAAAATTGAAAATTGGCATGGATACACCAGTTCATATGGGGGCTGATATTGTTGGGTATCTGCCCAGAATACCAACCCTGCAGGGAACCACTGATGCCCACCTTGAACCCTCTTTCCCTTCTCTTTATTGTCATTTCCTTGTTTACTTGTCCTCTACAAGCAATGTTGAAAGTAAGGAAATGTGATAGCAACCTCAGCTTGCTTCATGCTCTTCCTCTGGGCATTGCCCAGAGAACCAGAGAACCAGAGGCATTGCCCAGAGAACCAGAGACAGTGAGTAGGCCGGAGTGACGGTGAAGATGATATGGGGGAACAAAGGCCCCCATTGTGGGTACCTTGCAAACTGTCCTCCCTGCACCCAGTCTGGAGCCACCCCTAGTTACACCCAATACATAGCTGCAGTTATGGGAAGGCTTCTCATAGGAGATTCTAAACATATGACCCAAGGCCCTGTATTGTATAAACAGCTGCTTCTAACAGTTGAGAAGCAGAAGAATATAACTACATTCTAGCCATTTCCCCAACAAGTTTGGAATATGAAACTTTACACATCTGCAGTTTGTATACAAGGTTATAACTCGCCAATTTGCTGCAAGGCAGAATGTGCGTCCTTTGCCCTTGCCCCAGCACATCCTCCCTCCCACAGGTTTTGGCACAGTGAAAAGGCCTCCCTTTTCAGAGAGTGTTGGCATCATAGTGCTTTAAATGTATGGGATGGATGTGGTTTTAATAATGCTTCTGGTGAGGGCAAAACAAATAAAGAAATAGCTAAGGAAACAAAATAATCAGACGCATCAAAGCAAGACTTTATATTTATCTGTCCCCTTTTGCTAGTTGGTTACATAGAATATATTCCTTCCACATCTGAGCTCACAAATTATTTAAAATGCTGATTCGAAGCTGGTTATCTTCTAGAATGTAAAGCTTGCTCTAAAAAACTATCTGTTAAATTTTGGGTTGTTTGATCATTGCTGCTCATAAATGGTACTGCAAACAAATATGTACACTGGAACACAAGCCACTTCCATCTTTTTTTTTAATGGTGGGATGTTTCTGGAATGTTGTGTGCTTTACCTGTATCCTCTTATTAAAAAAAAATATCCTGGAGGATTTGCTAGTAATCAACTGTTTATTATTTAAAGTCCAGAGGCAAGTTTGAAAATAGGAAACATTTCTGTAGTGCAGGAAAGAAATGATATCTCCCTGTGGGTTATTGCTTAGCCATTATTAGGAGCTATTTTCAAAAGTTTATGATGCAGATGTGCAAGCTTGAAAGCACTCATGGCCACTGCAAAATATCTGCCGACATTATAGAATTGCTAGCTTTTGTATGCTCTTTACATCCTACATTTTTGAACAAATGCACTATTTCATATTGGCTATGTCCTGCAGCTATTGGTCTTCTTTAGATCATCTCTCTATCCCCCTTATAAGTGAGTTGGGGATGTTGCATTAAATAGATCAAGGCTTCTTTGTGCTCCTTTTTAAAAATACCATGGTACTTTCTAGGGCAAGGAATCCCTACAATTAAATGCCACAGTTGAGGACATGCACTTGTTATCACAAATATAGTAATGCAAATTAATGTCCGTGTCTGGATATGTTTTTCTGACTTTTCAGTGCGGTTCAAATTCAGTGGCATTCAAAAGCAAAATTTGCTCATTATTGCTCCATAGTATGGGCAGGTGCCATTTTGGATACTTTAGATTTTGGTCTTGATCGCAATCACAGCTTTTTGAGCAGCTGAGTGTGAGGGCAAAATCTAAGCTGCATGTGCATTTACATAACTCAGTCCAAAATCCCATACACAGTCATTGCGGTTAAAAGTTATTATCACCTATGTAAGAAGATATAGGCCTTCCATGAATATGAAATGTTCAAAGTGTGGTGACAATTAGGAATGAATAGATGTATCTGTCACTTGTGGTCCTCTCAGTTTCTCATTTTCAGTTCTCCACATTTCTGCAGCAATTTGCAATTTCTGAAAGAAAAAAAATGCATGAAAATTCACCAGTTTTTTAGCGTAAATTTCTCTTAATAAGCATATTTTTAATGCAATTTTGACTAATGCCCATATTTTTGCAATGGGTCTACCCTAATCTAATGTATTTTGTATGTTATTTTCACCAATATATACACATTATGCACAACTTTCCCAAAAACAATTTTGCAAACTTTGCTGGTAGGAGAACTGCACTGCAAAATTCAAAAAGCAGCAGTAGATGAGGGAAACATTGAGAAAGAATAAGCACAAAATAGGCAATCAACCTCTGTTCAGTCGCTGGCTGATCCACCAGGTTGGAGGTGGGGAAACGAAAGCAGAGACAAGGGTCAACATAGCAAAGGACACAGTGTCCTTTAGGACAGAACAGTTTTCTTGAAGGTGTAGCATTTGTTTCAAACATTGAAACCAGGGAACATTTGATGTGGCCCTACATTACATAGATCTTGGGGCTGCAATCCTATGCATACTTACTTGGAAGTAAACCCCACTGAACTCACAACAATCCAACCCAATCCCACTGCTTTTGCTGTTGTCTGGTCCAGTATGGCTTTTCTTTATCTATCTTCAAATAGGCTTGTGCTGTAACATCACAGCCTGTGTGGTTTATTCTAGCCATAAGACTGATTTCAGAAGCTCTTTAACAATAATTAGGCTCCCTGTTCAATGGAAAATATACATCAGGGAACAATATTGCACTAGATGATTTACAGTAATAGGGGCTTCATTCTATGATTTCATGAAGGCGCTCAGATGCTGCTCCCAATTTGGTCTTTGCTTTATAAGTCATTAAAGCAATTTTAAAACCAATTCACTATCAAGAGTGTGCTGGTGTTTAATATTCTCCAAGTGGGAGGCCTGGATTGAATTCGTTTTATGGGAGTTACAATTTTAACAGTAGTGTGACAACAGGTTTGAGCATGTACAGAGGATCATTTTTCCCACAGACAACATAAAACACCATTTTAATCAGCCTATGCCTCATCTGTAATGTTATATGTCAGACACGGCCAGTGTTCAATGGTGATAAAAAGCAGCGCTCACAGGAAATGTGACACGATCAAAAGATTTTTTAGCAGAGTGAGAAAAAATGATGGGATGGTCTTCCACAATGATATTTCATATTAAGCGATTTTCTCCAAAGCAATTGGTGATGCATTACTCAGAGATCTTGAAAAGGGATAGAAAATAGTAACAGAAATGGTCAGTTGTGTCTGAGTATAAGCTGAAATAGAAGGTTAGCTTTGAATGGTGCAGTGCTGAAAAGAGCTAGTTAAACCAGAAAAAGAATATTTTGCAGGAAGGTGGGGGGAGTCAGCTTTTTTACAAACTCAAAAAATATAATGTGAATTGGCATTCAGTTCTCTTCATAGTGGATTGTTCTTAACTATATTAACATTTTCTCTTGCTGCCTCTTATGCCTGAAATTACTTCCTAAATATGGATGTGGCACCCTCTTTCCTCATTCAGATCTCTCATTGAACCTCAAATCTTTTCTGTCAAGCCTTTGACACACTTATCATGCTTATGCAGAAATCCTGTCCCTGGGTTTGCTTCTGAAGAGGTCAGGTAAATGTGCACAAAGCCGTCAGAGTCCCCCAAGAAATACCCATTCCATTGTTTCCTCTGTCCCCTTTCCCTGGCCTGAAGGTGAAGAAACTTGCTTCTGGACAGGTGAAGAAAGACAGAGATGGATGTGCTTCTGTGCCTCAAGAAGAGCATATTTTCATTTCAAGGATTAAAACTGAAACATAGCCAACCCTACTGTTAGGCAGAGTGATGCTACTGCCTGATGCTGCAGTTTTGGAGTGTCATGAGACCCCTCCAAATTACAGGCTATTTAATTCATTATTACTACTGTCAGAGAAGGAGAAGTATTTGTGGGATTGTCTGTTTCAGATGCATTTGCTTTTTGTTCACCCTTTTCTACTATCTTCTCTTTCTCCATTCTCCCCTCTGCTTTCTTTCTCACTGTCAAAATTTAGACTGTAATCTCCATGGGGTCAGAGCTCAACAACTTTGGCCAAAAAACCCAAAACAAAACCAAAACTCACCAACATTGTTTTTTTTATTATTTTATTTTATGGCAACCCTACTGTATTGCTATTCGAGTTCTCGCAATTATTTCTAAATGTGTCCATCTAAATTAGCACATGCAAAATCTGTGTCCTCTTTCACACCCTCTTTTGGGGTGATGCATGAGTGACAACTGAGTGGCAAATTTAGAATTCTAGCTCCTGACAGGGTCAGACTCTGGAAGCATCTTACACCAATCTCCAGGCATCTTCATTGTGTTCATATTCTTTGACAAGTACAACTCTAGATGCTTCATAGACTCATAAATCCCTAAACACCGAGTAAGATAGCTGCTGCCCCGTTCCCCATTGTGTTGTTTGAGCTTGCTAAAACTTGTCTTGCATGCTGAGGTCCCCCAAAACACCCCTACCCCAATAACTCACACATCACACATAAATTTTTGTTTAAGGTTTTTGGCATAATTTTGGCCACAACTTTATTAAACATACAAATTGTGAGTGGTTGCTTAGGCATTGGTTATGACTATCTGTCCCCCCGCCTTGGGGGACAGCACTGACTCCCGGATTCCAGCGAAAGCCAGTGTGGAGGAACAAGATCAGGGATAACTGGAGCTGCGGCACAGACCCTCAGCTTCTCCCCGCATGCTCCCAGAGGCTTACGTGGCCCAAACCCAATTCCAGGGGTTTGGACGAAAGGATGGTAAGCCCCTGAATTCCTTTAACAGAATTCCTGTGCAGCAGCAGCATTGGAGGGGCAGGCACAGCCAATCCATACCCCTCCACCAACCAATTTAAACCAATGCCTAACCACCAACCTTACAAGTTGTGACGATTTGCTACATAGTAGGCAAAAACCAAATGGCACACACTAATCAGCCAAATGGAAAAATTCCTACCAGGCCCCCGCACCAAGGCAGACGACCCCATGACAGGCATAGCAAGGTCAAAGCACAAGCCCAAAAGGGAGGGAGGGCGGGTGATACGGTGCCCACAGCGAAAGAGAAAGCAGCTTGCTGTGAACCTTGTTTAAATAACCTCTGTTCCCACCCCCAAACTGGCAACATCAAATTTACCCCAGCAACACCAACCACCAATCCAAGCCAGGCCCCTTCAATCTATCCTGCCTGGCAACTACAGGGTGCTTTGTTTGGCCCCTTCCGCAACACATGCTCTCCTTTAGTGAGAACACGCTTTCTCAATGCCCCTTTTAGTGTGCCATCACAATAGCTATGGGAGACAGAGAGGGATCATTTGTAGTTTCCTACAAACTATTTAACTCATTCCCCATAACACTTACCCAAACCAAAGCATAAACATAAGCAATCTTATATGTTTTATATTTGTTAGATATTGAGGGCTGCAGTTGAGCTGATGTATTTTTTTTTGTTTTAATTGTTTTGACTGGATCTGAACTGTATGTTTTTATTGATTTTAAAATTGATTGCTTGCCCAAAGCCTTCCAGATGGAGGGTGCTGAATATTTAAATATAGCAACAAATGTGCACATTTGTAGCACCATTCATGCTATGCCAGAATGGCAACCCCCTCTTCTTCTTCTTTTGCTACAGTTTCTCCATAAAACTAATTATTTAAAATAGGCCATGCATCAAATAACACAATTTCCTTAAGCTTATAATTTCAATATTTATAAGTTAATTTGAATCCCAAATCAAAAAGAAGAAGAAAGACGTTCTGTGCGCAGCTGTAGAAAACAACTTATCTTTATCTTATGCATAGCTAATTGCTTGGAAAAGTTCAGCTGATTCCCTCTCCTTCTGCGTAAGTGTTGGAAAGATGAGGAATCTTAATCCTTCTCAATACCCACAAGTCAACCTCATCTCTAAGCAACAGTCTTAACATAATAGCACATGAAAAACGAAGGAAGAGGAAAAACTTGGTGGAATAGCTCAGACAATGCGATCTTTCGGCACGTAAGCAGTCCTGACCTTCCTTGGGTGCATCGTCTCATTGCAAAGGCGATGTGTGAGCAGGGTGATCACAAGTCTGTCTGTCAACAAGTCCCTTGATCACGGCAGCCCTTCTTCCAGCCCAAGGCTTAGAATAGTTGTGAAAGTTTCATAACAAAAACCCTCCGGCATGTTTGCTTAATGTGTGGATGTACACCACATCCTTCCTTAGGGAATGAATATTGTTTACTTTTCATCTACGCACTTTTGGATGAATTCTTTTTTAACAAATTAAGCAGACATCAGGACATTAAAAGTAGGAAACAGGATCCCTATGCTGAGTCCTCCTTTCTGTCTGCCCCTGTGGTAACATCTAGGAGTACTTAGTATGTGGCACAGCATCATAATGTGCATATATATATATATATATATATATATATATATATATATATATATGCTTTCGTAGATTTTCACGGGTACAGGAATGCAGGTTTTGGTGTCCTCGGGTGTCTTCCCGTGTAAAAGTTGGGGTGTCTAGGCGACGTTTCGACGAGGTCTCACTCGTCATCTTCAGGCTGGTGCTTTCGGCTTCTTGTTACTGGAACAGAGCAGGATCTCAGTGTTTGAGTTCCTATAAATACTGTTGAGGGGGTGTGGTGTATAGCCTCCAATGTTCTGGGCAGAGAGGAAGTTCCCAGGCTAGTGTGCCTTTTCTTCTTTTGTTCCTTAATTACTTGAGGGATATCTTGAGTGATTTCTTGAGTGATATCCTGAGTACCACTTAGGTGGGTCATTAGGTGTGGATTAGTTGCTAAAGTCTTTGTGTCTTGACCTCTTGAACTTTGTGAAGAGTTTTTCTGAGAAGATGGCTGTACTGCACTTAGTTGTGCTCTGGCTTGGCTTCGTGTATAGGGGCGAGCTGTGGTTTTGTGGCCTGTGTCAGCCAGATCTGTGTAGGGATTGCAGGGGGGTGCAGCATCCGGAGGTGCCACCATGGTTTGGCTACTGGATGGTGTCTGTAATTTATCTGTGGAGAGGGTCTGGGTTTGGGTCTGGTGTGGTTGATTGGTGATGGCGTTCTGTGTGCCTCTGGATCTGGTGTCAGTTTTTGTGGGGAGGGCTAATTTCCAGATGTCTGGCAAGCGGGATGTGTCGTCACGCTTGTTCATGTTGTGAGGGTGTTTCTCTATCTCGATGGCTTCCATGATTATTCTCTTGTGGTGATGTTCCATGTTAAAGAGCAATTTGGAATCTGCAAAATTAATTTCGTGTCCTGTTTCTTTCATGTGTTGGAAAAGAGAGGAAGTTTTTTCTTCTTTTTTGACGGCATTCTTGTGTTCTGCGATACGTGCATTTATTCGTCTGTTTGTTTGTCCAATGTACGTGGCTGGGCAGACTTTGCAGGGTATTTCATAGACCCCTTGGTTTTCCAACTGGATTTTATCCTTGGGGTTTCTGAGGATATTGGCTATTTTTTGGTTGGTGCAAAAGGCTGTTTTGATATTGTGTTTATGGAGGATTTTGCTAATTTTATCTGTAGTGCCCTTGATATAAGGAAGGAGGGCCATGCCATTGTTTTCTTCTGTGTCTTGGTTTTTGGGGGGTGTTTCTTTTTGGATTAGCTTCGTAACCTTGTTTTGCTGGTATCCATTGGCAATTAACACATTTGAGAGATTCTGTAACTCAGTTGTCAAGTGGTCTTTGTCAGCCAGGCGTTTGGTTCTGGAGATGAGAGTCTTGGCTACGGAGTTTATTTGTGCAGGGTGGTGGTGTGATTGTGCATGTAAGTAGCGGTTGGTGTGTGTTTTTTTCCGGTAGATAGTGTGTCCTAGGGAGCCATCAGGTTTTTTGTAGATTAGGAAAACTCTTCACAAAGTTCAAGAGGTCAAGACACAAAGACTTTAGCAACTAATCCACACCTAATGACCCACCTAAGTGGTACTCAGGATATCACTCAAGAAATCACTCAAGATATCCCTCAAGTAATTAAGGAACAAAAGAAGAAAAGGCACACTAGCCTGGGAACTTCCTCTCTGCCCAGAACATTGGAGGCTATACACCACACCCCCTCAACAGTATTTATAGGAACTCAAACACTGAGATCCTGCTCTGTTCCAGTAACAAGAAGCCGAAAGCACCAGCCTGAAGATGACGAGTGAGACCTCGTCGAAACGTCGCCTAGACACCCCAACTTTTACACGGGAAGACACCCGAGGACACCAAAACCTGCATTCCTGTACCCGTGAAAATCTACGAAAGCATATATATATATATATATATATATATATATATATATATTTCTGTTTTACAATTTAGAATATTCATTTAAACAGCCTTAAAGTATCAATGACTCCTCTTCTTCTCTTTCCATGGTTCATTTTACATAACATAAATTCCTGCATATTTTACATAAACTAAACCATTCAGTAGTCCATTATTACATCCATCAAAACTTATTTACACTGTTGAATTTATCTTAGTGTTGCCAGCATTTTCAAGTGTACACAATCCCCCCCCCCATATATTCAATAAACATTTCCCAATCTTCTTTAAACGTATGTTCTTCTTGTTCTCTTATTCTGTATGTTAGGTCCACAAGCTGCACATATTCCATCGGTTTAAGTTGTCGTTCTTCTTTGGTTGGGACCTCGCTTGTTTTCCATTTTGGGGCCAACAAAACAACGGGGTGCAGTAGTGGCATACATAAATAGCCTTTTTTGATACCTGGGAATTTACATCCACAATGCATATATTTTAATGCCTTCACTCCCTGTCGCTGGCTGCCATGTGAGCCATGACATTCACAACATGCCTTTGCCATTGGATTGCAAATTATTCTTGATATTACTGCATGGAATGGCAGGGCTCTCTGTGGGAACATGGCATCCCCTGGGCCTGAACAACAAACAACCTAGCTCTTAAGGGGTGCTTGAAAGTCACACTGAGATAACACTGCTTTACATGATACATACTCTGAGATGTTACCAAGCATGATATGGATGGTTTTCAGCAACACTACCATGGCTTCCCTAATGTACAGCCTGATTCTGAGGGCCAACATTAGCAACATATCTATTTTCAATCTGTTCGGATTGCCACCCTTTTCTATTCTTTATTTACTTCTAATCATTCATCATCTTGTAATCCATTTCATGCTGTTTTGATTTATCTCTTCTTGGTATTGTTTGTTTTTCCTTTAGTTTAGGGAACAGTATTATCCCCCCTCTAGAGATAGTTCTGGGTCTGGGAGTTTTCTGTGTACATCTTCTTTAAATTAATCTCTGTGATGCCATTCCATTCCATTTATCTTACTCAGTCCTATTCATTATTATTGTGATCTTGATGTTTTCTTTCCTTTCCATCTCAGTTGGATGTTATTATTTATTCCCCAGTGTTTCTCCAAGTCTGGTGGGTGCCATGTTTCACAGATACTCTAGAATAGGACTGTGCAGCCCTCCCCCCCAAAAAAAAAATTCGAGGTTTTAGTCAGTGCTTTGAAGTGGCCCCAATCTGGCCTGGGATGATTCAGAACCTATCTGCACAACCATTTGGGAAGCAGGGTAGAAAAAACAACAACCCATGGCTTTCTTTCTCTCTGCCCTCCCAATTGTGTGTTTAGTCAGGGTTTTATACCCTAAATAAAGTTGGGATGGGGCAGAAATAAGGAAAAGCATTGCTTCAGTTTTACCTGGTTAATCCCAGGTCAACCCAAATTGACCCAAGCACAACCCTACTTCAGTGCTTGTAAAAAGCAGCGCTCATTGTGTAGCTAGAACAACTCTTTGGGCCCAAGTGATTTCTTTCTGCTTGTCATCAATCTCAGCCTGTAGTAGGTCATGAAACCACTGCCTCTATTCAGGCTCAAATGAACAGAACATAAATTCTTGTCAGGTGTTGTGGCTGACTTCATTAGGCCCTGTAATAACATTACCTGAATAGATATGGGGACGCTATTCGCATCTGGGCTTGTTGCATGGTCTGTTTCCTTTATTTGTCATGTGACCTATTGCTGCTGGTGAGTAGTTATTTCAGGTTAGAAAACTGTCAGAAAAATAAGGACTAGCCTACTACAGTTGTAGTAATATCAATGAAAACTATATAAGCTTCCCATATGTACCATGGCATTTTCAGTTACATTAACAGCATTTGCAGGTTGGGTTTTTTTTGGGGGGGGCACCCTCTTGCTTTATTGCTATGGCTGCAAAGCATCCTCATCAATTTCTCCATTCAATAAGATCTTCTGTAGCTTTGTTTTGTCCCTGTTGGAGCTCGTGCATCAGCATGTAAAAATGTCTTTTGTTTTAAGATCTTTTCTTTAACTCAGGAGACTCATTATTTCTTGTCTTCAGGCTTTTGAGAACAATTCCTATATTTACCAGTCACCGGATAAGCTCTACATCACCAGGGCTCCATCTTTCGGGGAGGGAAGATTAATGTAAACGTTGGGAGTTGAATTATGTGAACTAATGTTTTAGTTTTTAATAAAAGAAACCTTCAAATTCTCTGGGAGATTATAAATAAGTGTTTGGAGGTTGTTTACTTACTCTGATATTTTTTGTTGCTGTTGCTGCTGCTGCTGGTGACGAGTTTTCAGTTGTGTAGAACTGCACACAAATGAATTATTTTGGTTGCGAAATAGAGCAGGCATGCCTTGCCACTGCGATTCCCTTTCAGTTGCTCAGATGCTTGCCACCATCACTCTTGGCTGCTGCTCTTTCTCCAACCTCCTTCCTTCAAGTTAGGTTGCTGAAGAGGGGGTTGCAATTCCATTCATATTTGGAAGGCATCATTTGTCAGTCTGGAACTGGACTTTGTTCTTGGAAACGCTCAGGACTTGTTCAAATTTCTGCATGTCCCATGCTTTCTAGGCACAGGTTCAAACAGTTTTCTCAATGCCCCCCCCCAAAAAAACACCCTGATAAATTGCAACAAATGGAAATCCTCAGAAAACCTGACTGCCATTTGTTCCGATTCAGTGCTAAAGACTGGGTTTCCTCATGGTCATTTATATGGTAAAAAGGTAAAGGACCCCTGGATGATTAAGTCCAGTCAAATGCGACTCTGGGGTTGTGGTGTTCATCTTGCTTTCAGGCCGAGGGAGCCAGTGTTTGTCCGGATCATGTGGCCAGCATGACTAAACCACTTCTGGTGCAATGGAACACCGTGACGGAAACTAGAGTGCACGGAAATGTCGTTTACCTTCCCACTGCATTGGTACCTATTTATCTACTTGTACTGGCGTGCTTTTGAACTACAAAAATTTACATGAAGACACACAATACCACAACAGCATCTAAAGAAAGAGAAACTGAAAATGCCTGGGAGATGAATAACGTCTTTGCCTGGTGCTGAAGGTATAAGAATGTTCCTGGGAGGCAATTCTAACAGTTGGGCCAGCACAGTTGTGGCTCTCTCATTCTCTACTTATCTTCCCTCAGATGATGGTGGCACCTAGTGGAAAGCTTCTGAAGATGACAAGAAGTTGTAGACAGGTGTTCCCTCAGGTAGTTTAAACCCAAGGTGTATAGAGCTTTAAAGGTAAACACTAGCACTTTGAATTGTGTTTTGAAATGACCTGGAAGTCTTTGAAAATATTTCCACACCAACAAGATTGTTTCATGCTTATTGGTCCCAGCCAACAGCTTAGCAGCTGTGTTTTGAAGTTCCCAAACCACCTTTAAAGGAAGCCATAAGTACAACACAATTTATCTGTCAATTATAGGGATTACCAGAGCATGGATAACAGTGGCCAGATTATCTCTGTCCAAGAACATGAACTCATAAAATAAGATTGCGCTCAAATAGTTGACCTCACAACCCAGTGTAGACTATTGCATAGTCCTATAGTCTTCCCAGAGTTTTAAAATGGTAGCGTGGTATTAGCTGCTTCACAGATATTCAATGTTCATTCAACCCACAGTTTATTCTATAAGCATTGATGATGAAAATCAGGACTGAATTCCAAATGTCCACTGAGGTGGATAGACAACTGGTTTGCCGTCTTTCCATTCATTAGTTCCACAGCAAAACTATGGATTGCATCATGATGAGAACAAGCTTAGTAACATTTGTTTGTGTGTTAGAATCATAAATTTAGATGTTGCCTGTCTAGATCATCAACACCAAGGGCAAAATTCACTGTGCATTTGATATGTTTTTAGTTCATTTGTTTCCTTTGGATGGTAGTAATAGGCACGTCAGTTGTGTTTGGAAGCCAGTGAACAATTGGAATTAATCCATTCTTGTGATGGGTGTTTAGCACTGGAAGAATGGAAATCTATACTAAAGAACTGGTCTCTGGTGCCATCTGTCCATTTGGCTCTCTCAGAACATGACACAACAGCTTCCCTGAAAATCAGCTGGCAAAAGAGACTAGAATACACTTTGGCTGTCAGCCTCTTTCCTTGGAAAGGAATATGTTGGTTTAAGACAATAAAGGGAAAATGCTGAAGTACCCAATGAAACGGATTGACATTTGTTAAGGCAAATGTTAAGTCTGGATCTAAGGAAAGATTAATAACCACTGTCAAAATAAGTCCTGCGATTTCATTTGTAAGCAAACATACCAACAATATTTTATAGTTGTTAGAGTCCTTGTTCTTTTCATTTGCATATTTGTTCTCAGTAGCTCATTCAGAGTGAAATCTTTGTAGTAATTGCATAGACCAATGCAATTTAGATATGAGGTGATTTTGTCTGGCTGATAAGCTTTGTGAGCTTTGCAAAATACATGTCATTGATGAGTCACAGAACAGATTATTAAATCTGTTTGGAAGTTTGTAAATATGTGTGGTGGGCCACCCCGTGAGGTCAAGACTTCATTTAATGGATTAAATTGTGTCCTGAAATTCCAATAGACTTGACAGAGTCCTCATGAGGACTTCATTCAAGTCTGCTTCACAGGCATAAAAATGGGTCCACCTCACACAGGGCACCCACTTCTGTGGTATCTCACCTTGCTACGGACAAAGTTGGTAACCGTATTCGGGGCCAGGAAGGAATTTTTCCTCCAGGTCTATTGGCTGACCTGGGATCTTCTACCTACCTCAGAGCAATCATCAGAGTTTTGATGATGTTTTGAGGCGTTGAGTAAAACTTTAGCCGTGGTAAGAGAGGAGGTTCTAAGCCTCTACCTGCCCCTCCAATGGAATGCAGTATCCCATTAAAGGGATCATGGAGGGCTATAGTACTCCTCGAGTTGGCGCTCTTGGAAAGGTGTCACCTATTTGCCCTAGGGCCTCCTTGGCACTGGTTTGATCCCTTGGTCAATCATCCAGCAGATGGCATGGTTGATATCAGTTTTGCCTAGGCCAAATGCCTTACATCTGTAATCAATAAAGTTGTGGCCTAATTTGATTTGTAGAACGTTGCATGTGAAGACCCCCCTAAACAACCCCCAAAATAATGACACAATAGACACAGAATTTAGATTAAGGTTTTTGGCATTAATTTTGGCCACAGCTTTATTGATTACAGAATGTGAGTGGTTGCTTAGGCATCGGTTCCAGACTACCTGAACCTGCACAGTGGCAGGAACAGGACTGACACTGGGCACCACCATATGTCTGTAAGGCAAAGCATCCTGGGGGAGTGAGAAGCTGGCTTCAATCTCACAGCTCACCCCAGATTCTCCCAGGGGCTCTGGCATGGCCCTAGCCCCTTGATAGGGTTCGGACAAAAGCAAGGTGAGCCCCTGGATTCCTTTAATGGCATTCTCTAGCAGCAGCGATGGAGGGGCAGGCACAGCCAACCACTTCTCCTCCACAAAACATTGAACCAATGGCTAATCGCCAACCTTACAAAGTTGTGACAATTTGCTACACGGTAGGCAAAAACCAAATGGCAATAGCCAATTAGCCAAACGGCAAAATTCCTACAGGGCCCCTGCTCCAAAACAGACGACCCCTTGACAGGCATAGCAAGGCCAAAGAGCAGCCCTAAATATAGGGTGGGAGGGCAGGGATCCGATGCTCATCGCAGGAAAGAGAAAGCTCCCAGGAATGTGCAGCATCTTAAATAGCCCCTCGGTAGCCAACAGACAACCCAACAGGCCAAATTTCTACTCTAGCAACTGAGGGGCAAATTTCTACCCCAGCAACCGAGGGGCAACCAATGGGGTGTTGTGGCTATCCAAATGGGAGGCAGTTTAGGTGATCTCACCGCAACACATGCCTTCAATGATGGAGGACACGATTTGTCAAGAGTGGTCTTTTGGATGGTGGTGCCCTGTAGTTGTTTATGATTTTAGCCGCTCTGAGCCCAGCCTCGACTGGGGAGGGCGGGATACAATTATTATTATTATTATTATTATTATTATTATTATTATTATTATTACTATAGCAGTGGGTTCATGGCAGCTGAACATGTGAGTGTAAAACAGGCAAGCCCCAACCCTATTAGGAAGGATTACAAAAAAAACACACACCCCATTTTGTGCAGATGGTAGTGCTATCTGCTAATGCAAAGTCCCCATTGGATACAATTGAAGGAACTAGGCCTATCACTTTTCATAAAAATTTGTCTCAAATCCCCTTTGCCCCAGAGGATAAATAATAATGCAATTACCATGTTCTCTTTAGTATTATTCATATTTTTATTCCTGTCTTATGATTTTGCTATATTTCTACATCATCATTCAGCTCTTCCTAAAATTGCATTAGAGTTTACAGAAAACTTGTTTGCCCTTTATGAACTTATTGGAAATCTTTGTTTCTTCTCATCTTGGAGGAAAACTCACTTGGCAGATCTCACGTCAATAAGAGCTCTTCACCTAGAAGTCCCCACAGGGGCAGAGGAAGTATACAAAAAAATATTTTTGGAAAAACAAAAACCTGTTTTTTAAAAATTGACCAGAAGTAAAGTACAAAGAAATTAAAATCCCTGTTTCAGCAAATAGTTCTAATCTTAAAAGCAGCTGAAGCCACAAAGTGTGAACAAAAGTAAGGTAATGTTTTTTAATTAGGGCATTAGATATAAACCACTTTGAGAAAAGCCAAAAGAAGTGAAGTTGGCATGAGTAATAAAGCTTGTAATCAAGCAAAACTTGTGAATCTAAATGTAATATTATGTTAAGAAATGGCTGAAATAAAAAGATATATGCCAAGATGAGAGAAACTAAAATTGCCAATGTTAGTTGGATTTCTGTGATGAAGATGAATTGCCTAAAATGATGTTTTTGTGTCAAACAATACCTATTTTGACCACTGGTTTACCGTTTAAATAATGACAAAAGACCTATCTAAGCTGATATCATAGAGGGGGGAAATCACAAGTTACATTTAAAGTTTTGCAAGATGCAAAGGAAAGGGGAGGATTGGGTTTATTTGACTCAAGAATGTATTTTGCATCTTGTTGCTTAGTATGGATGAAGGAATGGATGACACTGAGAAAGAAGAGACTTTTGGAATTAGAAGGACATGACTTAATGTTTGGCTGGCAAGGATATTTGTGGTATGCTAAAGCTTAAGTAAGTGTGGACTTTAAGAACCACTTTATTAGATGTGCCAAACTAAGAATCTGGAATAGATATAAAATTAGGTTATGCACAAAGACACCATTATGTTACAGGTAAAGATAAATGGTTAACCTATCAAAAGTTTATTAGAGTGGAATCAAAGAGATTGTAAAATTAAAACAAGGGAACAATTAATAGTGGAAGGTTATAATCCAGTGGTTTTCTCAATTCCAATTAGCCGAGAGATTTAAGTTGGATAATAAGACGGGGTATGGAACAAAGTTGGCATGAGTATTTATTACGCATGCAAACTTAGGATGGATTTTGAAATGCAATTGAGTAATGATGATGAACCTGTTATATCAAAAATTTATAACCTTTTGTTGAAATTTGAAATGGAAGAGGACCAAGTTAAAGAATGCATGATTAAATGGGCAATTTAATCATGGTTTTGGTCATAATATACAGATAAAACAGTGGAAACATATGTGGTCACAAGGGTTAAAATACAAGGGTTAAAAGAGAATTCTTACAAAATGATGCACCATTGGTCTCTAATGCCTGGGAAGTTATTTAAAAGGTAAAGGACCGCTGACAGTTAAGTCCAGTCGTGAACAACTCTGGAGTTGCAGTGCTCATCTTGCCTTACTGGCCGAGGAAGCCGACATTTGTCCTCAGACAGTTTTTCTGGCTCACATGGCCAGCATGAGTAAGCTGCTTCTGGCAAAACCAGAGCAGCACACGTAAACACCGTTTACCTTCCCGCCGGAGTGGTACCTATTTATCTACTTGCACTTTGACGAGCTTTAGAACTGCTAGGTTGGCAGGAGCTGGGACCGAACAACGGGAGCTCACCCCATCGTGAGGATTCGAACCGCCAACCTTCCGATTGGCAAGCGCAAGGTTCAGTGGTTTACACTACAGCGCCACCCGCATCCCTTCGGGAAGTTATTTAGAAAGTATTAAAAATGTTCCAAATGTTTGTTGGAAGTGCCAGTAACTTGGAGGGACATTTTATCATGCTTGGTGGACATGTAAAAAAGCTAAAAAAACAACAACACCCTCAACATTGGATACAAATACACACTTTGATACAGAAGATTTTGAGGGTTAATATTCAACTGAAACCAGAACTCCTTCTGTTGGGACTTATGAATATATAACTAGAAAAAGATTATTTCAGTATATGATCACAGATGTGAGATTGTTATATGCACAAAGAGGGAACGGCTTCTTGTTACCAAAAGAAGAGAGGATGCCCTTTTACAACAGACGTTTTGGGAGCAGGGATTCCTGGGAAGAAGGAACACTTCCTTGATGTGGGGACTGAAGGGCTTGTTGGCTGTTGCAGAGAGACATAGGGATGGTACTTAAGATGTCTTTGTATCCATTGCTGTGGACACAAACCCTGATTAAGTGCCAAGACCCCTGGAATCTCTTGCTACCGCTCAGCAGGGATTGGTGTGTAACACAGTATGTATGGGTAAGTCAGAAAGGAATGAAGACTATGGAAACTATGATGGGCAGGACAGGCAGAGAAGACTGGCAAACGTTAGTTGGTTGGAAACTGCCCCATTCAAGAGAAGTCTGGAAGAATAAAATAGTGTTTGTTTCTTTTTCTCAATCATGTTTCTTTTTCTTAGTCACTCATACTTTAAAAGCAAAATAATGGAAATCTAATGTTTAAGAAATGGGTGAAGATCTTTGTAAATGGGTGCATGAGTATCAAATTATTTTCTGCCTGTTTGATAACTATTTAAATTTACATAATTTTAGGCTGCACCCCTATCCACAGTTACTTGGAAGTAAGCCCCACTGAATGCAGTGGGACCTAGTTCTGAATAAAGACGCATAGTGTTGAGCTGCATAAAACTTTAATCTTACTGTTTTGAACCTTTCTAATGTTCTTGATCACAATTGTTCGTCCGCTATGTACAAAATCTTCAGTGCATTATTAATTTTGAAAGCACACTTGAAATTTCAAGTAAATGGATCATTAGCATTTAATTCCTTAAAGCTCACAAAACACTGCTACCCTTCCAGTGCGAGAAATGATGCGGCATATGGTTCGTTTTCACAGAGAGTTTCCTAACGGACTGCTAGGATATTTCCTTTGCCATAAAATGCCATTATTTAGCATGATACTGGCTCCCCATGAACAGAGTCATATGCATGAACATTTGTAAATGAGAGACGTTCATCGCTGCAGCTGCTCATTCGGCCACTAGAGGATGAGCCAGATGGTGGGGAAAAAGACACACACAAACAGTTGATGAACACTATTCTGCTGCATATAGGGGCTACTAAAAATCTTTAGAACCATTTGTCATACTTTAAAACTACTGGAGGAAGGAATGTGTGGAAGGCTGCGTACATTTCTGCATAGCAGTGTTGGGGAACCCTTTTCAGCCCGACTGCTGCACTCCCTTGTCGAAAAGATTCAAGGGTTAAACAAATGACACTTTAAGCAAACCAAGAAAAAGACACTCTGAGGCCTACTTGTTCACAATGAACTCTTTGAAATGGACCATTGGATTCAGGAATTGAGGAGGGAACGCAACCCACTGAAAGTGCCATGGTATGATTAATAAGAAATCTGTATAGCTGATTTTTAGACCAGCTTTCAATGTATAATTATTTGGGAAATTTATAAATGTTAAAGTACAATAAAACTGTTGCAAGGAAAGCGACATAAAACCAGCAGCAAAATTCCTTGATTAAAAACTCCTTCAGATGCGAAAGGCCTAGGAAAATAAAAAGGTCTTCAACTGACACCAAAATGACATTAAAGTGAGTAACTAACTGTGGAGAAAAGGCAACATACTGATAGATACTATAAGTATGCTGTGCATCAGAAAAATGTTTCCAGATGTCTTGAGATACAAAACCTTACCCTTTCCACTCTCCTTATGCTCATCCCATTCTGAAAGTTTCCTATGTACTCCGCTGCTTCATTACATGGGAGATGTTCCATCCATGATCAATAGATTCTGCTATCAGCACTGGAAGTCCAGAACCAGATTCTGTAGACTCCAGCCATTATAAGACCAGGCTTTAAATGAGTATGCTGCATCTAAGAGAGAGTAGTAAAAATAAAATATTCAGAACTTTGGGGGAAAGCTATAAAGCAGATATAGTAGTACCTTGGTTCTCGAATGCAATCTGTTCCGGGAGTCTGTTCGACCCCCAAAATGGTTTGAAAACCAAGGTGCAGCTTCCGATTGGCTGAAGGAGCTTCCTGCACTCAATCGGAAGCTGCGTCGGACATTCGGCTTCTGAAAAACATTGGCAAACTGGAACCCTTACTTCTGGGTTTGCGGCATTCGGGAGCCAAGCTGTTTGGCAGCCAAGCCATTTGGGAACCAAGGTACCAGTGTATTATGATATTCATGTACCACATCCAGGGGTCAAACATGAAGTATGATTAGAACATCCCCCAGCCCCAAAGGTTGTTGGTTTTTTTAATGCAATGATGTCTTCTTCTTTTTAAAGTGTTACTAATTAAATCAGCTTTGGTGAGGATGAAATCCTACTGTAGGCTCCTCAGAGACTAGTAACAGTGTGAAGCTGTTAATCCAGGATATTTGTCCCTTGCCGTGTGTGAAATACACTTCCTGAACCCCAGTTCCTTATGTACCCAAAGCTTCCATTTACATAAGCCCATCAGAAGATTTCAAACAAGGCTTTACCTGGGATCATAAGCACGTTGCAGAGCCAACACACTGCAAAAGATACTCAACAAAGATGTACCAATTATAAGCTTCCTTTCAAGCCCTCAAGGGAGGAGGCAAAGTTACACAACAGCTTTTCTGAGGATGCATTTCCATAAGCAAATTCAAAGTCGAGAACATTCACACAAGGGGATTAATTAATGTATTTGAGTTAAGAAGGTTTGAAAGGATAATAAATAATTGCGGGAGACTCAGTAGCTGACCCTCTTTCTGCCTCCCACACAGCAGAGCAAAAAGGCTCATGCTTAATTGGGCTAATTGTCTGCTGTGATTTTGTCCGGTTTAAACTCCAGCTGCTTATATTGTTTTGGGACAGGATGCCCAGATATATTTATTTGAAATATTGACATCCAGCCTTTTGGGGGAAATGTTCTCATGAGACAGTTTACAAAGTAAGCATAAGAACAAGGCACCATGATATATAATAATCATCTACAAGAACAGTAGCAATCAAAACATTGTGAGCCTACCTAAAACCAACCGGACAAAATGCTTGATGAAATGTTTACAGTTTCCTTTCTTTAAAAATCACCAGTGAGGGTTTGACCAGATTTTCAGAGAAGGGGGTCTTAAATATTTCGGGCCACCACTGAAAAATATGTGTCCTTGGTACCGGGCAACCTGAAATTATTTAAAGACAGATCAAATAGGTGGCATCTAAGCCTGTGGCCAGTCTTAAGGGTTAAAAAGGTAAAGGGACCCCTGACCATTAGGTCCAGTCTTGACCGACTCTGGGGTTGCTGCGCTCATCTCGCTTTATTGGCTGAGGGAGCTGGCATACAGCTTCCGGGTCATGTGGCCAGCATGACTAAGCCGCTTCTGGCAAACCAGAGCAGCGCACAGAAACGATGTTTACCTTTCCCGCTGGAGTGGTACCTTTTATCTACTTGCACTTTGACGTGCTTTCGAACTGCTAGGTTGGCAGGAGCAGGGACAGAACAATGGGAGCTCACCTTGTCACAGGGATTCGAACTGCCAACCTTCTAATCAGCAAGCCCTAGGCTCTGTGGTTTAACCCACGGCACCACCCGCGTCCGAGTCTTAAGGGTTAGGGAAGCTAATTTGGATATGGATAGGCTTTCAAAAAGCCTTGTCCCAAAATGCTTAGGTCTTTAGAAGTTATGCTGATACTTTGAGTTGGAATATGAATTAGTAAGCAGGGTAATCAATGTCAAATTGATGCAAGATAAGCAGATCACCTAGCTGTGGATTCACCAATGTGACTCTGAGAACTTCCTTAGTGCTCTCCCAGTTTTTTAATTGAATTTTTGGCTTTGTTGTTGTTTGGGGACTTAGCTTTTTTGGCTGTGTTATTTGTTTGGGGGCTGTGTTAGGTCCTATTTGGTGAGGGAGGGGGAGATTATGAGCATCACTTAAAATTGCCAGTAGCCTCAGGGGCTGCTCTGAAGACTTTATCCTCTTTCTTGCCTGAAGAAGTGTCTTCTACAAAGCTTTTTTCAGCTTCAAGTAATGACTATCTTTGGCACAGGCAGCAGACTATGTGTGAATATACTGTCAATATTAATAATTTCTCTACCAATATCTGAGCTGCAGCCAGTGGTTCAATCAAATTCTAGAATGCTTGGATTGCTATGACATCTACAGTAACCATCTTGTTCCTAGAAAAGGCACCTTGCAAATAACTTCTTAGGCTGTGAGCTTCTGAATATTAGAGCTGCTTTACACCTCCAGAATAGCAAAGCTGCTTTCAAATGTATATGCCATGAAGATCTTGTAACCATAACAATCTCTTTGCTTCTCTGTTCTCCCAGGTTTCCCATTTATAAATCATTAACCTCTTCATTGCTGGACATCCACATAAATGAGTAAAGGAGAATGTAAAGCACAGAAAATGCAGTTAAATTTGCTACATCAGTAACTTAGGGAGCTACATTCTGGATTTCCTTTGCACCTAACAACTGACTTTTAAAAGTCAGTGTTATATCCAACTGTAGTCGTACACAGAATAGGGCCACTGAAATTAATGGACATGACTTCTTTAGGGCCATTAATTTCATTGTGTCTTCTCTGAGTAGAACTTAGATACAACCCAGTGATTCTGGAATTATTTGCTTGTATAGGCCAACAATTCCAGCCTTAAAAAGCTGCAGCTGAGGTCAACATTTTACTGGTGCCAAAGTTTTTGCTGAAATGTTCACGACACTATTGATTGTTCTAAGGACATTAGAGTGCTTCGGTAATGAGCTCCAGTGTAGCCATTGTACTGAAATGAAATGAAACTTTTAATTCATTTCACTGCACTGCTTCAGAATGGGACAGTAATTTCCAGGGGAGGAAAATGCAGCAAAACACATTAATATGCAACCACACATTGCCTTTGCTTTACTGTAACTTGTCATATAGACTACATATAACAGTGTTTATAGTTATATATTGGATTAAGCAATGATTTTTCATTAAAAAAACAATTTAAGTCATCTTTCTGTTGTGAGATATTGTATTTGGAAGAGCCAATGGAAGCCCACAGAGAAAGAGGGGAGGGGGAAAGGGACCACTTACCTTTGTATGATAGCAAGTGGTGATTGCAGCTCGGTGCAACCAAGGTCTAAGCCTGGGGCAAACTTCCAGCACTGTATGACCATTGGGAGATTTCCCTCCATCCTCCTCTGGCTGCATAGCTTGCTGGGAGGCTTGTATTCAAACAAGCCTATAACAGGCAAGCTGCATTTGAATGGACCGGTCACAGGCAAGCAGGGGGTTGGCATAGCTTCATGGTAGACCTGAGTGAAGAGTTCAGCTCCTGGTCTTCAGTCAGGTCAGTTGAAGCTGGATTCCCTACCCTCCCATCCTATGCTGTGAACCACCATGATGTGAACTACAGCTGGAGGGTGGCATACAAATTTTAATAATAATAATAGTGTAGCATATGATCATTTATTTGTATGCATTTTGTTTGCACTTTTAATATAAAATATATACATCTGCCCATAAAAAATGCACATTTGGCACACAACCTTTATGTAAAATACATATTTTGGGGGCGAGCACTTTCAGCGCATGAAGAATTAGTTACAAAATCCAGAAAAGCATGTAATCTGAATAGATGTTGCAACCCCTCTGCAAGCAAGTTCAGGAGCACTGGATCAGGTCGGTCTGCTGTGAAAGGCAAAAGAAAGCAATACCTTCCCCATCCCTAGTAGCTATCTACCACCCATAAATCTTCCCTCAGATTGTATCCAGAGTCTAATAGACTATGACGAGATTAGTCCCACATCATGAATGTTAACAAAGGGACATCATCAGCATTCAATTGATGCTGAGATGAAAATGAGCACCTTAAGTTCGAAGTCTCAGTATTTTGCTACCAATTACCAGCTGTATCTTGTCTCCCTTGGTGCCTCATTCTTCTTGCCTGTTTCGGATAGTTTTTCACCTTTCTTTACCTGCTGACAGCGCAAATTAGGAAGCAGATAAGAATGGAAATAAAGTGATGGTTACATAGGACAACGGGAATCGCATTTAACAAGGAAAGAATGTTTTAATACCTATTTCCTGGTGGGGATCATTGTGTGCGGCTGCAAAAATTTTCAAAAGCAATTTTAGATTGGCTTCTTTTTGTCTCTCCAGTGATAACTGAGAGAAAACTCATTGCCTGCAGAAAACCATAGGCAGCAAAATAGTAGTGATGGAAACAAAATTGAAATGCTCCCTGAAACTCAGTAATCCTAGTTAACATTTCCCTCCACTTATTCAGAAAATGGAATAGCCACTTCTGAAATGCTGGCACCTTTCCTTGGATATCAGGCAGGTTGATACAGTTAGCCTTTACTTGTTCAGAGCCTTGTTCTGATGACAAATCAGTACTGAGTGGGGCAGGGAGTGGGATTGAATCCAGTCACCCCATTGCAACTGCCACATATTCAGCTAAACTTTTTCACAGTCTGAACACATGTATATAACTTGTATGCACTTAAGCTCTGCATGTATAGTCTTGATCCCTGAAAGAAGCAGGGTATACATGGATACAGCTTACGTTGTAGGGAGTACAGCAAACATAATGCATAGAACATTCACCACCTGGCTCACACAAGATTGTCATTCACTTGGTGCAGATCATTCTATCCAGGACCAATGAAGGACAATATCACAGATCTAAGATATATGTTTCATATTTCCATATGTGAGTTTTTACAAATCTTCCCTTTCTTGTTCCTTTTCATCATAACCTGGTTACCTTAAACCAATGCATTCCAAGAATGTTTCTGTAGAGAAGATTGTAGAGAAGATTGCTAACTGACAAGAAAAATGTGTTTGGCTGTTTATTTCCTTTTCTTTCGAGGCAGATACCACAAAAGGAAAGCTGAGGTTGATTCCCTTATTTTCACCTTTTATTTTTTTAAAGAGCAGACAGAATTTGCACTGGGGAGTGTTGTGTGCCTACCCCTGCACAGAACCACTAGGCTCTACTGCAGGATCAGCCAAACACCATTTTACTCTCACCCCAGGACTAGGGATGGGAGCAGGCAGGGATTTCCATCCCATCCTGGGTTTGTTGCAATCAAGGCTCCTTCCATTCAGTTTGGTTTCTGTTAAGACCTATGCTACTTGTCTTGCTATCCACAACGACAGAAACCTAGGTAATTGTTGTTGTTGTTAAGTCGTTTAGTCGTGTCCGACTCTTCGTGACCCCATGGACCAGAGCACGCCAGGCACTTCTGTCCTCCACAGCCTCCTGTAGTTTGGTAATTAGTTATGAAATAGGTAATTAGTTATGCAAGTAGTTATGCAATGTATTTTATTTTAATGCATCTAAATGGAAGGGAGACATTAAAAACAGTGCAGTAAATAACATAATGCAGACTAAACAACAATAGCAAATACCAGTCATATTTACTAGTGTGATTTCCATTCCTGACCTCTGATGAACTCACAAATTGCAGGAATTTATGTTCCCATTTCTGTTTCTGACAGAATTATCTGACATCCCTACCCAGGATGCATTGAATAAATGACCCTAAGCTATGCCCTCCACTTCTACCCCGAGATCTGCTTTGTGCTCTGCCTCCAGCCCTGTCCCATACCATCATCATTATTTTTTCATTTCAAGAGCTGTCACGCTCAACAGGGAAATTTTAATAGTCATATCTCTTCCTGTTCTATGGTGTACTAGATGTCCTTTTAATGGGTCAGAAATGGAACAGTCCAGTTTCCCCTCTATACTTGTGTGGTGTGGTTTAGTCCTCTGAGCGTGGCTCTCCTTTGATCCATCACTCTAGGCGTATGATGGGCGTGGAAGCTGCTTGAGCTACTCTCTCTGGTTGTAAGATTGTGCTGTTTCCATTTGTTTTTCCTAATAGAAAAGGGAGCTGTTTGTGAATCTGTCTGCCTTTCCTAAGTGCTGACCTGAGTGCACAGAAATGAGTATTCCAGCCCTGTATTCCAGCAAAAAAATGAAATATTATATGTTCCAGAAATGTTTTGTGGAATGTTGACAGAGCAGCAATTGGATAGTTGAAGACAGGAGCAAACAGCATCTCGTCCTGCAGCATTGGAGAATTTAGTCAGCTCCATAGCCAGGGGGGATTGTGAGAGGGACTTGAATCTGCAAGGCCTCTAGCTGTAGGTCATCTTGATGCAGGCAAGCATGGTGACTCAGCACTCCTGCTGACATATTCCTGCTAAATGTACTAAGCATTAAGTACATTATAGAGGACAATTCTGCTCCCCTGTCAGTTTTCTTCAGAAGGGATATAGGGCTTCTGGATTTGCTGTTTGCTTCCTATTTATATTCTTGGTCCTGTCTTCAAGGCATATGTCCAGCTTCCAATTGGGCCTGCACTCTAATTGTCCAGGTGCACATCACTCTGGTCTGCCCAGCCTGGTCCTGCACGAAGCAGGCAGCTGGCTGGGTTGAAGGAGGGCCAAAGTGCAGCTCCATAAACATTGTTGTTGTTGTTGTTTAGTCGTTTAGTCGTGTCCGACTCTTCGTGACCCCATGGACTAGAGCACTCCAGGCACTTCTGTCTTCCACTGCCTCCCGCATAAACATTAGGGGTCAGCAATCATGGCAAGAAAAGGCACTGGCCCTTTAACTGAGCAGATGGAGCACTTAGGGGGTGGGGCTTCCAATGACTGCCAGACCTAGACTATAGAGCTCCAGCAGTTGCTCCAAGACACCACTAAAAGTACTTGGATTTTCTGCCTCATCTGCTGGACCACTAACCATGGTCCTGAATCAGCTCCTTGGTTTTTATCTAAGGTCCTTGCCTTACTCTGCCTGCCACTTGTTCCAGAATCCCAAGCCTACTGATCTCCATCTTGCTTACTTTCCTTGTTGATGGACATCACCACAGATCAGGAGGATAGATATCTGTAATTGTAACCCATGTTTCCTGTGGATTAATAGGAAATAGGTTAGCTACTCAGTCCTGAACACTAGGGTTTTCATGTCACCAGAATTAGATGCAAAGTAAGCATAACTCTGCCTTATGTTCATTATTAATTGAATAATTAAGACAGATGGTATGTGCAAATGAGTTTCAATAAAACCACTTCTTGATTCCTAACATCTTTTACAATGTTGCCCTCCCTTCCAAACATATTTCTGCAGATGCCTTCCAATCTCTCAAATTTGTGTTAAGAACTGGATCTATTTGGGATCATGCTGGGAGACTAACGACTGTGATAGTGAAGGATTAGAGACTTAGAATTGTAAAAATCCCTCAGGTTTGAAAGAAGAGCAGGATATAGTTGTTGCAAGATTAAGCGGTTAAAGGGATTTAGAGGTGTGCCTGTGGTGTCAGCTTTTACAAAATCTCTGGAAACTTGCAACACAGAATACTAAACACATATATAAGTTAAGATGAAGAGAATGGTGAGATTTACAGATACTGCTAGTGCAATGGTGTTAATAAAATGGCACAGGACAGGAAGTTCAAAAGAGGAAGAATGGGTTCCAAGAAGCAGATGAGTAAGATGAAAATATTCTTAAAGATAATTTTCCATGTTGGATAAAGGCATTTTTGGACCTGATGGTCAAAAAATGAGTAGCACTAAGTGTGCTCTAATTTATTTTAATGAGTTCTTTGCATTCTGATTCTTTCCCACTCAGTTTATCTCTTGATGCTCAACTCACATTCTCTTCTTCTCATCTGGCTGTCCCCCCCCCTCTTTTTTAAAAAAACAACAACCTCTGTCTCTTTACCTTTCTCCCTTTCTAGTCAGCCTTCTTCTTCTTCGCAAATATAGCCTGGCTATATAAGTTTTCTTCCTTTTCCGAGATGACTGGACACAAAACATCCATTGGTGCCATATAAACAATAAATCCAGGAAGGGGAGGAAAGTTGACATGCCAATCCCAGCACTGCTCTGGTCCTCTATTGATGTCTCCAGCTGCTTCAACCACATGTTAAATAACATATAATTTGAAGCAATTAGAAAGATCCCCCAAGTGAAAGAAGTTGCCATTTTCTAATGGCTAACAAAGACAATGGGGCTTGTACACATCATGAAGTTCCTGAAGTAGCCAGTGCTTTTAAAATGGGAAGTGGTAGAAAACGAATGGAATAGAGTTGAAAACCAAAATACCAGTAGGTTCTGGATATCTGTGTTTTTATGTCCCATTGATTTCAACAGGCCAAGAAAGCATGCACTTAACTCTCTCCAGTTGGAATTATGACTTAAAATGCTTAGTTTTGAGCAGTTCATGTTCTTGGTCAATTGCTTTAGTTCCAAAACTCTGCATAGCAAGTATATTAGACCAACCTGAGAAATTTCTGTGGAGCAAAGAATAGGAGTCAGCATGAAGATCTCGGCATAATGGAAGGTTTCAGAGATGGAAGAAGAAGAGGCCTTGTTTGGGCTTTTGCCAGTTTGCTGGTGCAATACCAGCCTCCAGCCCTGCTGCATTCTACACAAAAAGCAGAATGTTGGTGCTTAAACACGCCACAAGGGGACAATGGGACTCAGTGGTTATGAAGAAGTGGGTAGAAAAGGTCATCGTCTCTAGCGCTGCTCCCTGTTGTTTTGCGGTTTTCCAATGGAAAGAAAATGAAGGAAGAATCATTTAAAAAGAAACAGCCTGTGTCCTACTTATCTCTCAAATGATAGTGCTTTGCATATTTCAGTGAATTTCACCAATGTATGCTATATGCATAGATGGTACTGAACTGTCCATCAATAAATAGGGATACTTAAAACTTAAAAGATCATTGAACAGAAGCAACTGCTTTGTAAATGTATTCAAATTTATTCCACTGTTGTCCTGTTCATCATGATATTCAGTTAGGTGGGGAGTTTGTGTATATGTATGCACATTCAGTTCACACAGAAACACAATCCTGCTGCTTTTATTCATGGACACAGTTCTTTGAAGTGAATGAAAATTACCAGGGTGAAGCACAAGAGCAATCCACATTTAGTGCTAAATACATTTCACAAGCATTAAAAGAAACCCACTCCTTGCAACCCCTCATGACCTTGTCAACAAGAAGTTATATAATGTCACAGCTTCTCTCTCCCTAGTTCAAGATAATATGAAAGTGATCTATAGAATCACCTCCAGGACAGCTGTTCAATGAAGAGATATATTATACAATAGGCTCTGTTAATAATTTCTCCTGACATGTTTGCAAAGTTAAACAGTCTGCTTTTTGACCGCAGGAGACCAAAGGGCATCCTTCACTGGTAAAAGCTGTGTAACTAATTTGCAAGGAGACAAAAGTCTGAGCCTTAACTTTGAGCATTTCTCATGCTAGAAACAGCTCATAATATATTCCCAGAGTGAGAAAAGTTTCTAAAATATAGTACATCACTGTTTGCTAATGGGAATAAAAACTTTTGGAAATGGAAAACCAAGGAAGTTGCTGAAAATGGAGAGTGCGTAGAACTCCTGTCTTTGAAGACAACACATTTTATTTGTTAAAAATATTTTTATACTGCGCTTCGACTATATTTTCAGGGTAGTTTACAAAAAGAATAAAACAACATGTAATAACAAAAACCACAATAAACTAAGAAGCACAAAATTGTAAAAGCAGCATATAATGGTCAACAGTATTTAAATTCTAGCTTGAAAGCTTGAGAAAATTCAAAAGGTTTTGCTTGGTGCAATAAGGCTCTTCACAGATGAAGCTTTCTGAAGGAAGCATTCAACCACCGGGTGCCACCCCAAACAAGCCCTCTCTGGAAACAACCTCCTGCTGTGTTGTCTGCAGACGTCTTCATAAAAACTCTCTCTTGAACTAGTCTGAGGGTTCTGTCTCTTCTTTGTTTCCCTAGCTATTGCTATTTGGGCACCAAGTCAGTGTCTCTGCCCTCTGCTGATTTTAATTTAAGGTCTAAATAAAAGTGGCCCAGTTCAACCTCTGCTAATGTGTCTGCCTCTTTATTTGCTTATCAGGACACAAAAATAGATGCAGGCAAAAGGTACTGCAACAAGCTGAATATTTAGGATGAAGCCATTTTGAAGATGTAAAGGAATTAGATTGGTGAGTCATTATTCCCCAAGGTTATGCCTGTCAGACTTTCTGTAAGATGAGTCATGTCTCTGTCCATTATCGTAAGATGACAAGCTTCTTAAAGAAAGTACATTTCTTGTTCAAGATTTTGTTAATCAGATATCTCTACTTCTTGAGAAAAAGAAACAACCTTACTCTTTCTTTTTGTTGAAGATTGACCAGCTTAGGATTTTAGTTACATTCCAAGATCAAAGGTAAAGGACCCATGGATGCTTAAGTCCAGTCAAAGGGAACTATGGGGTGTGGCGCTCCTCTTGCTTTCAGGCCAAGGGACAGCTTTCCAGGTCATGTGGCCAACATGACCAAACCATTACTGGTACATGAAGGACTGTGATGAGTGCCAGAGTGCAAAGAAATGCCGTTTAGCTTCTCGCCACAGTGGTACCCATTTATCTACTTGCACTGGTATGCTTTCAAACTGCTAGGTTGGCAGAAGCTGGGACAGAGCAACAGGAGCTCACCCCGTCACACGCATTTGAACTGCCGACCTTCTGATCAGCAAGGCCAAGGGGCTTGGTGGTTTAGACGACAGCGCCACCCACATCCCAAGATCTTACATGCTTTGATGAGCCTATATTTTTCCTTCAGTACATGATGCTCAACTTAGTGATATGTGAATCTTAAGTTTGCTGGGGAAAGTAATTTGATGGATGAAAACAATATCCTTCAACAATGATGAGTTTTGGTGTTCCTGTAACTGAATTTCAGATTGCTTTTGACCATTACCTTGCTGCTGTAAGGCAAAAGGATGTCCAAGTTCCTTTAGCTCCCGGTTCCTCAGCACCAGAGTTTTGTACAACCAAGACTTCCCATATTCTCCATCCCTAAATAGATGCCCATAATGTCTTTTCCTTTCCCCATGTTAGGGACATGCAAAGGCTGCCATTTGAACACAGCATTATACTTTCCTGCTCTGGAAGGTAGGACCCGTACCAGTGGATTCAAGTTTCAAGAATGGAGATTTTGACTAAACATTAGGAAGAACTTTCTGACAGTAAGAGCTGTCAGTGGAACAGCCTCCCTCAGGAGGTGGTGGACTCTCCTTCCTTGGAGGTTTTTAAGCAGAGTTTAGATGGCCATCTGCCATGGATGTTTTAGCTGAGATTCCTGCATTGCAGGCAGTTGGACTAAATGACCCTCAGGGTTGCTTCCAACTTTACAATTCTTTTATTCTAACTGAGGAACAAGAAGTGTAGGCTTGCCTTTATAGCAGGAGAACATCCGAATTCTGAATAAAATTAATTGAAGGAATTGAATTACAATTAATTGCCAGACACATTCTTCTGCTACCAGCTTTGATTCTCCACCATCAGAAAAGGTCAAGAATGCTTTTGGAGTAATGCACATAGACAGAAGAATTCAGTTTTGTTTTCCCCCTTAAAAGCTAATCTTGTGTCCATCAAGGCTGTTTTTCAGATTTTTCATTCTTAAAAGCTTATTGCAAGAGCCTGGTTATTATTGTCTGACACATATATAGAGGCAGAAGGGCCAGCCAGTGTTCCTAATGGAGAAAGATAAGAGTTTATTGGAGCTGAAGTGGATTTCTTGAGTGTTGTTTACAGTGGATGGGTAAAAGCAGCTTCCCGAAGCAACAGCTGCTGGAGTGTGCAGAGTATGCTCTCTGTGTCTAAATTCGCCGTAAGTTACTAATACAAAGCTCTAAAACATTCATGCTTCAGCACTAGCTGGAGAAGAGTAACACTTTTCAAACATTATTGATCTGAAAGGAGTGGATAAAGAGTTAAAGGAATGAAAAGGGGTCAGATGAAAGTCAAACACTAACTCTTCTTCAAATCCTTCTTTCCTTTAAACTTTACCTTCATAACAAAAGCATTCCAACGCAGTCAGCTCTGCTACCCGATATTCTTTTTTCTTCCTTTGAGGAGGATTCTTCGCACACACATGCACACGGAGACCAATTCGTCACTCATCGGCCTTCAGCTGCTAGTATAAAGTGGCACCTTGCAGATACGCCTGGCTGTGCCCTCCGTACATAGAACTGCGTCTGATATAATTCAAGTTAACAGACGTTCCCTAGAGAGAACCAAGTTTCCTCTAAGGAGAGACAGAGGAGAAGAGGACGGAGGGAAGCCAACCCCTTTGTGCAGATTCCCACCCTTCCCATCATGTTATTCCTGCTCCCTTCACCACTCCTGTAGCGTTCAACATAGTCTGAAACAGACATCATATGCACGCTAGGGCTGCGTTCACATGGTAGAATAATAGAACCATAGGACTGTACAGTTGGAAGGGGACCCAGTCATCTAGTCCAACTCCCTGCATGGAAGGAATCACAGCTGAAGAATCCCCGACAGATGGCCAGTCAAACTCTATTTGAAAACCTTCTGTGAAGAAGAGCCCGCCACATTCTGAGTTAATCCGTTCCACGGTTGAACAGCTCTTGCTGTCAGAAAGTCATTCCTAGCATTTAGTCGGAATCTCTTTTCTTGTAATTTGAAACCATAGATTCAGGTCCACCCTCTGGATCAGCAGAAAACACATTTGCTTCAACTTCCACGTGGCAGATGGCTATCATATCACCTTCCAGTCTACTCTGTTCTGTTCCTCATAAGGGGTTGTTTCTGGACCCTTTGTCACATTGGTCAACCTCGTCTGCACATGTTTATTCCATTCCCATGATGTTTCCCTAACTGTTAATTTCTACATTATTTTAGAGCTTTCACATGATGTTAAAGCTCCTTCCAGAAATCTAATGGAATAGAGTGCATGTTTGGTGCTCGTCTCCATGTTATTTAATTCCGGTGTGTGTGTGGAATCTGTTTGTACCCCTCTTAACCTGGAAAACCACAGGATTTCAGGGGAGGATCATAGAGGAACAAAAGCACAGGTTGATGGAAAAGGTGGGGGATTAGGGATATTGTCCAATGACATTCATTGTTGTGCCACACCACACCCACTATGGTGAATGAAATTTAGCGTGGCATGCCGGTATATCTGCTTTAAGAAAAGTCAGATTAATGGGGCTTTCTCCTGGATAAATGAATCTAAGATTGGATCTTGCATATGTGGAAAGGAGGAAACATACCTGTATTTGGCATGTGATGTGTTTTCTCAGGTTGCATGGCTGCAATTATTGCAGGCATTTTTTAAAATTTAAGCACTAAAGTAATATATGAGGGGCACATGGATATGGAGCAATTGAGGGGCCAAAACCTTTGCACAATTGAGTTTAAATGCCTAAATTTATGTGATAGAACACAGCAAAGAGCATTCTGCAATGCACACTAATGCTGCAGCACAGTGGCTAACAGGAGTGAGACCCTGTCTGCATTTAACACCTCTGCTCAGAGAGCTGCACTACTTGCTGATTTGCAGTTGGGACAAGTTCAGGGTGTTATTATTAGTACATAAATACCTTGGCAGGTTGGGACAAGTTTGCTCACCAAATCTCCTTACCCATATATGCCCACTTGAACTCTTTGATCTGTGGAACTGGCACTGTTACAGACACAACATAATACACATTCTGCACTTGTAAGAAATCTATATTTTAGAGTAGTATCACCTACTGTCTGGAACTCCCTCCCTATTGACATTAGGCAGGTGTCTTTGCTGTACTCTTTTCAACTGCTCCTTCAAACATTTATTTTAAGGCAGACATACCCAGATGGGTAACGGGACGCAGGTAGCGCTGTGGGTTAAACCACAGAGCCTAGGACTTGCCGATCAGAAGGTCAGTGGTTTGAATCCCCGTGACAGGGTGAGCTCCCATTCCTCTGTCCCAGCTCCTGCCAACCTAGCAGTTCAATAGCATGTCAAACTGCAAGTAGATAAATAGGTACCGCTCCGGCGGGAAGGCAAATGGTGTTTCCTTGCACTGCTCTGGTTCGCCAGAAGCGGCTTCGTCATGCTGGCCACATGACCCGGAAGCTGTACGCCTGCTCCCTCAGCCAATAAACGAGATGAGCGCCGCAACCCCAGAGTCGGTCATGCCTGGACCTAATGGTCAGGGGTCCCTTTACCTTTACCCAGATGGGTATTGATTGCACATGCTTTAGTTTTTTTTAGCTACTGTTCATTTAAATCATCTTTTGAATATTTTTTAATGCCTGTTTTTCATCAATAATTTTGATGTTTTATTTTATACATTTGTAGCCCGTTTAGAGGTTTTCTCACAATCAAGTGGCATATACATTTTGTTAAATAAAGTAAGAATAAAAATGTACATACGACTGCATGCAGCTGATTTTTGTGCACAGGGGCTCCTGTGCTTTGATAAAATAGTGCACAAAAGGAAACTTGCCAAAAGCCATACTTTGTTCATCCTGCTTGGGGAGGGTCTTTTTTCCCATTTTGTTTCAGTCTTTTCACACCAAGATTGGGTTGTTTTTGTCACACTGAAGCCACAGTCAGTGGGCACCTCAGCACTTGCACAACTGAATTTTAATACATAGGATCAGATGCTTGACTGACATAGATGATAGATAGATAAATAGATAGATAGACAGACAGACAGACAGATAGACAGACAGACAGATGATAGATGTATATACACTATAACACAGAGAGAGAGAGACTGTGTATGTTATAGTACTGGTGTTGGGCCTCTGAGAAGTTATATGGCATTATTCTGCCCTACATAGCTATATCTTTGATTTCTGATTCCTGCCTCAGGTTATGGCAGCTTTTCCACCTGCAAACAAGCCAGCTGTCAGCACTGAGATATCTGAACTTAGTGCCCCTTAAGCTGTCACATCCTGTTCAATGAGACAAGCATCTAAACCTCTCAGCACTAAAAGAGCTCTCAAATGGCTGATACAGCTAATTTGGGGGTTTTCTCCTCCGGATTGGGAGAGAGGAGCAAACTGAGGAAACAGGTGGCCAAGTTGTAGCTGATAAAATTATGTAGGAATTTTATAGAGTTCAAGCAGGGTGCTCAGAAATTTCTAGATACTGCTTAGAAACTTTGGGCTCGTTCATATTTTCCTTTATCGGTGTGGATTCTGCAATTGGTGCATCAAACTTTAACTACAGATGTTAGCCTCTTCAGTTCATTGACATCTTTGCCCCTTCTGCATTAACAAGGTGCTCGTATACGTTGATAAAACACTCCAAAAACCAATCTGGATGTGATTGTACATACAATTGCATGAATATTATTTTTGTGTAGATTCTATAGCAAGTATGGACATAGGTGCTCTTGTGCCTTGTTAAAATATGACCAAAAATAATTTTGAGTATGTACAGTTTGATTGGAGAGGGTGCCCTTTTCAATACACATGTGAATTTTTCAGACACTGCACAGAAGAATATGCACATGCCCAATTGCACCAAGATTGGATTGTTATCATTTTTTAAACATTGAATACCTAGTCAGTGAGTGCCTTAGCTTTGGAGAGGGGGAGACATCCACTGAGTGCAGTTATTCTGCTCATGGTGAATCATGAGAGGCATCACTTGAACTCCCTTTCTGTGAGCACCATTTCTAGACAGCAAGGCTATGAAAGAATAGCCCTATCAAGAGGCAAAAGGATATTAGGAAATCATCCAAAGGACCCCCTAACAGCATTCTCCATTATGTGCAAATTATTACATGTGCCTGCAGATCAACAATCTGCACACAGATTTTATATACACTGATTGGGACAGGTCAATAAGTGAATGCATGCAGACTTACAATGATCACGTCAGGTTGGGTTGGAACTGCGGCCCTCCAGATGTTGCTGGATTACAACTCCCATCATCCCTGGTCACTGGCTATGCTGGCTGAAGCTGATGGGATGTGAAGTCCAACTACATTTGAAGGGCCACAGGTTCCTGCTAAATTGGAGGTCTACTCACCTTCAGTGGTGGACAATGTTGTGGCCAGGCCATGACTGCACAAGTGATACAGCAAATGGCTGGGTCTGATGGCCTTCCTGCTGGCATTTGACCATTTCCCGTGGGCCTCAGGTGAGTGTTCCCTGTGGGTGTGGGCCCAACTAGCCAATGGGTGGCGCCTGAGCCTGCTCCTGGAGTGGGGGGATAAATTGTGGCATGTCCTGGCTCTCCTCCTCAGACTTTTTTCACCGGATAACACGGTTAGTGGCACAGGAAGAAGAAGAAGAGTTTGGATTTGATAGTCCACTTTATCACTACCCTGAGGAGTCTCAAAGCAGCTAACAATCTCCCTTTCCCTTCCTTCCCCACAACAAACACTCTGTGAGGTGAGTGGAGCTGATAGACTTCAAAGAAGTGTGACTGGCCCAACGTCACCCAGCAGCTGTGGTTCTTGTGACTTTCTGTCATCAACAGGTTTCTTTATGCGGGTCTTTCGATACGATGCCGCATCTAAACCAGTTCTTTAATATCTTTGCAACTTTAGGGCCACAGACCACGTATGAAATTGGTTGAATGTGTCTTAGTTCCGCTAATGACTAGTTTTGATTATCACTTCTTAATGAATTTCATAATATTTACTCAAGGATATTAATTTACTGCTGTGGCTGCTACTTAATTACACCACACAGTAGACCTTCATTGGGGGAGAAAACCCTCCCTTTATAAATATCTTTTCTAGCTTATGGTAATAAAAACATTAATAATGTATACTAGTTTCTGAGGAAATATTTGTGAATAATGTATTCTTAGTCCTAAATGAAACACTGTGAATTTGAACCTTCATCAAATCAGTGATGAGCTGAGTAATTACAACATTAGCATAGACTATCTTAAAGGTACTGCAACACCAATGGTATCTCTTCCTTTCCTGATTACCTCTGTTCCATTTCATCTATTTAGTCCCCAGGTAAAGATATTTACATGGTGCTTAAAATAGATCCATGTATTTTAGGACATCAAGCTTCTTAGATGATTTCACTGCATGGATGTAGGTTGCAAAGAGTCCTTCAAGTGCCCAGGTCCCAAGCTGTGTAGGACTTTAAGTTAAGCATCAATACTTTTAATGATGTTTGGAAATGTACTAGGAACTAGTCTCAGCTTATTAATCAGAGAAGGTAAATGTTCCCAAATGCATTCTGGAAGGGCTTATATGCCTGTAAACTCCATCCACTCTGGCCAAATGGGAGGAAGATTATAGCTGTTTTTAGATTCTTCATTATAGTGCATGGGGAATACAGAACTTCATTTTATACAGAGCGACTCAGAGCCCAAATTACAAGATGAAGTGGACATAATGTTGGGCAACACAGAACCAAACCAGTATCAATATCAAACTTTATTTTGGTCACAGACCAGCATAAGATAAAACATATGGATAAACTGAACACATAAGACTTCAAACAGGTAAGGGATAAAAATGAGTAATTAAAAGGTGATTATATCATACAGGTGATGCAGGTGGCGCTGTGGGTTAAAGCCTCAGCGCCTAGGACTTGCCGATCGAAAGGTCGGCGGTTCGAATCCCTGTGGTGGGGTGCGCTCCCGCTGCTCGGTCCCAGCGCCTGCCAACCTAGCAGTTCGAAAGCACGTCCAGGTGCAAGTAGATAAATAGGGACCGCTTACCAGCGGGAAGGTAAACGGCGTTTCCGTGTGCGGCTCTGGCTCGCCAGAGCAGCGATGTCACGCTGGCCACGTGACCCGGAAGTGTCTCCGGACAGCGCTGGCCCCTGGCCTCTTAAGTGAGATGGGCGCACAACCCCAGAGTCTGTCAAGACTGGCCCGTACGGGCAGGGGTACCTTCACCTTTACCTTTACCTTATATCATACATACTTAAAAAGACAGAAACAAGGACCAACAGTTACAAGTGACTATAAGTGAGGGAGTGTGAAGGAGCACAAACCATCCTTCATGGCACAAACCATCCTTCAATGAATATCCAGAAAATCAAATCAGATTTTAAAAACCCATGCAGCAACATGGCAAATCTTGGGGCACCTATACACCCCCCAGTGTTTTTATCAGTGCAATCTTACACATCTCTACTGCCAAATAAATCCCAATGAGTTCAATGGGCCTTACTCCTAGGCGAGTGGGTATAGGATTGTAGCCTGCATTATGCTTAGCTGGTCTTATAAATGTATTAACTGGTGCTTTCATGACTTTCATAGTGTGGGCATTGTCTTTTTGGATACAAAACAAATGGGAGGAAGGGCTTTAATTAGAGGCTAAGGGATAAATTCTCTGCTGACATTATTCCACTGAAATTGCTCATCAGAGCACATCTCATTCCCTCTAAAAATAAAATAAATACAGTTTTCCCTCTTGTCTTGCACCAAATGCAATTTTACTGAAGTGTAACAATTCTTTTCATTTTATCTATAAGATGGCTCCCCCTTCCTCATTATTTTTTTCACTCGGAACAGCTCATGATTCATATTGGTAAATGAATTGCTTCTTAGTCCGCAGAGAGTCTTTAGAAAGAACTTTGCCCTCTCTGACAAAATACTTGCTATAGAATCTGTTCCAATAAAAGCACATTGACATTCCAATGGAACTTTTCATACCTGCCAATATCTGAGCAGCAGCAATATTAGCAAGATGTATTTGAAAGCTTTATTTTGACCAACAACCATATTCCAAAAGGTAAATGAAAGGAAGGGAAAAAAGAGCAGATAACTGCACTGCATGCAAAAGGAACAATTTTCAGCATCCAGCAGCTTTCTCAATATGGATTGTGCTTTGTACTACTTTTCTTTAGTCTTTTTCCTAAATTTCAAACTCATTTTGCTCCTTTTATGCACTTGTCCAGTATGCAGATATGCCCTTACCCTATGCTCACACACAACTGGGGTGGCCTCATATTGTTGTTTTATTGCTATGGCCGATGGTTGACGCAAATAGAGATTCATTCATTCATTCAACTGGGGTGGCCATTTACAAAAGTGGGTAAGAGAGAACACATCATTCATATACAAAACAGGATAAGAGAGGACACACCATTGTATACACCTTGTGCATGTGTTAATTCAAATGTATAGGTGCAAATTTATAAATATTCGGTGACAGACTTCTACTTGCACTAAGGAAACTTAACCTTTCTACTACCCCCTCTGCAGTCTTCCATGCAGCCCCAAAATCTGTGAGACCATCTAAAGCAGATTGGGAGTTGTGAGAAGCTTTCCCCTTTTATGGTTCCATGGCTGGCATTCATCAACTGTGTCCCACCAAACCTAAGGATTCTCACTTGCCCCCCTCTTCCTGTGCATGCCCAACACTCTCCCCAAATCTGCTCAGAGGTTTGAGGGAACCCCTAGAACAGATTAATGGAGCACATGGAAGGAGAACAGAACATTTCATTGCACAGGCAGAAATCCTTGAACTGATGGAATATACTTTGGTTTGAGAACAGTCCTGTTTATGAACTACAGTGGTACATCGGGTTAAGAACTTAATTTGTTCTGGATGTCTGTTCCTAACCAGAAACTGTTCTTAACCTGAAGCACCACTTTAGCTAATGGGGTCTCCCACTGCTGCTGTGCCGCTGCTGTGTGATATCTGTCCTCATCCTAAAGCAAAGTTCTTAACCAGAGGTACTATTTCTGGGTTAGCGGAGTCTGTAATCTGAAGCGTCTGTACCCTGAGGTACTACTGTATTCAGTTTATGAACTCCGCAAAACCAGAAGTAGTGTTCCATATAAGTGTGTGGGGTGGGGTCGGTGGGGTTGTAGCCTAAGAGGCTGTGTTTTGAAACTGAAAATCCCGAGTTAGAATGTCACCCCAGCTGGGAAGCCACTCAGGAACTGTGGGCAAGCTACTTTTTCTTGGCCTCAGCTTATTGGAAATATGAGGCTAATAATGCTGATTTATCTTACAGGGTTATAGTAAGGATGGCAAGATAATGTGTGGGAAGTTCTCTGAGCTACTGAAATGCCACAGAAGTGCTATGCACAATTTTATTTGTTACATTTTTATGCTGGGAAGACACACCATTCTGCCATTCCAATGTGTCAAAATACGATTTAGCAGCCGCTGTCCTATAAACTCCAGTGCAACAATTTACATAGCACTGATCACTAGGGAATCACCAAAAAAGAGGACACGAGAGGACACTGATTTGGATAGCAGTAACATTAATTGGTATGTGCAGGTGCAAATTTACAAAGAATATATATAACTCAAATAGAAAGGCATTATATCTCACCTGTGAACAGCCTGCTGCCCAACACTGTAGATGGGCAACTTCAGGGTTCCTGCTCTCCCTTCCTCAAGGCCCCTCCTGGTAGTCCTATGGATCTTTATATTTATAATGGATGGGACAGCATTTCAAACAGAAACTGTGTTCTTGACCATTGGGACCACTACTGGTATCCACTCAATCCTCCAGTGCCTGGGTATGGCTGCTGTCACATGCTGGCAGCTTCTAGGAACCACAGGTGAGAACTGAGTGCAGGGTGGGGACCAAAGGTGGACAAACTACTCCTGATGGAGCCCAATGTGTCCCTCACCAAAGGCACTAAGGGTAAAGGTAAAGGGAGCCCTGACCATTAGGTCCAGTTGTGACCGACTCTGGGGTTGCGGCGCTCATCTCGCTTTATTGGCCAAGGGAGCCGGCTTACAGCTTCTGGGTCATGTGGCCAGCATGACTAAGCCGCTTCTGGTGAACCAGGAGCAGTGCACGGAAACGCTGTTTACCTTCCCACCACACTGGTACCTATTTATCTACTTGCACTTTGACGTGCTTTCGAACTGCTAGGTTGGCAGGAGCAGGGACTGAGCAACGGGAGCTCACCCTGTTGTGGGGATTTGAACCGCCAACCTTCTGATCGGCAAGTCCTGGGCTCTGTGGTTTAACTCACAGCGCCACCTGCATCCCAGTACCAAAGGCACTACCCCTCCCCTAATGCCCCATACATCCCGTTGGATGAAAAGATGGCATATAAATGTAATAAATAACCACCTCCCATTAAATATGGTGGCTGAGTATAAGACAAAAACCTACATTAGCACTATCCCACGTGAGATTTTTAAGGATTTGTGTGAAGAAAGAAAGCAGACCATACCTGGTATGCACCATACCTCTAAAGCACATTGAAAGCATGCCCCACCCCTCAAAGAATCCTGGGAACTGTAGTTTGTTAAGGGTGTTCGGGTGGGGCAATATGCTTCCAACATGCTTTAAATGTCTGGTGTGTATGCAGACTTAATCAAAGAATGCCTGTTTTCCACACACATCTCATACACCCAGAGGAGTCTTACTTCAGAGCATGATTTGCTTCCTACCCGCCAAGATGTAAGATACTGATCAGCTGTACAAAAATGATTAACATTAAGAGTCTCATTAATAGCTCACCAGACTGAGGTTGTACAGGATCTTTGCTGATAAATCATTGATTACACTGATGAAAAATATCACAAAAAGGTCATTAGCCAAGTAGTCAAAAGACGCACAGCACTGTCACTGAAGGGTGAATAAAGATCAGAGCTAATAATTTGAATCCGAAAGACAACTATCAGAGAGCATAGCAAGTTGGATAATTCACTGCTCCTTCTAAGTGAAACTCTTGATTAACATTTCCAAGTCAGCTGCCAAGAACATTTACAGGGTTCATTAAGGGAGTTCATTCACTAACATATTGATGAGCAAATCCGAATGAGCATTACAGACTTCCGATGAAAACGTTACCTTAAAAAACCGTGACAACCAAAGGTGGAGTTTCATCTGCAGAAGGGACTGGTAAAATTCCATCCCCACCCCCTATTAAAGCTGTGCCCCCCCATATTGAACCCACAGATCAAAGGAGGATATGGGATATTTATTTCAGCTAAATATGTTTGTCAAGTTGCTGCAAGAATGTAAATAAAGATTTAGCTGACAGTATAATGGCCGCTGGGAGCTAATTCAATCTTCTTTTCCCTAGTTGGTGGAATTACGTTAAGTTGCCACTTTAGGTGGATTTTGATATATTGTGGATAGTCTTGTGAATTTTCTGTCAACCACCAATACGTATTGCAATTTAAAGTTTTGGCTTGATCCATTGTTAAGAGTTTATAGGACACAAAAAACTGCAATTAAGATACTGGAGCAGTCACAAGTCCAACTCACCCAGAAAACTCATATTGACTTCATCTCTGGGTAGAAATACCCACTGAACCTTGAGGCTCACTGTGTGAATGTGGGCCAGTCACTTTTTTCAGACTAACTTGCCTCACAAGGTTCTTGTAATGATAAAACGGGCAGAGGGAGAAGCTTTTAAGCTAACCAGTGCTGATTGGAGGAATAAAAAAGAAAGTCAGCCAACCAACCAACCAACCAACCAATCAATCAATCTGTTGATAGAACCTGGAACTTTTTCAGATGGGTGACAGTGTCTGAGAACTAAGGATTTTCTCAGTGCGATCCACTGAATACATACATGAGCTAAGAACTACTGAGTTGTAACACCCTGTGTGAGACTCTGTTCAACACTAATTCTTAGCTGGATGTGGTGCTTTCTCAATTACTAACATGTCAGCATTGGTAAAGCAGTATTAAGAGAGATTACTCCTCTGGCAACAGCACCAATTAAATATAGGAGGGCCAGTGGAAATTAATGCTAAATCTTTTTAGTGGTCCTTGCATATTTAAAATGTCTATTTAAAATGTCCTTGTATATTTAAAACATCTAGGCATTTTGAAAAGGAACATACAATTTTAATGCCTCAGCCTAATTAATATTGAGTCACACATCTTTTTTTAATAAAAAAAACTGGTCAGACAACTAAAAGTTTGACTGTTTGCACTGCTTCTAATAGGCTCTGCTTCCCTCCCAAATGATTTCATGTATGCACAGATGTATAAACATCTAAATGCCTTTGTACGGCATCATTTTTCCTCAATTGTTTTTAAACAAATCAAATGCAAAATGCAAATTTATCTTTGGGAAAATAATTATTGCCTCAGTGTTGTCTGTTGTATGTCAACTCAACAGACTGGTACATATTAACTTTAACAGTATACTGGGCATTTAAAAATATTCACTATAAAAGGTAAAAGGCAAAGGACCCCTAGACAGTTAAGTCCATACACAGTTAAGTTACATACAATGACCATTTCCCCCTATGGCAAGTTCACAGTCTGCCAACTTCTACTATAGAATGGGATGTTGTCAGACCCTGGATTTTTCTCAACAGCTATTTCAGTCTTTCTAGAACAGTTCAGAACTGTATAGCTATGGCCTAAATTAGTTAATCATGCTGAATAGTAGCAATAAATATGTTCCAAGTAAACAGGAAGAATGTGTGTATATGGGAGGAGTAGAATAATGTTGGCATGCATGTGGTCTACACAGACCCTAAGTACACCCACACCTTATGTTTAAAGCAGTATGGTGCCAATTTAAACAACCATGGCTTCCTCCATTCTGGGAACTGTAGTTTGCTATGGATGCTGAAAGTTCCTAGGAGACCCCTTTCCCTCTCAAAGAGATACAATTTCCAGAGTCGCTTCTGAAGAAGGATTAATTGTTAAACCTATGAGAACTGTAGCTCACTGAAGGGAATAGAGGTCTCCAAGCAACTCTCAGCATCTTTAACAAACCACAACTTCCAGAATTCTTCAGGGGAAGCCACAACTGTTTAAAGTTGTGTGAATATGGCCCTATGTAATCACTTAATCCTTATCCACTGGCAATCCTTATCCAGGAATCCTGATTCCACAATGCATAGGGACTGTGCATAGCTTGAAGAAAGGTGTTCTCCAATCCCACTGCCTCATCACAACACATTTATTCTAGTCTCTGTCCAGGTGTTTGACTTCCAGGTTAAATTAATATACAGAGCAGGCCAAGACTGCCCCTTCCTGGTCACCCCTCACAAGTTGTAGAGTGACCATCTACAGCAGAGAACTGGCTCTGTTTGGATATGATGACCCTGGAAAATTAGGACTCTACAGCATAATTAGAGCCGGCTTCCTGATGCTGATGGTCACCCACAGACCCACAGAGGGTGATGGAGAGACCAAGAAGGTAGAACCAGATGGAAGGATGATCCAGAAATAGATGAACCTTGCAACAAGAAAAATAAAGTTACTATCCAAGGCTTCCTGTGAAGAAACCATGTTTAGCAATAAAATAGGGAATGGTATTTAATAGTGGGCTGTTGTTTTTTAAAATTACTCCACACCTTCAGCTGCAAAATGTTCATGCTTACCCCAAATAAAATTCCAGTGCTCAGTATGATGGAAACTTGAGACAACATGGCTTCTGTGTAAAACATGCTTCCTCTCTCCAAGGGCACAATTAGAAAGTTATGTAATAAATCCTAGAATCTCGTAAAAACACAGCTGGCAATCCAATTTGTAAATAATTGGCATCCCCGAGGAGCTAGGCTGAGGCAATGGGATTCCATTCATAACTGACATTTTACAAGGCACGTTGGGAACAGTTTTCCTCAGTGGAACTGGGGGTGGGGAGGAAATCACATATTGCTCCTTGTTGCTGTATAGTTTCAACTAAGAGGTAACCAGGAAAGTGCTTGAATCACTGGCTGTGCGCAAATCCTGTTTTCATACCCACTCAAATAAGCTCATCTTGAGATATTAATGTGAAAGATGTTGGTCTGCTCTACTTTAAAACCAGAAATAGCATATTTATAAGAGTATGGCACATTTTTTAAAAAAATCTAGTTGTGCAGTACCTTGGGATAAGTGATTATGACAATTTCAGATTCTCCCATTTCCTCATTATTTTTTTCAATCTTAAATTCAGTTCTCCACATTTCCACATCAGTTTGTGAATTTTTGAAGAAAGTCCTCATGGAAATGTCTGTATGCAATTAATATACACCATTTTGAAAAGCAAATTTTCCTAATAGAATCCATTTTTATATGTTATTGTCACTACGATATGCATTTATATGCACACTTTAACCTGTGATGTGCATTTCTGGTGCACATAACTTGGCAGGAGAACTGCATTGCAAAATTCAGAGAAATGCAAATGGCTGTGTTTCAGCTCACATATTGTTTTGGGGCATGCGAATTAGACATGTTTGCCTTTAAATAAAAGTGAACCGAATTCCCCCCCCCCCCATCCCTAGTGCCACCTTGATATTGAATCATAACCAGCATGATAAAAGCTCCATGCTCACTATAAATTTTAGAATCCTATACTTCTGCAGAGGTATAGGTAGGCATATACTCAAGGGCTTTAAGTTCCTCATAGAAGACTCTATCACCTGCTATTTCATATTATGTGTTATCTGAACTGGCCCTGGCCCCTTACAGTCTCACTAGATCTGGCATGGCCAAACTTGGCCCTCCAGATGTTTTGGGACTACAGTTCCTATCATCCCTGACCACTGGTCCTGTTAGCAAGGGATGATGGGAGTTGTAGTCCCAAAACATCTGGAGGGCCAAGTTTGACCTTGCCTGCACTAGATTCAGCACAAGGATGACTGGTGTTTCAATCTCTCCCTCACCTCAGTCAACTGTGCCATCATGAAGTGACAAAGATGTACCCAAATGGCAACAAACAGAAATGAATTTAGTGTCAAGTCTGATGGAACAACTGTGAGTGCTTGCCCTTGCTACAACCATATTTTAATGTATCCTATCAGTACCCAGATATAAAAGCAGTTGTCCATATATGAAAACATAAACCTTTATCATTAAAATGTTTTCTATTACTAATTGAAACAAGTGTTTCTCCAGCAAAACGTTGTAGTGCAACCTTTCTCCCAGCAGGAGTGTTCAGGGTTCCAGCCAGCCATTACTTCCAGACTTCCAAGCCAGACTGAAGCTTTGAATGATGCTTTTGTAGTACCAATTACCAAACTTTCAAAAGGGGCAGATATAGAAGAGATAGGAGACTTCCACTACTCGAATATCTGTTGGAACTCAAACTCTGCCAAGACTGTAAGGTCCATCAAATTCCTCAGTTGTGCTGCTGTCAATTTCAATTCCCAGAAGGTCAAAGAAGCAACAAGGGGATCATCTGTCTTGAACTTGGTCCTCACCAACAGTGAGGAACTGATTAATGAAGTGGGAGTACTGGGAATATTGGAAGGAAGTGATCCTGTACTGTTGGGTTTCATGATACAGAGGCAAAAAAAACCTGAGTGATCAGACATGTACTCTGGACTTTAAGAAGGCTGAATTCAAAAAGTTTAAGGAACTACTGAGTGAGATCCATGGTCAGAAATACTCAAAGAAAAGGGAGCTCAAGATGAATAGGAGTTTCTTAAAGGTGAAATATTGAAGGCCCAAATGAGGACAATTCCAACAAAGAACAGTGGGAGGTATCTAAAGAAGCTGGTGTGGCAGCATAAGGAGCTTACAAATTTGATGAGCATCCAAACGTCTTTACAAATTAAAATACTAATGAGTACTCTTTGGGTTCAATCAGTCCACCTGACAGTTACCTTGTTCAACCTACATTTTACCAGCCTCCTTGCAAGAATATACTATGTCCACAGCATTCCCCTGAGCCACCAAGCTTGTAATACCACCAAAAATAAATAAATGAGATTTTTCTGGCATGCCTTATTTTTGAGAAATGTGTGCAGGGTCTTAGTAATTACAGCATCCTTCTCTAAGTGCTCACAGATTGACTGTTGAATTACCTGTTCAAGGACCTTTCCTGGTATTGATTTGGGGGAGGGGAGCAAGAGAAATACTGTGGTACCTCGGATTACGAACTTACCAGAGGTCCGTTCTTAACCCGGAACCATTTTTAACCTGAGGTGCGCTTTCGCTAATGGGGCCTCCCGCTGCTGCCAAGCCACCGGCACACAATTTCCGTTCTCATCCTGGGGCAAAGTTCTCAACCTGAGGTACTAGTTATGAGTTAGCGGAGTTTGTAACCTGAAGTGTTTGTAACCCGAAGCGTTTGTAACCCGAGGTACCATTGTATCTGTTATGCTAACAAGAGTCCTTGCTTCTGTTAGTGCAGCAGGTTAGCTGAATCAGGCCCATTTTCTGCCAAAATATACATTTCTAAATAGATTTCCCTTAAAGTATGAATTTTAAGCAACTTTTGGTATATTTGTGATGTGAGAATTATATTGGAACTTTTGGTATGTGTGAAAGCTCATGGACAACTAAGTCCTGTTCAGCACATTAGTCCAGGAAGTGCAGATCAGGTCAGTTGATAAATTGATTGTACCTTGCTTCAAATCTCCAGATGACCTTGCTCAGATATGCAAGTTTTTATGTAGTCTCACAGCTACAAAGCTCATGGTGCAGTGTGACCCTGCACAAAATACCTATATGTATAAAAGCATTCAGGGTCTCTATATAAAGCAAGGAGTTCCTAATGTTGCCATGCAGATGTACACAGCCCGAATCTGGATTAATTGTCAATTGAAATTTACTGCTCAGTATAGGAAAACAGCAGGTTTCATGTATGCTTACTTTATTTCACATCATGGCAGAAGCTAAGAACACACTAATGGTAGGTTTAAATAATCAAAATCTCAGTCTGGTCTGAAATGTTTAACGACTTATTTTGCTCCTGGAGGGACAGGTGTGATAGGATAGCAATTCAAGAAAAGCATCCCCTTTCAACAAGCACCTACAAGCTTTTATTTTCCTCAGATCCTATATATGGCATGCATTGTTGTTTTCAAGTTGGCTCCCCCCAATGTGCTTTACAAATGCTCCCCCAATTTGTTGAGCTTACTATTGATTTCTGTTTCCATTTATTTCCAGTAGAATTACCTAGTAGAAGTGAAGCAATTTCTCATCTCTCTCACAGTGCTGTTTCTGAGAGAGCTGTAGTCAAAGAGTGACATGCCAATTTATCACACAGGCTTCCTTTTCTAGCTGATTTGTATAATTTCTGAGCATAATACTGACAATGTTTGGCAATACAAAGAGAATAAAAGATATGTGCTGCTTAATAGCCTGTACCTTTCTATTTTGGGAATAGCAGAGCTATAGCAACTAGAATAGGCAAGCAGTGGCCAAATTCAGTTTGTCTTCCTGGAACACATGGTCAAAGGAAAGTGGATATTAGTTCCTTTCATTAAAGACACATTTTATTTCCCGGGGTATAAATACTTCTGTTGAACCACCTGCCACAGTCAATATGGCCTAACCATCATTCCATGTTCACATCCCAAGCTGCCCTTGTTTTTATTTTATTTTACATGGAGACTATTTCTCATGTTAAGCTTGCAGCTCATTTTTAAGAATCTAATTTCAGTAGCAACTGAACAGTTGCTCAGCTATGAATGACTGAAAAAGCAGAAACGCATGGCACATAACAGCACAGATACCTGAAGGTATCTGAAGAAGTGTGCATGCACACGAAGGCTTATACCAAGAACAAACTTAGTTGGTCTCTAAGGTGCTACTGGACAATTTTTAATTTTTTTTTATATAGCACAGATACCATTAAACATACAATGTTAAAACACTGCACAGCACCAGAGCTGGCCTCAAATTTCAGTGGTGCCTTGTGCAACAACAAAATTTGGTGCTCCCCGCCTCTCACCTTGCATTCCATCCCATAGTTGTGGTGCCCTCTGCAGTGCCCCTACACTCCGTGCCCAATGTGGTTGTGCTCCCCTAAATGAGCCTCAGACAGGACTCTGGGTGAGATTGTGTACTCTCTCTACCAGATATGATGAACCTATGAACTCCCAGATGTTCAGCCCCAGCACTTGTTAGGGATTATGGGTGCTGAGGTCCAATAACAACTGGACTGGATTGTATATACAAAGCTGTAAGTTAACATCCCCCCTACAAAAGTAAACTTCCAAAGTCATATGGCTGCTTGCTGTAGGAAGACTGGACTAGTAAGTTTACCTAGACTAGACAGATGTTGAGCTGACCCAGAAAAACAAATCTTTTGTTTCAGTGTACATTGGACTTTCAGCATCACTGTGAAATAAGAAAATACATTCTCTTCTCTTCCTTGACTGCAACAAAAGCATGGTCACTCTGAAGACACATGATGTAGCCAGTTTGTTGAAGTTAAGCAGGCCTGGATCTGGTCATTTCTTGGATAAACAACTGCCTAGGGACCCTTAGCCCTATGGTAGAAAAGAAAGCAGGATATCAAGCTAATAATTAAAGCAATAAAGTACTGAAAACTTTTACAGCACAATGGAATGCCAGTCCATTTCCCCCCTAATACTGCATTTCTTGAAATAATGCTGTAAATTCAAAATCTCCATATAGTTTAGCTAATTTTAAATTAAGAATGTGCTCCACCCCCCCTTTAAAAAGCCTCAGTATTGTCCCTAATGGCTAGATATACAATTATTGATGCTGATTGCTAAATGAAAACACATGCTCCAGAGTCAAACCAACTTTGCTTTATTAGTAGCATCCTGCCTGTCTATGCCACAGTTATATTTAATATATGGTTTTCATTACGACCAAAGAGGTTTTACTTGGACAAAACCATTTTCATCGTACTTATGGTTTTATGCATGTGAATCCATTTTCTATTGTATTCCATTCTAATTCATGTTGTTTTTGTACTTATGCAATAATTGCAGCTTTAATTCTTCCTAATGGAAGCTGCTGAGTGAATTTTCATTTCCTACATCAGCTTATGAAACTTCGCCTACAACAAAAGATTATTGCTCCAACCAGAGAACAACAACACAAGCAGAAGGATGCCCACAGTCTGTTGGAAATACAGCAGTACAGCGCTTGCCACACAGGGAATCACAGAGAATATATAATACAGGGGTCATGAACCTTACTGGGCCTTCAGGAAGGCCCATAGGCAGCAGTCACAAAATGGTTGTTGTGTGGGCATGGTGTATCCCCAAATGGCTGTTACATGTAGAAGATAAGGGGGAAGACAGAACCACAAAATACCAGTAGTCCAAATGTTGGCATTATCATCTTTGCTCTTGCTCTTGACATTGCCTTAGTCTTTGTGATGTGCATAAATATGTCAGCAAGCCTGGGTCAATAGCAGGAAACAGTACTGAAGAAAGCAATAAAAGGACTTGAGGAACAGAAGCAAATATCTTTCTTCTGTATTTGGAATGGAGAGCACCTAGCACCATAGACAGAGGCAAATGCGACCCCCATAGCTCTACCCTGGGTTGACATCTACCATAATTAATTGGATGTTTAGCCTGCCCTTCCTCCACCAGCTTTATCCTGGGAGATAGGCTAGGCCAAGAGGTAGGACCCAGTCCAAGGTGACCTGTAGAGGTTTGTGGCTGAGTGGGAATTTGAACCTGAGGCCTCTGTGGGCCTAGGCTTCAAAACACAACACACACATGCTCTCACATGGCTATCATATGGAAGACTTATCCACTTTGGCTATCATATGGAAGACTTATCCACAGAAACATTGTCTGCCTGCTACATGGTAGATGTATTTTTTTTAAAAACACACACACACACACACCGTAATTTCCCCCTCTTCAAGCTTTGATTTCCTCCAATCCTGCAGGAAAGTATGATCAGAGTGAAAGGCCGAAATAATCAGCAAATTGTTGGGAAGGAAGGGGAAGGAACAAAATCTATTTGAATGCAATAGAGGCAATTTGCCACTGCAATCGCATGCAAGGAAGGGAGTAGGAAGAAAGGATACCGGGCGTGTGAAAGATGTTGACAACACAGAAGGCCAGGGCAACTCTTCTCCTCTGCTTTTCCATCTGAGTCAGGCTTGACCTAGTAGATCCTTTGACAGCATGTTGAAAGCCTGGTGCCCATTCAACCATGCACTTTCTGACACATCTTTCAAGACTGCCAGCCAGGATGTGACTGATGCCAGTGATAGTGGCATTTTTGTTTTCCTGTAGTGAGAATGCTTGCCTATTAAAAACTGATCTGAAAACAAGTGACCATGAACCCACTGCACATCGATCAGTGAACAGAGGCCTAATGTTCTGTTCCAGCAAATTTAGAAGTCTCTATTGCTAACGGTGGCAGGGAAGAGGGGAGCTAAAGGGTGGAACTACCCTGGCTTTTCAGAGACTGACTTGTTGGATGAAACTGTAGAAAAAGATTCTTCCCCTCCCCCACCCCCCCAAAAGGACTCCAGGCATGGAAACTCAAGAACAAAGCCTTCACTGGAGTCACACACAGAGACGCAGAGTACAATCGATGGAACCTGACAAAATATTAATCTCAGAGGGACACCCAATTCCAGTGAAAAGAAAAGCCTTCTTATTGTTGAAGAACTAAAACAAATTTGAAATGCTTCTATTTATTGAAATTATTTCAAATGACTGGGGCAGCGGGAGCATTCTGGTGTCCCTTTACTCTCAGTGTGATGTTGGCAGACTGTTAGTATGCAGTGCTGTTACCACTGGGCATACCCTATACAGAGAAGGGGCTCTCTTTTTTTTTGTTTTCTGGTGATGTGACTGCTTCATTCTTTTCCCTGTGCATATATTCCTCCGCCGCTTTAATGAATGTATTTGGCTTTTGGCAGGTGTACAAGAGTTTTGTGGAGATGAATGTGTGATTGATTGTTCCTTTCATGTATATAAATTGAATGTTTGTGAGGGCCAGGGCTGGTTTACAGTCTGGAGTGCTGAGACTTAAGTGCTATGTGCCCAGGCCCACTTTGCACAGCTCAACGTGGAAGTTTAAACTTGCAGCTATAATTTATGCACTCGAAGGCGATATATGCAGAACTTTGACAAGAGTTGCGGCATCAAATCCAAGGATCTGGTTAGCCAAGTGTCCATATTTATCACATGATGATTATAGACACTGGCAGTTTCATAGTTTCGTTGCCTAATATACAACAAACAAACAAACAAATAAACAAACACAAACAGATTGCAGTGGTGTGGTGTTCTCCCAAGGAAAAAAGAAAGCTCCATACCACTGAATTGTAAGTAACAAAAAATGTTCTAGTGTTCATGTGTTAATTAATGACTTTATTTTGGTAAGATTAAATTTCCACTATGAGTACTTCCATTTTTGGGAGGAAGGTTAGACAAAGGCATTGTTCTCCATTTCCTGCTGCTTACGCACTTAAAAAAAATTAAATTAAAAGGGCTTTTTCACTGTATGATCCCAGAAGATCAGGGAGTACATAGCAAACATGAAAACATAATATGGCACTACGAATCAAATTTTACAATGTGAAAACATCACTGAAGGTAAATGAAGGTCTCCTGTGGGTTTAAGCATAAACATTGGGTAGGCCAGTACAGGAAACAGAATTCTGGACTAGATAGGAATCTGTACTGATCCAGTAGTTCTCTTAAGTTCTCATGGGCACAAATAAAATGGGTCCTTTTCTCACTCAACACCAGTGTGAACTTTACTCCCCACCTTCTTGTTTTTAAATATACCCTGATTGGTTAATATCCATTTGAATATCAGCTCAAACATCTCAGCATCCTTTAACTGGACAAAGCCTAATGTGGCTGTCCATTTCTGACAGACTTGTGAAAGTTTGACGTGAATTGATTTTTTTGTCAACTTGTGACAGATGAAAGCAACTGACCCTTAAAAAAAAAAAAGAAAGGCGTTTTGACTGGAATTGTCCCCCATTGAGCAGTTCATATACAATTGTATTATACGAGTGTGTATGAACGGCTCAGCTGGGAACCCTCTCTCTTAAAATCAGGAACAATTGCCCACATCCAACCACACTGCTGCCCAGTGTTTATTGAGAGATAATAGCTTTCACGTATTATACAAGCAGTCTCAGACAGCCCCAGTGGGAGGTCATTTTTGTGATATGCGGATTTATTTATTTTTTTTAAAAAAAGAATGCAGCATGTCTCTCATTCATCATTTTTTCTTGCAGAATCTAATTTTCTCATACCTTAAAAACAAACAAACCGAGGGCAATCTTCCCTTAGCTTATCTTGTTGTAATGTCATTCTCTGCTTTTACAACAGCTAGGGTCCTGGGGCAGATTGGGCTCCAGCAGAAATGAGAAATATTTTGCTGGCTGCTTCATACTTATCTAAAATCCTGAATCCCACTTTTAATTAGAAGTTAAATGCAGCTTTCTGGGTTGTTGTTGTTGCAGCAGCAATGTTTTCGTATGTGATGGCACAAATTTCCATTGCATTTGGCAGTGGCAAACAAGGAATCTTAAAGTTTAAAGCAACTCTGCTTACCATGCTAGAGAGGTTAAGGGTTTCTCTCTGCTGCCCACAATGCCAATCAAAAGGCAGCATTAGGGAGATGAATGTCTTCTGGGTTCTGTGGGTTCACAAATCTTGTAGTGACAGTATTCAGAAGGGGCCAATCATTCATCATATTTACGATAAAGTAGATAGACTCCAGTGCCTCTCTAGCTCAGCTAGAACTTTTGAAGAACTCAGAAAGAAGGCTTAGGGTACATTTTGAGTTTCTGAAGGTTGTATCACACTTCTATTAGAAGTTCGCTTCAGTAGACCTCTTCATTGTCAGTCAACATAAACTGAGGAGAGTCAGTTTCAGTCACCCTGCCGTCTTGACTGAAAGTGGGCATAGTGCCAGACTGTTGGCATCATGGCAAAGGAACATTACTTTGAAATTAGTTTCATTGTCTGTGAAGCAATGAGTGCTTCAAAGGAGCATGACAATATAATGGTATGTATGCATGACTAAACTAAATAAAATTAAATATTTAACAATGAGAATTTGTTACAAATCTCCTTCCACATTATTCCTCATACATGTTCAGAGTGGGTGTTGTTTTTTTTAATGGTAAAAGGAAATAATATGAAACCAGAAAAAGGTGAGATTTTTTCTTTTCTTTTAAGAAGACAAAGAATATATGCCAAGTCAATGCTCATGACCAAGCTGCAGCTTGGATTCAGCTACTTCTTATTTCTAACAGTCATGGTGGATAGTTGGATAAAGTACAAGAATATCTTTGTTCTTCTGAGTTCTGAGTGACAGCAGAATGCTTAATTTGTGTCAAAACAAAATATTGCAGATCAGCACAAATGTACACATCTAATATACTCGCACTTATACACAGAAGTGTAACGAAGCAGTTCAGTTGCTAAAATCAAGTGGAAGGCTTCATAGCTCATCGGGAATTTAATACAGGGAATTTACAATATGAAATTACTTTTGAAATATACAGTAACACCATGGTTCTAGATTCAGGTAGGTAGCCGTGTTGGTCTGACGCAGTCAAAATATTAAAAATAAAATTTAAAAAATGTCCAGTAGCACCTTAGAGACCAACTAAGTTTGTTCTGGGTATAAGTTTTTGTGTGCATGCACACCTGGTATCTAAAGAAGTGTGCATGTACATGAAAGCTTATATTCAGAACCAACTTAGTTGGTCTCTAAGGTGCTACTGGACTTTTTTTTTTATCATATTCAGTAACACCATGGTTAGTAGACTGTAAGACAAGTTTCCCTGTGAAGGTTTATAGAGCTGCAGCTAGGGTTCCCAGTCGTAAGGCCCTATGAAGAAATAAGACTGGTAAATCTTTTCTCTTCCTCCTTCCCTTTAGCATTTATATAGAAGTGTTTATGGTGCTTCATATGTGTTGTCCTGTTGTATTTCTTGCAATAACCCTGTAAAATAATTAGTGGGGACATCCCCATAGAAGGGCACAGGGGGTATGAACTGAGACAGAGTACTTACTCAGGGTCAGTTCAGGAGTTCCTACATGAAGATTCAAACTTGACACTTCCTGCTTTATAAGAAAGTATCTTACCTACTATGCTATGACAGCTACAACCTCTCAATTTTGTGAAACAATCACCTGCAGATTTACTGCCTGAAATGCAGGTGTTATATTAGCACCTACCAGGAAAAACATGGCAGACGTACTTGCAACTGTTTTCGGGAATCTCACTGACAGAGGAAGGACATACTGCCTATCCAGTATGTGCTACATGTTCACCTTCTGAATTACTTTTCAGTACAGAAGTCACTATGGGCAATATTTTGACTTCCCCGGGGACCATTATAGTATAAATCAATCACTTCTGGTAATTCCTGGCCACTATCCAAAAGCCCGTGCTTTAAGGGTATTTATGGGCCAGTCTAATCTTTTTCTTGGAATGAGAGAGCAGCTGTGGAACAATCAAGAAATGTCATCTTCATATAGCAAAATACACCTAACAATATTTCCAGCTGTCCCTTGTTTTAACAGCAATTTTGTTTGTAGCATCTGAAGGTGCCAAAAGTGTGTGCAGTTGATGCAATTTAAAGGGATAGTTTGATAGAATAGGATAGCTAGATAGTTATTTCCATTCTGTGATTTTAGGCTTCTATCATGATGCCAATCAAAGGACAATGTTGATTGGATATTGATTGACTAATGCGCTTCTGGTTGAAACAGCACTAACTACGAGCTTGGCCAAACATAACTTCACCTCTATACTCCCTATCTTCCTGCATAGTCTAGTACATCATTTATTTGAATGCAGGATCACCCTGGTCCTTCATGTTCCCTTAGGGTTGCCATATTTCAAACAGTGAAAATTCGTTTCTGAGCTATTTTTATAGAAAATAGCCATTAATGGCACTGCCTATGTGGGTTACCATAAGTCCAGATTTTCCTGGACATTTCACTAATTTCCACTTGGACACTGCTGCCAAATGCAGTATTCCAGATATGTCTGGGAAAGTCTGGATGTATGGCAACTCTATGTTCCCCCCACTTCTGGTTGTTGTTGTTTTTTTACATTCAACCTTGATGTCTGCTCTTTCCCTCGGTAGAAACCTGAAGTATTGTCTGTACAATGCATTGCCATTTCTCCGCAACCACAATAATTATATACTGGCCCAAATTGAGGGTATTGAGAGTGACTAGCTTCAAAGGAGGACAGGAGTCCTGCCCTGCACCTTTATTACTTACATAGAAGAGGGGTGGAGGTTAAGGGTGTTCAGACTAACAACTCTATTGTATCAAAGGGGGAACTTCCCTCTACATTCATGTGAAGGGGTCCAAACTATTTTGACATATGCATGCAGAGAATTCAGGATCTTCTCATGTGGAGAACCTCTACAGTGTATGCCGGTACATGCAGATGGCCCCATTTCACCCAGTGGGGCTCACCAATTCAGCTCCATAACATTATTGTATGTGTAAGAGGGTTCATCTGAATCCCCTTGTCATGTATTGATGACAAACCTGCTTCCAATTAAATTCAGTCACACAACTACCAAACCACTTCCTCTTTTGCATCTGATCAACCTTGGGGGAGATGGCTGGTGTTCATTGGGACTCATAGGGTGTAAGGTGGTAGGTGAAGCCAATGACAGATGGAGGCAACTACTTTTAGTTTTGTCCCATCTTGATTCCTGGTTGGTTCTACAAGTGCAACACCGACACTAAGGAGGAGGAAGCAGACAGCCACCCTCTGGATTGGCTTTAAGTAAGAAGGCCAGAAGGTGAATGCTGGATGAGCAGAATAAGGTTGGTGGAGCAGTGCCTCCTTTGACCCAATGGACTAGCCTCCACTGCCTTGGCGTGGAGCCATATTTTAAAGTTCACATGAAATCTCTTGGCATATGCCCTCTTCAGATGTTCTTCAAGGAACAGAGGAGAGCAGAGTCATGCCCAGTCAAGGCTGCTGGCCCTGTCTGTGTACCCATAAATGTATATGAATTGTATGTACACAGACTTTGTCCATTCAGTTGGAGACTTTGTCTTTACAAGGAAGAAAAGCAAAATAACTTATTCCCAGAATAAGTTAGGAACAGCTTTAGTTGTCATGTGGCTTTTAGACAAAGGTGCTTGTCCATTAGAAAGATAAGTAATGATCCTAAGTTACAATTTGCTTTAAGCATTACCCCAGAATTGGATACCTGAACTTAGTGGTGCCTGGTACCCATTAGAATTGGAAGGGATGAAGGCAGGGAGCCCAAACAACCAGGGGAACCAGAGCCAATGGCAATCAGAGCCAACTAACACTAGTTTTGTCCCCATCCAAGCTGAGTGCAACATGGAGATTAAGGAGGAGGAAGCTGACAGCCAATGCCGCCCTCTGGACTGGTAGTTAAGAAAAAATAGCATAGGCAGGTTAGGGCATCTGAGGTTGGTGGGGTGTTGCCCCATTTGTCTTAATGGACCGGTCTCCACTTTAGAACAAAGTAGGGTAACTTTACCTATGTTGGTTTTCTTCAAACGAAACCTAAATAATATGATAGCTGTAAGATGTTCAGAAGTGGCCTGTTAAGTGGACTGTTCTAGCTGCAAGGAGAATGTTCAGCTCAGTGGGTGAGAATAATTAAGGCCATAATTAGCAAGCTCGGTCCTGATCCAACAATGAAACCGGCACAGGTAGTGCTATGACTGATAAAGGGTTTCATTGCAAGATGCGAGCCTTCATTTCTGAGCATTGTACATTACTTTGATTATGTCTTTTTAAAGAATCTGATCTCACATGCTGAAGCAGTAAATTCCTTGTTATTTATAGGTCTCCAGCGGGGATGGAGATAATTTATGAAATTATGATGCCTTTGTATCCAGCGGAAAGTTCACAAAATCATTATGCTGAAGGAGTCTAGTTATGCCTTCAATTCAGGCTGTTATTCTTGAGCATAACAAAGAGACAGTAAAAATGCTTTAATTGAACATCAAGCTCATACATATTCTCCCTGATTTGCTCATTTAATACAGAATTGTCAGGGAGAAGAATGTGTTTTGTGTAAAGTTTTCCCCCCTTTTTTGCTGTTAAGCATTTCTTTTTTAGCAGTAGTGCCTTTCCCCTCCCTTTCCCCCTTTCTGGATGAATATCTTAAGGCACTTCTGAAACATAGATGTCATTGTTTTCTGAATCATTTATGGAGAAGGCTTTGAGGAAGCATTATCCACTGGGCCCCTACTGTTCCCTTTATTGAAACTACACCATTCTAATAATTTTAATTAGGCTGATGAGTCAATTGGTTGTGCTATGAGAGCTGTAGAAGCAGCAATGTTGGACTCAGTTCTTAAGAGCACCTTGTTCATTGCAGAACTGTCTGTGTTGGTGAAAATCTTTATTGAGTAGTACCTTTTTGTAATGGAATTGTAATTGGCAGAGAGCATGGCAGGTGACTATTTGCCAGACCCAAAGGGGTCCTCTAGCTACAGCAGCACCACACACCACTTTCAGTGCCATCACAACTATATTGCCAGTGGTACTGATATAACATCAGGTAGGGCTGTCACCTTTGGAAGGAGACAGAGTACTTATGCCTTGATAGCATTCCTGAACTTCAGCAGATATAGTATTCCCTCATGAAGGTCCACTGAAATATGGGAAGCTTCACTTCTTTAAGTGCTTCCTGTTCTGGCATTAAAACAAAATAAAAAACCACAGGAATCCAGAAAAACAAGCTGGCAATCTTAGACCTAAGTGGTTTATTGTGCCGTAGACTTTTATGAGCTCCAGGGATGGAAACTCTAATGGAACTTAGAGTCCAACAATGTCTGGAAGGCCACAAGTTCCCCAACCCTGATAAAGGGGGCTTGTTTAATGCTCTCATGTTCATATCTACCAGGTCCTAATTCTAGTATCTCTTTTCCAAACTCTATATTGATTTCTCTGTCCTCCGCAAAACCAGCTTTAATGTGTAAAGATATCTTCTTAGAAGAAAAATAAGAAAACCTGCTGGATCACTGTATCTTCCAAGAAAGCAGGGGTGGGAAAGAGAAGTCAATGGAAAGGTTTTATCATTGACATTTGCTAATCCATTTTCAAGTTGAAGCAAAAACTTGCTGTTTCAGCAAAAAAAAAAAAAAAGGAGTTTAGAAGCCAGCTACAGTTCCAAAGCAACATCAGAAGCATTGGTTTATATTAGCATATACCAGATAACAACTCTGGTGTAGGCCTTTACTTATTCCTGTATATGCTATAACAAGGGTCACCAAGCCCATGAATGCCAGGGTAGGAGCCAGTACCATCTATGGCACCTGAAAAGGTAAGTACCCCTTTAAAAATCCACAGTGCACAAGAAACTGTTTTGCTTTTCCTGCTAAGTTACTGTTTGCATTGGCCTGGCCTCTCTGGTATTGAACACACTCCTTAAACATGCCCACATTTCATCGGATGCTTCCATTCCTTCTGAACAGAGGAGAAGTGCAAAGAGCTTCTCTCTACGATGGTGACAGTGGTGGAGGAAAGTGCATTTCCCCTCACTCACTGTTGCCCTGTCTGTCTATATCTGCATCAAGCTGGATAAGGCTGGCATATTCCATTCAAAAAGTGTAACCCAATACTACTGCGCTTGAGTTTTACCACTTGCATGGGGGAGTTTGGAACATGAGGTTGGGAAGGGAGAGAAATGAGCCACATGCTGTGTGTCAAACATAGTAATGTACAACCACAGTCCTTTCTTACTTTAAAAAAATATATACACACAAATAGAAGGCAAAAATGTTTTTCCCCCACTGGACAGGGTTAAGTGAAGCAATATGAAGCAAATTGGACAAGCAAATGATGAAAATTTATTTAAGATTGTATTCAAGATAAAAAATTCATGGTGCAGTGAACCGACAATTTTCATAACTCCTTCCAATTAAGTTATTTGATAACCAAAGGACTTACTTGGTTCATTTCTGAGTCACCCAGAAGCAGACAGAGAAGCAATTAATTATTACAACAAATTCTAAACCACCTCCCCCACACTTTTCATAAACTATACAGACACTTCTCAGATAATAAAATGTCAAATAACAGGTAAGGTTTAGAGTAAAAAATAAGGGGCCTGACATTTTTCAGGCATTTTGATAAGGTAATAAATAAAGTCTGCTCATATTCAATCTGTGTGTTCCAATACCGTATTTTATCTTGTATAGGATGTATTTACTTCCACTCCAAATAATATTTGGATGGGTTTATTTCCTTCTTGTGCCTCACATCTTGGCCTTTTGGACTTGCATACTCAAAAAGCTGTAGTCCATGGCTTGTTGAAATCATCTATGATATAGATGATCAAACATGTTTAAAAGCAACCATGAATGGGCCTTTTTCAGATTTAAGAAAGAAAGGATAACATTCTGAGTATTTTAAGAAATAAAAGATAATAAATTAATAAACAACAACACATCTGGTAACCTCCAGGTTAGATTACTGCAACATGTTTTATGTAGGGCTGCCTCTGAAAGACAGTTCAGAAACTTCAGCTGGTGCAGAATTTTGTGACCAGGTTGCTCACTGAGACAAGACGGTTTGAGCATTTTACACCGAACTTGGCCTGACTGCACTGGCTGCCAGTTCGTTTCCAAGCCCAGTTCAAAGTTTCGGTTTTGACCTATAAAGCTCTAAGCAGCTCAGGGCCACAACACTTCAAAGATCGCCATATGAATCAATCTGGACCCTGTGATCATCACCCTGGCTTTTCTGTGGTAGCTCCCTGTTTGTGGAATGCTCTCCCCAGAGAGAATCGCCTGACACCTTCAGTACATATCTTTATGTAAGACAAAAATGTTTCTCTTCAACCAGGCTGATAAACTTTCTATGGCTTTTAAAATATGTTTGTGGAAAGGAGGTCGTTCGTTTGTTTTTGTTTGCTTGCTTTATTGTGTATTTTGCATTCTCATTTTGCATTTTTCTCTTGTGAACTGCCCTGGGATCTTTGGATGAAGGGCGGTATACAAATTTAATCAAGAATTGTAATAATAAAATAATAACAAATCCACTGAGTTGTCTACTTCACTTTTGGCAAAATGTCAACAGTTCACAGCCTCTGCATCAAACCAAGGCAGCCTAAAACAATGGCTATATTCTATCTCCACGGCTACTGGACTCAGGTTCTGCTTGCAGGCATGCTGTGAGCATCTTCTTGCCCTCTGGCCTGATCCAGTAGTCTCTTATTATGTCCTTAACAAATGTGTGATTTGTGTGAGCGGTGAAGTGCTGCACAATTTCAATTTATTTTTCACAAAGTTGGCATTATGCTGAATGGTCCATGACCTCTGCATCCTACCATGTTCTTTCCAGCTCATGCTGGCTGCTTAGCCATAATAATAATAGACATTCTTCCTTTCTAGATTGTAGTATAGTAAAAATAAGGAAAGGAAACCCAGGAAACAAAGCTCTTTCTGCAGGCAGTTTTGGTTCTATAGTGATGCAAGGCCTGGAGGGTGCTACGGCAACAGATTCTTTTCTCACAGACTGTAGAATCTTTGCCCTCTTGTAATAACCCAGGTATATCACATGTGCTCGTTTAATAGCTTTGTAATGTTTTTCCAGTGCCAAACTTTATTTCAATGGCAAAGGAACACTGACTGAAGTGAAGCAATTTAGCAGGGAAAACCGTATTAACCTTTGACTGTGGTAGAATAATAATTGCAATTCACAGTTATGACATCTTTAAAAATTACTCCCATGATGTCTGAGACTTTCTTTAATCTGGGTTCTAGATTTGAAATTAAGAGAGTCTAGGGTTGGTTTTAATATCTAAATTCATTCATGTGAGTGCTAGAATTCAGGATAACCGATATTTCTTTTATGACCATAGACATCAACAAAGCAGTAAGGATACTTTAATAGTTAACACAACCAAACATTTCAGTTATCTCTCTCTCTTTCTCTGTTGGTGAACCTCTCTCAGAGTCCTGAAATGTGTGTGTGTATTGAATGAAAACTGGCTTCCATTTAATTTTGTTGCAGACCTGGGTTTATAAAGCAGACTGGAGAGGCTAAAGAGGCAGTAGCCGTAGTAATAATAATAATAATGTCCAATTCATTATTTCAATAGTTCTCCCGCTAACCAGGAAAAAATGTCACAATGTCAGGGACAATGAGCAAAGTAAATGTCTCACCGCTATGCCAGCATTCACACTGCTGTTTATTCCATTTTCCTGATGTTTCTGTTATTTTGCACATTATAGTTGAGATTTTTGCACGACATAAAAGCCACTTCCAGAAAATGAATGGAATGGAACATAATAATGCTAGTCTTATGATCAGTTACATTAATGCAATAAACCCCAACATGTGAATGCAGCCTATGTCTAGAGATCTAGGTTCTGAGCAGTGGCAGAGCTTCATGCTCTGGCACTGGGGGGGGGGGGTGGAAAGCAGGCGGGGGCGTGGCTGGCGGGTGTCCTGGGGGCGTGGCAGACATCCTGGGGGCGTGGCACCCAGCATGGGGGGGCAGCCACAATGGCACCCCACCGGGATTGTGGTGCTCGGGGTGGTGTGCTCCCCCCGCCTCCCTCTTCCTCTGCCAGTGCTTCTGAGCTAGCATTTTCACAATAGCATAATATGTATTTAATGCTGATATGACCTACAGATATGACCTGAGCTTGGCGTGCCATAGTAGCCATCGGCTTGCAGGTAGAAATGTTTCCTATGAGCTGATCCTTTCACAAGAATTTTCTTAAATGGGTTAATGTAGGTCTACGGCTGTAGAACTTTTGCAATGGAAAGTGCACCCAGGATTGCTCTCACCCCTCTTCATTGGAAAAATGTGAAAGCACTCCCAAGTTTTTCCCCCTCAAAGTAAGAGATACATGAGGCTTTAAATGACATATACAGCAAATGAAATAGTTGTCTAGGTTTCTCAGCAGAGAGCAGCACAGGATGAAATTCTAATGAAACACCTTTCTCTTAAGGAGTAAACTTGGCAGTGAAAGAAAAATGCTCTTTACAGAACCATTCATCCTCTTCTAGCTTATTGACATTGTAATTGCCATAGATGTTTTAGCTAAGTAGCCAGAGAGTTACACTGTGGGTTTATTCAAGTAGCTAAGAGGCTTGGAGGGGATTAGTGTTTTATGTCATTTGGAGAATTATTTGACCTGCGTTATGAAGAGACAATAACTTTAAATCTTCCATATCTCTCCCAAGTGATGTCTGGGTCGCTGCTGGGCATCCATTAAAACTGTACCTCTCTCATAGTCATAATTACAGAATGCTGTTATGCCAACTTTGAGCTGGCATTCAAATTACATAATAAAGCAAAAGCATCTCAGTTCAGGCCTGTTCAGGTGCCATCTGAATCTGGAACCAGCAACAAAATAAGTAAATGTACTTTTGCACAGCACAGAAATTAGTCTAGAATCATACAATGCATTATACAACACATAATGTATTGGTGCAACAGGGCTTGTACTTTGACTGACAGTAATAATAATAATAATAAATAGGGACACAGGTGGCGTTGTGGTATAAACCACTGTGCCTTGGGCTTGCCAATCAGAAGGTCAGCGGTTTGAATCCCCGTGACTGGGTGAGCTCTCGTCCCAGCTCCTGCAAACCTAGCAGTTCAAAAGCATGTCAAAGTGCAAGTAGATAAATAGGTACCACTCCAGCGGGAAGGTAAATGGCGTTTCCATGCGCTGCTCTGGTTTCACCAGAAGCGGCTTAGTCATGCTGGCCACATGACCCAGAAAAACTGTCTGGGGACAAACATCGTCTCCCTCGGCCAGTAAAGCGAGATGAGCGCCACAACCCCAGAGTTGTTCGCAACTGGACTTAACTTTCAGGGGTCCTTTACCTTTTTTAATAATAAAAAAATGGGGATGGGGGAGAATTATACAGTAGACCACCAGGTGCATTTCATGGTGAATAAAATCATTCAAGCTGTTTGGCACTAAGTAATTAAACTCAATCTAATAAAATCTGTAAGAAAAGTTGCTACCTGCCAGCCACCAACATTCAGACTTGCCTTCTGATTATTGTTATGATAGGCCTTCCCATCTGATCTAGGAATATGGCAAGCTGTCCTCTACCAAGCCAGACCATTGATCCTTCTAGCTCAGCATTGTCTGCAGTGACCGGCATCTGTTCTTTATGGTTTCAGACAGGAGTGTTTCCCAGTGTTACCAGGAAATGCCATAGGCTGAACTTGTCACTTGATCAGATGACATGTGAAAACATTGCTGAAGAAACAGGGTGAAAATTATTACTATCAAGTTGGTTCTTCCTTTTGGATGGAATGCCTTTTGGAAACAAGACAGATTGTTGAAATGGGACATTTCTAGGAACATGGGAGTAAATGGTAGGAGACAAATGCATATTTAATTAGGATTAAATTTTCAATTTATTGGAGAAATTGTACTGACAATATCAAATTTCTTTGGGGAAACTAATCACTGCCAAATTGTAGTAGCCTGTGAACCAAATGGTTGCAGTTCTGCTGTTCTGGGTTGGTGCATGTTACAGTCTCCTGTGTGAAGATCTGAGCTGTTTCCAGCTGAATATGCACCTCTTTATAACGGAGGCCAGTTTGGGATGCAATGGAATGTTGAGATGACACTCAGCTAAGTTCTGTTTCTTTACCCACTGAGATGAGGGAGATGAGACTTCAAGCTGCCTAAAACTGCCAAATGAGAATCCATTGACTGCCATATAAAGGGCTTCACTAAGCCCCCCCCCTTTCTCTGCTGCACCAGGCCTATAGCAATTCTTACCTTGCTTACTCTAATATGTGGGGAAATCCACTCCTTGCCCTAGTCTGAGACATGGAACATCCTTTCTCATTTGATGGGGCCTCTGCCTCAATAGCATCACCTCTTACTTAGATGAAGAAGAGTAAGCTTTGCACAAGCAATAAGTCAACAGACATTATTTATTTTGCTCTTCTCAACTACAGGAGCTGCTCTGCCAGCTGGGAAGCTGAAGCACATCATTTTGAGCTTGGCCAGTTCACAAAATGGTGAAGTGGATGGAAGCAATTCACTCTATGAACTAAGGTCCTATTAAAAAAAAAAAAATCCAGTGCAAGCAACAAGTATGCTTAAATCTGTTCCAGCCAAATGGATTTTTATCTACTGCATGGGAATTGATTTATTCATCCACTGGAACCTTCCACTTCTTGAATGAGGCAAATCTGGTATATGAGCTTGGCTGGCTTCACAATTACATGATTGACAATTTTATGATCCACACCCATCATTTACAAGGTAGTTGGTATATAGTAATTCCCTTTCTCTAGGTTGAAAAATGGAATGAGCTACAAAAATAAGTGAAGTCTGTATTAGAAACAAAGCCCCAAATGAACACATAAGGGAATAATTCTAACTCCACTTACCTGGGAGAATACCCTACTGAATTCAGTAGGACTTACTTTTGAGTAGTCATAGTTAGGATTGTACTATAGGTCCAATTAAAAAAATGGGGGGGGGGGAGAGAGACACTACAATAGGATTTGTTCCAGTCATATGTTTCTTTGTAGCTTATTTCTTGTTCTAATTGACCGAAATTAGTCAGTCTCACATTTACTTTAATGTTTCAATCATTTCAGTTAAGAAATTTCTTGTCATGGTCCATCTGACAAGCTGGGCATATTCCCTGCAGCTTTAATGAGCACATTTGTAACTAAAAGCTTTTACCCCCATAACCTCACATACATTTACTTTCACATCAGCTGAACACTGCTTGAGTTTCCAGTCCAAGAATCTATCGCCAATCACCACTAATGAAAATGCAGCTTTTTCTTTTGTGTGTGAACTGCAACATGGAATAGGAAGAGAAGTTTCTACTGGTGAGGGGCGATGATAGCACCAGTTGACCATTCCTGATCTTGATACAACTCTTAGTGTTCTTCTTTCCTTCTGTAAATGTAAGTGGGAAGAAAGAATTGCCTACAACTTTTCTATGTACTTCATACAAACTTCTTAGGTCTCTGAAGTGCTGGGAGACATCATCACTTGTGTGTGGTCTTCATTTAAAACACTGGGTTTGGTTAGGCAAGATGGCACATGGTAGAAGTATGCGTGGTCTCCAAGATTTGCCTTCTATATATGCATTTTCCAAATTTTTGGTCTGTTTCTGAGGCACTCTGTTTGCTCTCCACATTGATCAGCAATTCCATTCCTGAGTAAAATGAAGCTCTGTCTTTCTCCGTTTCCCCATTCATTGTGATGGAGAACCTAAAAATGGTTGTAACTTTTCCTCTTTGGGGTCAAAGCGGATAAAATTTACTGGCAGAGGAGGCCCTCCAGAGTGGATAAAGTCTACCAAATTGCAGCCAAACAGACCCAGAGGCTTTCCCGCTAAACACCTTCCTCCATAATTTATTATGAGTGGGAGAACAGAGGATTGTCTATTGTTCTTTCTGGCCTTTAAAAAAATATAAAAAGAGGTGGACAACCGGTGTGCATACTTGTTTGTGCATTTTGTTGCTGTTGTTTCTGCAATTTTAAAAACTTTGCAGCTTCGCACCAACCTTTGTTTCCAGTTTCCTCCGACAGGTCACAGGTCTCTGATATAGGCCTATGTGGGGTTCTGAAGACTTCTGGGTTTTATTTATTTAAAAAGCTTAAATAGTGCTCTTCAGGCAACATTTTGTAAAACCTCACTTCTTGCAAAGCCTGTGATCTGGGTCCCTGATCTGATTTGAGGTTGGATGGTACTGGCATCATGGTTCAACTCCAGAAGAGAGCAGATCCTAGAATCACCCATTCACCTCACTATTAAACCCCATATTAAGCTGCTGCACACCACTATTATTTCACAGCAGAATATTTGGCCATATAATCCAGAATTGTCTTTTTTCACTAGCAGCAGTTTTCCTTGGTCTTGAGCAGAGCCACAGAGACATGATCTGCTGTCTGATCTTTTTAACTCGAGCTGCCAGGGATTGAATTTGGGATTGTCCACATGCAAAACAAGTGTTCTACCACTACTTCCTCAGCTCAGGTAATCATCTCTTTCCCATCACATGGGTATCATTAATCACAAGCCATGCTGGTGTCCACACATGATTGCCTTCATTGGCCCTTATCTCATAGCTAACTCTGACGGGTTACATGGCACAATGACCTAACCACATTGACAACATGATCCCTGATGAGCTGGATTATGTCAAGAATAACAAGAAAAGTGCCGACTGGTAAGGGAGAGAGGAGGAACACTGTGGTTCAAAATAGACACATAAAAAGAAGCATAATCACTGAGAGATCGGGTGAATAGAATTGGGAAAGTGGTGTATATATAGTAAAGCTTGCTGGTAGTATAGGCAGACAGGGAAATAAAAGTCTTATTGACAAATGCTTCTTATTAATTATATACTAGACCAATGCTCAACAATATCATTTTTAGGAGTGCTATAATAAAGACAACCAAGAAGTTTATTCACTCCTTTTTCCCCCCATTGCAAATCTATAAATCTCTGAAGTTACCTTCTGCTTGCTATATTTTTTTTTTTGTGGATCTATGTGTTTGTACTTGAAATATTCTTTATAAGAAAAGAAAGGAGAAATGGTTGGGGGAGAAAAGACAGAGTGCTCTAAGAGACAGAGAGAGTTGTTTCAGAGGTATATTGCACTTGCCACTTGCACCCAGAAGTATTTCACGGAGTGAAAATGCAGCACAGTACTAATTAACCCAGCTATTTTAAATTAACATGCAGTCCAAGTGAAGGCAGATAGAAAGGGAGGGAGTGAAGTGAATAGATAATTGTGGACTGAAATGGCTTTTGCTATACTACTGATGCTAAAAAAATGTGATATGGATTTGTTATTCTACATCCTGTTCTCCGAAATATTGCTTGTAATTTGTAAGGCTCCTTAAGCCAACCTGCAAGTTAAAGAACTGGAGTTTTGAACATTGGGACGTCATTCCTTGGTGGGCAGGGGAGAGAAGGACTTTGCAGCATGATCCTGACCTTATGTCCTAAGCTCTTTGGGTACATAAAGTTCCCTTTCTTCTGCAGACTATGGGAGGCCTGAGGTTATGCCTTCTAGCCCAACTATCCACACATTCATCTTGATCGGTCAAGATACCAATGGTTGTATGGCTCTTGGGAAGCATAAATTCCATTGTTTCTATTGAAACAAAATCAGGTGCACATCTGATTGGATCGATTGTTGATTCCCCCTCCCCGCCATAGTGGATTTTCCAGTTCCTCACGACCCACATACCAAGAGCAGTTTAAGTACTTCAGGCAGTCTGAGGCATTTTCTAGTGGTAGCTTTCTCTTGTTTTTTTCCTCCAATGGCTAATTAAATAGATCTGTATTTGTTTCTAATTTTTTGGCAACAATGATAAAAATAAACAGGCACTTTTATTTTCTCTGGCTATGTGGAATATTAACTACATGCTTAAACTTGAAAGACAACCAACCCACACACTTTTGTAAAATATTCAACGTGGTCTTTAAAGTCAATGCAATATGGGGCCATCTCTGTAAGAAAGAATTCTGCCTTAAATTAATATTGATGTAGCTAGCTGGCCATCACAATACCTTAGGCATTCAATTACATTCAATTATCTAGGGATTCTGCTGTGATCATGTTACATCTCTGTTCATCAGACTCCAGGGGGTAATACCTAATTAGGTCAGATTTTGTGACCCATTCATCTTCTGTGTTCATGTCAGCTAGAATTTATTTGACACAGTTCTACATTCCTACTTAGGCAAAGGTTAATAACCCTTCCATGGGTATTCAGCCTGTCGAGCTTCACATGTGGTAGGAATAAAGGCAGCCTTTGCCTTTCCACAGGTAGGCACGGAGAATGGAATCCACATGGAAATCTTTCAGCAGAGTTCAAACTTCTGCAGTGGCAGCAACCGATGCTTCAGTATATTGCTATGGACCGTGCTGTTCTGTCATACCAAAAATTAGCAAATATTTGCAATAGCAAATAGGGCTGGCCCTACCATTGGGCAGAGGGAGGCAGCTGCTTTGGAGCAAGAAGTGAGCAGAGCTGTGAATACCAAGTGGCCTGCTCTATGCTCCCTAATCTAAACTCAGGTTCAGTGGAGGACCCATTGCTGGTGTCAAAGTAAGATTCTGTTGCCAGTTTAGTTGGGTGTTGTACTTATAAATGGGGGAAGGCACCATCTTTCTTTCACCTCAGCCCTCAGAATTTCCTGGGCAAGCCCTGATACAAGGTTGGGGAACCTCAGGCCTAAGGTCCTCTTTGTCTGACTCATGGTACTGTCCCCAGGCCACAAGTGGCCTCCTCAGGTCACATCTCTCACCAACCCTGCTTCATACCCTTCCTGAATGTTTTTGTCTGGGTGAAAGGTGTCCTTGAACTCTGATCATGCCTCTTGGTTGCCAGGATGAAGGATAGAGAGTGATGTTGTTAAGAAGAAATGCTGAAGCATTCCTTTTACTGGCCTATCATACTAGCCTTCATCTAAAAGCCACCAGAGGAGTATAGTTAAAGCCACAACTATCTGAAAGATGGGAGCTGAACCATTTGTTTGATTTGAATCTGAGCAGAGAGAAGCAACAAACTACCTCTGAATTATTGGGGCTTCCTGTGTACTCATTATTAAATATCTGGCCTGTGCCTCCTTTAAAAGAAAGAGGTATGACCTAGGAGGCCATAGCAGACCCTCCAAGTGTCCCCATTTTCTAGGGACTGTCCCAGATTTACAGTTTCTGATTTAATCCCAGAATATCCCACTTTTCCTTAGAACGTCCCTATTTTCATTGGAGAAATGTTGGAGGGTAAGGTAGGACATCCCTACTGTCATTGGAGGGTATGTGATCCCCTGTCATCTGAAGGCAGCCCTTGGGAAGATTTTAAATGTTTCATGTTTTATTATGTTTTTATATATGTTGGAAGCCGCCCACAGTGGATGGTGTGACCCAATAAGACAGGTGGGGTGTAAATAGTAAAATTGATGATGATGATGATGGAATAGGATGTCCCTATTTTCATTGGAGGAATGTTGGAGCATTTGCCATAACTTCTGGGACAGTTGACTCAGAGGTGTAGCTGGCTGGAGTGAGTTACCCCTCTGTGCAGGCTCCCAAGCCTCATTAAGAAAAATGTTTGATTTTCCATTAACTCAGCTTGCAATGAGTTCCTACAGCAAAAGACGATACAGGGCTAGGTGGCCAGAAGAAGTCTTTGGGAGCCAGCAAAGTGTTTCACTGTTCTTTTGGGGGACTTGTGCATATCTTTGGTTCATATCACATAATGCCACCCTAGAAGCTTCTGATATAAAAGGTAAAGGACCCCTGACAATAAAGTCCAGTCGCAAACGACTCTGGGGTTGCGATGCTTATCTCGCTTTACTGGCTGAGGGAGCCGACGTTTGTCCACAGACAGTTCCTCTGGGTCATGTGGCCAGCATGACTAAGCCGCTTCTGGTGAAACCAGAGCAGCACACAGAAATGTTGTTTACCTTCCTGCTGGAGCGGTACATATTTATCTACTTGCACTTGGACGTGTTTTTGAACTGCTACGTTGGCAGGAGCTGGGACCGAGCAACAGGAGCTCACCCTGTCACGGGAATTTGAACTGCCGACCTTCCGATCGGTAAGCCCTAGGCTCAGTGGTTTAGACAACAGCACCACCAGCGTCTGATGTAGGACAGCCTAAACAAAACCAAATAAATAGGGGATATATTCAAATATTTTTAAAAAACATTGCAAGTCACCTCCAGTCGACTTGCTTTGGAAGGAAATTGCCTTTATAAAGCTGCCCTAAGACTTTCTACTGCTTAGGGATCTGTGGACAGAGGAAACAGTATTTGTTATTCTGCCACAGATCTGAAAAATACCAATTCCTCTTCATCCTTGTTTCGTTTCTGACTAGTACACTACACCCACTTCAGTGGGGAAGCTATCACGTCACAATACATTATAAACTTGTTTGGGGCATTTTTGTTTACTTATTCTACTGTGTACTATTTGTTTGTTTGTTTGCTTGCTTCTTTAGAACATTTTTACCCTAGGAGCAGAGGGTGGCATCCATGGAATCATCCCCTTTATCCTCAAAACAACTCAGTAGGGCAGTTTATGCAGCTTGCTGGTTCCCATCTAACCAAAGAGTTCATTGTTTTACTCTATTTGCCACAGTGTCAACATTGTGCTTTGAAAAGTGAAGCAAACACACAATTTCGGCCACCAGAAAGGAACATGAATCAATAAGCACTGGCTCAGTAAGTAAGCATGAGAGCTGAATTGTATAGGCCTTTGTGCCTTTAATCAGCATTTAGAATGTCACAGAGAGATGTAAGAATTTAATTCAAATTCTTGGGGCTAAAAACATTGTGAACACTGACAACAAAGCATTAACTTTCTAGTACATTCTGCTGTGTAAAACATTAGATGTCAAAGGACACACTCAAAGGAAGAATTTGATGCACAATCCATGAATACAGGTGAAGAAAAATCTCACTCCCTTGGCTTGGATTCAGAGTTGCCTAAAAGGAAGGGCTCATTCCATCATGAATGGGCCTTTGATTCACTAGAGACTCCTGCTTATCAAACTGAGGATGTAGTTCAGTTTTGCTGATTCCCTTATCCTCTATAGTCTCCTACATCACTGGTTGCATAATTTTTTGGAGGGGGAAGAAAGTGGGATCAATTTTTTTAATCATCAACAGGACAGTCCTGTGAGTGGAACCCTGTTCACAGTATATCTGCATTAAACTCATTTTATTTAATTAACAGAAGCCACAGAATGCTATTGGCAAACCGTGCAACATAGCAGGACCTTGGCCCATTAATTCAGTATTGTCTATACAGACAAACATTGGCTGTGTTTTGGACAATAATCTTTCTCAGCCCAACTTGGGACATACCAAGGGGTGGACCTGGGACCCTCTGCATGGAAAGCACATGTTCTCCCTCTGAGCTTGAGACTAAGTGAATTTTGAGGTGCCTGCTTAGTTGTCAGGAAATTGCCATCGGAAGAACAGGTGGCGGAAGGGCTCCAGGAGAATAGGAGAGACTCTGCAGCAGAAGAGGGAAACAGTAGGGGGGGAGCAGGAGCTCCAAGGGGAAGGGAATCGGAGGAGAGGCTCTGGGACACTTCCAGTGAGAACAGCAAAGAGGTATCAAGGCCCCCTTTAGGAACCCCCACCCCTCGCCAGAAACTGTCACGCAGGGAATCCAGGAGACGTGTTTCCGTTAAGCAGCTTTTATGCTGGAAGCGTTTCCGCAGGCGCCCACTGTCGGATTCTACCAGCGACTGACGGAGCCATGTCAAAGGGTCCGCTCAAGGCAGAGCTTTGCTACGCTGAACAAACTCTGAGGGACCAACCCTTTTACGCACAAGTAGCTCATTGTCCCATCACATTAGTGTAAAAGTTATACCTGTTACATAATGATTTTGAAATAACAGGACATGGGCATAGGGAAGGAAATCCAAGAAGGAATCTGAACCTGAACCTCATATAGTAGTGCCGCACATCTCTGCTTGCCTGTCTATCCACCTGTGCTTGAACCATTGTCAGTATATGTGAGATGAGTACTACTAGACAGCTGAGAGGAAGGGGAGGTGATAGGCTGCAACCTCTGGATAAGGGACATGCAACTTTTCATTCAGTAAAGATCCACCCATATGTTCCTTGCCCTTGGAACAGGAGTGTACAACCTGTGGCCCTCCAGATGTTCTTGGATTCCAACTCCCATCAGCCCCAATGGTCTTGAAGGATAGGCCAATGGTCATGAATGATGTCCAATGCCAGAACTCCCAGTGGTCATGAATGATAGCAGTTGTAGCTCATCAACATCTGGAGGGCCAATGGTTTGTTACAAAATATGCATGGGGATACAACTGATTACCTTGGCTATAATGAGTTGTTTTCTTTGTGACATCAGAAACGATTATGCTGATCTTCAACCTCACTTCAGACCTACATGAATACATAGCAAACACCTCACCTTACACTAAGGAAAGAGGAAAGGACTGATGTGCTTATGAAGCCTAGAAGCAAAGAGTCAAAAATAGACATGGCCTTAAAAACTTGAGAGTGATAATCAGAACAGCTACTCCTCACACATTCCCATTATTTTGAAGGCATTTTGTGACAAATTATGTATATTTAGGATGCTATTACAGTCAATTCGAAAGAAAAGCACTGTGTTTTCTTTTATTTAGAGTTAACTCCACAAAGATTGAGTGAAACAAGCATGGGAAACATACAGCAAATATTGTCAAGTGTTAGTAGTTATTTGAGAGAATGTGTGCTCCATTGAATCTTTCATTTCAAAGTATTCCCCCCCTATCACTCATGTAAAGGGTGCTTGTCCATCAGGGGTGTTCGTTTGTTCTGTGTAGGGGATGAATAACAAAGCGAATTGGGGTGATGTTGGGGTCTCCCTCCTCCACCCAAGTCAAAGTATAGTCAATAAACCCTCCCTGTGTTGGACTGGCACCAACTGTGCTTTTCTGTACCATATACTGCTGTGTTTTCATATCTCTCTCTCTCTCTCTCTCTCTCTCTCTCTCTCTCTCTCTCTCTCTCTCTCTCTCTCATATCTATTGATCAATCAATCAATCAATATCTATCTATCATCTATCTATCTGTATTTATTTAGGTCTATGGGTTTCGCAAAATGTTGCCAGTGGGGCACTGGGGAGCCCTGGATTATGTATAAAAAAACACTGCAGCTGAGGAACCTAACAATAGCAGAACATAAACAGCCCTGAGAACAATGAACTTGGGACAAGATGGAAATCATTGCCTCCTTGCACCCCAAGTTGTAGCATAATCCATGGATTAATAGCACTGAGGAGTGGTTCAATAATCACTAGTAATAAATAATTTGCTAGTAATAAATCTGTTTTTCAGATGCCACACTAAACTTTGACATCATATGTTGTGTCCTTTAGTACACCTTTGTAATAGTCCCTGTGCCTCAGAAATATACAGAGACTAGGCAATCATATACATGTCTACTCAGAGGTAAGTTCATTGAGTTTAACAGGGTTTACTCCCTGGCAAGTGTGTGTTACAGTAGAAACCTCTCAAAAGGATGAGCTTTCTTAAAGCTCTTTGTAATATTTAGATTCAAGAAAATTGGACTAAACTCTTCTTCTTAAGAACAAACTTTTTGTATTGTGATTGTAGGCAAGTCCTCCATCGCAATCAAGCATATTGTAAGCGTGTGGCACTTGGTAGTTTAAAAATAACCAAAATTTGAAGCTTCAGATCATTTTGGAAGGGTGCACATGAACAAAGAAGACAGTTCCAATCAGCATATTGTTAAAAGAAAGAAAAACCTTTTGTTTTCTTGCACTTTCTTTTATGAACTAAGTAAAATCGAACTGAGGCGAGATTCCTCATTGATCAAGCTCTTCAGCACTAAAGCTGGACAGCATTAAATAGCCAGTTAAAGCATCAATGTGGATCAGCTGTTAAGTGCTGACAGCCGAGTGCTGCTGCTGAGTGCTCACATACCGCTTAACAATGGCAGCACAGCTGCTTAGCACACATCACCTTTGTACTTTTTAGGAGCACTAAATCACCGATTTGATCTTCAGCAGGATAGCACTACTTAAAGCATTTCCCACTACACACAGATGACTTTCATTATTTACCTTCTGCAGAAAACCTGAGTTCTCTGAAAAACGTGGGCGCTTCCTTCCTTATGCTTCCTGTGTACTTGGGTGACATTTTTTAAAAACCCAATATGAAACTGCTAAGTCAGATCATTAATCCAAAATAAGAAGACAGGACATAAGCCCAACAGCTATCTTTCCCCCAATGACTTGTGTTTAGAGGCATGTTGCCTCTGTTCCTGGAAGGAGCACACAGCCATCATGGTGAGTTCTCCTAGGCTGGATCTAGACACGTAACAAAAAAAGTTTCAGGAAAAAGCGTAGTAAACCTCATAACAGGAAATCTCTTTGGTGAAAGACGGAACTCTCAGTGCCATCTGGTGTCAGAATGTTATAACGCATTTAAAGTGCTTTCTCTTTACTAATGTAGCTTAGTCCATAGATAGACTTACATCCATGGAGTTGTCAAACCCTCTTTTAAAGCTAGGCTGGTGAATTCCATATAACTACACACTGTGTGAAGAAGGGCTTACTTCTGTTTTCCCTGAACCCCTCACTCTTCAGTGGAAGAACCAGGGCCTGGTATTATGTGAGAAGGAGAAAAATATGTCTCTGTTTATTTTCTCCATACCTTACCCAAGTTGATGCGCCTCAATCATTCACCTTGTACTCACATTTCCCCACTAAACTAAATAGCACATGATGTTGTAGGGGCGTAGTTCCAGCCCCTTGATAATCTTGTTTGACCTTCTCTGTGCCTTTTCCAGATTTCCAGTATCTTTTTTCACATGCATCAAGTTCAAGTTCAGCAATTTTGACTGGCAACCATTCTCCATGTGTAAACAGAGGAGAAATGCACCCACCCACCTGCCAGTCCTGCTGCCTGTGGTTATTTTAGCTGCAGGGGACCGAATCTTTAATGCAAACTATGCACTGTACCACTGTGCAATAGCCCCCTTAACAGTTCCGTATATATCTGATTCTGAAGCAACCATAGCATTTCCATCCTTTTGCCATTCAGGTCCACCTTTTCCTCTGCTACAATATCTGTCAAAGCCTCTCTAATGTTATAGGTATTGTTGAAGAGTAGGATGAAGAACTCAGGTTCCCTGTTCACAGGCTTATCATGTAAACAATATGTTTTCATTAGCAATATTAACCTTAGGAAACTCTTTTAAGAACTATTGAAATGGCAGCACAAATACAAAATGCCTGCTGACAATCTCCCTTCCATGTGACATGTAAAAGAAAGCAAAAAGGAATTATGGAAGCAGCTTTTGCATGAGAAATAATAGCAATTCATTCATCCATCCCGTATATATATATATATTTTAAAAACCCACTTTTAAAGCTATTATAATGGAGGAACAAACATCCAGCAACTGACAATTTCAGAGTCATTCACCAACTCTGTGACTCTGTAAATCACAAAAGTGGTTGATAAAAGAAACATATTATCCCCCTATTATTTTCACAGTTCAGGTACAAAATGTGAGATGAGGGGTTGATGAGGCATAAAATTATGCAACAGAGTATTCCTAGGTGTAGAGTGCTGTTGCCTTCTGTGCTTTAAATCCAATGCCAGGTATAAAACCTTGTTAAATATCAAGGCCAGGATGCTTAGCAACACATAGCTTTATTCATGGCAGATTGAATAGCTGTCCACACTTACAATTTAGCTTATGGTTGTCAGTGATTTTCTTTTACATATGGTAGATTGAACAGATTGAGGAGCGTTGCCTTGTGAAATGTAGTAAAGGCAAGAAGAGTGCAAACAAATACTGTATTTTTCCGTGTATAAGACTAGGTTTTTTTCTTTGTCCAAAATTTGGGGATGCTTATACACGGGGGCATTTCCCCCCATTTTCTTAAATGGGAGTCCCCCAAAATAGGGGTCGTCTTATACATGGGGGCATCTTATAGGCGGAAAAATACAGTATTACTTCATTGTAAAAAATGTACTGCACATGGTTGTGGGGTTGAGGGGGTTCTGCTATGCATGTAAAGCCTTTATTTCAGTGGTTGTCCATTCCACTAAAGCAGTGGTTTTCAACCAGTGTGCCATGGCACCTTGGGGTGCCTTGAATGATGGTCAGGGGTGCTGCAGGCAACACTGGCCTTTGTCCCTCTTTCTTTCTTTCCTTCCCTCCTCTGATACCCTTGTGTGTTTCTGCCTTCCCAAGGCTTGCACAGCTGTTTGTTGCAGCAGCCCTGGCTACAAACCTCCCAGGTGCCTCAGGGACTGGCTAGGATGCTAGTTTCCAGAAGCTGAGGGGTGAGGGGCTGCCAGCTCTGCAGGCAAGGGGTGACATAAGCAGGCTTCTGAGGCTTGGAGCACGTTTCCCCATAGGGGAGCGGCAGAAAGAATCTAGTTGGTCAAGGGAGCCATGGACTCAAAAAGGTTGAAAACCTCTGCAGTATAGTATGGGGGGCGCATTAAAGTGCAAGGGCGCCCATGCAGACTGTGATGTATACCAAGGGTTCTGCATTTAATTTTTTTTTGTTTTAAAATACAACCATTTATTTAGTCCACATCAGGCAAGTCATATGACATCACATCCCTGTATGACATAAAGATTGAAATGCTCTGAGACAAATCCCTAGAGCTGGCACTTCTATGAGGCAAAATGAGACAGCAGGGTGGCAGAAGAGTGTCTCTCACTTGGTAGATATTTCCCTCCAGCTTTGGATAAAGCATAGTTGCATTTTTCTTTCATGCTACTAACTGCTACCTTTCTTTCTGTAGGTTCACTAAGGTAAAGACAATATCCTCTTCCTATCGTCTCCAAGTGCAATTATTCAGTCCTAGTATCATCCAGTCCTTATAAAATTCCGGCCTTCTTATTTGGCAAGACATTCATATGGTTGGGTACATATCAGCCTGGTTCAAGTTACTGTCAAGTTGCTGGACTTGGGCAAAGAAAGTAGACAATGGAAAAAAATCCTTTGCAGGTTGAATTATATGGAGCATTTCCCTCTAAAATCTGTGAACCCCCAAGACACCAAAACAGTGGACAGTAATGAAATATGTATTTTCCATATTCTCACTTATAAATTCTGATATTTCTGATATGGGGTTTTAAAAACCTGTTTCTGCTATAATACACATTTTTAGAACTCATTTGCAATAATAAAACTACATGCTTAGCTATTTGTACCTGAAAATAAATGACTGGCCCTATTCACAGAGTCCATTTTAAATATTTAATTCTTTTCTAAATCATACCTTTTATTTTATAGTAATGGTTTCTTTTCTTTTCAAACAATATTGTTGAATACAATAATACCCATTTCAAATAAAACTGCAAAATGCTTTAAACCTCCTTAGTTGTGCTTTCAGGGGGAGAAGGAGAGAACAAGTAACTATGGGGGAAGACTTTTAAGATCTCTATATTTCCGATACTTTGAGGTACATTAGCTTGATGTCTATTTGTGGGCAGCTGTAGTGGAGGAAGGGAAAGTAAAGAAACAGTTTCATATTCTTGCATTTTTGAAAAATTACTCCAGTTCTGAAGTTTTGTGCTTGTTTAGGGTTGATGAAAGCACTAATCTAAAAGAGGCTCACCTGGTGTCCTTATTACATGTCTTTAGGTGCCAGGCAAAAACATTCCTCTTCAGACAGGCCTTCTGCCATTAAATAATCAATGGTGTGTGAAGGGGGAGTTTTATTGTGATTATTTTATTCTTATGCTGTCTATTATTGTGCTGTCTATTATTTTTTATTATTATGCTCTGTAAAAAGAACAACAACAACAGGAAGACATCAAAGCACTACATTGGCACTGCAGTTCATATCTACTCAGAGGTACAGGTAAAGGTAAAGGGACCCCTGACCATTAGGTCCAATCATGGACGACTCTGGGGTTGCGGCACTCATCTCGCTTTACTGGCTTAGGCAGCTTCCGGGTCATGTGGCTAGCATGACTAAGCCCTTCTGGCAAACCAGAGCAGTGCACGGAAACGCCGTTTACCTTCCCGCTGGAGCAGTACCTATTTATCTACTTGCACTTCATGCTTTCAAACTGCTAGGTTGGCAGGAGCAGGGACGAAGCAACGGGAACTCACCCCGTCGTGAGGATTTGAACCGCCAACCTTCCGATCGGCAAGCCCTAGGCTCTGTGGTTTAACCCACAGCACCACCCACATCCCTTACTCACAGGTAAGCCACACTGAATTAAGTGGAACTTATTCCCGGGACCAAATTTCACCCTAAATGCTTGGTAGAGAACTTGTGGTGCTCAAAGATGTTGTTGGACTCTTACTCCCATCAGCTCCAGCAAGCATTGCTAATAATCAGAGGTTATGGGAGTTCCCTATACAGTGGTACCTCGGGTTACATACGCTTCAGGTTATATACGCTTCAGGTTACAGACTCCGCTAACCCAGAAATAGTGCTTCAGGTTAAGAACTTTGCTTCAGGATGAGAACAGAAATTGTGCTCCGGCAGGAGGCCCAATTAGCTAAAGTGGTGCTTCAGGTTAAGAACGGACCTCCGGAACAAATTAAATACTTATCCCGAGGTACCACTGTACAGCCCTGTATAGGGAAGTTTTTAATGTATGATGTTTTATTGTGCTTTTATATTTGTTGGAAGCTGCCCAGAGTGGCTGGGGCAACCCAGTCAGATGGGTGACATACAAATGATAAAATTATTATTATTATTATTATTCCAGAAATAATTGGTGAGCACTACATTGGCTGTCCCTAAACCTAAAGAGCCAAAGCCATGGGCCATTCAACCATTACCATTGCTCTCTTTTTTGGGGGGGGGAGGGAAGGTGCCAGGACTCACCATGAAGTTGTTACATGAAGCTGGGGGCACTGTCCTACAGTGGTTCCGCTCCTTCCTCCTGGGCCGTGTTCAGAAAGTGGTGGTGGGAGATGAGTGTTCAGACCCCTGGGCTCTCACTTGTGGGGTGCCTCAGGGTTCTGTCCTCTCCCCCATGCTTTTCAACATCTACATGCAGCCACTGGGAGAGATCATCAGGAGGTTTGGGCTGGGTGTTCATCAGTATGCAGATGATACCCAGCTCTACCTCTCTTTTAAATCAGAACCAGTGAGGGCAGTGAAGGTCCTGTGTGAGTGTCTGGAGGCGGTTGGAGGATGGATGGCGGCTAACAGATTGAGGTTGAATCCTGACAAGACAGAAGTACTGTTTCTGGGGGACAGGAGGCGGGCAGGTGTGGAGGATTCCCTGGTCCTGAATGGGGTAATTGTGCCCCTGAAGGACCAGGTGCGCAGCCTGGGAGTCATTTTGGACTCACAGCTGTCCATGGAGGCACAGGTCAAATCTGTGTCCAGGGCAGCTGTTTACCAGCTCCATCTGGTACGTAGGCTGAGACCCTATCTGCCTGCAGACTGTCTCGCCAGAGTGGTGCATGCTCTGGTTATCTCCCGCTTGGACTACTGCAATGCACTCTACGTGGGGCTACCTTTGAAGGTGACTCGGAAACTACAACTAATCCAGAATGCGGCAGCTAGACTGGTGACTGGGAGCAGCCGCCGAGACCATATAACAGCGGTCTTGAAAGACCTACATTGGCTCCCAGTATGTTTCCGAGCACAATTCAAAGTGTTGGTGCTGACCTTTAAAGCCCTAAACGGCCTCGGTCCAGTATACCTGAAGGAGCGTCTCCACCCCCATCATTCTGCCCGGACGCTGAGGTCCAGCGCCGAGGGCCTTCTGGCGGTTCCCTCATTGTGAGAAGCAAAGCTACAGGGAACCAGACAGACGGCCTTCTCGGTAGTGGCGCCCACCCTGTGGAACGCCCTTCCAGCAGATGTCAAAGCAATAAACAACTACCTGACATTCAGAAGACATCTTAAGGCAGCCCTGTTCAGGGAAGTTTTTAACGTGTGATTTTACTGTATTTTTGGTTTTTATGGAAGCCGCCCAGAGTGGCTGGGGAGACCCAGCCAGATGGGCGGGGTATAAATAATAAATAATTATTATTATTATTATTATTATTATTATTATTATTATTATTATTATTATTATTATTATATTACAGTAACTGCCACACTTTTAACATGTAAAAAAAAGGTGTCAGTACTGCATACCCCCCCCCCAAAACACTGGCCATTATTCATGTGTTGGCACACTGTGGGTGTGAAGGGGTGCAAGTTACACCACTGCTGCCATCACCTCATAGCTCCTTTTCTACTTGTTTGTCTCTTTGTCTCACAGTGCAATACAGGACCCTGGAAGAAAGGGCTCTCTAAATTGGAAGGGAAGCCTACATGTGCAGAAAGGACTCCCCACTGCAGGAAAGAAATGAGGGGTAGAATGATGGGAGCAGGGCTAAAGGCACAGTCTCATAGCCCCTTTATATTCATGTTACCCTTCCTGTGAGTGATGAGGGTGATTGAAACCAGCAATGAAAAGTCATATGCATTCATCAAATGGAGCGCTGTAAAAAAAAAGTATCTGGAACATGTGGAAATATAGAACCCTGAATGAAAATGTTTTAAATCTAAAGCTGTGGCTCTAGGCATAGTTATTGCTGTGCTGAGATGGAGCAACAATCTCCCCCACTGCAGGGCAACTACTTAACCTTATACAAACCAGCTTCCATAAAATCCTAATAATACAAACAGCCTGAAAACAAAACAAAAGTAAACTTAACAATGAAATCAACAGCAGTTAAAACAAAGCCTTTTAAAATAGCAGCAGTTCCATAGTAAGTCCTCCTTCATGGGGTTAGCAGATTGAAACATTGAATAATCTTAGATATTAATATACATTTTCATAGTCCTGATTGCAAATTCAATCAACACTTCCCTGAAATAAATATTCACCATGACTATCTTTATTCATTTTAACGAACTTTTATCCTCATTAGTGTCTCTAAATGCACCAGTTTGTAAATTGGTTTTAATATATCTTAAACCGCTATGACAGAATATTGCTCGATGCACATCCAAATTAGAGTGCTTAGAAATGGAAGCTATAGTAATGTTTAAATTGCTATGCCATGGAACATAGCAATTAAAAATAATTGCAACCTTTCCACTATTTTACAAAAGTTCTCCACTTTGAAAGTAGTTGAGTGTCTTGCCTGTTACAATGGGAGAAACTGTAACACTTAGTGCTGCAAATATTGTCAGATGATGCCTCAGAAGACCAAAGTGTGGAACAAACACTTAACACAGGGCAACTATGAAATATACAATTGCAACTGATCTCAAAATGGCTGAAATAGGTTTCAGTTCTCTGCTGCTGTTCTGCAAAACTTCTTCCCTCCATGCAATTCTGATTTTGGCCTATTGCATCATTTAATATGAATATAATGCCTTAAAATGGAAGAAACCAGGTTTCCACAGTGTATGGTCTTCAGATATTAGTTAATCCAGAATATGAACTCTTTTACATTATGATGAGGATTCTGGTAGTTGTTCTCGATTCCACAATCACTTCCAATGTACAAAAGAAGAACTTCACAAGTGCTTATTCATGCAGTTGAATGGAAAAGAAATCCTTCAAACACATTCCCTTACATGGGGCCTAAGAATATCCAAATCCATGCCAAAAGCAGTATGACCAGATAAGGTGCCAAATTTAATCAATTCAAGACATGGCTTCAAAGGAGCACTCCATATGTTATTAGCCTATAACTCTCATCATCTCTGACCATTGGTCATGCTGATTGGGGATGATGGAGTACAACAACATCTGGGGGTCCATGGGTTTCCCATGGCTGCCCAAGGGAGAAGGCAGTAAATGTAAATGGCTCTAGAAATTTCATCCCCCTCACTCTTCCTGTTCCTCTCCACCATTGTTTACTTTTTTGTATCCGCATTAGTGGTGGCAGCATGGAATGATTCTTTGCCACTTCTTTTACACTACAGTGGTACCTCGGGTTACATACGCTTCAGGTTACATATGCTTCAGGTTACAGACTCCGCTAACCCAGAAATAGTGCTTCAGGTTAAGAACTTTGCTTCAGGATGAGAACAGAAATCGTGCTCCGGCGGCGCGGCAGCAGCAGGAGGCCCCATTAGCTAAAGTGGTGCTTCAGGTTAAGAACAGTTTCAGGTTAAGTACGGACCTCCAGAACGAATTAAGTACTTAACCCGAGGTACCACTGTAAAATGTTTTTTCTAGGTTAAAAACAAAACAAAACAAAATATCCCCCCCCCCTTTCAGTTGAATCAGCCTTTCCCCACCATGGCAAACTCTGGCAGTGAGACAGGCACGCCCCTGGCCTCTGAGTACAGAATGCCTCACTCTGAGGAAGGGCCCTCATGGCCCCTCCTCACAATGAGGCAGGAAGCAGAGGGCTTATGTACAAATGTTCTCTTTAAAAGCTCATTCATTATATTATATTATATACATCATTATACAGTATGTACATTCTATACGTCAGCTATTTATTATTCCTCTTCCTGGCCTTCATTTTCCTATAGAGTACTGTAGAACTGAACATGGTGGAGGAAAGGCTGGACGGATGGACAGATGGATAGACACAGCCTCTCTTAATTGACGGAAAACTCAACAATTTGCTGTTAACTCATTTTAGAATGTGCCCTACTATTTTTACCCTTTTCTGAGAAAGTATCTCCCCTATCCATTCTCCAAAGGAATTAATCAGCGGGTTTGAAAGACCAAGAAACAAAGTGGGTGGGATATATATATGTAAGATATTTTATATGTGTGTGTGTGTGTGTGTGTGTATGCACACTGTAATTTGGTAGCAGAATCTTGTACCCTTGAGATGACAGCCTTGTGTTAGAAAGGAATAAAAATCTCTCCACCCCCCAGATGTATGTTGCTAAATGGAGCTCTGAGGGAAAGAGACTTACTTTTATGGGGCGGTGAAGATGCACTCTTGCTTCACTAATGGACTGACATTATTTTAACTAGACATTAAAAGCATAGTTGTAGTAAGGAAAACACACTGCCTTTTATCATCTGAGCTATTTCATTTTTAAGGCATGCAATTGCTCTCCTCTGAAAGTCCCCATAAAACAAGAGAGAAATTGTACCTTTGTGAAATACACAACAAAGGGAGGGGGAGCCACCTCTATAGCATTCTAAGCAGCGTTGAAAACAAATGACTCTACCTGAGGAAACCTCCAGTGCAATCATTTCAATGTGAAAAATGTCAGCACACATGAAATAATTCCACACACACACACTCCCCACATTAAATAGCAAAAGGTTGTCTAAAAGTGTGCAATCTTTATAGTCTTGAAAACATTTTAGATGGGTAGAAATTGTGAGGACTTTATTCTGGAAGCTACTGCCCCATCCAGTGCCCTGGGTGAAATATCAAAACTTTGATGTGGTTCAGTCTGGTCTCTGGCAGAAGCCAGGAGACCATGGAAGGTTGCATCTTCTGCCTCCCAGGAATAACATTAAGGTAAGGAGGAAACCAGCCTGGCTGCATCCATTGACCTGTAAAGGAGCAGCTGCTTCACTGCTTGTTCCCCCCTTTTCTTTTTCCTCTCAACTACTTCCTTCTGCAGCATGTTTCTTAAATAGTGAGAGTGTGTGCAGGGATGGTCTTAACTTTCAATACATGTACAGCAATTAGAAAATTTTAGGCACATAGAAAAAAATGATGTTGTAAACAGACTAAGGATACTGTGCACATGCAGTAGTACTGGTCAGGACTGTTTAAGCAGAAATTGCCTTCTACTAACAGAAGAATGCTAATTTCTGTAAATATTATTTGCACTGCCTAAAATATTCTTGGGAGAGTCACAAAGGTCCCCCTGAAACTGCTGTGCAGGGAGCTGTCGTGGGGAGTTGGTGGAATCACCCCAAATTGGACTTGGATTCTAAGATAAGTTAACTGAAGGAAGTTCATGGAATGGAATTTTCCATCCCTTCCTTGCGGGTGACTGCAGGGGATGGCAAACTTTCATTCCATGGTCTTGCTTAGGTTAACTTATTATAATGCATAGGAACATAGGAAGCTTTCTTATCCTGAGTCAGGTCACTCATTCATCTTGCTCAATATTGTCTATACTGAATGGTAGGTGCTCTCCAGGGTCCTCTCCCAGCCCTGCTTGGAGACACCAGAAAGAACCTTCTGATGGTAAGAACTATTCAACAGTGGAACAGACCACCATGGAAGGTGGTGGACTCTCCTTCATTGGAAGTTTTTAAACAGAGGTTGGATGGTCTTCTGTGCAGGTTTACTTAGCTAAGATTCCTGCTTTGCAGGGGGTTGGACTACATGACCCTGGGGATCCCTTCCAACTCTTCAATTCTAGTATTCTAGGATCAAACTTGGGACACTCTGCATGCAAAGCCGATGCTCAGCTCTTAAATTATGGTCAGTGACTGCAGGGGATGGCAAACTTTCCTTCCATCAACTTGCTTAACTTCTCCTGATTCAAGCCATTGAAATCAATGGGACTTGGTACTGTAATAAGTTTGTATTGTTCTGCTTAATATGATGGTACCAAATGATAGGTGTATTTTTACCTTATATGTCTCAAATCTTTTAAACAATATTATACAGCATTTAATTTATATCTCCATAACTGACATTTTATATTTTCACATTATTTCTAGATTGCTTCTGAAGGAGGAATTTCAGTTCTGAAACCCACTGAGCTATGATCATTGTTGTTAGGGAACTTGGTTTCTCCTTTTAGCATTGTCTACAGTGCTCACCCAGTCTTTGCTTCAAAGGAGAGAAGGACTAACCAAAGACCTACAATGATCAATCTGGATCAGCATCTGCTATCGTCTAGATTGGGGATAGGAAATGGTGGCCCTCCAGATGTTTTGGAACTCTAACTCCCATAATCTCTGACTATTAGTCAAGCTGGCTGGGACTGATGGGAACTGTAGTCTAACAACTTCTGAAGGTTCACATATTCCCCATCCCCGATCTAGACCATCATCTGAGGCTGCAGAACCCAGTTGCCATTATCTGAAGGGCTGAAAACACATTTTCCAGACTGTCCAATTAGATGCCTGTTGATTTGCCCACCCAAAATCTGGTCCATGCTTTTTAGACAAGGAAGCATATGGCAATTTTATTTACTCTGTGTGCAATCTAGATGCTAGGAGAACATGCTGGCACATATCTTTGAGTTATTTTAATATAACTCTGTGATGGGTTCGGAGAGCTTGAACTGAAGAAACTGTTTAGCTTCTGTTCCATGCTAATGATAGCTGATTATGTAAATGTTTCACTAAAACATACTGGGGAAAAGACTTCAAGAAATTCAGATCTCAGACAAGATGAATATCTTAGATGGGAAATATAATGCACTCTTGTTTATCTAAGAATTTTGCTATTTTCTTCTAAAAATGAAAATGCATCTCTTCATTTTTAAAATTAAACTTCAATGTATTTCATTTATTTCCTAAAAATACAGGAATAGGTTCAAGGTCTCTGGGTTTCCTCATTTACTTATTTGCTATATTTCCTCCCCACTCCATTGAAATTTTCCTATCCTTGACCAATCCTATGCATCTTATTATGAAAGAAAGCCTCCTGCATTAAATGAGTTTTACTGCCATGTAACTTATATAGGATTGTAGCTTCAATCTGATAGCAGTCGCCAAAATTTCAGTTATGAGATCAAACAACAATGGAGACAGGGCACCCCTGTTTAACACCTCTACCACTGCAGGTGGGCATATACCAAGATTGCAATTACCACTTCCTTCTTCATTCACCTGGGGCATGTGTGGGAAGAAAAAGGAGTAGATAACCTTATCAATAAGAGGGTTTTCAAACACCAACAAGTCAGCACACCCTGTGTGCTGTCCCTGTGGACAGCAGCCTTAGAATCAATCTAGACTGAAAGCATCGTGTTGAGGATGAACATAAATGATTCTGGATTGAGAAAAGCTACATTTCAAGCGCTACAAAGAGGTTAGTGTATAGGCAGCCTGAAAATCATTTGATTTAAAGGCAGGATATGAATCATCTAAAGGTAAGCTGGGATCCCTACTCAAGGGAAGGAGTGAGGAAGGAGCACATGGCTGCAACTTCTTCTTTTAAAATGATTTTTTATTTTTTCTTAATAAATGATACAAAAAATGAAAATAAAATAAACTAACATATACTGATATAAAAAGAAAAAATACATATACCCCTATACTACAAACACAAACCCTACATACCCCCGTGACTTCCCTCCACCGCTACTCGACTTTCTTTGGTTCAACTTTGAATATTGTCATTGCATTCCTCGGATAATGCATCTCTTATAACCCTTTCTAAATATTGTTCTCATTTATACTTTACATACTTAATCCATGCACACCAACATATTCTTTTTAGAGCAGTGTTTTTCCATATATTCCTCGAAACATTGACAATGTTTTGAGGCCACAACTTCTTAAACTGTGGTGTTACTCTGTTGTTAAAAAGGTAAAGGTAAAGGTACCCCTGCCCGTACGGGCCAGTCTTGACAGACTCTGGGGTTGTGCGCCCATCTCACTTAAGAGGCCAGGGGCCAGCGCTGTCCGGAGACACTTCCGGGTCACGTGGCCAGCGTGACATCGCTGCTCTGGCGAGCCAGAGCCGCACACGGAAACGCCGTTTACCTTCCCGCTAGAAAGCGGTCCCTATTTATCTACTTGCACCCGAGGGTGCTTTCGAACTGCTAGGTTGGCAGGCGCTGGGACCGAGCAACGGGAGCGCACCCCGCCGCGGGGATTCGAACCGCCGACCTTTCGATCGGCAAGCCCTAGGCACTGAGGCTTTAACCCACAGCGCCACCCGCGTCCCATTACTCTGTTGTTACTTTACCCCTAATTTTTACTCCTAATTTATTTGATGAAGAAAGGGCTTGTTTAGCTCAAATTAGCATTTGCCCCAAAGAGCAATTCAAAAGGGGTAGGGAGAACTGAAGGAAGACAAAGCACCTTTTTAATGTGCCACTGCCAGGCTCAGGCTGGTAGAGCAAAAGTTGGAGGCACATTTTCCCCCTTTCCCCACCCATTAAAAAATAACAACAACCCATTGGTTCCAATAGGAAGGAAATAATCAACACCATCTCTAGGGCTGGCATAGTTTGTCATCTGCTTTGGAAGTGTGTCAGAGTAATGACCAAGCTGTGGATTCTACAGATCCACAACCTCTCTCAGCATGCACACAAAACGTCTCTAGAACACCTCCTTTTTGACCTAAGTTATTTCTTTTCAGAATATAATTCAGCACTGAAGGAGTTACTTGTTATATGTGTACAATATAATTTAAATCTGTACAAATCTATTCTCCTTTGGTGGGCAAAGCATTTACCTTTCCAGCTCGTTGGTAGGTTGCTGCAGGTCCTCAGCCAAATAATTGCAAATTCTTCCAGCCACCTATGTCAGCATCCGGAAATGTGTTTTATTAAATTTGGGCACAGAGAACCTGGCCAAAGCCACATGCACATCTCACATAACAAATGCAAACAGACCCTTCTTTCCTACATAAATGTAATTAGCTTTGCACTCCTGCTTCCACTCTCTTTTTTCTTTCTTCAATAGAGCCCTTCATTGTGTTATTATTTTATCTGTGTCAGCTGAAAGGAAATGCTGGTTCAACTTGGCATTTGCCTAGGTTATTTGTTTCAAAAATTACTCTCACTGGAAAAAATAGCACAGAGCTTAGCAGTTTTTGGAGGGAGCAGCAACAGGGGGATGGAACAGGGATGGCAAATGTTAATCATGCTTTCTATCATCTATGTTAACACTGGGAAGAAGTCAAATATCCAGGGGATTTTCCTTGAATATATTTTCCACAAGAAAAACAATGATATGGTTTTTAAAAAAATATGTTTAAAAGATTACAGATGGAACCACATTTTCTAGACAAACGTTTTAAACAGCTGCTAAAATCTGGTGGGATAATGAATTGCTTCAGTTGCCGGTGGCTGTAGTATGATGACCACAACACCTGATCCCGGTGTTCAAGAGCAAAAAAGAAAATATGTACTTAGACAGCTCTCCTTTTTGATATGTAAGACTGAGATCACCCACCAGGGAGTAATGGATTGGACAGCTATTTTGTACACCTTGATTAATAACTGAAGTGTCCTTCAACACAGCAAATTTGTGCTGCTTTGAAAGTGGAGAGGGCGATCAATCTCAAGATCTCCCAAGTCATTCTTTTTCAATGTTAATTTGCATTTATAAAGGAGCATCTAGTGATTCTTATGAGCTGTGACTGATCTGGGCATTTTGCATTAGAAAAGTTTAATTGATTGACATGTCTCTGTTAGTTTCCAGTATGAAACTATGCAGCATTTCCTTGAATGAAAAGTATATTGGCATAGTTTTATTGAAAGAGTACAGCAATTTCCTAGGATGAACAGCCATTGTGACATGGGTCCCATTATGTCACCATTTCATCAGAAGTGATTCAGCCCATGGAAGTCAAAGCTCACCTTCCTGAGGGATTCCACAATGGTGTGAGCAACCAGTGTGGGAATATGGCAGAAATTATAACATTGCAATCAGAAAGAACTGACATTGCCTTTCCAGAGACATATTTATAGAAGGGCAAATGGGGCAATTGCCCTGTGTGGTGCATTTGTGGGGGCAAGATTTGTAACATCAGCAGAAGCCTTGAACACTTAGATTTTGTTAACAATATTAAAGTCCATACATGCTCTGGGAGAAACTTTATAAGCCTAAATATTTATAACTTTATAAGCCTCATATTTTCTGTGAAATGAGCTAGCCTAGCTTGGCAGCTCTAAATGAGTGAAATCACAGCTGGGGCTGGGGGTACAGGAACTCCTCCTAGGGGTCCTGCATGCCTTTCTGCCAAATAGTATGTGCAGTAGGAAGCCATCCCAGATCACCCCGATTCAGGAAAACCAGTAGTGGAGGTGATGGCAACTTCTTCCCTGGGACTTTCTCCTGTCCTCTCCTTTGTGTGGCTCCAGATGAACATCTACACTGACAATATATGGCATACTGTATTGCACAGGGGAAATGAATAGCAGCATGGCACCACTCGCTCCATCAGCACCACCCCTTTTAAGCATTGCCAACCAAAACCACCCAACAGTTCCTGATTTGTTGGGTGATGCTTTTTCACATGCTCCTCTTTCCAGCAACCTAACAGGCCTAGAGACAATAACAGTATGCCACACTGCATACAGAAAACACGCATACAGAAAACAACACTAAGCTGCACTGCATCAAGAAAATATGCCAAAAAGCAATAATACACTTAAACAGTTGGAAAGCAATGGAATCAGTACTCAAGTTAAATAAATCCACAGTGAAGTGAGCAAATCATTAACAGCATGCATCCAGAAAGCCAACATCATCCTCCATCTGGGTCTCAAAGCAACAATTTAAGATTTCCCAGTGCAACCCAATCCAACAGGTTCCAAAATGTGTCTCTAATTCAGCACTGAACAAACCAGCTGAGTTCTTAATCTGTGAAGTCCAAGGGTGGGCTCTGAAAGCCAGGCGCCATGTGGTAGCCACTTAACAAAATGAACTGAGTGGCATCAGGAAACTCACAGTGAAAGATGCAGCCAAGTTTAGTAGCAATTGGTGTGCCATTCAAGGTCCTGATCGTGCTAGCATGTCTGCTCAAGTTCTTAGGAGCAAAGTAGAAATGGGGAACCCTACTTTACTTATGCTCCTTCAGGCACCTGTCATTCTGGGAGTGCCAGCTACCACTTCCCCCTCACCCTTGTCCTTCTTCAAAGGCCAAGAAAGTACCTTGCAGGTGTTAGGGGAACCAGTGATGCTTCTCTGGTGATTGCTGTTCCCATAGATGCTCAGAGCATCTTATGACCACCAAGAACCTAAGACTATAGCTCAGACGATGAAGTCCCAGGATCACTGGCATGGAAAGCCACCCTGCACTTACATGCTTTCAGCCTCTCTCACTGCTGTAATAAGTTTCCAGGTGCTGAACGCCTGTTATATAAAGAGAGCATTTGAATGTCAACTGACACCCTTCACCCAACCAGAATCATGTGTGCTGCTGTCCAAGAAGGATTCCACCACAAGCTCTTTGTGTCCTATAAGAAGAGATGAGATAAAATATGAGCATAGATGGGGCTAGGGAAACATTTCTATGGAGGACTCTTGTGGGGTTATGTTTTAGCACCCCCAAGGTCAGCTCCTAAGTTCAGTTTGTCATGCTTTTGTTGTGTTCAGTACACACAAATGATTTATTAAAGTTTTCCATATATACAATAATTTTGTATGCAATTGTGAATAAACCATGCCCTCACTACCATACATTTTAAGGAAGGGCAGTGGTAATAATACATGCTCATTTCATAGTTGATGCAATGTGCACGTATTCTTAAAAATCAAGATTGTTGTTGTTGTTTAGTCATTTAGTCGTGTTCGACTCTTCGTGACCCCATGACTGCCAGGCACTCCTGTCTTCCACTGCCTCCTGCAGTTTGGTCAAACTCATGTTGGTAGCTTTGTCCAACCATCTCATTCTCTGTTGTCCCCCTCTCCTTGTGCTCTCAATCTTTCCCAACATCAGGGTCTTTTCCAGGGAGTCTTTTCTTCTCATGAGGTTGCCAAAGTACTGGAGCCTCAGCTTCAGGATCTGTCCTACCTTCAGAATGGATCAGTTTGATCTTCTTGCAGTCCATGGGACTCTCTAAAGTCTCCTCCCACACCATAATTCAAAAGCATCAATTCTTTGGCGATCAGCCTTCTTTATGGTCCAGCTCTCACTTCCATACATCACTACTGGGAAAACCATAAGGACCTTTGTCGGCAAGGTGATGTCTCTGCTTTTTAAGATGTTTTCCAGGTTTGTCATCACTTTTCTCCCAAGAAGCAGGCGTCTTTTAATTTCATGACTGCTGTCACCATTTGCAGTGATCATGGAACCCAAGAAAGTAAAATCTCTCACTGCCTCCATTTCTTCCCTTTCTATTTGCCAGGAGGTGATGGGACCAGTGGCCATGAATATCCAGATATTCATACTCAAATACAAAGAAAAGTGTCATTCGAATTGTCCCTTACATTCTATGCACACAGAAGCCCAAAACAGGATTGTTTCCTTCCTGAATTTCAGCATTATTTTAAAGAACCATCTGTACTTTTCAGCTTACTGCCATCATCTAAATATTGTAGGAGCTTTTGGGAAACTGACAAATCAAGCTGTTGTGCTTCTCAAACTTACCAGCATGCTGCTTTCCTCTGGTGCCTGCTGTAGTCCTGGAAACAGATGTCTGGTGTGCAAAAATGTGTCAGGTAAACTACCCACTGTTTGAAAAGTCAGCAGCAGAGGACAGGATGCTGGTAATAATTTCACAGAGGAACGTGGAGCTGCTGTTTCCCCCAAGAGCGTCAACAAAATGGTGCTAGAGTAAATATGAAACAGAAAACAATGGAAAAGGCGTTGGATATGTAGAATGCCTAAAGTCTGGCAAATTACAGGCAGAAAGGGCTACAGAAAAGTTGCAGTGATTTTCCCACAAAGGCAGGGTGAGGAGGAGAGAGGAGACAAGCAGGCATTTGCAGCTGGTCATTGCCATGCCACCAGCTCAGGGAGGCTGGTGGGTGAGAGGACTTCAGCTGTGAGTCACTAGCTACTCTGTGTCTCTTGTGCCCTGACCAGGCACAGCTGCACTGGAAGGGATACAAAATTCTAAGAATTGATCTAGTGGACACCAGGTGACACACTGACACACATAAAGGGCAGGAGTCTGGCTGGGTAGGAACAACTACCTTCTCTGGGAAGACACAGCCACTCATGTAGGTCCCTCTTGGCCTTTTCATCATTTCCTACCCAGTGTCTACCTCTACTTCTTGTTTGATGCTCTGTCCCCTGACAGCTCGAGATCACTCTGAGTCACTCAACCTGACCTGCATCAATCTAGGGTTGCTTCTCTCAACCCAACTCAAGAGACACCCAGATCCTCTTGTACCTGCCTGATTTGGTCCAGAGCTCAAGATTTAGGAGACTCTGCTGCCTACCTGTGTTGAGGGATGTCATGAAAAATTACACTGGAGATCAGGATATGCTACAACAGTGGCATTAGTAATATTCTTGATATAAAAGTAAAGGGGGGGAGTGAAAAGTGTGGGTAGGTGAGAATACCTTTTGTTTTAGATAGAAAAGATCTTACCAATATACATGTGTGTATTGCTTTTTAGAGTACTGTATCATGTTTTTTTTCAACTGAAACCCAATTTCTGTTACTATCGACTCAGTTGCTTGTGTGGCTACCTGTCTCGTAGTACATTGCAAGTCACGGATGGATAAGCTTGGATGACAATCTGCTTTTCTACTTCAGAGAGTTTGAATATTGCCATCAATCACGTCACTGCAGTAGTTAGCTCGCAAATCCATTCTAGAGTTATAGAAACTATTCTCATGGATACTACTTGTAATAATCTGCCTTCAAGCGAATGAGCACATGTTCAAACTGCTGGTGTCAGTTGCCATGTAAAAAATTATCATAGATCAGTCGCTGTTTCACAGTCAACCTCACAAAGCTGTTTTGGGGATAAAAGGTGGGGTGAGGGGAGAATAAACAGTTTCACCAGCACTAGGTACCTCCATTGCTAGGACTGGGGGCAGAGTTTTTCAGGGGCTCCCAATGGTTTATTCAAGTTGGCACCCCTGTTTCTGTCCATGTACAGAGGGCAAGCTACAGAGGTTTCTCCTGTGCATGATGTACAGCAATGGGCAAGGCCTATCTGAGGCCCCCCACATGGCTGCTGAGATATACTGTTCCTTTAAATCTTTCCCCCCTAATTTCCATTGTATTTCTTGTTCGGCTCTCAGGTCACATTAAAACTTCCATGGGCTTACAAAAAAGTTATTTTGTAATTACTTCAAAACTTATTAGTTTGTGTATGTCAGGTGTGGGGAAGCTCCTATCATCCCTGGTCATTGGCCATGTTTACTGGGACTGATAGGAGTTGTGATTCAGCAACATCTGGAGGAGCAAATGTTCCCCATTTGTGATGTCTGTTAACCCCCTCCAGCACACATAACAGTGACTGTGCTGCTCAATTCCTCAAAACGAGGAGCTGAGGCCATGAAGTTAGCCATGCCTCAAGGTGGATGCGGAAGAGTAGCTTGCTCCAGCTTCATTCCACCTACTCTCCTGTGCATGGAGTCTCTGAGCCCTCCCCTCTGCAGATGGAAAGTTAGGATTACTGAATGACTACTGTGGTCACTATATGAATATTGTAATATATGATCTCATTATATTTCCCTATCCCTCTACACCAGCCTTTCTCAACCTGTGGGTCCCCAGATGTTGTTGAACTACAACTCCCATCACCCCTAGCTGGCAAGGCCAGAGCTCAGGGATGATGGGAGTTGTAGTCCAACAGCATCTGGGGACGCACAAGTTGAGAACCGCTGCTCTGCACAAAATATGCACTGCAAATATGTACTGTGGTGGACCTTAGCACCTCATATTTCCCACTAGATATCACAGTTGTGCTGCCTTCTGCCCCAGAAGCTCCATGCCCAGTGTGACACCAGTCACGCTCCCCTAGATCCACCCTTGATATATTCCATGAACCAGTGGGGGCTAAAACAATATTCAGTTGAGTTCTATTATAAGTTGGAAAGCGGTGGCTGAAATCCTAAATGTACTTTCCTGGGCGCAAATACCACTGAACGTAATAGGTCTTCCTTCTGGGTAGACGGGCAGAGGATTGCAAGGTAAGTTGAGCATGTGAGATTTGTTTTCTAGCTGAAAGGCTTTGGCTTTTTACGGCAGAATTGTATGTGGCAAAACAATGTTTAGAAACATTTTCATGCTTTTTAATATATTGTGATTTTCTCATTTAATTTTTTAAATCTAAAGGTCATAGATGTTAACTATAAACAAGAGAAGTAATCAAATACGTGCGGTATGAAATTCCATCAAGGACTGAAATTAAACAACACTTCTGAAATGAGAGACAGAAGAAAACAGGAGTCTTTGGACTTTTGCACTAAAACCTGAACTCGATTGAATTTGTCAGAGGATTCTCATTTGTACAACCTGCGTGCTTGCTCCTGAGCACTGGTCTGTTGATGTTATTAGAGCACTCTGCTTTTTTCAACAAACACTGAGCTTGGACATTTCCCCATATACCTGCCTGAGGGTGTTGGGGGTGGTCTGGAGAAGCAATCAGATGTTTCAGGGTGGTCACAGAAGGAGAAATCAGTCTGCATTTTGCAGCTGTCTAGAAAGAAGGATCCATGGGGACCTCGAAGCAGATCCTGTTTGCTTTTTGAGACACAGCTTTTAAAACTAGCACTATCTCTCTGAGGACTTGCCTTCTCCCCTCCCCGCACCCATCCTCAATGTGTATATCTGTAAAGGAATAAGTTTCAGGAAAATGTCACACAGCTCTCACAAGGAAAGAGACATGGAGGCGCCTGCCCACAAAACTTTGTAAGAGGTGCACGCAGAAGATTCTGATGAATTTCAAATCAAGAAGTGAAGTGGGGCCACTTCAGACAGATTTGGGGTTTGACTGAAGCAAAGTGATATTGAATCAGGGAGTTTCTTTGTGCAAAGCAGGCACTTTGCCACTGAGTTGTGGTCCTCCCAGTGTTGACAAAGGACTTCTCAGGAACTGGCAGTGTCGTTCTTCATTGGGAAGTTAGGTGAGCAGCACTTACCTGTCGGTGGAACCACTATTGCCAAGAACTCAAAGTTATATGTATGCAATAGAGTGGTGAAAACATCATGTTGCAATTCTGAAAGGGTGTGCATTACCTGAAACTTAGAACTCCTGCAAGCTAAATCTCTGTGGTTCTTACATATGTGCAGGGATCCGTTCACTTCCATGCCAAAGAACATTTCACGCATGCAACACTTTCCATGATATTGCCCCAAATGGTACAGTACTTGGTGACGTTATGTTCTGGCTGTACTTTGGTGTTTCTGCATGAGCACCAGAAATGCCTGATTTGGGTAAGATTATTCTCTTGGTGAATATTCAATATAGTAGTAGATGGCAGGTTGGTTAGATGAATATGTTTGATGAACTAAATAATGGACGAGTCCATCTAGCATTCTAAACTCCTATTGTCATCACGTATTGCGCTTTAAATCAGGCATTGGGAACTTGCCCGTGTCCCAGTTATTAAATTGCTTTCACTTTCTTTGCTGCTATATGGATTCAAATCTGTCAGTACATGGGTCAATTCACAATTCAATATGAAGAGGGAAAGGAGGGGGAACCCATAAGAGTCACATCATTCTGCCTTCACAGGGACCATCTGTCCCAGCACCTGGCGACAGTAGGCAGGATTTGTCTTCAGCACAAATGCCGTTCGTTGTTTGTTGAAGGTGAAACAAAATATTTCTGCAGCAAATCATGAATGATGCACAATATTAGAGATTTAATCAGTATAAAGGCCACTTCATCACCATAATTTTATGACCTTTCTCCCAAGCATCAGAAGATGTATATTCTATGGAAACAACCCCACTTTTTTAAAACAAGGAAAGGGGAAAAGACTGCATTTCTTTTACCACTTATCTTCAGAATAACTAAATAGTTCAGAATATTTCAGAAGCAGTGCTTGTAACTGTCTCAGGGTGCATGTTTGAAAATGTGCGTTTGGCAGAAGCAGCTATTCCGTGTCAAGTGTTTTTCAGAGAGGGCTCCATTTTCCCGTAACCACTTAAGGATTAGCAATATTTTTAGGAGTGAGAATGTGATCTGCTATTTGCATACCCCCTCAGACCCACTGTATGTTTGTTCAGAATCCTGGGGTTCACATCTCAGGTCATATGGTGCAATAATATCTTGTTTCACCAGTCCCTACATCTGCATCTAGATGAAGACACATATAAGAAGAGGTTTCACAGTGTCTGAGACCACATTCAAAACTGAACAGTCAGAGCAGCATAGCCAACAAGCTGAATGTCAATTGAAGCCTGCAGTTCTTACCCCTCCTTGCTCATTTGTTTATTTCCTAACTCACTTGTTATCAGCTTAAAAAGTAGCTAGGCTATCCTTTTTCTCAATTTGGACCCAATCTGGTTTGGAGAAAAATGCATCAAAATGCAGTATTTCCTAAGAGATGGCAGACTATATACAGAATAGATACGGATTGTGGCTAATGCACACAGCTTCTGAACGAGTGGTGGGAGCACATGGAATGCAGAGTGAGTGCACAGCCTCACTCTGGTGCTTGTTCCTCCCTACTCTTCTGAGCAAAGCCAGATGCCTAAGAAGGGAAGAAGGTTGCACTGCTTCTCTCTTACGAAGGGCACTTTGTTCAGTTTTCTCAGCTCAAGGAAGGAGGAGGGAGCAGCAATGGGCAATGGAGAGAGCAAGTGAGTGGTCAGGAAAAGGCAAGACTGGGACACTTTGACTTGCACTGAATTTGCTGCTCCATTATCTGACCCTTTAGCTTTGAAGATGGCCTTGAAGGTCAGGTGAGGACAGGAATTCATTCATTCATTCATTCATTCATTCATACATTCATTTATTTTCCAAGTTACAGATTGCTTAGTTAGTAAACTCTCTAAGGGAACTACATACATTGGTACCTCGGGCTAAGTACTTAATTCGTTCTGGAGGTCCGTTCTTAACCTGAAACTGTTCTTAACCTGAAGCACCACTTTAGCTAATGGGGCCTCCTGCTGCCACCGCACCACCAGAGCACGATTTCTGTTCTCATCTTGATGCAAAGTTCTTAACCTGAGGTACTATTTCTGGGTTAACGGAGTCTGTAACCTGAAGCGTATGTAACCTGAAGTGTATGTAACCCGAGGTACCACTGTAATTGGTATTCTTCATGCACTGCTTATATTACACCTGCCTTTATCCTCACTTTTCCTTTAAAAGTATCTTCTGGATTTTCAGTCCAGGAGCAACAATGTCTAAAGTTAGTACTTGTTTTAATACAGTGTTTTAAGGCTGAATCCGATAGTTACAATATGCAACAGAGTGGATAGCTCCCCTCCCCAACATATTATTTTTTTCCCCTGGAGAGGGAGAAGCATGTCTTTTGGAATTTATGGCTGCCGTGTGGAATCAAATGACTATTTGCTATGTGCTAGTTGGCTGCCTTAACCCTATCTGAGGGATGGCTCTGATTATACAGAAAATGAAGTGTTTGTATTTTCTGGGCATTCAGTGAACAAATTTATCTACCCCACCTCCATTTCTCAATATTTCTGAGCAGTTGTGAGAAGATAGTCATGCTCAGTTCACTAGTGGCTGGAGGCTACAAAGTGGGGATGGGAAACTGTTTTTCAACAACAGCACCCATCAGCCCCAGCCAACATAGCCAATAATCAGGGATGAGTGATAGTCTTACACCATCTGGAGTGCCACAGGTTCCCCATACTTGGTATATAGGATACTTCTCCTTTATCCTCAGAAAATACCACTCCAGAAGTTTTGAAATTAGTGTGCCATGCCAAACCCTCTTGCCATATAGATGCACTCTCAGGAGAGAAGGCACTGGAGACTTCAAAGTTTGACTGGACAAAACACTCTCCTTGTTTTGGGTCACTTCAGTGCATTGTAGAAAATTCCACACTGAGCGGACAATTCAAAATGTAATTGGTATGCTGTAGAGCTTTGGAAAAATCATTTCAGACTGTGCAGCTCTAATGCTTCATTAAAACAAAACAATTCCAGGAGGGCCTTTTCCTAAAATACTTGTAAATCTAAACCAGTAGTAAGGGCAGAGAAAAAAAGAATTGCAATTAATGTGGAATGTCTCTATGCCAGCTCTGATAACTCAGGGATGCTGTAATAACATAAGAAGCCAAAATAAACTGAATTACTGCTGGCAGCATATATTTCAATTTAAAATTGCAATATTTTCCCCTCCTGCTCTTGACAATGAGATAGCACAGTGACTCTAAAAATGTTAGGCATTACTGATGCTGTTTAAAAAGGTATATTCAAACAGCAGAGACACTGAAAAGATCCTACCTTATGCTGAATCTTCTAAATAGACTAGCATGCCATTTCTCTATGATGAAGAACAGTGCAGCGAAAACAAAGCATCAGGCTCAGTCTTGTGGGCCCCAAACCAGATTAAGACTTTTGGAGGCCATAAACACTGAAAATGTTGTGGTAATTCAAAATAAAAACAATACTGTACCTTAAAATACATTTTTATTTGTTGAAATGATACAAAACTTATATATATATGCAGTTTTGACTAATGTACACATTTCTGCAAGCAATTTTCTCTAATGCATTTTTGCATGTTATTTTCACCAATATATCAATTGATATTACACTCGCTCTTAATATAAGCATTTTAACAAAACAAAACATTAGTTGGGAAACACCATCACAAAATTTAGATAAGCATGAACGTTAAAGGGTACCTGTGCTTTGGTTCGCATATTATGTTGGAAACTGAGAATTTGATAGAATTAGCTTTCCATGTGTTCTGCATGGAATTGCTCCACCATAGCTAATAGATTGCAGTTAAAAGAACAAAACAAAAAACCAGTTACAGATAGGTAGCCGTGTTGGTCTGCCATAGTCAAAACAAAAAAAATTCCTTCCAGTAGCACCTTAAAGACCAACTAAGTTAGTTCTTGGTATGAGCTTTCGTGTGCATGCACACTTCTTCAGATATCAGGTATCTGAAGAAGTGTGCATGCACACGAAAGCTCATACCAAGAACTAACTTAGTTGGTCTTTAAGGTGCTACTGGAAAAAACAAAAAACAACAACCAGGTACAATGTGTTCCATATGCCTGGTACCATTCAGTAGCCTAGCTACTGTGTTGTTTTTGGGGGGAGTCATAGCTCAATGGCAGAGCAATTGCTTTGCATGCAGAAGGTCCTGAGTTAAATCTCTTGCATCTTAATGTAGGGTTGGGAGTCACCCCTGTCTGAAACCATGGAGAGCTGCTGCCAGTTGCCATAGGCAATACTGATCTAGATGGACTATGGGTCTGACTAGGAATAAGACAACTTCCTGTGTTCCTAAACCAGCATCTGAGCAGTCTTCAGTGGCAGACCCCCATGCAATGCACAGCAGTAATCCAAATGGCATGTTAGCAGAACATGGCTAAACGTGACCAACTTATCTGTCCCTACCTGAATGAGATCACAGCCACAGATGCCACTATCCAATATCACCATGAGCTATTCCCTACCCCAGGCATGTTCAACAGGTAGACCCTAATCCTAACCCTAACCCTAACGGTACATCACTGGACGTCTGCGGATGATCACTGGTAGATCATTGGCTCCCCCCAAAGAAGCTGAACAGCTGTGGCTCCCCTAAAAAACAGCTCAACTTTTTACCTCCTCCTTGAAAAAACTGAACAACTTTGCCCTGAACCCCCAAAAAGGGGGTAGATCACTGCCAGTCTTTAACTCTGTGAGTAGATCGCAGTCTCTTGGGCGTTGGCCACTCCTGCCCTACCCCTTTTATTTTGCAGATCATTGCTGGTGAACAAAGCCCTGTATTTGAAGGACTGCTCCAGCTATTACCTTCCTATCCGTGCCCCTCTTCTGCCCCCTATCGCTTCAATTTCTTTCTCTCAAATTGTACTCGAAATTTAAATTTCTTATTTATCATCTCCCCATCCTTTTGCCTTCTCTCCACCTGCTTTTTGGAGCTCCCCTTAGTTTAAAAAGCAGCTTGTGATGTGATACAGGAGCAAGGGAGAAAGATGTAAGGAAGATGGAAAAAATAAATTCCCCGTTAGGGTGTACTGAGATTTCCAGGTGCTTCTTGTGGCCTAAATAAGTGGGGTTTTTAATGGGTGCTCTGCAGCAACTGTGCTAACCGAGCCTGATCACTAAGGCAATTAACTTCATGATGCACACTCTGCTATCTTATATTACAAAGTGGGGGAAAGTAGGTGACCTGGGGGGGGGACACTACATACATAATTATCACATTTTCCTCTTTTAATCAAGAAATGCTACTACAGAAACATTGCGGTTTTTAAGCCCAACCTTACTCTTTCCTGACAGATCTCAAGAGCCAGAGAGCTGGTGCCCTACATTCCTCTTCATTACAGTGAAAGATGCCAAGCGGTTCTCTGTTCTGTTCTTTTCCTACTGGAAAGAAGTCCACAAAAATTCTCCAATTTAGGTTGAAGACTCAAAAACATAAGTTCTCTGACCATGTCATAACTTTATTTGTGAAACTGCTCAAGTGGCCTAAGAGAGCAATTACAGTTTTTCCTCAAGATCTCACATTTGATAATAAGAGAAAGTAAGATGTAAAAATGGAAGGGACGCTGTGGGTGGCGCTGTGGATTAAACCACAGAGCCTAGGACTTGCTGATCAGAAGGTCGGCGGTTCGAATCCCCGCGACGGGGTGAGCTCCCGTTGCTCGGTCTCTGCTCCTGCCAACCTAGCACTTCAAAAGCACGTCAAAGTGCAAGTAGATAAATAGGCACCGCTCCAGCGGGAAGGTAAACGGCATTTCCGTGCACTGCTCTGGTTTCACCAGAAGCGGCTTAGTCATGCTGGTCACATGACCCGGAAGCTGTACGCAGGCTCCCTTGGCCAATAAAGCGAGATGAGTGCTGCAACCCCAGAGTCGGCCATGACTGGACCTAATGGTCAGGGGTCCTCTACCTTAAGATGTAAAAATAAATCAGTAATACCAATCCTGTAACATAGGAAGCTGCCCAGTACTGAGTTAGATCATAAATCCATCCAGCCCAGTTCTGTTGATATTGATTGGCAGTGGCTCGCCACAGTTTCAGAGAGGAGTATTTCCAAACCCTACCTGCAGATGCCAGGGATTGAACCTGGAACCTTTTGAATGCAAAGCATGTACATTACCTCTGAGCTACAGCATTTTGCTATAGAAACACATTATCATTTTATGACAAAGAAGTATCCCTGTAGCATTCTCGTCCAGAAGTATGATGAGTTTCCCCCTGGGAGCTGCAACATGTCAGACAAAATTCTCGACAATGGGATGCTGTTATTATTTTTACAAAAGGAGATAAAAGGCAGATGGTTCTCTTCACTGCAAAAAGAAAGAAAGGAACAAGCAAAAAAATAAGAGGCAATCGCTTTTGGATTTTCAGAAGCTGTAAAGATTCTACCTCTTTTCCTTTAATACTTGTGGCTCAAACATTTTTATAGGCGTTGGAGAGTTGAGCTGAAATCATACATTCTGGTTACAGGCTTGACCTGTCAGTCACAATGGAAGTCCTACCTCCTACCCTTTCCCACCTTTGTTGTAACTTCTATGCACACCTTGGCATTTTCTGGATATTTTAAGTTGAGAGACATCAGTTTAATGTTTAGCAGATACTTGTATGTAGCATTTTTGGGGTGTCCAATTTCCTGAGGCACTTTGGGAGGGGGAGGTTTGATTCAGGGTACCTTGTACACATCCAACTTCAGCTTTGAGAAGCCTGGAATCCCTCTGACGCTTCCCAGGAGTTGGCTGAAATTACTGCACACTCCTAATTTCTATGGAAATATGTCATCACCATGGTAATAAACGGAAAACCATTTTCATGGCAGACCCAGGGCTCAAGCTATATGGTTTGCCATCAGTTAGATTAACAACTGGCAAAATTAATATTTCTTATTAAGTTTGAGGAAAGATACCCACCATTGCCAGCAAAGCCTGTCTGATGGCAGAGGACTATAGGACCTGGAAAGAAAGCACTGACTGACTATCAAGCTGATTTTGCAGTGGCTGAGGACACTTCCTGGCTATTGTGAGACTTTAGGATGAACATCTCACAGTGGCTCCTGGCCATCATGAGATCTCATGGTTGCCAGGACTTTATGGTTATTGCAAGACTTGGCCACTGTTGCTGGCCTCATTGTTTGGCAGGCAGGAACTCACAGGACAAGGCCGATCTTTTTCGTGGAGGGTTAGGAATGTGATGGCTTTAGATCAGTAGTTGGATAAAGAGAATCAAGCAGAACCCTACCCTGATTCTAGGTGATGCAGTTAATGATTTCAATTAACCAATAAAGTCATGGCTAATTTGAACCTAAGTCTGGTGTCAGCCCCTTTCTTGCTATTCAGAATCTAGTCCACAACAGAAATCTAATTGTATCAGATTATGTGCTGCTCTGTGGAATGTCTTTTCTGTATTTTAAAGAAAGATATTCTGTCTTTGTACCTGGCAATAAAGATCAATACTAATCCTGTAACTTTAAAGAGAGAGGAAAAAGTGCACATACATGTAATATTAAGTGACCACATATTTTTACATTCTTTTTGTGATTTGGTGATGTGTACAATGCTAAAACAAGGAAGGAATCAGTCTGATCTGACATTCCTGAAAACAGAAGAGCTTCTCTCTGCCTCTCATTCCTCATGGCACACTCCTTCTCTTGGAAATTTAAATGAACTGTTATCCACCTTTAGTGAAGAGGCTCCTAAGCCTCTTGGTCTAAGTGCTTTACAAATCCTTTCCCACACATTTTGACGGATGTATCTGCTATTAGCTGATTACATATGTGCAGTGCTTAATATAACATAACCACTCTTAAGGGCATGAATACATCTCATTAATCCAACATCTCATTGCTAGGGATATGAATGCAGCGCTGAAGCAATTGAGATTGCAAACACGGGTCCTGACATCCTATCATTTCAGCTGCAAAACTGAATTTCTAAAGATCTGAGAAGAAGCAACCTCTTTTACCACTTGCCATATTAAAGGAGGTTCACAGTTCCAGAAATAGACCACACTCCTGGATACAGTGATTGTAAGGAAGGAGGAAACATCCCAGATTGCCTCCCAGGGTGGTATACACATGCCTGTGTACTGAACATCAGCAGTGTGAACTGGCCTTGAGACAGTAACAGTCAAGCTTCAATACTGGAGATAATCTTTCTGCAGAAGGCAGGATTAGGACAAATACTGTAATCATCCATGTGCTTAAATGGATGAAAAAGAAAACCCTTCTACCAGATCAAAACAGGTCCAAATAAATATGTACAACATCACCATAATGGTTTCCCCCTCGGCAACTTAGTCTAAACATTCTAATGTTCAGCCAGTTACATATTCTTCATTTCAAGATGGATAAATTACACATCACTTAGACCATTTCTTCAGAAAGACATTTGATCAATATAATGAATCATGGGTAATGGTGGGGAAGAAATTCAGTGTAGTTTGTGTTTTAATGCAAACATTCTTAATTTGCAGTTACCAAGACGACAGGTGAACCAAAACATAGCTATGCTTTGAAATTCACAGTTCCCAAATTTTTGCAATGTAGTTCTAAAAAGGGAGGGATAAAAATGCATGAGGTAGGTAAGAGGTGAAAGTAACATACAAAAATGCATTTTATTAGAGAAAATTCGTTGCGACTATGTCTATACCTTGGTTTACAACCATAATCCGTTCCAGAGGTCCGGTTGTAAACCAAAACAGGTTGTAACCCAAGGCATGCTTTCACCAATGCCCCCCCCCAATTGGTTGTAATCCAAAAAAATGGGCTGTAATCCAAAAAAAAGGGACACACACTTCCGGGTTTGACGTGGTTGTAATCCAAAACGGTTGTAATCCAAAGTGGTTGCAAACCAAGGTACCACTGTATTAGAAGAAATGCACCATTAAAATGATGGTAATTTTTGTAAAAATATAAATAATTGTAAGCAGATCCAAAAATGTGGCAAATTGAATTGAAGATTTTAAAATTGATAAAATGGGAGAAAATGAAGTTGACGATTGATCCAATCTTAATCAGGGATGGACAACCTTTTGACAGTGGCAGACTCTGGGCTGTCAAATTTCAACAGCACCCTAAAATTCAGCACACCTCACCTCTCTTACGGCACACAGTGTAGCTGAACCAGTCACAGTACCCTAAAAATGCATCTGCTTTATATGTTGGGGTAATCTGTTTGGGGCTAAAGCTGTCATTGAGTGAACCAAAAATTAAATAATTCAGAACACAGTTATCACTCCCTTCATTTTAGAATTCCCAAGTTTATGCAGGGCTGCTCAGAAGTAAGCCCCAGTTGATTTGATGGAGTTGCTCTCAAATATTTTTAAAATACCATTTACAAAAATAAACATGACTTTAAAATGCATTGTAGCATTCACTCACTTCCTCAGATTCATGAACTGTTATTCTCATTTGACACATACCCCTCCCCACATGTATACAGAAGCAATTTGTAAAAGCTGAGCAAATAAGCCATAAAATGCAAAAGGTATGAGATTTCTATCCAAAATTCAAAGGTACAGTGACAATTTTTAACAGTGACACAAACTCTCTAGCTTAGCTATCCTACTGTAATACCTTTGGTGGGGGAGAATATCTTGGACTCAACAGAGACAAATAGAGCCAAACTTGCTGTGGATTTCTGGTTCAGCAATTAAAAAAGAAATTTATTACAATTTTCAACCTAGCCATCATGGACATTCCACAACATAAAGGGTTGCGATATGAAAAGGCACACAAAGCTGGAAGAGTTTTCTGTGGGAGATACACATGTCCTGCTAAAGAGAAGAGACATACTATGAAAGAGAGATTATGGCCTGAAAACAGATTTTCAGAACAGCAACAGATACACTAATAATGTAGTTAAAGACTTCAAGTTGCAGACACAGCTACTTAAGGGAAAGACAGATTTCCTAATAGATTTAGAGATCAAGAGATGAAAATTGCCACAAAGGAGAGGGATAAATGGATGGAGACTTAAAGGGAAAGCAAGAGCAATGAGCCAAATGGTTGGATGCATGCTGAAGGCAGACAACATCGGCAAGCAGCTGGCCCAGTAGAAGGTAGGCAATTTTAAACTAAATTTTCAACATTTCCCTGGTGGCTCATTTCTCATTTTTTTCATGCTAGCCAAATCTCATTGCAATGAAACCATTGTGATTCCACTTATACAAACTGAATATTGATCAATATTTTACAGGATCTTGGATCCCATCAAGATTTATAATGATTCTCAAGTACTAGATGATTACACACACACACACCCCAGGGTGGAAACATCAAAAAGGCATGAGACCAAATATATTTTCCTACTTGTGGTTTGAAAAATCACACAATGGTATGCCCAGAATGTTCATCATAGACACATGTCTTTAGACAGTCAGGTGTGAATAAGAGGCATATGCCTAGTTCTGCAAGGGTAGAACTAGATGTCCCAGGAAATCTGGGGCTGTTGCTAAAAACTGCATCTATATGCTTAGTGTGACCTGACCCCCTCATACTGTTAATTTTATCCATCCTCACTCTATGTCATTGGCAACCCAATATTGTGATGATGCCACATCGTGCATTGTTAGTGGCAGCCCCATGTCATCCAAGAAAGTCTATTTTTGCCCTGAAAGCTGAGACTTCATGAAGACACATTGTTAGTAATTTCCTGTTACCTTCTTTGGGGGAGACCTAAACTTAAACAAGTACAGTTAGTAAGGGAGCACAGAGGTAAGGCTCAGTGGTAGAACCATTTACTTCTATGTAGTAGGTCCAAAGCTCAGTATTCAGCATGTCCAGTTAAATGGTCAGATAGCAGATGAAGTGAGATGCCTTTGCAATGGAGAGTTATTCCCAGTAAGCATAGGAAGTCCTTGACAGTATGGACCAATGGTCTGAGTCAATCTAAGGCACCGTCATATGTCCATAACTCTGAACTAGATTTGCCATATTTCATTTTAAGCATTCTGGGTTTTATCCAATGAAGCCATCCTATTAGCACATGGACTATCACCTCTTCATTAGGACTTTTCTCCTCTCCTCTCCCTGTTCGTCCCTGCCCCCTGCAAATCTCTTCTGGAATTTCCCCCGACACTCTGGAGCAGATGGGACACATGGGGAGAGGAAAGGGAGAGGAACTCTTGTTATAAAATGAGAAACCTTTGTACTAATGAAACAATGCCAATGTATATAATGATAAGAGTGCAATCTGAAGAACGGGAGGAGGATTACAAAGATGGTTTAACTGCTTCATTCACCACCCTACCAGAACAGTAGTTTCCATCCTACTGGAAACAATGGAAGGGTAAGGAGAGGAAGAGGTCTACAGATGCTACTTTTGTATGTCTAAATTTTAAACTGTATTAGGGGCATGAGGAGGGACTAGGAGGGCTTCGGATCCTTTGGATCCCAACCAATTCCCAGAATGCTCCTCCGAACATAGACCTCCAACATCAGTTGGGCCAGTGCATTGAAAGAGCCGATGTCATCCAAGGGGAAGGCACTGACGCCGGGGCTCCATACATAGCATATGTTTTAAGCACCACCCATCAAAAAGAATCCTGGGGACTGTAGTTTGTTAAAGGGTACTGGGAATTGTTGCTCTATTATGAGTAAACTAGGGTTCCCAGGCGTCTTTGTTGGGGGGGGGAGCTTTAAATGTATAGTGTTGTCAGGCAGCAGAGGAAACAACCCCCACAGCAGGAAGAGCAACGGATAAGAGAAATAAAAGTCCTTACCACCTGCTTTTTATTCAATATTTACAGAGAGAGGCTTGGGAATGCAATCTCTTGGAATGATGGCATTGTCCTGAGTAAATCTCCAACCCCCTTCTCTCCCACTTGCTCATTTGTCATCAGCATCATCTCCTCTACGGGTGCCACTTAGGGCCTTCGAACTCTTTACTCTCCTACTTTTAAGGCTCACCAGGTTCTGGGAGTTGGTGGGTCTGGAATGCTTTCTAGTGACAACGTGTCAGCCAGCTGCTGCTCCGGCTCTGCCTGCTCCTCCTCTCCCATTATTTCCCAACTTTCCCCCTCATCTTCCTCTGTGCTGTGACCTCCCTCAAACCCCTGTTGTGATTCTGAACTGTATTCTTCTTCTCTGGAAGGGTCAGGCTGGAGAGGTGGTCTCCACCATTCCTCCTCTGCCCAGTCCTTGACAAGTGTGTGCACAGCCCTATTTTCCCTCTTTGATGTTGGAGCTGTGTGCCTGATGTCAGAGGAGGTTGTCAATGATATTCTATGGCCTTTGGGACACTGTTCCTGGGACCACAGGACTGCACCTGTAAATAACTCTAGGTGTACCAGAGCCAGCCAATCTTTAAATATTGATAAGAATGTGAACTTAATTTCATATTAATGTTTTAAAAACATTCTAAACACATAGGAATGTTTTAAAAGGAAAGTGTCTTAAGATAAAAACAGTTTCTGCTGGTTTTTAATTTGGAAAGAAACTGGTACAGCAGACATTTCAAAATGTTCTATCCTGGTTAGGTTATAAATTCAAAACCACAAGCCTTCTCTTTTCTATCTCATTTTCTTTCCTAAATTCCCCTGAGGTTATCTCACTCTTAATGAATCCATTGTGAGTTTTTTTGTCCTGAGGAGAAAGAAAATGGAAACTTTCTAAGCTGCAGCCTTTACACTATGGCAAAACAGGAAATACTGTTCCACTGATTTGTCAATAGCACCAAGAGGAGAGAAATAGATTTGTTCTTTCACAAATAACAAGATCTAGCTGGCTCAAATAAAAGAACACTGAGCTATAGATGACCATCATAGCAACAGGAACCAGAACAGCAGACAGTGGGTGTGATCTTCAGTTATTATAAACTGCCATTAAGCCATTGATTTACCTTAGCCATAAAGGTTTGAAACCACCTCCCTGGATCTGTGTGTATGTTATCAGCATTTGCACAGACAACCTGCAAATAAGTTGATTACACAGTAAATGGAGCATGCCACTGACAATAGGTGACGTCTGTCTTTCAGTAAGCCCAAGAGCTCTTTTAAGCAATTCATCGTGTGAAAGGTTAGTCTAATATCAAAATTGCAGTGCTGAGCATAAGCTGCTTCAGCTGCTAAAATAAGTCTGAAGGCTTTTCCAGAGTACAAAAGAATTTGGAGAACTAAGGAGGAAGAATTAGGCTTCTTGGAGTTTTGCACTTGTGGGATCAGAAGACAACTGAACATTTCCAATCCCTCCTGGCCCAGCTTCCCATTCAGTTTTGTATGTATTCACTTCCCCTTCACTCCAAAAAACGTTTGTCCTCAGCAGTCTACACCCAAGGAAATGTAAATTTGCGGATACAACTGTGAGAACAAAAGTTCAAATAGGTTTAATAAATAGGCTAAATATAGCTGACCATTCGCGGAGTGGTAATGCATTACACTGGTGTATATGTAATCATTGGATAAGCCAGTAATCTTTAATATCCTGCCAAGTGGTGAGGAAGCTCTATCACACATCTACAGTGGTACCTTGGGTTAAGTACGTAATTCGTTCCAGAGGTCCATACTTAACCTGAAACTGTTCTTAACCTGAAGCACCACTTTAGCTAATGGGGCCTCCTACAGTTGCTGCGCTGCCGGAGCAAAATTTCTGTTCTCATCCTGAAGCAAAGTTCTTAACCTGAAGCACTATTTCTGGGTTAGTGGAGTCTGTAACCTGAAGCGTATGTAACCCGAGGTACCACTGTACACCATATCAGAAATTGGAAATAGAAGAGTATTAGTAAGATTCTTTCACTATGTTGCACAGTGTTGCAGAAAATCAGGTAAATCTACTGTATATAGCTATTCGAGAAGAACCTGACTGGGGATAAAAAAAGTTAATTGATTAATCATGAGTTTTGTTCCATTAACTGATTTATTAACTTGCTAAATTTGCATATGGAAAACAATATCCCAGCAAGGTTAATGAGCAGAGTTGAGGGAAGGATTAGGGGCAAGGCTCCCTTCAGAAAATGTAAGAGTTGTCCAAATGAGAACAAAAACGAACACAAATGTGACAAAAGACATGCAAGCTGGCAATAAAGAATACAAGAAAAGAAAAGAAATTGATGAGCGCCTCATTAAAACCATGAAGACCAATAGTTCAAAATATTAGAAGCAAGATATTGGTTAGGGAGGTGACTGGACCCTTGGGTGATGAGGGAGTTAAAGGGTTACTAAGAGAGGAAAGGGAGATTGCAGAAAAGCTGGACGAATTCTTTGCCTCTGTCTTCACTGCAGAAGATTTAGGGCAGATTCATGTGCTTGAGGTAAAGGTAATGAGATGAAGTTCTAGGCCTTATTGACAAAATAAAAATCAACAAATCACCAGGTCCAGGTGACATCCACTTGAGAGTTCTTTAAAAGGTATGACATAGCTGAAATTCTAACAAAAAATATGCAGCTTGATCCTAATGTCATGAAAACTTTTTCCAAACAGCTCATTCTGGGGTGAGAATAAAATAAAAAACTACACTAGAAGATATTAAAAGCAAAACATTCAAAGAGCATATTTCTTTGAGGGTGTCAACAACCATTTAGATATAGGTGATCCAATAAACTTTGACTTTCAATCAGCTTTCAATAAACCCTGCCATCAAGACTCCTGGTGAAATGTAGCAGTCTGGAGATAAGAGGACAGTTCATCTTGTGAATCAGTAACTAGTTAAAGAACAGGAAGCAAAGAGTAGGAATAAATTGACAGTTCTAAGAATGGAAGAATATATGGAGTGGGATTCCCACCCCTACCTCCACCCCACCCCCCACCCCCGGATTGGTATTGGAATCTGTGCTTTTTAACTTGTTCAGAAATGACCTTGTTCAGAAATGGAGTTAGAGGTGAGCAGTGAGGTGATCAGGTTTGCAGATGGCAACAGATTGTCCAGGGTGGTAAAAACAAAAAAGGAATTGCAAGGAGTCTCAATGGGATCTTTGAGAACTGAGTGAATGGGCATCAAAATGGCATATATAATTCTATGTAAGCAAGTATAAAGTAATGCACATCGGGGAACCCCCATTCCCAAATTCTAATGCAACCTCAATGGTAGTCCTAAATAGTGGCATTTCCTCCCCACAGAGATGCATCTAGCATCATCATGGTATAGGTTCCGCTTTATGCCTAGCTCTTTGGCACCTGAGATATATGTTTTTAGAACCTACCCTGTTCTTTGGATTATAAGTTGTTTTAATTGATTTTAATATTGTATTTTAATATTGTTGTAACCTACCCTGGGACCTTCTGGTGAAGGGTGAGTTAGAACTCCCAACACTAAAACAAAACATCAGTGATAATAATAACATTGGGACGAAATCCCCCATTGGAATCATACTAGCCTTCCAGGCTTAAGAGCTATTGACACGTGTTTACTTAGTCCGTTTTCAAAAGTACCTAATAGCATTAATTCCATTAATTTCCTAGGGAATTTCGGCAGTACTTGTTATGTGAAGATCTAAATTCAAATGATCATGACCTTTATGAACAATCCTGCTTTCAGGAAGCTAAACTTTGTATTGTTTTAAACTGTGAAGTAAACAGTGTATCAATGGAACTCTAGCCATGTCAACTCAGGACTCCTATTGAATTCAATGGTGCTTCCTCTCAGGTAAGTGGGTTTGGATTGCCATCTAAGATACCCTGCATATTCTGCTTATAAACTGCCATCACGATAGCCAATTATATTACATTCAGGAAGCTGTGAGGTGAACACCCTCTGGCTCATACCATGTGCTTCTTACAAAGCTTGGCTTGATCTACACGTCATGATTGAGAAGACAGGTCTCTTCCCTGCAATCAATGTCAATTAGATGCTGCTTTTGTGGAGCTGACAATCCAATGGGACCAAAATAAACTCTGAAGGGCCCTTAGGTAATGAAAAATGACCTTTGTGAAAAGGAGAAAGGGAACAAAGAGGGATTTCAGCCAACCATTCATTATCTCAGCAATTGTAGAAAAGGGTTTCCCCCCCTCTGTTGAGTAACTAATCCTCTTTTTTTATTGGTTTCCATTGACCTATGTTTTGATTGATTATGATCCTGATTCTAGTACAAGATCACTCTGCCTCTTATCACCTGTTACTAGTAGGGGGAACTGTCACTTGTCTCATGTGATTTATGATATCACGCAGGTGAACTCAAGGTTAATTGCATCATATATTTGAATAAATCAGAAGACCCAACTACCTTTAAAGAAGACATCAATAAACATCGCTGAGATCAAGGAACAATCATCTTCTTTTAGGCAAGAAGGAAGAAGGCAAGAAGCAGCTAATGCTGTGGACAGATCCTACTAGTCTTTGATAGTTATTTGCTCCAGTTTGGTGAATACTAGTACAGTAGTGTTAGCTGACATGGTCTTGAACAATCTTGAAATGAAAAGCTGAATGTAGACAGAAGCTAAATTCCATTATTGGACAAATGACCATACAACAAATATGTATGAAACTGCTCTGTGACCTTCAGATGAAGGGTGATATATAAATTTTATAAAATAAAGTGAAAATAAATAAGGTAAATATCTTGTCACGATGCAGAGTTACTTACAGAGAAATGCAATGGTCCCACTAGCCTGGTACTCAAAAATGTTGGTGTAATGGTGGCATAGCCTATCTCAGGGGTTGTCAACCTGGTCTCTACTGCCCAGTAGTGGGTGTTTCAGGATTCTAGGTGGGCAGTAGGGGGTTCTATGGCACAAGCTGAATCCTCCTTCCATCGAGCACCAGTGGGTGGTAAGAATATGTTTCCATCAAGAAAGATGCATTAGTGGGCAGTAGGTATAAAAAGGTTGACTACCCCTGGCCTATCTGGGAACTTATGCACTCTGAATAACAACGCTGAACAAACATGTTGTAGTCTAAAACATCTGGAGGGCACCAGGTTGGGGAAGCCTTATTTAAATGCATATTTTGACACATTTTAACTCCTGAAAACTGTGTCACAGCATTCTGAAAAGTATGTTCCAATCCGCTATTACCAGGAATGTAGAAGCAAGTGAAGAGTTTCAGTGGCCTTGTCTACTAGAGTATGAGTCCATGTTTCTTCAAACTGAAGGCAATGATGAAAGGCAGTCTAGGGAAGTGTGACAGAATCCTCATTATCTTGACAAGTGACTTCACATTAATGTGAATGCCACATATGTATCACTAAAATCTCTGCTGTGGGCTCAGCACTGACACAGTGCAGGTCACCTGTTCTGATGTAATATATTCTGCTTGGCACCATTTCTGACCAGTATGACACAGCTCTCAGATCATCCTTGCTATCTGAGCCTCTGGGCCAATCCATTTTTCCTCCCAGAGAAAAAAACATTCATATGCCATGCAGCTGTCTCCTGGTGATAATCAACATCACTGATTTTGTTTCATGAGCAAATGACCTTTGCATGCTAAGCCCTGATATTCTATGGAGAGTATGAAATGCTTTGTTGGGCATTGAGTTAAAGGGAATTCTCCCACAAAAAGACCATAAAGCATGCTGGAGCCAGTTCTAATTAGAGAAAACTGGACAAATTGGTGTTGAATTACTAGTTTGGTTCCACGAATGCCAAATTCATTCCTGATTTGTGTATTTGACCATAGGAAAGAGGTGTGTGTGTTTGCATTTTCAAAATATCCTTTTGGAGTGTTCAAGATGCTCCAAAGATTCACAAAGGCTTTCTTACATCTCTGGAAATGAGGCAAACTTCCAGAATACAGGTAGCAAAAAAAATATCCCCCATGTGCTGATTCTCACAGTCTGTAATAAGGTCATGTTCACTGCAGTTCAAAACATCACCAGCCATAACAACATTTAAACAACTATTGCTGGAAGGCTCATCTATTATGAATAGCCATTTTCATTAGAAGCCATGTTTACCCCATAAAACGTGGCTGTTAATTGCGCTGTTTTGGGAGTGCAATGTATATTGCGTGATTCATATTTCTGAGAATCCATGCCTAGCCTGGGCAATGAGAGTTTAAAACCAACAGAACCCAGGGAGTGTTTGTGAGGGAACGTGATTATTGCTCTAGCTAATGTGTTACTCATGCATTGTGGCGAAGAGCTAACTGACAGGGAGAAAATAGCACAGTCTTCAGCAGCAGGTTTTAAGATGAAGGGGACAAAATGAAAATTCTGTCATAATCTTCCTCTCCAGCTATTTTTAAGTTCTTAACACCCCTCTGTATGACTCACACAGTTTCCCTTCCGCTCTCCCTCAATACTCCCGTCATTGAACTCAATCACATAATGAAGCTCACAGAGTGTAGCTGGTTTCTGTAATCTCACAGGTGCTACTGGTGAGATGGAGAATTAAATTTTAGAGCCATCTCTTCAGATACCTATATCCATTTAGTAAGCAATCTTTCTCTGTGTTGGACGTTTAAGGGGAGACACAGTACTGCCATTGTCCTCCACATCTTGGTATTTTAAGGGGAGAGACTGAGCGAAATACCAGTAACCTGCATTATTTACTCTTTATTTCCATGCAGGAGTGTCAGTTTAAGGTATTTGTCACAAACACACCACAAGCCAGTGTGGTGCAGGGGTGAAAATGTCAGACTAGGACCTAGGAGACCAGGGTTCAAATTTCCATTCAGCTATGAAGCTCACTGGATGACCTTGAGCCCATCACTGATGGTCAGCTTAAACTACTCCCCAGGGTTGTTGTAAAGATAAAATGAGGAGGGCATAGCCATATACGCTACCATGAGCTTCTTGGGAGGAAGGTGGGATGTAAACAAACAAATGAAATACTGAGTGGTGTGGAAATTCAATATAATGTTCCCTGCCCTGAAAAGTTTAATGAATCTTATCAAAATTCTTGCATTTCCAAATGCCACAAGGAATAGGGCAGGATGACATCCTCTTCTACCTGTTTCTGCCACATGTCCTGTCAAAGAAGGACACAAAACTGGAGTCCTGGGGAAGCCCAGTCTGGGGCCTCCAAGATAAGCTGAACTGTAGATGCATTTCTCACTTTAAGAAGTCCCAGTGGAGTTGACACCACACATTACACACATTTTATATGCAATTTTGCCTCATAGATGCCTTTTAAAAACTAATCTCACCTAATATATTGCATTTTCTATGATATTTTCACCAATACATGCATTTTTATGCACAATTTCTCCAAGTATATGCATGTGTGTACTCATCACTTGACTGAAGAACTGCATTGCAAAATTCGGAGAATTGCAAATTTTTAAAAATGGCTGGGTTTCAGTTCATGTCCTATTTCAGACATTGCGAATTAGGGGAGCTCACCCTTTAAATGCAAACTTTTTTATTTATTTTTTTACTTTCTCCATGCAAAATGATTTGCAGTGCACACACAAATAACTTATCTTGGTGCCCTACAAGTCTCCTCAACTTCAGATAAAGAAATTCTGTTGTATTGTATTGTAATGGTATCTAAGGCTTTATAAATCCTATTGCACATTTTCTTATACAGTGGTACCTTGGGTTACTTATGCTTCAGGTTAAATATGCTTCAGGTTACAGACCACGCTAACCCAGAAATAGTACCTCTGGTGAAGAACTTTGCTTCAGGATAAGAACAGAAATCGGGCTCTGGTGGCATAGCAGCGGGAGGCCCCATTAGCTAAAGTGGTGCTTCAGGTTAAGAACAGTTTCAAGTTAAGAACGGACCTCCTGAACGAATTAAATACTTAACCCGAGGTACAGCATCTTTGCCCCCTTACTGCATGGAACTAAACAAAAGAGGGAATATCTTCCCACACCACCTATATGAATGTTTTATTTTCTTTTGGATGAAATGTTTCAGTGTGATGCAAATAGCTGCAAACTGAGATACTAAATATCAAGCACAACATCTAAAATGCATCTGCAGTTTATTTGTTTTATTGCATTGCATTTATACCCCACCTTTTCTCTAAGGAGCTCAAGATGACGTACATTATTCTCCCCCTCCTCATTTAATCCCCACAAGAACCCAGTGAGGCAGGTTAGGCTAAGAGGCAGGGACTGGCCCAAGGTCACCCAATGAGCTTCATGGCTGGGTGGAAACGAGAACCCTAGTTTGACACTCTCACCGCTACACTATCCTGGCTGCTACCACGCAACACTAACTAGCCCTTGGCGCTCATCAGGCCAGCCATGATTTGAAGGATCAGATGTAATTGAAGAATACATTTCACTCCTGCTCCCTTTGTGCATCAGAGGTTTAATATCCAGGAATGGATGACCTTCCCCACATGTCTGTGGTGGCTGAGGACAATTGTGAGACCAACGTGGCCTTTTTAGCAAAGCCAGGCTCTTGTTTCAGTTGGTGCAAAATTCTCACAAGAGGAAAGGGAGCTAGACTAGCTTCTTCTCAAGAAGGATCCATACCCCATGGTTTTTTGTAAGAAATCTCACCAGAGACTGCTTTATTATTTGCTCTGGTGTGTTTTTCAGCCATCACAGATTGCATAGCTTACATAATTTTCTCACAAGAGTCTGCAGTCCTTTTTCCCCATATAAGCCCCAGATGTGTATGAATGTCAAAGAGATTTATATACACTTAAGAGGGAGGGAGGGAGGGAAGAAACTGGAAGATCAAGAGCCTCTGGTTTTCTTATGTATTTTCCATTCCATTAAGCATTCATACTGAATTTCTTTAATTGTAACTTTTTGAAAGCCAGAGTGCCATAAAGCAGCCTTGTATGCTTTTACCCCAAACGTAAACGGCATTAATGCAATTGAGGCCCTGTTGATGACAACTTACTTAAAATAATAATATCGGGATGTTTAGAGCCTGTCTTTCATCTCTTAGCCTCTCTGTGTATCTACCTTGCATTCAGATGCTCTTTGATTTCACCGCAAAGAACATCTCTCACTCACTAGTGAGCATGGACTTATTAAAAATTAATACAGAAGCATATTTAAAAATTAAACATATTTGTACATTAAGTTTCGGGATGATTCAACACTCAGGGGAAAAAAGTTGTAAGAAGAGAGAAGACATTCACTTGAGCAGCAAGATCTTAGCTTTCCTCCCCTCTCTACCTACTGGTTTGAAACACCTCTGGCTATGCTCACAGCAGTTTGGGCAAATTCTCCTGCTGACATAAGCTTTTAATATTTTTTTGCCATAGTTTTTGCCGTCTTTATTACGAAGCATAGCCATGATATGCAGAGAGAGCGTGCAGTGCTGTCTTGCTAGCTTCAAGAGAGTTCTTGCTTCTGCCATAGTCTTGGATGCCAGTGGAACCCTCTGTTCGCGGTCCCAGTTTGCTGCTTACAGACTAACACCCTCCCCCCTGAGCTCGCATCAGGCAAACTGAAATCCCAAATGCAATTCTGCTGGAAGAGGGCTCCATTCCTTTTCCGCCTGGTACAGTGTGTCTGCTAATGGGGCATATCCCTGCCTTTGGTTGCTTAACAACTCAGCCATTCTCAGCAAGTGAATCCCTGCTGCATCCAATGATTCATGGGGCTTGGTTAAATTCTAACCTCTTTCTTGGTTCCAGGAATTTAGGGGAGTCTTGCCCCTCAACTTATAACAATACAATACAACACACACACATATGGGGATGGGGAGAGAAGCAGGCAAGCAGGCAGACAGATAGACAAAGAGATGAAAGTATATTTCCTTTTCTGTTTTCTCCACAGGTCGCAGCAGCAGGGAAGGCAATCAATTGGGTACACATAATGAAGTATCAGCATGTTAGGCTAAGCAGAGTATGATAATGTTCCCATGGGTGAAGGCGAGCCATACATTTCTCTCTCTCTCCTTCCTGGTGAAAAACACTGACTTGGCACTGTGCTCAGTTTTATATGTTGCAAGCGGGACCTGCAACCTTATGGAGTGCTCATGTTCATTAAGCTGTTTTTGTTTGTTTGTTTGTTTGTGGTACTTTAGAAGTTCTTGTTTCAGGTATTTATACAACCACTGGTGCTGAGACCTGCCTGAAGGTGCTGTTTTGGCTACCTTGGAATCCACACTCAGAATAAATTCACTGTAGTAATAATAATAATAATAATAATAATAATAATAAGTAGTAGTAGTAGTAGTAGTAGTATATTGGGTACTGAATATTTGGTGAATGTTGATCATCAGAGGGGAAGCATCTGAAGTGGGAACTGAGGAGAGATGATTGAGAAAACTATGACTTCTGCAGTAAGATCCACACCGTGCTTTAATGCACATTCAAACACACACTTTCGGCTTCCCCCAAAGACTCCTGGCAACTGTATCCTTAACAAACTATAGTTCCCAGATTCTTTGGGAGATGTCATGGTCTATATATCTGGCCTCCATCTTTCTGCTGAAGTCCAGCTTTGACAATTATACAGTAAGTGTGAAAAGAGGAAGTGTGATTCGTTCAAAAGGAAGTATTAAAAACAACAGTTTTGATATGTGAGACCACTGGTAGAATCTTTCTGATTGAGCTGATGTTCAGAATCTTTCTGATTCTGCTCCAGAGAAGCGGACACGGAGCAATGGATGCAAACTACAAGAAAGAAGATTCCACCTAAACATTAGGAAGAACTTCCTGACAGTAAGAGCTGTTCGACAGTGGAATTTGCTGCCAAGGAGTGTGGTGGAGTCTCCTTCTTTGGAGGTCTTTAAGCAGAGGCTTGACAACCATATGTCAGGAGTGCTCTGATGGTGTTTCCTGCTTGGCAGGGGGTTGGACTCGATGGCCCTTGTCCAACTCTATGATTCTATGATTCTATGAGCCTGATAGTATTTTCCCCTCAGGTTACCTAATGAATTTCAAATGCAGTATGAGCTGACAGCTCAGAGCAAACAGTTAAAAGATTTGCATGTTTCATGCTCAAGTAAAACAATGCTCATCTTCTCCACAGCATTTACTTCACAGTGTTAACAGAGTCACCATAGATTCAATCAGAGAGCTCTATTTGCCAGTGACCTCAGCTGGATTTTACCATATGGCTACAAGAACTGTTAATGAGAAGAAGATCAAGCATGGAGGAAATAATCAGCCAAATACTCAGTACATTCAGTAATGACATTATCAAGCTCATTTTCTTGTGCTGAAAAGATAATGAAAAAGCACACCCACTGAAGTGTTTATCTCTGCAGTTTACTGCTTTTTTATTGTTAAACGCCTAAGAGCTTTTGCAGCAATGATAGCAGACAAAATAATAAGCTATTATTTCCTTAATTTTAAGATAAGGTCTATTTATATGCCCACAGTATATGGTGCTAAGTGCAGAAATAGCTGTTTGCTTTTTTAATCTGATGCCTCCTCGATAGGTCGGCAAAAGTCCACATGGACTATTATGATCAGAAAACACACAACAATGAACCAGAATCACTTTTGTTTCATTATGTCAAAACACATAGTGGTGAAAGTCAGATACAAGTTGAAAATGCAGTCTGTTAATGTTAGGAAATATAGTAAGGAGAATGATGACTTGAAAGTATGTGGGCATGCATGGTGGTGCTATCAGTAGTACCACTGATACCTTAACTTCTTGCTTTAGGCCTCTTAATCTAAGGTTGTGGGGGTAAAACAAGAAGCATCACACTCTGTGCTGAGTTTTGTGGAACTTCCTTCCCTTCCCTCATCCCTCCATTCTAACAAATGATGAAGACTCCCAAGTGCTGATCGCCTATTAGATGTGAGGGGCAAGGGGGAGCAAAGTGAAGTCTGGTGTTCTTTCTCTTGCCAGGTCATGTGCCGGGATCAGGGCTGTGTATTCAAATGCATGAAAGCCAACCTTTCTCTTTCTCATCTCTAGCAAGGGAAAGTATATCTGAATAAGTTCCAGTTTGGTAGCCAGAAACTGATCCCACTTCATTTCATTATCCTCTCACATCCATGCATCCAGTGCCCAAATACAGAGTTTCAATTTTACCCAGGTTTCCCCCCCCCCCTTCTTAACTCTCAGTGGATTGGGCAGGTTTAGTTAAACCAAGAATGAAGGGGTAAAATGCATATTTGAAGGCTTGAGAAATTGTTCTAGGAAGCATGAAGCTTGTTATTGACATATGCAAACAGGGTATTTTTGTGAGTGATTTTGATAGAGACACTATTTATAAAAAGCCCTTGCAAAGCAATTAGCTGTCCTCTCCACATAACAGGATGCTGCTCCAAAATAGCTACTGACCAAAAGTATACCGTTGCTAATTTTCATTGTGAAGCTTGACTTTCAAACAAGAGAATGCTGGAAGAATAGCTAGAAGGTGGTACAGAGATTCCTATTAGGGAAGAACACGCATCTGTGTCTGCTTCTGCTACTGCCACAGCAGTTTAATATCAGAGGATGGCTAGGTGAAACCCTGTTTTAGTTTTAGTTTTTTTAAGACACTGCGTCCTCAAAATCAGAATCTATTTAAATGAAGTCCCAGTAAGGGTCTAACTGTAACTGAGATTACATGAAAAGCATCGCTTTAGCAATGTCTGTCTGCCTACTTATCCATCTATGACATCAGTTTAGATTGATGGGATATAACCAAATTGAGAAATAACAGAAAGATTGTTGGTGAATATCTGGTTTATGGAATGCCACAGAATTCAACTCCTTTGTTAGGAATAAGCAACTTCTCTTTCGTCTTTAGATGTATGCTGCAAAGAACACACGGTATACCTGAGGAAACCATAGTCTCTGCATAGTGTGAGGCCCTATCCTCCAAAACATTGCATGCTGATGAGTCCCTCCCCCTGGTGTCTGCACATACAATGCAAATGTCTGCAGGGAAATGGCCTTCACATGTGCAGTTTTTCCACACAGTCTGGAACTCTAAGTGATTGGGGTTCAAGATTGCATGGAACCATTTCATTTGTGCAGCTAACTATACAAAGCCACTGCCCCTCGCTGCAGGCATTTAGAATGTATGTGCAGAAACCAGGGGAAGGGCTAATCATGGCGCTTGATGTTGGGGGTGGAGCTACTTGGTGTGGCCCTTCTCATTCCATAATATTATGTATTGTCTCACTCTTGCCATATCCAGTGGAGTTTGTTTGTTTGTTTGTTTGTTTGTTTGTTTGCTTGCTTGCTTTACAGAGAAACTAAATTTTTACAGCATTACTTGATATTTTCAGAAAATAAAATTTCTTTGGTTTTCCGAGAACAGTTTATATGCTTCTTAATCAAACATAGATTAACCAAGCTAAATGCTGTGCAGGCACAAAAATAATAGCAGATTCAAATTCCTCACACCCGAAAACACATTTTTAAGACTCCTCACTGAAGACAAGGGCAAAAATTAAGTTTCACCCCCTAAAATCACACACCCGATTATAGGCTTGTAACATATATTACAGTGGTACCTCGGGTTAAGTACTTAATTCATTTCGGAGGTCTGTTCTTAACCTGAAACTGTTCTTGAACTGAAGCACCACTTTAGCTAATGGGGCCTCTCACTGCTGCCACGCGGCCGGAGCATGATTTCTGTTCTCATCCTGAAGCAAAGTTCTTAACCCGAGGTACTACTTCTGGGTTAGCGGAGTCTGTAACCTGAAGCATATGTAACCTGAAGCGTATGTAACCCGAGGTACCACTGTGTATGCATTTGTGGCTTGTCCACATAATAGGCACAGTAGCCCTCTTTCACTGCTTAGGTGTTGTTAATTGCAGTTGCTTTTCAGAAAAAAGACAAGCTGACAAACAACATTGCTTTTGAAAGGAACACAGGACTGCCTAAGGAAGAAAAGACACACCACTAACAAAGTTCAGTTGCTAAGTTTCCATTTGGGTATCAGCTACACAGCTGCAAATAAATGTGTTGCAAAGTGCAACATACAAATGTGACAGTAGATGGTGGCAGTGAGCTACGCAAAATTCAATATATTTTTCAAAACGTTTTTAAAAACCATTTTCACAGCGTTTTTTTACATGTGTGTAGATTCTACCTTGGCCACCATTTTCAGCATCGCTTGATCCAAATGCCAACCATTGCTATGATATACCCCACTATTAGTCTCTGTGTGCATTTTCTACAGCCTAAAGGAGCTAGATATAATTGATTTGGTGTTCACCAGCTCTTGGAAGTTGGACCTCCTCTACCCAGGCAAAGAATGAGAAATGAAAAGAATGAATTGCTCTGAATAACTAGCATGAGGGGGAAAGAAGATTCTATCTTTTATAACTGAAATGTTATCGGAACCACGGATCTGCCACTGTCAGGTACTTGAATAGAGGTTTCAAGCTGTAGCCTGGCAGGAGTGTGATAGATTTCACATTCTTGGCTCTCCTATTTTTCCCCCACCTGCCACAACAGCATTTGTAAACTGCACCGCCTGGTGACTGATGATGCCAAGGGTAAACAATGAACAGAGAATAGACGAAGAGATGAAAAGGCACCCTGTTGGCGCAGGGAGGAGAAACAGCCCTTAATCATCTTATCAGGGATGGCACTTTGTGAGTTATTTATCTGTGCTGTCTGCTTTGCTTCCCAGGACTAGTATACCAAAGTCATTAAAATAAAATGGTAGAGATGGCGCGTGCATTTAGAAATGGCGATGGGTTTGTTTTTCTCTCGCAAGGCTTGCTAACACATATTTCTCAATCTTGCTGAAAAGAGGTGGTGCCACAGGAAATTTATCAGCCTTGATACAATGGAGCATTTGGTCCAATATATTGTATATTAAGAAGGAAACCACTCATATATTGTGATTAATTTGATTTGAGCCTACTGATCCTTTTCAAGTCACAACTCCCAGCTCTTTTGAGCTAAGCATAATGTTTTTATTGCTTCTTTTACAAGACTTGAAGGATAGGAGAATTTGACTCCTGTGCTGGTTTTCCTGGCAAATAATTTAAAACGAATGGGGGTTGGTTTATGGTTTGTAACAGTGCAGATCTAACCCACCTACAATATAATGAAAGATTTAGTGACTTTAGCAATCTCACTGCCAATCAGGCAACATAAATGGAGATATCAAAATATAGGCATTTATTATTATGAATAAAGTATATAGGGGAGTTCTGTTCATTTAGAAAATCGTTATCCTGTCAGGCCTACAAGTGCTTGGCTTTAATATTAACAACTTTTATGACTCTGTAAAATGAAAACTGTTACGCTATGTTGCTAAACAGAAACCTTTGCCATTATTTTTGCACAGATATATAACATTTTAAAAAATATGAGGTTAAATACCAGCTAGTGGGCCAAACCAAAGACTTGTCATACTGAAAGAGTGACTCAGTGTGTGGATTATAAAGGGAAAGGTTGAGGGGAAAGCTTTATGTAATCCACAATCCCCATTCCCTGGCCTCCAATCATTTTAGCCCCTCCTATTGGTTTTCACAAGCCACAATCCAAGCTCAGTTCCTACAGGATGGATGTAACATCCAAGGGTACCTTTTATGTCCTTGTATCTCCTGAATGATGTCCCCGCTCCCCCACAGCAAAGCTACACTCATCTTACATCTGAAAGCCAAAATGAAGTTTTTAGGTGATAAAACCCTGAGATGTATCATCAGCGTGAGTTGATAAAATCAATCGCTGAGCATAACTCTCACTAATGAATTGAAATAATATTTTAATTTAGCTCTAAAAGAACGAGAATTCTAATGGGTTCTTCTCCAAAGAACCTAAGCATTAATTCAATTTCATTTGGAATGGAATTACATAGCACAATCTCTTGCTTCAATCCTAGGACCAATCAAAACAAATTATGTATTCTTAATGTGTTGGTTCAGAAGGCAAAGCAATACGAGCTATAAAGTAGCCATACACCCAGTGCAAATGAGCAACTTTTTTTGCTACTTTTCAGTGGCTTATTTTTGCATAGCATGCAAGTATTATTTTCCTTTCACATCAGGATTTGTGCTTTTAGACGGCACGGCCTTAAGACTAGGAAAGTTGCTTGTATGGGAGCTAAAAGCAAGCTTGTGTAAATGAAATTCTACATATTACATTACTCCTGCCTGGTTCTTAATGATAACTAACACCACTTGAAACATGATGGAAGCAGTTTAGAAGTAGAATGATAAATGGTACTGCTACATCCATCAGCAGGTGAAGGAGCAACTGCTCCAATGTTTACTTTCCTCTTCTGTCCTGGTTCCAACATGAAGCTGCAGGTAGGAAAACCTCCTTTCTAAATAGCTGTACTATTAGGTATATCTGTACTTTGTTAAGAGTTTTATTAGTAGCTGTAGAAGAAGAGCAAGCTGTAGTAGTAATCACCACCAAATTAAAATAATGATGATGATATGTAGTATTACTTAATAATAATATTCAAAAAAATGTTGTTTAGCTCTGATATTGTGTGGCAATAAACATTTCAGTGCCCCAGAAATTATACCCAACAATGACCACCTTTCCCCCAAAATGAGCTAACCGTGGCTGTTTGTTAAGTTGTGGGCGAACATATCAAGATGACACAGCGATTCTTCCAAAGCAGCTCTTTATTTGTAAGCTGGAACAGAACTGACTGAGGAGCTCAGTCAGCCTGCTTATATAGAGCTCCAGAACAATTGTAACTGTTGCAACTTTCTAAAACTATCCAATCACAGAACGTCACTTTTTGATCCTTCATTTGCATACAAACTATCCAATCACAGAACGTTACTTTTGATCCTTCATTTGCATAACTATCTATAGTATCCCCCTGCTGGCCCAGGGTGAGAACATCAGTACATAACACTGTTCACGTTTATTTGTGATCCTCAAAGGTACTCAGTGGTGAGGGAAATCTTTCATGAGGCTGGCTAGAGAGACTTCTGCACCTTGACAACTTTATTTTGTGCAGTTCAAGAATCTGAGGCAAAGCATTTCTAGCCAAATGTAAGAAAGAAAGCAAAGCGGGAAAATGCAAAATTGTTTTCCACACAGTTCTATTATTCTAACCTTAAATTATTTGCTTAAGGGAATAAAAGGAATAAAATAAGCAAGATGCAATATAGCAGGAGGTGAAAAACATCTTGATGCATATTAGCCTTTTATTGTCCTGTGTCAGTTTTCCTTTGACTTCTAGCAAATCTTCTTGCTTGAATGCCTTCTGTGGAAAATATCTTGATTCACTATGAAATGTAGCTGAAGATGCGGCATGGGTCCAAAGAAGAATAAATTGATTTAATTCTCCATAATAAGGATGTGCAGTTTACTAACAGATCACAAGAAGAGGCAGCAAACACTTCAAAATTGTTTGCATTGCTTGCAGGTGGTTGGAGCCAATTGCTCTTAGATCCTCATTGTTATTCAGATGGATGCACAGAAAAGAAATAGCAAGGATAATTATATTTCTGAAAAGAATGGCTTTAACGTATCTGATATATATTTTTTAAGAAAAAAATGATAAGAAGAATAAACACTGCCGTAAAGTGACTGCTCCTCTGTCTTACATTAAAAGCAGGCTCCTTTACAAGAATCTATGATTTCAAAGCCATTATTGTGTGTGAGTTTGTGTGTGTGTGTGTAGTACAAATACAAAACAGGTTTTTGAAACCAAGTCATTTCCTTACAGAGTTAGACTGACAATTTTGAAATTGCTTATGTATGCAGACATAAAAGTGCACTTAGTAGCTGTAATTACAGCTTTTACAACAGTCTAATTAAAGAGCACATCCATCATATATATTGTCTTCTTTGCTAGGAACATTATCAATCAGCTTAGAGGGAAGGAGAAGACAGCATATTTCCTTTTCAACTCTGCCTGGGCTTCTAAGTTAGACATGTGCTAGTTCGAGAGGAGGAAGGAATCCCCACACTATGTACAGTACTGTGATGTGACTTCCTGTTTTCCAGCTCTCTGCTAGCAGGCTCCGCCCCCCCTTCATTCTTCATTATACATATGATGGGACAATGGGAGAGATGGGAAACCTGTGGTCCTCCAAATTGCTGAGCTACAATTCCCATCATCCACCACGATGCTAGTTGGAATTGATGGCAGGTGGGCTCTAGGTACACCTGGAAGACAACAAACTTCCTCTCTCTGGGCTAAGGCAACATAGCTAGCCAAGGAAAATATTCTCAGCATTTAGCAGCACCTGGTCTTTCCGGTCTTCCCAGTATCATTTCTCTCCCATTTACAGAAACCTCATACCGACGCCCTAGGTTTAGGGAGAATCAATGAATGGAGCAGGGTTGGATCACAGCTCCTAGCCTGGCCCCCAACTTATACATGATGACAGAAAAGTCTAAGTCGAGTCTAAGTGCATAAAAGTGCATAAATAACTTGTACTGATTCTTCCCAGATTTAGAATGTCTGCACAGGCCTGTTGCCATTCATCTGTCTGAAGAGACAATGGAGCATGCCTCCAGGGGTGAAGTCAAACCGCTGCGTTATGTGCTGGTGACCTTCTCAGGGCCCAAGACAGTGTGTATAGGCTGCCCAGATGACAAGAACCCCCCCTCCCCCCTTGGCCTTGCTGATGTGGTCCAAAGGAAAGCAGAGCAATACGTTTGACTGCAGCTTAGCTTCAGGAGACATTTCCCAGGGTGTGACCACTATCATATGCAGTTAATAGGAGCCACAGGTGAGAGCTGAATGCTGGGTGAGGACCAAAGGTTAGCAAACTGCTCCAGAAGGAGCATGACACGTCCCCCATCAGAGGTACTGCCCTTCACCTAACACCCCATACACCCATACAGGGTTAAAGGTAAAGGTAAAGGGACATTAGGTCCAGTCATGGATGACTCTGGAGTTGTGGCACTCATCTTGCTTTACTGGCCGAGGGAGCCAGCGTACAGCTTCCGGGCCATGTGGCCAGCATGACTAAGCCGCTTCTGGTGAGCCAGAGCAGCGCATGCAAACACTGTTACCTTCCCGCCGGAGTGGTACCTATTTATCTACTTGCACTTAATGTGCTTTCGAACTGCTAGGTTGGCAGGAGCAGGGACTGAGCAATGGGAGCTCACCCCATTGCGAGGTTTCGAACCGCCACCCTTCTGATTGGCAAGCCCTAGGCTCTGTGGTTTAACCCACAGTGCCACCCATGTCCCAACAGCGGTACCGACACACAATTACACCAGACTAGACCATAGTTTCGTTCCAGATTATTGCACATGTGGTATAGTGGTTAAGAGCGGTTCGCTCTTAAGAACCAGGTTCGCTTCCCCGCTCCTCCACATGCAGCTGCTGGGTGACCTTGGGCCAGTCACACTTCTCTGAAGTCTCTCAGCCTCACTCACCTCACAGAGTGTTTGTTGTGGAGGAGGAAGGGAAAGGAGAATCTTAGCCGCTTTGAGACTACTTAGAGTAGTGATAAAGCGGGATATCAAATCCAAACTCTTCTTCTTCTTCTTCTGCCTTCCTCATGTAAATGGACAGAGACTACCCCTGTTGAAATTTCAGTATTTATGACTTATATAAACATATTTTAACTTCATAATAAATAAGTAAATGCTCAGTATAATCAATGTGCAATCAAGTAATTATTCAGAACATTTTCTTTATCACAGTTCAATATTGAATTATAATCAATTCTCTGTTTCTCCAAAGAATTACAACTAGCTGATCTCACTCAATTCAAAATGCATCTGTACATCGCTTTTCTTCATAAACTACTTGACATGTGCCTCTGTCAGCATGGCATGATGGAGTGTCATAGCTCCTGCTGGCTGGGGCAGAAAGTAAGGAAAAAACTGGTGTAGCACTCGAGCCCAATTCACATTAAGTGATGGCAGTAGAGCTGACACAGGATCTTATCCCTCCTTACTCCACCAACAAACCTCATTCTGGGGCTTCTGCAGGCTATTACTTATGGGAATCCCACCAGTGGTACTTATGCTCACCTGCACTTTGAGCAGATGGCACCATATGCTTCCTGCCAGAACAGTGATGCTAGTGAGATTCTGTGGGTGGAGGTCAGTGGAGCTGTTTTGAGCTGAGTGGAGAGAGACTTCCACCCCTATCCAACCCCCTCCCCACCACCAGTGCTGCGGATAAGAGGTTTAGATTGCACCATTAGTAGTAGTAGTAGTAGTAGTAGTAGTAGTAGTAATTCGTCTTTTTTTAAAAAAAACAACTTTCAGAATATAAATTCTCTTCTTGGAATGTGTGGACACATTTCAGTGCAACTTCCTGCCTGGCTTGGGGACATTGGTGTACAACTTTGTCTGGTGAACTGTTACCCTGTTGCTTCTTCTGAAGCTCTCAGCAGCCTGTAATACTGTGATTATCCTCCTGAGCTACCTGGCAGGGCTGTTGCGGACTCTGCACACCAGTATTCCCATCTCTACTCTATGGGAACTGGTGGTAACCAGCAGGGACTAATGATAAGATGCTTGCTCTCTCACGGAAGTAAAGTTCTATGCAAGATATTTTACACAAGCCTCGTAAGTGTGAAATTACGTTTTTGGCAGTATAAGACACCATTGCATCCCTCCATTTATCCAGATTCAAAAAAGGCAGTGGAATCCTTGAGGAGGTATCTGGTGTTGGTGTCAGGCTGTATGAGGGCTAATACAATAATACAGTAAGTCAGAGAAGATTATAGTATAGTTGGCTTTGATGGGAGGCCATCCTCCTAAAGCAGCAAGTTTGAACTTTGGAGGGTATTTCTGGATTCTTGCTTTTTTCTTGATGATTGTGGATAGCTGAAACTAAGCAGCTTGCTTTCTCCCAGCTTTGCTGTTGCTTCTTTTTCCTGGTCCTGAGAAATATATCTCTTCTGGAGCCAGTATTTTATTTTGGGTGGAAATATCCCACTAAGGGACGCAGATGGTGCTGTGGGTTAAACCACAGAGCCTAGGACTTGCCGATTGGAAGGACGGCAGTTTGAATCCCTGCAACAGGGTGAGCTCCCATTGTTCGGTCCCAGCACCTGCCAACCTAGCAGTTCAAAAGCACAAAGTGCAAGTAGATAAATAGGTACTGCTTCGGCGGGAAGGTAAACGGCGTTTCCGTGCGCTGCTCCGGTTTGCCAGAAGCAGCTTAGTCATGCTGGCCACATGACCCAGAAGCTGTCTGCGGACAAACGCCGGCTCCCTTTGCCAATAAAGTGAGATGAGCGCCGCAACCCCAGAGTCAGTCACGACTGGACCTAATGGTCAGGGGTCCCTTTACCTTTACCTATATCCCACTAATTCCAACAGGGTAAGCATCTGAAGATCACAACGTGATCCACAAATCCTACCAAACAGAGGCTGAAAAAAAGAAAGAAAGCTACAATAAAAGCTACTTAGTTGGATATTAAACTGCATTTACCTATATGAAATACTTAAAAGGATTCCTGGGCCTTCAATGGAAAAAAAAGTACTCTTACCTATGTAAACCTATTTTAATATGTTTATATTCTAACTGTCCACTGGCTAATATTAAAACAGAACTCTGTGGATAACAATGGGCAAAGACTCACTTCCTGCTCTTTTGAATGGGAGATGAATCACCAACTCCTTCTCCATCTTTAAGTTGAGAGCAGCATGCAAGGTGAAAGTTGGAGGAAAAGGTTGTTTCAACACCAGAGAAGAACTGTCATTCTACTCTCTTTTGGAGTTAGATTCTTCTTGTTCTAGCATCTCAAGTTGGGATCACAAAGGGGCAAAAAGGATGCCACTACTCATGAGCACTCATTAATCACCATTACACATTAGAGAATAGGAAATGTTTAACAGTTGTCGTCCCCATTCATCTTCACAGCAACCCTATGAGGCCAGTCATTGTCTGTTTGAGATGTCAAACCTCCTAGGGTACTTACCATGGATACAGAGAGAAAAATAAAGAACTAAATCAAAGTACAGGACACATGGATTTACAGGGGGGGAAGTGGGTTTCTTTCCAGTTTTCTCTCAAAATCAGGGGAAGTTGGCAGTCAAACAAATATAGGAGTGGATTGAATGATGCTTTCCTCCTAGTCTGGCCTACAACATGGAGTACAGCATGACTGCACCTGTTCCCTTTGCCCACTCACTATATTACTGCTACCATATTTGGCCATCCACAGGGGAGAGTTTGTTCAATATGGTTTATGTGCAGAAAATCCATTGTGATTGGGCAAAACCCAAGTCATTGATCCACTTGAGGAGAAAATCAGTAATCAACAAGGACAAAATGATTTCTATACACATAGGCCATACAGATGTGCTGTCACCATCAGATGGATGCCTGGAATATATGAGGCAGGACCAGTACACAGAAGGGTAGAAAGGGTAGGTAGTCTCACACTCCCCTCCACATAATGGGCCAGATCATGGGGAAAGTATTGTGCGACCCTCCATCCAGATGAAGTAAATTTAGATGGCAGTCTTTGAAATTTCCACAGCAATTGGCTGTAAGATCTTTGACTTCATTGGAGATCTAACGTCTGCCCTCACAGCCAGCTCAGGGACTAAACTGGGAGTAGACCAAGGCAGAACAACAATGGGCTTTGTATTTTGCCCATTATTGTAGAACATGACTGCCTGGGCTTCTTAGATGTATGTGTGTAAATGAAAGCATTTGGGAGAGTGAAAGGGAAAGTATCTATTTCACACAAACGCCAAAAAAGAGAGAGAAAGATAATGTAAACGTATTTAGCTTTGGCTGAATTGCATGCAAGAAAAGCAGCTGATTTGTTGGAGCAAATAAGTCTCTTTAGCACTTTTAGTAACTGATGTATCTTAATATTTACTGCAATGCAAGGTTCCAGGCTGCTGTCTGTGCAAATATGCACATAAAGTGCCCTTAGAATTGGACAAAATTGCTAGATAATCAGGGCCTCAGGATGCTCCTGAAGAGCCTTTTTGGAGTCTTCCATTTCACGCAATGAATTTTCAATCAATAAAAATCACATTTAAAAAACTTCCAATTTTGCCCACTGCTGTCTTTACGGTGACTTTCTCTTACTTCTCTTGGCAGTATATGGGTCAATACAGCCAAGGAAAGAACCAATGAATACATTCTGTAAAAATAAATAAATGCTGATGTGCTGAAAGTTGATTTCTGAGTGAAAAATGTCAGTTTAGATATTCTGTAAGTTTTACAGACTGAGAATTGCTGGGTCCTCAATGACTTCAGAAACTGAGCATTCAGAAGTCAAAATGGATTTATTTATTTTTTGTCTTCCACAACCACTAGAATCACTGTACCCCACGGGAAATACATTTTGTGAAGAAGTAAATGATATGTTTCCATCACTCTGACCTCCAGAAGGTACCCAGCAGGGAAGAGCAAAGGGTGATGTTTGATTGGATTGACATTTTCAGCCTAGTGAACTGCATATTGTCCTTGACCCATCAAACAAAAACTAGGAAGTATCTATATTCTACTCATTCAACCCACAAAATGGGTGAAATTTTTATCTTGAAATGTGATCTTTTTTATAGCATGAGAAGTCGATGTTTTGACACTAAATAGCTGATGTAAATGAGTCTGGCCAAAGCAGAAAGTCTGTTCTGGGCTGTGGAAGAACACAAAGAATTCTGAATTCAGGGGCAGGAGGTGTGCATTCCAATTTCTGTTCTGGCAAAGGTTGTCATTCCTCGATGTTCAGCTCCCCAAAGCCAAACACAGCTGATTCACATATCTGGTTGTCAAATCAACCAGATGCCCACTGCAATCATATGCATGTGCTCAACAAGGCTCCCCCCCCCCAGTACAAGGATGGACAACCTTTTCTGTGGAGGAACACATTCCCCCAATCTGTTGGGGGCTGCATGTCAACTGTGGGAGGTGCTGTAGCTAAAAGTAGATACAGCCATTGTAGTCCATACAATGATGACCTTGGGCTTAGATAGTTGCAATGCACTCTATGTGGGGTTGCCCTTGGGCCTGGTCTGGAAGCACCAGCTGATGCAGAACGCAGAGGCTAAAATGTTGATGGGGACAGATGACTAACAGCTTGTGACACCTCTGCTAAACATCTTGCACTGGCTGCCTGTATCCTACTAGGCCAGGTTCAAGGCTCTTGTATTAATTTACAAAGCCCTGAACAACTTGAGTCCAGGATACATTTTGTTTTTTGTTGTTTAGTCGCCTTAGTCGTGTCTGACTCTCCATGACCTCATGAACCAGAGCATGCCTTGGAAACTGTCACTTTCTTCTCAAAGCTTCTCCTTTTTTTATGTCCATGGAGTTTTCTTGGCAAAATACTGGAGTGGTTTGCCAGTTCCTTCTCCAGGTGGATCACATTTAGTCTAAACTCTCAGCTATGACCTGTCTGTCTTGGGTGGCCCTGCAGGGCATAGCTCATAGCTTCTTGGAGTTCTTCAAGCCCCTTCACCATGACAAGGCAGTGATCCATGAAGGGGCCAGGATACATTAAGGACCACTTAAAACCTTATATCCTAGTTCCGTCACTGAAATCATCATAGCAGTTTGCTATGTTACAGAGGCCCAACTAGCCTCAACCAGAAAGTGGGCATCTAGTGTCACTTCTCTCATGCTGTAGAACACTCTTTCAGAAGAAATTCAGTAGGCATCCTTTGCTTTTGACCTTCAGGGATCTCTTTTTAATGCTGACAGTCCTGTGCAGTTTAATTTTTTTGTTGAGTAGCCAGTCATTTACTTTTAAGGGGTCTATATTGCTCTACACCACACTGAGATTTTGTGGGAGGGTGGTATATAAATACTTTTATAAATAAATTATAATAAATCTTGACACTTCCCTCACTTTCTGCTGCATCATGTCTCCCTTGCTGCCTCTCTAACCAGTAAACTGCTAGAGGATGGAAAGAACTTTTGCTGGAGGTCTGAACTGACTGTAAATGATTTTTGGAATTCAGTTGCATGACAGCATTACATTAGGCCGAGGACTACATGGGGACCCTCCTAAATGCATCAGTAATCTGCACCCTTGTCATTGAAATTCTAAATATAGTTTCCTTTAAATACATGACAATTCACCATAGCCATTATTTATTTATTACAATGGCTTTTCCATTTTTTTAAATTTAAAAATGTCCAAAGTGGCTTACTGAAAAAGAAAGAAGAAGAAAACCGTAACATTTTTTAAACAAACCAAAAAACACTTTTTTATTTATTAATTACATTTATGCCCCAACCTTCCTCCTAAAAGATTAATTTCAGATGCTCGCTGCAGACATGTGCCTCCAAATACATTTTTCTGAGATGCAAAATATGTGAATCAATGAACTGTCATTCCATTTTCTTACATTTTTAAAACAAAATTTCCCTTGACTTGTAGAAAGGTTTGATGCACATTCTCAAAATACTGTTAGTAATTTCAGATTTCACTAAAGAAAACAAGGAGGAAAAACACCATGTTCTCAAACACAGTTTTTCAATGAATGTAATTTAATGCACATTTTGAGCCACTTGATACAGATTTCTAAATGGTCTTACTGGGGGGAGGAATTACAGGTGTGAGCCTTTTTTTAAGGTAAGAAATCTTCTTAATGGGAGTAAGTGCTGTGTTTTGAGTGTTAACAGATGCACTTAGAGTTAAGAATTAAAGCATAAAGAGAACTTGTTCATAACTGCACAAAATGAAGACTAGATTTTGATACGTAAGTGGAAGATCACAATCATTTTGATTAATGGGAACTGTGAGCTTTTTAAAAGACTGCAATATCTTTTCAGTTGCCATCTCTAAGTTACATGTCCCCCCACCTTTTTTATAAACTGAGATGGACCTGCTCTGGCGTCCTACTCTCATTTTCCTGCGTTGGCTTGAGGAAGCTTTTGAGATCACTTGCTGACTATTGTCAAGAGGAACAACTATCAATAAATTACAGCAAATCTAAAATTATGGTGTTTTCAAAAAAAAGAAGGAAACACAAATGGAGAATAAATGGTCAACCTATTGACCAGGTAGCAACTTTCAAATACCTGGGAATAACTTTTCAGGAAAGGGTCTCATGGCACCAACAGATGAAAAACGCCATTGCCAACGCAGGAAGGGCCAGTAAAGCCCTTACAAGATTTTTTCACGGGAAAGGGGGTAAATACGTTCCGGCAGCCTCCCAGGTTTTTGCTGCAAAAATACTCCCACAACTCACTTATGGATCCCAGGTTTGCAGTTTTAAAAATTTTGCGCCTATGGAGGCATTTCAAACAAAATTCTATCGGTGTCTATTGGGGATCCCCCCCTGTGTATCTAATATAGCTGTCCGCTTAGAAGTTGGACAACCACCCGTTAACGCGCGGCTGTGGATTCTAAAGATACACTATTGGTTAAAACTTATTTTTTCCCCGGCCGGTTTGGCTCCTTTAACACTCTTAGACACCTTTCATTCTACCTGGAAAGCTTCCCTGTTTGAAAAGATAAGAAGCTTGGGATTCTCCCCGCAGATCTTGATAGCGGCAGGATATGAGAGAGCCAAAAGTCAAGTGCTTCAACGCATTAGGGACATAGAGTTACAATGTCATATGGGCAAAATGGATAAACATGCCACAATCAGAGACTTTGGGAGAGGGTTTTCACCCGCAAATTATCTGGCTGATTTACAAATACCTAAGTACAGACCCTCCTTTACCCTGGCCAGATTCAACGTTCTGCCCTCTGCCCTGCTGCTAGGCAGATATGAGGGCAAACCATATGAGTCACGTGTTTGCCCATGTGGCTCATCAGAAGTGGAAACAAGTCTGCATGTATTGCTGCACTGTAGTTACTACGAGGATCTACGCCTGACCTTTATTGCCCCAGTTCTACAAAAGCTTAAAAATGAACCAGAACTCCAACGTATGAGAGCCTTGGTAGAAGATAAGGTTCCTGAAATTACGATCAATGTTGCCAAATTCTGTGTAGCCGCTATTAGGCGTAGGAAACAAGAGCTTTCCAATGTTAATATGCAGGCGAAGGCAAATACTTAATTTTATTTATGCTGTCTAATTTTAAATTGCTGTTATGGCCTAATCTGTATTGAAATTGTCCTTTGTTTTTCCGGTGTTATGCTTTGCTGACTAGCTGTACGAGTTAATCTGGTCTGTGACCATTTAATAAAATTTGATTTGATTTGATTTGACCTGCTCTGGCCATTCCAACAAAGTGGCAAGCAGAAAGGACTAGTACTTCTTCACAGTTCCATGATTTCATGCAACCTTTTTTGTTGTATACAATTCAAGATTGTTCAAGGGGGGTTCCTGAGCTTCTGGAGTGGCATGGGAAGTGGTAGGGAAGAGGAAGGAAAGGGAACATATCCTTTTGCAAGCTTCATTTTACTTGGGGTCCTGATCATGGCCCCAGCCTTAATTATTAGCCAATGTTCAGAGGCAGGGTAGAATGAACCACTTGACTCTGAGTCTGCTATGCTAATGCAGCAGCTGAAAAGCAAACTCAAGTTCCTGGTGCTGAAGGGGGCTGGGCTGAGCTGTCAATGATCTGCTGAATTCCAAGCTAGTCTTACTGCCAAACACGTGGCACTACTGATCACCCTAAGGGATGCGGGTGGTGCTGTGGGTTAAACCACAGAGCCTACAACTTGCCGATCAGAAGGTTGGCGGTTCGAATCCCCGCGACGGGGTGAGCTCCCGTTGCTCGGTCCCAGCTCCTGCCAACCTAGCAGTTTGAAAGCACGTCAAAGTGCAAGTAGATCAATAGGTACCGCTCTGGCGGGAAGGTAAATGGCATTTCCGTGCGCTGCTCTGGTTCACCAGAAGCGGCTTAGTCATGCTGGCCACATGACCTGGAAGCTGTACACCGGCTCCCTTGGCCAATAAAGTGAGATGAGCGCCACAACCCCAGAGTCGGTCACGACTGGACCTAATGGTCAGGGGTCCCTTTACTTTACTGATCACCCTACCTGACAGTCTGCTATGGCCACCATAAGTGGTAGAGCTGTGGATGCGGCAGTGGTCTTGCTGTTCTTCAGGTAAAACGTAAAGGTAGAGGACCTCTGGATGGTTAAGTTCGGTCAAAGGCGACAATGGGGTTGCAGCGCTCATCTCGCTTTCAGGCCAAGGGAGGCAGCGTTTGTCCGCAGACAGCTTTCCAGGTCTTGAGGCCAGCATGACTAAACAGCTTCTGGTGCAATGGAACACCATGTCGGAAGCCAGAGTACACGGAAATGCCATTTACCTTCCTGCTACAGCAGTACCTATGTATCTACTTGCACTGGCATGCTTTCAAACTGCTAGGTTGGCAGAAGCTGGGACAGAGCAATGGGAGCTCACCCCGTCGTGGGGATTTGAACCGCTGACCTTCTGATCAGCAAGCCCAAGAGGCTCAGTGGTTGAGACCACAACGCCATCACTGTTCTTCAAAGCCCAATCAGCCCCGGGGAAATGGTGGTTAAGATTGTGCCCTGAAGGAACAAAGAAACTCACTGGCTACAATATTATCAACTAACATGAAGAATATACGTTTGGAAGTAAAGGCAAATATGGAAGCAAAGTAAGTCTCGGCCAGAAGATTGGGCTATCAGACAAGGTCGTGAACTACGGCTAAACCAGGACTAGGCATGAAAGGCATGTAATAAAAATGTTTTGTCACCCAAAGCATTTAATGTGTAAAATGAGCTGTCAAAGGCAGCAGCACAAAATGAACTGACAAACACAGTCGGAAAGGCGTTGTTAGAAGGAAAACCTGTTAAAGACGACAAAAGCCAGATTAATAGGGCATTGAGTATAGAGAGGCTGCATGACCTTCTTCCAGGGGGTAGGACCGGAGAGCTATGTTGTTATAGCCAGACAGAACAGGCGTAGGCTTTCTCAAAATTTGCTTAATGTTTAAACGGATGCCGGTTTCTATTTCACGTAGTTCATTCCCGTCATCCCACTGTTCTAGCAAATGGCAAAAGACCTTCTAAAAATATGCAACTTAATAGGTCCCCGGAGAAAGAAAATGAGCATAGCAGATAGAGAAGACGGAAGGTTAGCTTTGCAGGGATGGGTAGGATGAGAGGGGGGGAGATATAAGAAGAAATATAGTGAAATGAAAGTAGGACAAAATCTCTGCCTTCCAATTTAGAGTATATTTTCAAAGAAGAATCAAAGTGACATACTCTAGCTAGGTCCATGTTCATTCATGTTGTCTGCTTTTATTTTGGGCACGGGGAGAGGTAACTTGCTAAAGTTTAGCAAGCAATCCTCTTATTTGTCATCTCCAATGGAGTCTGCTTATTCCCGAGTATTTTTCGATTTGGCAGTTTTAAATGAAGTGGGCCAAATTTATTTCTGGTACAAACATTTTGCTGTGAGTCATTTGCTTGTTCAATAACGCAGCATTAAAGGCACCATTCTGAGGGAAAATTTGAAAACCACATATATTTATGACTCAGCAGCACCTGAATCTCTGGTTCTATACAGTAAGGAATTTGAGGGTAATAAGTCGATCCTTGGGTTATTACTGTTAGTCTAGGATGTATAGGGTTTTCTATCAAATGATCAGTGAATCCTTGCACAGAAAGCCATCACTTATCAGACCAACGTTAGCATCAGAATGTGGAATTTGTAATGGAACATTCCCATTGCTTCTCATTCCCATTGTTTTGCATGGTGTGATCTGTTTTGTGTCCTATTTTTGTAAATGTTAGATGGTCCTCCAACCATTCAACCTTTTGGAAGAACAGAGGCGGATTTAGGAGTGTGTGTTGCACTGTGCACAGAGCCTCAGGGATACTGCAGGGGGTGCCAGAAATATGATTTAGGATGAGGCACGAGACATAGGAGGTGCTGAATTTTAGCGTCACACAGGGCGCTGCTGAAATTTGAGACCCCGAGGTCTGCCACTGTAGGCAAATAACTACCTGGCTATTGGCTTGATATTTCCTTAGACCAAAGACTCAATATCAAAAAACTGGAGGAAAGTCAGGTGGAATGTAATGTCTCTTAATTATGCACTTATTAATAATGATATGCAAACTATTTCTCTTTAATTTTTGCTGCTTTTATGTGAAAAGCAGATTGAGAAATGGGAATGACCCCCTCCCCCCACTAAGACAAATAATCTCGAGAATGAATTTTTTGGGGGTGGGAGAGTATATGCATTGAAAAGAGGTATATAAAATTATGCATGATGTGGAGAAATATTTTTTTCCCCTCCCTCTTTCATAACATAAGAACTAGGGGAAACCCAATGAAGCTGACTGTTCAGATTCAAAACAGACAACAACAACAACAACAGATTACGTCTTCATGCACTGTGTAGCTAATCTATAGAATTTGCTCTCACCAGAGACAGTGATGGCAACAAACTTGGATGGCTTTAAAAGAGAATTAGATAAATTAATGGCAGGCAAGACCTTCTGTGGTTACTAACCCTGATTGATACATTCTGCCTCCATTGTCTGAGGCAGTATGCTTCTGAATATCACTTGCTGGGAACAGCAGGAGGAGAGAGAGCTCTTATACTCTGGTCCTACTTATGTGGTTGACCACAGTGAGGATGATGGTCTCTGGCCTGATCCAGCAGGCACTTTTTATGTTCATATGTTATGTTTTAAAAATGGAAAAAAGAAAAACACACACCAGTATTTTAGAAATAGGGAAATGTATTGGGAGGGATAGGCGAGAGAGAGAGAGAGAGAGAGAGAGAGAGAGAGAGAGAGTTTTATTATTAAATCACTGAAACTATTCCTATTTAACTGAGCTCAAACCTGACCTCCAATACAAGCTGTATTTTTACATGGCACCAGGATTCTGAGGAGAACATTGTTGCCATTTTGCACTCCTGGCCTGAGGTTTTTCAATACCTAGAAACAGAGGGAGGAGAAAAATATGTAATACACCAGAACAAACATTTGAGATTCCATGGTCAAAGGGAAGGTGTCAGCAGAGAAACCAGCTTTTTTTGCAACCCCTGCAAATCACTTGGCACAGCTTCAAAAATCTCTGCAGGGCTTGTTCCTTCTCAACACATACATTTATGCCATACACACACACATTGTGCATTAGGAAACCTATCATTGCGGCCTCTACAATTGACTTAATTGGGCTTCTCTGTTTTAGACAAAGCAAATGCATTTCTCATTCAGCACCAGGATATTTTTGTTCCCTCCTCCCCAGTACCAACAAGGTTTTCCCAGCCTATTAATGTACAATTTGCTTAGAGGCAGAGGCAGCCTCCTGGTGCATCAGTACCACGAATAACTACTCATTATATCCGATTTACTTGTATTCCTGTTGTCTTGTTCAGAGACCTTTTAACCCAGGCATCCTGGAGGCAGGCAGCTCTGAGAATTGACTTAAGATATCTTAGAGTTTGGATTTCAAGACCCACAGTCTGCTTCTGTTAACTCAGCGGCTTCAATGTGACCCACAACCGAGATAGCTTGGGCTTTCAAATGCCACCTTTTAGGCACAGATTTGTGAAAGCGGATTTGAAAATTTTCAATGGAAGTAGACAGAAAGGCAGGTGGCACTTGTTGCTTATGGTATGTAATCGAAGTGCATGTCTGTTCGGTAAATAACTTGACTCAAACATTTACATAATTGCCTAGAGGCTAATGACATTTCTCCTTGCTGAACTGAGACAGGATTTGGTCTTACATATCCATCCTCTTTCAAATTACCTCCATTAAAAAAAGGCATGGTGGCACTTGATTCTCCCCAAGCTTTGGACCATCTAACCACATAGGTTGTTGTTTGCTTGACCCTAGGACTGGACCTGACTTTGGATGCTGCCTCTGACTTCAGCCAGACCCTGGTTAGCTGGCCTCCCACTCCTCTGAATCCTGCACGCTGTTGCTCAGCAACGAGAGTACAACAAGGGCCCCCTTCAATTTGGAGCAAGCCCTGATATCAAGTCATGGTACTTCCTGGAGCAGGGGTGTGGAACCCTTTTCAGCCTGAGGATTACATTCCCTTCTAGACAGTCTTCCAGGGTCCACATGCTTATGGTGGGAGGAGCAAGAAACAAAGGTAGGTGGAGCAAAGAATGCCATTTTTTCTTTGTGCTGTGGGCTTGTTTCTACAGACACTCAGGCATCTCTCCTCCATCTAGGCAAGCAAGCAAGATTATCAGAATTCAAGGACACAAAAAAACAATCCCAAGGGCTAGTAAGAGAAGCATGGAGGACCACATCTGGCCTCGGTTCCCCATCCCTGGCTTTCAATGTAAGCACTAGCACTCTAATAATTAGGTGATATTCCCTTTATTATTATTATTATTACATTTATTTTCCACCTTTCCTCCAAGGGGCTTAAGGTGACAGTTCTCTCCCTCCTCAATTTATCCTCACAACCTTGTCAAGTAGGTTAGGCCCAAGGTTACATGGTGAGCTTTTATGACTTAGTGGGATTTGAACTCTGGTCTCCAGGGTCCTATTTGAACACTCTAACCACTACACCACACCTGCTTTCACCTAAGTAAAACATGAAGGGGCTCCTGAATTCGTTCCCTGCTGAAGGTGGAATATACAGCAAGCCAAGGTATGAAAAATAAAATAGGACTAACTTGCAGGCTTGGCTAGCCCCCATTGAAGACAGTTTTATATTTTGAAGGCAGTCAAAAGTGACTTCATAAATCCTCATTAAGATAGCTAAGAAAACTTGCTTAATGAAGCAGAAAGATGAGTACAGATTTGGTCTTCTAAATAGCAACTGAATTGCCAATATGCCACAGGAGCAGATTATATGTAAATATTAGGAACTGTCAGCAAATTAAAGATGTCTGGCCCTTAAACAACCAATCAATTAGCTAATTGATTAAATTTAAATAAATGTACATATTGCAACACTTTAGTGAAGGTAACCTTTTGAGGTTCCCAAAGGAATGGTTCAGCCTCTTTTTAACACAGAACTTACAAATATGATAAACGAAAACAACCACTAATTGTAGGAAGAAAGAAAAATTGCTTACACGTTACACTGAACACAGGTACAGGCTGTTTCTACACATGTATAGGTGTTTGTGTGTACTCCTATGGATTTGTGTACACACAAATATAGGATTGTACCTTCATTTAGTGTAATGTGTGGACACCTCTAGAGTCACATTCTTATAAGCCCCAGTAAGTATTTCCAGTATTTATAAGAGATGAAAACCTTAGCAAAAATAAAGTAATACATGTGCAGCCATGATGAATACATAGCTGTCAACCATCCCTTATTTGGCGGGAAACTCCCTTATACCAGTGCCGTTTCCCGCTGCTGTCCTGGTTTGATGATATCCCATAAATTTCCCGGGTTTCAAAGGAAGCAGATCCTCTCCCTCCCTCCCTGCCGGCCAGGGAGGAGGGAGGCTCCAACTGTCTTGCTTGGCTGCGTTGCTCACCCAATAAGGAGCCTAAGAACAACCAGGGGGTGGAGGTTGCATGCCGATCAAATCGGCCACCTTTGCTCAGCGCTTCCCAGCGGAGAGGTGACGGTGGTTTTCCTTGCTGCATCCCCTTTGCTGGGTTGCTACACTGTGGGAACCACCGCTTGAGGCTTCATTTGGCTGCTGGCTGGGCTTTCTGCCTTTGGCTTGGAGGGGAAGTTGAACATACCTGTGCCTGGAATTGGATGGATACGTCATTGACAGCTCACTCACCCTTGCTGGGGAAAAGGTCTGTCTGGAGCGGAGGCACATGGTGGTGGAAAAAGGAAATCCCTCATTTTGGCTGCTGATCCCTTATTTTCGAGGCTGCTGGTCCCTTATTTTCAAATCTGTAAGTTGACAGCTATGTGAATATGTACAATTCAGACCCAAGACACAGCCTTCTCTGTGGTGGTATTCTGGCTATGGAACTGCCTTCAAAGAGAAACAGTGCTCCTCTTTAACTCCATTTAGGAACCGTACTAATACTTTTGCTTTAATTCAGTGCTTTTTTTCCTGGGGGTGGGGGGCGCTGGAGTAAGCAGGACCCTAAACATTTTATGAATCTAAGTTTGGCCTCATTGAGGGGCAGTATTTCAATATGAGTAGGAAAATGAGAGTACCACTAAACATTTCTTTTTGTGTGTGGGGGGGAGCACTGCTTTATCCAGGCATTTGACCTGTGGTTTTATAATGTTTTTACCCTGCTGGTTTAAAGTGCAATACATTATGATGCTGTTTTAAAAGGTTTATATGTCATTTTATTACTGTGCGATGACCTGGGCTCTCTTTGACAGGAACAATGAATTACACATTTGAGTTAATAACTACTAACTAACTAAATGATCTCAACTCTATGCCATGTAGATTTGCTGATATCTCTGTCGTTGGACGCTTTATTCATATGCACTAGCTGCCTATTAATCACCAAGCCAGTTTTCTCCTACGTACATATAAAACCTTAAATAGTACTGGACCAGGATACCCAAAAGTCTAGTAAGCCTAGTAAGATCTTCAAATGGAACCCATTTAGTTCTCATATGGCATTGCCCCATCTGAGATAGAACCAACTGAAGATGAGTAGGAACAGCCTTGCATTTTTACCATGTCACAAAAGGCAACCAGAAGTTTCATGCAAGTAAGTGCACAGAATTCCATTCAGGCAAGTGAGCAGGCTAGTGGATATGAAAGAGAGTGAGAGTGAGAGAGAAAGAGAAAGAGAGAGAGAGAAAGAGAGAGAGAGAGAGAGAGAGAGAGAGAGAGAGAGCGCTCCATCGCTGCCACAACAGCCAGCTTGTGTTCCATGCTGGACATGGAAGAAGTACTTTCTTGCATGGCCATCATGTAAATTGATTGAGCATAGGAAGCTGCCTTATACAGAGCCAAACCAGTGGTACACTTAGCTCTTTATTCTGTACACTTACTGGCAGCACTTTCTTGGGATTTCAGATGGGATGTCCCTCCCAGATATAGCTGGAGATGCTCAGGCCTGAACCTGGGACCTTTTGCATGCAAAGCAAAGTGTTTTCCCAAGCCGTGGCCTTCCCCAAGGAAATGCAGTCAGCTGATGGAGGAGGGAGAGACTGGAGGCTCAATTTTCCTCCATCAGCCTGCTTGATTTCCATGCTGGCTGCAGAGGAAGTAAAGCATGGCCAACAATAGCAAGTTTGGCTATTGGGAGTGTTGATTGCCCCCTCCACCAGCCTGCTGCATTTCCATATTGGTTGCAGAGGAAGGAAGGCCCTTCTACCTGCAGAAATATGGATAACTGAATCATAGAATCATAGAGTTGGAAGAGACCACAAGGGCCATCGAGTCCAACCCCCTGCCAAGCAGGAAACACCATCAGAGAACTCCTGACATATGGTTGTCAAGCCTCTGCTTAAAGACCTCCAAAGAAGGAGACTCCACCACACTCCTTAACTGTGTTTAAGGCTGGAGAAATGAGAAATGGAGAGAACTGAAGTGGACAGCCCTTTCCTTCCATAGTCTTAACATGAATAAACAAAATACAGTACCATAGTACAAACACTCAACCCACACCACACCACTGCTTTCTGTGACCTTGTTTCCTTTTCAATTTGCAAGCGGCCCCACAGACCAAGGGCAGGAAAAACTAACCTTGATTAATCGTGTAATCTCTTTCTTGTAGCTTTGGCTAGAGGGAAAAATGCATTTCAAACAGACAAATCTCTGCCAGAAAAAGCAGCCTCAGCTTCTTCTGTTAGCATACATTATTGCCCTTTTCTTAATCCATGTTAAGTGACTGAACTCAGCTGTAAGTTTATGTCCCACTAGCAGATGGCACTCCAATTATTCATATTTGTAATTGCCTTAGAAAAAGAAGAAATACAGTAGTAGCTGGTATATCTCCCCCCCCCCCAATTAAATTTCCCTGGTGAGTTAATTGTTAATTATTCCCTAAACTAGTCAGGAATATATTTTTTTAACCCTTCTACCCACATTTGGGAAACTGTGTATATCAGACTTTATTGCTCTTTATTTTTTGTGGATTATTCATTTGTTCAGATAATGTATTTTCATTATGGTTTGAAAAGATAAAACTCAACAGCACAAATTGTAATTTGGAATGTACAGTCTGGTTTAGAGCCACAAAGAAAGCTAGGGATTTCCTTCTTGAATGTTCTCTGGAAGAGATATCAACTGGTCTGAAAAACTGGAACAAATTACTTACGGCACATTTTCATTCTAGCCTTCAGTTAAAGGCTGACAGAGTTAAATAGTGAAATGGGCTAATAGAACATAGGAACGGCCCTGCTGGGTCAGACAAAAGGAATAATTTAGTCCTTTCCGATTGTGACCATCCAAGGAAGAGGGGAAGCAATCCATCCCAGTCTCCTGTGTGTGCCACCAACTACACCCATACACCGCTGCATCATGTGAAAGCGGTGTGATGACACAATGTGTCAGGGAGTAGACTGCCTCTGTTTGGCCCAACAGGCTGCAAAGGCATCCCACCACCAAGCCAGGTTGGCTCAGGGTATGTCTGGCATGCACAGGGATGATGGACAGGGTCAATGTGAGCACCCATCTCTGGCCTGTGCAGTGCCAGATTTATGTATAGGCTAAGTAGGCTAAAGCCTAGGGCCTGTAAATCTAGGGGGCCTCGCTAGCCCACCTGCTCCCTGGAGGGCAGTCTCCCCTCTCCCAAAATTGTAAACCCAAGACTTCACGTGAGGGCAGGGCAACTCAGGCCTCTAAATCTAGGGGGCCTCGCCAGCCTGCCCTCTCCCCAGTGCCGCAGTCTCCCCTCTCCCAAAATTGTAAACCCAAGACTTCATGCAAGGGCAGGGCAACTCAGGCCCAGCAACTATGAGACTCAGGGCTAGTCAGTTGAGCCCCATTTGAAGCAGTGGGGCACAACTTGATTTTTTTTTTGTAGGGCCCCACTTCACAGCCAAAGTCTGCAAAATCTTAGAGATATAAATAAAATCTATCTAGATTGCCCTGGTGTGGGGGCCCCCTTAGGAGAGGCTCACGAGGCCCAATTTGTTCAAATTGCTCCAATTGCCTTAAGGTCAGCCCTGATGAGACTGTGCAGGGGTTGGACTGATAAGCCCTGCACCTTCTAGGTCCATGGTGTCACTATTCAGAGTACAAATTCAAGGACTTGTTATGGAAATAAAGGGGGGCACTTACTGGAAATCAGTTTTGTCACCTCCCCCCTCCAAACCCCGAGACAATGAGCCCAGCCACCTTTTATTCACAGTCGCATAAGCACTACACTACAGCATAGCCGTAAACCTGTATGTTCAACCACTGAAATATATACCCAGTATGTAGCAATGAAGATTTATGTTACTGCTTTATGAATGAACACTGTGTTTTATGAATGGATTCTGTATTTTGTGAATTACCTAAGAGCCACCAATAGGGAGCTCTAGAATCTGACAGGTAACCAATTGGGTACTACCAAACAGCGACCCCTATTGCTGAAAGCAGGTAACCAACAGGGAACTGTTGGTGACACAGGTCACCTTTGTCACAGTCAGGACACTGTTGACTGAACACCCCCTGCTGTGCAGATAATGGAGAATGCTCATAAATTGTACCTCTTCTGGCATCCTGGCCAACTCTATTACGCTGGTGTAAACCCTGGTGCGCCAGAAGCCCAGAATAGCAGCAAATAAAATCCGCTCATACGTCAGCGACTGATAAGACTTGTCAACCAGTTCTTCCAAAGTCTTTCTAAATTATAAAGCTCCAATATACAGGCCAAAAGAGAGCAGGTCTGGGAAGAGTGAGGCATACAATGGGCACCACCAGTGAAAAGGACCTGCTCTGTGTAGCTCCTGCCCTGTCATTTGATAGGGTGCCCACTTGCCCTCCTTCTTGACATGGAATGCTCTCTATTGGAGTCTCCAGGTCCAGTACAAAGACAATAAGAAGGGAGAGCAGGGACCTTGAAGTTCCCAACAGCTGTTAATCAAGCAAGCAAGCAAGCAAGCAAGCACACAGGTCACCTTTGTCACAGTCAGGACACCTATGTCCTGGCCAGGCCTGCACCCAGTCTTGTTTTTGTACAATCTTGTTTGTCCTCAGTAACCAAAATTATATTATGAACATATACAAGCAGAAAAGTTGTTTTCCTTTATTTGCAAGGAATCGTAGAAAACAATGTGGCACTAATACAGAAAAGTTTCAGGGTGGCAACAGAAAGCAAACTAAAAATGCTTTTGCAGTTCATCAAAATATCCAGCAATATCCATTTCCTCCCCCCCCCCAGCAGCGGACAGCCCAGCCCTCGCAGAAGGTTAGCGCTCCGCTTCCAAGCATAGGAAACTGGGGAGTGACCTAAGCCTGAAGGACTAGCAATTTTGGAATAGAGGAACCCGGTAAAAGAGGAAAGAAGTTTTACGGAGTTCAGCCTTTATCAGGAATCAGCGAATACGCAGAGAAACTTCAGAGCAGAGGAAAGAGTAACGAGTTACCACTAGTGTTTATTTTGTTTCCCTGAAAGACTTTTCTACTAAAGCACTTGGTATCCTCTCAAAAAGAGGCGTCTAAAACAGGGAACAGAAGGTGAAGTTATCAAATTGGAACCGTCTGATAAACCGAAGGAGACGCTGAAGAACGTCACCCTCACCGTGCTGCTTCCAGCGGAAAACGGAAGAGAAGCGCCGACGCCATTAATGGGAACAAAAACACGGTAGTGATTAAACCAAAAAAACTACCCTTTTCAGCAGCACGGACTAACCTGGTCTAAAATCTTGCGGCTGTGTTCCTGTCAATCTGCCGATACCCCAGCGCTGAGCTGGACACATTTGTGATCTGCGATTTCCGATGATCGCCCAGCGACCCGAAAATAACCTTCTACCCTGTGCTGTTGGGCCCGCCGGCTTGCCTGCGTAGAGAGCCTGCCTCCAGAGCTAAGCAGTGACAGAGAGAGCCATCTAGTGGACAAAGTGATTACTACGACGGAAATTTTTTATTTTGTTTTTCACTCTTCGTTCTCCTTTTTCCCCCTCATTTCTGTTGTTCCATGTCCCCTCCCCTGCTCTCCCTCTCCTTCCCTCCCTTCCTTCTCTTCTCTTCTCCCTCTGGTCTTCCCTAGGTGGAACAGAGAGGGGTTTTTTGAAGGTGAGATCCCCTATCCCTTACCTGTATATATATATAAAAAATCTCTTTTAAAAAAAACCCTCCCTTCTGAGCTGACTGAGAGTATACTCCCCACTGATGATATATGAACTCTTAAACTTTTGAACTCTAAGACTCTATGACTTTCTTAATACCCCCAAGGATGCAACACGGCGGAAAGAAGTAAGTGGACCATCGTGTACAACTTAAGGACTGTTAAAAGACTGTGGGCCGGGGCCAAATAGGGCAAACCGGAATTGGCCAATAAGCGCTGTAACCAAAACCGTTTGTTATATCAAGTATTGGGTATCCCTTAAAAAATAAGAATGTCAAACACTGGGAAAAGACCTGAAGGGGGAACACCAGTGGAAAGAAAAGGATCAAAGCAAGAGGGGGATTTCAGAGCAGAGATCTTAAGAATGTTTGCGGAGATAAAACAGAGTGAGAAAAATGTAGAGGCCAAGTTAGAACAAGTAGAACATAGAATTGGGGAGGTAGATAAGAAGTTAGATGAAACAGTAAATGAACTGAAGAGTCAATTGAAAGAGGTATTTAGGAGGACACAGGCAGTGGAGGAAGGTCTGAAAAAGACAAGAATAGAAATGAGAGATGTAAGACGTGAGGAAGATAAGATTAAAACTGAGATACTGGATTTGAACAAAAACCAAGAGGACATGAAAGATTGGATTGCCATGAATGAATTAAGACAGAGGGAGGCCAATCTTAGGATGAGAGCCATACCTGAAGCACAGGGTGAAAATATAAAAGAGAAATTAATAACAGAATTAGCCCTCTGGTTGGAGGTACCAAAAGCAGAGGTCGAAAAGGCAGTCCAATCGGCTTTCAGACTGAAAGCCAAGTCAGCAAGGAATAAAAAATTTGTAGGAGACTGCTTAGTTACATTCAAAGAAAGGGAAATAAGGAACAGGATTCTCCAAAAAAACAGAGAAAAAAGGTTAAATATCGGGGGAAATAACATAATAATTTTCAAAGACATTCCAGTTAGACTCCTAAAACGTAGGGACCCCTATAAAGAACTGGTACAGATACTCAAAAGAAACAGCATTGAGTTCAAATGGGAGTTTCCTGAGGGAATCTCTTTTACATATAGGAATAAGAGACAAAAATTGACAAATCCAGAAGAAACAGGCAAGTTCTTAAGAAAATATAAAGAACTAAAACCACAAAAAGAAAAAGATAAAGGCGAGGAAGCAGGAGTAGGGGAAAACCTAGAGGAGGAGGTGGGGAGGTCGGGGGGGAGGGGGGAGGAGGGGGGGACAGAAGAGGGAGTCTAAAAGGAGACAGCAGCTGCTTCTTTTTTTCTTCTGATTAAATCACCATGGTGTTAAAAGTTTACAGTTGGAATGTTAACAGGATGAATAACAAGGGAAAGAGGAATAAAATTGAGCATATCCTAAAGAAGGAAGGCCTAGATGTCATCTGTCTTCAGGAGACTCATATAGCGAGGAAGCATAAAAGAGTGCTGATTAACCAAAGATTGGGGAATGAATTCATATCGTCAGATCGGAGCAAAAAGAGGGGGGTGGTTATTTATATTAATAAACAAATTGAAGCGAAACAACTATTCAAAGATGAAGAAGGAAGGATATCCGCAGTACAAATTAACTGGCAGGGAGAAAAGGTAATAATAGTGGGGATATATGCGCCCAATGATAACAAGTCAGAGTTTTATAGGAGGTTAGAAGAAAAGCTATTTGACTACGCCGATCAGAAAATTATATTATTGGGAGACATGAACGGCGTGGTGTCGCTAGAGTCGGATAGGCTAAGGGACACGAAGGGCAAAGAAGGAAAGCTACCCAGAACCTTCTTCTCTTTGGCCCAAAATTGCAACTTAGTGGACATCTGGAGATTCAAATACCCCCTGGAAAAACAATATGCCTTCCATTCAGAACCCAACGACTCTTCATCAAGATTAGATCAGATATGGATTTCGAAAGAATTAGTCCCAAGATCTGCAAGGGTGGGGATTCAGGCCAGAACAATTTCGGATCACAATCCAATAAAAATGGAACTGAAAGGGCTGGAAAGTAGACTAAATAGATGGAAACTGAAAGACTATCTGTTGGACGACCAAGAGATAGTAGAGAAAGCTCAAAACAGACTAAAAGAATACTTCGAAGATAACTTAGGTAACGGCACAAAGTTAAAGGTGGTGTGGGATGCAAGTAAGGCGGTGATGCGGGGTTTTTTTATCCAACAGAGTGCAATCAAGAATAAAAAGAGAGAAAAAGGGAAAAAAGAAATTATACAACAAATATCGGAGAATGAACAGAAACTAACTAAAAATCCCAAAAATAAGAAAATAAAAGAGAATATCAAAGTTTTACAATCCCAGTACGCGATGCTGATAAATAAAGAGATAGAATGGAAAGTTAAAAAATTAAGACAGAGGAACTTTGAATATGCTAACAAAACAGGGAAGTTATTAGCTTGGCAACTGAAAAAAAGGAGGGAACAGAATACAATAAATAAGATTGAGGTGGAAGGAGAAGAGATAAATAAGCCTAAAGAAATAAGGAAAGCCTTTTTGGACTTCTATAGTGGACTTTTTAAAAACACGGAAAGGAACAATATGAGGAAAATAGAGAGATTTTTAAAATCTAAGAATATTAACAAGATTTCCACAGCTGAAAAAGAGAAGCTGAACGCCCTAATTGAGATAGAAGAAATCAAAGTAACAATAAAGGACTTAAAAAATGGGAAAGCACCAGGCCCAGATGGGTTCACTAGCAGATACTATAAAGAGATGGAATCAGTTCTGCTGACCCCATTACAAGAAGTAATGAACAACATCCTCAAGGAAAGAGAAATACCAGAGACGTGGAAGGAGGCACTGATCACACTAATCCCTAAACAAGATTCAGACCTACAGCAGATTAAAAACTACAGACCGATTTCCCTGTTAAATATAGATTACAAGATTTTTGCGGGAATCCTGGCTAGGAGACTAAAAGATATTCTGGCAGAAAGTATTCATAAAGACCAAGCCGGCTTCTTGCCGGGCAGGCAAATGAAAGACAATATAAGAAACATCATAAACATTATAGAATACTTAACAGACAGGTGTGATAAACAAGGTCTGCTGTTATTTGTGGACGCTGAGAAAGCGTTCGATAATGTAAACTGGGATTTCCTGCTGAAACAATTGGAACATATGGAAGTAGGTACCGAATTCCATAATGGGATAAAAGCAATTTACACAGATCAAAGGGCAAGACTGATAATAAATAATGTAGAGACGGCAGAAATAATAGTAACTAAAGGAACAAGACAGGGATGCCCGCTGTCCCCATTGTTGTTTATAGTGGTGCTAGAGGTCCTACTTAATTCCATTAGAGACAACAAAGGAATAAAAGGAGTTATGGTCGGCCAGAACGAATATAAAATCAAGGCTTTTGCAGACAACCTGGTTGTAACAATGGAAGACCCAATAGACTCAATAAAAGAGGTACTTGAAGAATTCGACCAATTTGGGAAAGTAGCGGGCTTCAAATTAAACAAAAGGAAAACAAAAATAATAGTTAAGAATATGCACATGGATAAAGTGGAAGAACTACAAAGAGAAACAGAAATAGAAGTGACCAAGAAGGTGAAATATCTAGGAGTATGGGTAACACCAAAAAACATAGATCTATTTAAAAATAATTATGAAACAGTATGGAAAGGAGTCAAGAAAGATATAGAAACGTGGGGTAGGCTTAGATTGTCATTTTGGGGCAGAATAGCCACAATTAAAATGTCCGTACTTCCAAGAATATTATTTTTCTTTCAAAATATCCCGGTGATCAAAGGCACAAAGATATTTAAAGTCTGGCATAGGGAGATTTCCAAATTTATTTGGCAGGGGAGGAAGCCCAGAATAAAATTCAAATTATTGACGGATGTGAAAGAAAGGGGAGGCTTCGCCCTGCCAGATCTGAAACTATACTACGAGGCATCATGCCTATGCTGGGTTAAGACATGGATAAAATTGGAAGACAGGGAAGTGCTGGACTTAGAGGGACACGACAACCGATTCGGGTGGCACGCCTATTTGTGGCACGGGCAGAAGAAAGTGCACAGGGAGTTTGGAAATCACATATTTAGGGGCCCTCTGATCGAGGTATGGGAAAGGTATAAAGATGTGCTAGAACCCAGAACACCCCACTGGCTGTCACCATTAGAAGTTATGTCCGTTAAAAAGACCAATATGAGAGCCAACTGGGCAACCTATGAACAACTGTTAATGAAGGAGGAAGGAAAGTGGAAAATGAGACCGTACGAACAGGTTAAGGCCCAAGTATACGATTGGCTGCACTACCACCAAATAAATGATATGTTCAGGAAAGATGTCAAAGATAAAGGATATGCGGATAAAAACTCTAGATTCCAAATAGAGATCCTGGAAAATAATATAAAAACTTTGTCCAAAATGTACAATCAGTTATTGGATTGGAACCTAATCGACGAGGAAGTCAAGTCGGTAATGACACACTGGGCTAGAGATTTTGGCCGTAACATTTACTTTGAAGAATGGGAAAAACTCTGGAAACAACATCTTAAGTTTACGGCCTGTGTGACACTTAAGGTGAATTTAATGAAAATGTTTTATCGCTGGTATTTGACTCCTGTTAAACTAGCCAGACTGTACGGATCCTGTAACAAATGCTGGAAATGCAAGGAAAGGGAGGGGACCTTCTACCATATGTGGTGGGAATGCCAAAAGGTCAAAGGGTTCTGGGAGAGTGTATATAACGAAATGAAGAAAATGTTAAGATATACCTTTGTTAAAAGACCCGAGGCTTTCTTGCTGGGATTGGTAGGAAGGGAGGTAAAAAGGAAAGATCACAAGGTGTTCCAATATGCAACAACGGCAGCAAGGGTCCTATTAGCCAAAAACTGGAAACTAGAGGGTTTACCGACAATTGAGGAATGGAGATCAAAATTATTAGACTATGTGGAGATGGATAGAATGACAGGAAAAATCAGATATATAAAAGATCAGAGGTTTGTTAAAAGATTGGGAAAGTTTTACGAAATATCTGGAAAACTTAAGCGATGGACAGATAACACTAGTGGGTTTTAAAGGTGCTCTGTAAGAAGCAAAGGGTACTGTCTAAAGAAAAACGGGTGAATGAGAATGACCAATGGCATTACAAAACAAAGAAATGCGGAATTATTGTTTTTTACATGTATGGACGATTTGTGGAAAGGCTGAAGGAAGTCACTTTTAAAAATCTGTGAAATATTAAGTGAACCGTCATAGTTTGTTTTGTATTTTGACTTATGTAAACCAATAAAAATCATGCAGGAAAAAAAAATATCCAGCAATATCAAGTTATAGGAAAACTGGTGCTATTAACAGTAATCTTTCTATTTGGTTGATTGGTTTGGCAACTACCATGCACATGATGTGTGGTGCTAATTATTGTCCCAAAGAGTTAACTGATAACTAATCAGAGGCAGCTACAGTTGCAAGTGGCAACAAAATATCTGTGAAAGGAAGAGGAGCAGGTTTGCTCAAATGTGTTGCAGGTAGAAATACTGTTTGTAATGAAGTGAGAGCGGTAGTTCACTTGCTCGAATTAACAAATAAGAAAGCTTTGAGAATTTAAATTCTAAATTAAAATTGATTACTTAATTGAGAAGTAATTTATTTCCACGCTGTGGCTGCAGACCAAAGCACTCGTCAGGAGTGTTATGAGATTCAGGTGAGGGTCAGATGCCTTGTTAATCCCAGCAGGTATATAACATTAAGACCCAGCTTGCTGCAGCCTGCCTACAAAAGGTTTACAAAGTTCAGTTATTGTAAAAGATTTTCAGTGTTAATTTTATGCATTTTTTAAAAAATCACCATGATATTTAACAATAATATCTTATGTTCTTTAAGGAGAAATTGTGAATTGCAGAATTTTAAATACCCGTCATCATCCTTGGCTTCACTCAATTTTGTTTACAACACTCTTTCATTTTCTTTTAGTTGTGAGGGTGGAGGGTGGGGAGGGGCCTCACCAGTGGAGCAGCCTAGGGCCTCTCCATCTAAATCCGGCCCTGGACCTGTGCCATCATGCATCCCTTTTCAATGTCTGAAGAGGGCTTCTCTTCTGTCACTACAGACAAGTGGAATGAAATTCAACATTCACCCTGTGTTTTGGATGGACTACAGTGAGCTTAGAAGCTGGGTGGCTTTCCAGGAGATTTGGGCCAGTCTCTAGACCAGCCTATGCAATATTATAGATTAACTTTTCTATTGAGTAGCATCAGCCATGGAACCTGTGGGATTTGGGGAGATATTCACCATCAGCCTTAGAACATGACACATTGCAAGAGAAGATGGGAAAAGGTGATCAAGTGGTCCACCCACAGTGGGGCTCAAACCCACAACCCTGAGATTAAGAGTCTCATTCTATGCCAACTCAGCCAACTGTTTTTAATATTATGCAATATTGTGTTTTCATATTAATCTTGTGTTTTAATTGCTGTTGGTGTGATGGGTGGGTAACAAATTGTAGCTATCGCAAATAACCAGAACAATCTGCTTACATTTCTAAAGTGGAGCTCATAATAAAGATATTTCCAGAATTATATGTTTTTTATATTAAAAAAAAAACTTGCTCAAAGAAAGTCAGCCTGTGAACAAATGCAGTTCATGCTGATGTCATTTACCTGAGTGGGCTCAAGGTTATGCTTTTAGATGAAGAACTATCTTTTGATGAGAAGGCAGTATGAATACATTGAAAAGATAATGCAAAAAGAAAATCTGCTCTCCCAGCTAAGTCTCTTGAATTAATGGTATACTTTCCCCCGCAACTTGTACTCTCAGTTCTGAAATATCTGTAAGGAGATTATTTATTTTATGAAAAACTAAGAAATAATCTTTGCTGAGGTTTTGGTGTATGGCATATTCAAAGAGGTTGCAGGTGAATTAGAAATAATGATGAGTGTTTAATCTAATAAAAGTTATTGAGAATAAAATGCAATGTGAAAATTCCAGGCACAATCCGTAGGAATGGATATGAACCATCTGGTATCAATGAGAGTTCAGTACTTTACTGTGCGCTATTGCTTTGAATGAGACTTAGGTATGCACGGATTCTTCTGAATGTTCTCTCTGAATGTCAAGAAAGAGATGATAGTATAGACTACGAATGCATTGCATCCAAGGTTACCCTGAAATCCTGAAGAACCAGGCTGATAAATCTGGGGCCAGAAAAGCATGGGATGCATCAGGCGGTGGTCATAGCCAATATTACAGAAGTGGCAATCCTGTTTCTATGCAGTTGATATTCTGAGATGGCCTTGTCCATATGGCAGCTGGTTGCCATAGTTTGCATGCAAAGTCTCGCCAGTTTTCACGATGCTTTACAATCACAATATCTTTGTATCCTAACCTACAAATGGAAATCCACCATGATTTCATAGGGTAGTAGAGTCAAGGTGATGGAAATGAGTGACAAATTTGATTAATTTATTGGGCCACCTCTGGTGGCAACATTCATGGCCTTCCTATAAATAGCTTTGCTCTTGCACACATTGAAAGAATGGGTAGTATCCAATGTTACTTTGACTCAGAGGATGTCTATGAGTATGAGACAAAGTTTGATGCCAGGATTCAAATTCTGCCCTTAGTAGGCAAAGCTGCAGATACATAAAATATACACGGTGATGAGTATGATTGATGGTGAAAGGTAAGAGCAAAAGATCTATTATTAAATCTGTGTGCTTCAGTCTAAGAGCTAAAATATGTGTTGTTAATTTTGATGGATAATGTGGTATTAAGGTGTCATGTTACATTAATTATAATATGTAGAAGATATATAATGTGGACAATACCCTCTGTGAGCATATATAGCAAAAATATATAGTCCATGGCAAATGTGATTATTCAATGATATGCAGAACATCATTGATTTGGGGGTGTTCTATTGAATTATAATTTCAGCAGTCCTTGGTTCAAAGACAGGACACAGAGTTCAGTCGTGCCCATTCCTGAGGCTCTGAAACAGATAGGTATGTGAACAATCTACTGAATCATAATTCTGAAGATGCCAAAATGTATTTTTAAAAATGTCTTGGGGAGCTCAAGCTACATTCCTAAACATCCTTATCTAGGAGTAAGCCATACTGAATACAATGGCACTTACTTTTGAGTAAATGTGCATGACATTGCTTCACCCCAAGGTCTCTGGTGTACCTTCCACAGGCATAAATGTCAGCATTTATATGGGTAGACTTGGGTATGAAACTGGATCTTACTGTGGAAACAATATAGCTCAATTCTATCACTGCTTTCAGGCTGAATTGTTACTTATTGTGGCTGAAGAGATTTTGTTGATCTCCAAGGGTTCCAAACCAAATTTACTTTTGCAGCACTTCCTTAGTTTCCTTTTTGAAATTCTTAAAACTAATATTAAGTCCATGTCAATCTTGAGCATCACAGGGATCATATTATTGGTAATAAGATACCATGAAGTTTTGAAGGAAGATGAGGCAAGGGGGTTTAAAAAGTCCCCAGAGCAAACAAGGAGAAAAATTTCACATGATAAGGAAAAGTAGAAAGCGAAGGAACTCAAGTAAAAAATGTAAGGAAACTTGCCACCTTTTAACATTTTTTGTATGTTTGTGCTACATGGTAGGATTTCTAAAAATGGTTTACTTGCAACTTACTATGTGGATCATTGGTGGCAGAAGGAGGGGTGTTCAAATATTTTCCATGTGAGGCATTTCCTAGGGAGGGGGCAGGGAAAGAAAATTATTTTCTGACAAATTCTGTCTCAGTTAGTACTTAGCTATACTTAGTTTATATTTATGAATGGACAAAGCAATTGGATGAAAGACTAGGGCTGATAATCCTAAACCTGCCAGGAAAGCAGACATGTTTAATGGAACTGTGGTGTCCCTGCTCCATCCACAGCATGAGCACTTGGACCAGCTGGGGCAGAAGAAGATGGGGGGCAGGAGAACTTTGTATTTTTGCTATATCAGCTCCCAGACTAGTGCAGCAAACAGACCCAGATCAGGCCCAGCGCCACAACATGTTGGCCTTAAGACTGGCTTAGGATCTGGGGGATCCTTTGCTGTGGTTTGTGCTCTCTACCAATTGATGGGGATACTGTTGGCAGTAGTTTCTGCCTGCCTGCAGTTTGGGCAGGAGCTTCAAAGTGGCAGAGCACCCTCACTGGAAGAACTGCATGGGTGGACACCTCTACCTTCTCCAGACCTCTCCACCACAGCAGATTGTGGGGTGGGTGAATTGGATTGTTGTGTCCAGCTGCAATCCCATATCCATATATGTCTGAGCAAGTAGTATTGAATGTAGTGGGATTTACTTCTCAGTAGACCTGTCTAGGATTGTGCTGAAACAGAACAGTAGGCCAAGCCCATTGTTTGCTTCAGCTGTCAGATATCAAGTTCTCCTACCTGAATTATAGCCATTCCTTAGAATTAGGAAGGCCTGCAGTATTGCTAGCTGCAAATTTTCCACAGTCAATGAAGTGACTAATATTAAGAGAGCCTTGCTCTGACCAAAAAACAAAACAAAACAAAAAAACAAGTGTGGCTTTCTTTTTCTTTATCTTTTTTTCCCCTTCTACTAATTTTTCTTCTTCCATATTAATAATACAAAATGGGTCAGAAAAGTCAAAAATACTAGGTAAGCATCAATTAAAAGGTAATCATCCATACAAATATAATTTGTTCATTCATTTTCCTTCTTTTACTACCAATCATAATATTAAAGCAGGTAACCAAGAGTAGAGATAGAATGATTATCTCTTTCCTTTCTCATATCAGTCTCTATATCAGGTATGAAAAACCTTTTGCCTTCAAATCAAATCAAATCAAATTTGATTTGATTTGATTTTGCCTTCAAGATACAGCTGATCTATAACTCCCCTAAACTCTGGCCATTGGGCCTGCTTGCTGGGATTGATGGGAGTTGTAGGTCAGCAACAGCTGGAGTGCCAAAAGTTTCCCACAACTGCTCTATATAGAACATTCTTCCCCACCTTGGGCTTGTAATCCTGGTTGCTAGCTGAGTTCAAGAATTCAAGCTTGCTTAACAAGGTCGGGTTTGAGTTGGTAGTTCCCCCAACATAGACTCCAGGATAATACTGACTCTCCAAACTTATCCTTGAAAATTGAACTTGATCCACACTGCTTACAAAACTTGCTTCACCAATTACAAAATGGTTTCCCTCTGATGCTCTTTGAAGATTATGGATCTGTGTTCAATGACTAAATATAAGGTGGTCTAACATCTGGGTCATTCATTGCATCTGGGCTCAGTCACACAACACAATTAAAACATATTAAATAATGATTAAAACTGGCTCCATAACTGTGTCCATAACTACTTACCTTATTCATAGGTAGAGAGGTGGTGGTGAGGTTTTCAATTTTCTCCAGGAAGAACCAAAAAAAGCAAATTGGAAAATTGTTTTCTGATAAAATTCAATGTGGATGTACTTACGAAAAGGTGATTTCCTTCTCCCACTCTGGCTTAAGATACAGAGAGCTTTGTAATACTAGCTTTTAGATAGTGGGTTGAGACTGCACATCCATATTCAAGCAATATTGTGGCTAGGTATGTTTTCAAATCAATGTGGAAGGAATTCATTAGTTGTAAAACTGATTAGTCTTAAGTGGAAGTTGCCATGCAAAATCACATCAAGCCAAGAGCCTTAGGGGCAGAGCTTTAAAACAGGAAAGGAAGTATTACTCAGTGAAAGATTTGTATTTTCCCCCAGCCCAATTTCTATTCCTTTCTGAATACATTCATCATAATTAAGTCAACATTTGTAAACAGCTACCATGTCTAATTAAAACTTGCATCTTTTACCTGTACATCTTCTTGGAAAACATTATAGTGAAAAATATGCACCAGGGTCCTTATAACTGCATGCAATATACTGAACCCTAGTAGGAGCAAAGCTCTGAAGGGCCCACAGAAATCACCCACTGCAAATCGCTCATTTAATTCAATTGAAGGACTGTGATTGAGCAGTAGTGCACCTACTTTGCACACAGAAGGTCCCAGGTCCAATCCCCAGCATTTCCATATAGGGTTGGGAGAGAACCCCATTTGAATTCCTAGATAGCAAATCAGTGTAGACAATTCCTAGATCACCAATCAGTGTAGACAATACTGCATTGCGTGGACTCGGTATATGATGGCTTCATAAAAGACAGTTCTGTGCCTGCAAAATGATGTGCCGATGAAGCTGTCCTGTCCATCAAAGTGAATGGGGACTCTCTTCCCCTGCATCCCACAAAAAGGGAGGTTGCTGCGGACACTACAGTATTAAATAGGTCTTTGGAGTAGAGTTCTGGGTTTTTTGAAGTAATGATACCCAACAAACCATCTCAGATAAAGATGTGGCTGTAAAGCATGTCCAGTCCCTGGCATCTCCATATCACACATGGGAAGACCCCTGCCTGGGATCCTGCAGAGCAATTGCTTGTCAGCATAGATGGACAATACTAAACCACTGAGCCTTTTGGGCTTGCCGATCAGAAGGTCGATGGTTTGAATCCCCATGACAGGATGAGTTACCATTGCTCTGTCTCAGCTCCTGCCAACCTAGCAGTTTGTAAGCCCACCAGTGCAAGTAGATAAATAGGTACCACTGCGGTGGGAAAGTAAATGGCGTTTCTGTGTGCTCTGGTTTCTGTCACGGTGCTCTGTTGCGCCAGAAGTGGTTTAGTCATGCTGGCTACAAGACCCAGAAAGCTGCCAGTGGACAAACGCCGGCTTCCTCGGCCTGAAAGAGAGATGAGCGCCACATCCCATAGTCGCCTTTGTCTGGACTTAACTGTCCAGGGGTCTTTTACCTTTCCCCCCTTTTTTTTACATAGATGGGTCCATTGTCTAACAAGTGAGAATGTATATTTCCAACCATCTTTATATATGTGACTGCATGTGTGGAACCAGGTATTCCACTCTGTACCTGAACATATACCAGTTTGGGCATGTCTCTTTCCGGGGAGAGGCAAATGCTTAATATACTTTACATTAGGAGATGCTGTGTATTAATAGATTTGCTACCGATAACAAAAGTGCAAGATGGGCTTGTTAATATAAACACTGTCACCAGTAATGGTACATGAAATCAAGTTTTCCTGTACTAAACGGTCACTCTACCTTGGTACTTAACGGAGAAATTGTACTGAATTACTGTCACATTTTTATGCAATTTACCAGAGGAATAAATTACTTACCTGTCACCTGTAATGCAGTTATTCAGAAATACCCCCTTAATGTAGCTGTATATATCTGCATTTGAAGTGCAATGATGCTATTTGACCAAGTACCTTCTCTGGGAATATTTTATTCATATCTGGAAGACTACTTCTCCCACCAGTAAATCATCTAAGATACAATTCTACTGCCAAGTCAGCCTTAAATTCAGTCTTCTGTCCTCCTGTGGTATTAAACATGCAAACTTACTTACAGCCCCAGGAGTCCATAAGGAAGTCAAATGTATGGAGAAAAGACAGCGTTCTCTAAAGCTGCTGCGGTAATTCACTTTAAGATTGAAAGCTATTAAATTTGGGGGCCGGTTCTTTACCATTCAAAACACACCCACACAAATCTTAAATAACATAAAACCATAGGTAGGCCTCTATTGTCATTTCAAACAGACCTGAATTATCCTTTCTCCTCTGTAGGTTTTATCATAGACTAACCCATTCTGCAACTTTGATCAAATTGGAGGAATTTATATCTAACTTTGTATGCATTCCATAAACAACTTAAGGTATGAAGGGTAACAGATCCTTAACAAAATCTACTGAGGCCGACTTATATACTGTATTTTTCCGTGTATAAGACAATGCTTTTTGCTAAAAAAGATTTGGCAAAAATTGGGTGTCATCTTATACACGGACAGTGAATACAGAGGTGGGACATGCAATGAATGGCAGAAGCAAGTAGGAGATTGGCAGCAGCGATTGGGCGGGTGATTGCTGTCTGTGGCAGGCCTGCTGGCAATTGGCTGTGGATGTGGCAATTGGGCAGGTGACTGGCGGCTGTGACAAGGTGGGCAGGCGATTGGCAGCTGCGGCAAGTGGGCGGGTGGGCTGTTGGTGGTGGGAGCAGGCAGACAATTGGCGGCTGTGGTGAGGTGTGCAATCGGCAGTGGCTGTGGCAAGCGATTGGCAGTGGCAGGCAGGTGGGTGAGCGATTGGCGGAAGTGACCTCCCTCCCCCCCCCAAAAGCTAAACAAATTAATTTCTTAATTTTGGGTTAAAAAAAATAGGGGTCGTCTTATACGTGACGACATCTTATACACGAAAAATACGGTAGGTCTGGTGTGTATGTATGCATGTGTATGTATCAGTAGTTTTTAAAGATTTTACATGTATAAAAAAAATATATTAATAGGAGTAAAGGTAAGACATTTAGAGCACAATCAAGGCCCGCCAGTGGCACTTTATGGAGTGGTAGAGTTGCTACCACATCCACAGCCCGACCACTCATGGTGGCTGCAGCAGAAAGTGGGGCAGGGGCAAGAGGTTCAGGCTAATCCCTGAAGCAGCTTCAGGTTAGTGTAGTGATCAGGTCCAGACTGGGCCTAGAGTCAACTTATGATGACACTGAGGTTGGCTTGGCATCTGGCAGAGCCTGACCCAGTTTAGCCCTGCCAGACCCTTTGAACAGCACACCTCCTACCCAGATGCATGTTCAGCAAGTGGAAGGGGGAGAGTGACTAAGCTGGTAGAACTAAAAATTTGTTGTGGGTGCCCAGCACTCACACCTCAGGGCCCGTGATGCAAATTCCAAAGTCTTGCAAGGCCTCAGACAGCATCTCCAAGGCCTTGCAAGACCTCGGAACCTGACCTTCGGGTTCTGAGGTCGGGGGAAAGCTTGTACTTCCAGCTAACACCCTAGAGAGTTGATGTCAGTGAGAATAGACAATACTGGAGTAAGTTGGCACATAGTCTGATCTGGTTTATTATAATTATTAGGGATTCATAGGTTTGGGTGGACATTTGTTTTATGGTCTTCACCAGTGCCATAGAAAAAACTCTTATCGATGAACATCTGTTATGCAAGACAAGAAAATGCTAGTAATTTGGGCCATATGCATTTTCAGCATGGAGCATTTTGCAGTGCATTAAAAAAATCCTCTGAAGGCATTACCACTTGCTGGAGTCAGTTTAACTGTAAGCATTTCCTCATTATAATGCCATTAAGGCTTGAACCAACCGCTCGTTCTGATTGATGAAGTAAATTCATGTAACTGAGCAATCTGCATTTAGCACTAATGCCTGTGAGTCTGGCATTTGACTAATTTTCCTCCCTTTTTTTTTTACCTCTTATGATACTTTTGGACTCAGCATAGAAAAGTTGTAACATAAGATACATACAGAATTAGACATCCAGTAGAACCTTCTTTTACTTGTTGGTTTTTGATAAGATTGGTTAACTCTGAGACAACCTTGTCCAGAAAATTCAATTGATGAATACTAACCCCACAGAAGGAAATGACACAATTACCAGAAAGAAAAGAGCTTCTCTGCCTTAATTAACCCGCAAAGTTATCTTGCAGTTCACCACACCACCCACCCCTCATGTAACAGATGGCTATCATGCCTAGTATCAAAGTGCTATGTTTCTAAAACTGATGTATTATTATCATGTTTTCACTTTCGCTTTCTTTTTCTTACCTTCTGAAGCAATCCATTATATTTTCAAAATATCTTAGAGGGTTCAGAATGGTTGGTAACCTGTGGCCCTTCAGATGCTGTTGGACTCTAAGTCCTATCATCCTGAACTATTGACTATGTTGGCTGGGGCTAATGGGAGTTGGAGTCCAATAACATCTGGAGGGTCATGGGTTCCCCATCCCTGGTTTAAAACATTTAAATTATTTATCTATTTATTCATTTAATTTCATATTTCATTTCTATACTGCCCTATACCCGAAGGTCTCAGGGCAGTTCACATAAAATATAAAATACATACAAAATACATCAAAACAAAACCAGCGACCCAATAACCCCCCCCAAAAAAGAGCCAGCATTTTAAAACAGGGTATAGGACCCTGTTTATGCTCCCATCATTTCCACAGTCCATCTTAACTAGTTCTGTGGTTCTTTTAGCTCCTAATTTATAGTGATTTCTAAAATGGTAGGGTGCTTCAAGGATGGTAGGGTGCTTCAATTTAAACAAAATCTTTCATTTGATTCAGCCAGTTGGAATTTTGTATAGATTCCCACCTCTCTGCTTGAATATATTTTAAGTACATCTGCTTTGTTTGAAACAGGGCAGGTAGAGCTGGGCTACCATTCAACAGCTCCATTTTTGTGAGACCGGCAGGCTTCTTTCACGCTCAAGCAGTCACAATTGCGTAGTCCATAATGACTGTCAATGTCCATGCAACTACAGACCTGATTCAAAAATTGGAACTAAATGTGCATGTGCTTCATGGGTGGGATGAAGAAAATTAAGGGCACCCACATATTTGCACATGGAGACATCGCCATGGCCTACACGGGTGTTGCTTCAAGTACATCTTTCTTTTCAGCTACGTCATAGTTGCCTTTCTGATGTTTGCTTTTCATTTGCATGGCCATCCGTTAAAGCAAAGGTATCCTATGGTGACTAAATCTCACAAACTGAAGTATCATGTTACCCCAGACACAGTGCTTCGCGAACAAGCCAATGCATGCAGTTAGCTATAAGCAGAGTGATCAAATAATGACCAATTAAGTGACACACGCACTGGTCCTGCACTTCATTTCTGCCATAGCCAGATTTGCACAGGATATTCTCAAGCAGCCTCAAACCTGTACCTCAAAGGGCCTCGTGCCAAAGGAACCCTCTGGAGATCTGAAGCTGCCATCAAGAGCCATTTTCAAGTGATCACATCCTGGGGGCACAAGATCTTTCCACTGCTCCTGTCACAGGTGAAACGGAGTTCAAGATTTATTCGCTTGATACTTGATTCACCCTGTATTCATTTGGTACATTACACTGTTTCAACATTTCTTTCTTTTTTTGTATCAGGACTGCAAAGCTGGGTGAGTGAAGGAAGTTGAAAGGAATGCGTTCTGACAGTGCCTTTTCAGAGAAACACTCAAGTTGAAGTTCTAAGCTTTATCGTTCGCCACAGCATTCAAGGCTCAATCTTGCTAATGCTGAGATCGCTCTTTAAAAGAGTTCCTAATGTTTAGTAATGAGAAATTATCTGCCCACACAATTAAATGAACTTGAGAAGTGTGATTAAAAAAAAACAACCACCGTAAAAATTCAATTAGATCTGTGTATATTAATAGTTCAGTGAGCTCTCATACTCACAGTGTAATGTGCAACATGGAAGACCACAGAACTGAATCGCTGTTGTTCCCCAGCCCACACACTCTGTATGGAAATAAGGTTAACCTAGGAATAACCAATTTTCAGGAGTCAGATTTAGCCCTCTTCAGATATTCAGAATTTGTACAGACTCACCATAGAGAATGAGGAACAAAATCATGACTCCTATCCCCATACTGCTCACACATATGTAGATCCAGTACAGGTGACTGGGGACCCTGGAAAATGCTGAATCCTTGGATATGCAAAGAGATCATTCATCTATAACTGAGAAGTAGGTTGGTTCTGGGCACACAGAAAATGGATAACAAAACTGAAAAGGCACTGCTGGTAGGAAAAAAGAGGAAGAAACTCCAATTGCATTTCTTTTCTTTGTACATGGAACAAATCAATAGGGACAGCAGGTATGATCCTCTCCACATGCTAACAAGGTTTCCAAACTGCTGAAAGGGGCTTCTGATATTTACAAAAGACTAAATTACAAAATTCATTTTCAGAATTGGAAAGTGAGAGTTGAAAACCTCCACTCTCTCCTGAGCCAAATCAAAATCCAAGCAAGAGAAGAATTTTCCCCTGCCCATCCCTGCTGCCTTCCCCTTTCCATCCCAAATGTACTCCCCTTTCCTTAACAGATGTAGCAGAACAAGCAGTAGCACACCTGTATTTTAAGAAAGGACAAATCTGCCTCCTCTTCCACCTATGCTCTGACACATTGATCTGCAATTATGTGCTGTGGTTTGGATTGCATAGGTCCATATGCTCAGGGCTATTGTCTGGGTAGTCTTCTACTGGATGAATCAGTACTAGTCAAAGTACAGGACCAGGAACAACAAATCTGTATAGCTTGTACATATAGTGCTGTTCTATTGCCATCAGTAGAATGTGAGCAACTCAAGTACCTTCTTAACTGTGGTACTTAGACTAACATTTCCATATGCCTTAACTGCAAAAGGAGTTAATACCCTTGTTGGATGGCAGGGTGCTTCAATTTAAATGAAATCTTTCATTTGATTCAGCCGGTTCTACTTATTCAGTAAAATAAGCACTAAGGAGAAACGGTCACAAGACTTTAATGATTATGCATAGCACCCATAGATCATCCTGAGAGTGAAATTTTCAAGGCTTCTCTCTCTGCTTATTTCCACATTTCAGAAAAGTTGGTGACCCTGTTGTCTTAACTGCTCTGGTGATGGGTGCTATAGAAAATCTGAAAATAGACAGATAAAATTACATTCCCTGCATGCCAATTCCCATAGTGAATGCTGCAGTCTGCATCTTTATTGGTCTTCTATACTACAGCTACCCCAAAGTCAGCAGGACATGATATAACACTATCAAGCAGGGCACAATCACTGCAAATCCCACAGAGTATTCAAGACAAGAAGGAAGAAAAGCATTTGTAGCCACAGTTGGGAAAGTTTGATTTGCAGAAATTAATGATGTTCATACTGAGCTACGTACAGAGACAGCCTCCGGAACTTGATGCCCCCATCCCCCCCCCAAAGACATTTACAAGGTCAGCTTGTAGTTCTGAATGCAAAGGGGAGATAAATATACAGAAACGGGGAAAGAGGTTACACAATACATATGTTTTTGTTTTCATTACAAAGTTGTAAAAGTCAAAATCAGCTCCTGATTCCATACCAGAGGAGAGAGGGGAAGTTCAGTGCTTATCTAAACTCAGAGGAGATATGATTATTAACAATAGGTGAAGGCTTTATGTAATGACCTGTAGTTTTAGGCATTGCCTATATGAAAACAATTTCTAAAAGAAGCTGCTTCATACAGTCCAGCTTCTCAGGTTACTTAATGCACTGATGGGATGCTGCAGATTGACAGATATAAATGTTTTTAAGATTGGATCCAATGTAATTCTAATTAAACCTATTTGCATCTTGCGCTGGAGATGAATACAAAGTAAAATGCCATGGTATTTAAAAATGTATTTTGTATGTTGACATTTTACAGCTAGCTTTAATAATCACTGTTTTAGTGGTGATGCTTTGCTTTGTTCAGTAGTTGCGAAACCCCGAGTTAACGATGTGAAATGTAGCTTGAACTTAGATATACATTACAAAATGAGCCCAGCAATCTTCTTATGAATGAATTGGTTTATTCCGATGAATAACAATGGAAACAAATAAGCAGCCCCAAAAGTTATCCTTACCATTATGGCACAATAGCTGACGCTAATAACATTTGTTATTAGCACTGAATAGCAAGCTCTTATTTCTAGCAACAATTAACCTCACTGGGGAGCAATTTCATCTACACATAGCAAAGGCAATAAAGTGAAGTAAAGTGACAAATTTAATAACAAGAGCCAAATACTATATTAATAAAATTCTTCATACTTGTTGTGGCATCGTCAGTGGAACTTTGGTATAAAAGCCTTTAACATTTTAGCTTTTCATTGTGCACACAAATTATAATTAAGAGAGGAGGGCTGAGTAAATATCTCCAGTGAAACAGATCTGACATTCATTATTTTAAAGTTCTCCAAATCTTTTCAAAAAAAGCAGTCTTTTTTGCCCCATTATATTGTTCCTATTGAACAGACATACTGCATCTCTTTTTTTCATTATTTTTAAAAAGGTTATAAACTTTTTCTCTCAGAATGATTTACAAAAGTTGGCTTGGTCTGAACACTGAGGGAATAATCCTGGATTCTAGAACCTGGTGCTGGAACAGCAAGATCTCAAGGTTCACCTGGACTTCGTTGTATTGGATGAGTTCTGCAGGTTATGTTAAACCATAGTTTAGCAAGACCTGCAGAATGCAGTCAATACAAATCGACTTAGGTTAATCACTGAAGAATTAGTAATCCATCCCTTTCCATCACTGTACTGCAAAAACCGATGTTTGCTAAGAAGCTGGCTGATGGTTTTCTAAGGGAAGCACAACAGCTCAATACCAGAGCACAAGCACTGCATGTGCAAGGTCTCAGGAATTGACAGTCAAAATGATCTGGGAGCAAATATGGGAAAAGACTTGTGCCTGTGCCTCTGGAGAACCCCTACCAGAGAGAGGAATCAAAACGAGACTAGAAAGACCCAAGTATAAAACAACTTCCTATGGTGCTAACCATATTTGTCTTAATTCAGTGATCTGGACAACTCATCTCTTTCTTAAAAGAAGCCTAAAAGAAGTCAAAATTACATTGATTTCCCCATGTGATCCCAGAGAGCCTTGTTTTAGACTGATCAAAATGTACAGCAGCTTACAATTTGCTGTATTTTCTCCCCTCCTCATGTGATGCACTGAGATGCCAGATAATTTGTTTGATAGGTGTTTGTGTTGACAATGTCAGTTTGAGTAATCAAGCTATGTTGTTGATTAAGAAGCCTTCGTGTTTGCCCTGAAAATAAATCCTCAGGTTTATCTTTCAGTGACAGATGTTTGGTTGCTGTATCACACAGCGATGGGCGAGACCTCCCTTTCTTGGCAGCCACACACGCTGCCGTGTTATCTGAAGTCACCCTGTGTAAAAAGGCATGTCAATATTTTGCCATGAAATTCCTCTGTGGCAGTTTGATTAGGTGCCCTTCTCACACAAGTCACACAGATGACACTTTTCTGTGATGTGACACCAGGAAACTGAAGGTCATGTGAGTAACACCACATCCATCTGAAATTTGGAATAAGTCCTGTCTCTTGAAAGCTACCTGGTATGTGTGCAGAGCAGGTATCTGGCAGGGCCTACCTGGTGATTACCTAAGGGTACTCCATGCTGTGCGAGGGCATCCCACAGATGAGGGGCCACCACTGAAGAGGTCTTTTGTCTTGTTGGCACACACCATATGTCACTTGGTGGAGACACTTAGAAAAGGGCTTCTGTTGAAGATCTCAGGGCATGGGCAGGCAAATCTGGGAAGACATGATCCTTCAGATAATATGGCCCCAGCTGTGAAGGGTCTTTAAAAGTTTTAAAAAACACCTGCCCTGTTTTTGCTAAAGGACACAAGATTTGTGTTGTCTTGCAAGAAGAAATCGCTGGGAGCAGATAAAATAATATAAATCATTCTACTTGCATTCAGTGCAAGAAATATGCTTAGGTCTGTTTTATATTATGGGCTAAGGAGAATTTCCCTCCCTGCCTCTCTCCCAGTCTTGCTCTCTTAGAAACATGTCATATCCCCTAAGTCCATTTTAAACAACTTTATTCTCCATGTATTAAAGTAGAAGCAGCCTGGAAATCCTCTACCTATATTTCCATTATTGTTTCTTGAATTTAAAAGAAATCCAAAAGCACTGGTTATAAATACTTCCAGCTAATCCAGGCATAATGTGCCTCAAATGTTAAGCAGAGTTCAGCATTTGAATTTGCTTGAGGGTCATGGGCCATGGGGCTTTGGCATTTTATTTTCAGCATCCAGAATAGGCAACAGCGTTCATGTGATTTTGAAGGTGAGAGGCAGTCACCTAGGACCCCAAATCCATGAAGATGTGCATGCAGCTAATCCACAGGGAGCTCAGCAAAGTCTAGACTTCAAAATATACTTTGGACATGCTCTCTTGCTCCTGTCAAGTTGAAAGAAGGGAAGGGAAGGCACTTGGCAGAAAAGGATGCAAGCAACAATGAAAGAAGTAGACTTGAGACACAACAATTTAAAAAAAGATTTAACCAGTGGAGTCCCAGAACCAAGAAACAAAACACAGTGCTCTCTGTCTCCCAGTTTGCAAGTATATCTTCTCCTCGGGTACAGATCTGTCTAATTTTTATTATGCAATATGTAACAAAACCAGAAATTATTTCATTGCTCTTTTTACTGATTTACAATTTTAAAGGGTAATAACATGGGACAATGGACAGATGAACATAAGATACAGATGTAAAAAAAAAGTGCACAAACCTAAAAATGAGGTGGCATCCTTGAATAATATTGTTTTTGACACAGTATGAAAAAAATAAGTACAAATTGGAAAACTGCTTGATCAAATTCACCTTCAAGAGACAAAGGCCGGCTATGTGGTACCCTCAGCATATGCTCCCCCCCACCATATAAGAATACATTTTTGAGGTGCCTCCAGGGAGCAAGTTTCTCTTCCTCTATCTTCATGAATACAGTTGATGAATGTGTACTACATTTCAACCAACTATAAACGCACCCTTAATTGGCTATGGCGCTCGATCTTCCCTTAGAAAACTACCTGAAACAGCAGCTTGCGAGGCTAACAAGATTTCTCCGGAAATGCATAGATACCTTTTATTGCACACAAATCTGTATAGAAACATTTTGCTACTGGCCAATATAATTTAGCCACTGGTAAAATAGTGTTACTCAGAATCTTTATAAAAGGAAATGATGTTCCCTTCCTGACACATGGTGGGGGGCCGGTTATATATAAAAATACAAGTTTCTCATTCAACTTATTCTTTGTAAATGCAAGTTCCAAGCGTATTTAAGATGAAGGCCTCAGGACTTCTCTTTGTGTCATAAGGGAAACCAGTTAGACAGCTTTGGCTGACGTTATGAGAGGGCACAAAGTTGCAGTAGTTGTGTGTTGGTAAAATATTTTCAATAATACAGACTATACATTCATATTGTGCTTTTAGAATGTACAAAGGATCTTAGGTACGGAGGACCCCTACAACACCCCTGTTAGGTAGGTAGTATTATTGCCATATTGCAAATGTGGTAGAGGGGCTTGCCTTAGGCCAACCAGTAGCCTTTGAAGCAAGATCCTCTTTCATTGCTAGTTCAGCCTTTCTGCTAGGCAAATGTCTGTGGTTCTCTGTACAGTGGGTTGCATCTCATGCAGAAAGAAAACAAGCCTAAAACTCCATCTGTGGAATCATCCATTGATACACCCTTCTGTCCACTACCAATAGTCCTACCCCATACATGCCTATTCAGAAATAAGTGTCATTAAGTGCAATGGGATTTATGCCCAGATTTGTATAGGATTGCACCCTTTTGCCAGGAAATTAACTTTGGGATTCAAACCTGTTGAGAGTGCGCCTTATCTTTAGCTCTAACAAGTACCGTAATTCCATCTTATTTTTTTTTTAATGATATTTTATTAAGTTAATAAAATATCCATCTTAAGGCTGACAGAAAAATCAGGCTGTCAGTTCATTTTAACAAAATTCAAAAGGTTTGTAAAATATTACATTTATTAGGATCAGAGTTCAAGTATGGTATAGAAATCCAGTTGAGTTGTCTTGCCTAGTAATCTGTAAATTCTTCTCCTTAAGGCAAAGGGACAGTTCTTTGTCTGACAGCCAGTCTGATATAATGTTTAGAGTTGTGGTCAACAGCATGGTTCCATGGGCACCAGTTTGCCAATTGTTACCTCCTAAGGTGTCTGCAAGAGGTCACACAAAATAGCCCGTCAAAATATACAATGTATGAGATGGTTCTTCCTGCCATTTTGTATTATACAACATACATACCATGTCAGTCATTGTGTGACTGGTACTCATTGCTCTTTCTCAAAATTCCAATACAGTGGTACCTCGGGTTACATATGCTTCAGGTTACAGGCGCTTCAGGTTACAGACTCTGCTAACCCATAAATAGTACCTCGGGTTAAGAACTTTGCTTCAGGATGAGAACAGAAATTGTGCAGCGGCGGCGCGGTGGCGGCAGGAGGCCCCATTAGCTAAAGTGGTGCATCGGGTTAAGAACAGTTTCAGGTTAAGAACAGACCTCCAGAACAAATTAAATTCTTAACCCGAGGTACCACTGTATGCCCACTGGCCCCCCAAAACTGGTGACCCCTGGTTAGAGTACTGAACAAGGGAGGCTCAGATTGGTCCCCATCCGTCTGGAAAAGTCACTGGGAAGAGAAGCATGTATATATTGCCCTAAACTCTTTAAAGGAAAGGCAGGATATAAATGCAATATGGTAAATCAATAGCAATACCTATGCTGGTAGAAAAATTGTAGAACTGATGCAAGATGGTCAAGAATGTGTCACACAGAGACAGAGCAGGACTGATATTGCACGGAAATAAGTGCTTCAGTATATCTTTACATTTTTCAAACAATATTTAATGCTAAGGAATGTGTTCCCTTTGTAGCACACAGATGGCAGATGGCATCTCAGAAGACTTTTCCATCTAAATACCCGAAATAAATAGTAAATAATGTCATTATCATTATGCAAAATCAAAATGATGAGAGGCAGCCATGGAAATAGAAGCCAGAGCTCTAAAAGCCTCTTTTTACAGAGCCAACTTTTGTCTCAGCGACATGAAAACAAAATAAACGTTCCTTTAAAACACCACAAGTTATCTCATAATTGAAGCAATCTTTTCTGTATAGCTTGGACAGCAACAGGAGGGGAGGGAACCCAAGGCATTTTTTTTTTGTTGTTGTTCTGGAACAGTCTCAAAGGCAGAATGAGCCTGGCCTTTTGGGGCCTGAAATAACCTACACTCAGGGCAACAGTCATCACCCAGAACACAGAACAGATGGCAGCGTGGTTGCCTCACTCACACATACAGGTTACTGAGCAGATGCCTTGAGGGCTAAGTATCAATTTTTTTGTGACAAAAAAAATCATGTAGGGTTTCAGGGCAGTCTTGTACACGCTTCACCAAAAAGAAAAAGGAAAAAGGAAACAAAGGAAAGCACCTCTACAGCAAATAAGAAAAAGTTACCAGGGAAAAGGCAAAATGTCAACCGAAAATCAAAATCAGAAACTACAATCCAGTTATTAATGCTTCACATATCACCTTCCCCGGTCCTTTTTTGTTTAAGTAGGGTACTTCCTGTTCAAATTATTGCACATTTTATTGAGGTAATGCACAGCAGTTCAAGACATGAGCATGGAAGAAATGCTATTATACATTCTCCATCTGTTTTGCTGAAAAGGTCAGCCTACCTGAGCAGCAGCCACTCACCTCTTTCAAATGCCAGCTGTTCAACATATAAAGGCAGTGACTGGAGAATGGAGGCAGAGGGAGGGAATTGAGAAAGAAAGCATAAGCGCTTAGCCTCCTCAAGTGATTGGTACCAGTCACTAAACAATGTGACGGCAGGGCAAGAATATAATCCTGTAGATTTAACTGATGTGTTGTGGTTTCAAAAATGAGCTACAAAATATGACCCAAGAATCTTGATGACAAAACACTGTAATTTGTACAGTTTTAAACTGTATTTTAGTCCAGGTTTGAGCTAACTTAGTTCAACATGGTGGCCTTCCAGATGTTGTTGGACTTCAATTCCCGTCAGCCTCAGCCAACATGGCCAATAGTCAGGGATGATGGGAGTTGTAGTCTAGAGGGTACCACTTTTGCCTACTCCTGCTATAGCCCTCATTCAAGTATTCAGTCTGACCACTGACTAGTATACCTGAAGGAGCATCTCCACCCCCATTGAGGTCCTTCTCCGTGGGTCTTCTGGTGGTTCCCCCACTGTGAGAAGTGAAATTACAGGGAACCAGGCAGAAGGCCTTCTTGGTAGTGGTGCCCTCCCTGTCCCTTCAGATGTCAAGAAGATAAAGAACTACATAACTTTGAGAAGACATCTGAAGGCAGTCCTGTATTAGGAAGTTTTTAATGTTTGATGTTTTACTGTTTTATATATGTTGTAAACCTCCCATAGTGGCTGGGAAAACCCAGCCAGATGGGTGAGGTATAAATCATCATCATCATCACCATCACAGGAGTACTAAATGTTTGTAAAGTGCTGGGTGCACAGATGTTCCCCAAGGCCCCCACATCCCCTGAGCCTTGGGCAGTTAACATTTAAAATAAAATATAGATGAGAAATTGAATTGTAAAAGTAAGCTAAGAACTGGGATGCAATTGAAACCTTTCCCCCCTACTTTGCTAGAGTGAAAATAAGGTTCAACTGCCAAGTCTCTTCCCATAATAAATAATTATTGGACAGACAGCATTTGCTTACTTCAACCAGGTTCTTTTATGGCTTGCACTCATAGAGAACGTGGATTATGGCTGTTGTCCAAATTATATTATAGCACCCATTTTTTTTATCTGGGCAATGAGCTGATCCAGAAAAAATGAAGCATGACTGCCCATTAGAACCAATGGGATCAATGTCCTGCTCTCCATTGTGCTCTTAAAAGGTGTGGCTATTATAAATGATACAGATGACATTGCCATCGTATGTTCTGTTCAAAATGCTGCACCTAACTACCAGGTAAGCCGAGACCCTTCCAAAAGGAGGTTTGGGTTTATACTTTCCATATTAGCTTCCTCTTCTCCCTCCCATGGGTGACTGAGGGTACCTGAGGTGGTAAGGAGCTACATTGGCAAGGGGTTCTTTTGGGCAGCTGTCCCATGCCTTATGACAGACTTTGAGGAAAAGCGCATCCCTTTCTTATTTTACTTTCTCATGCTGTCGTCTTGCCAGAAGCCCACAGCCCTTCCTCATGACACTGTACATCACTACACACAAGCAACTCTTTAAAGCATGCAGCCTAAAAGTATTCTATTATTAGCTCAGCAATTTCAGGTCGCTATACAAACCCTGCACAAAGCAACAGAAAAAAATGGTTAAATGCTACTATCCCCTCATGATACAGTACTTTTCTGGGAATTTCCCATATGGGGCAATTGCCAACCCTCCAGATGAACCAAAATACCCAGTTTTCCACGTTTCTTTTCTTTTCTTTTTTAAAATGTTTCTAGCATTTGTAGAATCTGAGGTATGAGGCAAAATGTACAGGCAACATTATTCATATTTTTGTGTTAGACACTAACCTGCCTTTGCCTTTCAATGTTTTGCTTGCCTTCCCCTACCTGAAAATTTCCTACAGATGCTGCAAGCAAGCCTTCCTTTACCAGCCCAAACTTACCTGGCAGTGAAGTAGTGGTAGCAGCATCAGTGCTATCTCTCCCCCCCTGAAATCTACCCTAGAATGCTAGAAAACTAGAATGCTGCAACAGGGCTGCTGTAGAGAAGCCGTAGAGAATTCTATTTCCCAGGGAACCTTGCATCTAGGACACTGATGTTGCAGCATTCTGGCACCAGAAAGAGTAAAGAAGGGCACAAGGGAGAGCAGACGCTGTGGCTTGGGATGTTTTGGAGATGTCTCTTCCCCCCTCTAGAATAGCACAACTAGCATGAGCAGGGAGAGGGTTGCAATGAATTGGTTTTTGTTTCTCTGGGATGCAGATATGCTGCTCCAAAGCCTATGCTGATGCAGAGCCAGAAGGCAGCGGGGGGGGGGGGGATCCTATTATGGATCATACAATTTTGTTGTGTCAAGCAAAAAGGTAGCCTTCACTTTGGGAGCTTTTTGTAGAGCCTGCTAGTTGGTGGTGAACAATAGGTGGTTTCTTAAATGGGTACTAGCAGCGCATCCTCTTAGTTTTAAATTTCAAAAGCCCATTGTGTAAGGTACCTAAAAACCACTTCAACCTGCAGGGTAGTAGTTAAAGTAAGGACTTGTGCAGTTTCAATCTGGGTGGTAGCAAAGAGGAAGGGAATTAGTGTCAATCTTTTCTAGGTGATTGCTAGAAAACTGTGTGGTGGGGTGTCCCATGAGAGGAGCTGTGTTTGTAGGATGCATTTCAGAACCAGGACTGGCTGAACTTGTGTTTACTCAACCTATATATATTTAATTTCATATATTTATATTTCCATCTTTTAGGATTACTCCTTACAAAGCAACTTACACAAATCTAACACACACACAAATATCAAATAAGTGGGGGGAAAGTCAGCATAACAAAATAACAGAAAACAAGTCAGCTAAAAAATTATTTTATCAATCATTTCACCACATTCAGTTCAGTGCGAATCATAAAGGCCCCCTAAGCAAAGGCATGCTTTTCCAATCATGCTATGTTGAACCTATGGCCCTCCCAGATGTCGCTGGCCCCAACAGCCATCAGCCCCAGCCAGCAGGATCAGTGGCCAGGTATGCTGGAAGTTGTCTTTGGCTACTTAGGCTCTCAAGCACGGGACATTCCCAGCCCTACTTGGAGATGCTAAGGATTGACCCTGGGGTTTTCTGCATGTCGAGCTGTGCTCTGCCACCAACTTATGGCCCTTCCATTACAAGAAAACATAGGTTGGAATCACATAGACTCTCTTGAGATGGACAGGTCGAGTAAGGGCTCCTGCTGCAGGTCATATAGTCCATGTAGCTCAGCACCATCTGTTCTGACTTGTGTCAGGATTGGTTCAGAACAGAGACACAGAGACTCAAAGTCAAGTCAGCTTTTTATTCAAGAAAACAGCATACAAGCAGAGAGCACACAGGCAAAGCTGCCCTCAGTGATCAACCCTTGGCCCCTCCTGCTTCCGCCTAAACCTCCTCCGCCAGGTCTCTTCCAACCTGATGTAAACTCCCGCAGGGAGCTCCCCCCTTGGGCTTTCTGATCTTTCTGTTCAGCTACATGCAAAGCCCTGTGTGACCTTGGAGTCAAAGGGGGAGGGAGCTTACTGCAGTGGGACCAGGCAGCTGCTGCCAGGCTGGTGTAGCTTCTGTCCGCAACCTCCTCTCTTTCAGGTCCAGGGTCTGAAGTTTCTTCCTCTGCACTCTGCCCTGCCCTTGAAGGGCCTGTTGCTTATTCTTCCTCCCTGCCTCTCTTTTCCTCTGACCTGTCTTCAGAATCCCACCACTACGATTCTGGGTGTGAGCCTTCTCCCTGTGCTGCTTCCCTAGGGGGTTCTTTGACTGAAGCCTTCCACAACTTCTCTTCACCCGACCAGTCCCTGGCACTTGCAACAACTCTCCAATTTCCTGTGCAGAATTTCTCGCCAGCCCTGCAACCAGATACGATTGAGGAAGCCAGGAATTGCACCAGGGACCTTTGGCATGCAGAGATTGGTCTCTGCCATTGAGCTATGGCCCAGCACATATCCTAATTATATGTGTTATTATTAGAACAAAAACTTCCAAGTGTGAGTTGGCCATATGACTACTGGTCCTATGAGTTGCCATCTATTCTGGGGCAGTTACACATCAGAGAAACCAGACAGACGCGATTACTTAATGTCCTAATACTTCATTCCATTATGGCAGCAGAAAGGCTGTTAAAAGCAAGGGTGAAGTGCCATTCAGTATAAAACTCAGATGCAACACCAGACTAGGAATGTTCCATTCACACCAGAGGCTCTAGGTACCTCGAAAAATATTGAGGAATCAGATGAGACAGCACTAACCGCATTGGCTAATCTGGAGGGAACACTTTGGAAAGCGAGAGCCTGAAAGAACGATGTCAGCATAGCTTGGCTAAATAGTAAGGGAAGGACCATAATAGCATGCTACAGATATTGGGGAGAGTATAAACCTCCAAGGAAGAGTATGAATTATTTAGACCCTGGCAAAAAGGTATAATTAAGAATAATGAGGTGAATTTATAAAATGGAATATTCAGGCTTGAATAGAAGGCAAAAAGGAAGCTAAATTAGGTGATCTACAATTTTCCCAAGGGAAGTCGTAGAAACTCGATTACCTGGGGTGGCTGGATGAGAGAAAAGTGAGAAAACACTATAGGGGGAAAAAGACTCTTGAATTCAGCAACAGATACTGTACTTGGCTTAATAGCGCTAAACCGTGTATAATCCCCGTAGAGCAGGCTTGGAAGCCACGCTGACAATGTGCTCCGTTGGTGCTAGTTATTACAAGGGCAATTTTTTTTCTGCGATTGTGTCAGTGACTTCTTACCTCTTGAGGCAAAACTCAGCTGGGCACCAAAATGTATCTGAGACACTCAGGAATGTGCTCAAGCAAGAGACAGAGAGGCTATCATTCAGCAAGGTGAATTTGGTCTTCAAAAGGCATCATGTGCACACACATCCCAGTTGAGTCTCCAATTACAGGCTTCGCAGAGGAGTTTTGCAAACCTGGGAAAGCTGTTCGTTCAAAGATAACCACGGGACAAAAAGTAAGGGGGTGTACCTTGTGGGCAAACCGTCACAAAAGTGCTGTTGAGCTCAGCTTCTGTTTGCAGGCTCCCCATAGGCATTTGGTTGAACACTGTCAGAACAGAGTGCTGGACAAGATGGGTTTTTTGCCTGATCTAGCAGGGTTCTTCTTATTTTCTTAACCAATGTCTGTCCCCAGATGAATTGCAAGAGGAGCTGAACTCTATTATGTGGACCAAACCAATTTCTCCCCACTGTCTAGAAGTTCTTCAGAACTTCTCCTTCTGTATGGTAAATGCACTGAGAAGGGAGAAGAGCAGGACCACATGCATGTACTACAGCCCCCACCCTTCTATGAATTCAGCACATTTGCAAATATACACTTACGTTTATATATTTTATACATATTCCAACAATTGAGACCTTCCAGTTGTGCAGGTGTTCCAGTTCTGTGAAGCACCTACAAACTGACAGCCATTTGCAGACATTGTGCTAGTCTGTGTACAGTTTAGAAAATGCATTCATTCTGTTCCAGTATTTACATCTTCCTACCATCCCATTTGGGGGATCAGAAACAATTTGGAAGTTTTGATAGAAGTTTGTCTTGCGAAGAATAACTTCCATGCATGTGTAAAATGTTGAGATATGCAAATAGTCAACCTGTATTTTCTTCCCTCTGAGATTTATTTCCTCTGCAATGCTGCCCCGAGTACACAGATGGAAATAATTTGATTTAATATTCTAAAAACAGGTTTAAAGTACAAACAAAATGGTGCTCTGCCTAGAGGATGGTGCCACTTGGATATACAATGCATACCAACCTGCCTTGCTACTCTGTTAACATCAAAATGCATACATAAAACTGTTTATCCTACAACTCTTTTTGAAGCACAGTTCCTGGAACATCTGAGCTCCCCCAGCAGAGGAACATACATCCCATAGAGGGAGTATAGCCTTCCTTTGATTCAACAGCAGTAAAAAAACAACCCCACATTTATGCACCAAAATTAGCTTTTGAAATAAAGCTGCAAAATGTGTTTATATGCTGGGATCCACTTAAAGTGTTCTCTTGTAAATATATTCCACTGAATGTTGCTGGGAATTCATTCCCTTCTCCCCTCCCTCCCCACCATACTTCTTGGCCACCTCCCAGACTCAGAGTGGCTTGTTCTTTTCTAAGCAGTGGCAGAGGTCATGAATGGTTATGAAGATGGTTACTACAGTGTTTATACCCCGCCTTTTCATGAATCATGCTCAAGATGGCTCATTTGTAGAGCAGACTCCACTACTTTGCTTGCATTACAATAAAGCGACTCATTGTCAAGGGTTTTAAAATAACACGCATTGCAAGGTCAATGATGTCATGGCACAAGGCAACACTATGAGAATGGTGGCCTTTGCACTGCAAACGGTGGGCCTTCAGAGGTGAACAAACATGGTAGTCCTAAACAATTTACCTATCACAATATGTTACACTGGCATCTACATCTGATAGGAGATTCCTTCTGGGCAAGGTAAGTTTTCGCTAAGGGGCTTCACCCATTCAACCTTTTTATTGTCACAAACCTTGTCAGCTATTGCCATATTGCAACCTAGAGTCAAACAGTCTGTTCTTTAAATTCATGTGACAAAGTGAGAGGGTGTGTGTGATCCTATCATGCCACACTACTTATGACAACTCTTAAGTCCAAGTTATGAACCAAAGAAGAGGACTGCAATGCAATCCCAATTTAAAATTATCATTCATGCTTTGTGACAGGAGAAGATCCTGATGACACATCCACCTCCTTGGGAGACAGGGCCAACAATCTGGTCTTTTGCTCATGCAAATTGAACCACTGCAATACTGATTTCTCACTTATACCACATTTGCTGCACAGGGATGACTCAAATAACTCAGTAGACTCTTCCATCCATGCAGTATTAAAGGGTCACTATGTTTCTTTCCATTCATAGATATATAATGAGAATAAGAGAAATGGACTTGCTCAAGACAATAGACACAATCCTGCACAATATTGGGTACAGTGGAACCTCTACCTACAACCATAATCCATTCCGGAGGTCTGTCCGAGGTCGAAACGGGTCGCTGGGAAAAGCTCCTTTGTGTGCAGGCGCAGGCGGCAATTGCCCGCTTATGCGCATGTGCGAACAGCGGCAAACCCGCTGGTTACTTCGAGGTTTGCCTCGGACGTTGGGAGAAATGGACACAAGCGGAGGTGGATGTAAGAAGAGGTTTGACTGCACACTGAAATCAATGGATCTATTTCAGCTCAGTGAAAGCCTTGAATAAATTTATTAATTACAATGGTGCTCAGTTGTGACCATGGAGTCCATTATGAGTCCCAGCTCCAAGTACAGCTCTCCTGCCACAAGGCCACACTGGCTAAATAAAAGAAGCTAAGTGAATGATGGTGCAATCTTATTCAGATGAAAGTCCCACTGATTTCAATGAGACTTGCTTCCTTTCCATTTCTATAGCAATCCAACCTCAGTGACTTTATATTATTTATCATTAATATAGAATTCAGAGGGGTTTTTTTAAAATAAAACAAATCCGAGGATAAAAATCCGCAAGCAATTGTTTGGCCCACATGACCTTTATATTAAAATAAAAGAGGACAGGAGCTGCCTTTATAGAAATTTCAACAGGGGGCTTTCTCCATGTAAGCAAATGTGTGCTTGTACACTGCAAGGGAGGAGGAAAATCCATTATCCAAACACTTCCATCTCCCTCCCTCCACGAGTTAATGCCAATGTACTTACAAGGATCTTAGGAGGAAACAAACATTGTATAATATATTAAGGAAAGGCCATCTGGCAGAATATATTTGCTCTTTTCCAGCTTAGCTGCAATCCCATCCTCTTGTGCTTTAACCACCTCTTTAGTTATTCCATTTTTCTGCAAGGCATTTCATGCATCTCATGAAATTGCAGCGATGTGTGTGTGTGTGTGCTAAAATTGCCTTTCTCAATAACTTTTTCCACATGTTCATCGTTCTCTTGCAATTCTTCATTTCCCCTTTATTTTCCTAATTTTTGGATACCCTCCTCTTTATCAGCGCAATCAGTGCTCTTTGGAAAGCCTGAGATGAATGTGAATTGCATGGTTTACAGGGAATAGTAAATATTTTATAAAAGCTACGGATTTCAACAGATTGTCCTATCTATAATTTAAGGGAAATATTCCTATCATGGTTTGGTGCAAACAGATTCTCCCTTTTTCTTCTTTCTCTGAAATTCAAATGCCTTCATGTCATGACACAGGAAAATAACTGCTTCTATTATCTTTATCTACCACCCACCTTTCGCTGTCATTATGCAACTGTTCAAGAAGGAAGATGATTACTGATGGCTTTATTAAGCAGTGATGCAAGGAACTCATCCACGAATGAGGCATGAAAATTTTATATATATATATATATATATATATATATATATATGCAAGCACTTCTTAAATTCTTCTCCCACATTTATTTTTCTTGAGGACAAATTATTCTATGGTTTTGTGAATTCACATACCAATGACACACCACCATTAGGGCCATTGTTTTGCTTCAAAGGTCCTGGGTTGTTGGCACCCAACCAGCCATGGCTTATGGGCAAGCTTGGGTTTGGACATTAGAACAAATGATGGCTGAAAGATGGGCCAAAGGGCTACATAGCTTCTTGGCGAACTTTGGTGGTGGTGGGTATGACCAAAGTGAGTGTGGCCACCCCACACTCTTTCATGTGCATACATACAAAATACACACACACTTTCCCCTTCTCTCTCCTCATTTGTCTTTGTTTCCATTCTCTCTCTTTCCCCTTCTTTAAACAAACCATAGGTTTGTGCTACATCTGAACTCACTCTGTTTGTGTCTAAAAACAAAAAAAACACTCAACTGTAGGCAAGGTGTCCTTGTGTAGGGTTCCCATGTGTCCTCTTTTTCAGGACGCATCCTATTTTTCCAGGGTAAAATTTATGTCTGCGTGGATTTTTAAAATTTGCCAAAATGTCTCTGGCTATACTTTCTGGGTGAGACATAGACATAACTGGTGGCTGAAGACTTGCTTTCCTCTTCTTTTCTTCTGCCCCCTCAGCAATTCTATAGCCTACATATAAAATGAGAGTCGTCATAGCATCCTCTTTTTTGCTCTTCAAAATATGGCAAACCTCTTGTGTTCTTGCTTTCTTCATATCCCAAAGATAGAGGGAACACAAATGTATCAAAGAACCACACACATCAATAGGACATTGGAACATTCTTCACCCACATAAACAATTACCGTACACACCAGGCTAAGCACACATGGAAGGAAAACCACTGCTTCTCCCCAGCTCGCTCCAGTTAGCATTGCCTGTAGTTTGAAAATGAGGCCTCACTTGGATTTGACATTCCTGCACCAAAAGATACAATATATACTGCTCATGAAAAACACCGTCACCACAGCAGAGTGTACATAGTGTGTAACTTCTGGACACAGATGCTGAGGCAGGAGGCACATGTCTTCAGAAGCATATGCAACAATAAATCAGCTCTTTTTTAAAATGCCAGGGGATATTTTTTTCAATTTCAAAATTCCTCTTTCTGGAATGCATGCTTAAGACTCTTATGTTAGGGGATCTCTGTAATCCCAAAACAGGAACTGCAAAGTTGTGCACTTAGTTCTCTATACAGTGGTACCTCGGGTTATAGATGCTTCAGGTTACAGACTCTACTAAGCCAGAAATAGTATCTCAGGTTAAGAACTTTGCTTCAGAATGAGAACAGAAATTGTGCTCTGGTGGCATGGTGGCAGCGGGAGACCCCACTAGCTAAGGTGGTGCTTCAGGTTAAGAACAGTTTGAGGTTAAGAATGGACCTCCAGAACGAATTAAGTACGTAACCAGAGGTACCACTGTAGTAAAGATTCTGCTAGGTAGCAGGGAAAATGAGACATGGACATTTCTTTCCTCTTTGTGTGGGCTCCTGGCTGAGGCATTATTCTGTAACCAATCTGTAATATTTGTGGTGTAACCATCTTTTCAGTGATGATTGATGCAAATTCTAAAAGAATTTATTATTATTATTATTATTATTATTATTATTATTATTATTATTATTATTATTATTATTACTATTATTGCCTTCTCAATGTATTTATCACTTCAGGTATGACCCTGTTCAGGCATTCTGCCTGAATACATAATGTACACACTGTTGGAGATAAGCAGTGTCCAGTGCACAGCGGAATGATGAGAAGTATATGCCAACATGCTCTATACTACTTTATTTACAGTTCAAAGCTGGTAAGTTACAGAAAAACATCTTCCCTCTGCCGGAGCAGAGAAAGCGTCATCTCTCCTCAAAAGCACGGAGAGAATCACAAACTGAAACTGCAAAAGAGCAGTGAAAAACAGGAAACCAGTGTACGTCATATCCAGTCTCCTTTCCCGTGAGAAACCCAACAGTACAGACTCTGTGGAATGTAAACAACCTGCCTCGTGACAAGCACTTCGCTGCACAGAGAAGAAAGCAGAAACCAACATCCTCCCCCTTTCTGTGAACATCTCTGGGCAGCGTGTTCGTACAATATCAGTACAAACCCAACTTCTGCACATAGGTACAGTGTTGATCCCTTGATACAATCTTGGACAATACATCAGCAGGAATTTCATTACCTGGCATATAGGACACCGTTACGAGTCCCTTCTGAATACGTTCCCTAGCATGTTGCAACTTCAATTGCAAGTGCTTCGTGCTTTGCTTACAACCTTCAGAATTCAGCAAAGCCAAACATGCTTTGTTGTCCTGGTAAACCTGGATTGGACATTTGACAGGAATTTTCATGTCTTTGCACAATTGTAACAACCATTCACAATCTTTAAGTGAATAAGACAGTGCATTCAGTTCAGCTTCACAAGTACTTAAGCTAACTGTTGTTTGCTTCTTGCATGACCAATCAAATAGACCCTGATTGTACTTATAGCAAACTCCAGACGTACTTTTCCTGTCTGTAGTGTCACTTCCAAAACTTGCATCTGCAAATATCTCAAGACCACCAGACTTCTGATTGTTAAATCTCAGTCTGTAATGCATAGTGCCTTTCAAATACCGCGCTATGCGTTTCAGAGCTTTCCAATCCTTAACAGTAGGATTGTTGACTTGTCTGCTTAGCACATTACAGCTAACAGCAATGTCTGGTCTTGAACATCTGGCAATGAAGTTTAGCTTGCCTAGCACATTTCTGTACAGTGTAGTGTCAGAAAATGCTTCTTCAGTGTCATCTACCTGATAACCTGTTATCATCGGTGTGTCTACAGGGTTAGCATCCATCAGGTTTAGTTTGCTTAACACATCAGCAATTTTCTGTGACTGGTGTACTAGAATGTTACCATCTTGATCTCTCTCTATTTCCAGAGATAGGTAGTTGTTTACCTCACCAAGATCTTTCATGTCAAAGTGCTCTTTTAGTTGAGCTAGGGCGTTATTGTACATTGTGACATCTTTCCAAAAGAATAAAAGATCATCAACATAAAACAAACAATACAGTTTCTTTTGCCCCTCTTCTTTGACAAATACACATGGATCAGATTTCCCTTGCTGAAAACCTAGAGAAAACAATACTTCAGTGAGTTTTGTGTGCCAACACCGTGCACTTTGTTTGAGACCATAAATTGACCTTTTCAGAGCACAAACAAATCCTTGTTTTACCTGTACGCCATCAGGTGGAAGCATATAAAGTGATTCATCTAGAGATCCGTACAGAAAAGCTGTATTTACATCATGGTGACTAATGTGTAGATTTTCTTCTGCAGCTAGCTTGAGCATAAGCCTAATGCTCTCATACCTCACTGTAGGTGAGTAGGTCTCGTGATAGTCTTCACCTGGTACCTGTGCAAATCCTCTGGCTACCAATCTGGCTTTGTGTCTGACTATCTTGCCATTTTGATCAGTCTTCGCTTTGAAGACCCATTTGCTTCCAAGCAGTTTCATTCCTGGAACTACTGGAACTAGGTCCCATGTTTTGTTCCTTTCCAAAGAATCAAGCTCAGCCTTCATGGCATTTAACCATGGCTCAGCTTCCTTTGAATCCAAACCCTGGATTTCTTGGAAACTTGAAGGTTCAAAAACCTTCTTGGAGCTTTTAACAGCTTTTACTGCTATCTTAGCAAACTCATCAGCAAATCTCTTTGGAGGTCTGCCTTTTGTGGCTCTCTGTGACCTGCGAATTAGCCTTAAGTCTTCAACACTCTCCTCTTCCTTCTTAGGAGAAAAGTGACCTATTGTGAACAATGGTTCTTCCAATTCTTGATCAGAGCTTTCAGAGGGTCGCATAGAGGCTTTCGCACTCTTGAAATCCTCTAAATCACTCGATTCAGTTTCAGACTCAGAATCAGAACCTTCATCAGTGGGTGTGGGTTGTTGCGGTTGCTTTTGACTATCCTCAGTCTCATCACTGTCATCAGGATAACATTGGAAAATTCCCACATTCTCCCCCCACTTGGCATTGTACTCAACACTTCTTGTGAGCTTAATTTCCTTAGAGTCAGTCATCATTATTCTGTAAGACCCTTTCTGATAACCTAGAAAGATACCATGCAATCCACGCTTGTCTAACTTGGAGTGTTGTGGTGAGTGAACCCACATGTCAGAACCAAAAATTTTCATGTGTTTGATGTATGGCTTCTTGCCAAACATCTTCTCATAGGGGGTACAACCAATCGCTGAAGATAACCTGCGATTATAACTGTAAGTGAAACATGAGAGAGCTTCGGCCCAATAACTCTCTGGAAGATTTGCATCATGCAGCAAGGTCTTTAACCCTTGAAGCAATGTTTGATTTGCTCGTTCCGCAAGTCCATTCTGCCATGGCGAGCGAGGACTAGACAAATCGTGTTGAATTCCTTTCTCAGCCAGAAAAGCTTCAAACTGCTGAGAAGTGAATTCTCCCCCCCGGTCAGTGAAAAGAATCTTTATCTTCTTACCATGCACATTTCCCAACCAAGCACAGAATTCCTTGAACCTAGGAAAAGCCTCTGATTTCTGCTTGAGATTATACACAAAAATATACCTGGAAAATGCATCAATAAGAACCATGAAGTACCTATTTCCACCCAAAGAGGGCGCTAGTGGTCCAACCAAATCAGCATGAATAATTTGGTATGGTTCTGTAGCTTGCCTACTAGACACCTTACCTTTCGCAGCCATTTTCACCTTGTTTGCTGCGCATGCCTTGCACTTCATGTGGTACCTGCAGGGTTTAATAGTCATACCTTCAACCAAGGCAGGCATTTTTGATACTGCCTCAAAATGCAAATGACCAAATTTTCGATGAAAATCATGAATACATTCTGCATGCAAACTTTTGTTAGAACCTGCAATGCAACAAGTGTCATCCTGCACAACATCATCATAATACAAAAGAAACAAACGATCAACATATTCAGCATACAATTGATAATCATTTTTCTTGGTGATGATGCATCTATTGTTTTTAAAGGAAACGTCAATCTTCTTCTCAGTCAGCTGTCCAACGCTGAGCAGATTATGTTTCGCATCCGGCACATAAAGAACATCCTGTATCGATAAGTCCAAACTGTGAAGAACAACAGTTCCGTAGCCTTTACTGGGGATTGGGTGGTCATCCGCCTGGTGAATTGCACCTTCCTGCGGTGTAAAAGACACGAACAGTCTCTTATCGTTACACATGTGATGTGTTGCCGCTGAATCAACAACGAAGAAGGATCTAGATGTCTTCTGGACCTCTGCAACCTCTGCAACCTTTGCAACCTTTGGAGCGTAGCGTGAGACCATTGCCTTGTGCTGCGTTGTCCTGGACACCGGACCTTTGCCTTTGCTCTGGCCTTTTCCACGCGATGAGCTTTCGCTGCGCTGCTCTGTCTTGGCCCTGGGATATTTGCATTCCCTCTTCATATGGCCTAGACGTCCACACGAGTAGCATTTCACTGCCTTCAAAGCTTTGGCGCCATCTGGTGGTTCCACTGCACTGCGGGATGACGACTGTGAAGTCTCCCCCTTGTTGATGCAGCTAGCACCGCGGCGATCCGCTTCATTCAATATCACGGCAGTAACATAGTCCACTGTCAGCTGAGCAGTTGGCTGTACAGCAATCTGAGTCGCAACAGACTCCCAACCTGAACCCAAAGATTGTAGTATCATGAAGGAATACACAGCCTCTGGAAAGTTGAGTCCTCTCTGTTGCAGCTCATGTCTCAGATTCTGCATCTCCATCAGATGTATACGCACATCTCCACCTTCAGCAAGAGCCATATTATGCAGCTTGTTAAAGTAAAACATTGTGGACCCAGCTTCTGTCCTCAAGTGAGCCTCTCTCAGAGCGTCCCAAATTTCTCTGGCTGAGGTCTTATCACGCAATAGACAGAGCTCTTCTGGGGATACTATCAATGTAAGAGTTCCCCTTGCCTTGGAATCCATAGCTTTCCATTCATCTGTAACTGGAGCTGGGGGGGTTTCTGAAATTACCTTAAACAGACCCTCTTTCCGCAGAATTGCCTCTGCATACAAAACCCAGTCCGCGTAATTTTTCTTATTGAGCTTAGGAATCCCAAAAGCATCAGCTAGCTTTGTGCAGCTAGCCATCTCTGCTGCTTTAAATCAGACTGCTTTATACAAGCTGTGTCTGTGTACAGCTGCTTCAAACCTCATTCCAAAGGCAAATTCAAAGTTACTTTCACTCTCCCAGCCATCCAAGCCACTACGCTTGTGCCGTGGAAAACGGCTTTAAAAGTTCAAAGTCCAGCCTTAAAGCCATTAATTAGAAGCTGGCAGGCTGCCCGGAGCAGTAGCACATACCTTCATCAATCATTTTGACGCGCAGAGCAGATACCTTGCGTTCCGTCCCTCTGCCGCTGTTCCGATACTTTGCCGGCACTTCGTTTCTTTCTCCTTTGTTCCTTTGCCAGGAGCCCGACTTCTGGAGTCCATTCTCAAAACACTGCGTTTTTCTGGGCCCGGAACCAAATGTTGGAGATAAGCAGTGTCCAGTGCACAGCGGAATGATGAGAAGTATATGCCAACATGCTCTATACTACTTTATTTACAGTTCAAAGCTGGTAAGTTACAGAAAAACATCTTCCCTCTGCCGGAGCAGAGAAAGCGTCATCTCTCCTCAAAAGCACGGAGAGAATCACAAACTGAAACTGCAAAAGAGCAGTGAAAAACAGGAAACCAGTGTACGTCATATCCAGTCTCCTTTCCCGTGAGAAACCCAACAGTACAGACTCTGTGGAATGTAAACAACCTGCCTCGTGACAAGCACTTCGCTGCACAGAGAAGAAAGCAGAAACCAACACACACAAGTAGGGGACATGGGGTGTATAATGGCACTGTCCACAACACCCCCTCTTGACATGTGACAGCCCCCATATGCTCTCTCTCCAGCCTTTCTGTGTAGAGGAGTGATATCTGATCAGGCAGGGTTGTTGATCGTACAGAGACTTCTAAGCATATTTTACACTGTTCTGCACTAAACTTTTACATTGATCTTTGAGAATTCTTGGAGAACAGGTGAGGTCCCTGCAGACTGTAGGTGGGCAAATGTTGTCCCCATCTTCAAAAAGGGGGGAGGGGGAGAAGACCCAGGTAACTACCGACCAGTGAGATTGATACCAGGAAAGGTCCTAGAACAGATAATTCAACAGTCAGTTTGTGAGCACTTAGAAAAAGCTGCTGTGATTTTTAAGACCCTGCATGGATTTTTCAGAAATAAGTCATGTCAGACGAACCTCATTTCTTTTTTTTTTGATGGAGGAACAAGCCTGAGACAAACACAGTGCAACCCTATGCAGGTTTACTCAGAAATAAAACCCATTAAACCCTATATGCCCTGACCTGAGAGTAAGCCCCATTGAACCAATATAGACATGCACAGGATTGCGCTGTGGGCAAATGAAATATTCAGCACATATTGCATTCATGTTCTTAGCAAATTGTGCTCTATACTTATTGATTGTAAAAGAATACGGCATTCTGAGATGGCCAGTGTGCATTCCAATCAGGTGCACTTGAGAGCGCTGCCAGGTATTTGACTTCATCTCAGCGTTATCTTGAATACATCTCTGTTCAAAGCCTGTTGCATAGAAGAGAGCATCAGAAGACAAGAGGTCTGCAAAAATAAAATAAAAGAAATTAAAGAAATTCATACAAATTGGGTTTAGTGCCAGGAATTCCTAGAATTGCTGATGGAAGTCGTTTTTGAGAGAACTAATTTTGCACTTGCTATGCTCACCTCTAAGTTAGATGCGGGTGGTTCTTTGATTTTTAAAAAACTGAAATCATCTTTTCTCTTCATACCACCCAATTTGATAGCCCTTTAGCCCGAAACTGAGCTGAGCAGATCATTACTGCTCATTTAAAAGGCAAATTTATAAATAACTATGGCAGGAAACAGGAAGAGACTCAGAGGAACAGTACAGAATAAGAGAAAGTCAAGGAAGCTATTGCTGACACAGGAATGCAGCAGCCTAACAGTTTAGCTACAAACAACTAAGTTTTTGCCTCAGTTGCTGAATTTCTAGTAAAGGCTTTTGACCAGCCATGGGGAACTTCTGGCCTTCAAAATGTCGCTGAACTCCAACTTCCACCAGCACCACTCAGAATGGCTGATGGTCAAGGACATGGGAACTAAGGCCCGGGGGCCAGATCCGGCCCAATCGCCTTCTAAATCCGGCCCACGGACGGTCCGGGAATCAGCGTGTTTTTACATGCATATAATGTGTCCTTTTATTTAAAATGCATCTTTGGGTTTTTTGTGGGGCATAGGAAATCATTCATTCCCCCCCCCTTCAAAATATAGGCCGGCGCCCCACAAAGTCTGAGGGACAGTGGACCTGCCCCCTGCTGAAAAAGTTTGCTAACCCCTGGTCAAGGATGATGGAAGCTGGAGTCTAGCAATATCTGGAGGATCACAGATGGCATTTGACCATCAGTGCCTTCTTCAAGCCTGCTCAACCAGTTGACATATCCACCCAGCTCCAGATGTGCCAACAACTGGAATAACTGAGCATGGGGGAGATGCTCAGTTTTTCTTCAGATGTTCTGAGAAGCAGCACACTTTTAGACACTTCTCAATGCCTTTCTTGCTGTGCTGGAGCCAAACAAGGTAATTCAAGAAATGTATGCTCATGCTATATGTCATGTCTTGTTTCCTTTGGGGAGAAAGAAATAGCAAATGTCAGGGGCTCCAGTCATAATCAGGATCACTGCAGCCAGAAAGAGGTGCAACTCAGTCCTTATGAAAATGGTTCTCAGCTCAAAGTGACTACTTGCCCCAGAAGGAAAGATAACATCAGTACTGCTGAGCTCAGATGAGAATATTTTTCCCTTTTCTCTCTCTCATTGAGGGTTAACTCAATAGTACATCTTCCCCTAAGCAGTAAATATTTTGCTTGAATTCCCATGACTTTATACCTGAAATAGCTAAAATACCTGACCTCTATGGTAGGTAGAACAGAATTCTGCACCGGAGGCGCTTCATCCAACGGGGTGGATCGGCATAAAATAAAACGGCTGCTCTTGATCATGCCAGAAGAAAATAAGGAAGAAAATAAACTGGAGCACTGCAACCAGGAAAGCTCACTCTTCCCCTTCTCATGCCTCATTTCATTCTCGCTGAGTCTCTAGGGATGATCAGAGTGCCAGAATGAGATGAGAGCTGTTCTCCAGGCTCAGCCACTCCAATCTGTTTCTCTCTCTTGTTTAGCTCTCTTGCAAGATTGCGGAGGTCAACAGAGAGAGAATGACCAGGGTCGTTTTGTGTGAGAGAGAGAGCTTCTGGGATTTTGGGGAATATTGGTGTCAGTTGAATCCAGAGGGATAAGAATATAGAAGAAAAACTCACTCTGTTGTCTGAAGACAGAACTTCCTGGCTCACAATGAATGCCAAAATACAGGAACTCCTGACCTCACTGCTGTGATTTGTTTGGGGTAGGGGTGGGTAAACTTATTCCATCCAAGGGCCAAGTGGGAGGAGCCAGATGCAGAGGGGGTGGGGACAGAGGGGAAAGCAATTTTTTTAAAAAACACCACCACCACCCTGTTTTATTACTCTCTTCCCCTTTCTCCTACTGCACCTTATTCAATTTATTCCATTATTACTTCCCATCCCTCCCCCCTCCAACATCTGAAAGGCCATAGGTTCCTCATGCCTGAGTTATAGCAAGGGTCCTGAGGCTGGAGAAATAGGATTGGGGGAGGCATGTGTGCCATGGAGTTATAAAACCCCCTCTAATGGGCAGGTTTCAGGATAGGATAGGTTGGTCACTTAGACATCACACACGAAAGGAAATGCATCACCAAAGCAGACAACACAAATTTGCATAAAATTCTACTGCTAGTTAATATTTTTCGGTGTAGATTTAGAAACAATTACTCTAATTTAAATAGAAATACAATACATCTCGGCATAGTAGGGAAGACAACGTCTAGGTTACCCATGTAACCTAGCAGCTCAGCCTGCTTCTCAGAGGCTCAGGGCTGTTGGGAAACGTAACTGTTCCCTCCCACTTATGGTTCCATTCTTATGGAGCCATTCTTATGGTTCTTTCTCTTTAAGCTGGATCTGTAACAAAAAAACCCTTTCAGAGAGACAACTCTGATGGACCTTCAGATGGAGGACTGCTCTCTGTAAAACAGGACACATTGCCACTCCACCTAAGGGGCAGGGGAAGAAAATCCCATTATTTCTAGATGATGATGATAGTGATGATGATGATGATGATAATAATAATAATAATTATTTATTGTTTATACCCCACCCATCTGGGGTATATTATTTATACCCCACCCACTCTGGGCAGCTTCCAACAAAATATTAAAATACAGTAATGCATCAAACATTAAAAGCTTTCCTAAACAGGGCTGCCTTCAGATGTCTTCTAAAAGTCTGGTAGTTGTTTTTCTTTGACATCAGGTGGGAGGGTGTTCCACAGAGCAGGTGTCACTACCGAGAAGGCCCTCTGCCTGGTTCCCTGTAACCTGGCTTCTCTCAGTGAGGGAACCGCCAGAAGGCCCTCAGAGCTGGACCTCAGTGTCCAGGTAGACTGATGGGGATGGAGACGCTCCTTCAGATATACTGGACCAAGGACTGAGGCTCAGCTATTCATGAGCATGTGTCTGTCATCTATCTATCATCCATCTATCATCTATCTATCATCTATCTATCTATCTATCTATCTATCTATCATCTATCTATCTATCTATCTATCTATCTATCTATCTATATCTATCTATCTATCATCTATCTATCATCTATCATCTATCTATCATCATCTATCTATATCTATCTATCTCAGGTTCAAGGCTGACAGCCAGCCCCAAATCAAAAACAAGTGAAGACCTAGGGTGATGATAGATGGGAGATGTCCATTTGCTTTCCCCACTCCTATTTTCCTTCAAGAGAATAAGAGGCTGGACAGCATTACATTGCTTCTGGTTCCAGCTGCCTTCATCTGAACAGGAGCAGTCCTCCTAATGCAGGAATGTGGAGCCTGCCACCCTCCAGATTTTGTTGGATGGCAGCTCCCCTCATCCCTGGCCATTGTACACAGTGGCAAAGGCTGATAGGAGTTGAGTTCAACAACATCTGGAAGGCCACAGGTTCCATGTACCTGGATGATGGCAATACACTGCAATGTTTTGTTGTTGGTCCCACATCTATTTGTCTTATGCTGAAATCAGTCATGAATGTGGAAGAAATATTCTGCTGGTATTCAGTGCCTGTCTGCCCCTGCACCTTTTCATCATAGACTTGCAAGCTTTTTATTTTATTAATTTTTAAAGTCCATGTGAAGGTCTTGGATATGAAGGAGGGTATATATTTTCACAAGATTATTTTCCTTGTGCTGTATATTTATGTTCTGTGACTGTGCAAAATGGCATGCAACAAATTGCTTGCTTGCTTCTTCTTCTGCCTCTCCTTCCTTTGTATGTTAATGTAATAAGACACACTCTTAATCCCAGTTTCCTTTTTATATATATAAAAAAACAAAATTATAAGTGTGAAACTGTGAATGGTAATTTCTCATGTGTCAAGAGGCTTAGTTAGACCTTCTTTTCTTTCGGTTGACAGGCAAATCAGCTTGCCGAGGCTGGGAAGAGTTTGCTGATAAGATTCTCCTGTGTGTGCTGTCATTAATTTGTCATTTTTGTGACTGTGAGGCATGCAAAAGTCCCCGAGATGCAGCAAGAGCTCCCCCCCTTTAATACTGTAAAAAGAATTAAGAAATTAGCTCCCCTACTGATGCGATGACAATTCATGCAGCTGCCATGAAGGAGAGATCAGGTTTTAAAATGTTATCGGAGAAGCAGGAGTTTAACGTCAACAAAAATTGCAAGACTTACTTGGCCTCCAGAAGGAAAAGAAGAATGGATTGTTTCCTTTTTGTTCGCTGCCGTTTTGTTTGCTAGACGGAAAGATGGGCATTTATGCTCAAGACTACCAGTATTTTGTGGGAGGGATTTATCTAGTTAGGAGTAAAACACTCTTTCTGAACACAGCTGAGTTAGATCATGGGTAGGCAAATTAAGGCCCAGGGGCTGGATCCGGCCCAATTGTTTTCTAAATCTGGCCCACGGACGATCTGGGAATCAGCATGTTTTTATATGAGTAGATTGTGTCCTTTTATTTAAAATGCATCTCTGGGTTATGCATCTCTGAAGAAGAGACCAGCTGTAGGATAAGAGAGGCTGAGCCAGTGCTAATAGGAATTGAGGAGGAATGACAGTTTCATGTGCACTGTTGATTTCTGGAGGGATATTTACTGAGATCAGAGTTTTCCTTCTCCCAGGTTGACGAGCCCATCTGCCCCTCACTTCCCTCTACGACACATGCAGAAACCACAGTCTTGATCATTGGACCCACTATTGGTTTCACCCACTCAATCTGCCTGAGCCTGTCTTCACATGCAGGGGAAGTCCCTAATTAATCAAGGGTTGGAGATCCATCGGCTACCCTCACCTGGTTTGGCCAGATAGTTGAAGCTGTTCCAGGGGTGTGGCTTGCTGTAACATGCATCATGACAGCTTCTAGGATCCGCAGGTGAGACCTGAGTGACATGCATGCATGCATGCATGTATGGTGAACTACATATGGAATTCACAAAACATCCCATCAGAAAGTGGGGTGGTTAACCTGTTTAATTAGAGAAAAATCATTATTGACATCTATTAAGGACTGGAAATTTCTTAAGGAATTAATGCATGAAAGAGAAAATGAACTTGTATTATCTGGATTTGAAGATTGAAAAACTATTGGTTTATTGAAATTAGAATAAAAAGGTAAAGGTAAAGGTACCCCTGCCCGTACAGGCCAGTCTTGACAGACTCTAGGGTTGTGCACTCATCTCACTCTAGAGGCCGGGAGCCAGTGCTGTCCGCAGACACTTCCGGGTCACGTGGCCAGCGTGACGAAGCTGCTCCGGCGAACCGGCACCAGAGCAGCACACGGAACACTGTTTACCTTCCCGCTAAAAGCGGTACCTATTTATCTACTTGCACTTAATTGTGCTTTCGAACTGCTAGGTGGGCAGGAGCTGGGACCGAATGATGGGAGCTCACCCCACCTCGGGGATTCGAACTGCCGACCATGCGATTGGCAAGTCCTAGGCGCTGAGGTTTTACCCACAGCACCACCCATGTCCCTTAGAAATTAGAGTAGTTGGATGTTAATAAGTGAATGCTATATTTAGCTGACAGACAGAGAACCATTATCTTTTCCCATTCTCTTTTCTTTTTCCTTTCTTTTTTCTTCTTTTTGCTCTAGTTCCTTTTTAAATTGTATTTTTAAAGTATTTCCTTTATTCTGGTGTATTATATTAAAAAATACTTTGTATCGGGTATACACTTTTTGTATATCTTTTAATAAGTATTGAAAATAGATTATTATTTTTAAAAAGGAAGTGGGGAAAGTCTGTAGCTCAGTGGGAGAGAATCTGATTTGCATGCAGAAGGTCTTGGGTTCAGTGACTGGCATCTCCAGGTAGGAAACTGAAACTGCAGAGAGCCTCTGCCAATCACTGTAGACAATACTGAGCTAGATGGATCAATGGTAATGGTCAGTATAAGGCAGATTCCTGGGTTGCTATCATATGGCTTCCATGCAAGGTATCTCATATTGTGCGAAGTGGCTTCCAGGCCTCTTGTATTTGAAGAAAGAATCACTTGTTTGTTTTGAATGCGGGACTCCATTGGGTGCCAAGGCCTCGTGCAACAACTATGGAGAAAACATAGCTCTGCATATTTTATGTTATTTCATTGCCGTGTGCTAGGTATACAGGTAGTCACAGTCTCCCTTTCATCTTTATTTTTAATTTTTAAAACAAACTCAAAACCAGATGTGTTTCAGGCTGTTCTCTGAGGAGGCGCTCATATCTCTTGCACAGCAAGCTTTCCTCTCAGCTGTCAATTAATTGCCACCTGGAAGGCACCAGTCAAATTAATATTGTATTAAATGGATCCAGAAGTCACAACAAACTGAAGCCTCTAAAAAAAGAAGGAACGAGCTGGGGGGAGGGGGGGCGTTTGGAAGGTGCATGCTTAGTCCCCATACCAGACCACGATATTCCCATCTTGCACAAACTGCCTCATCTCCTCCCAGTCATTCACTTGCACCAAAAATTAGCCATGGCTTCAAAGTTCATACGTACCTAGGTTTGATGTAAGGATTTGCCCAGCTCATAATATTCCATTTTGCTACAGATGGAGCACCACATCCTGTGCTAGCAATCCCCCTCAGTAGACACGTGTTTCAGTTGCACACGTTCCAAGAGTCAAACATATTAGGATCCTTCTGCCTGGGCGGGCATATCTAGTACTGTAACTCACACTTGTACATTACTTAAAGCAGGAATCATGTTTGCTGAAGTCACCTAGAATCAATATATATTCACTTATTATTGAAATGGGGATAAGAACTCCCGTATTTTTTGTTCTATAAGACGCACCCGACCATAAGACGCACCTAGTTTTAGAGGGGGAGAACAAGAAAAAAAATATATTCTCTCCCTCTCTGAACAGCTCCCCTTCAGCGAAGCAGCAGAAGAAATGGAGCCCCTTCCATTTCTCCTCCTGCTTCACTAAAGGGGAGCTGCGCAGCTTTCGCTGAAGCCTCCGGAGCACAGCGGAAGCGCTCCCGCTGAGCTCCAGAGGCTTTGCATTGCTTTTGCTGAAGCCATGGAGCCTGCATTCACTCCATAAGACGCACACACATTTCCCCTTACTTTTTAGGAGGGGAAAAGTGTGTCTTATAGAGCAAAAAATACGGTAAATCTTGGAGATTAACTACTGAAGGATTGGGAAGGGGGGCAACTTACTTGCTATATGATGTTCTACTTCTTTTTTCTTATTGCACAAGTAACTTGCATCTTACGCTTATTTATCATACGCACTCACAGCCTTATGTGTGTCACCGAAAAATGTTTAAATATTTTCAAAATGATGCAAAAATGGTGTGTACAGGGAGAAAATAAGAATATGGCACAAAAATGACACACACTGGGGGACAGGGGAGCAGGAAAGAGCAGCCAGCAATCCCAGCAGCTTTCATGAGAGTGTTTGAGTGTGGAAAAGGCGGTTGGAGAGGGTGATCGGAGGAGGCCATAGAGGCTGGCAGAGGGGTTTGGAAGGGCAATGGAGGGCTTGGGAGTGCGGAGGGGGTGGTTGGCAGAGCTTCGGATTGCAGAATGGCCCCAAAATGCAAGGCATCAGCATTTTGGTTTGGAACTATCTCCGTATTCATGAGCTTTCTTGATAGATGTTTGGGGAAACAGCCTGTTTTTTCTGAGAGTTCTCTTCTTCATTTTTGGGAAGCTTTTAACACTGACATGTAAATTAATTTGCAAAACATTGGCACGCCGCATGAACAAATAAACATAAGGGTATGTTTGAGTCCAGGTGTTGTAACACCCACACTAATTGCATCTTTAATCAGGCACGTGTTCCCAAACCAAATCTCTGTTCCCAGAGGGCAATGAGATTAACATACGTGTACAAATATTATGAGCTAAAAGAGAATGTTCAGAAAGCAGACACCCACACACCCACCCCAAAAACCTCCACACACATTTATTAAGATAATTATGAATACTGAGCCAATTCCAAACGAAGCCAAGGGAGAACCTGATCATCACTAATATAAACCCTGTGTGTCACACCCTTTTACTTTCCCCTACACCAGACATCTTAAAAAGTAGAGACATCACCTTGCAGCAAAGGTCCATATTGTAAAAGCTATGGTTTTCCCAGTGGTGATGTATGGAAGTGAGAGCTGGACCATAAAGAAGGCTGATCGCCAAAGAATTGATGCTTTTGAATTATGGTGCTGGGGGAGACTCTTGAGAGTCCCATGGACTGTAAGAAGATCAAACCTATCCATTCTTAAGGAAATCAGCCCTGAGTGCTCACTGGAAGGACAGATCGTGAAGCTGAGGCTCCAATACTTTGGCCACCTCATGAGAAGAGAAGACTCCCTGGAAAAGACCCTGATGCTGGGAAAGATGGAGGGCACAAGGAGAAGGGGACGACAGAGGACGAGATGGTTGGATAGTGTTCTCGAAGCTACCAGCATGAGTTTGACCAAACTGCGGGAGGCAGTGGTAGACAGGAGTGCCTGGTGTGCTCTGGTCCATGGGGTCATGAAGAGTCGGACACGACTAAATGACTAAACAACAACAAACACCAGCCATAGAGAACCTTTGGTCTTCCATGTGTGGCCAAACTACAACTCCCATCAGCCCCTGCAAGCATGACCAATGACCAGGGATGATGGGAGCTGGAGTTCAGCAACATTTAGAGCAGTGTTTCCCAACCGGTGTTCCGCGGCACACTAGTGTGCCGCGAGATGTTGCCTGGTGTGCCGCGAGATGTTGCCTGGAGGGAGGCGGGCGAGGGCGTTTGCTTCCCGGAGGACGGAGCGAGGGCGCCCCCTGCTGGGCCGGGGCTCGCTCTCCCCAGAGGGTAAATCTGGATCAAATGGGGCGAGGGGCGGGCAGAATTCTGGGGGCCACTGATGCCCTACAGACCCCCCCCCAAGTCCTCCGGGGCGCGCGCTCTGCTGGGCTCTTTTCGGTCGTCGTGCTTGTGGGAAGCCGCCCCTTCCCTGGGCGACGCGCCGCCTCGCGACTCCGGAGTCAGTCCCGCGGGATCTCGGAGGGACTCGCGAGTGACGGCGCGGCGGCTCCGGGGCGCGCTCAGCCGGGCCGCCACGCGCCCCCGCGCAGCCCCTGCTGCAGCTGCCCGGCGTGGAGCGCGACGCGGAGCCGGCCGGGCTTGGAGGTGCCCAGGTAGGGCCGAGCCGGGCGGGGGCGGGGAGGTCTCGGTCTGCTGCGGGCGCAGGAGGGCGAGCGGGAGAGGGGGAGCCGTCGGGTCTCCTGGAAGGAAGCGAGGCGGCGGCTGAGGGGGATGCAGCCCCGTCCCCAGCAACAGGCGCTCCTCGAAGTGAGGCCACAAGTCGGGGCTCGGACAGGGCCTGGAAGCAGCGGCTCCGGCTCTTGGGAGCGGAGAAGGGGACTTCGAAAGCGGCCTGGAGGAGAAAAGCCCCGATGCAGCGAGAGCGGGGAGCGTGCTGCCTTGTCCAGGCCTCCTCGCTTTGTGCCGTCCGCTGCCGGGAGCAGGACACGGGGGCTCCTCGTTCGCATGCTTTCCCGGGTGATCGGTGAGGGTTAGGGTTAGGGTTAGGGTCCCTCAGTCCCTCGCTTTGCTGCCTCCTTCCCCCCCCCAAAGCTTGGAGGTTCCCCGGCAAGGGGGAGGGAAAAAAATTGAAAGTTACACTTTCGTGCGTCCCTCCCGGCGTGACGCTGCGCGCTGACGTCACGGGGCTGTAATGGTGGTGTGCCTCGATATTTTTTTCATCAAACAAGTGTGCCTTTGCCCAAAAAAGGTTGGGAAACACTGATTTAGAGGGCCAAAGGTTCCCCCCATTTGCCCTACACCATCTCACTTCCTGTGAAATTTGTTCACATAAAAATGATACGGAACTTCAATAAAAGGAATCAACGTTATTGCATTGGACACCAAATATAGATTAGTAGTGGTGGTCGTGCTTCATTACAATCCTGAAGGAGTCATTCCATAACTGATAAAGGTTATTCTGCATGGTATATTGTATGCTTTCAAATCTAGCAAAAAGGGGGGGAAAGGGGGGGAAGGCTCCAGCACATTTTGCAGATATCTATAGTAATTAAGAGATTGGCTTCTCTGCCTTACTTTCATTATTTTCATGTCATTCTCTTTTCGCTCATCCTTAATATGCACAAAACTTCTTAATTAAACCTCCACAGACTCTCCATGGCTTGTGATGCATGATTCACCATGTCAGAACTGACACTGTAAAGTTCTTTCTCTACATTTTAGGCCTTTCAGCAGGATCAAGTGTGGGTGTTTTTCGTCAGTAAAGCTTTTGTACATTTTCTCTAGGGGACAGAATATTTTGTCAAGTCTCAGAACACAAGGATATTAGCTAGAAGTAGCTGCATTGCCTCTCTTTGCCAAGCCTGTGAGAAGGGTGAACCCCAACATCACTTTGGGAGAGGGGACATTCCCAGGACACCCCATCCTGGGAATGGAGGGAAGACCAGGATTTCTATGTTACTCAAATCCTACCCCTCTCTTGGTCCTCTGGTTGGGACGTATTTTCACAAAGCAAACATGCAACTATGCCAAATCATCCATCTGCATTTCAGCCTTGGGAGGCTAGCCTCCCCCCCTTTCACTTTATTACCATCAAGTCAACATCTTTTTTTAAAAAAAAAACCTTTGTGTCCCACTACATCCTGAGGGCAGTGAACAGCATCATATTTAAATTAATATATTTTTTACAAAAATTAAAAATTAGAATTTCTATACTCACTTTATATATCCATAAATATTTTACATATTGAACACTAAAATAGGCTCACTAAATTCTTTTTTTGTAAATGATCTTTTACTAATTTTCCAGTTACATTTTCACAATTAGAAATAAAAATTAACTCACATTTCTACCGGATCTAGATTTATACATTTTCATGAACCTTCTCTTTGAGATTCTTTGAATCTCTAGACTTCCCTCCATACCTTCTTCTGGTTCCTTATATAAAACCAAGTTCTTCTGCATTTCCATACTTATACTTTTCCAATTATTATCTCCCATAATTTTTTTCTAATTTTCTACTAATTGCAAGCGTTTACTTAAAATCCTGCCAATGTATCAACCTGTTTGCAGTATTTTTGCACATACACAATAAACTTTTTTAAACTTCTCATCATAGTCTCTGAGTTTTGCCGTTAATTTTACCTTTTCTGCATAGTCCATTAGCTTGATTTGCCATTCTTTTTTCATCACTATCTTTTCTTCCATCTTTGGGCTAACAATATTTGGGCAGCTATTGTAGCATACATAAATATTTTCTTCTGTTCTTTGGGGAGTTCAGTTCCTATCAATGCTTCTGTTGTTGTTTTTTTAGCAAAAGTTATTTTAAACATTTTCTTTAGTTCATTACAGATCATTTCCCGGAAGCTTTTAATAACTTTACATTCCCACCACATATGATAAAATGTACCCTCCTTTTCTCTGCCTTTCCAACACTTATTAGAATCTGTTCTATACATTTTAGCAAGTTTTATAGGCTCACTAAACTCATCCCACTAATAGGCAGTGCAAACACACATGCAAGAGTCATTAGAATATCTGAAGAATCTTGTCAAGAGAGGAAAGTTGCTGGTGGAAAGGTGCAATTCATGAACGTAGAATCATAGAGTCTCAATGCATGCAACACATACACTCCACCACTCGTAAATCTATAAGCACCAAGTGGATTATTATTATTATTATTACATCTTATGTACACCACTAAGAAATTCTGAATATTAAGTGGTCTATAAATACCTGAAATAAAGGAATAAATAAAATGGTACAAAAATGTATCAGGGATTCATCTTTTTCAGAAGATCTAGAGAAACTATTTTTCTGCCCTCAGATATTTAGGAGCTATTGCAGCTGAATAATCTCTTAGAAATGTGGACCTGGCAAGCACACATAGTCCTGTCTTGGGAAGGACTACCCTTGATAAGCATTCACCTGCTATGCAAATAAAAGCAGAAATAGAAGGTCAAATAGCAAAGTGAGAAGTGTGTGGTGGTTAAGAAGCCATCACTAACAGTTTTCAGGTTTGGAGGGATACTAAGAACTAAGGGATACGATTTTGGGGGGCACCATGTGCCACAATGTGAAAACGACTTGCATTTAGCTCAACTTCAGAAAGTCAAAAAGAAAATTAATTGCTTTCTCCCAAGTCTCTCAGGCACAGTGTGCCTAAAAATAAACACCAAACAAAAAAACCAGCTACCTCAGCAGCTGGTGCCTCAGATGTAATTCACATGCCAGCTGCAAAAGCCACCACAAAATCAGCTCCTTTCACATGAAAAAAGAGAGAGTGAGACCTTACCTATTTTGGTTCTTCAGCCTCCACAAAATGCATTCCCCACTCCCACCCCAGAATATTGCACATATCTTTTCATGCAAGGAGCTAGAGTAATTTCGAAGAGTAGCTTCAGATCTGTTGCACACAATGAGATATAGCACATTGAGTTGCACACAAACATGCTGGCTTTTAACGCACACAAATTACTGGGTACCTCTGGAATGTCACTGCTTTTGCAGGAGGGAGTCAAGAACGTATCGAAAGCTTATGACTGTGCAAATGTTCTGTTACCTCCTCCCCACTCTTAAAAAAAGGGAGACTATATTGCAATTTAGGAAAGTGAAGCTGAAATGCACTGAAAACTGTGGGATGAACACATGGTTACGGGGAAGAGGTGTAAAACAGTTCACAAGAGAAGCAGGATGAACACTCGTTGAACACTGTAAAAAAATCAGAATAAATGCTCAATAAAAACCAGACCCAGGCTGTGTACATACTATACCTTTAAAGCACATTGGAAGCACCTTCTTTACCTCAGATAATCCCGGTCACTGTACTTTGCTCAGAATTGTAACTCTGTGATGGGTCAACTACAGTGCCCAGAATTCTTTGAGGGAAATTATGTGTTTCAAATGTATTTTCAAAATACAGTGTCTACACAGCCTGAGTTTAACTACTGTGTATGCTTTGTGCGGGACGCGGGTGGTGCTGTGGGTAAAACCACAGTGCCTAGGACTTGCCGATCACATGGTCGGCAGTTTGAATCCCCGTGGCGGGGTGAGCTCCCGTCTTTCGGTCCCAGCTCCTGCCCACCTAGCAGTTCGAAAGCATCCCTAAGTGCAAGTAGATAAATAGGTACCGCTTTATAGCGGGAAGGTAAACGGCGTTTCCGTGTGCTGCACTGGTGCTGGCTCGCCAGAGCAGCTTCGTGACCTGGAAGTGTCTCCGAACAGCGCTGGCCCCCAGCCTCTTAAGTGAGATGGGCGCACAACCCTAAAGTCGGACACAACTGGCCCGTACGGGCAGGGGTACCTTTACCTTTACCTATGCTTTGTGCAAGTAGATCAGGGTAGATGCTGAATACGGAGGTTGTCTGAAAGAGGCCATGGTGTAAGGAAGTCGGCTGTAGAGCTTTCTGTACATTAAACCTGGATTAATCCAGGTTTATGCATGCATTGGTGTGTATTTAAACCTTCACTTGCATGCAGTCCCTCTGGCCAATGGGGTGTAGGGCTTGGTGCACAGGACTAACACCTGGGAGACTAGGGTTCAAATCCCAACTTGGCCATGAAGCTCACTGGGCGAGCTTGGACTAGTCGCTGCCTCTCAGCCTAACCTACCTCACAGGGTTGTTTTGGAGATTAAGTGAGAAGGGGGAGAAATATGTATGCCACCTTAAGCTCTGAATTTAAGGGATGAGACAGAGAATGTTATCTCCTCCCCACCAAACCTTTGAGGAAAGTGGAATAACCAAGAGGCTCCTCTCTGCTGAACACCCAAGAGGGTTGCAAGGAAGGATGTGGTCTTTCAGATACTTGAGGCTGAGGGTGCCTACACACCATGCATTTAAAGCTCATTGCTTCCTCATGTAGCACTCTAGCACAAGGCACAGTATCTCTCAAGGAATCAGTTTTCAATAGGGAAAGATTTGTGAGGGGGTTTTTGGGGGGTGGGGAAAAATATGTTGGTGCTGTTCCACAAGGGAACTTTTATCAACAGCATCCTATGTTTTCATGACAATTTCAACCATATCTGCCCAACCCTTTGGAAAAGTGAGGGTAGCACAAGCATAGCTTAAAATGCTTTGTTATTATAGCTGCATGGGGAGCTATTTCACACACGCAATCCTGGTTGTTTTCTTCCATCCTTCTCAATACATTTTCTTTATGGAACACCAGAGGCAAAAGCTTCTGAGGTTAGTGAATGGATAGATCATTGTTTGGATGTTCTTGTAGCTGAAGCCTGCTGCAATTGGGACTTTCTGCAACAAGCTTTATGAATTTGGAAACAGGGCTGACTAAACCCATGAGCTCTTTCATGATGGAGTCTTAGAACAAAATGGAACACTCGTCATCTGTTTTACCAATTCATTCACCCTGAGGCCTACCCATTTACTGCCAGAGGTTCAACTAGGCAATTTTAGACCCTGGGCTTAATGGTCTAACACATGAGAGCAGGCAGCATTAGCTGGCCACGTGCAGATCTTTAGTTGTGAGGCACACAATTAACATTTATTTCTCCAGTTGCCACCTGTAGTCCAGGCTTTACAGCTGCTTCTATGCCCCTCATATGTTAAGAGAAAAAAATCTCTTGAGCACAAGCAGTTTCACATTAATAAAAAAATAAATCACTTAAATCACAGCGCCAGCAGGACTACAGAAATAAAATGGACCTTGCTTCTGCTGCCCTGGTGCTAAACACATTCACTTAGCAAAATGCATAATATATTTGTAAATAAAAAGAACACCTGTGACTATGTACATGCCCAGTCAGCTACCCAGAATATAAATGGTCTTTAAAAATAAGGATAGTGATGTGATCACTGGTAGGCTTGATAGGTCCTGCCATGCCTAGACCTACCCAGTGCTGAGTTGGACTTGTTTGCTGTTGCCCCCATCACATGCAGCACATGGGATGGTCATCCAGGTATACTCCTGGGCTATGGGGTCCGGGACAATTGTCTCAAGGTCTGACCTTAGCCGCAGCACTGCTCATTGATGAATTATGTGAAAATAGCAGTGCATTAATTTAAGAATTACACCATGGAGGACTGCCATCATTTGAAGGGTTAAATGTTAACCATAAGCATCTTGTATCAATAATCACAGCAGATGACATTAGTAATCTGACTGCACAAGTTGCTGAACTTATGGAATCATCCCCTACCACATCATCACAGCCAATAGGAGTCTTTATTATCATGTCCACCGAAGCCATTAAGGCTTGAGGGTCATGGAGGGGAAGCTGTAGCAGTCTCTAGGAATTCTATCTCTCCTCAGGCTTCCTGTCCGCTTCATTGGGGATCTAGAGCATCTATACTTGGCATTGGGTAATCAGGACAGATTGGGGATTCTGCTGGTTTATCACCTGCCTTGCTTCCTAGAAGTCTCCTTGCCTGAGTTAACAGAGATGGTCTCCAAGGAAGCATTGAAGACTCCTAGACTGCTGGTTCTTGAGGACATCCATTTATTCTGAGGCATTTTAGGACTTCATGGTCACCATGACAACCACGGGGCTGTCCCAACACATTTTCTGCACAACACATTTGACAGACCACACTCTTGATCTGCTTTTCTTGACAGGCAGGAATAATGTGATCTAGGAGAAGGGAAGGTATTAATGTCAGCTCCTTGTGATGGTCGGATCACCTTCTGCTGAGATTTAGGCTTTCTGCAACTCAGAGGCTGATGGATTCAACTGGTTTCCAGACAGTTCTGGTGAATTTTCTGATTGATATGACTGGTGCTCCTGTTGAAGCCCTAGCTGATTTGTGGAATATGTGAATAGCGCCAGCTCTTGACATTATCACCCCTGAGCTCCTGCTCTTGTTTGATAGAGCCAAGTGAAGCTGCTCTGTTGCATACAGACACCAGTAAGTGATCAATATCCACCATACTTGTGGTGGAGCAAACTTGCAGACAAAGATGACAAAGAGAAGGAGAAGTGACTCTTTGTAAACAAACCTCATATACAGTTCTTAGAGCAAATGGATGAAGGATCCAGAAGAGTCTGTATCCCTACAGACTACTCTAAGAGTACTGCTCCTCTTCACCAAGTGAGTCTGAGACAGGGGAAACAAAAAAAAATCCTTCCAGTAGCACACGAAAGCTCATACCAAGAACTAACTTAGTTGGTCTTTAAGGTGCTACTGGAAGGAATTTTTTTTGTTTTGACTATGGCAGACCAACACGGCTACCTATCTGTAACTGAGACAGGGGAGTTGGTTATGGCTTGTATGCATTCCATAGAAATAATGCTTTTGCTGAAATTACCAAAAACTATATGGATTGTTGCCCAAAATTGCTGCTTGGTGGCCTGCATTTCTCACCTAATTTGGGTATAGTTTTTTATTTCTCTCAAAAGAAAAATGTTGCCAAGGGTTTGAAGGCAGCTATACCCATAAGAATCATTACAGCATTCAGGGTTAAAGTTGGTTATGAGAGTCTTTATTTTGCAACCTATACATAAACATAAAAAAGAAAACTGCAGTATACTTTAATGTTACATAAGATAATCATTAAATTTAGTTATTAAACCTATTGAAATTAAATGCAAAGAAGAAACCATTTTTTCTTGCAATTAACTGCAGATAAAAATCAGGGAAAACAGTTAACACACAGTTGAAATTAAACAACTGCTTGCATAATATTAAACAGGTTCTTTCAATTTTATTATGGCACAAAGCCACAGGTCTGATATGAATGAAGGTAGTGGAGTTTTAGAACGTCTACACAATTAATTAACATGCTAACATAAATATAGTGATTAAAATAATTTTCTCTACAGTCAATTTTGAATGCAACCCTACTTAAGAATTATAATGTATTCTACATGGTAATTACATAACAATGGGGTGAGGGGTGGGAAATAACGTATTTCTCCATTCCAGCAGCAGTACCTATATTGATATTAAATTTGGAATTTGGAAATGCTCGGCTAATGCCTAATAATCTTATATTGGTATGCATGCTATAAATCTTTCTATTTCTATTTTGCAAGGCACCTTACAATAACTCCTCTAAAATTTGAACTAATAACCAAACAGGGCATGAATTAGGAGAGAGATGCAAAATTAGTTTGAGTCTGGAAACTAAAAAGTCACAGGTAGGGTTCAAAAGCATTTCTTAGGGCATGTGTCATTCTCCAACACAGTAATATAAAAACACACTCTTTATGCAAAGTTTTCCCATTAAAATATGTTAAACTAAAATTTATGGTTAGAATACTATAGAAATAAAAGTAACATCATCAGGCCGCCTGCACGCGTAACAAGCTTACATGATTTCGACATGAACAAGGAAGAAATAAAAGAACAAAAGGACAACAAAACTTTAGATTTGCAGAATCTATACTTTTCCTGGTTTACTGCATTTAAAATGTCATTTCAAGATGGTAGTAATTTCAGAGTCAAAAACATAACAGTTGCAAACACAAAGGAGGACCTGACACCTTCTTCTACAGTCACAGTTTCTCCACTCCTCTGGTAAATTATAGGCTGGCGACAGGTTATTTCCTTAATCAAACTTTCCTTATTGTGCCCATGCAAAGAAGTCCACATGGCCTAAATCACTGCTAAAGTTTAAGTTGCTTTACTTATCACAGAGCACCTGCTGGAAGCAGCCATACACACACAATTCCAAACAGAAGATGTCTTTTTCATGGAAGGTTTTAAGTTTGGTTGTCCTTATGATTATCTGCACATATATATTTTTTTTTAGTAGCACACATATGTTTCTTTCTTCAGGCTAGACTCCAGTGTGTTTTCTTCTGCTCAACGGCATATAAAAACAACACATAATATAATGCTTTTCATTTAAACAAAGGAAGTCTATGACTCCAGCTTCAATATTTCAAATAATCATACAAAATATACATGTTGTTTAGAATCCTTTTGACCTTCGAAGGTATAGGAATTTTCTGGGGCGTCATCTTGTAGAAAGAGACAATTTAGTCACAGCTAAGAGCATCAAATATATCCTTCGTGGTCATCGTCGTCGTCATCGTCCCCTTCATCCTCGTCGTCATCTTCAATTTCATCTTCGTCATTCAACATATCGTCATCCTCATCGTCCGTCCATTCATGGAAATCACCACTGGCAAAATCACCTGATGTTTCCAGATCAATAGCTAAAGAAGAATATAGCTGCATTACTTTGTGTCAAGTATTATTTAATGCTATTTTTTTAATAGGTAAGATCATTGTTTTCCTAATATTTTTTGGGGGGTTGGGGGGTATATTTCTAGCCCAAGGGAGTTCAGAATCAAACTACTCAAAGAGCTGCTGTCCCTCTGGAGTCTTGCTAAGGCTGCATCCTAAAGTTGCTTTCATTGCAATTGACAATGCCATTGTCTGACTCCAAGGCACAAGTTTAACCATCTACTACAAAATGCATTTTGAAAAAGACTAGTAAAAACACTGGCAAGGAATACTGATAACTCAAGATATTTTGTCATTAAGTATAAATACAAAATGGGCTTGTCAAAACTAATTTTAATTATTGCAAGAAACAAGCAGAAAATAACAGCTTCTAATTAAGAAACCCCCCCAAAAGTGTGAGATGGTGTTTTGAGTTGTGCTGTGCTTTATTATGTAAAAGGCTTATAACTGTGAAGGTGTAGATCACAATCTACAGGGGGTGGGGGAGCTGATTCTGCACAACACTTCTGTATCAGCAAATACTTTACTTGGAAATTTGCCTAACCAACAGAAAAATTGGTTTCTGTTGCTTTAAAAGCAAGTATCATCTATGGATTAAGAGAGATTCCAATTCTCGAGGTGGTAAATTCAGACCTCAAAGATCAGCTGCGGGGGGGGGGGGGGGGGGAGAGAACCTGACAAACTTTTCTCATCCAAATAACTGGAAATGGAATTATGTGATTTACCACAGTCTGCAGCTCCATGCGTTCTGGATCCTGTTACCTCATTGCCATATCTATCCACGCACCAGCATTGTCCTGCACTTCCATGGCACTGAGTTGGCTTGTAGTAACCATCTTCATCACATAAAGGTATATACTGCCCTGTGCAATACACAAAAACATTACCAGGGACGTGCAGTCACTCTTGCAGCATAAATGTCCTAGCTTCAACCAAGCAATGCCTGAATAGCTCAGTCGGCAGAGCACAAGACTCTTAAGGTTGTGGGTTCAAGCCCCACACTGGGCAAAAGATTCCTGCATTGCAAGGACTATGTTACCCTTGTGATCCCTTCTAACTCTACGATTCTATGAAACTTGTGAATACGCCTACAATTTTTCTGTTGTATCTCCTATTTCATTCTCAGGTTAAATACTAATACAGTGGTACCTCGGGTTAAAAACTTAATTCGTTCTGGAGGTGTGTTCTTAACCTGAAACTGTTCTTAACCTGAAGCACCACTTTAGCTAATGGGACCTCTCGCTGCTGCTGCGCGATTTCTGTTCTCATCCTGAAGCAAAGTTCTTAACCCGAGGTACAATTTCTGGATTAGCGGGGTCTGTAACCTGAAGCACCTGTAACCTGAAGCGTCTCTAACCCGAGGTACCACTGTGCTTTTAAAGGTTTAAATAAATATCAAAGCATGTTTTCCAATTGCTTGCCATAAAAGCTCTCTCTGTTCTACCAGAAAAGGAATGTTTACATTGCCTTTTCCTTGTTCTACTGATAACTAATTCATATTGTATTTTTAATATGTTTGAATAATGTTAAGATACTCTGCAAGGGACGTATAGGGTTGCCATGTAACAGTGGCAAAGCCTAACTGAATTCAAAAGTCACTGAGTTCAATGGGACTTACTGTTAGGTAAGTATGTACAGGATTGCTGCCTAAATTCTACTTAAGTTTATTAAGTATATCAGAATAAGAATACAATTTATTTTAAACACTGTAACATATGCAACAAATTTGGAGATAATTGCTTCAATTTAAAATACGAAGTCTTTAACTCTGATTATAATTATGCAAACTTTTAGATTCAATGAACAATTATTCACGTAAGAGATTTGAAGGAAATATTAAACAGAGCATTTAAAACCATATGTTATTTTACGACTGAATCATCTAACCCTTCTTTTCGCAGAAGGTTTTATAAAGTGAAAAAATTGACATTATAGTACTGTAATAAAACATATGTAATATCTTGGAACTGATAAGGTAATAAAACTAAGTTTAATGGTTTTCAAAGACTTTATAAATTCTGTTACTGGAATTTAGTTTTGTCCATCATTTTAGGATTCATATTGATTTTCTGTTGCAGTTTCGCTAGAGTTATTTATGTAAGCAATAAAAGCTTCAAAAGAATGATCTATGACTTACCTAGGAGCTTCCTTCCCCCTTGCTGTTTCTGAATGTTGCTGAGCTCTGTCTGGCAAGGTGGGTCTAGAATAATGACATCAGATAAGTTAAACTTCAGTTATGTGTGAGAATTTAGGAATGGCTTGCTCTGCTTACAATTTAACTTCAAGTATAAGATTTAAAAATGGCTTACTCTCACTGACATTGTTATTAACAGATGTGATCTGGAAGCCAGTTATTATACAATCAGAATGTAAGAACAGTTTTTGCTGTTTTAGAAAAAATACATATGTAGCCCAGCATTCTGACTTCATCAGAGGTCTTCCTCCAGATACCTCTATGACACTTGTAAGCCAAGCATGATAGCATCAGCAATCTTTCACAACTAACATCTGTTAAAAAGAGGATACATGGGATGGTATTAAAGTTTTACTGAAAGTGGACCCACTGAAATCAATGGACCCAAGTTAGTTATGTTTACAAGTTTCAATGGGTCTGCACTGTTTTAAACTTTGTTGAAGACCACCCTTGGCCTTTGACCTAGACTGTTGATAATCACCATCTGATAGACCTACTAACCAGATCTTGTCTGATATTCTTTAAGGCTATCATAGTATTTTCTTTAAAAAACCAGTCTGAAAACTGCCAGATGATGATTAACTGCAATAAACAGTTTGACCATAGGAAGTCTGCACTTTTAAATCTGCACTGGTTCCCAGTCTATTTCCAGGTCTTTTTCCAGGCTATCGTAAGTAATGGAACTCACAAATTAAATATTGTGATGTGTGAAATAATATTTTGTGAATCTACTCTCACCGTCAATCCTAGTATTATGAGGAGAAACAATTATCTTTATCCATCTAAGGTTTTCCCCTCATTATTAGCCTCCTTGCACTTAGTAGATGGGAAAATATTTAAAATATTTTAACTCTGCGCAATCTTGGCTTTACTGTCTATTCATCTGTATAACTCTTAGTAGTCACTGATCAGCAGAATTCTACTAAAATAATATTGGATGAGTGAATCCTGAAACAATTTTATTTATTTATGCATGTGCATACATGTGTTTGCTTTAATAACTATTATCTGGGTCACAAGCAGAAGAACAGTCTCAAAATACAAGTACTTTAGAATGCTGTGTCTTTAGATTAACTCTATAATGTAAGCATATTTCACAAATCTGAATTTCCTTGAGCACAGTACAAGGTTAAATACTTTCAAGTCCCATTTATTTCAATAGAAGAGTTAAGCACACACTTAAATCTTTTGCATTGAAATTGAAAAATTCTTAATACTGGCTGGATTGAGCTGTGTGTGTGTGTGTGTGTGTGTTCAACAGCTGCATCACTTTCACTGATTTTCTCTATTGTCAATAGCTTTGCTACTGAGCTAAATTTAAGACTAATTCCATGTTACTTTTGATTTTGTTTTATTATATACCAAGGTTACAACTGACTAAAATTGTGTTACTGCTTGTTTAGTCCAAACAATGCTGAAATGCTACTGATTGTTGCAAATTCTGCAGTTTTTAATGGAATACACAATCATAAAATCTGTTCAGCATATATATTGAACTAATTTTATGTTTTTTTAATATATCTGTTGCAGAAGACTTCAAACATCAATAGACCTTTTGTGTATTAGTCATGCAAATGAGAGAATCAATACAGATTGAAATACAAACTGACTATTCATGCAGATCAATCTGTATTTACCCTTCATTTTCGATTTTGAATTTTACCTTGGGGGAAAATAGAAAGATAAACAATATGCTTGAATGGGTTATGGAGATTCTGTTTAGAAACAGCCTCCTTAGAAAGGGGTGGCTGTGTGACAAGAAATATACCAATTCTATAGATACTAAACTGAGAAACAAAGTATCAAACACAAGCCAGAGAATCAGAAGACAAACCCAACTATTAGAAACAAATTGCTATGCTTATCGGTAGCACTTTTGAAAATTTATTATAAAACAACCCTATTATATACCTTTTATCTAGTTTATATTTTTATACTGGGTGGCTGAAGAGCGATCCTTCTTTAAGCAGACGACTTTGTGCAAGGGATGGTGTCAGAGTTTTTCCTGACACACCTTATTTCACCCTGTTTTAGAGGGAAACCTGCCCAACAGGAGTCATGTTTTAGTAATTTGGAGTAGGAAGCAGGAGACAAGGAAGCCCTGTTGCATTATCACAATGCCTTTTATGGTTCTCTGGATCCTGCCTACTGTAACATTTCACAGCCCCTTAAAAAGTAGATTTCTCACAGAAACTCTTACTGTTCCATAACCTTTTATAAGATTTAATCTCTCTCTCTCTCTCTCTCTCTCTCTCTCTCTCTCTCACACACACACACACACACAGATAGAGAGAGAGAGAGAGAGAGAGAGAGAGGGAGAGGGAGGGAGGGAGGGAGGGAGGGAAAGAAACAACCAACTAAGAGTTAAATATCTAACATCCAGAATTTCAAGTTGTTCTAGCACTGTACCTTGCTGTCTCTGAAAGCAGTAGCACCATTCATTGTTAGATATCAAACTGTCTTTGTAAGTGTCACAAGAGTTGAAGAATGCCTTGGTGCACTGTTCATTCTTGTCAAGGTAAATGCTTCCAAGCTCTGATTGGTCCAGTAGGAGGTCGTAGTTCGTATCAAGTCTGTTAAACATCCAGCCAAGAGAGTCCTTGCAAATTGGCAAAATGCTGGTATCAAATCCTAAGAGGCAGAAATACAAAGAAATTGAATGAGAGAAAGATTCGGCTAGCTCACTACTTGGCTAAGCCAGGTAAGTCATGGAAACATCTTTATCAGTGTGTGCTGATGACCAGCTTGTAAAAGTAACATGATAACTGCTTAAAAACAAGAGTATCTGCATCTATTACTTAACATAGCATTTAATCTCAAGACACTTGACAACATATGCTTGCTTGAAAATTCTAGGCATGCAATAGTGGGCAATAATTATTGCACCCTGACTTCAGTAATGTTGACATCCGTAAAATGAGAAGTAACTGAGTAAGACTGGGTATGTACCCGGGAAGACTGGTATGGTTATATAAAATTGGTAAGAAAGGGAGACTGAAGTCCAGATAAAAACAGTGGAGAATGACACAAGGAACGATAAAGAAAGCATTGTGCTGCTACTTTGGCTTCCTACATAGAAAGGTATGCCAGTCTTCCTTCTTGCTCTCAAGCAAATCAGACTGAGGAGAGCTAGTTTGGACTAAGTTTCCCGGGGTTCTTTTGGGGGGTGGGTGGGAAGGTAGGGGATAAAAAACATTGTGTCTTTTTAAGAGCACCCTCTGGCACAACAGAAGACAAATCTCTCAAACTGGATTCCTTATGATTGATAAGCTAGGTCTGGTTTGTAAGTTCTGCAAAAAGCATACTGTTCTTGCATAGGTGAAGAGAAAAAAAAAGGAGGACCCTGTGCCTTTTCACATGCAGCCAGTAAAGCAGTCCCGAGGGGAGAGGGGTTTCTATTGGGGGGAGGAAACTGGGACAAGCACCCTGAACAGTGCTCTAATTAAGTTGCAGCCTGCCTTTCTGTCAAACAAACAAACAAAGCAAGAGATAAGTCTGCTCATCTACTCCCTCACATCTAGCTTGGCCAAAGTATGATTGCCTACTTTGAACATGAAATGTTCTTGGTTTGAATTTTCTGACACTAACGTAAGACCAGAGATCACTAACAAGATGCCATAAAAGATTTTGGGAAGTCCTGTGTTAACAGTTGTTGTTGTTTAGTCGTTTAGTCGTGTCCAACTCTTCATGACCCCATGGACCAGAGCACGCCAGGCACTCCTATATTCCACTGCCTCCTGCAGTTTAGTAAAACTCATGTTCGTAGCTTCGAGAACACTGTCCAACCATCTTGCCCTCTGTCATCCCCTTCTCCTTGTGCCCTCCATCTTTCCCAACATCAGGGTCTTTTCCAGGGAGTCTTCTCTTCTCATGAGGTGACCAAAGTATTGGAGTCTCAGCTTCAGGATCTGTCCTTCCAGTGAGCACTCAGGGCTGATTTCCTTAAGAATGGATAGGTTTGATCTTCTTGCAGTCCAGGGGGCTCTCAAGAGTCTCCTCCAGCACCATAATTCAAAAGCATCAATTCTTCGGCAATCAGCCTTCTTTATGGTCCAGCTCTCACTTCCATACATCACTACTCGGAAAACCATAGTACCGGCAGGCAAATATTCTAGGTAATAAATTATTATTATTTATCCATAATATAAAGAAACTGAAATCACAGAGAACAACACAATTTTCAAGCTGGCCTGTCACAAGCAAAGCAAGAATTATACATGCCGACACCTGACCATATAAAAAAGCCAATTCATGCAAAGTTCCATGGATGTTTTCAGCATGACTTGCTCCCTGTATGCATTACCAGTGCAGCTTGTAGTGTAGGGTGCAGCTATTACATGGCAAAATCCTAAAGAGACTCATCCTTGAAAACAGAAAGATGTGAAGAACTAAAATCCTGTAATGGCTAGGAACTAAAGACAGAAACTTCAAAAATGCTGTAGAAAATCAAGCAAACGGCACAAATGGCCAAAAGCGCTCCCTTAAGGAGAGAAGGGAATTTGTCACCTTCAGTTTTAATCTCACATCCAGTGCCCATATTGTCTACCAAGCACCCGTCACAATAGGAAGGAGAATGCTGAGAGGATCATATAAAACTGCAGCAAAACGCAACTGCTTAATATACAGCAACAGAGTATTTAAATACAGTATAAAGAGGTATAAAATATTGTTTGGATGCAATGTGATTTACTCTCAAATACTCGTACTGAACACTGTTCCTGTAGAAACAAAATCGAGACTACTGAAGCAAGAGGCTGTGGCTAGCTGAATAAATACCAATGGCCTGTATGGGACTGCAAGCTAGAACACAATTTGAATTGACCTAATGAACACTGAACTCAGACCCAATTACATCTGCTTAAGAGAACCAACTTGCAAAGTAAAGTATGGTAACTTGGCTCAATATTTATTAAAAGTGTCTACATATCATTCTCTAGCATCTCTTGTTAAAATATACCAAAGTCACATATTTTTGACCATGCTGAGTAGGATCTGTACACACTCTAGACGAGGCACTGAGGGATGCAGTGACTGGAGATAACTAAAGGAAATTGAGAGTTCCTGACCATGCCTGAAGACATCAAACACACCAAAATATACATTATCTGCTGCAGGATCTCTAAGGGAAGAGTTATATTGACCTGTTTTCAAATGCTTTCCCATTTTCAGAATAAAATAACTGCCAGCAACAAGAAGAAATTCTTTGTGGTTTCAAATCCTGAAAAATCTTCACCAAAAAATTGTGTTATTTATTGTTTAGGTTGGCAGAAGTTACCTGAAGTTACCTACAGTATCTTGTATGCCCTCTTCTGTTTGAGGAACTGCTTAACATCAAAATACAACTTACCTTACTCCCCCCCCTCCGCCTCCTCTAAAATGTGGCTTAAACGAGCCAGTTTTATTTCAAAGAAAAAATCTGAGGTCTGCCAGCTGCCTGCTAGAAATTTCTCCTCTTAGCTATTATTTGTGTGAAGGTGGTGTTTATTGTAAAAAAAGCTACTTCTGGAGCAAATAGCAGCCAGTGAAATGAAAACCTGGTCTGAAATATGGCCTCTGGTCCAATTGTGGGTACTTTCAACCAAACAAAACCATTCCGTATTATTTTATTGTGCTCCTCCGATAAAATTACCCTTTCCAAAGTAACAATTCCATACTCTCACTCAGTTTTCTCATAGCCACACTCCCTACCATGCACATATAACAATGTTTTCATCCAATAGCACAAAAAAGGCAGTAAATCCCTTGCCATATGTAAACCATAGTGAAGGGAACTGTGGTCTTTCAACAACTCTCGGAATCCTTAACAAACTACAGTTCCCAGAATTATTTGGGGGAAGCGATGACTGTAAATTGGTATGGTACTGTTTTATGGTACTTGCTCTCCTTACAACAGCCCTGTGAGACAGATTAGGTTGAGAGGTGGTGATCGGCCCAAGGTAACTCAGTAAGCTTCCTGGCTCATGGGGGGTGAGATTTGAACCCAGTTTTCTGTGTCCTAGTATGATGTTCTAATCACTGTACCACATAGAAATGCAGGCAGCTGCCTTATATTGAGATCACTGGTCCACGGAGCTGAGTGTTGCCTTCACCTGGGATAGGTGGACTTCAAAAGTATAGGATCTACTCCCCATTTCCCAATACTTCCCTGAAGTCCACCAGCAAGATCTATGTGTAAAACAGTGAGAAGACTTGTATCTCAGCCTAGAACTGATCTTGTAGTCCTTTTACACACAAAAAATCCATTTCTTGTTTTCCCTTCAGGTTTTTTTGTGTTAGAAGCTTAATTTGGAGTTGCTGTTAAACATCTGAGAATCAGAAATCCTTGGTGGTCTTCTGCAAATGTGAAAGTTTATTCATAGTCAGGGAGGAGGAGGCAACAGTTCAGACTTTTGGCCCCTATGGCAAAATTTATTGATCTGGTACTTTAGTCACATCATCTCTTCTACTTGCCTAACTCCCCCCCCTTTTTTTGCACTAGGTTGCACAGGATAAGTTTTTTCCCCCTCACACTGGGCTACTGACCATTTGAGCTACTTCCCCCTTAGACAATTCGGAGAATATAAGCCTTTCATATTATGTCATTCAGACAAACTTAACAACCAGCACACACAGAAGCAAGGAGGAGTTGTGAATATGATTAGAAGTCTGCTTTACCCCTCTGGAAAGAACTAGACCAACCAGATTTAAACCAGAAATGTTTTTGTCAACTATTAAACTGCTAATTTGGGTTCCCCACTCCTTCTCAGAAGAATATTCTTTCATTTGGCTTAGGTTGCACCACTTGGCTATTTACTAACTTGGCACACGTACAGGGTCATTAAAAGCTTTTCCTCCTTCCAGGAAACCTGCCATTGGGCTGAGTTCCAAAGGAAGTACTGAATTCCACACATCGCCATAAATGTCTTTTGCACTTCACAGCGCTCGGCATTTCCTCCACTAGGAATTCACCAGCGAAACCTTATAGGAAAAAGAATGTATATCGGCAAATATTTTTGTTTTCTCTCTGGGGATAAATGTTGAATCCTGAGTGTTTCAAAATACAGGTTTGACAAATAAAGCTGTGCCAACTTTCCTCCCTTCCTTTGGCACGTGAATAAGGAGGAAGCTAAAATAAGTCGGGTAATTCCATGAAAATCTCAACTTGCAGACTCCTTTTTTCATTTTCATATATAGTAAACGTTCTCTATATCATTTTAAAGATAATTTCCCAAAGTTTCGTTATCTGGCAGCAGTTCTTCAAAATGGCATTTTACACATGAGTGAAACAACCAGAAGCATGACATGTAAAATGACTCAGAATTTCCCTAATGTTTTTCTTTTTCTAAAGTTCAGTAAAAGACCTCTGACTTGTGTTGGTACGCTTTATGGGACTGATGTAGCAAGTATGCCAGAGGCACCATGATTTTATTTATGGTGAAGGGCTAGATATAAACCTCCAGAATAAATAGATAAAGTACACATGTTCAGATTTATGGAAAGCTTTAACAATACATAGGAGCTTTATTTGTTGCCAGGCTCCTAAGGGAGAGAGAAGCAGGGGGAAGAGGATTAAGTACTGATTACTTCTATGCTGCAGTTGATGAAATGAGACACAGAAATTAGGTGCGAGATAAACCTTGATGCCCTGATCCCATCTGGAGACATGACACATAGTTAGGCACATGAGCTACAAAGTCCCTGGTTCATCTCTCAACTCAGCTGGATAATACTAGGTACTTTAGACAAGCCACTTTTCTGATGGCCACTGGGATGCTAGCCTACACAACAGGGTTTCAGCAATATAATATGCACAAAGGAACAGGTTTGAGTTCCCTAAACCCTACAATATAAATGCTACTTATTTATTAAATCACACCCTACCCTTCCTCATAATGGAGCCCAGGGTGGCAGATAAGTGATAATGCCATAAAAAAAATCTGAAAAACAGCACAGCTGAAGGCTGGGAAAGAGCTCAGCTTAAAAGGCTTTTTGAAAGAGGAAGGTCTTCATTAGGCGCTAAAAATACAACAGAAACTGCGTGTGACTAATATTCAAGGGTAGGTCTAAAAGGTAGGTCTAAACAGATGTCCTGATAAGATGGTATCTGCAGGAGTCCCTCACCTACAGAGCACGGTAATTAATTGAGGGTGTATGGGGTGAGGTGATCTTTCAGGTATCTGGTAATGTATACTAACAAGGGAGTAAAAGGAATCCAGTCACCTATGCAGCTTAAAAGGCCACTGTAAGAAAAATCGAAATATGAAAAACAACAAGCTGCTTGTGGGACACCATATTTGGTCCCGGTAATATTTGCCTTGTGATTGCAATTGAACAAAAGGGATCTGCAAGGACTGGGTTGGAAGCTACTTCACACAAACATTTTGCCACATGGTGCAGTGCTACACTGAGTGATAACGCTACTACACTCAAAGCTGGGTGAAGGAGTGGCATGCTTTATGAAATTTGCATTTTCCTAATGTTCCTCTATATGCATTTGTTTCATATGGAATCCATTTTAAATGCTGGTGTTTGGCACATTATTCCAGAAATGAACTGCAAGAATATTCCTTGTAAAATTACAGGAAACACAACAGTACTTTTAAAATGCAACCATTCCTAGTTTATATTACTTTCAATGCATCAAAAATATTTAGTATTTTAAGTATCTTTTACAGAGTGGGCCCTGGTTATTCCAGAACTATTCCTCACCATTTACCCATAACAAACTGTGGTTGTAAAGAAGCCAAGCCGAGAGACACCAAAAAGAGTATTATTAAAAAAAATTCTTTCTGGTCCCTACAGAAGAATCTTAAGCCTGGATTGTGTGGGCACAAGACTCTGTTTTCTTGATTGCAACTGATGTTTAAGCTTGTCTTGTTTACATTTTGCATTGACTGGATTGTGAAATAATGGTGCACCAACTCTACTGTAAATCTTTAGAATGTAGAAGTAAGTAGCAGCCCAGCTTTCACATCCTGTACCACTCTATTTATTGTAGAGAAACGAATCCACATAAATACAGATTCATCTTTATTTCATTTTGACTATTTGCTATTATTGCTTCAGCGTGAGTAATCACACAGAGCAATAACATTTTCAATTAAGTAACATAATAGGATTTCTTAGTAATGCAAATTTGCAGAAAGTAGAAGACCTGATCAAACAAAAGCATGCAAAAAATATCAGCACTTCTAAAAAATGTTAATAGTGAAGGTATCAAGGTAGGCAGTCAGCAGCAGGCAAGCTCTATTAAACAAGACATGAGAGAAATTCACAGAGCTGGCCTGTTGTGTTAATGAAGGGTCCAAGTTCAGCGCTTACAAAATCTAATTTGCCTTGACTCCTCAGTGGGAAACCACTCTCAAAATGTATCACCGCATATAATAATTGCTGTTTTAAACAAATCCTACCAGTAATTACATAACCTGATATTCCACTTGTTTTTGATGCAACAGCAACAAAATCTTTTAAAGTTTCAAAGGATTTGTCCTGTTAATTGTTGTTGTTTAGTTGTTTAGTCATGTCCAACTCTTCGTGACTTCATGGACCAGAGCATGCAGGCACTCCTGTCTTCCACTGCCTCCCGCAGTTTGGTCAAACTCATGTTTGTAGCTTCGAGAACACTGTCCAGCCATCTCGTCCTCTGTCGTCAATTTTTCCCAACATCAGGGTCTTTTCCAGGGAGTCTTCTCTTCTCCCTGGAAAGTATTGCAGCCTCAGCTTCAGGTTCTGTCCTTCCAGTGAGCACTCAAGGCTGATTTCCTTAAGAATGGATAGGTTTGATCTTCTTGCAGTCCATGGGACTCTCAAGAGTCTCCTCCAGCACCATAATTCAAAAGCATCAATTCTTCGGCGATCAGCCTTCTTTATGGTCCACCTCTCACTTCCATAAATCACTACTGGGAAAACCATAGCTTTAACTATACAGACCTTTGTTGGCAAGGTGATGTATCTGCTTTTTAAGATGCTTTCTAAGTTTGTCATTGCTTTTCTCCCAAGAAGCAGGCGTCTTTTAATTTTGTCACTGGTGTCAGCATCTGCAGTGATCATGGAGCCCAAGAAAGTAAAATCTCTCACTGCCTCCATTTCTTCCCCTTCTAATAGTTCATCATTATTCACTTGTTGGGTCCCCCCCGCCCCTTTGGAGCTTAATCATTCATACACTATTCCATTCATACAATGGGCTTGTCAGTATCTTCCTTTGTGTAACTGTAGAAACATTCACTAATGGTTATGGGCTACCATGCTGCAGTGACTGTATATCTGCCACTCAGCTCAAGTGAAGCACTTATTTTTTATCCTCTCCTTTCAAGGCAACTAATCATCAGCCTGTATCGAACCATTTCTTAGAACTGCATACCTGGCTGAACAATATACTTGTGAATGACAACCCACACAAAACTCACTAGCTTGTTCTGAACTAAGTGATCATTTGAAGAAAGCCTGAAGAGATTGTTGCACATCAATACAAAGCCATGGCTCGATTTTCTGGAGGGCACCACAGTTGGAGAAAAAATTAACTTGTGGAAGGCATGCTTATGTTTCTGAAGCAAGTGATTATAAGCTCAGTTTGAGACTCACTGGAAAAATAACACTAATGGATTTTTTAATTTAAAAAACCCCAGAAACTTAACATGCATTCTTTCAAAGAGATATCAAAAGATGCAAGTGCTTACTACTTCTTTCAGGTCTTTGTACAATTCTAGTCCTCTTCTGAATTCCGCTTTCATGAAGAGCCTTGAACCAATCTCGCAATCTGTTTGCAACCTCTCTGAACTCCAGGTCACTGCACACTGAAAAACAAAATGAAAAGCTTTGTAATTTTCCCGGGCTGCATATAAATTCAATCTTTCATTTTGTTGTAAACAAATGAAAACTAACAGATAACAATTTCCTTATGAGTTATTTTCTCTTTCAATATTATTTACAATCCTCAGTATTTTAAAGATGCAATTTACATAGTGCTTTTGAAAAATGTCTAATGTATTGTTCTTCATAAGTAAAACTATTCTCAGTTTCCCTACTGGTAGGAATACCTGCAACTCTCTCTCCCTATGTTGTGGTATATCCTGTGTTCTATTGTCGAATAAGAGTTCTTATTCTTCTTCTCCAGTAAGCACGTGGGGCATTTTTCTGGATGTGTATCTGTGCACTTTAGAAATAATGTGAAGAAATGGGACAAATTTCTACTCAAAATCTATTGAAACCTTCAGTCTACTGGAATAAACTGGCTTGTAATTAAAAATAATTTACTTCAAACTTTCTTGAAAGGGTTTCACACATCTCTGGCTCTGGTTAGTGCCTTGATAGGAATTCATGTAGGAACTCTGTGCATACTACCTTAAGGACCATGATAAAAGGAAGTCAAGTCTAATGAACAAATAAATACATTCATTATCTGAAGTCTAGTATCTGAACACATTTGATAGTTGACAATATTTGAGAGGTGATCAACAACAGTGTGTATATTACAATGGTTTTCAGCTTTTCCACATAACCCCTTTTCTACATGAGCTGGCAAGTTAATTGATGCCTGCAACCTTGTGCACTTTCTGCTAGCTGCACCCAAACCAGTCACTCTCATCTATGCCTTGTAGCAGATCCCAGCTACCAAGGACAGCGGTTTAGTTTGGCTTGAGTTGTTGGGATCATATACAGGCCTGCTGCATTTCCTTCAAGAAACTCTAACCCATCAAGAGCTCATTGAGTGCGCAGCCAATCCAGGCCCTAACAAGAGAAACGGCACCCCATTTGCTTGTTTAGGGTGCCAGTTTGGCTGGAAGAGCAGCTAAGCCTTGGGTTCAAAGTGAACTGTGAGAAACTGGGTTGAAATGTCCAGAGCAGTAGGCTACAGATTGGTGGCTGGGCAGCAGCCTATGCAACTGGTACAGCTCGAGGATAGAGGGTATGAATGTTTGGAGTCCTGGCACTCAAAGGGAGCTACAGCATTGCACATAAGAGATTACAATCTGCTCCCCGTGGCATAAGTACACCAATGCAGATTGCTAACCCCCATGATAGCAGTTCAATTAAGCTCTTGGGCTGTACTGCTGTCAGAATGCCAGATCAAGGTTGCAGTGTTACCAAGGATTTAATCTAACCAGCTAACTAAATTTTGGGCATAACTTGTACCATTTATCTAGCTCTCTAAAATGAAATCTTTTTCCCCCCATGAAGACGTGCTGCTACTATTATACACGACATATTGGCCTGCATTGATTTAAAATAGGTCAAGATGAGGTAATTCAGACTATTATTTCACCCAATAGGTTGGCAGATGAATCTTTAATGACAAAAGACAGACAGTAAAGGTTGTGGAAGGTTAGACAGTAATCAAAAAAATGCATATTAAATCAGATGAATCCACTCAGGAACCTGCCAAGAAGTGCTTTTCCCTTTGTCTAATACTACTACAGGCGCTCTTGCTCTTACAATCAATTCTAGCAGCCATTAAAAGAATTAGTATGGATAAATGAAGTCTCTAGCTCAAAGGTTATTTTGTTCTATCATCTTAAAGTGCTAGAAGCTGACTGGATTTACAAAAATCAGCATATTTAACTATGGATAAATGAATGAATTTAAAGTCCCCTTCATACATGTTTCATAAATAACTTTCATAATATATAAATGCAAAGAGGAACCAAGTGTGGAATTTGTTTTCACATAAAGTAAATGCTACAATTTGTGGAGTTGGCATTTGAATATAATTTACTGATTGGAAGTAGAGTTTCTGGAAATGCTAATCAGCATATTTTCCTTCACCGCTTTAATTTTCAGTGCAGAAGCTAATTGTATCCTTTGATACAATTGAATCAAAAGAGCAGGAATGAAAAATGTATTAAGATTTTATGCTAAAATATGCATCTAAAACACACAAAAAGGGGTTGTCTGAGCCAGAATCTGGGCAAACCTGTTCCTAATTGCTCCTAATTCCTAGAGAATTGTATTTGTGCTCCACACTGCACCATTTCGGAAAGACAATAGCAAATGGCAAAGGGATAACGTTACAAAATTTTCTCCAGTAAATAACATTTAAGTTGGAATACTAACAAATCGTTTTTAAGCTGAAAATGCGGTCTTGGTGACTGTGATCCACAGAAAAGGCAAGAACAAATTAACAAAGAACCTCTGAATGATTTCAGAACTTGAACCATTGAACACATAACCTATTTATGTATTGTCTACTGTGTAGAATGCAAACTGAAATGTATACCTTATAACATACAAATGCAATAATCCTTCATTACTAATTAATTTTAATTTCACAATTTCAAACTCTTTTGCGTTCATCTTTAATCAGTATAGTAGCCAATTGCTTTTAAATTATTCCTTTAGCATAACTTACTGTTTTCCAGATCTGAAGCCACCTCCAGGGATGCCCAAACTTTTTTCAAAGAGGACCAGATTTGATGAAGTGAACGTGTGTGAGGGCCAACCACAGTTGTTGAGCTTGTTGAGTTTTTTGTGTGCTTTTTTAGGATTTGACCCCAATAATTCAACTGCCAGTTGCTCCCCATGTTACTTTGTACCCATGATAAACCTCAGGCTAGTCCTGGTGTTTACAGTTTGTCTTTCATCCCCCGTTTCTGTTCCTATACTAGTCAGTAACATCTCTCTAGTGTTAAACAGTACACTCTGCTCGATTCGTCTTTTCATTATGGCCAATGACCAGTATCTCTTCTCAACCTTCTTGTTACCCTCAGATTCCTAACTATCCACCCACTCCCCTGTTCTTTGAAATAATTCTAAACAGGGCCATAAGAAGGAGGAGAATGAGGTGGCTTTTAAGCAATGTCAGAAACTTAGCTACATAAGCTAGGCACGAAATGGCTCCTTAAACCAAAGTTACAGTCGCCAAAACAGAATGTCCAGTTGCCATTTTGGAGCAAAAAAGTCCTAAAGCCTTATTTTTCAAATGATGGACTGGCTGTGATTGATTATCAGTTAAACATCTGGCTAGTTCAGATGACAATGGAGCTGGGTTAAGGTCTAAAACATGGGTAGGCAAACTAAGGCCCGAAGGCCGGATCTGGCCCAATCGCCTTCTAAATTTGGCCCGCGGACGGTCCGGGAATCAGCATGTTTTTACATGAGTGGAATGTGTCCTTTTATTTAAAATGCATCTCTGGGTTGTTTGTGGGGCATAGGAATCCATTCATCCCCCCCACTCCCCTTGTGTTTAGTATACAGTTAGAGAATACCTGAAGAGAGTTAGGGGATTTCATTGATTTGGTTGCTCCCTAAAGTTTTTTTTTGGGGGGGGGAGAGTACAAAGGAATCACTGACAGCAGAAACAGCAGGTGGCAGCTTTAGTAGCCCCCCCCCCCGCAGTAAGTATTGGGATAGAACTATAGATCAGACCTCACTACATCCTGTCTCTGCCTCTGAAGGCCAGGTACATGCAACCCAACAGTTTCAGAGTGATAGGAAAAATGAAGTGGGATAATTATGCCAGAAAACTATTACATCCAATTGAAAATAAGTGGGATGGTCATTGGTCTGTCTGAAACTAACTCGGATGGCATTCAACTCCCCATAAACATTGTTTCCAAGAATATTCTCTTTCCCTTCTTTCAAGTGCCCCACTTTATCTGATTATTTTCAGATAAAGTTCTGTCCCTCTCTACTATGGAGCAGAATGTTTTCATACAATGAACTTGATCAGCACATGGTAGCTATATTTTATTAGAACAATTTTGGGTGGGAGGTTAAGTCTAAAATAAGGCGATCAATTCCTTAATTTCATTTGTGGCCTGATCTTTTATTAAGAGATAAAACTTTTGTCAATAGAAGTACATCTAATACTACATTTTTATAAACAGTATGCATTTTCTAGCCATCTGCTAACCTTTAAAAAAGTCTGATTTTAGGAATGCACCTTAAAATTTACAAATAAATGCAGTTTGATTTCTTCGCTGCTTAACTAAGCAAATGGGTTTTATACTCCAGTTATTCCATGTTATGAGATAATTAATATAAATACTGCTGATATATCAGGGAACTACAGCTGCTTATTCCTACTGCTTGAAATTAATGTTGCATAGAGGCATTCCGTCCATGATTAATGTATCATAAAATTTAAAATGATTTCAATTAAATTATATATTCACGAGAGATCTAATCTTATTGTCTCCATACAATTGTCAAGGCAGCCCTCATTCAGTCATCAAGGCCAAAGAAGATTGTCAAGATTTACAACATGAGGAACTGATGAACTAGGGAAGAAATGAGCCACTCCTTCACCAAGGATAGTTCCCTGCTTTACTTGCTTCTTTCATACACTGGCTTGAGTTTGTGTGAAATCTATTTCTAGAACTTCAACCCACATTTGACAGTAAGTTAGGTCTGCTTTGTATGATTCCACTCTGTCACACAGTGCTGTAATGTGTGCCAAGTGGGTGAGCAATTATGCAAAAGTGCTTGCAGTTCATAAAAAGTGGCTGAATAATATAGAGAGATCCTGAGGGAAAGAATCAGCCTGGGCTGCAATGCAAAGTTCTGATAGGTGTGGACCCCAAATGTTGCGTACACACTGCCAACACTTTAAAAGGCATTCAGACATCAATCCCTTTCTTCATTTATCCCTTCCTCATCTTGCCATCTTAAGCACATCACTTCACCCAGCAAACCAAACTGATACTAAAGTGATATCCTCATCAAGGAGGCTAGGATCAGACTCTTAGTCTGCAAGATAAATCTAGTCTGCAAAATAAAGCTATACATTTTGGTAATTCCTCTTGTAGTAACAGATAGTTTCTTCAGCAAATGATGCATTTTATAAGCTAATTTCATTTTACCCAATGCTCCACTACTTGCTGCTTTTAACATATCTCTCTGTGACAAAACACATACTTAAGACAAAAAAGGCAACCCCAGGTAACTGACCCCATTTGTGCGCGCACACCCCTTCATGAAGCCAAATTCCTTAGCCTCAAGTATTGCCTTTTGCCTGGGTTTTACGCAAATGCCATATCTGCTGCTGAGGATCAATGACTTGCAGCTTTGTCCCCACCATACAGCCTGATTCTACACACATTTACTCAGGTCTCACTGGTATTAAGGTGATTTATGCTTAGGTTTAAATAAGACGGAAGCTTATTTAAACTCGGATTTAAGACTATGTCCTCCCAATGGAGTACTACTGCTTCAAGACCTACTCATTCATAAGCATCAGTTTCTCTAGAATGTCTCTAGAATGTTTTCCTAAGCTGCACTGCATTATGGGATTTATAGTACTTATTACAAACACATCACAAAGCATTATGGGATTTGTCGGGCTTTCAAATCTGGCTCACAAAGGAAGAAAGGGAGCCAAGCCACAACAACTCTCTGAAGTACAGTCATACTTCTTGTTACATTTGCTTCAGGTTGCATCCTGCGGCGACCCGAAAGTACCAGAAAGGGTTACTAAAGGGTTTCGCCACTCGCGCATGCGCAGACACACAAAATGACATCATGCGTATGCACAGAAGTGGCAAATTGCGACCCGTGTATGCGCAGACACAGGTTGCGTTCTTTTCAGGTTGCGAACAGGGCTCCGGAACGGATCCCGTTCGCAACCAAAGGTACCACTGTAGTAAAAGTCAACCACCTCATGCTATTGTAATGGTGTGTGTGTGTGTGTGTGTGTGTGTGTGTGTGTGTGTTGAACTGGACTAAATGTGCTCTTGGGAAAGATATTCTATATTTGTGTGACTTTTTTGCAGAACAGGGAGACTGCTGAATTGTCGCGCTGGCCAGGTCTGTTAAGTATCTACAGTGGTACCTCGGGTTACATGCGCTTCAGGTTACATACGCTTCAGGTTACATACGCTTCAGGTTACAGAATTTGCTAATCCAGAAATAGTGCTTCAGGTTAAGAACTTTGCTTCAGGATGAGAACAGAAATCATGCTCCGGTGGTGCGGCAGCAGCAGGAGGCCCCATTAGCTAAAGTGGTGATTCGGGTTAAGAACAGTTTCAGGTTAAGTACGGACCTCTGGAATGAATTAAGTACTTAACCTGAGGTACCACTGTACTTTGTTATGTAAGCTGGTGCCAATGTCCTGCCACAGAAACTAAACAAATTGTGATTCTTCTGGAAGGGGGCATGCCTTTCTTTCCCCCATTCCTTAGATAAAGATGTTGCCATCAATATGTCTGTGTATGGAAGAGAACAAAAGACTGGCAGTCCTGAAACTGAGTCAGCAAGAAATAAGAGACCTGGCTTATTTTCTGTGATAAATCCAGTGCTAAAGCATTGTGGGTCCCCTAGAAGCCTAAATGTGAAGCAGAAGCTCTTGGGAGTGTTGTGAACATCCATCTCATGCTTAGATTGTATACAGAGAATTTATGTGATGTAAGGTTTTATATCTTCCACAGAAAGAAACCTAAGGTAGATGTAGGATCCCTAAAACTTATCAATACTCAGGGATTGGTAATGGATGGTAACACTATGCTCCATTTTCTAATGGCATTAATACCAGCAACCATTGCATAGACCGTGCCATTAATGTTTCCTCAAGAATTGTTAATTATAGTTTCATCCAAAATTGTATTTGGAATGCAGCTATTAATAATCATAAGATTGACAGTCAAACCATTATACTGCTTACATATTTGAAAACAAATTATTGGCTTCCCTGTTAAAACGTTTTATATCAAGCCGTTTTAGTGTCACATTGACGAATAATTTTTCCATGGAAAACACACACACATGGACAATGAGCTGCTAGGCAGTAATCTATTCAGCCATAAATTTGCTTGTTATTCATAAAGTATGAAAGATATTTGAACTAACTGGATGTGTTGATTATCAGCTCCATTGCCTTTAGCTGAAAGGAACTGTCAAATGTCATCAACCGTGAGCCTCTTTTCCCATTGCATCTTAGACTAGCAACATCTATTTCCTCTAATAACTGCATCACTACTCTGTACTACTTACAAGATTCATGAAACTGAGACTGATTAAACTGTCAATGATGACATCAGCACTTTGTCAGGAAAAGTCTGAAAATAATCTGTCAGGAGCTGATGCCTGAAGAAATACATGTTTCAACTTTTTTCTGTAATATCCAAGTGTATTTTGATAATGCTGCTAAAGATATCCTCGATTTTTTTCATAATGTAGTGTTTTGCATTCTAATATGATAAAAATCATTTCTTGTTGCCTGTTATGCTAGCTTGTAAGTAATGCAGCAGCTATCATGCAAATAACTCCATACATTTTTGATGTACTGTGGCACAATGCCAATTGAATACAACTTTCATCTCCTTTATGAAAATAGTATGTAGAAAATCTCTAAAAAGCAAACCCACTACTATAGCAATGTTGCATCAACACCACTGCATAATTTTGTCATGTCTTGACCCCTTGACAAGTTAAAGGGATTTAGTGTCAGAAATGGAAAAACAGTACTTTAAATTTGACTCCAATGATAAGAATGCATAGACAACAGAGGCAAGCACAGAGGCAAGCAAACATGTAGGTGGTGAATAAGGAACTAGAAGAGTCTCATACACCTTGTCTATGAGTTTGACTGTACCACTAACTGCCATGGACATCTTAGTAATCATACACTGCTTGTACAGTTATACAGGAAGCACAATGAAACACAAAACCCATGCACCACCCTATGGTTACTTTAAAAAAAAAGAAAAAGATGACTTATTAAGATTGAAAGTCCTCCTCCCTCCCCCTGGCCAACGCTCCTGGTTTGTTAGTACTGACAATATGGGGCGGAAAACTAAGCTAGCAAGGTAAGCTGCAGTTGAAACAAAGAAACAAAAAAAGAATACCACTTAAAAGGTACTTCCAAATAAATTGGTACTTTGCTGGGATTATTTTGAAATGGGGACCATTATTGGGATATAAAAGTCCACCAAATGTTTGCATAGTCTTCAGCTTCCGCTTCTTCCCTCAACACATATAGGTGATGAGTTTTTCCATAAGCACAATATGTACTGCTGTGAAGACAATTCTCCTTTATTTAATAGCAGTTTCTCATTATGAACAAGGGGAACTTATGTTTTAAGGGTACCTCCAAACCAGGTAGTGAAAAGTCAGGTGTGCAAGGGAAGAATGGAGCATGAGGGCACGTCACTTGTTCCTGGTTTGAGAAACCATGCCTTATTGGACAAAGGTCAATATCCAACTGTGTCATCGGAACAGACTTCTGTGAATCAGGACTTCCCTTGCCTGATAAAAGTCTGCTCCATGTGAATGGGTGCTCTTCCAGGGGAGATTCAGGGGACATTCCATCTCACCAGTGCATTCCACTGCAAAACAGTGGCTATCACCCAGAGAACATATTTAAAGTGAAACATAACCTGATATAACCAGGAAGCTGTTTAACATCTGAATTCTCACCCAGTATTTTTAAGTATTTGTCTCTCTGGCCAGTTTATAGAACATTGAGTGTTATAAACACTGTCTTATGTTTGACAAAATGTTCAGTGAACCCTGACATGACTCTGGTAGTGAACAGGTAGGTTCATCACCAGCTGGCTGTGTATTCATGTGTAATCTTTAGCTCTGAGGCAAATTCTCATCCACCAGATAGCCTCTCATGACAAACTTCCAGTCCTCAAAAAATGTATTTCTGAGTTTACTTGGAAAATATATATCAGCCAGCAAAGAATATTGTATTCTCAGTAGCCCATTTGCCTTTCATCCTAGTGATTATCCTGATACACATTATTCTTTTTAACTTGTGGCAGCCATAGTACAGTGGACTCATGCTGTAAGAGATGATAGGGTGATGGCAAGAGGCATTTACACCATGCATTGCCTTTAGGTTAGCCAGGGAATAGCACAAATGTCACAGCAATGACAGTCTTCCAGAATACTATGTGGTGAGTAAGATCATCCAGTATATTTAAGTGCCAGTCTAACCAGGTCTAAGTACTGGTTGCTTATTACATTCTCCCCATCCCCGGATGCTTAGCACCCTAAACTGTATCAATGAATTAATTCTATCAATGTACAGGATTACTTGTATTAAAATAAAACTTGTGTTGTTGTCGCCTCTCCTTCAGAGCAAAGGCTACTTGGGTTGTGAGATAGTTTGTTAAATGAGAAGGAGCCAAACAAATGTATGGATTCAGACAACTATATCTGCTGTTCAGTAGAAAACTTTTCAAAGGCAGAAATGTTATTGAAAAATCTGTCCTCTGCACTGCTCTTTTGAAGCTTTCTCATGTTGTATGTTTCCAGTGTTTTAACTGCTTCAAAAGAAAAGAATGCAGAAAAATTATTCTGTTTCCTTTTTTGTTTCCAAGCTTTGTAAATTCAGCCTGGGCTTTGTTAAGAGGGGCATGCAGTTTCCCCATTTTTATTTGAAGAAAGGCTGCTTTTAGGAATAAAGTGACTGAGCAAAACAGAATGAATTGTGACCTCTGGGATATCCTTTAAATACATTCCTCCTGAATTCTATAAGGATAACTACTAGGAATGATCAACACCTCCAACGGATAAGATAGGTGAAAATAATGAAATTTCCTGACAAACATAACAGGCACATAAACCTGCTTAAAAGCTTTCATCTGCCCCTAAATCCAGATAAGGGCTAATCCTGCTACAAAGGCAAAAGTATAAAAAGTCTCTAGCGTAATCTCAGAGAAGAACAAACTATTTTGGAAAAAGTTGTTATTTGGTTTTATGGCTGTAGCCTTGGCTTAGTATCCAAGTTAAACCTGACATTACTAGCAAAACAATTTTAAAAAATAAGGATTAACTGAACTATTAGGTTCTAGCTCTGAAGAGTCTTATAGGACAGAACTCCTGCTCAGTATTCCAGCCAGCCAACCAGGCAGCGATGCCCTTAATCCAGGATACTCCAATCCATTTTCCTCCCTCCTCCAGTTTGGGATTTCAGATATTCAGCCAGGCAGCCATACCTGTAACCAGGATATGCAATTCCTTTCTCCCTCCCTCCCTCCCTCCCTCTACAGCAGTCAGTCAGTATTTCATGCCCTCTGAGCATGCTCAGCCCATATCCAGCTTGCCTGCCTCCATTCAAGGACAATTTTGTATACTTCTGCAAATCTTAGGGTTTCCTCAAGACTGTGTATGACTGCTGTCATTTTGGCTACATAATGATCTATGTTTGGAGAAAGAGCTTGCTGCAAGTATATAGGATCTGAGACATTGACAGTGAAATATAGCAGTGGTTTGCCATAAAATTTAACACCGAAATCCAAAACTACAGAACCATATCTATTTAATCTCCACAGACCTACATTGACATCTATTTAAAGCAGCTGACCCCATCACTGCTGATTCTGACAAGGTGAGCAGGGGGTAGGTGGCTCCTGGGTTCAGGAAATAAGTGTTTCTGCTGCTTCGGGTAGGATTTTATGGATATGTCTTTTGGGGGTTCCTCTTGATACTGCACTGGCACATGAGGTCCAAGAGGTGTCAGTGGCTTCAAGTGCCCTTTACCAGCTTCAAATGGGTTGCCAGCTGTGGTGATACCTTGGTAGTGATGGCTTAGGTATGGTGATCCCTGTACTGGTAGCTTTTTAGTTTGACTACATCTTCCAGTTGAGTTACAACTGGTCTGGACTTCAAAAAATGACCTGTAACCTCAAATTAGTACAGAAATTAGCTGCTAGAATTTTGATGGGCACATCCAAAGTTGTTCATATCACACATATTTCAAAAGATCTACACAGGTTGTCTATTCACTTCCAAACCTAATTTGAACTTTAAACTGGATTTAAAAATCCAAAAAGTCTTGGGATCTGAATATTTTATGGAGCATATTACACCAGGTTGTTCATGTCTTCAGTTCTTCTGCAGACACCCTGCAGACGTGGGCTATGTTTTGTAAATATACATGTTTCTGCAGGGAAGAAAGCCTTTTCTGCAGTGGCCTTGACTTTGAAATACTGATGAAGCATACAGACATTGCAAGCTTTTAGGGATCAGTGAAGTTTTTCATATTTGCCCAGGAATGTTATCATTTTAGATTATTTTGCTTTGTCTTAGTTTGCTCTTTAGTTGCTTGGGTTTTAATTTGTCTTTGTTTGGTATCTTGTTATGTTTATTTGTTGGCTTTATGTTGTATTTATATGTTGCAAATTAGTTTTTATTCCAACTTTTCTACACTGTCTGGCATATTTTGAAGAAGTGTGGTTTAACAAATATTTTAACTCAAGTTACCATTTACAGAGCTTTCAAACCACTTCAAGATCTTTCATCAGTATGCATCAGTCAATATATGGAAACAACAATAATAAACACAATAAAACCAATTACACCATTTGCAGTTAAAGCAAACAGTTTTAATATTCTATAATTTATTTAAGATTCCAGTTATATGAAATACTGCACCTCAAAAAAAATTACAGACCTAGCTAAGTGTATCATGGGACCAGAAAGGTTGGAACAATTTCTCTGTGAGCAAAGGCTACATTGTTTGGGGCATTTGAGTTTAGAGAGAAAAAAAGACATGCAAGAAGGTACCGTGACAGAGGTTTATATAATTATGTGTGGTTATTTATAGAAAAAATGAATATACTTTTGTTGTTGTTCCTTTCTCATAATCTTAGAACTCAGGGTCATCTACGTAAGCAAAATGCTGAAAAACTCAGGACATACATACAAAAGAAAATACTTCTTCACATAGGACATGGTAAAACAATGGGATCACGACCACAGCATGTGGTGGTGGACACAAACAAGATAGTTTTAAAAGAGAAGAAGAAGAGTTTGGATTTGATATCCCGCTTTATCACTACCCTAGGGAGTCTCAAAGCGGCTAACATTCTCCTTTCCCCTCTTCCCCCACAACAAACACTCTGTGAGGTGAGTGGGGCTGAGAGACTTTAAAGAAGTGTGACTAGCCCAAGGTCACCCAGCAGCTGCCTGTGGAGGAGCGGAGACGCAAACCCGGTTCCCCAGATTACGAGTCTATTGCTCTTAACCACTATACTACACTGGCTCTCATAAGAGGATCATAAAAATTCATGGATCATACGGAATAAGAAAAAACAAAACATGACGCCATTACAGCTTTCAATGTATAGCAATCTTGGGCATGAATGGGAAACAACATTTGTATACAGATGTACTGTAGTAATAAAACTATTATTGCATAATCAATTTAATTTTATATATCATATTACATTTCTACTATTTAAAACAATAATGATTTAAATTTTAAAAATAGGTATTGCTAAAATGATTGTCCCAGTATCTTAATAAAATTATATGTTTGATGTAAGAATCACAAAGCCAATAAAAGTGCTAATTAAAACAATAGCACTCTCCATTACAGAATTATCATGCAGAAAATGAGATACAAGGTAGTTAAGCTACTAAGAAATAAGAAATTGTTAATTACTACTATAGTCCAGAATCTGATTATCAAGATCATAAAACATAGAAGTGGGATGCTGTGAAAAGCTATAATTTAAAAATAGAGTAATGGAATGAATACATTAGAAGCCACCAGTCCTGAACAAAAGCTCATATGCAGTTTGCATCAGTACAAAGTCACAGTGCCAAACACCTTTTGTCCCCGATATTAAAAATTAAGTACAATATAAAAATAAAAATCTGCAGACTACTTGAAAACAGGAAAATGTAATGAATTGTATTACGGAATACAAATTACTTTATGTACCAAAAATTGACACAAACACAATATCTATGGTTAATATTAAATGTATTTTATAGTCTGCTAGTATTAATAATAATTACTAATAACAATAAAACATAATTAAATGTAAAACATTTATTATCACCAATGCAAGAAGATAATACAATGGGACACAACTGAATTTGATCAACATAAATTGAGATTGAACAAACGTTTGTAGGCAAGGCGTGGGGGGAACCTGCAGCGCTCTGCTTAATTTCATGTGGTGACATGGAGCAAAAAGTGCAGGGTGGGGGGGGGGGAGAGAGTGGAATTAATGCTGTGGGAATGCAACCCCAGAAAGGGAAGAAGGGTTCCTCACCCTTGTTGGATGCTAAAGAAAAGGTATGCTTCACAGCTGCATTGTGTAGTAGATAGATGATAATCATAATTTCAAATCTGCTATACATTGCAACATTCCTGAACTAATAGTTTACAACGAGCCTTGTAAGGGCCCAATTTGAATTAAATGTCAGAATTCATTTGTCTATATAGTATTAACGCCACATAAATGATGCCGATAGGTGCACTGGGATTGCAAAGATCTGGCTCTCTCTGTGGAAGTTTCACACTGACCTAGTTTTGTTGTTGTTCTTCTTGTTGTTGTTGTTTACTGGTTTGATCGAACCAGAAATTCACCTTTGAAACTTGGACTGACACATCAGTCTATAATCTTTTTTTAAAAAAAGAACTTTATTGAACAATCATCATCAACCTACACAACCATATACAATAATACAATATATACAAACTATATACCGTATTTTTCGTCCCATAGGACGCTCTGTCCCATAGGACGCACCTAGTTTTTTTTTGGGGGGGGAATAAAGGGAAAAATATTTCCCTTTATTACCCCCCAAAAAAAACCAGGTCGGGGAAACCGAACCAGGTCGAGGAACAGTGGGATGGCGGCGCTGTGCCTCCCTGCTGTCCCCCGAGCTTGTGGGGCTGGCCGATGTCTGTCTGGCACGCGGGGCGCTCTGCTTCAGGGTGGCCGTTGCGCCGGGCGGCAGGCTGCTATCCGCAGGGCTGCCTAGGCTGCATATGTCTTCCTTCAGCGAAAGCCTGCATTCGCCCCATAGGACACACCCAGATTTCCCCTTCATTTTTGGAGGGGGAAAAGTGTGTCCTATAGGGCGAAAAATACGGTACACATACAGATACCTTACAGAAAAAGAAGAAAAAAGAAGAAAAGCACAGAGTAAAAGAGAAAAGATGGAATAAATAAAATAGACTTCCGATTACTCTCATTGTACTATTTCTTATTTCGTTATTTTACCCACCGTGCCCTATTATTATTATTATTGCTTTCCCAATTCTTTTCAAGATGTTCTATCACCAGTATTTTACAAAAATCATTCAAGATCTGCCAGGAGATTTTTGTTATCACAATGATTTTTCAAATACTTTTAAAATATTGTCCATTCTTTATTCACCTTCTGCATCAAATATCCTCTGACCTTCACTGTCATTTTTGCCAGTTATATGTATTCTATCATTTTTACCTGCCAATTGGTCCATAATCTGAAACTGATTCCTACACTGAACTTCTGCTGAAAGCTAAGCAACATGTTTAGATTTCAAACTGACTTTTCCTCTAGCTAGTTCTGTACTATTTGGAACTGTATTTTAGACTTTTAGGTGTATGTGTTTTTTAACTCCTCCTGTCAACATGGGGTGCAATCTAGGTTTCTGGTTGGATGGTTTATTAGTTTTTTAAGATTGCCCTGCTAGGGTAGAGCTGGAAACCTGTTTCTACATATTTATCATCCCTAGGATTCAGCTTCTGAGCTGCACCTTTTAAAGGGTTTAGCCCCAAAATATGGGAAGCCCCTGTCCCACAGTACATGACAACAGGCTTAGAAGTCCCTATCCATGTAATTATATTCTAAATTTGTAAGAGCCAACATCAAATGTTTTAAGTTCATATAACCATATACCGTATTTTTCGCTCTATAAGAGGCACTTTTCCCATCCTAAAAAGTAAGGGGAGATGTGCGTGCATCTTATGGAGCGAATGCGCAGCTATCGCTGAAGCCAGGAGAGCAAAAGGGACCAGTGCGCAGTGATCCCTCTTGCTCTCCTGGCTTCAGGGATAGCCGCGTGAAGCCTTTTCAGGGCAAAGAGAGGAACACTCCCCCTGCCCTGAAGAGGGTTGGCAAGGCTATCCCAGAAGCCAGAACAGAAGAGGTATCACTGCTTTGCTGCACAGCCATCCCTCTTGTTGTTCTGACTTCGCTTCGCTGGACAGGCGCTGCACAGCTTTCCCTCTATGCGCAGCGCCCCTTCAGCGAAGCGGGAGGAGAAATAGAAGGGACCCCGTTTCTCCTCCCGCTTCACTGAAGGGGTGCTGCACAGAGAGGGAGAGCTGCACAGAGCTCCTTCAGCGAAGCGGGAGGAGAAACAGAGCCCCTTCCATTTCTCCTCCCGCTTTGCTGGAGAGGCGCTGTGCAGAGAGGGAGAGAATTTTTTCTCTCTTGTTCTCCTCCTCTAAAACTAGGTGTGTCTTATGGTCGGGTGCGTCTTATAGAGCGAAGAATACGGTAGCTGCCCTGACAAGACTGTTTATTTGTGAGGAAATAAACAGGGAGGAATGAAGCTCATTTCAGGATAAAGTTTTTTTTAATTCTCTTTCTTTTGAGCAAATTATCAGCTATTTATCTCTAACCATTTCTTTACAAATGACAAGAAGACTGCAGTTAATTGTAAAGGTTAATGTGGCATAAGGCTGTGGAACAGGTTGGACACATTTTCAGAAGTAATTCTGCTATAATTAGAGCTGTCACATTTATTGAGCAAAGCTGAACAGCCAGCAGAGACAAGGTTTGCAACATCCTTCACGTTTCTTTTTCTCTCAGATATTCTGAAAAAGAAAGAAACTAGAAAAAGCAGCAGTTTAGAAAAAGGATATAACATCTTAGCAAAGCAAACGCATTGCTAAACATACATCTTACAGTTCCGATCCCTTTGCAAAACTGTTTAAAAACTACTGTGAAGTGAGCAACAAATACTGTAATCAATGAACAGAAATTCTGCCTTTGCTTGAACATTGGTTTTCTGTTTTAGGTATATAGTAGCAGAATGCTTCATTTAAAAAGTTTTTGTTTTAAAAAGGAACTGTCAATCTAGAAAACCACAACTTATATGGAATTGCACACATAAATATAATTGCTCCCTTGCTCCTTATAAAGCAATATTACAATTTCTGTACTTAGGAAATTAGGAAAATATTAGGAAAAAAACAGTGACTACCAGCTCTACAGCAAAACGTCTTTTCAACCAATGAGGAGCATGCATTCTCCACCCCCACCCCACTTCAATAAACCAAAGCCTAGAAGATGGAGAGAATTTCAGTACACTAAACATGCACAAGCTGGAGGTGATGGTGCCTGCCAGGTTCTAAAAACTCTTAAGGAAACATTGGCCCTATCCCAGATTTGATCCAGGGTTGGATCCGGGTCAGGCAATGCCTGGGTAAGCTGGACCAGAGGGGTGTGTTTGTGTGTCACAGTTTTAACTATTACACAATAGCCCAGGTATGTTTCTTTTACATTGTATATATAAAAGAAGGAATTTCCATGCAATTTAAGGAACAAATATATCTGCATAAATATGAGTGTTAACAACATAAATTAGACAAAATCGGAAGTAAAATCTTCAATGAATACAGTCAGTGTCGTACACATAAATGGTTAAGATGGTGATTAAGATACCACTTTGGATAATAAAATTAAACTACAAACTGGGGGACTGACGTTACAAGCTCCAGCATGCATATTGGTTTGTATTTTTCAGACTGCACTGCTGACCTACTCAACTTAGGTTTCAGCCAGAGGTCGACAAATTTTGTCTGAGCTTGAAAGCCAACAATTATTTCTTCTAGTCATTTTGAGTATAATAAAAATGTTCCCTTTCCAGTGAGGAAGTACAGCCTACTCTGCCACATAGAAATAGGCACTTACAGAACAGATGGCATCAGTCCCTATACTCATCACTGCATATCCCCAACTTTCTAGCCTTCAATGCTACTCATACTTTCCTAGCAAGAATTCTATGTTCTGGAATATTCACACTTGCAGGATGTACATGGAATGATCTACAAATTAGAGCAAAACCCAAAATGGTGGTACAGTTGTACCTTGCTTTCAGAGCACCTTGGAACTTGTACATTTCAGCTCCTAAATGATCAAAAACTGGAAGGGAGTGTTCTGGTTTTTGAATGATTTACAGAAGCCAAACATCCGGCGTGGCTTCTGACTGGCTGCAGGAGCTTCCTACAGCCAATCAGAAGCCACACTTTGGTTTCCAAATGTTTTGGAAGTCAAACAAACTTCCAGAATGGATTCTGTTCAACTTCCAAGGTACAACTGTATATAGAGTGCAGCTACTACAAAATATTGTTAAACTGTACCCTCCAAAATGGCTTTGGTGCAGGAAGAAGAAGAAGAAGAAGAAGAAGAAGAAGAAGAAGAAGAAGAAGAAGAAGAAGAAGAAGAAGAAGAAGAAGAAGAAGAAGAAGAAGAATTCATATTGTATGGGTGATTAGCATGGAGGCTGATAGATGTGAAATGTCCAAACCCAGTCACTAAGCGCACAATAGAAATCTTTTGTTTCAATTGCAATTTTTAATGGAATAATAATAATCTCTGGGCAGCTCCCAACAGAATATTAAAAACATCAAACATTAAAACATCAAATATTAAAAACTTCCGTAAATAGGGCTGTCTTCAGATGTCTTCTAAAAGTCAGATAGTTGTTTATTTCCTTGACATCTGAAGGAATATCAAAGTGTGCTGAAATTCTTTAAAAAGCTCTATTTTAGAGCCAGTTGACAATGAAGCTCAGCTCTGCAGTTCATGTAAGTAATTGTGCAGAGAATAGTCTACAAGTAATGTCTCCCAGATCACTATTTCACCAATCCTCATAGTATGACTAATTAGTAGAACAAACATCAACAGAAGCCTCAATCACAGATCTCCTATATCAAATCTGAATACAAAACCCCTGGAGTGATCAGGGTTTGGTCTTTATAAACATGTCCAGTTTTATGTCAAACCCAGTGTTAGCAGAAAGGTATGCAAAATCATTAAAGAAACAGCGGTGTAGTATCATGTATTTTTTGTAAACTACCTTAAAACAAAGAGTCACAATGCTTTTCCACATGCATTGGTATAAGTGAAGAAATCATCATTGACAGACCTAATATAAGTGCCAGTACTTACCCCTTCTATTATTTCTGCCTTCACTTGTGGATTTATCTGAAGGGCAAGGGCAATGTCCTTCGCATTTCACTGAGATCTGTTTTCCTAAGACGCAGGCTTGATATTCTAGTTTGCACTGCAATAGAGAGAGAATGACAATCTTCAGTATAAGCATCATTTACATTTTTTGTAAATTCTAGTCCATTAAGTATTTTGAAAGAGATTAGGGTTACCCGTTTTGTCACTTTCTATTTGTGATTACAAAGGACTACAAAAGCCACCCATCCTAAAATGTTGTAGGATCACACTCTGAATGGATAGTGTTGATAAGCGCTGTAATTCATTAAAAGCCATGATGTAGAAAAATAGGACATCTTTACAAAAGCAGGTGTGCAGAACCTGTGACCCTCTATGTTGCTGAACCTCAACTCTCATCATCCCTATTGGGCAACGTTGACTGGGGCTGATGAGATTTGGGAGTCTAGCAATATCTGGAAGACCACAGATTCCCCATCTCGGTGCTAAAAAATATGTGCCTTTGACTAAAGAGGACTCTGCAGCCTTAGTAACTAATTTTTTTACAAAACAAAGAATGGCTGATACCACACTGGACCGTGCGTATGAACCCTGTTTGTATTTGCTTTGGCATATTTCTTGCCACTCTTCAGCTGACTTGATTGCTTTCTACTATGACCCCATAGTATGCATTTAAATAGCTCTTTCCAGCCCCCACACGTGCCACACATGCGTAATCTCAATTATTCCCATAATAACCCTGTAAAGCAAATCAGCAATAGCCTATACTGCAGATGGGGTTTGGGGCTCAGAAGGTGTAGTTTGCCTAAGGTCACTGAATAGGTTCATGGCAGAGCTAAGAATTAAATCTGAAACTGTTAGTTCACAGCTTACTTTCTTAGCTACAAGAAAGGGAAAGTTGAGGAAGCAAGGTGGTCAGAAAGCATTCTTATCCTGTCATTCGGCATTAGCGTGTTCTAAACTGTGATGCATTTGAGAACTCTTTCATTTCCAGGCTAATGTTAACAGTTAAAAGCATATTGTATATGTTAAGTATATTGGATATCTAATTGTGAATGTTTGTGAGCAGAACAGATTTGTGCACCAAGGCTTCTCCTCCTTCCCTTTGCAATCCCCTATATATTCCCCCAAATCTGCTTTAAATGGTTGGGAGATGTCAGGGAACTGGGGGCAGAGAAGGGGGAAAGGATGGGGAAATACAGAGATAAGCCTCCGAGTAAGTAGTTGCACCTCATCAGAGGGGGATGATGATGAAGGGTTGTCAGGAAGCAATGAATCAGTGAGGAGGGGGCAATTTCCGGGGCTTAGCTCTTCACGTAACAGACGAAGGAAAAGGGGAGGGCTCCGGAAGTGGTTATGCTGGAGAAAACGAAAAGAACAGGCAGTCTCTGCAACTGATACCGAAAGAGCCGGACGTGCACTGAGAGCTCTGTGTGTAAATAGGAGAATGGACCTAATAAAACCTGTAAAACTGGCTGGAAGCCCGGACTCTTATCTCTTCTAGCACCCACCAATCATCCTTGACAGGAGATGATCCAGAAAATATTTTAGTGAGCATGGAGAGTAGAGGAATGAGAAATCTGCTTGGAAATGTTGAATTTTTATTTTTTAAGGTGTTTTTTTAAAGATTATTGTAGATTTAGGGGGAAATGTATAGCAATTTATTTTTCATCTGCTCACTATATTGCAGTCGATTCAGGTTGTTGAATTTATCTTATGGAATATAGTGATAAAATTTATGTTACTTTCTTCCTCTACATGTTTTTTTAAATAAATAATTTGTTTAAAATGTCTTCTGGTACCATAAGAGATGCATTGTAATTTGACTTTTTGATGCATTCTCTTTTCTTAAACAACATCCACTGATTGCATTGCTAATTCATCAAGTTCAATTTACTCAATTATCCAAGGTTGAAATATTTATAAAGTTATAAGTGAACTAAAATATCACATAAAGGGCATGCTCATTAGTATTTAATTGTGAGGAAAATGCAAAACAACACACATAATCAGACACACTACTTTTTGCTGCTTGGAAAAAGAAAAGGTTAGCAAATTGTTTTACTTGGGTTAAAAACTAAAATAGAGTCATGTGTGTACTCCTTTACTTTTCACACTGCAATATTTCACTCTAGAGTTATTTTATTAAACACTGACATGATTAATCCACTCACAAATGGTATAGATGCAATTATAGTGAAATACCTTTCATGTCTTCTTGGAAGAAAGCTTAAAAGTTCAATTGGACTTTTTCCCAAGAAAATGTGCATAGGACTGCAGCCATTGGAAACGTGCACAAAAATTTGGTTTAGCCCTTTGCCAATGGATTATACAGCCACTAAAAGAAACATGCTATGGGTAGAGGTAGACTCAAAATCTACCACTACCCATAGACTCAAACTCTCTAAACTACAAAGTTTCAGTGGCCATTTGAAGAATTCCCATTAAAACCAGTGAAGACATATGTAGGCTTCAGAATGGGTAATTCATTCCCTTACACACACACACACACACACACACACACACACACACACACATTTAGGTTTCATAAGTCCTAACTTTGGGGTGTGACAAAAGCATGACAGATGACTGACTGGATATGTATTATCTAACAAAACAGGTTGATGATGCAGAATTGCTGATTGGACCAATTTCACAATTATCTCTGATTTACGAATATTTGTTAAGCAAGGCTTCATGCTTAATATCGCCTGCAGAAGATGCAGCATTTCCCATACATGTTTAGCATTCATATGACACCTTTGTGTGATATGATTAGAAATGAATACTTCTATTGGGTTAGGTAAAGGTTAAAGGGATCCCTGACTGTTAGGTCCAGTCGCGAATGACTCTGGGGTTGTGGCTCTTATCTCGCTTTATTGGCTGAGGGAGCCGGCATACAGCTTCCGGGTGGCCAGCATGACTAAGTAGCTTCTGGCAAACCAGAGCAGCGCACAGAAACACCATTTACCTTCCCACCGGAGCAGTACCTATTTATCTACTTGCACTTTGACAAGCTTTCGAACTGCTCGGTTGGCAGGAGCTGAGACCGAGCAACGGGAGCTCACCCTGTCACAGGGATTCAAACCGCTAACCTTCTGATTGGCAAGCCCTAGGTTTTTTGTCATCACATTCACCATGGTGACAATAAATTTAATTCTGTACATTTTGAAAACAGAAGGATGGGTTGCCCCCATTTTTTTTTAAAAAAAAGCATGACTGGCATATGTTGTTGCAGACACGAACTAATCTGTATTTATTTACTAAATAATCCTCAATATTCTCACACATTGTAAGCAGAAATCCTACATGTAATGGGATTCACATACTTCAAGCTTTAATACCTTCTGTGTTCCAGCATGACAAAGAAGCATCAACCAGATGTAGATTTAGGAAAGTGTGAGCAGTGCGGTCGCACTGGGCAGAGAGCCGAGGAGGGCGCCTTCTCAAAGCCTGGGAAGAGCTTGCCCAGTTTCAGGAAGGAGGCATGAGGACTCTAACAGGGACCTAGAGTCCTTCTTCTACCTTCCCAAAGCTGGGCGAGTACTTACCAGGGTTTGGTTAAGAGGCAGAAGAGCTATAGGACTCCCCCAGAGCCCTGCGCCTCCTTCCCAAAGCTGCTGTGAGGGCCAGGGGGGAGGGCGTCCATAGCTTTGCACTGGGTGGCATATTGCCAAGGTCCCTGTGTGAACATTAGAAGTGGAAAGGATCAGATCAGAGGTCCCTCTAGCACAGCAAACTGCTTCCCACAGTGAGTAACCAGGTGCATCTGATAATCCCACAATGTGATGATGAAGGCCATGGTCCTCCCTTATCAGCTCAGCATAGATTTGGGCATGAACATTGCATCCTGACATAATTAATTTCAGTCCCTTTTCTAATATTTCCTAGCACATAATTTTATTGTTCACAGCACACCAAGAACAATGTTTTGTGGCACCTTACTAATCAAGAAATGTATTGTGGCATAAGCTTTTGTGCTCTAATTATTCTTCACTTCATCAGACGTGTAGAATATTATTCTTGATGCTGTGTGTGTGTGTGTGTGTGTGTGTGTGTGTGTGTGTGTGTGTGTTAGCAATGAGGGTCAGATGGAAACAGAGAACAAATCATGGTAAAATGTAAATGTGAAACATCCTAATAATAGAATAGCAAATTAGTACCTGTACAGGCTACATATGTTAAAAGGCTTTTCAACAGTTTCGTGTGGGAATTTCCCTTTGAATGCTCCTCTTCATTGTACTGTAAAAGCGCCTTGGGATCAGTGACAGAGTGTACTGGGGGTAAGATTAAATGTTCTGCTAATTTCTGAATATTGCCCTCTCTGACATCAGATGTGTGACAATTTATTCCTTTGTGTCGTGACTGAGTTATGTTGAATACAGAATACCATTGTTTGGAGAAGACAACATATGTCATAATAGACAATGAATGAACCCTTGAATGACATCATTAGATCCAGTAATGGTGTTGTTTGATTAGATATGGAGACAGTTTTCTTCTTTGAAAAAATGTTTCTGACAGTTTAAATATAAATAAATTACAGAAACAAACAAAAACAAACTAATATAACTAATCAAGTCTAATCTCTGAAATAGATTTCTGCATAGATATCCAGGAGTCTCCACAGACCTCCAGCTCTGGTCTCCCCATTGACAAAGTTTATAAAGGCATAATGTATATTCTCAAAATATTTATCTCTAGCTTTCCACATCTGCAGTATTTTTTTTTCTAGCACAACATCTTAAATTTTCTGTTTCCATAGTTCTGTTGATACTTGTTTTCCCAACATCCACCTTTGTGCCACTTACCAGACAAGCAGCTACCAATTAAAAAACAGCAGTTTCCTTTGCACTAAATTATATTTTCTCCATTTAACATTTATAACAGCAGTATAGATCCAGAGCTGGCATATGGGTTTCCTGTGGTCTTTGTGTCGCTGTTATGTAGCCTGCTGTCACAGGTAAGTAGTTGTTTTTAGTTAGGCGGCTATTCGTGAGTCAGGCTTCCGAGAGGGATGTAAATCACTGACTATATGATGGAATGGCTTTAGCTGGGAACAAAGGGTGTTCTGTCACCTTTGGTCTTGTTTCTGCACTTTAATTGATTATTCATGGGCACCAGTCTGGCCTTGTTGATCTGCTTTTTCATTTCAACGAGTGAGTATTGTAGTTTTTAAAATTCCCTTGTGGTGTATGTCTTTGGAAATCCAAGAAAGATGGAACTGTATTGTAGGACTTGGCTGAAGAGAATGGATTTTTGATGAGTTCTGGGTAGATGCTTGAAACATGTAGATTTTTGAAGCAGTTAGTAGGTAGTGCTTTAAGCCCATGATGTAGTTGCACAATAGAGTTAAGATATTTCGCCTGCTTTGTGGAGTGGTGATGGAGGGGTGAAGGTTGTTCAAGTCCTGGTGGAACTTCTCAAGTTCCTCTTGTCCTTGAGTCCTGATGATAAATGCATGATTCATGTATCTCAGGCAAAGGTGCTTTTCTGAATACATGCTGAAAAAACATAGTTCTATGTTCTGTATTTTTATCTTGTGAAGAAGCACCCTGATGATATTTGGGTAAAGGGTGGTATATAAATTTAATAAAGAATAATGATAAAAAATTGTTGACCTATTGTGGATTCAGTGCACTGAAGTAGCATGCTCTTCCCAAAGTTGAAGCAATTGCAGCTGAATACAAAGTGGCAAGAGTTGGGTGCACCATAGCACCATCAGAGATCATTTCCCCGATGTCTTATAGTCCATACCATCAGAGATCATTTCCCCGATGTCTTATAGTCCATCATTGCGGAGGATGTTTGCATAAAGAACCTAAACATTCATGATTGCTAGGACACAATTCTCTGAGAGATCATCACAGACTTATCAGTTTGTGTAGTTCCTTGATAATTTAAGGGATTGCACTCAAATGTACTTTTCTTTTCTTTTAATCTAATCAAGTTTTTCCATTAAACTAATTTGGACTACTGAAGAAATGTTCAGATATTTGTTTATAAACTGTATAAAATTAAAACAGCATACATGCAGTAAACAAAACTGAGAAAATCAAACAAATATGAAAAGGGGATACTACCTCCCCTCCCATTGAACCATATTCTCCAGGTTCCCATCTTTCATTTTTTACAAAGAGTTATTTTCTAGCATTTGTTGGCTTTCAAATACAAGACAAAATGTATAGGTACAATTCTTCTCATTTCTGATGAGAAATGAACTTGTTCCGCACTTTCATTGTTCTACCGTTCCCACACCCTGAAACATACTTGCAGGTGCCCATGTAAACATGAATTAGGGAAAGTTTACCCTAAAAAATTCCAGACAAAAAACATTATCATTGGATGCTGAGAATACTGTGTAGTGTGAATGCAGAATGAAAGAGGGATTAGGAACAAATACTAGATAATTTAAAGATTTGAGCATGATCTGCAATGGAGGATGTGTGTGTTGACAAATATTTGTTTGTTAATAGACAATATCCCAAGAATCCTAACTTCAGCATTTGCTATTCAAAGCTTTTTTTCATCGTAATGCCTCATAGGTAACAATCTCTATTATTTGCTCAGATTTTTGGAACTATCATTCTTACAATTCATTTGTTATAAATCCTATGATATTCTGACCAAATGCCATGGATTTAGTGAGTCTGAAAGCATGACATGGAAATCCCATAGCAACCTCTATGGTGCTGCAGAAATTATTTTTACAAGACCGATACAGTTTAGTGACATGTATTCAAAGTATCGCACAATTTGCAGAAGTTGCTGATAAACACATACTGTAGCAAGTGAAGGAGAGTAACTACAGTATATCATACAACAATGACAAACTCTTACTGAAGCTTTACAATATAATAAAAATAAGGTTTGCCTGGGGTGAACAAAAATATTTGTCCTTAATGTCAGTTTCAAAATTGACAACCCTTCAAAATAAGCTTGGGTTTATAAACCAAGATTATGAGGTTTAAATGGATATTTGAAGGCATACATCTTTACCAGGATAGGCAAACAAACCGGAAGCTTGGGTGTGAACTTTAACGTGCAAATTAATTACTGCAGGAAATGATGAGGGGTTTAGGTTAAGAATTTGCTGTTATCTGCCTTGCTTCTGCTTTCAAGCTTTCTTTGTAAGGTGATGAACTAGAAGCTCCCAGATAAGATTTGTGGTCTTCCATGCAGTTCCCAGAATAACCATAATTTCCACATGTTCCCTTCAGTTATATTACTGAACATAATTAGAAGCGATATGACCATGTTGTCTTGTCCTGCCCTGCCCTTTCCCATGCTTGCATGTAGAGTGGATGCTCGGGTCGCGAACGTGATCCGTGCGGGAGACACGTTCACAACCTGCAACGTTCGCAACCCAGAGCACCATGTGTGCGCATGCGTGGGTTGCGATTTGGTGCTTCTGCGCCTGCACAAAGCGTGATTTAGTGCTTCTGCACATGCGCAAGTGCCGAAAGCCGGAAGTAACCCAGTACTTCCAGGTTCGGCACAGTGCGCAACCCGGAAACGCGCAACCTGAAGCGTCTGTAACCCGAGGTATGACTGTAGTGTTGATTCCTGTATCCATGCAAGCCATCTATATTCTTGAGTAAAGGCAGTTAAAGGTTGCATTAATAAACCGTACAAAACTTGTTTGGGCCACTAACTGGAAATGTTTGCTAATCTAGCTAGAAACTGTTTAATCTTATTAGGCTTAATCTTGACATTTCTTCTTTCATCTAGGCATATTTTTTGATTATCTTAAAATCCAAAAGTTTTGCAATTTGCATTTTTTGTTATTTTTGTACAAGCAACCATTAACATAAATATTATTAGTTCCTTAGTTGTCACTATCTCATTTCTTCCTTCCAATTTATTGAAAGAACTAAAGCTGTCCTAGTATATATAGTCTGATATGTAATCATACCACAAAACTGTGGTACAAAATGACATGACCACCATATTACCATATATGCACCTTGTTTCTTGTACCATTTCCAACCATTTTGTACCATTTGTATTTTTTATCTTTCCCAGTGACACTGTTGTACTGAATCATCAGTATAATATTATAAACATTTCCCATACCAATTGTTAATACAGGTTTCTTTGATTGAAAACCCATTATTTTGAATGGCAATTTTACTTGTTTAATTGAATTAAATGATACTGTGATTTCTTGGCATTTATTTTTTGAAATGGGGATGGGTTGTGTGTGTTTTATAGAATTTAGAAGAGCTTGTATATACAGAGCATAATATTTGACAGTAGAATGTTATATAACATATAATGATTGTGGACAAACCCCAGCCATTATTCATACCTGAGAGGAATAAGTATGGCCGTCTGATCCACAAACAGGATTAGTATAAACCACTGGACACTGCTTGCATTTTGATGACAAGGGACCAACTCTCCATTGTTTATGGCCTAAGCCAGCCTCCTTCATACTGAAAGAAAACAAAGCATGTAGAATTGTGAGCAATAAAAAGTTTTTTAAAACCTGTGAAAATACCTTTTTTTTTTAAGTTGACAATTATGTGAGCATACAAACTGTCTGAATAACATTTCACTGGCCTCATTTAAACTCATTAGATGGTGCAATTTCTTCCACTGCCTCCCTGGACAATTGTAAGACATTTAATTGCACTCAGAGTATCAGTGATATGTCCCACATATGGAGAGAATAAATGTTGCAGTGTCCTGGTGCACTACAGTGGTACCTCTGGTTACGAACTTAATTCTGTGTGTTCGTAACTGGAAACCGCTCGTAACATGAGGCGCCTCCTGCTGCCGCCACACCACCAGAGTACAACGTCTTGTACTCCCGCTCACATACCAGGACAAAGTTTGCAACAAGGGGCATCTTATTTCCAGGTTAGTGGAGCGCGTAACCCGAAGCATTCGTAAGGGGGGCGGTACGTAACACGAGGTACCACTGTACTTTCCCACCACTGCATTCTGTCTATTTAAGATTGGACAGATCGCTGCCAAAGAGAGCAGGGAGCTTCTGTACAATTTATACACAGATATCCTGGATGGAAAGTCTCAGTGCTTAGGAGGATTCACCAAACAATGTTTAGAAATGGGTGGTCTAGTTTTATTTGTATACGTGTATTTTCATTATGCCATTTTTCTTCAGAATTTCAGGCATGTGGGAGTGAATGGGTAGGCAATCCTCTAATTCATATGATTTTTACACACACATAAATATAATTGCAAAACATTCCTGACATGCTAAATGCTCTGGGGTTTTTTTGGAGTGGTGGTTAAAAGAGGTGTCACAGACAGCTAGATAGGGTGCCATAGGCAGTGTTTCCCAACCTTGTGCCTCCAGCTGTTTTTGAACTACAACTCCCATCATCCCTGACTAGCAAGACCAGTGGCAAGGGATGATGGGAATTGTAGTCCAAAAACAGCTGGAGGCACAAGGTTGGGAAACTCTGCCATAGAGCTCCTGAAGAAAGTTGAACATTCAACCTTGGGAGATAAAGAAGTTCAAAATTGCAAGTGGTGGGCAATTTATAACATCCTCACAAAACCAATAGTACTTGGTATTAATGGGACTAAACCATTAGGAAACTGCATTCCACTCTATAATACTTCAAGATAGTGGACTCTATGGAGCCATTGATAAAAAGAAAGTCTTTTTCCAGAGCCATAACATATAAAACTGTACAATATAAATCAAGCATAAAATAGAAAGTTGTTCTTAGCAGATGGGGGATCATGAAAGAAGTCAAAGTCAAGAAGACACAAAGTCAAGAGTGCACGAGGGAGATATGACACGTGGTGTTGAAAATGTAATTGAAAAATATCATCTAGTGTGTTAAAACCTCTTTAACACAAAAGACAATTTAAGGACTAGGAAACTGAAAAGGACATTTTAAAGGTTAATTATTGAAAGCTACAATTTTATTTTCCTTGGTAAAAGCCACAGAAGACTGAGATGAAGGAGAGACACTAGATTATTATTTATTCAGTGTGATTTTTGAGATGAATAGGTTTTCAAACAAATAAGAGTACAGTGGGGAGGGAACTGTTTGCCAGCTGGCAATCTTACCTGAACCTCATTACAACAGATAATTTTTAGAATTCCAAGCTATAGAGGGCACCAAAGAGCTTTCAAGGCCTTTTTCAACCATGTTGTCTATTTCCTTCTCTAGTTAGCCTACCCTGTCGATATATCAACAACTCCAAAAACCACTGAGATGGAGAATCGAAGCTTCACACAAATGCAGGAAATGCTTTTTATGAGAGAAAAAAACTGCATATGGTTAGAAGATCATGATCACTGGTAAATGATCAAGTAGCAGTCACAAAAAGGACAGCTTTTCTTATTTCATGCCAATTCAGGCAGCATTCTATTCCAATTTCCTGATGTTCTGTTACTTGCTGATAATTTCCACATTTCATGTGATCTTTCACATGACGTAGAAGCCACTTCTGAAAAACTAACTCAATTGTAGCTGAAGTTTAGCATTCGTTTCTGTGTTATTTGCAGTCAGAAAAATCCATTTGCAATCCTGTTAAGCTGGGAAATAAGTTTTGTATTGTAATATCACGTGACAAAAATTAGGGCAGTATTCTGGCATGCAGTTCTTTGCCATCAATATACAGCATGGGAACAGTTGTGTAATGCAACAGGTAATGCAGTAGAAAATGAACGTGCTAGCATTATAATCAGGAAAACTTAATATCCAAGTGCAGCCAAAGAAATTCGGATGAAAGAGCAAGACAAGCAAATAGCTACTTCATTGTACCAGTTTTGATTACTCATTCACAAAGCGTGTTCTCCCTAACAGAGAGCACGTGTTGCGGTTGGGGGAACAGGCCACTGTGTCATGACTAGGCAAATTGGTGGAACCCGAACCTGTAAATGGTTAATCGGGTTGCTGGGGAATTTAGAGTGTTGCCAATTCGGAGGAGGGGACAGAGGCTATAAATATAGGATCCAGACAATGTGACGTCCTCTTGGCTGTTTTGCACCGGATCACCCGCCCCCCCTCCCTTTTATAGGGTGGTTCTTTGGTTCATTTGACCTTGCTATGCCTGTCATGGGGTCGTTCGCCTTTGAGCGGGGGCCTGGTAGGAATTTTGCCATTTGGCTGATTGGCTGGTGCCATTTGGTTTTTGCCTACTGCGTAGCAAATCGTCACAACTTGTAAGGTTGGCGGTTAGGCATTGGTTAAATTGGTTCTTGGAGGGGTAAGTGCCCTATCCCTCCAAATGATGCGGAAAGGGAATTCCGTTAAAGGAATCCAGGGGCTTGCCATTCATTCGTCCTTGTCCCCGGAGTCGGACTTGGGCCGTGCAAGCCCCACCGGAACATGAGGGTGAGAAGTGTTAGTCTGATTCCCAGCTTCATTTCTCACCCAATACTTGTTTCCCACGCTGGCTTCCGCTGGTGTCCGGAAGTGCCAGCTCTGTCCTTGGGGGGCAAGGACAGATAGTCAAACCAATGCCTAAGCAACCACTCACATTTTTGTATTTGAATAAAGTTGTGGCCAAAATTATGCCAAAAACCTTTAACAAAAAATTAAGCGTGAAGTGTGAATTTTTTTGGGGGGGGTGGCACTGTGGAACTCAACACGCAAACAGTTATATAAGGGTGTCACTTATTTTACCGAGATGTAGATTGTCTGTCTTAACATCAAGAATCATATATTATCCTAACATTTCCCATATATCTCAGCCATTGATTGATTACTAGCTTGGTCATAATCATATCATAGGATCATGGAATTGTAGAGTTGGGACCCAAAGGGCTGGGGCTGTCTAGTCCAACCTACAGCATTGCAGGAATTACTGCTAAATAATCCCTCAGAGATGGCTACGCAACCTCTGTTTAAAAATCTTCAATGAAGTCCACCACCTTCTAAGGTAGTTTGTTCCATTGTCAAACAACTCTTACAATCAGAAAGAGCTTTTAGTTGGGATCTCCTTTTTTGCAATTTGAATCCATTGGTTTGGGTCGTATCCTGTGGGGCAGCAGAAAGCAAGCTTGCTCCATCTTCCATGTGACAGCCCTTTAGATATTTGACGATTGCTATCATATCACCTCTCCAGGATGCAGCCTTCTGATGAAGTAACATGGGGAGAGAATTCACCTCCCGACACAGCAATAGCCACTTATTTCGAACAGCAATGGAAGTGTTAAGTTGGGACTTGGCTGGGCCTGGGGGGCAGGGGCGGGGGACAAAAGCACCTTTGAGAAAATCCTGGGTAGATCAATGGTTCCAGCAAAGGATGGAGAATTTACTTTTAAACACGTTCTAAGACAATAAATGGCAGGAATGACTTAAGGACCACAAAGACAGCTGATCACGCGCCAACCATGAGTGCAGACCAAGCAGACATAGCCACCACACACACATGCACATAGAAACACAGGCCTCACATGCCAAACCTATAACACCATTCACTGCATGCCTAGCAAACCAATGTAAAGGCCACAGAGTGTCAGGTTCTAGAGTAGTGAGCTGCCCCTTTAAGGATCTGCAGTCTTCAACAATGGGACAGGGCTTTGGGGGAGACAAGCTCAGGAAGTATAAATGAGCTCAGATAGGGGCAAAATCTTTAAACCATTTCTTGAACTTCAAGTGGACATACACTTCTTGACTGTTAGCCTTCTCCTTCTCTAATCTAGACCATTGAGTAACCTGCCTCTTCCAGCATCCACAAGGTATGATTCTCATCAGGACTAGATACTGGGAGATCTGTATAACCATCAGAATGCAACAGAGGTTTTCAACTTGGGATGACTTGGAGCATTGGTTTTCAACCTCTTTGGATCCACAACTCCCTTGGTCAACTACATTCTTTCTGTGGCACTCCTGTGGGGCTTAGGAGCCCAGTTATGTCACCCCTTGCCTGCAGAGCTAGAAGCTCCTCACCCCTTTTCGAACCCTCCCTTGTGGAGTGTTTCCTCAGCCTCCTCCCCATTCCCCTCTCCTTGGGAGTCTTCTTGGCAGCCGCAGCTGCCACCCCTGGTCTCTGATCTGCCCCTCTTGTGCCAAAGAGAGGTGCCTTCTCATGCTGCCTCACAGGGGCCTGGGAAGCACCCCCTGGCCAGCTCCCAGAGCTTTGGGGAGGCAGAGATGCAAGAGGGCATCAGAGGAGGGAGGGAAGAAAAGAAGGCCAGAGGCCAGTGTTGCCCACAGTACCCCAACCATCATTCAATGCACCCTAGGGTGCCATGGCACACTGGTTGAAAACCACTGCAATACACCTTTCAGCAATACATGCAGACTTGGGCTCTTCAAAGAGAACTTTAGAGAAGGCTGAACCAATTATATATTTGGTCATTTTTGCTGCTAATAATCTAGATTTCCTTGACCACTGTTCTCTGCTCTGGCAACAATTTTTTTAATTACTGTTTTTCATTATGTTTACTATTATTTATGTGTTGTGTTTGTTCAGTAAAGTGAACTCAAAGCGACTTACAAAAAAGAACAACACATTACTAACAAGTGTGAAAACAAGATTAAAGGTAAGCTAAAGTGCACAACTAATATGTACAGGATGAGTCTTTTAAAAGAGGCCCAGTGGAACATGTGTACTCTGTATCCATGGGGCCTCTTTTAAAGGACTTACCCTGTATAAAATAGCAGATCCAACTCAACGTAACCTTGTTAATATTCTTTTGCTTATTTCATGGTGTTCCCCACTCTGTCTCATTTTAGAAAAAAATGTGGGGTAGAAGCTTTGTCTCAAAATATTAAAGTGTTGAAATACCGCTGTTTACCACCACTGCATGAACACATATTTGAATCCCAACTTTTTAAAACTACACTCACTGACACTTCACACAAGTCTATCTTGGCCTCTTGAAGTAGGTGGTCAAGGTGAGAAATCATAGAAGTTAAGAAAGCCACAGCAGCCAGCCAAAATTTGCTTCAGTCAATGGTGATCCTCTGTTGAAAGCACTTCCATGTGCCACCAGTGTAGCCTTACAGAGCTTACAAACTGTTCCTGCCAGCTCCCACAACCTAAAAGTTGGCAATCTCAGTTCTCTCATGCAATCCTGCCCATTTTCCATTAGTATCAGTGAAAATCATTAATTAAAAAAGCACAAAAATAATTCCCCCATAGGGTCCTAGTTTCCTTTTGATGCTTAACTTCCATCATCCACATGCAAGCCTATAAAAGAATAGAGCTAGTTACCCTCTCTGTCCCCCATTGTGGCTACACAACCAGTTATACTTATCCAAGAACTGTATTTTGTTCCCTAAAGAATAGCTAGAACTAGCAATCCCATACATTAATTGTGATATTGTTTTTTTTTAATAAATAAATAAAATAACCTGCTGCACTATATAGAGTCTCCAGTACATTCACAGATCTTTTTGCCTTCTTCCAACTGCTTTCTTGTCAAGCAAAATTAAAGCACAGCAGAGCAAATCCCGTGGGCTGGTTTTTTTGTTTTGCTTTTTGAAGGGGGGTACTTTGCAGGGTAGTGTAAGAATCATCACAATTGCACAGTTCCACAGTAATTGGACTAATCAAAGCTATATAATGTTACCATTGTGGATAAAGTAGTCCTGCTCATTAGCCCATTACAAAAGAATTACTGTAAATTCAAGCCTACGTGCAGCATCACTTCCTGTGCAAACAAACATAGATAATGCAACAAGCTTGAAACTTTTCCAAGCTGGCAGACTGGCAACGCAAATTATGCAGAGAAACAGAAAGCTTTCACTAGATTCAATAGAGCTTGGAGCGTAAGAATGATTAAATGTTTCTGTACACAAGTACACATCACAATAATGAATCAGACTAAAAAATTCCAAGAAGGGGCTCAACTGCACCAGCTGGGCTTCTTCAGAGAGCAGAGTTATAATGCAAAATGATGACATTCTAAATAGCCTCATTTCCAACTTCTGTGCAATCTGTCTAAGACATGCCTTTAAAAGAAAGGAAGGAAGAGAGGGCTACAATGCAAAAAGCAATAGTGTTATCATATAACTGGAAATGGTCAAGGACAGGGAAACCCATCCTTGTTTCTTTATTTAGTTTAAAGCAGGGGATCATAACATGACCCATTTTTCAGTATATCCTAATTTGATTACCTTGAGAAAGAGATGGTCTGCATTTTAAGACTGAAGGTACGAATCAGATTTTTCTTAAATAAAAAAACCTAGCTACAATCTGTACAGTGGTACCTCGGGTTAAGAACTTAATTCATTCTGGAGGTCCATTCCTAACCTGAAACTGTTCTTAACCTGAGGTACCACTTTAGCTAATGGGGGCTCCCGCTGCCGCCGCACAACCGCCACACGATTTCTATTCTCATCCTGAAGCAAAGTTCTTAACCCGAGGTAGTATTTCTGGGTTAGCGGAGTCTGTAACCTGAAGCGTCTGTAACCCGAGGTACCACTATACAACTACATCACACATTTTAGGGGAAATGTTCACGCACAAAGTAATTGTGTGAGGATTTAACCCACATTTCATCCCACATGCTTAAGCCAACTAAGTTCAAAGACTGGCTGCAGAATGGCAGACAGAATCAGGATCCCTAAAAAAATAAAAAATAAAAGCAGGGAGGGTCAAATAACCCTGAGACTTATTATTTCATTAGTAGTTGCATTATTTCTTCATTTCCTCATACACTGGCCTAATTTCAAACAGGAACAACAAAGTATTCAAAAACAGTCTACCCACAAGAACAGTTCTGCTATTATGTTCTGATTTGCACATGGCACCTTAAGAGGATCAAGAAACGACAAAGTAGCATATCAGACATTCTTACTTTGGCTAACCTGCTGAAGTACTGAAAAAATAAGCAGGAAGGTGCTACAGAGACTGCAGGCATTCATTATCAATAATTCCTCCAAAACAATCATTAAAATCTGTTTGAAGTATTGTTTAAAATGAATGAATATTTTTTATGAGATGGGTACAATTTCATGGCTTAAAGAATTTACTGTTGGCATTTCCCAAGCTTCTGGGGGGAAATGTGTTCTTTAACCAGTGAGATACAACAGAAAAGGTTCTCTTCCGAATCTCCATATAATGTACAGCTCCCTGAGGGGGAACCTGAAGATGACCCTACCAGCAGCAGCATCATTTCTTAATACATAAGGGAATTAAGAAAATCATGAAAATGGTATAAGACCAAATTGGACAGTATGGGCTCAGAGTGAGCCTAGTCTTTAATAATATCAGACTCGAGAATCTTGTCATTTGAGAAACTTGAGTGGGATCAGATGAAACAAGTTCCTTCTAGCAGAATGAACAGAATCTGAAAGGACTTAATGTATTTTCACATTCAATTTGTATTTCTTATAGAGAAAAACGTACAGCATGTTCCAAATACATTTGGAGAGATAGGCCATATATAAGCTAAGGACAGAAGTCTTTAAGCTAAGGAGGCAAACCGGAGTGCATGGTATCAAAGGAGAGCAGATATATATTGGGAACAGTGGAAACCTGAAGGAATTGAGAAAGCCAAAAGGACTAGTGTCAGGAAATTGCCATCGGAAGAACAGGTGGCGGTAGGGCTCCAGGAGAATAGGAGAGACTCTGCAGCAGAAGAGGGAACCAGTAGGGGGGGGGGGAGCAGGAGCTCCAAGGGGAAGGGAATCGGAGGAGAGGCTCTGGGACACTTCCAGTGAAAACAGCGGAGAGGTATCAAGGCCCCCTTTAGGAACCCCCACCCCTCGCCGGAAACTGTCACGCAGGGAATCCAGGAGACGTGTTTCCGTTAAGCAGCTTTTATGCTGGAAGCGTTTCCGCAGGCGCCCACTGTCGGATTCTACCAGCGACTGACGGAGCCATGTCAAAGGGCTCCGCTCAAGGCAGAGCTTTGCTACGCTGAGCAAACTCTGAGGGACCAACCCTTTTACGCACAAATAGCTCATTGTCCCATCATAACTAGTTTCTGCTGGCTACTACAGGTTAGGGTTCCACCTGCCTGCCACTGGGGCAGGAGTGCTTCCCTAGCCAGTGACAGATCTATGCACAGCTGGATCTGTCTCATCCAAGCCCCTTGCAGCATGGCAGGTTGGGGGTTCGATTCCCTGTTGATCAAATTAAACTATAGTTTACATGAATTTACATAATGAATCCCCTATTTTATATTTTTAATGGAAGGGATATCAGTGGAGATGACTAGACGGGAATGATCCCATCCATATCAGTCAACTAACTCTTTTCCGAGTCTTTTTTTCTCTGAGAAACACACCTACAAGATACAAAATCCAGAAGATGGTGATACTTGTATACTAATTTCACATATACACACACAAGCTTAAAGCATTTGGTTAGACTGTTTGCTACCTTTGCAATTAGTTATCTTCTCTTCTAATTGATTCACTGGTATATCATATGAGACCTTGCTATAGTTCTATTATAATTTCATTCAATGTTTTTTGTATATAAATACATTTAAACAGCACAATTTATGGCAATTTAATTAAGGATATAATAGATATAACACTTCAGTTTAGGAAAGGAGGAAGATAGTTTTGCATACTTTGCTCAAATATAATATTAAAACATCCAAACCTATTATCTTGGGAGAATAATTTTGATAGTTCCACCAGTAAATTTATTACATATTTTGCATTACATAACAGAATGAACCTTGTTTAAGTAGAAGAATAATTAGGCTACTAGCTGAAAACCTGGTTTTGCCATGCAAGTCACTAAAACAAGATGCCTGGAAATCTATCAAGAAAGATGACAGATTTCTAACCTATTGCCTATGTTAAGTTAAGGGCAAAATAACCATGCCACCATCCCAGTTGTTTGCCAAACAGGTAATGGTATGAAATATTCCAAAATTTAATACAGTAGATGCTCAGGTTGTGAGCGTGATCTGTGCAGGAAGCATGTTTGCAACCCGCAGCATCCGCCACTCGCACGCGCAGGTTGCGATTTGGCGCTTCTGCACATGCGCAAGCACCAAAACCCAGAAGTATCCTGTTCCGGTACTTCCGGGTTCAGCGCGGTGCACAACCCGAAATCACACAACCCGAAGCATCTGTAACTCGAGGTATGACTGTATCATTCTGTATACAGACATAGTTAATCCTGATTCAGTAGCTCTTCCTTCTTAGCTTGTAAGTTCCAGTACTTGAAGAACATGTTGAAATTCTGACAACACAAATTAATAAAAATTAAGTTTCACAGACCATTAACACCCTGTATGTGTGGGCAATTAAAGTTTACCATGAACTTCTGTTAATCTTAATATATACTACAATGGAAACCACAGAAGTGGAATCTCTTACAGAGCCAATAGACTAGATTCAGAACAAGTTATATGTTTTAAAGGTAAAGGGACCCCTGACCATTAGGTCCAGTCGTGGACGACTCTGGGGTTGCGGTGCTTATCTCGCTTTACTGGCCAAGGGAGCTGGAGTACAGCTTCTGGGTCATGTGGCCAGCATGACTAAGCATTTTCTGGCGAGTCAGAGCAGCGCACAGAAACACCATTTACCTTCCCGCCAGAGCGGTACCTATTTATCTACTTGCACTTTGATGTGCTTTCAAACTGCTAGGTGGGCAAGAGCAGGGACTGAAAAATGGGAGCTCACCCCATCTTGGGGATTCCAACTGCTGGCCTTCTGATCGGCTCTGTGGTTATGTTTTAGTTTCACTCAAATCAATGGGACAAATTAATTGTATTAGTTGATGCTTAAAACTAACTTAAATCCCATTGATTTTAATCAGAATAAAAGCATAACTAATCTACTCCGGATCCAAGGCAATGTCTATTTAGTTCTGTCATTTTAAAATTGGAAGGGAGCTTATAAACTTCTGGTTGCATAACAATTTCACTGATTAACAGTAAAATCTTGTCCAGATTCTTGGAAATAATTTGATAACAAGGTATCATAATTAAAGAAGTTTAATTTTGGTAGAGAACACTTGAATCAGATTCATTAATTAAACTGTAGTAACAACCAGAGAAAATAACATCAAATACAACCCACCTAGCAGTATCTCCAGTCTATCTCTTTTGCCCTCAAGGTCAGCTCCCAGATGGAGAGGTATCCTAGGTAAGTGAGAAAATCTATGAACTATGGCAACACACACACACACACACACACACACACACACACACACACAAACACCACTGACTCTGCAGTTGTGCTGCATTAAGTGCCCAAGTAGGCAAAGGTGGAAAAGACCCTGACTACAACACAGGTCTCAACGATATCTGGCTGCTCTACAAGCAAGAGAGTTTCACCATTTCCTGTGTTCTCTTCCTCTATCTTTCCTCCCCCTTCACCATTCTACCATCCACTCAGGCAATTTCCTCAGGGAGAGTAAGAGGTCAGCCTGCTTCTCCAAACTTTGATTAGCATAAGGTTCTGTCTACTTGACAGGAGTGCAGGCCCTGTGGGGGAACACCTCCCTTTTTTTCTCAAGGTAGAAACTGATCCCAAAGTGAAAAGAAAGAGAAAGGGGGCACCCAAAGTTTGCCAACTTGTTCACCTTCATTTTACAATGTGAATTCCTACACACAGGCCATCAGAATAATTATTTTAATTTGTGCCCTTGCACAAAATAAAGTTCAATTTAATATCCAGAAAATGTAAGCCATCGCTTGCGAATCTACTTCTTCAAGCAGCTTAAATCAGAAATTGCCTTCCTTGTAAAGCTGATCTTATAGATTTAAAAATCTTCAATGACATATGGCTCTCAGATCTGCAGCTTTCAAAACTTTGATCCCTTAGAAACATTCCAGACCAAGTTTAATCGTTCCCTACTAGGGATCCCCTCTTGTGTGTCTAATATAGCTGTCTGCTTAGAGCTCGGGTAAATCCCTGTTAGCACTCTGTTATGGATCTTGAAGATCCATTATTGGTTAGCACTCATTTTTCCCCCTGTTGGATCGGCACCCTTAACCCTATTGGATTCCTATCAATCCAAATGGAAATCCACACTGTACGAAAAGTTAAAAGGTTTGGGGTTCTCACCACAGGCACTGATGGCTGTTGGCTATGAGAAAGCCTGAGTAACAAATCGCCAACGAATCTGGCATGGATGTAGAGCTTCAGCATCATGTGAGTGAGATGAATAAGCATCCAGCAATCAAAGATAATGGGAGAGGGCTTACCCCAGTGACACATTTGTCAAAATGACAAACACCTAAGGTAAATAGAGACAGCCATTTACCCTCGCTAGATTCAACGTACTGCTGTCTGCCTTGTTGCAGGGCAGATACGCGGGTAAACCGTATGTGGAACGAGTTTGCCCCGGCGGCGTGATAGAGGTGGAAACTGTCTCTCATGTCCTGATACGATTTTTACAGGGGTTTACGCTTGGTTTTTATCACCCGTTATACAGAAAATTCCAAGTGGGCCCAAACCTTTAAAATTTCTGATAGAGGACAATGATCCAGAGATCACCTTAAAGGTGGCCAAATTTTGCATGGTTGCCATAACACTTAGGGAACAGTTACAGATAGGTAGCCGTGTTGGTCTGCCATAGTCAAAACAAAAAAAAATCCTTCCAGTAGCACCTTAAAGACCAACTAAGTTAGTTCTTGGTATGAGCTTTCGTGTGCATGCACACTTCTTCAGATACCAAAGAAGTGTGGTATCTGAAGAAGTGTGCATGCACACGAAAGCTCATACCAAGAACTAACTTAGTTGGTCTTTAAGGTGCTACTGGAAGGAATTTTTTTTTGTTTTGACTTAGGGAACAAGCTGTGCTATTATAAAGACTAAGGCCTTAGAAGCAAATTATAGATAATATTGTAGAGATTAAGACTTAAACCATATTTTAACTGCTGCCATAATTGTATTGTTTATCATTACATTGACTGTTAATTTAAATTTAATTTTATTGTGTTTTTGATTTGTTTAGTACGGTATGTGAGTCTGGTCTGGGACCATAATAAATTCAATTCAATTCAAAACTCTTCAATGTCCTTTAAACTTAATACTTTCTGTGTATAATCATATTTTCTCAGAGTTCACATCGCAGTAATTTTAAGCAAGCTACCTATGTGTTCTGATCCACACCATATAGTCCTTTGGTACAGCGCAAACACATTATTCCATTGCAGAATCTTTTTGGTATGAATGTGTATAACGCAAATCCTTCTGGACTGCACTCTGTGTTCAGTATTCAATGAATATCTGAAAACCTTTAGATATCCTATAAATAGCTTACAGTGAAATCCTATGCAATATTTACTCAGCACTTAAGGACTCAGTTACATTAGTCAAAAAAACAGTGTTTTGAATCCATTATAAACATGCAACACCAGATGGTCCTGTAGAGCTCAAATCTTTAATATGCGATTTTACATAGCATTTTTTCTTTTAATTTATGACTTGTTTATAGTGGGGTTTTTTCCTATGTGTAGATCCATCCAAAGACTCAGCAAGTGACTCTTTGTTTCTCCCAACCCAACTTTCCTCCCCATTACTATCAAAACAGTCTCATCCTCAAACAATTAGGGGAGCATCTGCTCCCTATGAATTCTCTTTCAGTACATTAAGCATTTGGTGACAAAGGGTCAGACTATCATCGGCAAACCAATAAATCAATGCTTACTTTATCTTTCTTTTTCTGTGCTAATTCATTTTGTTGCTGATGCTACTAAAAGGCAAAAGAAGGGGGGGTGAGAGAAAGAGACTATTAATTTGCTACTGGGGGCCCACCCATTATCCAAACTAAGAAATGTATCCTTCCTTGTTCTCTAACCCATAAATTGTTCCAAAGAAAATCAAGCTATATGAACCTATCAAACATATCTCATTAGGTGAATTTTTCATATCACTCCAACTCCAAGACTACTTATCTCAACACAGGTACATTTACTGCCTTCCTGATATGATTTCTTAACATGAATGACTCAAGTGATAAGGTTTGTTTGTTTTTATCAAGCATCTTCCAAAGCACTATGCTTTAAGTGAAGTCTCGAAAAAGAAAATACTAACGTGAAACAATGTCACTCACAGAGGGACTTATGTCTTGAAGATGCAGTGCCAAAGAACAGCTTGAATAAGTGATATTGTTCTGTGTATTGTGTATAATGGAGCTACTACTGCAGCTCTATAGCACTTCAGAATTTTTCCAGCCTTCTGTCACATCATCCATCACAGACAAGGGTAACCAAATACCATGCTTCAGGGCACAGAGCTGATCACCCCTGAAAGCTGAAAGGGAAATGTTTTCCCCCATGTTACTACAGCACACAAATCAGGAATAGCTTAGGGAGGAAATTGGGGAAAGCACCATAAAAACAAAATTAATGGATTTTCACTCCATTCTGTCTACATTCCCCCCTCTCCTTACCAGGCCTTATAGCTAGCGCTTTTTCCCCTGGGGGAATGCAGGGGTACGCATACCCCTAAACATTTTGTGAATCTAACTTTGGCCTGATTGAGGGGCAGTATTTCAATATGTGTAGGAAAATGAGAATACCCCTAAACAATTGTTTTAGGGAGGAAAAGAACTCCTTAGCTATAGCTATATATCCAAAGCTAAGGTCAATAGGATAAATGAAGCAGATCCAATAGCCGATTTTAAAGCAATTCTCGCTGATTTCTGGAATATTATTAATTCTTTCAGTTTCAAAATCAAGAAGTGCAATAAATGAAGATAAGGTTTAAAAGTTATCAGCTTTCTGGGATTTATGTAGTGCGGCAATCCTTTCTAAAAGATAAAAGATATACAGTCGGGGCTCCCTCGCACTCCCCCTTCACGATGCTGATTCATTACAATGCCACATATACATTGAATCAGAAGGCTGCTATTAATGTCAAAAGGGTAGCAAGGTCAGTTTGATAAGATATATGTGGCATGCCCTATTTTTAGAATTTGCTACATCTGTTGGTGGGTTTGATCTCAAAGGCATTTGTAAATAACAGGTAAGCTGAGAAAAATTACTGATATTTGAAGCAAAAAAAAAATATCTTTACAACAAGAAGCAATTCAGTTTGTGTTGATATGAGATTATAGGTGGCTACAGATAATGGTGCTATTCACATGATGACTGCAAATAAAACATAACAGCCTGTTCTTTGAAGTAATAATTGTCAATGGGAAGAAACCTAACCTGTGATAGGATTCTCTAAAATCTGCCCGTTAAATATCATGAAAGGATTAACCAAAGCTGAACTTCATTGCTGAACTTCATTGCTCAGCCTTGCATTGCTAAATACATTGCATTGCTACATTGGCTCCCATTATGTTACCAAGCACAATTCAAAGTGTTGGTGCTTACTTTTAAAGCCCTAAATGGCCTTGGTCCAGTATACCTGAAAGAGCATCTCCACTCCCATCGTTCTGCCCGGACACTGAGGTCCAGTGCCAAGGGCCTTCTGGTGGCTCCCTCGCTGAGAGAAGCCAAGGTACAGGGAACCAGGCAGAGGGCCTTCTCAGTAGTGGCACCCGCCCTGTGGAACACCATCCCACCAGATGTCAAAGAGAAAAACAACTACAGTGGTGCCTCGCAAGACGAAATTAATTCGTTCCGCAAGTCTTTTCGTCTTGCGAGTTTTTCGTCTTGCGAAGCACGGTTTCTCATAGGAATGCATTAGAAATCAATTAATGCGTTCCTATGGAAACCGCCTTCAGACCAGGTCTGGGGACAGTCTGTCCCCCGACCTCTTCTGCAGGCTGGCGGGGGGCGAAAGTCTTTGCTCACCCCCCCCCGCCTGCCTTCCCGGGACAGCGGAGACTTTTCCGCTGTCCCGGGGCGATCTTAAAATGCTGGCGGGCGGCAGCAAAGGCTTCGCTGCCGCCCGCCAGCATTTTAAAAGCCCCCGGGACAGCGGAGACTTTTCTGCTGTCCCGGGGCGATCTTAAAATGCTGGCGGGCGGCAGTGAAGGGTTCGCTGCCACCCGCCAGCATTTTAAAAGCCCCCGGGACAGCGGAGACTTTTCCGCTGGCTTTTAAAATTTTAAAAGCCGGGGGCAGCGGGAAGGCAGCGCTGCCTTTTCCGCTCTCCCGGAAAGGCAGGCAGGGGGGAGCAAAGACTTTTGCCCCCCGCCAGCCTTCAGAAGAGGTCCAGGACCTCTTCCGAAGGTGGGCGGGGGACAAAAGTCTTTGCTCCCCCCGCCTGCCTTTCCGGGAGAGCGGGAAGGCAGCGCTGCCTTTTCCGCTCTCCCGGAAAGGCAGGCAGGGGGGAGCAAAGACTTTTGCGCCCCGCCAGCCTTCAGAAGAGGTCCTGGACCTCTTCTGAAGGCTGGCGGGGGGCAAAAGTCTTTGCTCCCCCCCGCCTGCCTTCAAAAGCCGTCCGGGGGCTTTTAAATCACCCCGGACAGTCCCGGGGCGATTTAAAAGCCCCCGGTTAGGCAGGCAGGGGGGACAAAGACTTTTGCCCCCCGCCCGCCTTCGGAAGAGGTCCTGGACCTCTTCTGAAGGCTGGCGGGGGGCAAAAGTCTTTGCTCCCCCCCAAAGCCGTCCGGGCGCTTTTAAATCGCCCCGGACAGTCCCGGGGCGATTTAAAAGCCCCCGGTTAGGCAGGCAGGGGGGCAAAGACCTTTGCCCCCCGCCCACCTTCGGAAGAGGTCCTGCAGCGCTGCCTTTTCCGCTCTCCCGGAAAGGCAGGCAGGGGGGAGCAAAGACTTTTGCCCCCCGCCAGCCTTCAGAAGAGGTCCTGGACCTCTTCTGAAGGCTGGCGGGGGGCAAAAGTCTTTGCTCCCCCCCGCCTGCCTTCAAAAGCCATCCGTGATAGCGGGAAGCGCTTCCCTGCTATCCGGGACCGCTTTTAAAATGCTGGCGGTGGGGAGCAAAGCCTTTCGCCCCCGCCGGCCTTCCTGGACCTCTTTTGAAGTCCGGAGGGGGGGGAAAGGCTTTGCTCCCCACCGCCAGCATTTAAAAGAGGTCCCCGAGATTTCCCTATGGGCTTTCGTCTTGCGATGCAAGCCCATAGGGAAAATCGTCTAGCGAAGCGTCGCAAAAACCGAAAAACCCTTGCGGGTTTTTCGTCTTGCGAGGCATTTGTCTTGCGGGGCACCACTGTACCAGACTTTTAGAAGACATCTGAAGGCAGCCCAGTTTAGGGAAGCTTTTAATGTTTAATAGACTATTGTATTTTAATATTTTGTTGGACGCTGCCCAGAGTGGCTGGGGAAACCCAGCCAGATGGGTGGGGTATAAATAATAAATTATTGTTATTGTTGTTATTATTATTATTATTATTATTATTATTATTATTATTATTTCATAATATTTTACGGGTATGTGCAAAAGCACACAGATTGTCAAAATCTCTAATCAACCTAAAAAATAAATGAAAGCCTCATGAGTATAAGCCAGTGGTTTTCAACCAGTGTGTCGTGGCACCTGGGGTGACTTGAATGATGGTCAAGGGTGCTGTGGGCAACACTGACCTCCATCCCTCTTTCCTTCCCTCCCTCTTCTGATGCCCTCTTGCACCTCTGCCTCCTAAAGGCTTGCTCAGCTACAACCTCTCCAGCTGAATGGTGCCTCTGGGGCTGGCCAGGGGGTGCTGCTTGCCAGGAGCTGAGGCGGCAAGCAGGTGGGTGAGGGAGCCCAGCCAGTCATCAGCCAGCCCTTGCTGTTGGGAATGGATCAACAATTGGGAGGCCAGGCAGGCAGGCAGGCAGGCAGGCACTACACTGGCCTTACCTGTGCTTGCTAAGTGCAATGCCTGCCTGGGAGCTGAGTGTCTGGTGGCAAAGGGGAATCTTTCCACCATGTATGCCCAGTGGTGCCTGCTGCTGCCACCTGCTGCCTCCAAAGGTGAGTAAGATGGTGGCCACACATTCACCTTCAGCCAGTCTCCATTGGGCCATTAAGGCTGGGGGAATCCTCTTCCCAGGCCCCTGTGAGACGGCTTGAGAAGGCACCTCTCTTTGAGGTAAGGGGAGAAGGCTCAGAGACCGGGACAGCTATGCGGAGGACTCACAAGGAGAGGAGAGAGGAGGCTGAAAGATCACTCCACATGGGAGGGTGTTCTGAAAGGGGTGAAGGACTGCCGGCTGCAGTCAAGAGGTGACATAAATTGGCTTCTGAGGCTTCGGAATGTGTTTCCTCACAGGGGAGCTGCAGAAATAATGTAGTTGGTCAAGGAAGCCATGGCCTCAAAAAGGTTGAAAACCTCTGGTATAATCATATTCAAAAACATGTATTTGTGTGTCTGCATTTCACCTTAAAATTACATTACAAATCTGGCCAAAATACTGTGAAATCCTAGAACAAGATGGTGAGAAGTTTAAACTTCAGAGTTTTGAGAGACTAAAGTCCAAAGTTCGAGATTGGTTACATTACCGTCAGATAAATGAGACATTTAAGCAGGACAGGAAAATAGGATTTCAGAAGGAGAGGTCAAAGTTAGAAACAGAACTGTTAGAACCCAATACTAAGAACTTGTCTAGAATGTACAATTTGCTGTTGAAATGGAATACGGTGAAATCAGCTATGATTAAATGGGCACAGGATATCGGTCATGACATTATGTTTGCTGACTGGGAACAGTTATGGACCACCGGTGTTAAATTCACGGCATGTAATGCCTTAAAAGAGAACATAATGAAAATGATTTACAGGTGGTACATGACCCCAGTCAAACTAGCAAAAATATACCATTTGCCCAATAATAAATGTTGGAAATGTAATGAGACTGAAGGTACCTTTTACCACCTTTGGTGGACCTGCCCAAAGATTAAAGCCTTCTGGGAAATGATCTATAATGAAATTAAGAAGGTCCGTAAATGGACTTTTCCTAAGAAACCTGAGGCTTTTCTCCTGGGCATGGTTGGCCAATTGGTGCTAAAGAAGGACAGAACCTTTTTTATGTATGCTACCACAGCAGCAAGAATTCTTCTGGCAAAGTATTGGAAGATGCAAGAACTACCTACTCTGGAAGAATGGCAAACGAAGGTGACAGACTTCATGGGACTAGCAGAGATGACCGGCAGAATCCGAGATCAGGGGAAAGAGACAGTGGAAGAGGACTGGAAGAAGTTTAAATTATATCTTAAAAACTGTTGTAAAATTGAGGAGTGTTGAGATGTCAAGGGGTAAGAAGTAGAGAAATACAGCTGTAAATATTAAGTTTAAAGAAATTTAATGAAAGGGAACTAATAGATAAACTGATTAAAGGGTTGCTAAAGAACTTTGGAATAAGGATGCAGCGAAAGGGAGGTACGGGGAAGTCAGTATATGTTTAATGTGGGGTATGTCTTTGTTTTGTAATGTGTTTGTCTTTTATTATGTGTTGGAAAAATTAATAAATTTTTTTTATAAAAAATAAAATAAAATTACATTACAAATAGCTTGTTAAAACTGTAACTCCATCCTAAGAAACAAAGTATTTCAACACTAAAGCCAAACATTTTCGAAAAATCTATCAGCCAATGCAATCAAATGCTTAAAGTGCTCTACCTCAGAAGTATTCAGATGCAGGTCGCAAGGCACAAGTGTGTTGACACCCAAATTCATCTGCCCTAAATCCCTTCTGGAAAAGAGGCGGGCACTAATCAATATGCAGTATTTAATATTAATGGCACATGATAGCTGAGCTCTTCCGCTCCGCCCCGCCCATCTACCATTGTGGCAATCTAACAGTGATGTCAACAACCTAACAGGGATGTCTTCCACCTTACATGTTACAGGTGGGCTGGCCTACAATAGATTCCCATGACTTCAACAACAATTTCCTTTATTCGACCGATAGTCAGAAATAAAACATTACACAATACTTATTCCCATGACTTTGCATTCCATATATGGAAAAATATGTTCTGCCTCCTACTCATTTCAATCTATTTAGTGCTGAATGGTCCAGGTGTCTGTTTATTAGGAATAAAGATTCCTGATGACCAATTGTGCTTAATTCTATTAAACCTTTGATTTATCAACACAAGCTATATTTTTGTGAAGTAAGGAAAAATTATAAAAAGGTATGCTTTCCTAAGCAGTGCAGGTGCACTCAATTAAAGCTATCTATTTTGAGAACTGTACCATACCAGCCACCAATGATAGCATAAACTTCAGAATTTGGCAAGAAAATGTGCTCCCTTAAATTGAAAGGAGTTTTTGTTGTTGTTTTATTTTTGATAGAACAGCTGCATTACTGGAGGGAACTCTATCAAATGAAAAGCAACAGAATACAAGAATACATTTAAATGCATAATTGTTACTATGAACAACAATGGAACCATTAACATAACTTGATAGACACCTCTGTGGCCTCAAGTATAACCCTGTTTTTCAAGAGAATCTGGTAGAAAAATGACATCTGGCCCTCTCTCCAATATGCAATGCACAGCTTTAGAAACTCCAGTAGCTATGCAACTACACTTGACATCTCACAACTTTTGCTGTTATATGTATTATCCATCTGCTCAATAAATATACTATGCTGAACAGCAAGGAAACACCATTACATGAACATAGTTTCCAGAATTGTAAAGAAAAAACAACAATGATTAAAATGCATATTTGAATTATGCATGATTAAAAGACAAAATGATATGCTTTAGTGCTTTGCTGTGGCACAATAAATACAGCAGCGTTCATCTTTTTTTTTACTCAATTGTTGTATTTCCACCTTTCCCCAACAATCCACAATTAATCTTCTTAAGGTGAAATACTCCCTATATACCCAGGATTTTACTGCATGGTATCCCAACACTGGGACGGGTCTCACCTGTTACATAATAAGGGAGCCCTCAGAGTAACACACACTTTGGAACACACACTAAGAACAGGAGGAATTCCCACAGGAGGAACATGGGCAACTGTGTTTGATACCTCACTACCACCTGTCTGAGCTATCTGTCTCACTCTAGGCAGCATAGAGGGAGGCAACAACAGGTCAGATTTTTCACTGTTTTGCTCCTAGGCAACATTCATCAGAATAAGACAGTAAGTACCAAGTGGTGGTAGAAAAACTGTCCCAGCAATCTTGGGAGAGATATGACAGTACAGATTATCCTGCCTGCCCACTGCTGCTTGCACAAAATCCTTGGAAATGAGATGTGAATAAGGAATTCCCTGTGTTTGTTTATGCCAACATAGTGTGGTACTCCTTTCTTTTTTTTGCTACTCCCCAGAGGAGAGAATAACAGCTGTACTATTGATGATACAATTAACACTTTCTATTTGTATGAAATGATAGTATAAATTTAACCATTAACAGTCAGACCAGTTCAGAAATATAAATGTACACTTTTCAGAACAGACCACCACATAAAACTGTGGACTTTCTACAGAGGAATGTGTGCATTCATGCACACAGATGCATGTTTGCATGCAGATAAAAAAAGGGGGGCATCACTTTCAGAAGTGCATTTTTGGGACAGGAACAGTTACTTTGGAACTGCTTGGTATATAATTGGCATAAATATGGCCATTTTGGTAGCAGTTCACTGGCCATGTTCAGAAGCAATGCTGCCCACCAACCACAGTTAAGCAGATGTGTTTCTTCCTAGCTTCTGATCATGGTATGCTTGGGATAATCAAACAAAAGTGCTGGTTCAAATGTAACAGCATTCTACAGTTTGCTTTCCTGCTCCAGGGAGTAGTGAAATGATACTGCACACACCACTGCTTAACTATGGTTTACCCCAGCATTATAACAAAGTAAGTTTTTTTTAATATCTGCAGCTCGTGGAGTTCATGAAGGATTCTTTTATACATAGAAAGCTCACGAATATATACACTGTCACATACTTTTACCTCAGCTATGAGATGCGATGAAAACGCAGCAGTTAGCAAAATTCCATAGTTACAGACCTTGTTACTGTTAACTAATCAATAATATGGAGATATTTACCTGTGCGTAAGTCTCCGGTGGCTAATGCAAACAGCTGTGTGTTGGTCTTGAGCAACGCATACCTTATGACGACTACATTTCATCTTTAAGCATGGATCTTTAGCTGGGTCTAAAGCTAAAAACAATTAGGAGAATATTTTTTTAAATAATCCTTTTCTACAGATGTACAGTAATTATAAGCCAACTCAATTGTTGCACACAGTAGAGTTATGAATGCCTTACTAGGGGCTCTTAAATGCATTTCATGTTACATTAAACCAATACTTTTTAAAAAGAAACCTGCATTATAATAAAAGGTGTAGTCTAGCACACAAGCGCACATATGTATGGATGATTGTGTGCTCAATCAACTGCATCCTAATTTCTTGCTGTTAAGGTTTCTAGTTTGGTCTTTGTTGTCATTGCTTTGATGCCCAGGTAGTACGTAAACTTCCATGGGAACAAATTCATAGGAACTTGTTTTTCACGTGATAAACATACTTATCACATCTGACAGTTGCACCACCTGTTGACTGCCACGGATAGACACTTGATTGGATGGGAGCACTACTTGTATATGGGCACCTTTTTCACCATGTGAAGATCAACATTTGAATTGGTTGCATAAATTATCATTAGACAGAAACTCAAAAAGACAGGGACTAACTTGTGTTAAAAGCAACATAATACAGTGAGATTTACCACATTACGGGATGCATAACCTCAGAATGCAGTAATTTCTAACACCTGATTGAATCAAGTGGCACTTTGTGGTTTGAGAAGTATTTTCTGCATAGGGTTTAAAAGGGTTGAAATGTGACTATGGCCCAGTTCAAAGCTCACGTGGTATACCATGACCACACCAGTTGCCTGTTTTGCTCTTCCCTGCTAGCATAGGGAATGATTCCTGAGTTTATTCCAAAATGGGGATCATAGCTTTGTTTTGCTCAAACATACCACAACGTTAAGAACAAATGTTGGCTACAGAACTGCGCTTTGGAAGTAACGCTAAGCCAAGGATGGTGGCGCTAGCATGGAGGAGCAAAGCTGACTAGATAAAATCACTTGCATCTAGCAGAACCTTGCCTCTGCTGTTACAGCAGATGAATCTCAAGTGGTGTCTAGAGCACTTGCATCTAGCAGAACCTTGACTCCGCTGTTACAGCAGATGAATCTCAAGTGGTGTCTAGAGCACTGTCTAATCCTGTTGTGTTGGATGAGTTTCAGTTAGTAAGGCTCAAAGGTGAGGATAAAATGCTTGGACCACTAGCGTTCTGGACCCTTGCCCCTCTTGGCTGATAAAAACTAGCAGAGAGGGGACAGGTGGCAGTAATTATCAGCCAGTTGCCACCCTCCCCTTCTTAGGCAAGCTTCTTGAGGTGGTAGTCATGGAACAGATCTAGGTGCTCTTGGAGGAAACTGGTTTTCTAGATCTATATAAATTAGGGTTTTGGCACAAAAACTGCTTTGATTGCTCTGTATGATGATCTCTACCAGGAGAGAGACTGGATTAGAGCCAATAAACTGAAGCTCAGTTCAGAGAGGTCTGAGGTAATGTATGTTAGTGGGTGGTTCGCTGGATCAGATGGGATACTGCCTGCTCTTGAAGGAGCAGGTACACAGCCTTGGGTTCCTTCTGCCTCAGGTGGCCTCGTTGGCATAGTGTGTCTTCCATTAGCTTTGGCTGGTGGCCCAGCTGTGCTCCTATCTGGACATGGATAGCCTAACTTGTCTATGCTCTGATAACCTCTAGGTTAGATTACTGCAATATGTTATACATGGGGCTTCTGTTATACAGGTTGCTCACCAGGGCAATACAGTTTCAGCACTTAACACCAATCCTGGCCAAACTGCACTGGCTGCCAATTAATTTTGGGGCCCAATTCAAAATACTGGTTTTGACTTAAAATCCTTAAGTGGCTCAGGACTACAATACTTCCTGGATCACCTTTCCCCATATGAAGCCACTCAGACCTCACACTCATCATAAGAATGTGTATTTTCTGCTGTGGCTCCCCAGGGAAGGAATGCTCTCCCCAGGGAGACTTGCCTGGTGCCATTGTTACATATCTTTAGGCTCCAGGAAAATACATTTCTCTTTTCCCAGGCCTTTGGCTAATTAAATAATATGTGGCCTTTTAAATAGGGGGCGGAATACTGTTTTGTCACTACGGTATATATTTTTGTCTTTTTATATTGTACATCATTCTGTGATTGTCGGATGAACTGGCAGTTTAGATCATCATCATCTGCATTCACGGTAAACCAGTTATGGTAGTTTACCTTGGCATGCAAACAAGGTCAATGGGAAATCAGAGAATACTGAGTAAAAAAGTCAGGAGTTCTTTGTTTTACACAGAAACAAAACACTGAATAAGCTTTGGCTTTCATTCCTTTGAACTCACTGAGAAATCACTGCATCAGGGCTATATTAAATTCAAGTAAAAACAACAACATTACAAACATTTTCTCAGATAGCTGTCAGATTTAGAAGCCCTGTGCTATTTCACTCTGTATTGTGTTTCTCACACCTCCAGAAATGTGTGACAACAAAGACTTCATTCACTAGATAAAACACTGTCACAATATGATTTTCAAAATAAAAAACGGGGACATTCCTAGTGTTTTATAGATTCTAGCAATACTCTGCCTTTCAATAAATATAGAACAGACATTTACAAAAGTGTAACAGAATGCCTGAGAACCTATGTGAAAGATTGAAAATCAGTACAACTTCATGCCTATATAACCTGAGAATACTCAGTGATCCATTTGCTGTATACAATGCTTTGATAATATCATATGGGCAGATATCAGTTTCAATAGGAGGCAATGTTTTGAACATGAATGCCATTTGTTCAACTAAAAACAGGAAGTGATTGCGGTGACAAGTGACTGGTTGGGTTGCAGTATGATTACATATTTTTTACTTACAGTGCAAGTGCAATCTCTTTTCTATAGTAGAACTAAAGCAGTTTTATGCAAAAGTATTCTAGTATTTAATTTGTGTGGGGCCACCCCTGAAAACTGACTTAAAGCTTCAGCTCATACAGACACCCATGACTGAATGAAGAAGAACACATAGAAGAAAAATTATGTATTCTGGTTCATCTACACTGGCTTCTAAACCCAATTTATGTTAAAGGCCATAAATTTCCTAGTCCCTGTCACAAAAAGCATTGGGTCTACCATTCCATTTTCCCTGATTGGGCAGCACATAGTTCCTGCTAAACCATTAGATCCACACAGGGCCAGCCCAAAACATTTTGGCACCTGATACAATCCACAAAATGGTCCCCCTACTTCTGCCTTGGGCGAAGGGGTGATCTACATCAGGAACAGACTGCAGGGACTCAAAGCAACTTTACCAATGGTTTAAGTAGGAGTCAAAGGCAGTCACTGGGAGGATGGGGTGGCTACCCCGAATCAAAGTGGGCAGGTGCAGGAGATCCCAGGGGACAGAGCCTCCCCCCCCCATTTCCTTTCTAGTGGTGGGAGGCGAGCAGTCCCTTTGTCCCTGTCTCGGGTGCCTAAGATCTCCCTCCTGGCTGGGAACTGGTGGCAGCAGCTGGCAGGTAGTTAAAAGAAGCAACTGGTCTACTCTGCAAGGTATTTGTGCAAGGAAAAAGCGTAAGAGGCTTTCCCGAGCCTCCTCTTCTGCCACAGTCCCTACATATATTCAAAAAAGGCAATTTCTCATGGTTTTATACCTTTTCTAATATTGTATACCTTGGTTGTCCAATCTGCAGGGACCAGGGTAAAATTGTCTCTCATTCAGCTCTCCCTCTTTATAATTCTTTGCCTAGAAACTTATATATAAGTATCTGGTTAAGGAACAGGAAGCCAAGAAAGGGAATAAATGACCAGTTCTTCCAATGGAGGGTTGTAAGAAGTGGTGTCCCCCAAGGATCTGTATTGAAACCAGTACTTTTTAAACTTGTTCATAAAAGATCTGGAGTTAAGGCTTAATAGAAAGGAATTGTTGTTTTTAACCAAAAAACAAAGTAAGGGGGGAATATGGGAGAAGCATATAAAAGCATGCATTGTGTGTTGAATGTGGATAGACAGTAGTTCATCTCCATCTTTTATAATACTGGGGTCATCTAGTCACGTTTCATAGATTTAAGACAGATAAAAGGAACTAGTTCTTCACACAGTTAAACTACAGAATTTCTATCAGAATGTGTGACCATCAACATAGCCATCTTTGAAATGGGGATTGGACAAATTCGTGAAAGATCAGGCTATCAATGTTATCATAGGGGTACCAGCTGATGGGGATTATGAGTAAGAAAAGTTCTACTGTGCCATGATTTTGACATGGATTATGGTGGGTATGGATTCTCTCTCACAAATGTGTATAGCTGTAAGCCACCAGGGTTTGAGGACCTTCTCCTAGATGGTCTACTCCCCCAGGTTAATGAGCCCATCTCCCTCTCATCTCTTTCTGTCTACAGCACATGCAGAAACCACCTTCTTGACCATTGCACCAAACATTGGTCTCATCTACTCAATGTACAGGAGCCTGTCTTTGCATGCAGGGGAAGTCCCTAACTTACTGAAGGTTTGAGACCCATCGGCTACCCTTAGCTGGTTTAGCCAGCCAGCTGAAGCTATTTCCCGGGTATGGCTGCTGGCTGTCACATGCTGACAACTTCTAGGAGCCACGGGTGAGAGCTGAGAGCAGGGTGGGGACCAACAGTGGACAAACTACCCCAGAAAGAGCACAACTTGAGGAAAGAATTTGGGATCACCAGATTTTCACATTTGGCCTTGTATATATACTAGTCATTAATGCATAAGGTTTGTGGTACTATGGTGTGCTTCAGATCTAGCGGTGTTGCACTCTGTATGCAAACTTTGCAAACTAGTTAATGTCCACAGGGCCAGTGGAAATTAGATCCTGCTTGTTGAACAGGACACAACCCAACCTACTTATGATGTTTAGCTTCTACACATTGGTTACAGCATAATCTGAACCAGTCTATTGCTTGTTCCACTAGAAATCATATTTCCATAAGCATTTCATTTGTTCAAAGTATAGACGGTGTTTTTGTATTTGTGCATGCATTCCCCTATATTTAATTTTAAGTAGAAGTGAGAAACTTTCCCAAAGTGTTCAGGAATACTTTGTCACTTGACTCATATTCTATTCTATTCTTTAACAAGCATATTTGCAGACAAATGAATCTGTTTTGATGTTTTTTCTTCCAGGAAATAGTGCAGCAACTACAGTTTCCATGCATGCGCTCTCTCTCTCTCAACATACTCTAGGAAGACCCAACTGGTCTCTGGAGACATGCCGGTATCTACAGATCTGCAGCAGCTTAATATTTATCTGAATACATCTTTCAGTAAGCTTCTTCCAAGTATTTACATGTTCATGGAGATAAATTTAGGCTGGATCTAGACACATCAAAGAAGTATTTCTGGAAAAAGCATTGTTAAACTGTGTATGAGAAATCATGTTGGCAAAAATGGAACTCCACAGCGCCATCTAGTGTTATAATGCATATACAATGCATATAAAACACTTTTTCTTTACCAATCTAGCAGAATCTAACTGAATCCTTAGTAGTGTGAAGCAGCCCTAGAAGAATTTTAATTATGGTGCAGCTTCTGAAACTGTGCATGTTATGGTTTGATGGTGCTTTAGACACTGATCATAATTCACTATGAGAAACTTTAGCAGGAATCTTTGAGAGTGTCCGGCAGCACTTAATGAAATGAACATAGTCAATGCAGCAGTTTAGTGTTGATTATCAAGCTCATTCAAACATGTAAAGACTATATTTTACAAGATAGAAGGGTGAAGATAATATGGTTCTTGTGGTGTAGGATACATTGCAGAATAACCTAATTTCAATGTCATAATAATAAGAAATGGTCTACCTGCTAGCTAGTAAGTGCACTTTTCTAATAGCAGCTAAGTTAGCAACTGGTTTGTCTTCTAGAACAACCAGAAAAAGGAAGCTTAAACCACAACAAAACACATGTTATTAAGATTTGTTATTGATGGAAATCAATCAAGAACAGCTAAGAGTCAGTCAGTCAAACCAGTCCATGACTTGTAACTTTCCTAGTTGTATGGAGATTTATTCATTTCCACATTAAGATTATGCTATTTATCTATATATTTTATTTGTATTATTATTATTATTGTTGTTGTTGCTGTTAATAATAATAATAATAATAATAATAATAATAATAATAATAAATAAGCAAGCTAGCATATGGAATAGGACAACTGAAAATAATTTCTCTGATTTTCCAATAAATAATAATAAATCTTTATCTTGCAAATCACTTAATTGCTTGAGTAATAATAAAAAGTCACCAGAACTTGAAAATGTGGTGGGGGGAGGGGAGAGGAAAATCTGTGTCCTACATTAACTCTGCTACAGCTTTACTGAAACAAGCTACAACTTCCCAAACACAGCTTAACTTACATACAAGTAGGAAGTTCACAGAGTTTCTAGCAAAAAAACAACTAAATGGGTTTGCTTAGAAAGATAACAAAGTTGACTTGATAAGGTAAAGACACGTCAAATTATTGAATGTCTTAAGCATATAAATTAATTTTAAACAACCACACTAGAAGAGGCTGGGTGTGCTACACAGGAATATGCTGAAAAAATCATCAGCACTTTTAACAATTACATAGAAATATTTTGAACTACCATCACGACTACTAAAATGAACTGTATCTTTAGAAATTCTTCATTTTACAGATAGCTCAGTTGGTTAAAGCGTGGTACTGACAATGCCATGGTTGCAGGTTCGATCTCCATAAGGGACAGCTGCATATTCATGCATTGTAGAGGGTTGGACTAGATGATCCCCAGGTACCCTTCCAACTATGATTCTATGAGATCTATGAGATATCCATATCAGATCATAAAGAATGTGTTTCCCTTGGGAAACATAGGAAACTGCCTTATACTAACTCAGACCTTTGATCCATCTAATTCAATATTATATACACTGAGTAGCAGAAGCTTTCCAGAGTTTCACTCAACTTTCCCCATCCTACCTAGGCATAGTGGAGAATGAATCTGGAAACTCTGGTATGCAAAACATGAGCTCTACCACTGAGCGATGCTCATTTCACTCTAGAAACATACATCTTAATCATCAAACACAAGTGTACTTTTAGCACAGCGCATGTTAATTTTATTATATATAATAAGAACACAAAATTAAATAGGTACAAACAGAATACTGAACTTAATGTGTATGCAACCTTTAATGCAAACCTGTAGGCACTGGAATTATATCATAAGTGAACTGATAAAAGCAGGAATAGCTCACGAAAGCATAACGTACAAGAGACTGAAATTGCCTCATTCCTATTTTTGGTTGAATGCCTAGATAACAGTATATATACTGTAAAAGCCAAGTGCTATGGATTAGAGTGGCCGATGAAAAGCATTATAAATGGTATCTACTAACACAACAATACCTGCAGGGTACCCATCCTCCATGGAAATGTCATTTCATATCTTATCTGTTACATGAAAATAGTTCACTGATCCTCTGGGGTATTTCTATTGAGCAAAGGAAAGGAGAGTCCATACCTCAGAAATTACTTCAGTGACTTTGTATTGTAGTTTTATTCACTATAGCACTCCCGCTAAGCTTTGAAAGCATCTACCTTCTAAGAGTAAACCAGGGTAATATATTTTGCACATATGGTCACAAGAACAAGAAAAATTGATCTAAATATGTTTCACCCATCTATGACTATATATTGAAAAACAGTGCATAACCAACAATGCCTTCCAGCTCACAAACATCACTCAGATAAAACTGGTTAGCAAACAAACCCCACTGCCTAAACGAATGCTATACTTTTTGGTTACGGTGCAGAATTAGGAAAATAGTAGCCATACAGAATGTGAAATAACTTTTATTCTAATGCACAGGTGGTTAAATATTAATATAAACCTCTACATAAAGAAGAATTCACACCATTCATTGGCTTTTGTCTTTTTACCCATCTAACAGTCTGAATTTAGACTGCATTTGCCACTTATTGCATTAGCTTTATATAGGCAGTAACAAAAAAAATCTAAATGTATGGAGGTGGAAAGATGCCCAGAATATTCCAGGTTAATTTATGAATGGCTTCTTCAAGTTAATTTCATAAGAAATGTGCATGTCATAGCTGATGGTGGGCTTCTTATCTCAACAAATAAAAGCAACCTTTTTGCAATTTCATGTGGGTGGACTAGCAGGTACTGATGCACAAGTTCTCTAACAAATGCCGGTTTCAGTTTTCAATAGTACTGAATTGCTGCAAAGCTTTGATCAGCACCCATTCATACATGCATATCAAGAATTTGCCAAGCATCTCCTTAAGCAGAAATTACAGTCCCATTATGGTTCCTGTGATGAAGTTCTGGTTGATAGATAGGGCATTGCCGAAATGTCACCTGGACCAAATGCCTGGCTATATGGCAACTGCATGCAGCACAGAGATCAGAAACGTCTCACAAAAAATGTTGCTGTCAAACATGCAGAAAAAAGCAGAGTTAACAGTATACTGGGCACACAACACCACTGACAAGTTTGACAAACGATGACTTTTGGTTGGAACACAGTGAACAGCAGTGGCAGCTACTCATTGTCAACTGATCCACCAAGAGAGAACACAAGAAGCAGCTGATAGCAAAAGCTGGTGCTAAAAATGATGGTTCGTGCAATTGATGCAACTTTACAAGGTGCTTCCTTAGTCAACATTCACTTTCCTGAATCAGATGTTTTGGTACTATTACTTCAATGAGACCCATACTATGACCACCAACATCCTGCATTGGTGGCACCAGTGAGAGGAAAAGGCAAGGTCCTCTCCATCCTATTTATGATGAGTAAAGAGTTACATACAGGGTACACACACAACCTGGTTTTCATATCTTTTGCCAGCTGTGATACCACTGGTTATTTTGCTGATAAACATAAGCTATCTTGTTGGAAGGTTTTCCAGAAAGTCTGCTTAAGGCTTTTGTTGACTTTGGACGATGCAACATCCATCAGATGCCATTTACATGATGTTACGTGCAGAGTGGAAATTATATATATATATATATATAGAGAGAGAGAGAGAGAGAGAGGGGGGGGGTGCGTTTCAGTAATCTTCTTCAGCTACTCTGTCCACACTACCATTCTGAGAATGGAAACCAAAAGAACATCTGGATCCCATGTGAAAAGTAAATAAAATGATATTTCTATTAACACATTGTGTAAATTTGTTGAAGTTGTCAATCTCCTAAAATCTAATTTTGTTCAACTGGTTCATAAGTACCAAGAACGGTCTGGTGAAGAGCTCCTGGGGTCAATTATTTTCATCTTCAGTCTTCAAGGAATTTTTTTTTAAAAAAAAAGTTCCACCACTATCTAAATTCAATAATATATGTTACTAACTTAGCGTCTCTAACTTTTTCATGACATGTGGGGTCAAGCACTGAAATATACATCTATGTATCTATCCCTTTTATGCTGGTCTTCCACAACTCTACATTCCAGGTAGTCCTCAAACACGTGTTGTGAATTGTCAAATGGTGTTTGGTGGGTGCCTTGTAATTTAGCGGTGTGTTTACTTATACAGCTTTTCCAATCAATTCTACCCCATTGGAAAGACTAGGTGGCTAGGGTTAAACTGCTTCCCCCACCCAGAAAAAAGTTTACATTGTTAGTTAGTTACTAACGTCTGTAGATGCTTAGCCCAGAACTTATTCTGCCAATTTCATGTGGAAAGGACTTATATGACCAAAAATACATGCTGATTTTCAAGATAGACACAATATACTTTTGGCTTCAGAGTTGATTATCAGCTTAAACACAGTACAGCAGTGCAAGAGACAAGCTTCCCTGTGTGCACAGCCTATGGAATGAGTATACCAACACTCTCAAACAATTTCCTGCACCATGAGACTGCTACAATCAGAGGTGGATTTAGGGCAGAGCGACTTGTTCCCCTGCACAGGGTGCTGAGCTGAGAACATGTCTGTCTGCCTCCTTCCCAAAGCCTAGTCAGTACTTGCCTGGCTTTGGAAAGAAGATGAGAAGGGCTCTAGGACTCTGCCAGAGCCCTTGCACTTCCTTCCCAAAGCCCTGCACCTAGCTTACCCAGCGCCTTGGGAAGGCAGGGCGAGGGTTGGAAGGGGGCAACACATTTTTAGTATAAAAGAAATATAGGGGGCCATCTAAAACGTTCTCAAAGAATCATCATAGTTAAAACAAGACGCAATACAAAGTTCACCTGCAGTGGTGGTGGGAAGAATAGCTCCATCCATCACTTGAACTTTTTTTTTCATTATTATGTTAAATAGGACAACATGAAATGGTTTATTTTGTTAGATTGTTATTATTATTATTATTAACTATGGACAAAATTTGTTGTATGACTGTTAGGGGAGGACCTATGTCCCCCTTAAATTGTCAGTTGAATGGCATTTGGCAGCAGCAAGCCCCCCCCAAAAGTGCAAATATGGCATTTTAAATATTTTAAATATTTATCATCTTCTGTACATCTACAGAATCTCCCAAATGATCTGCCAAGAAACTACTAGCTCAAGAAACAGAATTCCAGCTTCCTCATCTCACCCTAAACCATCTTATGGCAGTACAGATGAACACCATGTGGTATTAAAAATGGAAACTCAGTCTGACACTGCAGCTGAGAAATAAGTGCATTCAATCGAATGCAAAATTTGGGGGGGGGGAAATTACTTGCTACAAGCATATTAGCAAGCAAACAAGAACCACCCTTAAGACCATAATATATTCCTCTAGCACATACAATCTTGAACAATTACCCAACCAAAATCTCTCAGCAGCTATTCAAGATTCAAATATATAGTCTCCCATTCAAGCTTGACTATACCAATCATATTTTGCCCCTCATCACCAAGATCATAGATCATGCATTTTTAACACCTGGAAACCCCCCAAAATGCAATCTTATTTAGAAAAATGGGAGTGGAGTCCATACATATGAAGTTTCTTTACAGAACTTTTCTATGATTGCCATCATTTATGAAAACAGAGAACTGCTAGTCTTAATAAACTTGGGATTATTAAACCACAAAGGGAAGTCACAAAGCCATTTAAGGGCTTTATAAAGAAACTTTAACCGACTTAACCTCTCTTTTACATCATCCCACACCATTATAGTGGAAGAAAGTTTAAGCAAATATGAGAAGAGCTTTATTACAGCAACAACATACAATGGGTTACATAATGTTACCAGCCCTCCCATGCACATTTCTATGTAGCAGCATCTGAAATGTGCCAACTGTGGGGATGGCCATGATTGTATGGACCAGCCTTCCCCAATGTAGTGCCCTCTAGATTTCTGAACTACAATTCTCCAGTGTATTCCATAGACAGGGACGGTGTGTGGTCATTCAAATCATCCAGAATACACCAGATTATGTGCAAATATATTGTTTTTTTAATAATAATTTTTATTATAAATATATTGTTTTATTGAAACCAGTAACCCCTGCTAACTGGCCATACCCAACTGTTACTGTTGAAAGTTATAATCCAAAACATACAAAGGACACCAGGCAGGTAAGAGTTGCTATAGACTAAGGTCTGTCCTTTGTGGCCTCCTGTAGTCAAAAGTTAAGAGTAACCCCAAGAGGAGCTGCTAGGAAGCCGCTCTGATAAAGCCTCAACTAAACATGATTGGGACTTGAAGAAGAAGGTGGCATAGCCCCAATTCAAAATCTTTTTTCACCTACCTAAAGTCCCTTCATTCTTTCTTTTCCCATGCCTTAAATGTTGCAAATCTTTTGACCCGTATTAAATACAGTTTGGTAAGCTTGCCCTGTCCATTTCACCCATGTTTTCCTTATAAGGAATGAAGTAAAAATTGGTGGTAGATCATAAAGTTGTCAGAAAGTCTCAGTTTGCATGTATGTGGTAAAACAGATTCATATGTGGTCCTTATATGTAACCATGTACCTTGAGCTTTTCTACAATACCTGGGTTGGAAAAATATTGTGTATGAAGCAGACTTCAGTGACTATTCCTTAGATACCCTAAGTAGAGTATTCTAAAGAAATGAAATTATGAGCTCAGGCTAGTTTTTAACCCTAACTGTGACATCACCTGGCAGTTATATTTTTTATAAATTGATTTTAATTACTTTTCAAAAGGGAGAGGGAATAATTGGCACATACCCCAAAGAGATTTTTTTTAAAAAAAAAACATTCCTTTTTACTTACTTACACATACTCTTTACATAGTATTAACCCCTTCTATTGATATAAGGGTTATTTCTTACCTTGATCAAAAGGTCTGGCTGGACTCCATGTGCGAAAATAATCATCCTGCAGCAGAAAAAAAGAAAGTGTATGTTTATTATGCAGAAAGAAGTATAAATACATGCAGAAAGGAAAAAAACAGAAATACAGAAGGAATATACAAACCTCGACTTCCTGCAAAGGGCACGCAGCAAAAAGGAACACAAACAAGAAAAAGATATAATTATCATACTGGCAAACCAATTGCAGGGAATAGAAAGAACTTTGCTAATGAAGAACTAAAAGTAACTAACAGCCAATCCACAAATCTGATGAAAAACTGCTTGGGTTGACAGACCTCCATTCAGCCATAATGCTTAGCAGAGGTCAGCAAACTTTTCCAGCAGTGGGCCGGTCCACTGTCCCTCAGACCTTGTATGGGGGTGGACTATATTTTGAAGGGGAAACGAACCTTGCGGACCTTGCTGCCTGCTCAGTCAGTCCCGGTGCCGCCCAGTCAGTCCCGGTTGCCGACGCTGCCAAAGACAAGGAGGTGGTGGCATGAGTGGGTGCTTTTGGGAGGGGGGTGCTTTTGAGAGAGGGTGGGTCCGGACCCTCACAAGGTCTGAGGGACAGTGAACTGGCCCCCTCCTGAAAAATTTTTGCTGACCTCTGCCTTAGATGATCAGTCTAAAACACCACTCTATCTAGCTGACCTAAAGAGTTGATCAAATCCTGGTTCAATCTAGAAACAAAGAAACTTTTTTGGGACATCAGCAGGCACTCCCAGAACTGCCACTGCAGAGACCAAGGAAAGGCAAATGTGTCATCTCTGCAATGAATGTAATTACAAAAAATCTTGCTCATGCAGTAGTGAACCGTGATTTTTTAAAAAAATTAAAAATGATACGGTCAGTTACAGCATACTTTTTAATTTTATCAACCCTGATTAGACTCTATTGTTTACTAAAAAAGGAAGTATCTCAATAAAGGCATGATTTTTATACTTGCAAGAAGTGCCAAAGTGTCTCATGTTACACGCAAGGAAGGCTACCAGTTTAGAGAGGAGTGCTTTGTACCTCACTTATAAGCTCCACTGAAAAATATGTCCACAGATGTTTGATATTTTGAGTTGTTTTAGCAGTGATTATGGATTTACACTTTTCTTGTTGTGACAAAACATGTCTGAAGCCAAAGCTACGTTGTACCAACTTTAATTTTTATAAGCATGTGTGCTGACTGTTTAGAATTAACAGCTATAATTTGTGTGAAGTGACAGTTGATAACATAGAATATGAAATAGATGGAAGTGATGCTCACATTTTTCTTCCTGTTTCAATGATTTACTCCAAAAAGCTATTAATAAAATAAACATAGAATTATGCAATATGCAAGCAGCTGGCTATGAAGAAAGGTTTGCAGTAGTGTGTTCCCACCCCCCAACAATTTTATCTAAGAAAAGCTCTGCTTGGAAGCCTAATGTCAATATTGGCCTGATCTGCTTATTTCCAATATGTTCAAATACATGTTTTGCTTTGAGTAAGAAATATGCCGTATATCCTGTTCCATCAAGAAACTACTCACAGGCTGTCAAAAACTTGGGGGCAGCGGCTTTTTAAGTCATTATCGGCTAAAAGGAGGCAAAAATAGTTTTAATACAATTCACAGATGGCACCAGATACCTGTGAAATGCCACAGAATAAGCTCTCATTCAAGTCCTTTATGTAGTAGATGTCAAGTCATATTTCCATATATGGTGAGAATGCAAACCTGCACAATTATTTAAATCTGTTTTTAGGTAAACAGTAAGAATTTACTGTTTAAGCAGCTACTAATCTTTTACATGTCTGCAACTAGAAATTTATCAACAGAATATTGGAAAACAGCCCAAAACTTAACTCTAAAGGCATGACGAGATAGACTATGGATGCTAGGTCTTACAGGGAAACTAACAGAGCATCTTAGAGCATTAAAGAACACAAAGACCAAAGATGATTTTGAAACTATGTGATACATGTTTATTTAATAAACTCTACACTATTGTACGAACCTGCTTAATGTTTGACTGTATCATTTACATTGTATATGCATAGATTGTTTCTTGAGGAGTGGGGTTATATGGCAACTATTTCTTATATAAAGTATTTTCAAAAACTGTAAAACGAAAGTTTTGGGTTTAAAATAAATAAACTACTTGTAAAGTAACCTCTATACTGAATTCTATACTTGGGGGACTGTGCCCATCAGACTGTGGCTGACAGGAGTCAGTCAACTGGACTTTCTCATATGTCACATGGATAACTGTTTCTTGCAGGTGAATTCTAAGTCAGTTGCCTATTCATTTTAAATCATACTTTCATAATATAATGGTCATTTACTAGAGTATTGATCTGGGTTGCCGTTCTGTTATGACAATGTGAAACAGCCACTATGTGGCTCTTTACATGAATTACGACATAAAAGACCTAGATCAGAACTTCTTAACTAAAGCTATCAGTTTTAACCAATACAGGGCTCACTGTCTAAGGCAACATCAGAAAATGAAGGCTTTGTTCTGTGGATTCAAAGCACCACATATTAAAGAAGACTTTCCAGAATCACCTTCCAGTAGCAGCCCTTGAAGACTTCCCCTGCAAGTAAGGGGACCATTGACCAGCATCCCATGAAATATGAAGTGGCAGCTGCCAGAAGAAGAAGAAAATCTCTTATGTGTATGTAAAAATATTTACATAAACACATTGACTTTTCTGGATCTCAACCTATACATTTAATAGAAGAGAAAATTTAGCATGCATTTCCCTGTGCTGACAGTATCTAGATACAAACATTGGATAGAAAGATTTGTTAAGTTTTTTGACCTCACCTAGTCTCCATGTTTCACATTAAAGCCTGGGACCATCTGATGTATTAATTATGAATCACAGCTATGTCTAAATTAAGAAATGTGCAATTGTCATTTCTCTAATATCAGCATTTCTTTTGGTTTCTGTAGCATTTTATTTTACTTTTAGCCTACAGTGTTTATGCATTTCAGAAGTCTTGATTATTTCTTTGAAGGCTGATATACGCATGCAATATAGATAGGTCACAAGCTAAAGAAAATTATCAGAATGAGCAGTGCAATCCTAAGAGGAAGAAAGGGAGGAATGCCATGATATATGAGACTGTATCCCAAGCCCTACCAGATCATGCCATCCAGGGAGGATGCTTTCTTGTTTTGTTTGTTATGCCACCTCCAGGCTGGCACAGTTGATGGGCCAAAAGATCCACAAAGACACCACTGCCCCATCCAAAATGCTCTATTTTGGGTCTTGCCACACATGAGAAAATGGTTAGCAGCTTTCCACCTCTTAGGAAAAGAAACCCACCTCTCTACCAGTGGAGGCCAGAAAGAAAGAAATTTTCCACAGGGAAAAATAGGGTTCAGGCAGAGTGACAAGATCCACCAATCCTGCAAAAAGCCTTATTTCCTAAAAACAGGAAACACCTAGCTAATCGGAACACAGTGATTGGCTAAAATTTGCAAAACTGAAGCCCACAACCAATCCATTGCAAACACTTCCAAAATAGTTCCAATATAATGCTGATGCTCACAACCAATCAATTTGATGCTGGTTCAGTTTCATTCTGAATCAATTTTAGCCAACACACATTTGAGCAGGGTCTAGCTGAAGGATTAACTGGATTGTGATCCGTTAGTTTAAAGTAGGTGACCATGACAAGTTTGCTTTGGTTAAGTGCTATACTAGGGCAGGGTAGAGGTGGGATTTCATTTCTTGCAACACAGAATAACTCTGTCCTACACTTTAGGCTTTTTTTGACTTCACCTTTGTTCTCTTGATTTTTGCCCCCTTCCAGCCCCCAGTCTTGCTTTCTCCCATGGACCCCCACTCCAACCTCAGCATTGCTCCCCGTGCCAGTCCCTGGCTTTGCTCTTTCCTTCCACCACCATACATTTGACTTGCTAAAATGCAATAGCAAATTGGACAGTGCTGCCTCAGTGGTTCCGCATCTCTACAAGAAGATCACAAGAAAAATCATTTTAACACGCTTCACTTTATTTCTTATGCATTGTTGCAAATATTAATGCATTGCAAAATGTTTCACGGGGATTAACTCTGTTATTATGAAATGTAAAATGCCATATGCTTCCACTGCACACCAATAGCACGTACTTAAGTTGACTGGGCAAAGGTCACATTCTTACTTGGCACATGCCAAAATCAGTAAATTCCATTTCACTTCCCAAAAAGTTGAATTACTGGTGCTAAAGGTCACTAAGCAGTTTGACTGCTTCAAAGTTCAGAATAGTAAATTATGTGGTAGGGGGAAGGTGGTCTCCCCCCCAAAAATTGAGAAATTACCAGTGGTTTCAAAACATTCCACTATGTGGAAATCTTTTTTATTCATTAAATGATTGTGGTTTTTCTTATCTCATGACTACTATGCTCTTCATATTGTAAATATGCTTATTGCTTTTTAAGAGTACATTTATTTGTTTACAAAACCTTTAGGCCACTCTTCATTATAGTGATCAGAGGATTGTTTCCAACATGATATATAAAAACAGCAATCATGCACAATCTTATTTCCATAATTATTTTTTTCTAAATGACAATCTAAATGTAAATTTTAAAGTAAGCACATACTATAAAAAGTGTATGGATAACCACAACAATTTGCACATTGAATTAACAAAAATGAGAGAATGCTGTATTAGTTCAGTTGAATTTTAACCATCATTGATGAGAAATAACATCTCTAGAGTCTCTACGGAAAAAAGAAATGACACAACTGAAAGCAGAGCTTAGGAGAGCTAAAATTATATATGAAAGAATATATTTGTGTGGCATGTCATAAAACTTCTTCCTATGTCCCATCTGACATTCTTTCTTCCCTAGTACTGAAAGCCTAGCAGCCTATCTACAAATTCCATAAGACCTACTATTAGGGACTTGATGCCCTAGTTTGCTAGCCTTTTGATTTGCCACCAGGAGCATTTGAAATCTATTGCCAACACAACACACAGGAACTGAGCACTTGGGATCTTTTTAACAATGCATTCATATATAAAGAGCACACTGCATCCAGACAACCATCCCATCAATGATTAATAGACAATTAAAATATTTTAAATATAAAACTGTCATAATTTTGACCCATATTCCTTTCCAAAGAGGACTTGTTAAGCTGCAACTGTAGAACAAACACTTGAGCTACATTTTCAGACTCCTTTTAAAAATGCATATGCTCCATTTCTGAGAAAATAAATATTTCATATCCACTGCTTCAAGGTCAGCCCATTAGTAAAGAATGTTATGTTTCATGAAGCAGGTCACTAGGGGATGAGTAATCACCTAGATAATAAACTATGTAAGACACAACTACACTGTGTCATTCTACTTTTTGCCTGGCAGCTACAATAAACTCATCATCAGAATTTGTTGATAGTATCCATCCCCTAGGAACACTAACCAACCATCAATACAGGACACACACACACACAAAGAGAGAGACGGGAGGCGGTGGCGGGAAGAGAAATAAGGAATACCCTGAGTGGGATATGAAGTCTGGTAAATTTTGGATAGGAATAAAATTACATGGAAGCAAACAGTTGAGAATTTCATTCCTCAGATGTCATTTGTTTACTTTACTGGCATATTGGTAACAACGATTTTGCTACGTTCCCCCAGGGAATACTTCAGTTTCCCTGGGCCCACCTGAAACATGTTTGCTCCGTTAAATCAGCCTTACAATTCAGCCCACAAAAGTTACTAGCCCACGGTTCGCTCATCTGCTTTTTACCCATCAGAGGGGCTGGTTGGGAACATACAAAATAAAATGCAGTCTTGTAAGACATGTTGCAGGGACGCGGGTGGCACTGTGGGTAAAACCTCAGTGCCTAGGACTTGCTGATCGCATGGTTGGCGGTTCGAATCCTCGCGGCGGGGTGAGCTCCCATCTTTCGGTCCCAGCTCCTGCCCACCTAGCAGTTCGAAAGCACGCATAAGTGCAAGTAGATAAATAGGTACCGCTTTATAGCAGGAAGGTAAACAGCGTTTCTGTGTGCTGCGCTGGTGCTGGCTCGCCAGAGCAGCTTCATCACTCTGGCCACGTGACTCGGAAGTGTCTCCGGACAGCGCTGGCCCCTGGCCTCTTAAGTGAGATGGGCGCACAGCCCTAGAGTCGGACAGGACCGGCTCGTACGGGCAGGGGTACCTTTACCTTTAAGACATGTTGCATGCCAGCAACATGGCAGGCTCATAGAGGAAGCCTCTTTCACCATCCCATTGGGTTTCTAGTACAGTGGTACCTCGGGTTACAGACGCTTCAGATTACAGACTCTGCTAACCCAGAAATAGTACCTCAGGTTAAGAACTTTACTTCAGGATGGGAACAGAAATCATGCAGCGGGAGGCCCCATTAGCTAAAGTGGTACCTCAGGTTAAGAACAGTTTCAGGTTAAGAACGGACCTCCGGAAGGAATTAAGTTCTTAACCAGAGGTACCACTGTATAGTTTTAATTGCCTTTAATTACAATAAGAGTACCCAGCAGACTTTAGAGATGGAAACCCACAAGAACAGGTTTGCACCTTAACAGTCAGGCATGTCTTAAACAGGTCTATAAGAGGGAAGTATTTAGCTTCTTGGCTTCCAGTTGCACCAACTTTAAACTTTGGAGTGTGTGTGCACGCACATGCATTTTAAAACCAGGCCTAATTAGAAACTCCCACTCCTCATGAAAAATGGAAACTATTACATTCATCTCTGTAATTCCACAGCAATCATTTGAGCAGCCTCAAATTCATTATAATGCATTAAGTGAGGAACAATCAGTCCTAATTATTAGAGAGAGAGGGGGGAAAAACCCTTTCTTGATAGATTCCTTTTTTCTCTCCTTTGCATTGCATTAAGAGCAGAGTGTCATTCATATGTGATTGATAGGAAGAACACCAACGGCATAGGCAGAAAACGCCAAGAAACAAAACATCCCTGTGTGTTTTGAAAATGTAAATCTTGTAATCACTACAATAAGAGATCATGCACCAAATTACATTTGTTAAAGAAAAACAAATACCATAGCAACACATTGGAACCGGCTGGGGGGGGGGAGAGAGATTACATAAGTGCAATTAATAGTCTACTATTTTAAGAGTAAAAGAAGCAAAGAAGAAGAAGCAGGCAGGTCTGAGAAATTTGACATGAACAGTAGTGGGAGTTATATTTAATTCTTGGGGGGGGGAGGTGTTATAGAAATTTGGAGAAGTATTGGAGTATTTGGTAGACCTAGAAAGTAGTAGAGAGGGCAGCAAGCACTTGTTCTATGATTTATTACTGCAGATCATGGTTGGCACAAATTAATGTGACATGAGGCACTCCAACTTTTGTGACCCAGGTATCAGTCTGGTCTCAAAAACCAGTACTGAAAGGAACAGGAGACTTCCTGAGCTCCTCGCTGCTTGTATAAAGATGAGCATATGTAAATCTAGCTACCATTAAAATCTACTTAACATGTGAATGGAAGCCATGGAGATAATGGGTGGGATAACTTTTGAGACAGGATTCAGGTAGGTAGCCGCAGTCAAAATAAATAAAAAATTGTCCAGTAGCACCTTAGATACCAACTTTCTTCTGGGTGTAAGCTTCCGTGTGCATGCATACTTCTTCAGATATAGACAGGAGGCAGACAAGAATAGCCAGTTCACTAGGACGTTCTTCCAACTGTTTATGGAGCAAGATGGGCAAAGTGGGAAATAGGCAGGAAACTCTGGGATAAATTCAATAGAATTACAGAACTATTGGAATTATAGGAATTGCTCATCTCAAAGCACTGCTCTCTTCTTCTTTTTAATGAATTGGCTAAAATGAATACCAAAACTCTAGATTTCCAATGGTTAGTCGATTCTCCTTGGTCCAACAAGAAATTTAGTCAACACTCTCAAGGAACAAACACATGCTCCGCCATAAGGACAGATTGTCATGCTAACTTTCTGCAAGCTTTGGAGAGTATTTTGGGGTTCTTTCACTCTTTAGATCAAGGGGTGTATGTATTGCAGGATTACTTACTCTGTCATGACTTTAATTTCCTTAAGAAGTTTTGCATTCATCCCCTGAGAAAATTGCTCCCTATTTAGGGAGTTTGCCTGCACCCTGTTTTATGAATACTGAAGCACAGAATCTAATTTAATTTTTCCCCCAGTGTCTTCCTTTCTAGTTAATAAATTACTCGTGTGTCATCTCATCAGTGATAAGTGAAAAAAGAAACTAATGAGGCTACTTACCTTCATGAATATAATGAGATGCCGCAAGAAATGCTAGCCAGGCGACAGCTGCTTATCTCTTGCCAGTTTAGAAAGATACCTCACAGAAAACATCCTGACTGTGGCAAGTGATTTTACTGAACACACCAGCAGGCCATAGAAAAAACACTTCAGCCAGAAATGACTTATATTTTTCAATAAAATCCATATAGTTTAAATCAAAAGCAAGAGATTCCTGACACCGCTTGCAGAAACTAACTTCTCCCAGCTAATACATTTTTTCCTTCTAGCTAGGTAAATGAAGGGGAGGGAACAGCTGTAGTAGGCATGTGGTGAGTGGAATGTGTAGAGCAGGGGTAGTCAACCTTTTTATACCACCCACTAAAGCATCTTTCTTGGTGGTAAAATTTCCTTACCGGCCACCAGTGCTCAATGGAAGGAGGATTCAGTTTGTGCTATAGAACCCCCTGCCACCCACCTAGAATCTTGCAACGCCCACTAGTGGGTGGTAGGCACCAGGTTGACAACCCCTGGTGCAGAGGCTTGCCCTAAGTCTTTGTTGCCCTAACTCACTGCATAGAACTACTTCTCACAAGGTTCTGTGCCCTGGCCCACTGCAACCCAACACATCAGGATATTGGAGGGGGTAGGACAAAAAGAGCAATCCTCCTCTCCTTTCCTCACATGCCTGTCCCTTGCTGGTCCCATCACATCTGGTCACCTGTGAGGTAAATGGTAGGAGGGGAGGAGTATACGGGGTGAAGGACTGGCTGTCAAGATTTGGGGGTGAGCACTGGCAAAGACACTTTCTGAGCCCTCTGGCTCACCCAAGCTTTTCTGATAAGATTTTTAAGTTCGTCCAAAGAGAGATTCAAAAACCCACTCATATTTAACAAAAGCAGCTATGGATGTTACAGTTAAGTGGTTCATCATACAACAAGTTTATCACACTATTTGTTTAAGGGTAGCATAGAAATTCAATATACAAACAAATAACTGCCATTGGCCAAGTATTAACAGTAGCAAAACTGTTTCATTCTCTGAAACTTAAACCCAGCTTTAGCCTTGTTCTATTGTCTATTTTAAGCAATATTTTTAAAGGGACTACACAAAGCATATACATTATCTCAGTCAAATGCAGCCAGACATGAAATTATAACAGTATGAAGGAAAGGAATCTATCACAAGAAACAGCTTTATCATTTTTTCCTCTTCCTCTATTTTTACTTCTTTTCTAATTTGTTTGTCTTTCTTGAAACAAAGATGCAATGCAGACTGTAGCTGACTAATTAAAAGTATTGTGGAAAACTATTTGTTTGATAATAATGAATAAACAAATAATTATTCGCGTTGATTCAGAAATGCAGATTGCCACAACTTAACAATGTACAGTGTTACACTTAGCCCTATAAAGAAAAATACGGTTCGTAGTTATTATTGCAATAATGTGAATGTGAAAAAAGACTAAATATTTTAATAATGACTGGGTGCATTATAGATACATTAAAATTACTGAGCATGAAATCTGACTTTACAAAATGAATTCTTTAATAAGTATTCAGATTTTTGTCATTTCATTCAGCTCCGCAATCAGATTGAATTATTGGATTTCTTATTATATGGCTGGCTAAAATATTGACTTTCCAAGGATCTATATCCCTTGAGAAAACACTTAAAAGAGTTCAACGTATAAATACAGTTTTATGACACAAGTGCCAGTGAGCTACATTGTGTAAGAATATATTCATTTGCATGAGTAAGATACTTTCATGCTCCTAGAAATCTAGAAAGGAGCAGACTCCTCCACAAAATCACTGTGTGTCGTAACACCAGGCCCCAACTATAATTTAGTACTGAAGTATGCTACCATCCTCCTTTTCAAACTGATCAAAGAAATCTTGAAAGGCATACTAAAACCAGGAAGAAATTGCTTAATAAAATCAACAATTTCAATTACCTTAAACTAAAACTAGATACAGGCATATTCTAGTCACAAAAAAGAGGTAAAATTTCAAGATACCTAAATGACTGCCCTAGAACAGTTAGTGGAAAACTGTCCAGAGGGGCTGTGAAGCTGGACTTCACAGGACCTGTTGTGAGATGTAAACGTTGTTGAACTGATCATGGTCAAGTGACCATGGTGCTTTCAAATTCAAATGGAGACTTGCCAACTGATGTCCAACACAGTCACATTTGACTTCAAAAGAGAAAAGTTCCCCCAAATGAGGAGACAGTTGAAAAAGAAAGGCAAAAGGATCAAATCTGTCAAGAATGCTGTGGGTTGGGGGCACAATAATAGAAGCTTAGTTAAAATATATAATGCAGCTCAGGGAAAAGAAAGTGCCACCAGGGCGTCAATAAAGTTAACAAGAAGCCAAGGAAACTACTATTGTAGGCAAAAAGGCTTCCTTCAGAAAATGTTAGTGCCGTCCAAATAAGTTTTCCAAAAAAACAAGTTTAACAAATCTCAGATTAGCAGTTTTAAAGGGGTGCTAAAAACATTTGAGGAGAATATTGCTAAAAATAGGAAGACCAGCAACATTTTTAAAAAATGCAGTAGTAGCAGTTGACCGGTTAGGAAATACCTTTGGATATTAATGAACTCAAAGGTGTGCTAAGGGAGCAGAACGAGGTTGCAGAAAAACTGAATGAATTATTTGCATCTGTCTTCACAGTGGAAGATGCAGGGCAGAACCTTGTGCCTGAGTTGCAAGAACAGACTAAGTTCTAAGTTCTAAGTTTATGAATGGCTAATATCTGTCCTTGTGAGTTGTGAACTGTTTTATACTACTTGTGGTTTGTACTAGTCCGCTGTTTTATTTGATTTGTTTTGTTGTGTTTCATGATGTGCGTAAAGCCGAATAAACATTTTGTTGTTGTTGTTTGTTTGTTGACTAAGTTCTAGGCCAGGGGTAGGCAACCTAAGGCCCGTGGGCTGGATGCAGCCCAATTGCCTTCTTAATCCGGCCCACGGGCGGTCTGGGAATCAGCGTGTTTTTACATGAGTAGAATATGTCCTTTTATTTAAAATGCATCTCTGGGTTATTTGCGGGGCATAGGAATTCATTCATTCCCCCCCCCCCCAAATAATAATATAGTCCGGCCCACCACATGGTCTGAGGGACGGTGAACCAGCCCATGGCTGAAAAAGGTTGCTGACCCCTGTTCTAGGCCTTACTGGTGAATTAAAAACTGGCAAATCACCAGGTCCAGATAGGAACTAATAATCACATGTATACTAATGTGTTCTAGTGGTAACCGACCAAGAATGAGATCCTGAAGTTGTATTGGATAGCTTGATGAGGATGTTGAGCCAGTGTGTGACAGCTGTGAGAAAAGGCCAATTCCGTGTTAGGGATTACTAGGAAAGGGACAGAAAGTAAAACTGCCCATGTCATAAAATCTATGGTGAGTCGGAACTTGGAATATTGTTTACCATTCCATCAGTCACCTCAGAAAAGATATTGGATAGCTTGGAATGTTAAGAGAAGGACAGCCAAAATGATTCTGTGGCTGGAGTAACTTCCCTATAAGGAAAGCTTGCAACATTTGAGGCCTTCTACTCTAGAAAAAGCGTGAATGTAAAAGATATGTAAGTTCTGCGTAGTGTGGAGAAAGTACATATAGGGTGAAATTTTCTCTCTCTATTTCTTTTACTTGAACCTGGGACCATCTGATAAAACTGAATGTTAGAAGATTCAAGACAGACAAAAGATAAGTACTCCACACAGCTCCAAGTTAAACTTAGAAATCTGTTCCCACAAAATTCAATAATGGTGACTACCTTGGACAGCTTTAGAAAGCATATTGACAAATGAATATAGGATAAGGCTATCAGTGACTACTAGCCATGACAGCTATGTTCTGCCTCCACTGTTGGAGGCAGTATACTTCTGAATACCAGTTGCTAGGAATCACAGGTGGGGAGAGCACAGTTGCACTCTGGTCCTGCATACAGGCATCCCATATGCATCCAGATAAGCCATTGTGAGTGTTGGCCTATAATGGGCCTTTGGTCTGAACTAGCAGGGCTCTCATGTTTCTTTTAAAGAACTGTTTGTATGTGCACGCCCACGCCCACGCCCACACCCACGCCCACACCCCTAGCATTGGCACAGAATCCAACCTATAATTTATACAATGTTACTTTTTCAAGAAAATGGATTATATCATCCATTCATTCTGAAACAGAGAATAGTACCAAAAGTTTCTGAATGCTGCTCTAGAAAGAGGTCAAACTGACATTTGTACAACGATTAATTCAACTCCTGTACTCATATCCTTTATATATGATACCTTGCTGCTGTGGAACACTCTCTCTCTCTCTCTATATATATATATATATATAATCTACAATACGCATGAAGATGAAGAAAAAGTTATTCCATTTGACATTTGAAGTCTACTTTTTTAAGATCTGTAAATGGAATATGTCACTCAGCATGAACTAGATTTTTTACCTCTTCTCCAGTCCTTGCTTTATATGAACAGAATATGAACAGAATATCTACCATCCTTAAATCAGTGTTTCCCAACCGGTGTTCCGCGGCACACTAGTGTGCCGCGAGATGTTGCCTGGTGTGCCGCGAGCGAGTCCAAAAAAGGTTGGGAAACACTGGTTTCTCTTTCAAAAAGGAAACGTGGGTTAAAGCGGCGCCGCCACCTCCCACTCACTTTCCTGCTCTGGCTTCCCTAACAGTTTTCCGAGTTGCGTCACTGGATCCAGCCCCCTTTTCCACATGTGACACGGGGCTGGAGGGAGGGAAAGAGGGCTTTACGTCGCGCACAAAGGCAGCCTCCTAGAAGCGCTCTGGGCCGGCGCCGTTTCACCGAAGGCGCCGGAGGACCCCCACCCTCAGCTCCTTCAGAAAGGAAGCCCCGCCCCTCGGCTCCCTACGCCGCCAGGCAGCTCAGCTGACTGACGAGGACGTTCTGCGGCGGCGGCCGCCACACAACCACCGCAGTTGCTGGCAGCGTCCGCAGTGCAATAAGTAACAGCGCCTGGTGCTGCCAACTCTTTCTCTCTCTCTCCCGCCCCGCCCCCAAGCTCTCGCGCGCCCCGCGTCAACATCGCCGCGCGCAGCTTCCCGAGCTTGAGGCCAGCCGCTGCACGCACGCGCCGGCTCGCAATCGGCTCCGGTTGTTGCCTTTCTCCGCCGAGGTCGGTGGACCCCGAGCCTAGGCTTCCTTCCCGCACCCCGCTTTCCGAAGACCGCACACCAGTTGGGCCAGTACATATTCCCCTCCCGTGACTGGAGTGGAATAGCCCTTTCTCTTCTTCCCCAACCCTTGTCGTTGGAGGAGTCCCTCAGTCCCTCGCTTTGCTGCCTCCTCCCCCCCCCCACCCCCAAAGCTTGGAGGTTCCCCGGCAAGGGGGAGGGAAAAAAAATGAAAGTTACACTTTCGTGCGTCCCTCCCGGCGTGACGCTGCGCGCTGACGTCACGGGGCTGTAATGGTGGTGTGCCTCGAGATTTTTTTCATCAAACAAGTGTGCCTTTGCCCAAAAAAGGTTGGGAAACACTGCCTTAAATGACCATGCAGCTGTTTCTTTTGCTGTTGTTTTTTAAATCAATGTTCATTTTTATTTAGAAAGCACTATAGATCAGCACATTACTATTTTCCCCCTAAGTGAAATGGCAAAGATGGCAAGGAAGAGAAGTTTAGAATACAGTAGAGAAGTATAAATTATTGGCTGGCTGGCACAGGGGGGCATGCAGCTGTGTGGGAAATGCACTCCCACTCATTCCAAAACTTTCCTAACCCTAACCATTCTGTCTCCTAGTTTGTGGAAATTGCTTAGTGTTTTGTAATACGTGGTCTAGACAAAAGCATATGCCTCTAGTATCAAATATTCTCTTTCAAAGACTCCTCTGTCCACTGGCAATTAGCAGCTAAAAGCAGCAATTAGCGCAGTTTAGTCCCTCTAGCTGTAGAATCACACAGCTAGCTTAAGGAAATGTGGCACAGCATCTAGTAATTCAAAAATTCTTTGACATTTCTTAACAGGCTACCATATGTAACATAATTATAACATGAACATATGACAGCTAATCAGAGTCAGTCAGGTTTCAACAGTTAAATGGGACTAAATATCTAACGTTCCTTAGGGCACACATTTTATTTTCAAACTACTGTGCATTTAAATATAGCTGTGCCATCATCTCCTTTTCAAAGAATGCTATATATAGAATTGGATTGCTTAACCACCATTGGCAGTACACAGGTAGATATATGTAAGTAATAATAAGCTTATAAAAGGCATAGGTTAAAAACAACTTTGCAACTTTCACACTCTGATAACAATCTCTTAAGTACTTTAAATATCTTACTATCATGATGGTACAGCTGTTATAATTGATAGCCTGGCTTCATCTCTCAAGTGCCCATTGTCTTGCATATTTGTAACCTTCAGCACAGGAACGCAGATAATGAAGAGCTATGAGTGGGGTTTTGCAGGATAAAAGACAGTGGTCTCCTCCAGACTGTATTTTATGGAAGGGACAGGCATCAGTATATGTAAGAAGGGTTAAATGATAACGAAAAAATGATTGAAGTGCTCTGGGGCAACAAATCCACTACAGCAGACTTTTTGCAGTTAAGGAAGTTATGGGGAAATGTATGGAAAAGTATGGGATAATGATCAATGGATGGGATTATGTGAGACATCCCTGCAAAGAAAATAAGAAAGAATGCTCGATAAAGAGCAGTGATTGTATAACTTCTGCTTGAGCTTTGTGCAAGCAAAAAAGAATGAGTGTTCAACTAACAAGTCATTTGGAGGAGACTATAATACAGAACTCCTCTTGCAGAAAAATCACAGACATTGGTAATAATTCCCCTCTTCATAAAAAATAAAGAAAAATGGGGCGAGTATTTCTGCAGCAGGTTCCAGCCTACCAAGAGATGCAGACACTACTTTTGGGACCAGAATATACCATATATATTGGCTAAAAGGAAGATTCCCAAATGGGCTCAGAATGCATTGACAGCCTGACTCCTCCTGTCCTCTCACTCCAATAACCCAGTAGACCAGGGAGGAAGACGCTGTGGCTCTCCAGGTGTTGTTGTTCTCCAACTCCAATCAGCCCAGCCAGCGTGACCAATAATCTAGCAATGTTTGAAGGGCTACTACTTCCTCATCCCTGCATTAGACAGAAGGTCTCTGAGCTCCCAAAAACAAATCCTTTAGAAAGAAAAGAAACAGTGCACAGAGTCAATAATAAACAGCTGAACAAAGAACGCTAAACCAAACCATCCATTGCAAACCTAGAAGACTGGAATAAACAGTAAAGGTTGAACTCCACTTGGCACCAAAATGACAACATTGTTGGTGGCTGGTGTACCTGTAGGTGAAGTTCTATCCCACAGAATCACCAGACGGGAGATTGCTTTTCATTTGCCACCTATCTTATCTCTAAAAGCAGAACACCTCAGACCCGAGCAGCAGAAGACTGCCAAGGGCAGAACTATCACTTCATATCCGTTTCTGGGAACTACCGTACCTGAAGCCATAAAGTTGTTTCAGAACTGTTGAGATATGCTCCATGTGGCTCATGCCAGTCAATGAATAGCTATGCCTTTTGTAAAATGGAAGTTTCTGAATGGTTTTCAAATGTAGCTTCATGTACAAACACCCCTCCCATACACAGGTACTGATGTGTTTAAACCTATTTTTAACTAATTTTAGCAAACTGCTATCTTTGCATTAATTTATGAATTCATACCTGACATACATTTCCTCACACAGTGATTTGATCACCTAATTTTCAAGAGCAGATATATTGTAAGCTTGAAAAAGTCCACTTATTCAAGAAATTGAAGCAAGATGTGAATACTTTTATATACAATATGGCCTTCCTTAACATCTGAAAACAGAGTGGACTCATTCTTCTAATGGAAGTCCTATTTAATTAATGGATTAACATCAAATTCTCAAAGTGCATTTCGCCTATATCAGAGTGATTTCTCCTACACCTGGATGCTCTCCCTGCCCCTAGGATTGTCCAAATTCTGGTCATTAACAGCCTCCTTATTCATTGTTATAACCATCTCATGTAAATTATACAAAGATAAATAACTTGAAAATGAAAATTAATCTAAGGAAGATTTAAATAAAAATCATACAGTGGTCAAATAATAATGAAGATTCTAAAGTAGTAGAAACAGCTGGTGTGCTCCCCTAGAAAATAGCTAGTTTTGAATATATAAGAACTAGAGTAAAGATCCTAAACACTTATCTACCATGGGATCACTGGCTTAGTTCAGACATAATGCCAGCTCATAGTTTGCTTTTACATAACCTTCCCATGTCTGCATTTCCCACTTATATTATTACTTTTGCAGTTTCCCACTAGAGCTGAACAAACTAGTTTGTGCAAACCAAAACTAAAGTTCTGAAAATGTGGTTTCTAGTTTAGGTTGGCACAAACTGCAGTTTGGATGCAGGGAATGAAGAAGCCCAGAGCTCTTTCATGTTCTTTGGTATGGTATCTGAACCTCTGATTTGACCTTGGACACTCTTTCAATCTGTTGTCCACCTATAAAACAGAATTAATAGTCTAATCTTACTCAGAAGGATACAGCCTGCAAAGTTAACAGTAGTAACTAGTACTTCTATTGCTCACCAAAACTGACATACAACTTTATTGCCTACTCATATTGTTTAGTTTCTCTCTCCCCCGCCACCCCATGGAAATTTAACAATATGTTGTCCTGGATATTGATAGTTCCCTCCACACAGAGTGTGGGTGATATATTTATACTTGCTTATAGAAAGCCAGTCACATTGTCAAGTCACAGAGCAGGGACACAAGCACAGGAATCTAAAATTATTAAAGGATAGACCCTTAGCCAGTTGGGTTATTGCTATATTGTTAACAAACCCAGATGTCAACCCTATGCCCATATCTACTCAGACAACAGCACTGCTGGACCTAATAATGTCAGCTATGACATCAAGAGTTCATTAATCCACATCTTCCAATATGATATGTGTGGTTATCTGCCAGCATAAGACAAACAGGTCAATCTTTACTTAGGTGTCTATGTAATGCAGAAAGTTGCTGCTCTGTGAAGTGTTTGATGAGCATTAACAATAATTGGAAACTACGTTTAGGAAAATGTTACTGAAAATCCATTTAAGTGTTCATATTAAAAACCTGCCAAACATATGGTGTTAATTTTTTTGAAAAAAGCATTCATTTTGATGTTAAAGTTATTACTGGGCTCAATGGAGCATTAATTTTGACAGGGCTTCCAGAAACAAGACTAGTGCATTGTTACTAAGAACAATATGATTCCTCAAGGGTGTGGCAGGTGTGAGAAGGACCAGCATAGAAGCATATACAGTGGTACCTCAGGTTAAGAACTTAATTCGTTCTGGAGGTCTGTTGTTAACTTGAAACTGTTCTTAACCTGAAGCACCACTTTAGCTAATGGGGCCTCCCACTGCTGCCACGCAATTTCTGTTCTCATCCTGAAACAAAGTTCTTAACCCGAGGTTCTATTTCTGGGTTAGCGGAGTCTGTAACCTGAAGCGTCTGTAACCTGAGGTACCACTGTAAATAGTTAATAGTCTAGGTGTAACCAAATTTCATTGAAAGAAGTTTATCTGTCAGTTTGGGCAATACAGTAGCTTTCTATTCTTCCTAGCATATTCTAAGGAGTGGACAAATTTTAACAGTGGAGTGGGTGAGAGACAAGAAATATAAAGATTCGTGGAGTGGAAGACATGGAAAGTGGGGAAATCCCTGTTGAGCCCAATATGGCCCTGGGCAAGCCAGTGTCTCTGAGGCAAATCTAATTTATGTTGTTAAGAGCATCATGGAGATAAATTACAAATCATTTTTATTCATATTCTGAGTACTACATAAATAACTGAATAAGATTTTTTTTAATAAAGAAGGAAAACAAAAGCAAAATACAGCTGTAAGAAAGTCATTAAACAATTTAAATTGCTTAAACCTACAAGCTTATACCAGGTGAAACACATAACACAGATATATCAGGATCAAAATGAATAATATTTTACAAATGAGAAAATCATGCCAGTTCTAAACTGTTGCTGTTTGTTCTCCTTATGTTAGTTCCCCACCAACCTCATCATCATTCTTCCACTAAAAGCCCAATAACTTGCATTTTTTCCATGACACATAATTGAAACATCATACAATCTCATTTACTTGTCTGCTGCTGTCACTGTGGGAGTTTTTATTAATGGTTATATCACTTCACTCTTTGTTGCTCATAAAATTAAGAACTTCTAAATTTCATATCCTAAGCTATAAATATGAAAACTGCTATAAAATGTTTAAAAGGTAAAGGAATCCTGGATGGTTAAGTCTAGTCAAAGTTGACTATGGGGTGCAGCGTTCATTTCGGTTTTCAGGCCGAGGGAGTCGGCATTTGTCCACAGAAAGCTTTCCAGGTCATGTGTCAAGCATGACTAAACTGCTACTGGTGCAAGGAGGACCTTGATGAGTGCCTGAGTGCACGGAAACATTGTTTACCTTCCTGTCACAGTGGTACCTATTTATCTACTTGCACTTATATGCTTTCGAACTGCTAGGTTGGCAGAAGTTGGGACAGAACAAAGGGAGTTCACCCCATCGTGCAGATTTGAAGCTCCAACCTTTCGATTGGCAAGCCCAAGAGTCTCAGTGGCTTAGGCCACCTGTGTCCCTTTATAAAATGGTTAAAGGTAAAGGTAAAGGGACCCCTGACCATTAGGTCCAGTCGTGGCCGACTCTGGGGTTGGGGTGCTCATCTTGCTTTATTGGCCAAGGGAGCCAGCGTACAGCGTACAGCTTCTGGGTCATGTGGCCAACATGACTAAGCCACTTTGGCGAACCAGAGCAGTGCACAGAAAAGCTGTTTACCTTCCCGCCGGACCAGTACCTATTTATCTACTTGCACTTTGACGTGCTTTCGAACTGCTAGGTTGGCAGGAGCAGGGACCGAGCAATGGGAGCTCACCCCGTCATGGGGATTCGAACTGCCGACCTTCTGATCAGCAAGTCCTAGGCTCTGTAGTTTAACCCACGGTGCCACCCACGTCCTATTTATAAATGGTTAACAGGTGCTAAATCTTAATAGTATAAAAAAGTCATTGGTTCTCCAGTCCCAGAGAAATGCAAATTAAGTAAACATTATTTCATCTCTAAGAACTAGAATTAACTGTTATAATGGAACAAGTTATATTTACCCAAATTATTTTCAGGAAAAACACCTATGGGAATGAACATCCATTTCTATCTCTAGGATCTGGAAATTAGTTCCAATGCAAAGAGGAACTGGTGCTGCAGTTCAGATCCATAGGCTTACAGAAGGATAGCATATATTTATTTTTTCATCAGCATTTGTTGACACACAGGATGGATAGATAACTGATGGCTGTGATTTCACTATCAAATGAAAGGGGAAAGACATGTCAGCCATCAAAGCCCCAGTGGTGTGTGAGTTATTTCACTGTGTTTATATATATATATCCTTCCTATCTTTCCCCTACACATCTATGCACAATTTCCTCCCTCCCCAGTCAGAAACTGTATGAAACAGGAGCAGGTATATCCTACCCATATAATTCCTACATTAGCAGGATGTAGTGACACAGAACATGAAGAAGGGGCGGCCATCTCCTTTGCCAGCATCTATTTTATCTGTTGCTTAAGAAAGTATCCAAATTATCCAGTGAGTTCTAGATCTTGTGTTCTTTCTTCAAATAACAGAGACAATCCTCCTACGTTCTACCAATTACCTTACAGAAAATCTTCATTTTCATTCCTTTAAAACAGAGGAACTTGTGATTATCCAAGTCAGCCTCCCAATTCACATCAGCTCCAGACAGCATGGACAATCATCAGGGAGTCCAACATCAAGAGGGCCACAGGCTAGTCATCTTTGCTTTTTAAAAATCAAACTGATGAGTCACCCTAGCTTAGAAAGTATGAAATGTAAATTGGAAGAGGGAATGTCTTTTGTTCATGGCTATGAGCTATCCTACCAGTAAATTGGCAAGAGTTTTGAGAGAGAGAGAGAGAGAGAGAGAGAGAGAGAGAGAGAGAGAGAGAGAGAGAGAGAGAGTATTTGTTTCAGAGTACAAAAATGATACCTGACTGCAACATGTTCAAGGGAAGAAACAAGGAAATTGTAGCCTTGCAAAAAATATTAGATACATTCTATCATTTAACTGTGCAGCTTCAGCTTTTTATCAGCTTTTCTTCAGTGGCTTTAAATACATCAGTGAATAATTTCGTATATTTGATCTTGTAAATGGAGTGGAGGATTTAAGAACTTCCTTAAGAAAGAAAGTACATTGATAAACAAAAATAAACTTGTGGGTATTCACGTTTTGCCTTCGTAAGATTTAATTCTTTCAGTTAACACAAATACAACGTTTTGGGAGTCATAACTTGAAAATGTAATATTATTTAAACTGAGCTGGAGGTTTTCCTTGGACTTGGAACTGTGAATGATTGGGATCCATAACATAGGGAAGCTTTTGTATGTATAACTATATATCCTTCCCTACAGATGTTCACAGGGTACATGTGAATGTCAGGGACTGTGTTCAAATTTATACCAACTACCATAAAAATTGTTAAAGGATAAAACAATACTTTGTAAACAATTGCAATAATCATCATTTTTGTAACTCAGCAGTACTGCAAAAACTGCTTAGTTACAGAACAGGGTCATGAAGGTGAGAGGAATGCAAAGGAATGTCCTCCTTTCTCCCTCCACTGTTCACAAAACTTCACAATTACCTAGCTGTACCATAGCAGACCTTTACCTTATTTTCATAATTTAACCCATTTACAGAAACAATTGCATGCTGAAATCTTGAAAAGATGTATCAAATGCATGCTGTACATAGTTATAATAAATCTGGTGCAGAAGACCACTGAAATGTTGTCTCAGTTAACTTACTAGATTTTCACCATAGTTTTTTTTGTTTGCTTGCTTGTTTTAAAGGTATGTCACTTGTACACTAGAGATCCTTCTTGCTTCCAGGCCACAGCTCTATCTTGAACCTAGTAAATAACCTTTGAGAGCTCTTCATGTACCAACAGCCTCTCAGGTGACTTTCTTCCCACAAGGTGATGTGTAATACATGCAATACATAGTACAAGACGATGAGAATGCAACTGTTTGTGCCCTTCTGCTTGAATAAATGCTATTGCTGTATATACTCCTACAGAACGTAGACAAATTAGCTAACTCTTAATGCATCACTGAAGCAATTTCCTCTGCACATTCAGATTTAGGTGTTCAGTTACTGGGAAAGATTCTGTTTTCTGGACTAGAAATACTACTTCCCAAATATTTACTCTGTTGTTTCATTTACAAATGTGATGCAGTAAGAACAGAATTATTTCTCGCCTTAGTAAGGTAAAGGTAAAGGTACCCCTGCCCGTATGGGCCAGTCTTGACAGACTCTGGGGTTTTGCGCCCATCTCACTTAAGAGGCCAGGGGCCAGCGCTGTCCGGAGACACTTCCGGGTCACGTGGCCAGCGTGACAAAGCTGCATCTGGCGAGCCAGAGCCGCACACGGAAATGCCGTTTACCTTCCCGCTGGTAAGCGGTCTCTATTTATCTACTTGCACCCGGAGGTGCTTTCGAACTGCTAGGTTGGCAGGCGCTGGGACCGAGCAGCGGGAGCGCACCCCGCCGCAGGGATTCGAACCGCCGACCTTTCGATCGGCAAGTCCTAGGCGCTGAGGCTTTGACCCACAGTGCCACCTGCGTCCCATTTCTCGCCTTAGCAGCCCTAAACTCTGCTCTATGATGTACTGTAGTATTGTAATAGCTACATAAACCACTTCCTGGCATTGAAATTCAGATACAACTGTGTGCTCTTGAAATTTTTATATAAAGAGACAAAGTTTCAAATATTATACTGCTAGGAAATCTTTCAGGATGCCAAGAATTCAGAAGGCACCATTACATGGAAACATACTTGGCTCAGTTCAGATGCTCATATCTCATTCTTATTGCATCAGGGTGTGCTTGAGGTTTTCTCTCTCCACGCACAGCCCCTTTGCTCTTACCCATACATAAGCCACAATTAAATAAGGAAGTCCACAATTAGCCACAATTTCACCAACACTGCAAAACTAGGGTTTCCAGCTTCAGAACAAACCAGGCTATTAAACCAACTTCAAACTTATTTTTAATATCCTGGCTTATCCCAGGATAACCATTGTTCCCAGTTTCTTGTCTGATTGCTATGCAGCATGAAGTGCTGTGTGAAGGAGGAGCATGCCTGGTCAAAAAGTCTGCAGACTATCTCAGCTTAATATGGCAAGATACAATAATCCAAACATGTTCCAAATGACAATCTGGCACAATTCAGGAGAAGGTGAGACATCAGCTGGATGGAACTTCAACATGCACTGTAATCATTCAAGTTGTAGAGAATCAGTAATGACAGGACGAAAGGGGTTATCTAATATAAATTTATAAATAAGAATGTTTTCTGTGGCATAATACTATTTGGTTTGTGAATGGTTGACTATATGAGGTTAAAAGGTTACAAGCTTACAATTGAATCTGGAAAACATACTGAATATATGCTCTACTGATGACAATATGCCAAGCATCAGCAGATTAAAATTTGGTAATTTTACAGTTCCAAGGAACTATTTGCCTTGAGAGGTTTACTGCTATTTTATACTGCATAGTGCTTTTAGACCAGAATTGTGTGTGGTGGGTTGGATAGAAGGACAGGCAAGGATAGGTTCATGGCAGAACGTTCTATCTTCACTCACTGATTTTCAGTTAGGAACCAATGAGCTGTCAGAACACCAAAATGTAATTTGTGATTGGCTGGAAGGTTGGAGCCAGAGAGAATAAAAAGGGCAGGATGACACAGTGACCATCAGTTGAAGACAGGTGCCAGAAAGAGCCAAGACTGAGAGCGGGATAGTTAGGGACAGCAACAGATTGGCAACAAGCAGCAGCTGCCCAAAAGCAGAACAACAATGCAACTGAAACTGCGGAAGCTGATAAGGTCTGCAGGGAGAGGAAGACTCCATTAATGCCCTATATGAGAACTGAAGCCAGATGATAAACTAAAGACAGCTGATCTCAAGAAGCTACAAGTCTTCAAGCAACTAAAAGAATTTTGTGATGCATTCTTATGAGAAGACTTAAGAATAAGATATCCAATGAATGCTAACTGGGGGGAAATTAGGACACAGAGTATTGGCTTTTATTACAAAAGTAAACTACGAAAAGTAAACTAGCTTGAGCGAACAGATACTTCTTTAAGGTAGCATCACTATTTAAGCACACAACAACTAAAGCTTAGTTTTATTATCAAATCTATTAAATAATTATATTGTTTTTTAAAAGGTTTTAAGTAATATATTTGTTAATCTCCTGATCTCTTGGTCTTACAGCTATAGCCTAAGCCTATAGGCTGAAGGCCAAACCGGAGTGTGTGGTTAAAAAAACTCTCAGGTTGTTTTTGACTAGAGCTCATAATTAGCAAGTAGACAAAACACATTCAGACAAAATTCCAAGTCAAACTGCTACATAGTTCAATGTGGTGCAGGAATCAAAAAATACTGGAGAGGAGTGAAGCAGCAGCATGCAGCTTTCCAGGAACCCACACATTCATTCGGTCATATTAAACCACAGCTTGGTTGACCACATTGTGCAAACAAAGCAAGTGTGTGTATTATAAAGGCACATGCCAAGACAACCTTACTTGCACTGAAATTCAATTGAGGCAATACCCTGCCACTCACAAAATGCAAGAACTTTCTTGAACAGGTCAGTGGCCCTTCCAGTCCAACATTAAGTTTACACAGTAGCCAACCAGATGCCAACACAATGACCAACCTGTATGCAGAAGCTGAGCACAAACAACAGGACTCTGCCCTCCTGTGGTTTCCAGAAGCTGAAATTCAAATGCATACACCCTCTGATAGTGGAGGTAGAAAATAGCTTTAACTTCTATGAATTTGTGTAATCTCTTTTAAGGCCAACCAAAACGGTGGCCAGTGCTGCCTCTAGTGGGAACAATTCCATAGTTTAATTTTGTAATCTGTGAAGAGGTACTTTGTTTCTCCTGAATTTTCCAGCATCGGGTGCCCCATAGTTCAAGTGTTACGAGAGGGAGAAAAACATCTCTATCCACTTTCCCCACCAGATGGACAGCTGCTTGGCTAACAGGAACTTGACTTAGCCCCAGCCAGAGTAGACAATGGTCACAGATGATGGGAACTAAAATCCAACATTTGAAGAGTCAAAAATTAATGACCCCTGCTGTAAAGGGAAGAGGTTTTGCTACCCTCAGGACACAAATTGTGTTCAGAAACCATGCTTGCTCGAACATACATGTAAACAATTGGCTTGATAACATACCAAATTTTGTTTTCTATTTTGCAAAGTTTTCAAGATCAAAACTCAGAGGAGCCTCTGGAAACTTTTGTACATATTAGTTATGATGTAAGGCAGGAGAACAAGTATGACCTTTAGAAATACACTGAAAGGGGGAGGTGTAATCTGTCAGATGTAAGTACATTAAAACCACAATCTAATGCGGGGGTCAGCAAACATTTTCACCAGGGGGCCAGTCCACTGTCCCTCAGACCTTGTGGGGGGGCTGTACTATATAGGGGGGTTAACAAATTCCTATGCCCCACAAAATAACCCAGAGATGCATTTTAAATAAAAGCACACATTCTACTCATGTAAAAACACGCTGGTTCCCAGACCATCCGTGGGCCGGATTCAGAAGGCGATTAGGCCAGATCCAGACCCTGGGCATTAGTTTACCTACCCATGATCTAATGCCTAATTATGCACCTGTAAATCCCTCTGATATGTACTTCACACTTATTGATCTAATTGGTTACAAGGCTGAAGGCTGAAAAATGTTTCATGATCATGTCGAAAAGCCCAATGTGTTCTTGAAGGATGCACTCAAGCCACCATCATTGTTAACTCTGTTCCTGCAGCCTGAAGATTTACAGGGTTTTCTCTTTGTACAATACAAAGACATAAACTGGCCTGTCAACAGTGCTGGTGCTTCAATTAATCTTCCTAAAGTAGCACAGCATTTCATCTGCTGCAGTAGCAGAGTTAGGTTTCAGCTCTGTCAACAAATATGAGTATTTTCAGCAGACATTGCATGAATAGAAATGATGGCGCATATTTCTTCATGGATTTTTGATCCATTCTGTGATTAGCTACATCAAATCTAGTGCAGAGTACTTAGTAGTATGTGAAAATATACCTTGCTTCTTCTTTTCCAGACACACTGCCTCCTCCATATCCTATCTTGGCTGAAGGGAGGGGGAAAACATGTAAATGGGGCTGTGTGCCTAGAGTGGCTACTGTGGCAGATGCTCTAGCCACAATGCCATGTCTCTATTGCTCTTTTTAGCAGCACAGAGAAAGCATGACTGTGGTGATTTTAGTAGTGCATAGAGGCAGGAGGGACAGTAAAGGAAGAAGTAGGCAGTGCAAAAGGATGTTTCATAAATGAGTGAAGAACTGCACCTGAGAGTAGCATAAAGGACATATGGGAGAATCTTAAGCACTATTTCTTGGTCAAACATCTCCGCGTCCACTCACCCTCCACAAATAAGAAATGTGACACAAACAAATTTGGGAGCCCATGGTTTTATGGGAGAAAATGATTTCCTTTCTTGCAATGAACCACAGCAAAATCTCCCCTAGCCTCTCTCTGTTGTTGCCCTTTCACAGGCCTGAGCCTCCATCCCTTAACCTCTCTATTTCTTCCCCCTCCCATCCCTTGTTTTTGTTCTTATTCTCACCACCATATAAACTGTGTGTCTGTGTCATGTGTTCTGACTTCTGGCTCCCTCATGATGTCTGTCCCTAGCTCTACATACTGTTTTGCTTCCCTGTCCTTCACTCCACCTGTTAAGGGTTCATGGTTAACCTTTATTTTGTGTTCATGACTGGACTACTCAACAGCATGCTCTGGGTAATCTCTCGCTCACACACCATTCATTTTCTGACCATTTCTAGCAAGTTGCTTTGTGGCAGGAAGTGTAATGATTAAATCAATGAAAATAATGAGCTGCTATGATGGTAACAATGAAGCCATTTGGCAATTGAAAGGTCATCAGATGCAGATTGCAAGATCTGAGACTCTAGAGGCAGGCACTCCTTAGGTAAACATAGATGCTACTAAGATGTAAATTTAGGGTGAGAAAAATAATAGCAGCTCACTCTAGGTGTCCAGGCAGGCAGGAAATCTATTCAATCTATTCAAGAGGCTATCTTGGAGAGGTAATCTTTCTTGATTACATTTACTCAAGGTACCCAAACTCACACATTCACCACACCTTGTGGAATAATTCTATGTAACAGTACATTTCTGGGTATAGCACAATTCAGAATGTTTCTCAGAGCAGTGCACAGCTGACTCCAGCAAAGATACTACTTCTCTCATAAGCTTGTTTTCAAGGGTCATGTGTGTGAATACATGCACATGCACATTCCTGGACACATATGCAAGATACTGTTTTTTATCGCCTTACAATTATGGAGAGCCTATGCAAATATTTCAAATGGATCAAACCTGCACACATTAGGCAGGGCCACACAGACATGATTCCAATCATCCACTGCATAGAATCATAGAATTGTGGAGTTTGTAGGCTAAACACAATTAGAATTAATATTACAAGGATCCCGTTCTTAAAATCAGCAAAGCTTACAAAGCTAAGGTGCAAGATGCAGACTATTTGAAGTGTTCTTCTTCATTTATAATTATTTATGGTGGCAGTCTTCTTAGTTAGCAGTATGGGGGGCTTTCACTCCAGGATCTTCTATTTTCATAACATACATCACATTTAAGAATCAATGAGGAAAGTGATTTATGTGAGCAGCTGGATAACAAAGATCATTAATTTCAGCTTGCAAAATATATCCAGCCATTAAGCAACTGTTCATCTTACAAGCTTATTAGTGCAACAACTAAAATTACAGTCATTAATAGAGGCCATGACTGCTCAGCTTACATTATTACATGAGCTACATCTCTTCTAAACTAAATCAAAAGTCATACACTTCTGCCTGCTTCATGATTCAGAATTCACTCTTCCAATAATGTGAGAATTTATCACATGACTCTCAGTTCACTGAAAGAGTGGTCCAAAACTGCAAATAACAAAGTTGTAAACACAGAGTGATAAGTGGGATACCTACTCCGAAAAATACAAAAGCCACTCTCACTGAACCCATATCCCACAAATCTTGTCTGTGATTCAGAACTCAACATAATCTTAACTACAAATTTCTCAAACCATGCTGGCTTTTTTGGCCCAGCCCATTTTGTGCTTTCTAAATAGCCAGGTTCAGGACAGTCACACTACCCTGTATTTCCTCTATGCCAACCCCTCCCTCAGGGCTTTAAAACAGGAGAATTAGGATGAAGTGGATGATAGAAGCATGAGAAATAAACCAAGGAGGATAATCAAAACAAAACAAAAATTCCTTCCAGTAGCAGCTTAAAGACCAACTAAGTTATTTCTTGGTATGAGCTTTCGTGTGCATGCACACTTCTTCAGATACTGAACTTCTTTCATTGCCTCAGGCTGACAGAAAGTTGGGAATGTAAGAAAGATACAAAGGAAGAACCACCGTAAATGCTTATGCTATGTGAAAAATTATGAAACCTTTTTTAAATGTAGCAACATTTTTAAAGTGACAAAACTGTAGTTTAAACAGTAACCAAATAAAAAATTAGGTGAGATCATTCCTCATGGCTTCACTGTTTGTGTTTAACCTTTGCATTCTAGCCTATATTTACATTAAAGGTGGTGCATTATCCATTTACGGATGTACTAATCTTTAAACCATTCCTACAATCTTCTATGCCAGGCATGTTTTAGGATTGAGAACAAATACAGGAATTGCACCACATCAAAGATAGTGACGTTTATGCATCTTGGGACAGATGAGCACAGAACAGAACAACAACAGAGCAAAACATAATAATCGGCACATCTTCCTAAATTATTTCAGCTGTCAGGAAACCTAAGCTGCAAATCTAGGTGCCCAACATTTAGCAATAAGATGTCAAAAGAGATTGTATTTGCTCCACTTGCCACTCTGTGCACAATCATCATTTTATTGATGTATATTCTAATCCACAAAGCAATGCTGCTTCACATTTATTTCAGTGTGGCACATATGGGAGCAATAATTAGTGGACTGAGAACAAAATAAAAAGGCAGGAAAGGTTCTATTTTGAATTACTAGAGAGTCCTATCAAGGGTCCCATTAAAGCTAAGAATCCATGATGCATAACAATAACTCTGAGCATCATTAAAAATTGCTGAGCAGGTACACCACAACAAATATGATATACATTAAGAAAACCTAGGTTATGCAGGGCAATGACACTTATCACACTTTTGCAGCCTATCAATGTGGGCCACAATTCTGTAAATAATTTATATTGCATATAGCAACCAAAAGCATTAATATTACATGTAAAGCATTACTGTTACAGGCGGATATTGTTTTTGTCTGTTACTACCTTATGTATTTTTGTGTTTTATATTGTAAACCACCTATGGTCCTTGGACGAGGGGTGGTAAGCCATTTTAATTATTAATAATAAATATGAAAATTAATTACAAATGCATTAAACAAGTCTCATGATTTTATTTTATTTTATTAAAAGGCTAGCACTTATCTCCAATAGAAAAATATCCCTGACCCAGACTTACTTAAATTGCAGGCAAATTTATGCCTGCTTTCCACTTAGCACTGTGGCAAGATCAGAGTTAAACAAAGGTTTAATAAAATGTGACTCCTGCTCAACTAATACATTCAATATTCTAATCCGCAATTATTCAGAGAACTGCAAGAAGTTTAGAAATATAGCAAGAGTAAGATCAAGCCCAAGTCTCACTTTTTCATGGCAGCATGTTTAATCCTATGTAGAAAATTATGGATTCCTTGTATTTCAGTAGGATTTCACAGGAAGCAAATGCTGAAGAGAAGAAAAGCGAAGAGGTTGCAGTACTTCCTTAAATTATGGATGAACCAAATTTAAGAGGAGTTTTGGAATGACAGCTAGTAAGTCTAACATGTTGTCTCTAGTAAATTTGCTATGAAAATCATAAAGCATCTAAGATGGATAAGGGTATCATTTGACATTTAGGAATGTTACAGCACACAATAAAGCTATAAGAATATTATTTCCCATGTTTGTGTGTCACATAGAGCACAAAATGACCAGGTCAATGTCACCCCAAAAGCTATTAAGAACCTTTAGCTGGTGCCACCAGTAGTGAAGTCTGCTGCTTACACCAGCTGGCAATTGTTGATCAACTGTATGCTATGTGCTGCACAAGACAAAGACAATCTGGAGCTCCTTGCAGACAACAGCAGGCTCTATTCTATGCACACTACCAAAGATGAGGTTCCCTCAAAGAGATGGTTAGTGCTGCTACTGCTAATCATCTGCAAGGTGAGAGTACCTGAAATTAGTCCATTCATAACAGATACTCCTAACAGTTGCACCAACCATGAGTTTCACCGTACAGAAACCATCCACATGCACTCCTCAAGGTACTTGCAGGGTGAAGCAACCTTTTGCATGGCATGGATCGTAGCCAAAATGGACATCCATGCACAAAAGCCCATTTCCATCTTGTTAACTATAAACAAGGGTTTGTAAAAGCCAGGGAGTTTTAACTCTTCCACCCACCAATCACATGGTGCGAACAAACCTTAGTGAATTGAATTGCATAAGCAGAATAAAATTCTCAAAACAAATCTCTTTGCTGTCGACAGCATAAGGAATCCATGCTAACAAAGGCCAACTTACATGATTAGCTGAAGTGGCAGTTAAGTAACAAGCTTACCATTTGGAAAGCTTACCTCGACTGACAGGTACTGTGTATATGTGATAAACCTTTTTTTAAATCCAGGGGCACAGTGACAGCCACTTCACACAAAACAATTACTACATAGTTGCAAACTATTACTACACAGGTGTACTGCTTACAAGCTAAATACAGATTTAGGAAACTAAACACTTAAGGCAGAAATAAAGGAGGAAATGTTATGAAAGGATTTGATAACAAGATCATCAAGTGACAAGATTAGAAACAGGTAAGTGACTCATAGGTGAAAGCTTAGAAAAGGTGAGCTAAAGATGGCACATGCACCACTATATAGAGCAGCCCTCTTATAAACACTTAGCAGCAATCTATGTTACCAGCTATGAAATGAAGACAAAGATTTAACATCATTTGTATACCACTTAATTGTAAAAACCTCTAGGCGGTTTACACAAAATACACATTAAAACATAAGAGTATAATACATAGTATTCAAATACCAATGTTTATAGTCTTCTGGCTCAGATATTAGAAGCAGAACAGAGAAAGCCTTGCCCTTTTTAGAAGAAACAGAACAGTCTGAGCATTAAAACCATGCTGTACTTGATTTCTGTCTCCAGATTTTTCACCTCAAGTTATATATAAAACAAGAAGAAAGTCTGCTGGCACCACGTATTCATACATCCCAAAACTATTTATAATAGCTGCAGTATAATAGGCACAGATGGCAAAAGTCAATTCCAATAAGATTAAAGACATAAGACAAGACTAATGGTGGATATCCATATCCACTAAATCACCTGCAGCAAGTAAAAGAAAGATTATTTGTTCAGAGAAAGGCGATAAAGACAAGATGAAACAGTTATCTACTTTACCTAAGATTACAAGGCCAATCTAAAGAAGAGCATATTAATGTTCTTCTAACTCTGAAATATCCAGCAGTATAATCAGCTTCTCTCAACTAATGCTTTCCAAGACCAAAGAAAAGATCGCTTAGCCAACCTGAACATTCCCCCCTCCCTACTTTTCATTTACAAGTAGACCAATCTATTTACATGCAATTTGACTAAACTGTTTCTTTCCCCCTTACTACTCTGAGGTCAAACAAGGAATCAGGGATAAATAGGAATTCATTAGCAGGACACAAATACTAGATAAATGTATAAAGACAGGATAGATTTCTAAGTTAATTTATATTTCAGTCACCTCAGAATTTCTCCTCTAGTTGCTCTTGTCTATAATCTGCAACAGAATTATTGATGAACAAACTAGGAATATTATAGCATATGTCAAAGCCCTGAGCATAAAAAGAAACTTTGTAAAGAAAAGAAAAGTAATAAAATATTACAGAACTACTTCTGCTGTGGGACATTTACCCCCCATCTATATAAAAGAGAAAAGAAAATGAGAGGCTCTCCCAAGTTAGGTGGCTAACCTGCTCGGCTATCAATCCCATGAGATGTTCCATGCTTGTTTTTTTTTTTTTAATGAAAACCAACTATGTTTACCATGTGATACTTTTCAATCATGTAATCAACAGGCTCATCAATAATTACTTTCAGACCTGGACTCTGTTTCCTTGCCGGAGGCTATATATTGTTTCTTCAGTCTATAGAACTTCATGGTTCAGCAACAAGTCTGATAAACATAGTAGCTATGGTTTAACTTGGGAGAGATGACTGAGGGAGAGCTATAGGGCTATAGTCAAAACAAAAAAAAGAAAACCCTGCACTTATCCTACAAAGAACAGATCAGCACAGCACAGTCCAAGAAATCCTACTGGATGCCATCCTGAAATCTCTGCAGTCAAGTACAACAAAAAATAGGTGCGTCCTTGTTGACATTCTGGCCATTATAACACCACTGGGAGCTTCTTACTGGATTGTAGCTTTTCCTTGATTGCTGTTCCGCAAACCTCAGTTAGGAAAAGAGTACTGCATGCCGGCATCCTAAATGCATTTCCACTTGCACAATTTCAACCATACATGGTTGAAGGCAGAAACTGCAAGTCATATCCAAGTGAGGCATGGAGCTTAAAAGCTCTTTTTCTACCAGATCCACTTGGGGTTATATTCAGCATGAAAAGAACTTTTAAGCTCTGACTTGCTTGTTGGGCAAGGCTTGCTCAGTACATGAACTCCAGGGATTCTCTCCACACACCCCACCACCACCTGCTGGCTACGGGGTGGCTCCAAGGATTTGGAGATATGCTATTTTTGTGTATACACAAAACCAAGCCCCTGCATAAGATGCAGATAATAAAATCTGAAATTTTAGACTGGGATCTGGCTTTCTTATTGGACAAGATCAGCACTTTTCAAGGTAATGTTGATCAAGGCTATTCCAGTTCTTGGGAAATTGCATTAGCTTTCTGTATAGTTGATGATGGGCTACTTTTGACAGTTGAGGAATCCTGCTGTGTTGTTGGAACCTTCCGGTGGTTAAGAGTCACACTTAGAAGACCAGAGTCAGTCAGTAGTCAGCTGTGTCCATTTCATTTTTCAAGAATATTATATTTCCAGATTCTATCACCCATATCACTTAATGTAAACAGCTGGTGTAGTAACATGGTTAAGAGCTAGATGTCCTAGCTTCACATCTCAGCTCAGTCATGAAGCCATATTCAGATGTCTATGGGAAACAAGCTTCCAAATAATACTGCCTCTTCAACCCTTCATCAAGCTAATTTTCAGTTTAAACATCATCAGGATTGCCCCTCTGCTCTGTAATATGACCACTGTCTGCTGGAATTATGTACAAAGTCAGTACATACTCCAAACACATAAATTTTCTGCTGTTTCAGGGTAACACATGGCTTTGCAATGTAGCTGATGAATAACTTTCTTCTGCACTGTCACAAGAGAATTCATTTCTTTTAAGAAGCAGAAATGTCATGTTAAGTTTCATATAAAGTACTAAAGATTATTTGAAATTTACACCATTCCATGGATATCATTTTAGTGAAAAATCCAATTTAATGTAATGCCAACATTATAAGACATCAGGCAAAGTTGCAACAACATGGTGTAAAGCCAATGTTGGCCTAAGACATTCCCCGATTATGGACAATTATTTCAGAACAGCTCTCTATTCTCTTTCATTGTGTTCTAAATCACTTCTTGAAAGCTGAGCCAATGAGCCAGAAGTCAGGGTCATTATCTTACACATTAATCAATCCTGTCAGTTAACTCTGAGTTAAGCCTTTAAATACTTCTTTTCACACCAGAATTACCTCTGAAAGAGATAGGATTTTTCCTATTTTACTGAAAGCTTGCTTGTCACACACTTTAAAACTGTTTAAACATTCTAAATCCTTTCCACACTCAAAAAAAAAAAAGAACAAAGTTCTACAGAAGTGGAATTAAATAAAGGAACACTTTTTATATTATTAAGGTATTAAAAATGTATTCCCAGGCCTTCACCACCTATTTGCTGAGGCTGAATTAAAAAGCTCAGGCAGCTGTAACCATAATCTTAAATTATTTCAGAACATTCCTAAATAGTCAGCCACTTTGATATCAACAGCTACTACTTCAAAATTACTTGTTTCAAGGTAGTGGAATCATGCCATCTTTTATGTATTGAGCACAAGCTCTCCTTGAAAAATGGACATATGTAGACTCTGTTTACAATAAATCCAGATGTTGTGGTAAGCATAGATAGGTTTATTACATCCTTTCATGACCGAGTCTCCTGTGCCCTTAACAGCTGCTGCACAGTAAAACATTCAACAGGTGGAGTTTGTCTTATGAATCTACTGTGATGGAGAAAGTTCTTCCACATGAATTGTGCCCAGCTAACACAAGAGAGTCTTATGTTCGATGGGGATGTCTCCCAAATAAGTGCATATAAGATTGAATCACTAGTGCTCTGAAATTTCTTTATATGGGTAATCTGCGATCCTCCAGATGTTATTGGACTACAACTCTCATTAACCCCCACTAGCGCAGCCAATTATTAAAGAATTGTAGAATTAGTTGAAATAAAATGAGAACTGCAGACCAACATCTTCTGGAAGGCCACAAGTTAGCAACCCGTATTTTAAACAGACACAATACCAGGACATTTTATCGGAAGACTCAATAGGGAGTATTCTCCAAATACTTTAATACTTAGAACAGGTTTGTTTGTTTCAGATACAGAAAAAAAAACTGGCTAATATCCCAATAATACCACACACAACACCAACAAGGATCTTTTACAATGCATTTACTTATTCAGTTTTATGGGATAATGCATTGAAAGTATCAGTTAACACAAGAGCAGCATGATCATATGCATCTCAGAAGTAGGTTACATTATTCTTACACTTATTCACAAGATCGCAGTCTTCATGGATATATCATACAATGATTTGACACTAGTCCCACATCCTACAATAATCACATACTATTGAACTGGAAAATCTCAAGCCTCTAGTTCTACATTAAGGAGGAGTGCATTTTTTAACATTTCATACAATAATCAAACAATATTGAAACCTACTATTGAAATGTATTTAGTCATGCACATGTGGACACCTTTACTTGCCCAACTGTTTTTGGCCATACATTTATGCTATTTCCAGCAGGGACAAAAAATTCTATACATACACTGGCAATGCAGAAGGAATAGCATGAAAAACTTATGATTTCAGATTAAATCACAGATACAGACAAACTATTGAAGGGACCAGTTGAAAGTCTCAAGACAAACATTTTCCTCTCTTTTTGAGAGGGAGTAGTTAGAAATTCTAGTGTCAAGGAAATCAAAAAAGTTTAAAGTGTATGTGATGCAATTTGTGGTAGATGTTTGAAACCATGATGTATGGATGCTTACTTAACAGTTCACTTAGACTTCCTTTCCAATTCATTCATTCATTCATTCAAAGAGACACACTGGCTCACTGAAAATTCAGCTGCTAACTAAAATGATTCTACAGATAAAATCAGCCTACAGCACCACTGTAAGTTTTGCAACTTTGCACTGCAGTAGTAATAAAAGGTAAAGGTAAAGGTACCCCTGCCCGTACGGGCCAGTCTTGACAGACTCTGGGGTTGTGCGCCCATCTCACTTAAGAGGCCAGGGGCCAGCGCTGTCCGGAGACACTTCCGGGTCACATGGCCAGTGTGACATCGCTGCTCTGGCGAGCCAGAGCTGCACACGGAAACGCCGTTTACCTTCCCGCTGGTAAGCGGTCCCTATTTATCTACTTGCACCCGAGGGTGCTTTCGAACTGCTAGGTTGGCAGGCGCTGGGACCGAGCAGTGGGAGCGCACCCCGCCGCAGGGATTCGAACCGCCGACCTTTCGATCAGCAAGTCCTAGGCGCTGAGGCTTTAACCCACAGCGCCACCTGTGTCCCTTCGCAGTAGTAATAAGCACCCTCAATTAATTATCATACACACAACATTCAATACTCCTTACTTAACTGGCTATATAGCAAAATCAATCTTTCACTATAAACAAATTCAGAACGATGCTGATTATTAATCCAAAGCCCATTCCCATGCATTTTTTCCCTAGAGAGTTCATGGAGCTCAGCATATAAGAATATGATGCAGCCTAGGAACTAGTAAGCTGTGACCAATCCCCTTGAATACTTTGAAGCAGGGTACATTTCTAACCCAGAAATTAGTATTTTCCATTCATAAGCCAAGAAAACCTATTCCAATCTCAAATACAGAAAATGATACCTTATTGCTTGAGATTAACTTATTTCCAGAAAACATCTGACATTCCATTGTTCATGATTTATCAACTTAAGATGGTATGCCCTTGACATACGTTTTCTCTCCTTACTAGTAAAACAGTAGTGAGGACCCTATCCTATATTGTCTACTCTCATTTGTCCGTCTTTTTTATGAACACCATTAGAACCCAAAGAAGGGCCAAAACATGTTAATTTTATTTAGAGGATGAAATTGCTCTTATTATTGGGGTGCCAGCAGAACTTTAAGCAGAAGAGAAGAGTTTGCTGGAGGTTTCAAAAATATTTCTTTAAAGTGATAAACAGAGTAGTATAGAGCACAGAACAATGTGCAAAGAATTAAGTGCTAATGAAACACGGACAATTTGTCATAATAAGATAATATTAGTGACTCAAGTGTAGAGACCACGACCAGTTACTGTATGCAGTCTCTCTCTCTCTCTTTTAGTAATTCAGTGGGGGGGGGTAATTTAAAACCAAAGTTATTAACATGCATACAAAAAATTAAGCAGCATTCAGCTATTGCTTTTCTTCAAAGTAAAGAAACAATGGCAATCCAAAGTATGCTTGCTCTAACAAGAAAACTTTGACACTTTTTTTTTAAAAAAAGTTTTCCCATTAAAAAAATTCAACAGTAGAGAAGAGTTTCCAAAGCTTCAAGTAGATATTTTTAGAGGGGTAAGATTTAAATAAATGGTGATAATTATCATTCAACTGCTTCTAAGGAGATAAGATTCTAAACAATGCAATGCTTGTTTACTTGGAAGCAAGTCCCACTGTGTCCAATGTGGCTTACTCCCTAGTAAATATTCAGACTGAAGCTGCAATCCAATGCACACTAACTTGCAACTAAGTTTTAGTGAATGACATAGGACTTGTTTCCAATTATACAGAAGGTTTCACAGGCCACATACATCAAGCTGCACAGATCAAAGATGTCTCCACTGCAAACCTTTACGTGTCTCAGCCTAAGTTAAGAAAAATGCACAAAAAAGTATGACAAAGCATTCACATTACTTCTTGCAACATATGTGTTGCTTCTTAAGAATTTATATTTAGTCTCATGATAACTTTTTGAAAAGGATAGAGCAAGGAGATTTAAAGTGACTGGTGATGCTTTCAAACTAGTACTAACATTCTCCCTTAGCCATTCGTTCAGAAGCATTCTCTGCACAGACTGGACCTGCCTGAGTGTGAGATTTGAGGTCCCCTTAGCACCTTCCTTGCTTGGGCTCCATTTGATCAGGCCCCAAAGTGAGGGGGGCAGTGGAGAGGGAGGAGAGAAAGAAAAAGAAGTTGCATTCCCTACCTAGCTTTTAATGTGACCCTGGCTTCATGCATGTTTCACCAAACTCACTCAGCTGCTTTCCATGGGGTGAAAAAGCACTGCAACTGTAACTCAAGCACATCCCCCTCTTCCAGTTAGAGAATACAGATCCCTAGATAAAACACTAGGATCGGAGATGACAATGTAGCAGCAGCTACACACCACCAGCAGCCTCCCAGAGAAAACTCAGCTTTCTTCCATCAAAAGGGAAGCATCTTTCCCATGAACTATGGGTTAAAGACAGGACCAACACATACGCTAAAAAATCCCACTTTCCTTTCCAGTTACCTCCTCTATGTCTATTCTCTCCCCCACCCCCTGCATCCAGCAAAAGCCTGCCTTTTCAGCACCATTTCCACCCCCCTGGTTCTCAGCATTTAAGACCAGCATTATTATATATTCCTGGCCTGCACGTGCACAAAGAGAGGTGGCATGGGGTGGGAAAGTCCACCCGCCCCCCAAGGCAGCCCATCACCATCAATCAGGGCTTTTATTCATCCGCAGACATCCAAGTCTCCCCAAGTAGCATTGTCTGCGTGTCTCCCTCCTCCTCCTCTGACTTTCAAGTTCTTTTAAAGGGTCCATTAAGCCACCGGATCGATCCTTACACTACTCAGTTAACAGCAGCGAGAAAGCTCCCCACAGTGGGGATGCACTTTTTACACTCAAGGCGATGCGGGGAAGGGAAGGGTGGGGAACCCAAAAAACCCTTTACATCTCCCCCCACACCACCCAGGAAAAAAAAGTTGAGACATCACAGCACCCGCCGCCAGTGGGAAATGAAGATCGTTGCAGGGGGAACAAAGTCTGCTCGCATCGGGGAAGAGGAGCGAGGGAGCCATGCCAGTTTTCGCGAAACAGGAGCAGAAAAGCGCAGGAGAACTTCTTCGGAGAGGAAAGGTGATCGCGCCCGCAGCGAAAACCCAGGTAAGCAGAAATAAGATAGAGGAAGGGGAAAGAGGAGCAGGAGAAGCAGCAGTGGCAGAAGGATCAGGCAGGCAGGCGGACGAGCAAGCCAGCACGGCACACTTACGTCTCGGAATTTGTTCCACTGTCCAACCTCCTTGTCATACTGGGAGATAGTGGTAAGCCATTGTTTATCATCCAGAAAATTGCCGCTGTCTGACCTGCCCCCGGCGCCCGGCGCTGCTGCTGCTGCTGCCGCCGCCGCCGCCGCTACCACCGCCTGACTGCACCAAGCGGCTGCCCACACACACGCGAAGGCGGCTACCTTGAGCATCTGAGGGAGAGAAGAGAGACACCGCCAGGGCGGGTTAGCCCCCGAAGGCACCCCACACACATGCGCGCGCCCGCACCCTCCCCTCGCGAAACAGAAAGGGGGGTTTCCACAGAGAAGGCTCCCTTGGCGAGAAGCCGGTCCCCCTCCGCAAAAAATTAGAAAAATAAGAGGAAGAAAAAGGCGCGAGTCGAAAGGGGGAAAGCGCGCGCTGCCCACTCCGTCACCTTGCCGCCAACCCCGCCGCCGCCGCCGCTCCGGACTCTCCGCTTCTTGCTTGTGGAAACGCAGCGCGACGCTGCCCACTGAGCCTCTTGCTGGAGGAGCTGCTGCTGCCGCCGCTGCACGCGCCGCCGTCTCGAGCCGTCCACTCAGCGCCTGGCGCCAGCGCGCGCTCCCCGCCCCCGCCTCCTCCCGCCCAGCAGGCCCTCCCCCCTCGTTCTGCTGCTCGGCTCCGCTCCGCAGGCAGCTGCTGGCGAGCGGCGGGAGATGCTCTCTCGGCTGACGAGGGGACGCGGGAGGGCCCTTCCGGACGGGGCGCGCGCGAGGAGACTCGGCGTGGCGGAGGCGGCCGGGAGGGCCCGAGAGCTACACGTGAGGCGAGGCACGTATGGTGCAAGCGCGCCTTTACGCGGCCGCTTCTTTTGCCTCCTGAAGGAAGAGCTGCTGCCGGGGAAGAGACGGCGCAAGGCTCTCCTGCGCTGTAGCAGAGGCTGGAAACAGGGGCTTCAGAGCTCGAGAGGAACGTCAGAGGAGCGTGCTGGATCGGGCCCGTGGCTCGGCTAGTCCGGCGTCCTGGTCTCAGTGGCCAGCCGGGTGTCTGTGGGCAGCGGTGCCAACTTGAATAAAATATTGGAGGGGGGCAGGTAAGCCCCGTCCCACATAATAGATCACATGACGCAGCCCCCTATTTGAATAAACTTTGGGGGGGGGACTGAAGGGACCTCAGCCGCTAGGTGTTGAGTCCTATACCTGTGGGAACGTCCCCTCCTGTCCTTTCCAACAGCTGGTATCCAACTATAGAGGCATAGCCATCGCAACCCTCTCCTCTCTGAATTTGTCTAATCCTCTCTTAAAGCCATCTAGGTTGGCGGCTGTCCTTGCCTCCTGCCACTTCTGGATGGGGGAAGGAAAGAGTGAAAAAGAGTGGCTGCTCCTGATGCCTTTCATGCGCTCACCCCCTGGGCAGGGAAGATCAGTTTCATGGTCCAAGCAACCACCTCTGCCCATTCTCTCATACTCTCTCTAGCAGGCATGGCACAAGAGGGTGGCCGGGGGAAGCAGCACCCACCTGTGCTTTCCCTCTGGGTGGTGCCGCTAGGGATATGCAAGCAACGAGAGGCGGCAGCAATCGCTTACCCAATTCTTTCTGCCAGTAACTAACCCACTGCCTCCTCTCACTCAGCACACCCAGTGCCACCATTGTGCCACCCAGAGGCAGAGGGCAGCTGAGAGGCTGGTGTGACTGCTCCTTCCATGCCCATCCCAGTTACACCACTTCTTGGAAACCACAAAAGGGGAGAAGACGGTTGTACTTGGTTTCTGCTTCTGGACTCTCCATAGGCAGTATGCTGGGCTTCCTATGTTCTCTATACTGCACCATCTGGCAGCAGGTGGGCAGGAGAGATGAATCATGGAACTGTAGAGTTGGAAGGGTCCATAAGGGTCTTCTAGTCCAACTGCCCAGGAATCTTTCATCCAATGTGGGGCTTGAACCCACAGCCCTGAGATTAAAAGTCTCTACGCCGCAACCCCAGAGTTGGTCACGACTGGACCTAATGGTCAGGGGTCCCTTTACCTTTTTACTGGCTAAGCTAAATGACTGGACTGGAGTGGTTGCTTCCACTGCCTCTCTAGATGTCACCATGGAGCCAGTTCTGCCTGCTGCTGATTCCCAAATAGGGTGAGTAACAGATAAAAGGCAGGAGTAGTCACTGCCTTTTGTTGATTTCACTCTTCCTGACTTCCTCCAGATGTCTTGGAGGAGGAGGAGCTGCTGAAGGGGCTTTCCTGGATGCCATTTCCCCCACCTTCTGCTATTGGAAGGGTAGGAATGAGGCATCACTATTTATCATTTGAATCCTTCACCATCAATAGCTGGTGATTGGCTGGCATTTCCTTCAACACAAAAGTGGAAATATTAAATATACTTAATACAAAATGGTTCAGAAATAAACTTAAAATCGTACACAACCCTAACACACGTTTAAAGTGCATGGCTTCCCCAAAAGAACCCTGGGAACTGTAGTTTGTTAAGACTGCTGGGAATTGTAGCTGTATGAGGATTAAACTGGGAACCGCAGTTCCTTGGATTCTTTGATGGAAGCTGCGAGCTTTAAATGTACAGTGTGGATGTGATCTGGTGGAAAGCATCAGGTAAGGCTGAGTTTCTTAGGTAGGAGACGTGCTTCAGGACTGAAGGATTATTTTTACAATTACATTTATATCCCATATTTATTCACTCCAGGAAGTTCAAGGTGCTATATATGGTTTTTGCTTCTCTCCAGTTGTCCTCACAACAACCTTTTAAGGTAGGTTAGGATGAGAGATCGTATGAGTGGCCAACGGTCACACCAAACAGGAACCTAGGGATCTTCCTTCTACCAAATTAGATCACTAGTCCATCTAGCTCAATATTGACTGTACCAGCTGAAAGTGGCTCTAGGGTTTCAGGCAGGGTGAGGCTGGGTAGCTCAGTCTGTGGAGCATGAAACTTAATCCCAGGGGAATGGGTTCAAGCCCCATGATGAGTGAAAGATTCCTGCATTGCAGGGGGTTGGACTAGATGACCCTAGAGACCCCTTTGAACTCTACAATTCTATGATGTCTGGGTACGGCTGAGATATACCAGGGCCCGGACATGGGACTTGCATGCAAGGCATGTGCTCTGCCACTGAATGATGCCCTTCTGCTTCTCCTGAATCTCCATGAATTGAGCTGCTTCAGTTCTGATTGGGATGATTAAGGCAAAATGATCACACACCTTTAGTAAATGCAGCTCATGAAATGCCTCTCCCCCAGCCCACCTATCTGATCCATCTTCTAGCAGCTGATTTTATCATTTTCAGAAGTGAGATTTTGATAACTATTTTAAAGCTTCCATCCCATCTACAAAACAAATACACACAAAAAAATTGCCTTGGTTTGCATCCCGTTCTCTTGGTTTATTCTAATGTCCTCTCTTATTACACTTTTATAAAACTTGCATTTCACTTTTCTAGCCTTTACTACTTGCTTTAGTAAAGCTGCCCTCTCACTGAATGAATGGAAGAGGGTGCAGGATCTCAGCCATAACTGTATCTTGTCTTTTGTAGTTTTCACAGCAGTACAGAAAGAGTTTATGCATGTACAATTTGTACACATGTAAACTCTATTCACACCTCCAGGCAAATGTGGGGGGGTTGGAAATGGGGACAGAGTGAGCATAATCTTGACTTACTCCACTGAACATGTAAAAAGGGCTTACGTGGTAAATTATTCTGTAATGAGAAGAGCAGAGTTAGATGAAGATGTAAGCATGTATGCATCCACACACACGTCATAGAGAAAGAGATGTGTTTAGGAACAAGAGTAGTATGGGATTTACAGAAGTTTCCCTCTGATTTTTATAAAAAGTGATCTTGCATATATGTGTATACTCTTTTGACAATGGAAACTAAATGATCAATTATCTCTAATTTTGCCTGTCTCAGCTTCCTGAACATTTAATAACTCTTAAGTGCTTTTTTCATATCTGTAAGTCTATCAGTCTGCACATAATTGGTTTAAGAGCCTGATTCCGAAAAAGGATGCTACAGGTTGCATTATTTGAGAAAAATATAAAAATACTAGAGCCAACCACAAATTACACCTTGAAATCCTCTGCCATGCAGAGGCAGAGAAATGGGGCAGAAGTGGGTATTTCAAATAATTTATCCAAGGGAAGGCGTAACTGGCCAACTGTTTCTCAGTGTTGGGGTTGACCATTTATTTAGTCTACTTACAACCTGCCCTTCAGCAAATGGTCCAAGGGAGGATTATAAAAACAGCACAATTAAAACAAGTACGAATTATATTAAAATCATAAAACAAAACCAACCAACAACAAAATTAACAAAACCGCAGCACAGAATGGCAATGCAGCGCCCACTCAACCAAAAGCTGGAATGCCTTGACACAACTTCTTTCCTTTTTACTAAATGTTTAGGTGCAGCTGCTGCAAGTAGCAAAAGCACTCTCATTACCCATTTTAATCAACATCATCATCATTTTATTTGTATAGCACCTTTCCACAGTTATAACAATGCTCAAGGCAGCTTACAATATGAAAAGATTTACATAGTTACAAATGTAGCAAAGTAGTCATAAAAATAAATAAAACACAACAAAAACTGCATAACCAAACTGAACAATTTCCACATAAAAATATAGATTCAAAAAAATTAATATCAATAACAGCAAAAACTCCCAACAAAACTTTCCCCAAAATATCCCATTTTCCACCCTCTACAATGTCCCAGACCTAATGTTGTTCTGGGCTATTGTTGGGGTGAGGTGGGTGTGCAGAAGATGGTGACCACCACAAAAATGGTGGGAATTCTGCAAAGTGCATTTGGGGTGTTAGAGTGTTAGAGGAGGCATAGTACCTCTGGTGGGGGAACATGCTGTGCTGCTTCTGGGGTAATTTGTCCACCATTAGTCCCCACCCTGTCCTCAACTTTCATCTGTGGTTCCTAGAGGTTACCAGCTTGCAACAGCAGCCACACCCTGGGAATGACTTCAACAGGCCGGCTCAACTGGGTTAAGGTAGCTAACCCTCAGTGAGTTAGGGGCTTCCCCTGCATGCAAATACATACTCCAGCAGATTGAGTGAATGAGTCCATTAGTGGGTACAATGGTCAAGAAGGCAGTTTCTGCACATGCTGTAGAGCAGAGGGAAGTGAGGGGCAGATGGGGCTTTTCAACCTGAGAAGGTAGCCCATCTAAGAGAAGGAAATCTCTCATCCTAAACCTCTGTTACCTTGTGGGATATCTACAGAAGAAGAAAGGGATAAGCAATAAACCCTACACAAATCCAGAGTAGTGTCCCTAAGATGATTGGATGGTGCCTCCTTCCAGCAACTCCTGAAGCTAAGCTGGTGCCAAGCGTATTTTTCTGCTTTCCTTTGGACCACATCAGTGAGTCGTCTGGGCAGCCCAGGACACTGCCCAGGCTTGTTTCTTGGGGACGTCACTTCAGTTTTGGTAACGCAGCAGTTTGACTTCATCCCTGGAGGTGTACCCATTGTCCCTCAAGATAAGCACATGCCAACAACATCTGGGGTGTTGGGGGACAGTTGAAAATAAGAAAAATCTCAGACGTTTTCTCAGAGAAAAAAAATACATTAAAATGTTTAGCTTAGTGAAAAAATACTTTTTCAAATGTTGGTTCTTAACTGTTGCAATTTAATGGGTTAAAGAGCCCACCAGCGACCTAATATTCTTCAGCTTCTGATTCACAGGGATCCAGTTTACCCAAGGGCAAAATTTTGCAAGAACTCACAACTTATTTCTCAGCATTTTCAACAGGCATATTTGTGACATCACTACCTCATTGCTTGTTTAAGTTCACTGTAGCTGAATTCTGGCGAAGTGTTGCATTCACTAGGGTTGCCAACTTTGGTTCTGACAAGGCCATTAACAACTGAATGACAGACAAAAGTTCAGCCATTGATGTTTTCCTGGCATTGAGCTACATATAGTGATGTGAAGAACTTCATCATCTGCATTTCTGCCCGACATGCAGCTATTAAATGCACAAGAGCACTACAATGGAAGAGGGAATTGGCACCCGTATTCTTCCTATATAAATTATTAAAGATCCTTGATTCATATTGAATTTGGCAGTACTAAGTTCTGTTCACTTTAACTCTGCTTTTGAAGAAATTGTTTCAAGATCCTGGGTTTTGGCATCAATCATAAAGTGATGGAACTGTAATTGGGTTTTTCTTTTTAAAAAATCTAGTTTGGTGTGGATTTTTAGGACAATGGCCTTCAGTTTGAATTTTGTGAGTAGGCTTTGTCCAAGGGAAATAAATTAAAACTCAAGGGTACACAGAGTACCTTCAGTGACTCACTAAGAATTCCTCCATATTACCTCTTTATTGAACATTTATTCTGGTTTACTTGCACAAAGCTTACACAGCAGAAAGAATGTACTGATCTTTATCAGGCGTTTGTAGGAAGATTATATGACAATGAGCATTCATCCTGATTTGTTTGTGTGGTGTTTATATGTCTTCCTTCCTGTTAATCATTTGTTTATTCCACACTTTTGTATACATTTCATTGTCACTTTCCTAACTGCAAACAGCCAGCCTCTTTTTTTAAAGTAGATTTGTGGTGCTAGGTCAACAGAGCACTCTAATCCACTTTAATTATGCAAACCTTAATTTCCCAGTTTGTGCTTAAATCCCTCCTGCAAAATACTGACAGTCTGGAGGCACACCGAAGTTATCCCTTCCCCCCCCCCTAACAAAGGTACTGTGTCTTTAACAGCTGGATAACACACTGGACATGAATTCAGCAGGTTAAAGTTTTCATAAAATCTAGAGATTTCGGTGTATCTTAATTGGTGTGTTAGCCAGGATTCACCTCTAGAGTCACCTGTACAAGATCACATTCTTTATCCTAAATAGTTTCCCTGAAATAACTTGCCACCTTTCCTATTCTTCATTCACAGTAATTATCCTGTTCTAGGTGATAAAACTATTCCATGTGTTTAACTAAATAAGGGAGTAAGAAATTAGAACACATAAATGGTAAAGACATAAACAAAAATAAATAAGTAGAGGGAAAAGCATAAGGGCTGGGAGATAAAATAGTGAATAACCATGGAAGAGGAAGAAGAGAGACTATTCTGAAAACCATGACATGGGAATCTGGAATAGCCACCCATGAAGTGTAAGTAGCGTTGTACTGATGCAACGTGGAAATAATTATATCTGACTAGAAGTGTGTGAGAGCAAATAAAATGGAAGCTACAGATATTATCAAAGGAGTTATTCTCTGTTATTACTCAGAATAAAATAATATGTGCATGTGTACTTTTAGGATACATTTGCACAGGAAACTCCCATGCTGCCAGTTTAGCACTTTATTGCAAGAAAGTTACAAAGGTTAACATAGCATGATACCATACCAGCAATACATAAGCAGCTGCACAAGCAAAAGTCCCTCGATTTGCTAACAGAACCAGAAGTATAGGAGGACAATGGGAGGAGAAATTTCCCTCCATTAACCTTGGTAGGAGTGGAAAACATTCAAACATTCTGAGTTGGCATTGGGTTCAGTGACCATTTCACCAGTGTAGTGGGGCAAAACTCCAGACCTGCAGTAACATACTGTAAGTATAGGATTGCTTTGTTAATACCGTTTGGTGCTTCCCGCATTGACATCATTCCTTGCAGCTTGTATACTGCCTTGACAGCACTGAACTCATGATTTTCATTCCTCATTTGCGATACAGACAAAAATACAGGTGAGGGATTCAGTGTCATTGAACACAGATGCCTCATTGGGACTGGATGTCCTAAATGAGTGCATTGGAGTCCTCTCTTCTCACAATGCCTTTGTGCAAATTTGTGCAGAATGAGAGGATGCAAGTTTGCCCAGCTGCACCATTGAATTAAACAGAATTCCCCTTTTTTCATTGAATTCAATGGGACATGTGAAGAGTGGATTACCTAGTTGTTGCATTAAAAACAAAAGATGGATGTAACCAAAACAGGTGCAAGGGTTCGGGGGGTTTGAAGAAAAAAATGCTGAGCTGTTTTGCAGGGACGAAGACTTGCAGCTAACGTTGAGTTACCAAATATAAATTTGTCTTATGCATAAGACATGGGCTGCTATACATGGAGAGAAAGTTCATATCTTGCTGAGCAGAAATAAATGCTTATAACGTTATATCTCTTTCTGACATGAGCCGCACAGACTATAGTTGTAACTCTAATTGAATAATGGCTTCTTGCCAGGATATAAGTTTGATTAGTTTGGAATTGTATTTTACATCTCTCAATTTCTCCTTTTGAGGCTTTCACTATTCTTAATCGAAGCCAGAGTTTTCTGGCTCATACACAGATGGTTGCAGGCTTCTCTGCTTGTCTGTCATTCTGTATGGGTGCTTCTAGATGGGGGCTTAATATTGCAAATGGGTCATTAACAGCAGGGCTTGTAACTAACCAGGTTTAAAGGGTATATCTAGATGAAAGGGGACGGATGCATAGGCTGACATTTTGATTCCAGTGATGTCATGTGGAGACTGAGAAAAGCTTGCATGTATGAACAGCGCCAGTCCCACAACAAAGAAACACCTGGAAGGACTATATATATAGAAACATAGGAAGCGGCTTGATATTGAGAAAGACCAGTGGTCCACTGACTGGCAGCACCTACCCAGGGTTACAGGCAGGGTCTTCCCCACCCCTACCTAGAGATGTCTGGGATTAAATCCAGACCTTCTGCATACAATTCAGGTGCTCTACAGGTGAGCTACGGTGCTTCCCATAGTGTGCCATGTAACTCAAAAATTGATGGGTTGGATTGGAAGCATTCACCCTGAAGGACAGCAACCTCAATGCCCTGATATTCGACCAGGTATGCTGCCAAGTTAGCATGTATATGATTGCAACTCTTCTAGACCCCACCTGCACTATGCATTTAAAGCAGGATCATACCACTTTAAACAGCCATGGCTTCCACTAGAGAATCCTGGCAAGTACAGTTTGTTAAGGGTGTTAGAAGGTCCCTTTTTCCTTCACAGAGCTTGAATTCCCAAGCGTCCTTGGGAAGGTGGATCGATTGTTAAGCCGCTTTGGGAATTGTAGCTTCGGGTGGTGGTCTCCTGCTAACTCTCATCATCCTTCCCAAACTACAGTTCCCAGGATTAATGGGAGAAAGCCATGACTGTTTAAAGTGGTGTGATAATGCTTTAAATGTATAGTGCAGATTGCGCCCTAGTAATTCACTATACAAACAATTCATGTTAAGTGGATTGGAGGGTTGGATGCATTAAGAAGGTTTGTGTCCCTGGTCACTTATATTTCTTCATGAAAGCACCAACTGGGGACTTTCCAAACCACACTGCAGCCTCTTCCCCCACCAGGGAATTGTTGTTTCTGGAAGACCTTTGGGATGCTAATTAATCTGTTCAGAAAGTGCACTGTCCCTGGCTACAGGTCATTGTCTACTTTGCCTTCCATTTCAAAGAAAGAAATGGGGCTTGTATAATTTGGAGAATTTGCTGTTGAGAACAATCTTAGCCCGGCACAATGAAAAGAGAACTTTTAAGAAGAAGCCTCACCATCGTTTCCACAGTGTTACAAACTGCCACCCCCTATTTTCCTCATTTTTCAACCATATTTCTGTCATCAACAACACTGTCCTAGATTTGGGATACGATGGCTAAGAGGCCAAAGCACTTGTTAAAAGTCTTTCTACACCAGTTGAATGCTAGTTATGCTGCTGCCATGAAAAATACACTGATGGGATGCCTCAGATATACCAACAGAACACAGTGTTTATGAGGGGTTTCAGAAGTGCCTAAGGGGACTAAAGGTAGTGACCTTATTTCTGGTTAAGCCTCTGGAACTGGTGGAGCTGCAGTGTTACTGTGTGTCCCCTTTATTTTATTTAAAACGTTTGTATCCTGCTCTTCAACTGTAGAAGACTCACACAGTGGCCTTTCTGCATGCTGTGAGTGTGCTGGGTGCATATTCCCATTGTTGTGGGCCCATTTGCCCCCCCCCCCATGTATGAAGAGTACATGTGTGTCATTACTAGCATAGTCCCTGGTTGATGGGCTATGGCAATGGTGCCAGAGTAGGTATGTCTTTTTTATGCCATCTTTTCATTGTGTTCCTTTCCCTTCTTTGCTGAGCGATTATTCCTCTGGAGTAACAGTGACATACCTTTCCTTCTCCTTGCCTAATTTAAGGACTGCTCTGCCCAAAACATTTTAATGAAGTGACCATTCCTCTAAACTTCAAGTTTCAAAATTACAATAGATTTTCTATAAAGTATTTTGAAATTAAAAATGTGCCATCTTTATGGACCCTGGGTTTGAAAAGTAACATTTGAGCTCTGCAGCCTAGTTTTCTGTATTTTCACTCTGAATTAAGTGACAGTGAATTCAACAGAACTTATTCTCAAGCATGTCTAGAATCACAAGTGTACACTGCTTCACTCCTTCAATAGTAAGGTTGCTAACTTTCCCCTTAAAAACCTCTGTGCCTTTAAAAGCTACACAGGCAGCAGAAATTCAACCATGTCTACACCCCTCCCCCCAAAAAATCAGATGTGGAGCATTTATTTGTGCTGAAAAGAAGGGAAAGAAAATGCTGAACATATGGCACATACTCTTTAAGATTTTTTTGCTGTGAAATTTTGTAAACAGCTTAGAGAGCCCTTCAGAGCTATACAGTGGGACATAAATATTCTAAATAAATGCATAATAAAAATGTAGCTGTTTACAAGCACAGGAATTCTGCCAAAATAAAATTGACATCCCTATAACTAGTTGTTTTCAGGTTTTGAAAAGAATTTCAGGCTCAGAGCTGGTAGAAAGCTGGCTAATGAACTCTGTGCTGGAAAGAACATTAGATCCTTCAGAGGCTGAGATAACACCTCCACACCATGAATTTTAGTGAAGTCTTTGGAGTTGGCTAGGTATTTTTTTAAAAGAGTTTTGATGGTATCAGTGTCACCTTCATCCAAGCCAACTGAATGAGACTGATGTCTTGGACTGCTTGTGCAAGTTACAAGAACAGCCTTCATGATAAGGCCAATAAATGATACACTGTTTTCAGCAAATGTACTTTTAATTTTCTTGTACTTCCGGCAAAATATTACACGCATGAATTTTCACTCAATTGTTTTCAGCTCCCCCATGTTTAACATTATTATCAGATGGGTGTACTCTCACTCTTCCATTCCTTTTGTAGAGAATTGATGCTGCCATATTATCCGCTGGGGGGGGGGAATTATTTGGTTTTGAATTCCCTTGCTTTTGGTCATTCATATATGTAAATCTAGGGACGCGGGTGGCACTGTGGGTTAAAGCCTCAGTGCCTAGGGCTTGCCGATCGAAAGGTCGTGGTTTGAATCCCCGCGGCGGGGTGCGCTCTCGTTGCTCGGTCCCACCGCCTGCCAACCTAGCAGTTCGAAAGCACCCCCAGGTGCAAGTAGATAAATAGGGACCGCTTACTGGCGAGAAGGTAAACGGCGTTTCCGTGTGCTGCGCTGGCTCACCAGATGCAGCTTTGTCATGCTGGCCACGTGACCCGGAAGTGTCTCCGGACAGTGCTGGCCCCTGGCCTCTTAAGTGAGATGGGCGCACAACCCCAGAGTCTGTCAAGACTGGCCCGTACGGGCAGGGGTACCTTTACCTTTTATATGTAAATCTAAGCATATCACAAGGAAGGAGGACATCGAACTCAAATCAGAACTCAGGTTTTAAGTAAGCTTTCATAAGATCATGCTGAGAAGCCTCTATTTTTAACCCTAGGGGTTTGTTTCTTATAGGAAATATTACAGGACCACATGCCAGTAGTGAGTGGGACAATGACTGTGACTCTTATCTTTCTGCAGTTAGCTACAGTCCAGGCATACAGATGTCCAGGGTTTCTACACATAACACCCCTCCATCCAGACAAGTAAGAGATATTGCTAAAGTTCAAGGGACCTTTCAGGCAGGCAAAAGTATGAGGAAAGTGTGGCCAGGGTAGAACTCTGAAGGACCAAACTGAGAAAAATATTTGTCTCCATGTCTGATCCCAACCCCGTTGTATATTGACTTAGAATTAACTTGGAATCATTGAATATCCCCACCCCCCGAGACAAACATGTTTATTACTATTCACAATAATTATTTTAAGGTGAAAACAAAAGGCAAGGCAAGTGTCTATTACGTTACACACACTTCATCAACCTTCTTGCAAGGTGAAAGGCTTATCTGAAGAAAGAACAATAAACTTGGTGGTCTTCTCTCTCCTACTAGTGCCCATACTTCTGGAATTCCCATTCTCGATTATCTAATGGACACACCTGCCGAGTCTTAAGCCAACGAGAGATACAATGGAAGTGGAAAGCATGATTGCAGGCAGCCCATGCAACAGTGCATTCTTTGGAGGTAGCTGATTCTTGGTTAGCTTGACAGTCTATGCACAGATCAATAATATGGTTTCTGCAAATGGCACAGTTGTCAACCACGATGTCCCAAGGCCAGAGTGCAACTGCATTCCACTTCTTTACTTTGAAGTGCTTCTTGCTGGCACCACTATTGGTCCCACTCGGTGTGTCCGCAACCATTGCAGCAGCCATTTTGGATAAGCCAGTCCTGGCAGAATGCTATCTGAATCATTGATTTGTAGAGTTGGAAGGGACAGAGGAAAAGTAGGTGTTGAGTAGTTCCACCTTCTCTTTCACCCAATAGTATTTCTCTTCTCCACACAAGTGACCTACTATTTGCTTGTTCTTCCTCTGGCTTCAAACATAGCCAAAGAAACATTTTTTATTATTTTAAACTCTCTTACAAGCCTGAGCTCATTCTGAGCTTTGGCCCACCTGACCTTCTCCCTGCAACTGTGGGCTACTTTTGTATACTCTTCCTTTGCAATTTCTAGCTTTCTTAGATTTCAGCTCATCTGTAAGCTCCTTATGCAGCTACACCAGTTTCTTTAGGTGCCTCCCACTTTTCCTTCTTGTTGGAATTGTATGCCTTCAATATTTCACCTTTAAGAAACTCCCATTCATCTTGGACTCCCTTCTCTTTGAGTATTTCTGATTATAGGTAGTTCCTTAAGCTTTATGAAATCAGCCCTTTGAAGTCCAGAGTGCATATAACTCACAAGTTTATCACAAGCAAAAGCATACAGACAATGTGCACAATAACTAATGCACTCTCACATTCATGCATACTTAACCTAAGAGAACAAGAAGAAGCAAGGTAGTTTGAACATAACCTTGGGGCAAAAAGACAGTGATAGGAGAAGGGTTTTACATATCCTAGCTCTCAATAGATGATCTTACAACAATGGAGGGTGACAGGGTGATGTGATGGATACAGAAAATGGTTATTGCAAAAAACTGATTTTAAAGTTTTCATGTTCTGTTGGTGAGCATTTGTCTAAGAAGGGGTTAAGTGACATAAAAGGAGGGGTTTGGTGATGTATAGGTGGGTGACCTTAACGGAAAAAGAGGAGACTTGGGATAAGTGGCAGGAAAATCTGGTTTCTGCCTGAAAGGTCATGACTGTATGTGGTCAACTCTACTTAGAGAGGATTATCCCTCTTGAATAGAGTGTCTACTGGTAAACAAGTGTTTTACATATTTTTTCCTGGTGGGACAGGATACCTGCAATGGGCCTCCATTGTTTTGCTCATCCTTTTAATTGACACCTAAGTGATAGCCATGTTTGCCTAAAGAGACTCTGCACCAGTAAATCTGAGACATAAAGTCTATGCATTTAGCAATCTTTTGACAGCCAGATAGTTTCATTAAGTTATTCCAATCCCATCTTCCTAGTGATTCCTGTCATGTCTGCCCAACAGGTAAGGTAAAAAAGCAATAGAAAATGTAGTTCCACTGAGAGGTAATTACCCCAAATGCAACCCTTTGGTCATGCCAACTCAGTTGTGGACCAAAGTGAAATCTTTCCCAAAGCACCATGGTAACAAGCTGCAGGCCACAAAAAAATGTGTCATAATAAATCTGTTGGTCTTTAAGGTGTCATAAGGTGCTCTTCTTTGTTTTTCCTACAGCAGCTACCTCTCTGGAATTTGTGACATACAAAAGTCAACAATTATTTATGAACACACCTATAGATCCTAAAAGTGGAGCAGTTGTGTGAATGCAGCCACACATCATAGGGCAACTTTTAAAAAACCGCATAAATATGGTCATCGACAATCTCATCACAAGGGATGCATATAAAAGACTTCTACAAAAGGTACTTATAAATAATTTGCTCAGCTTCCAGTGTTCAGGCTGTGAGTGCCATTGCTTATTATGTAATCAAAATGTATCACCCACATACAAGAGGGGAGGTATAATTAGGGTGAAGTTAACCCCAAGGTGGCATAAGTACAAAGAATCTTTTGGGGGAATAAGTGGAGTGGGAGATTCCAAAACTGTCCAATGAGGAATGAGCATATTCAGTGGTCACAGAATACCGATGTGGGTGTGTGGGAGACAATATGGGAAGGGTAATTATAGAGAAGGACAGGGTTGCCTGATTGAAACACAGAAAAAAGCACTTCTCACTGCAATGTTTTGCCCAGTCCCACTTGTAGGTCATTTACCTAGTCCTAGAACATTTGGGTGCATGAAGAGGGGAAGGAATGCACACAGGGGGAAGTTATGTGGTTATGGTACCTACACACCAGTACCTGATAATTATGTAACACATGAAGCTTCCCAAATAAACCTGAGTTTCACATTTGTCAGTCAGGGCAATATGCAAGTGTGAAGAAGCCTTCTGAAGGAGTTTCTCAGGATTCAACACTATTAATTATGTTCAGATATGGTTGCCACTTTAAAAAGAACTCATTTTCCCATTAACTCTACAACAGTTTACATTACAGAGGTGACCCAATCCAGGAAGACTAGCTTAGCCTCAATCTGCACAGCTAACTACTTCTTTTGTCTAATGCAGGCATAAGCAAACTTGGCCCTCCAGATGTTTTGGGACTACAATTCCCAGCATCCCTGACCACTGGTCCTGTTAGCTAGGGATGATGGGAGTTGAAGTCCCAAAACATCTGGAGGGTCAAGTTTGCCTATGCCTGGACTAATGTTTTGCTAGTATGACAAATGGTTAGAATACCAAACTAGGTTGAGGATCCTGGGAACTGTAGTTCATTAAGCGTTCTGATCTCACAAAGACAAAATTCTTTAAGAAACTGCACAATTCTTTGGAGGAAGCCATGGCTGTTAAAGTGGTATAAGAGTGCTTTAGAAGTGTGGTGTGGATGTGACACCACTTTCAGTTCTGCAGCCAAGAGTGTTCCTTGGTCAGTCAATGATCTCTTAGCTTATCCTGCTGCACAGGGCTGTTGTGAATATAAAACTGAGGGGACTATGTCTCTGTGGAGGAAATGTAGGGTTTAAATAAGAGACCTGTTCCTGTACACAGTTGCTTGGAAGCAAGCTCTACAGAGCTCTGTAGTGTGCTCTGTTTTAAAACATTTGTCAAATTGTGTTTGTATTGCCATTTACTCCCAGCATAAAGGGGCAATGGATTTCTGGTCATGCCTTTGTTCATGACTTAACCTTTGAGGTTGTTTGTTGTGTGGTGACTAATTGCTAACTCTCTAGATAAATATTCATGGCATTCCACAAGCTACTTGCCGAGCTGTCTGTGGTAAAGAAAAAAGAAGAAAAAAGATTTCCTTTGTTTGGTTTAAGCATGCTGCCTGTTAATGTAATTGGATGTCCTGTAGTTCCTGACCTGTAATGTGTGAGAGGATAAATAATCACCCTGTATTTACTGTTGTCACAGTGTTCAAGATCTTGTAGATTCCACTACATTCCCACTCCAGTCATTTTATTTCTATGGCTGTTAATTTTAATAGGTTTCCATCTCTATTACATGCAAATTGTCTCAAAAATGTCCTTTTATTTCCCTTCTCTACTTACTGGAATCAGGACTGATTTGCTTAAATCAGTAGTTCTTCAGAGTTGTTTCCTGAATCTTCAGAAGCCAATTTAAAAATGGGTTGAACCTTTGAAGTATAATAAGCAAACTGATCCTAGCAAACTATTACTTGGAAGAAATGTAGAATTAAATTAATCTTGTTTCTAAATAGGTGAAACTGGGATTTCAGTTTGTGGGTGAAATTAGGACACAGGGTTACAATGGCAGTTCTGAGTCAAGCTCTCCCTCTCTCTCTCCCTTCCTCCCCACAGGAATACAGGAAGCTTGCCTTATAGAGTCAGAGCACTGGTCCATCTAGTTCAAGCCTCAGTTGGAGATGCCTGGAATCAAATCCAAGACCTTCTGCTACAGTTCTTTGAGCTATGGTCCTTCTCATAAACTTCTATTCAGCTTACTTTCCATCCTGATGTCATAGTAATGTGGATTTTAACACTCCTGCCCCACATTATTGGTGAAGAGGGCAAAGGAACGGGTACTGTGATGACATCAGGGAGCAGGGGCTAATTCAGCTTTGCCCAACCTGATATCCTCCAGCCATTTTGGACTATGACTCCTATAATCCATGGCCATTACCAGTACTAGCTGGGGCTGACAGGAGCTGTAGTTCAACACATCTGTAGGGGAAAATAGTTGGGCTAATTCAACACAGCAATCAAAATGCATTGCCTAGCCCTACTAAGCAAGCCCCATACCACTCTGGCTTGCATGAGCCAAAGGAGTGGGGGCTTTCTTAAACTGCTCAGCTGGGGGGCGGTGGGAAGACAAATGGTCTAAAGATTTAGTCATGGTTCAAGTGAGTTTCAGCATCAAGAGTTCTAGAAAAGTTCTCATCTAATCACTTTCCTTCTAATAACTTCTATGTCACATTATTATCATGCTTCTTTGTTATTTTGGTTATTTGCTAATTTACTGACATAATTACATGACACATTCAAGAAATGTTCACTTGTTTACCTAGATACACAGTAGCTGAGCTGTAAAAATTAGTGGATGCTCTTTCACACAAACATTTGTACATGTGTAGAGAAAGTTTGCACCTTTGTTCAGTGGAACATGTGAATTAGACAAGAAGAAATGCAAAGTTATGTTCATTGGCTTTTGAAAATTTGTAGCTCAGAATCTGTCCTTTGCCTTTTGCTGCTCTGTATCAGCATCTTTCATTGTTCTGATTTGGGCCTCCACATTTTCCAGATATATTCCAGTTCAGCCTAGTTTTCTGATGTATAGGATCTGCTACAGTTTACCCTCAAGTTGACAGTGTTCAGGTAAATATATCTGGCAACCATAAACATGAAGGTGATTTTAGCTTTATCTCTCTCTGTGTTTAAAAGATACATTAAACAGACACAATGGAAAATAAAGATTCTAAAGCACTTACACTCTGTCAACTAGACCCAGATTGTGCCTTTTAAAAATAACTGTGATCTTCAAAGAAAGGAAGGTATTCTGTAAACATTCCAGAAAGGAAGTCTACGTTAGTCAATATGTAGCAATTGTTATCACCCCTAATAGGACTCACTTTTGCAAACAATTTCATTTGCTTCTTTTAGCCTAGAGGGAATGAATATACTTATCAGGTCTCGTTGTTCTCTAAATCAGAGCCAGTTTTCTGCAACAACATTTACATGAGATGCTGCTTCAAAGGACTTTTGAAAACAGGGGTTCATACATCATAAGAAAGGGGTAGGCCCATTAGCAAACTCTTGCCAACACCGTAGAATCCAGAGCCTTTGGGCAAACACTGAACATGGTTAGAAGAGACAAGATATCCCAAATTCAGGGAAACTGGAAAAGGACACATGAGATTGGGGCTGTAAACAAGATTGTTAAGACCTGGTATTCAGGGGCTGGGGTGGATGGATAGGCCAAGGGAAGGACATGCAGAGTCAGAGAACAGAATTTCTCATGGTGTGGTAGGTAGGGTGACAGTTGCATGACAAGATTTCTTTCACAGGCTTTCCAAGCCGCCCATCACATCCAGTATGAACTGTAGACCATTGTTGTTAACATTCACTATATTTCGATCCTACTTTTCCTTCAAAGGTGCTCAGTCCCCATTTTATCCGCACAACAAACCTGTGAGGTAAGCTAGGCTGAGTTATCGTAACCCAACAAGCTTCCTGGCTGAGTGGGAATTTAAACCTTCAGTCTTACCCCAACACTCTTAACTACTGTCTCTCATCTCAGAGGCTAATGGGATTTCTGGATTCATTTTGCTTAAGAAAGGAAGAATCTCTCCATGCTTACACATGGTGAACAAGAGCATACACTGCTGGTCTGGCAACAGAGGCTCTGGGACATAGTCTCATTCAGTCAGCAGGAGCAGTGGGTGGAGAAGCACCCATAGTTATATCCCACCTTCTTTCCAATAAGCTTCTCCCCGCTCCCTTCCACAACAACCTTATGAGGTAGGTTGAGCTGAAAGAAAAAGAAGAAGAAAGCTAGTGTGGTGTAGTGGTTAAGAGCAGTGGACTCGTAATCTGGTGAACCGGGTTCGCATCCCCGCTCCTCCACACGCAGCTGCTGGGTGACCTTGGGCCAGTCACACTTCTCTGAAGTCTCTCAGCCTCACTCACCTCACAGTTTGTTGTGGGGGAGGAAGGGAAAGGAGATTGTTAGCCGCTTTGATACTCCTTAGGGTAGTGATAAAGTAGGATATCAAATTCAAACTCCTCCTCTTCTTCTTCTTCTTCTTCTTCTTCTTCTTCTTCTTCTTCTTCTTCTTCTTCTTCTTAGCTTCTCCCTACTCCCTTCCACAACAACCTTATGAGGTAGGTTGAGCTGAAAGACTGGGACTGGCCCAAAATCACCCAGCAAGCTTCATGGCCGAGTGGGAATTTGAACTCTGGTCTCCCCGGCTCCTTAGTCCAACAATCTAACCATTATACTACATTGATTCTCAAGATCTTAGCATGTTTAAGTGTAGTAGACACACTGAGAGATACACAAACACACACAATAGATACACAACAAACTAGCATTATAAGATTTAAGCAGGGGGCAGTAAGCCAATTCCCAGAGTGATATAACAACCAATCCCTTTTTCACAGGGAACTTGAGGAATTATAAGCTTTGTGAGAGGAATAGATGGACTGGTTGGGTGTGATTTTTAATTGGATCTTATTGACTGCGTTTGCTTGGCTATTGAGATCCACCCTGAGATCACATGTGATAGAATTCTGTGAACAAATAAATGAATAAACAACAAGAATGTGATGAATTCAGTGGAGGCAAAACCAAATACCCCACCCTCATCCTGAATAAGGGGTGAGGAAGGGACACATCCTTGTTGCCAAGGCAACAGGACCAAAGATAATTGTGCAGCTATGCCATGCAATGGTGGCTTCTGCCCAGTGTGTCAAAACAGTAAGTGTCACAGTACAGTTGCCGTGGCAACACAATGCCTCCACAAGCCTTTTTGGACCATTTTTGAGCTCCCCCCTTTCAAAAATTCACCACAAATTGGTGTGTTTTTCAAGGGGCACAGACTATTTTTCATAAAGCAAAGAAATAGTCACAGAAATACTCATCCCCACACCATTTTATTAAATATTTAGATATTTTGGTTTGGCTGTTAATATTTCTTTCCATAGTAATAATCAAACTGCATTGTCTTATGTATTACATATATTGCATATTGCAGTTTTAAGTAAATTCCTCTTGAGATGACCATGCTGTAAGACCTGGACTCCCTCCATCTAAACTCAGGTATAAATATGTGAATAAATCATATTTCTTAAAGCTATGACAGTCTCCACTGCATCTTGATTCTCAAAGGTACACCCCAGGAATCTTGCTACCACTTGGCAGAGAGTGGGGGGTGGCAGCGTCCAACTTTTGTAACAATATATTTATACCCTGCCTTTTCCCCCTGATGGGACTCAAGGCAGCTAATTCACACTAAAATACTGGCAAATTTCCACGAAGTTTAAAAAGAATTGCTAATTGTTGCAGAACGGTGGCAAACTGAATGGTGGCAGAGCGGAAAAATGAGAAACTAAGGGAACCCAAACCAACAGATTTCCCCATCCCTATGAGAAGTCCAGAACATGGGTCATCATAGATAGCTTATGTCTGCCTGGAAATGCCCATTAAGAATAACTTTCTAGGTGATCCTAACCAAATACCTTCTCCATAAAACACATCATGAGACAAGATTTTAAGTGGCTGGTAATATAACAATGCTTCAAAAGTTGCAAGCCGCACGCATTTACTTGGGAGTAAGTTTAAACATTTACCGATTGAACTCAGTGGAACTTATTTCTAAGGACATGTGTAGGATTGTGCTTGCAAGTCTTGCAGAAAAACTAAAAGCCAGGATGGGTGTGGTGCAGGGAAGGGGAGCCTATGGACATCCACAGATGTTGGACTAAAATTCCTATTAACTTCAGCCAGCATGGCCAATGGTTAGGGATGGAGTTCAGCAACATCTGGAAGGCCATTTCCCATTACATCACAAAGTGTTGTTGTTTTTTAAAGGAAAGCCAACCACTAGGAAGCATTTAAAAAGAGTTAGAATTCATGTAGAACATTTGTGAGATGATTTCTCTGGGTGTTCAGTAAAAAAAGAAAGAAAAAAGTTTTCAATTATGTATTTCTTGAAAAGTACATGGCTAATGCACCAGCCAACTGAGGATTAACTAATGTCAACTTAATGATTAACAGGCTAGAAAGAAAGAACATGACTTATGAGCGGTTTGCTAAAGACACCTGGAACAGGAACGAGGCATTTTCTAATCATCTTCATTCACACCTAAGATATCAAGAAGGATTAATTAATATGTCCAGGTTTCACGAAAGCCAAATATAATTTCTGTGAAGAACAGGAACAAAATCACTGCATAGCTAAATTATATGACCATATTGAAAATTTTACCATGGGCAAGCTGCCACTTAAGTCAGGTGCAAACAGATTTCAGGCTATTTTTTTCTTTTTTTAAAAAAAATTGTGGCCTTTCCAAATGTTCCATTCATAGTGTGAACAGGAGAGAAACCTCTCAGGATTTCTGCAAGAGGGGCCTACTTCTTAGTGTACTCAGGAGAAGAGTGCCCCCTTGTGATTTCAGAGAATCTCACTGAGGGAAGAGATGACATGAACAAGTTGTAATCAACCATTTCCCATATTTAACTTAGATCCTACACCTTGATGTTATTTTATTTTGTATCACTAAAAATAGGTGTTTCTTTCTAATGAGCTTTATATATTCAGTTGTAAGGAGGCATCTGGGAATTCTAGAGAAATGTCAAGGCTCTGCTGCCTTGCATCTTTTTATACTTTGCTTTCCAATCAGAAAACTGTAATTGAATATTGTAAAAAAAGAAAAAAAGGCACTACAGTGGTACCTCGGGTTACATACGCTTCAGGTTACAGACTCCTCTAACACAGAAATAGTATCTTGGGTTAAGAACTTTGCCCCAGGATCAGAACAGAAATCGTGCTCTGGTGGCGCGGTAGCAGCAAGAGGCCCCATTAGCTAAAGTGGTGCTTCAGGTTAAGAACAGTTTCAGGTTAAGAACGGACCTCCGGAACGAATTAAGTACTTAACTCGAGGTACCACTGTAATAAGAACATAAAAATACAATAAATGTCTGCTGGATCAGACCAGATACTTAAATAGTTTAGCATCTTGCTTCACACAATGGGAAGTCTGGATACAGGGTATGAGTGTAATAGCTCTCTCCCACAGTTGCCCCTGATTCTGGAAGTAGCATCATCATCATCATCATCATCATCATCATTATCCACCCATCTGATTGGGTTGCCCCAGACACTCTGGGCAGTTTCCAACATATATAAAAACATAAGCATATCATCATCCTAACCAGTAGTCACTGACAGCCTTATGAATTTGTCTGTTGCTATTTTAAAGCTATTGGTTGATACTCCCTTAGTGTTAAGGACTTGGCAATTTGAAGACTTGCTCTGGAGTCACATAACCTAGACACAGGTAGGTAGCTGTGTTGGTCTGCCATAATCGAAACAAACAAACAAAAAAATTCCTTCCAGTAGCACCTTAGAGACCAACTAAGTTTGTTCTTGGTATGAGCTTTCCATGAGCCTGCAGTTTCAGTTCTAGCAGAGGGTCGTATTGAACTATTCCTGATTGGACTCAGAAACATTACACTTACTGAGAGGAGGAAGGGTGTGGCAGTGGGGAGGGTGGTACAATGCAAATGCACCTGTGGAGCAAATCTGGTACACCTGATGGTGCCTTTGCACCACACCACCCTCCCCGCCACTCATCCCTCTCCTTCCCAGTATGCGGCAGCATCTCACCTGCAAGGAGTTCAGGTAAGCACCTCCTCTGCATCACACCATTTGCTACTGCACTTAATCATCAAAACCACTAAGCACTTTACATAAAGTATCTGATACCTGCCTCAGTTGGCCAACATATTATACACATACAGGTGTAGAGGAAAGCATGGCAGACAGGCAGGCAAGCAAGTATAGTGTAGTCAATGCCCATCCACAATTAAGTGTCTGGTTTCTGGCACTCACATATTAGACTCAAGTCATTGCCAAGCAATGGCTTCATTGAGTTGTGTGTGAAGAATTCTACACACTTTAAGCTTAGGACATTTGGGACCTTTTAAGGGAAGGAAAGCGAAATAGCATCCTTCCCCCAGCACCAGCAATTTCTCTCTTCCTTTCATTATTTTCTCAATGACTCATCACGAGTATTTGATTATGGTGTTTTCTCACCCAGGAGATCTGGCCTGCCAACCTTTTGAGTCCCCTTTGTTATTTTTCTGTCAAGCCAGTCGACTTGACTGATAGCAATTATCTTCTCTCTGCTCTCTGCCCCTCAGTGTGGCCAACAAATCCCAGATTACTCAATTATTTATCAGTATCGACTTGCTCCTTAATGCTTACAAAATATTCTGAGTACAGTTCAAATAATAGCCCTGCACACACAGGGCCGCTTTATATTCGCAACATTACACAAGTACACCAACTGCCACTCCTCCCTATGAGGAGCTGTTTTCAAGTGGAGGGTAACATCTACTGTATCTCACAATGTATATATTCTAATCTCATGGAGAGTTTCTATACTAATGATGGTCTTCTTCGTGATTATCTTGCAGTGGAACAGAAGCATTTCATGTGAAAAATTCCCATTGTAATGATGATGATGATGATGATGATTTATACCCCGCCCATCTGGCTGGGTTTCCCCAGGCACTCTGAGTGGCTCCCAACATAATATTAAAAACATGACAAAACATCAAACATTAAAAACTTCCCTAAACAGGGCTGCCTTCAGATGTGTTTTAAAAGTCAGATAGTTGTTTATTTCCTTGACATCTGATGGAGGGCGTTCCACAGGGAGGTGCCACTACCGAGAACACCCTCTACCTGGTTCCCTGTAACCTCACTTCTCGCAGTGAGGGAACCGCCAGAAGGCCCTCAGAGCTGGACCTCAGTGTCTGGGCAGAACGATGGGGGTGAAGACGCTCCTTCAAGTATACTGGACTGAGACCGTTTAGGGCTTTAAAGGTCCGCACCAACACTTTGAATTGTGCACAGAAACATACTGGGCTATGAAAAAATTAAGAAAAGGAAACACTGAAAACAGAAAGCATCTAAAGATGTAAAAGAGAAATGTACAGTGGTACCTCTAGTTGTGAACTTAATTCGTTCTAGAGGTCCGTTCTTAACCTGAAATTGTCCTTAACCTGAGGTACCACTTCAGCTAATGGGGCCTCCCGCTACTGCCGTACCACCGTGGCGCGATTTCTGTTCTTATCCTGGGGCAAAGTTCTTAACCCGAGGTACTACTTCCGGGTTAGTGGAGTCTGTAATCCGAAGTGTTTGTAACCCAAGGTGTTTGTAACCCCAGGATACAACTGTATCTCAAAGATGAGGAAAATGTTTATTGTTAAATTAGCCGAATGCATTTTTTCTCAAGGGCTTATTTGCTTCTTAGCAAACTCAGTTTCAAAGACCTTGCAGGGCAAAACCTCCTAAAGGAGGAAATTACCCCTTCAAACCATATGGAATGCTGTGAAGTTTAACATTAAAACTCATGATGAAGCTGCTTTTTAAGCTGTCATACTCCTGACTCCTTTCTCAGTCTTCTTCTCATATTTAACAAAACTAAGGACTCATTCATGTTCCCATTAACACCAGGCACAGACAGTGTGGTGAGGCAGCACCAGTCACCTAACTTAAAGCTGACTTAACAGATCTTGAAGACCAGAACCCCAAACATAGATTATCTCACATTTCCCTCAAGATTAACTCATATCAGTTTGATATATCCCACCCCTCTTTCTGTATGTTTTAAACTGGACAGAAAGGTCATTAAGGATCTGTTCAAGATGAGGATAAAAGCAATCTTCATAAAGAAATTTAATTCATTTGCATAGCATTTTCTCAACTTTCCTACTTTCAACTTTTTGAAAGTCAGGAAAGTAATATAGCTCATTAAAATAATAGAAATATCATTCTGATTCAGCCAATTCTCCTACAACAACTTAGACCAGGGGCTGGCGAGGTTTACCTCACCTGGGCCAGTTCACTCCCGCTGAAATTGCTTCGTGGGCCATATTGCGTCTGCGCAGATGTGATTTCTGGTGTCTGCATCTGCGGAGGCGTCTGTGGAGACGCGATTTCTGGTGCTGCAAAAGCGCTGTGCTGGTTTAGCCAGTGGGGACTTGCTTAGTGGGCTTGGTTCAGGGGCAGCTCATGGGCCGTTTAAATGACCCCCATGGGCCGCTTGTGACCCATGGGCCACAGGTTGCCAACCCCTGACTTCGACACATTACTTTTCCTTCAGAGCTGACTGGAATTTGCAACATCCTCATACATTCATAAAGGCCTTATAGAGCTTCCCATGCCCCCACCCACGCTTAGCACCAGGAAATATTTTGGCTCCTGTTAAATATCCATTGGAGGCCCACCTCCCCCAGATATGTTTTTTCATTATTTGGATCTCAAGATTGATCTCATAATTTTGGAGACCTAACCCCCTTTCTTTTTTTCTTTTTAGGCAGAAGAAGAAGGGCTTAGGCTTGGATGGTTTTCTTGGCAACCTCTCTGCAGTGGTCTGAGCCCAGACTACGGTGATGAAGATAAGGGTACCTATGAATAATTCATCATGGAATACTCATATTTTAATCTAGCAGCACATTCCTCTCTGAAATCTTCAATGAAACACCACCCTGATAAGGAAAAAATTGCTTTCATCTCAAGGGAGCAAAAAATCTATATTTAATATGGTGAAATGAAACATCCAATTGATTATTCATAGGTTCCACAGTAACTAGTTACATACAAGTGAGGATTTAATGTTCTTATTTTACATACAGATTATGTATGAAAGTGCGATAATTCTGACCTTGTGTCAAACTTTTTGAATGTATAAGGCTCTTCAGCACATATACTCCCATTAAGAAAACCTGTATACCAAATTGTAATGTATTTTCTTACATCAAGGCTACCTGTGTTATGTAGGTCCTGTTTTTTAAAAAAATAGTTGCAGTTAAAGCTTCCTTCTCTTTATATTCTTGTGTTCATTGAAACCGCATGAGTTGTGAGGTCATCTGGCTCTCCAGAGCATGCATTCTGTAAATATAATGATGAGGAATAGCCCCTTTGCCTGGCATCTGGGAAGCTGTCATCCCCGATGCTTTTGTCATTCCTAATGCTTTTATCTACTTGAGCTACTGGAGGTATTTCTCTCCAGTCATGGAGACACACAGGACTTGTGCCCCTGCTGTCACATCACACACAGGACCCTCTCCAATAGGGAAAGTACTGGAGGGGAGGGAGCTGCAAAAAGTCCATAGGCTGTCTTGTGAACAGAACACTGAGTTCTAGCGCATGGAAACACCCGCTGCACATTCCGGGGAAAAATAAAAAATCCGCTTTTAGACTTTCCTTCAGCACACTGACAACCAGGGCCGTCTTTGCCAGGGGGTGCAAGGGGTGCGGGGCACCTGGGTACCAAATTATGGGGGGGAACCAGGCACCCCCCGCTGAAGCCGTCTAAGGTCTTAGCTATCTACCTGTTGCGAAATAATAAATAATTTTGATCAAACTGACATTAAAAGCCGGCCGCTGTTGCCACCTCCACCCTGGCTTCTTTCTCCTCCCTGGAGTCCTGCCCTGCATGGAGAGGTGTTGCTCTCTTGCCCGCCACCATCGCGGTTCCTGCATCCCTCTTCATCGCCTTCCTCCTCCTGGGAAGCTTTTAAAAGCACCTGGTTGTGAAGCTGCACGCTTTTGTGGAGCTCATTCACCAGGTTCTTGAGGGGCGATGGCAGCAAGACTCGGAAGAGCAGGACGCTGACACATGGCCTCACCTGCAACTGCAGAGAAGTATATATTGGGTGTAGACGTGGGTAGCACTAAATTTGGGGGAGCTGGGTGGATCTTTGCACCCCGGCGGGGCATATGCTAGAGACGGCCCTGCTAACAACACAAGGGCAGGGCCAGCCTAGGACATAGCAGAGGAGGTGTGTCAAATCTGTGCAGTCCCTCTATTTCACTCCCTTAACCCCAGCTGCATGGAGGGAAAGATATGAACAGGGTATTGGTCTTGTCTATATTAGGTCTCTTGCCTGAGACAGTTTCCATCTAGCTGTATTTAATGATGTGCCTTGGAACTACAGATCAGCAACAGACAATTTCTGATCTATGACTTCAGAACTTTAGAGATCTGTAACTTCTTGTATCAGATGCAATCTTCATTGCTTCTTTGGGTGCAAAGCAAGATGGATTTGCCTGTTTTTGTATATCTATTTTAATTTCACATTTCCACTCTATGTCCTTACCTGATTATTAGGACACTATTTTGTGTGTAGGACACTTTTTTGTGTAGGACACTGCTTGTATACCTGGGCTTTTCTAGCATGATCCATATAGCATCCCTATTGAGATACCACAGACACCCACTATTTGTAGTTCCTGGAAACAGCTGAAGACATGTTTGTTTTTACAAAGTTTTCTAGTTGAATTGGCAGTGAAATTAATTTAAAGTATGGCCTGGTCTGGTTATGTTAGGGTGTTTCTTTTTACTGCTTGCTCTACTAGAAATAGTACAGAAATGAAATATTGTCAGTTATTTCCTTTATTGGTGTTTTATTTCACAATCACAGAAATATTCTTTATATACTGGTCAGATGTTGATATTTAGGGTGGGTGGAAAATCTGGACATTATTCACAGGATAATTCAGATCTGTTAGTTAGGGGTTAGCAACATACATCTCAGCAGAAGCAGGACCATGGGAGGAGGGAAACAGAAACATTTTTTTCTTGGAGTATCCTCATGCATGTTCTTTCATGCTTAGCAATCTTCTGGCTTACAGTTACATGCAAACCAGGCCACAATGTCCCTAGCAACAACTCCTCTACATATTTGAGTGACTTTTTCTCATATGGAACAGATCTTACAGCATACGACAATATTTTTTTCAAAGCTGAAATCCAAAAGCAACTTACTTTACTGTATGAGAATGGGAGACTAAAATGCATTGCCTTTCAGATGTGTTGTCAGTACATTGTTGATTTCAAGTTCCTTTACAGAGCACAAAACGAATTGCTATCAAGACCGATGAAAGGCGTGCATTTAAGAAGAATGACTAAATGTATCATTACCATCTGGCATGAATTACTAATATTCTTTTGAAAGTCTATTGCCGGTTCTCATTTTTGAGTCTCTCCTTTCATTCCATTAGCACCCTGATTGCCTCTCCCAAGGTACACTGTCTCATATTACGAATATTCCATGCGCGGGGGGGGGGGGAGCAGTGGGTTGACATTGCTGATTCACACCTAAGAAAATCATAGTGAGCTCTGCAGATGAGCTTTATACAAACTCAGACCAGATTGTGAGGGAGGTACAGTTCCGGGATTGTATCTGCCTCATCCTTTAAATAAGAGTAAAGTTCAGACTTCAGAGAAATCTTTGCCCTGAGCTGGCAGCGCTGTAAATGAAAATCAAGAATGTTGTCATCAATGCAAGGAAAAACAGAATCCTTCAAACATCTTGGTATGAAATCTTAAGCCTTGGTTTTTCTTTTGTTTTTTAAAGCAAAAAACAAAATTAAGGATAATATGTTTCTGTTTCCACCTCTAATGTAATGTTTGTATTGTCAAAATTGCAGGAATTTCTAGCAGCAGGAGAAAGCAAGTGGGGTTTAAAAGCTTTGCATCTCATTGCCCTTAAATGGGGGGGTTGCCTTGTTTTAAATGTTTCAAGGGGAAACTACAAAATCCACTCTGAAATCATATGAAGTGAAAACAGTTGTAAAACACAAGATCCTGTGGGAATCACCCACATTTCCTCCAGTTAATTTTGACCAAGAGCTCTCTTTATGTGACTCTTATAACGTTATCTGATTTTTTAATTTATTTTTAAGAAAGAAGGACAATTACAACCTGTGCAGAGTTAAAGCATTGGCTAAAGCATTGGGGAGTGTGGGGAGGAGAATATACTGGGGTGCGGAGATAAAGGAAGACTAGTTCTGATAAATGCTGCAACCCCATGACAACGAAAGGGAAAATTAAGCTAAATGATAAATAGTATCTGTTTGCATTCAATTCAGTTCTAAAAATTGGGACACCTAGGAGAAGTTTCTAAATGTCTACTTCACAAATATTCTACACATCATTCAGATGATTTTCATTATGAAGTGTTGCATCTGGGGAAAAATATCCATGCATACTTTTGGGAAAGAGTGAATGACTGCCAGCTTATCTTATTAAATGAGGTTTACCGAAAAATGGAAACAAAATCATTTTACTGTGAGGAAGCCTAGAAAAATAAAAAAAAATAAATACATGAATTGGTTTATCTATAAAATGTTTTCTGTTGCATTGGAATATGAAAAATTTAACAATCTATATGTTGACACTATAGCTTTATTCAGACCAAAAAAAGTGTTTTGTGGTATGGTAGAAAATGCAATCTTAGTAGGGCTAAGAAAGATACCTGTCTGAAACCCTACATTCACTGCAGTCAGTCAGGGTAGACAATACTGAGCTAACTTGGTACGAGGCAGTTTCCTAATGGCCATGTATGAAGGGCCCATAGACCTGTGGCAGAGAAAAGATTTGGGATGTGTTAGGTCCACATTCAATCCCTGTCTTCTCCAGTGAAAGGAGGTAATACTGGGGTAGATGACCAAATAGCCTGGCCTATTGTAAGGCAGCTTCCTCTGTTCCATGTAGCATAAAAGTTGGTGTTCAAGCAATAAGAGTCCACACCTCTATTGCCCATGTAGAACTTAGTCACATAGTTCATGGGATCCCAACTATAGAAAGTGCCATCAGACTGCTAGGAGGTACCTTGTTGTTGTTTAGTCGTTTAGTCGTGTCCGACTCTTCGTGACCCCATGGACCAGAGCACGCCAAGCACTCCTGTCTTCCACTGCCTCCTGCACTTTGGTCAAACTCATGCTGGTTGCTTCGATAACACTGTACAACCATCTCATTCTCTGTCGTTCCCTTCTCCTTGTGCCCTCAATCTTTCCCAACATCAGGGTTTTTTCTAGGGAGTCTTCTCTTCTCATGAGGTGGCCAAAGTATTGGAGCCTCAGCTTCACAATCTGTCCTTCTAGTGAGCACTCAGGGCTGATTTCGTTAAGAATGGATAGGTTTGATCTTCTTGCAGTCCATGGGACTCTCAAGAGTCTCCTCCAGCACCATAATTCAAAAGCATCAATTCTTCGGCGATCAGCCTTCTTTATGGTACAGCTCTCACTTCCATACATCACTACTGGAAAAACCATCGCTTTGAATATACGGACCTTTGTTGGCAAGGTGATGTCTCTGCTTTTTAAGATGCTGTCTAGGATTGTCATTGCTTTTCTCCCAAGAAGCAGGCGTCTTTTAATTTCGTGACTGCTGTCACCATCTGCAGTGATCATGGAGCCCAAGAAAGTAAAATCTCTCACTGCCTCCATTTCTTCTCCTTCTATTTGCCAGGAGATGATGGGACCAGTGGCCATGATCTTCATTTTTTTTTTATTTTAGCACATGCAACTACAAGTAACAGAACGTCATGGTCCAGGACCAAGTCAAATTTGTATCCTATAGGGACAGATTTCCTATGGTGATCATGTTACTTGTAAAGAGCCGACCCCTCAACTAACTGGAAGCAAAGACTTTTATTTGGTCCCCAATGCTAATGTTCCATTACACAGTAATAACAAAAAATGGCCTCATTATTTCCACTATTATTATGCTTTATTCACAGTCCTCTCAAACTTTTGCAGAGTGTGTCAGTGCTGGAACATTGCCATTAAAACAGCAGGTTTCTAAGAAATTATGAAGTATAGACATTTGTGCATTATCTCTAGCCATGAGTAAAAGTGGTCCATAAGTCCTGACTATAACAGAAGTGACAAAAAAATTATCTGACTCTATTATTATAAGCTACTTAAAGATGGAAAATTGAAGGAGGTAGGGAAAATACAGGATGAAAATCACTTTGCTAAAGGATTGCTGAGAAATGCATGCCTGGTTTTAATGAGGGAGGGGGTAGAAAAATAACAGGAAACTATTGCATAGAATTATTTTAAACACACACATCTGGACTCTTGTAAACTGGATTAGATTCTGTAGCAATCTGGATATTACTTGATGACTAGTAGGGGAAAGCTCTGATTCCTTTCTATAGCTGGTACCATTGGTCTTCTAACAGTGGGACAAGACTTGGGATGAGGGGAAAATTCAATTCAGTTCACATTTTCTGAAAGAATAGGCAAATTGAAACACAGCCATCCTTCAAAATTTACAACTTTCTGAATTTTGCAATTTTCCAACCAACTAATGTGCACAACAATGTGTAAACTGGGATAAAGTGTGCTTCTAGGTGCCTATATTAGTGAAAACAACATACCAAATATGCTGATGCATTTTCATGAAGACTTAAATCCCCCCCCCCAAAGTGATATGAAAACATGAAGAACTGAATTGAAGATTCCTTCTTCCTGAGATACCTATGATGATAGAAACAGAGCTGTATGGAAAGCAAAATGAATGGATCAAAGAATCATTAACGATGATGGAAAAAACCATTGCTGTGGTGAAAAAACGATATATTTAAAACATTGGTGAATGGAATCCTACCAGGACATGGAATCATCTACACTCCTGAGCCTTAATGGGAAATCCTACTGAATAAAATTTATTTGGGTATGTGGGCCATCTAGACTGTGCCTGCTTAGAACACCAGCATTTTATTCCTGGGGTTTTAATTATTGTTCAGATATTGATACTGGTGCGGGAGGGTGTGTTTCGAGGCAAATAAATAGTCTTGTAAGCTACTCTAACTAACTTCTCACCCTACTGCTATTGGCTCTATAGTGAGAAAGACCAAAAATTGTTAAATAGTATTTTGGATCACATGGCCTATCTAGGGACTGATCCTTAAAAAATAAATTAGGCAGGTACAGTAAACCAAGCACTGGGGAGTACCTAGGCATAACATTATCATTCAGTGTGAAGGACTGAAATTCTCACGAGTGTAAGTAGCACCATTGTAAGCAAAACAAAATTGTTTTATGTTACTACATTTGGCTTTAAAAGGACACAGAACGCCTGGAGGAAAAGTGACCAGAATTTTGTTATATGGGGGTGGGGATGGGGAATCTAACAGAGTAAAGTGGAAAGCACTTGAAGAAAATGCAAAGATTCATTGAAATTCATCCAAGTTAAGCCTGAACAGGAAACAGTCCAATAGAGCCGTTAGCTGTCATTAAGTGGGGGATTTAAAGAAGAGGATGAGAAAAAGTGTAACACAGAATGTTAACAAAAATCAATTGAGGCTGAATAAGATAGGAGACACTCATGATAGATCAGAGGGTGGCTATCTTTAATTATGTAATGGAAATAAATAAACAGGGTTGACCAGTTTTAGTTCATATGTAACTTTGCTTGTCTTTTTAAAAAAATGTAAATGTACAGTGGTACCCAGGTTACAAACACCTCGGGTTACAAACACTTCAGGTTACAGACTCTGCTAAACCAGAAGTAGTACCTCTGGTTAAGAACTTTACCTCAGGATGAGGACAGAAATCACAAGGCGGTGACACGGCGGCAGTGGGAGGCCCCATTAGCTAAAGTGGTACCTCAGGTCAAGAAAAGTTTCAGGTTAAGAATGGACCTCCAGAACAAATTAAATTCGAAACCAGAGGTACCACTGTATCAGCCATGTTAATCTTAAAGTAGGTTGCATATCCCTGTAAAATAACTAAGGGGTCAAGAGGAAAAGTGTATTTAATAGTTAGACATGATAGAATAGATAAAGGAGATGATAATCCCCTATTATCTTTGGACAAGTCCACCATATATGTAAGAAACCTGCCTTAGATTAGATGCTACTCTAATCTGTCCCAGTTCTGGGCACCACAAATTCAGAAGGATATTGACAAGCTAGAGTGTGTGCAGAGGAGGATGACCAAGATGATAAATGGTCTGGAAAACAAAGCCTTATGGGGTTGAGGAAGCTGGGTATGTTTAGCCTGGAAAAGAGGAGACTGAGAGGTGAATAGCTATCTTCAGATATATAAAGGACTGTCACATGGAAGATGGAGCAAGCTTGTTTTCTCCTGCTGTGGAGGTTAGGACCCAAATCAATGAATTCACGTTATAACAAAGAAGATTCTGACTAAACATCAGGAAGAACTTTCTGAAAGTAAGAACTATTTGACAGTGGAACCATTTCCCCCGGAAGGCTGTGGACTCTCTTCCTTGGAGGTTTTAAAGCAGAGGTTGGATGGCCATCTGTCATGGATGCTTTAGATGAGTTTCCAGCATTGCAGCGGATTGAAATAGATGGCCGCTGGGATCTTTCTGACTCTACAATTCTATGATTTTTAAGTTTCCTATAAATCTTAATTTAACAAGGCATCAAGTAATATTATTACAAGATTTTGTAAAAGTTCTCTCTTAATATACTGTGACCATGTTGGACTTTTAGAGTGAATAGACACCCAAATTTCTGATGTAACAAAAATATCCAGAAACATCTCCCGTCTCTTTTTATGACTGTTAACTTTTGATCATAGCACAATATGAATATTAACTAAATTTTGGCAATAATCTTTTTTACTTACTTCCCACCTATTATTTATCAGTTTTTCAAATGTCAACAATTCCAAATTTCTCAATCAGAATGCAGAATGTTTTATATACATGCAACTGTGAGACAGCCCAGTTATACTCAGAGTAGAGCTTTTCCAATGAATGGACAGGACTAACTGAAGGACAGTAATTTCAGTTACAAGTAGGTAGCTGTTGTTGGTCTGCCGTAGTTGGTCTGCTGTGCGTAAAAGCTAGTTTGAATACAACCCATTGTATTCTTAGCATCTTTCTCTAGTCAATCAGATCAGATCTTGACAATGGGATTTACCATGGGCCTCCTGATACACCTTCATTCCATCCTTTGAGAATTTTGTCACTGCCTATACATTTTCAAGGATAGAGAAGTTCAGAGTTCCAAGCTGACTCTCTGTTTGGATGTGTTAAGAGTGGTAGATACATCAAGCATGGTGACACACATTTTGGGAATTGCTGAACTAAACAAATGTCACAAAAGTTATATTTTTTATTGCACTCCTCCTAAATATTTTCAGATCAGTGTAGCAGTTTGTAGCATTGAGCCCTAAGGCTCCAAGTTCCATTTCCATTAGCTGAACAGCAAAATGCATAGAGAGGAGGGAGAGAAAGTGATGTGTTACTTACCAACCCCTTTATTTTCCTTGATTTAAAAGGAAGAGGTTGATAAATAGTGCAATTTCTATCCTACATGAAACTTTGCCTTGCAAGAAACAGCATTAGTACCTCAAAGATAACAATAGAAATTGCTCTAGGAAGATTAGTTACACTTTATTAAAGCCCCAAATCCAGTGGTTGGATTTCCAGGTGCCTGAAAGGAAATGAAGGTGGAAATGAGGGAAATTCTTTGGGATAGAGATCAGATCAGGGAAGATGAGGAAATAGCAGTTTTTTTGCATCATTATTCATAACATGACCACAAATGGATGTTCCAGGGACATTTTTCAATACTGTGATTCCTTTAAAAATGAATGGTTTTCAAGCTATGAAAACTGGCAGACATTTTTGGACAATGCTAGATTTTCCACTCTCTTGCTTGAGGGAAATCATAATTTAGGTTATTATAAGTTACACTTTTTTTCCTGTCATAACTGTCTGCTAGGGATGCTTTCCTGGAAGTAGCATAGTAGGGTATGATTTAGTAGAAGTTGTTAAACCAGATAGCCCTGAATGCTCTTCAGACCTATGAGTTAAGGAAGGTATGAACTTGGATGGCTTCAAAATAAGATTTGACAACTTTTTGAAGAGAAAGACTATCGGTGGCTATTAATCACAATGGAGACGTTCTACCTCCATTGTTGAAAGCAGCTTCTGAATAGCAGTTGCTGGAAACCACAGGAGAAGAGACTCCTGTTGTTCTCAGGTTTTGCTGCAGGCTTCCCATAGGCATTTGGTTGGCCACTGTCAGAAAAGAACGCTGTACTAGATGGGCCATTGACCCAATCCTGCAGGCTCTTCTTATGTTCTTAGGTACTTTCCTCCTATATCATGTTTCCACTTTAGGATGCATGGTGGAAAATTCAGCACTCCAACACCTGTATTTAAAATTATTCTAAATATGAATGCTGAAATGTCTCCAAAGGGACAATGAGAAGTCAGAGAATCATTTCTATTTTGTCCTTTGGCAGCGCGCTTGCATAGCTTGTTCTGCCAATAATACATTGAGTTGAATATGATGAAAGAGGTGATTGCTCCAAGGATAGCTCTGGCAATAATAAAAGCAGTAGCTCATCATAATACTCTCTTTGTTTCTTACAGCACCATCTATTTTATGTGGGTGAGATAGTTGGCTTCCAGCGCTGCTCACTTTCCTCCGTTTCTAAGTTGGACAGGAGTGCAATACATCATCAACAGCCATAAAAGGATATATCAGCATCACGCTACATAATGATGTGAATGGAAATTAAAGACTATATGAGTCTTGCAGAGGAAATCAATTCAAGTTAGCTAGATAAAGGGCAGAGTATAAATGAACTTATGACTCTAGGTCAATTAGATTAGATCCCATAGGCCAGCAGGGGAAAGTAGGGGTCCGAACAAGGATACTTTTATAACCAACTTTGTAGAAATTAAGGTTCATAGTATAATGGTATCTTCTACTGTGCAGGCCCACTGTCATGAAAAGGGAAGATTCCCATTAATTTCTATGGGACATCTGCCCAACAGATATTAATTTAAAACAGGATTAGGCAAGAGGCTCACTCCAAAAAAAGCTACAGTAGAAACTTAGAATGAGCCAAAATACCTTGACTGACTAAAACAATTTACATAAAATTGGAAGATTTCTTGCCTTGACATGTGGACTTACATTACTGTCCTTTGTGATCATGGCACAGTGGCTGCTTAGAAATAAGGCACACTAGTTCCACCATCTGAATTTAGCATTTCCTTTATGGATTTTTCACTCACATAACACATCCATTTGTATGTCTGCTCTCAAGTAGGAACAAATGTGAAAGTCATTTGCAATAAGGTTTGTTATTTGCCAAGACTTCAAAAAAGGATTTAAAAAATCTTAATTGTCCCTTGAAGCACTCCCAAGGAAATTATGCAAGTAACAAAATGAATGTATTTCTAAACAAATGATTTTGTCTTTGCTCTTATGATCATTAACGCCACATTCTCAACCTATTTTCACTAAACAGTCCTCCTGATTTCACACACTCATACAGACAGGCCCACATCTTCTCCACATATTCTGTTCTTGTAGGGTTGGTTTTCAGCTCACTCTCTCTCCTTCAGTTATCCACCTTGTCTCTGCCTGCCTCTCTCCACTTAATCTTGCAGGTTTTCCTGGGAAGCTCCCCCACCTGACAAAGGGCTGTTTCCACTTTCCTCAGAGACTAGTCTACTGGCAACTATTTCCCCTGCAGCTCCCTGAAAAATCTGCTCAGGACGACCCTCCAGAAGCATGGCAAGTGGTGCAGAAGGAAGCAAAGGTGGGGTAGTTAACCGGTCAAAATAAAATAACACATATTTTTTAAACCTTCCTCCCTTTCACTTCTGTTAACACCCTCCAAACAGAAGGATGCTTTCTCTTCACAGAAGAGCACCACAGAACTTGGCTTATATTACTCTTCTGAAGGAAATACTGCTTTGATGGCAAACTTTCATGTTTCTCTAGTTTTCTGTAGTTGCACTTGTAAAGTTGAACCCAACCATTACATAATAAAAGTCATGCTGGTTCAGGCTTAAAGCTCTACATAGTTCAACATCCAGCTCTGAGAGTGGGCAAGCAGAGGAGAAGTCCACAATCAGGACATAAGCAAAGAAAGCACTTTGCCCACTTGTGATTCCTAGTAACTGGTATTCAGAGACATATTGCCTCCAGCAGTGAAGGTAGAGTGCAACCATCATGGTTAGTACCCTCCACGTTGATAGTCTTGTTGAGCCCTGATATATTAATGGAGGACAAATGAAGGCAGTCATTTGTTTATTTTGAAAGTTCAAGGCTGGCTTCACTCGTGACACATTGAATGTTATAGGCAGAAGTGGCAGGGTGCTAATTACTCCGGTAATGTGATCCATTTTTTTCCAAATGGTGCAAACATCAATAATTCATTTGAAGTGGCTGCTAAAAAATTTAATGTCTGACAATCAAAGCTTGGCAAATCCAGAAGATAATCTTTTGTGTCTACTAGTTGGCATTCAGCGACTCTCTCTTCATTATAAAATATAAATGCATTGCTCCTACTTGAGGCAGTTTAGATTATAAAAAATGGCAGATGTATAATGTGTCTAGCTTTGATTGTTTGAGGTAGTAAGGCAGAGCCCAGCAAAGAGAAATGCAGATGTTGCATATTCACTGAATAAAGCTTGAATGATCCTTCCGATAGGAACACTCCAATTATGTAAATAGGTAGTAGTAGAAATGAAAAGATTTTTAAAATATGGTCATAGTTAGTCATTTCAGTTGCTTATTATTATTGGAAAAAATCCCCTTTTATATAAGGGCATATTCATGTCTTCATGCCGCCATTACCTGCAAAGAATTTGAACCCTCAGGAATGGGTATAGGGGCTCACTGACCCTGCTGCACCCCCCAAATGTTTTTGCCTGACTGGAATACATCATTAGACTCCAGTAATGTTTCTTTTTTGTTTGGATAAAGGACAACGGAAGGTGTGTGCATCTACATAGAAATTGGTCTCCTGTGTAATGGTATACTTTCCACCCATCACTCACCTGATTTTTCCCTCTGGCTCCATCAATCACCTGCATGTGGCCCTGAGAAGGTTGCCCAGAAGGGGCTGTGGCCCTCAGGTTGAAAACATTTCCCCAGCCCTGCTTTAGAGTGATACTCTGGCCTACCCCATGGGCCCATGTGGTTTACAGGAATTTCATCAGTAGCCAACTATATCCCTCAGAGGACTCACAATTATGACCTCTTCCATTTTTTCCCCAAGGGGCATGTTTAGAGGCAGCACATTCTCAAGCATGTTCTGTACTGACATGCTGCCTCTCTAACTCCCTATCTAGGGAGTGCTTAGCTCCTCCTCTCCTGATGATTTAGGAAATGTTGAATATTGTCCTATTTAGTAGAGCTGTTGCAATTGGGGATGTCATTTGGGCTTTTAGGATGCAGTTTTCAGTGTCTGGGTGATATTTTTGCCACACGATTTCAATAGCCACTTTGAGGATTAGAAAGCAGGATATGTGCGCATGACCTGAGCACATTGTGTGGCACTGGCCCCCTCAATCACAGGGCCAAGCCTGTGCACTTGGGTGCAAGTTACCTCAGCATAGAAATATGTCTTCTCAACATTTCAGGGGTAAACGGTACCTTTGAATCTCCGCCTGGCCCTTAGATGTTTTAAAAGCGGTTTTTCCAGAAGTACAGTTAGAAACCAGGGCTCCATTGAGGGAATTCAAGATAGTGCTCAGATAACTATCTGCCTTTGAAAACAAGGCTAACAAGATTGTAAAAGAGATTACACGAAACTGAGCCATTTTTATATCTATAACATAGACGTTATCAATCTCGGTGCACTATGGAAAACCTTTTCCTGAAAGAGCATTTTGGGGGAAGTAAAAGACTTGAAATAGCACAATTCAAACAGAGGACATATATAACAATCTTAGATGACTCCAGAAAAGGCCTGTCTCTTAGTTCTCAAGATGATGATAGCACCCGAGCTTTTCTTTGAATCACTTGAATCCTTTTTTATCAGTTTCATTTATTGTTTCAGCTGATAGTTGCCCTGTTTCTACCACTGCTCCTCTTTGCCCTTCATCACATGCAGCTGGTGAAATGCCTGTGTATATAGTATATGTATATGTGCATGTATGTGTATACAGTATATGTTTTTAACGTCTACTCCATTCAACAGCTTTCATTCTTCTCTACTGTAGATTACTGGTCATCCATGCCGCTAATGTTGTAGCACAGATAATGTCCTAAACAGTCAGTGCTGATTTGGGCCCCGGGTGTCAATAAAGAACGCAACACCACTGACTGCCAGTACTGTCTGGCAGCACATCTTCAGTTTATCAGACAGGATATTTCTCAGTCTACCTGGAGATGCTAAGGAATGGATGTGAGGCATGTTCTTTACCAGTTAACTATGGCTTCTGCTCTCTCCATAGGCACGACCATGGGCTGGCACTTGGGTAGATAACTTATTAAATATTATGTCTGCCATATGGAGCACAGACATGGGTAAGAATTTTAAGATCAGCCTTTAGGCTGAATCATGAGACATGATTTGCTACACCACATATTTGAATTTATTACATTGCTTTTTATTTGGTGGCATAAATTGTCAAAGCACAAGCAAACCACCTCAAAGAGATTTATTGTCCTCGATCATTTTATTAATAGTGAAGAAAAGTCTCCTTATGCATGTGCTTGTGTAAAATGAACCCACACCTTTTCCAACAGTCTATTATTTCTCTGAAGAACTTCTCTCTCTCTCTCTCTCTCTCTCTCTCTCTCTCTGTGTGTGTGTGTGTGTGTGTGTGTGTGTGTGGTTATAAAAAGAATTACGTTCAGAATCTTAGGCATATTTAACTAAAATAATTTTAACTCTGCTTCACAGAAATGGATTAAATTCATCTCCTTCCAGAGACTTAATGATATCTTTAAGCAACCTGGGATTTAAAGGAGTGAATAATTACAGCAAATCAAGACAGCGTTACACAGGCTGACAGATTCAAGGCAATGATGGATGAGTCCTAAGTGAGAAAACTGTCACCTGGTTTCTGTTGTTCTAAAGACATTCCTTAGTAAATAAATCATAGCAAAGTTTAGTGTTTCTCCCCCCTCCAAAAAAAACAACCCCTCCCACAGCAATATGATCTGGACATGTAATTATGGCACTCTTAATTCAGGTACCTCCACTAAAAATGAGTTGTCATGTGAGCAGAAAAAACACACAGGCAATCTTAAATATGGGATTTATTAGTTTGTATTTTAAAACAGTAAAACATGTCAGGGAAAGGTATTAAAGACGACAATAATGGATAGGATTAAAGAGGTTACACATTTAATATAAAATGATATAAAATGAAATGCTATTAAGATCAGCATGTGTGGTTGTTCCAACGCCCATGAAAATGGAAGACAATTTCAACTACTTTGAGGGAAGAACAGGACTAGAGAAAATCTACAGATTTTCAGAATGTGGAGTTTACTTGGAAAAGCAGTGACAGCTGGTTTATTTGCCCCTTTCTTGATTTAAAACAATGCCATTGGGACTGCCACTGTTTCACCAACAGTGAACTGTATCATGGCATAACATCATTACAAATTGTGTTTCCCCAACAGTGAACTGTATCATAGCATAACATCATTACAAATTGTGTTTCTAGTGATGGCAAATCTATCTTGTAAAAACATAAGGCTTTGGGAAGGAACAGATTTGCCTATCGCTGCATCTTCATGGAAGTGAAAACTGCAGCCGTTGCATTGCTGACTACCCCACAGTTGTCAAAAACACAGAGTTTTGGTTGGTGGGGAAGCTGGAAAGTTTGTAATAGCCAGCACTATTTTTCTCGAAAAAGAGGTGCCAGAACTCACCACGAACACTTTCCTCGTTCTCTTAGAATGGCAGTGGCACCCACCTGAGAGGTGCTGGAACTGAGTTCCTGTGAATTCCCCCTGAAAAAACACCCCGGAGGCAACTGTTGTTAACATATCACAATACAAAGAAAGTGCCACAAACCGAAATCAAGAAGCTACAGCCTGGCAGCCTCGCTGCCTCTAAATCACAAAATGTTACCGGATCAGCACTATTTCTTTTATAAGCTGTTTGCTTATTAGTTTGGCTGAGACAAAAAGACAGCTGTCAAGCCCAAATGGAAACCAGTGAAAAGAGAACTCTCTCATTCTTTATCAGATTATACATTGGTACTTCCTTTACTGCTTTCTTCCAAGTTCAGCAGTATTTTATTGTATTAGTTTTCAAGTCGAGTTTGGTAACAACAGCTAAAAAAATCAATCTAATCAGTCAAGTATGAACAGTTGTGCTTGAAGCATCCATATGCCTGTAGACTAACACAGAACTAATGAATGTGTTGTCTGTCAGCCACTCTCTGTCTTCTTATTTCTTTATAGCTTTATCATACATGATTTTGTAACATATCTTACCTTATAGTAACATTCCCTCAAGACAAGAATCCTAGATGGATTGTTCTACCAGACTTGTAAGTTTGGGGCAAGCCAGCTCCTAAATGCCTAATTCTCTCCCCCACGACATGTATCTGGTATCCTTGTTATGTATAGGCAACACCCCATTTATATGTGATCCATTTGCTTGTGACCATACACATGCATGGTGCTAAGTACCCAGAAGTGGTACTTGGAAATGGGGAACACCCTGCAGAGTCCTCCTGGCTTATGAGGAGATCCACCCCAGGGGAGGGTCTCCTCATGAACCAGAGGGGCAGCAGGGCATTGTTGAGATGCTCAGCCTCACACCCTAACAGCTGACATGTGGGGTAGTACAGCATCTCTCACCAATTCCCAGAATATTAGCTGAGCAAACACTGCTACCTTTCCGGCTTGCATGGAAACCCTTCCAAGAGCCTGAAGGGGATGTCCTTGGTGTTTCAAAACAGTTGTTTTTCCAATTACTGCAGTGCCAAACTTGGAAGTGAATCACAAAGTATTTCATAGGTAGGTTACTTGTTTTTGGAGAGATCTCAAACAATAGTGGACAGGAAAATGTGGTGGTCACTTGCTATTGCCCCCAGGCTGACCCTGTAAGTGTGTTTAGAATAAAAGTGATCAGTACAGTACGTGAATTCCTGCAGTTGATGCCTCACTTGTAGGTATTAACCTGAATTGTGATTATTGTCCGTGCATGGGGTAGATCAAAAACAGATGAATTTTGAAAAGAAAAAGTATGTACAACCCTTCATCAAAAGACCATAGAGCAGTTTACAACATAGAACATAATAAATAGCATTTAACAAGACCCCGTCAAACTCTATGATTCTAGGAAAACAAAGCTAGAAAGGTTTCACCAACATTATCAGCACCTTGTAAAACAGAAGTGCTTTCTTCCCAAATCTCATCAAGAAATTTTGTAATTGCCAAGCCAATTCTGAACTGAGCCAAGAGGAGTTTCTCATCACTAGATGAAATCATCATAGTAGTTCATAGAAGTCTACATTAACTTTATGCATGTACATTTGCCAGACATTTATAAGTTTCCTTTCTGCCAAATTGGCACTCAGAATGGCATACCAGAACGATAAAACATGAAACAGCAACACAAAGTTCATAAAATATTAAAACCTAAAAATAACCCCCAAAACCAAGTAGAACAGTAATGGCCCAAAAACACATACCACCCCATTACAACATAAAAGTCAACCACAAGTAGTTGCATTCAAAGGCTGATATGCTGAACAAAGAAGAGAAGGAGCTCTGTAAGGCTTGGTAAGTTTAGAATGCTGATTTTCCAAGTAAATGGATGTGTTCTTGAATGGGATGAAACAGAAAGGCTGAAATCCAGTAATGCTTGCTCAGGAGTAAGTTCCACTGAGTTCAGAGGAAGTTATTTCCAAGGACGCATGCAGAGGATTGGTTTGCAAATGCATTCTCTTTGAGTGCATTTTCATGGGCAGTAAGTAAAAACATATTAGCCTAAAAACAAGTACCTAAGCTTTCCCCTGTCCCCCTATAAAATCCCCCATTCTTTCTTTCCCACTGTTTTTCAAATTACCTAACTGAGGAATACTGTTAGCCTCAAATCAGGTTTTACATTTGCTCTCTCAGTACAGATATATTCTCTTGGGAACATCTCTCTCTCTCTCTCTCTCTCTCTCTCTCTCTCTCTCTCTCTCTCTCTCTCCTCTCGCTGAGCTACATCTCAATCAGCAGACAATTCACTGAGGAGATTCAGTTTGAATTCCAGCTTCATCTAGTCACACTCAATTGAGCATAGATGTCTGTGATCATTAAAGGCCACAGCTTTCCTCTTGACACTTTTATGGAAGAGGTCCAGAGCCACTCAGCACTTGAATTTCATATTTTCCTGAACCTAAAGGTGTGCAGTGTGAAGCAAGATGACCTTTTCCGTATTTTCTATGAAATGAAGGCTCCTACTTACATCAGGCGGACACATCTCTATAGAGCTTCTGACTAAAATATAACAGGAAAAGTAATAATAGACACTAGATGGCCATTTATTAAAAGGTAAAGTATCCGGTCACCGTGGTTTTTGTTTTCATTTTTCAGAGTTCAAAGGGCTTACAGCACAATCCGCACTTTGCTCTCTGGGAAGTCAGCTCCACTCTCTCAAATAGGCTTGGAGCAAATGCAAAGTACAAAACTCCATTAGTATACAGTGTATCAGACAGAAGAAAATGACAAATATCACAGGTAGGATAAAGAGATATTTACTATGCCATCCAATTTGTTTTTTTTCAGTCCCACTTATGAATTGGAGCCTCCAAGTTCTTTCAGCTGTGGACAGCGCTACACCCATGGGAAAAATCAGGGCAACAACCCAAGACATATTTTCAACTGTAATTTGGATGTTATGGGGCAAGGAAGTGGAGCTGGCAGGTATGGGTTTCTAAGAGGTCATGCAGTCTGAATCCAAGCACACTGCCTGTATGGTGGAGTCAGGAACAAAGACCAGATCATTCCACTGAACATCTGCACAAATGCCGTGCAAGCGAACACCACCTGAACCAAAAACATGAGTGGCTTACCTTTGATCCTCCAAGTGTTGTTGAACTCTCATTGTGGCCCCAGTCGCAGGGACCCCCCATGGCATGCATTGACTATAGCAAGTATGTGATGAATAAAGTCAGTCAGACAACAATCTGAGAGACATCACCTTGCCAACAAAGTTCCGTATAGTTAAAGCCATGGTTTTCCCAGTAGTGATGTATGGAAGTGAGAGCTGGACCATAAAGAAGGCTGATCGCCGAAGAACTGATGCTTTTGAATTATGGTGCTGGAGGAGACTCTTGAGAGTCCCATGGACTGCAAGAAGATCAAACATATCCATTCTTAAGGAAATCAGCCCTGAGTGCTCACTGGAAGGACAGATCCTGAAGCTGAGGCTCCAATACTTTTGCCACCTCATGAGAAGAGAAGACTCCCTGGAAAAGACCCTGATGTTGGTAAAGATGGATGGCACAAGGAGAAGGGGACGACAGAGGACGAGATGGTTGGACAGTGTTCTCGAAGCCACAAACATGAGTCTGACCAAACTGCGGGAGGCAGTGGAAGACAGGAGTGCCTTACATGATCTGGTCCATGGGTTCACGAAGAGTCGGACACGACTAAACAACTAAACAACAACAACGCAACAATCTGGGATAGTATAGGCCACAACTTTATTGATTTCAGATGTAGGTGGATTTTTGGCTCAGGCACTGGGTATATATTTGCCTCAGCCTCCTGGTGGAGGACATTTTAGGGTCATGCCAGGGGTTATGGCCTCGGTAAGATGCTTATCTACTGTGAAGGCCACCTTCAGGCCATCACTGGAAGCTCTATGGCCTGTTTGCCCCATGCTTGGCTTCTGGACAGAGTTCCACTGAGACCCCTTTAATGGGGTGCCCTGAATACGCTGTAGGTTCTGCTAAGGGTGATGCACCAAAGTGTGTGGCTTACCTTTGATCCTCCAGGTGTTGTTAAACTCTAATTCCCATCAGCTCCAGGCAGCATGACCCATGATCGGGGATTGTGGGAGTTGTAGTTCAAATTCTGAAAAGTTTATATAGTGAAGGTAAAAAATAATCTATACAACATACGCTCCAATGTTTTTTGGATGAAAATAGATATGTCCTATTCAGTAATAATAATAATAATGATAATGATAATACCTTGCCCATCTGACTGGGTTGCCCCAGCTACTCTGGGCGGCTTCCAACATATATGAAAAACATAATAAAAAATTTAAAAAATCCCTTTACAGGGCTGCCTTCAGATGTCTTCTAATGGTTGTGTAGTTACTTATCTCCTTGGCTCAGGAATGGCATAACTCCATACTCTCCTACATTTTTCTGATGAAAATAGGGACATCTTAAGGAAAAGCAGGACATTCTGGGATCCAGTCATAAACCTGGATGGCTTCTGTAAATCCAGGAGTGTCCCTGAAAAATAGGGGCACTTGGAGGGTCTGCATAGAATTCTCAGGTAGCAGGCTGGAAGCCCCAAAGGCATTTGGACAGGAGAAGGTAGTAGCTACAAACCTAAACTTCCAAGCAGCAGAAGTCACAGTTATAACATTCCCTGGAATTGTTTCATCCGAAGGGTTCACCAAGTTTCTGGAAATTCATGGCTGTTATGGGAACTGAAGCATAGTTCTCTGTAGGCTAAATGGAAATTGAAACAGAAAAGGAAACATAAAATTAACTTGGGTAACAAGAGATAATTACATACAATTCTTCCTACCTATTTAACGTTCGAAAACTCACAGAAATAGTGCCTCAGGTAACTTTATTTTGACATCTGCAGAACTCCCAAGCATGCAAGTATTTGAATACATGAGTGACTGAACTAATTAGCAAGAACTTGAAGCACAGAAATGAAGCAAGTGGATTAGGAGCTCAAATGATAAAAGTTAAAAGATGTTAACAGGACATAGCATAGTTAACACGCTGTGAAGTATCACCGAATGTGTTTTCTGCTTGTTCCTTTTTGACACATGCATGTCTTCTTCACATGCTAAAATTCATTCCTTTATATTAGAAAAGAGAAATAGATATTTCTCAAATCCTTCATAAACATGCGTCAATCGGGGAATGAGACAGAATAAAATGAATATACAGTCCACCCAAACCACAGAACAAATGTTAATAAACAATGTGGCTGTTTTGCTGCAATATTATGAGGTGGGTGGGTGAGAGGGATATTTATTAACCTTAGTTAAAATAAATAAAAAGCTCAAATAGGGTAATCTGTACAAACCAAAGATTGTGGAATTGCAGGAGACAAGAGCATTTGTATCTGTTTCCATACACAAAATGTACTCATTTGGCCACAGATTATTTATACTGTGTATAAAGCAGAATTTGAAATGATGGAAGAGGCTGCCAAACACCATGCATTGCCTTCAGGATACAGATGATGCCTTTAAATCCTGTGAAAGACTAATTAATCTTAAACTTTGTGGGTGATCTCTAAGACCAGTTCTAGCTATAAAAAACTCGGGGAGAAAGACAGGATGGGGGAATTTTTATGACTGGAGTAAGTGGGGGCTTAAAGTTTCATATGTGGTTATTTGACAGTTTAAATATTAACTTAAAATAGCATGTGCATAATAAGGAGCTAGACAGATGACAGGTATTATGGAGTACTTCATAAGGACAACCTATTCTATTCTATGTGGATATCATTTTGTTGTATATTTCCTGGTAGCGTCTGCTTCATTGCTCAGCCTTCACTGTGTGTTGCCTTTTCACTGGAAGATCTGAGGTAGATACTTCTTGGTGCTGGAGGGTCTTTTCCTCCTACAGCATGGCTTACCCTTCTTCCAAACTGAGAGTTTAGGGATTTGCTTGCTTTTTCACTAATGTCAGAAGGGTTGACTTTGATAGACCCTTTGGTACTCACAGCATGACATTATGAAATGATCACATGTGCACAAATGCCTGGAAAAAAATTACGTTGCAGTTTGTTTTCCAAGTAATGTTGGAAAAGTGTGTTGCTGTGGCAAAGAACCAGAAGGAAATGCTGGTCTTATATACCCCTCCCGGCCCTTGGCACCAGGTGCTACGAGTCTTCTGTCAAGCCTCACCTGTGCGGCCACGCCTTGTCCTTCCAGGCAAAACTCAGGAAGTCCCCAGTCCTGCAACGCCCTACCAGTCACAGGGCCTGGCTCCTGCACACACTCCTGACAGCCTGGATTTTTGGCAAGTAAACAGGTAAAAATAGCGCTCAACATCTTTGGGGGTGTCCGGATTTTTACTTATTGAAATATGGCGACTCTAACACCTGAGAATATGTGCATGGATATATTTCAGTAGAAATTTCATACTCCAGAACTCCAAAATCCCTAACATGCAGCCTCATGCAAAAGACATACATTTAGAGTTAGACTTCCAAACCCATTCTGAATTTGTTTTAAGTATGTGAGTTCAGAACTGGGCCATAGTCACATCTCAGCCCTATTAAACCCTATGTATAAAATGCTTCATTGGGACGTGGGTGGCGCTTTGGGTTAAACCACAGAGCCTAGGACTTGCTGATCGAAAGGTCGGTGATTCGAATCCCCGCAGCGGGGTGAGCTCCCGTCTTTCGGTCCCAGCTCCTACCCACCTAGCAGTTCGAAAGCACCCCTAAGTGCAAGTAGATAAATAGGGACCGCTTTCTAGCGGGAAGGTAAACGGCGTTTCCGTGTGCGTCGCTGGTGCTGGCTCGCCAGATGCAGCTTCATCACGCTGGCCACGTGACCCGGAAGTGTCTCCGGACAGCGCTGACCCCCGGTCTCTTGAGCAAGATGAGCGCGCAACCCTAGAGTCGGACACGACTGGCCCTGACGGGCAGGGGTACCTTTACCTTTACCTTTATAAAATGCTTCAGCTTTCTTCTTGTTCTGACCATGTGACCTCCCCTTAAATCCTTTTTCTGTCCACTCCTGGATCCAGCGCACACTTTTCTTATCTCCATACCTCTCCATGCAGTGGCGTAGCGTGGGTTGTCAGCACCCGGGGCAAGGCAAGTAATTTGCACCCCCTAACCCGTGGATTTGCGCCCCCTAACCCATGGATTTGCGCCCCCTAACCCTAACCCCCAGATGTTGCGCCCGGTGCGGCCGGCCCCCCCTGCACCCCCCACGCTACGCCACTGTCTCCATGTCTTTGTCTCTCCACATGACTGTGTCCTACTCTTCTAATATATTGCTGCTCCTGTTGTTTATTCTTCCAGCTTCACCACTCAACTAGTTTGAGGGTCTCCTGCTCCTTCAAACGTCCTCATCTTCCCTACCCTGCTTCTTTGGGTCAGCATAAGCATCTTGCAGGTTCTGTTTTAGGCCTGTCCATTTCTGCTGGTTACAAGAGATTCCAACTAAACATCAAGAAGAACTTTCTGACAGTAAGAGCTGTTTGACAGTGGAACGGTCTCCTTCAGGAGGTGGTGGACTCTCCTTCCTTGGAAATTTTAAAGTAGAGGTTGGATGGCCATCTGTCAAGGATGCTTCAGCTGAGATTCCTGCATTGCAGGGGGTTGTACTAATGACCCCTGGGGCCTCTTCCAATTCTACAATTCTGTGATTCTACCACAATTGAATGTAACTTTCTTCATTTTAGCACAATCATTTAGGCCATGGGTCATTTTGTTGTTGATGTTGTTAAACCTAAATTGTTGCTGATCTACTGTCACTCAGAGATAGTAGATTCAGACCTACCTTCTTCCTGCCTCTGAATTAGGATACTGTATCTTGTTGTTAGGATACTGTTATTCCATGCATTCCTGGCTAATGCAAATGGTACACAAGCAAATGTAACTATTCTTTCTACTGCAGGGATGGTTCTAATATGCTGCCAGTTTCTAACTCCTATCAGCCAGCATGGCTACTTATTTGGGATGATGAGAGCTGTACTCCAGCATCATTGGGAAAGCCACAGGGCCCCCATCCCTGCAGTAGAAAGAGAGCTACAGTTTTATTTTAATCTTATTGTGACTCTATACTTGCTCAACACTAATATGCTTTTTTCAATATTGTAGTGAATAGACTCTTCCCTCCCACTTCCTGGTTAAAAAGAAAGCAATGCGAGATCACTAACTTTCCGTAAGAAAATAAAGGAAAAAGAAAAGGTTTTGTTTGTAAAATAACACTGAAATGTCTATGCAGCCTGCCTTTGGCTGATCAGCATAAGATTAAGCAAACAGGAACACGCACTACTGAACAAAAGGGATAATCTTTTATTCATCATTCACCAATCTCCAGAGGTCCAGTACCAGAGTCAGAGTTAACCTAATTTCTCATACAAATTATTTAATGCTTTGCTCAAAGGAGATGCAGATGTAACAGGTGCACAAAAACACCATCCAAATAGCAGCAGTTAAAATTCCTGTTTTTAACCAATGTTTGCGTGCACACTGGTGATCATTGGACTCAAGATGTTTTGACAGCTTCAACTTCAGGCAGATGGACTGAATATTAAGCTGTGCCTAATTGTAAATAGATGAGCATACAACTTACCAAAGCTCCTTGGCTCAGCATTGCTTTCCATCAAACAAAGCATTACTTTTTCATCACAAGCATGCACATTTGCAGTGCAATCCATAATGCAGGTCTTTTCAGAAACAAGTTCCATTGAGTTCCATAGGGTTTCCTTCCAGGTAAATGAGCACAGGGTTGCAGCCTTAAATTAGTTCTAATTTTAAAACATAATTTCACCTTAATACTCAAAATAGCTCTGAAGTATAGGTGTGGAATAATGAGCCAAACATATCTATTTTTGTTTAAATGGGTCTGAAAAATTAACGTTTTTGTCCAACATTTCTTTCCTGCTTCTATTATTTTACTACTGAGCACACACAATAAAAGACAGAAACAGATAAGGCTGCCGCTTTTGAGTGAGGGACAACAACTGTTGGCAAAGGGGTGAGCAAGCTTTTTAATTACATACAATTATCCCTGGGCAGAATGGAAATTGAGTGATTAGCTGTTGTGCTGAATAAAGCTTTTGTACAATTCAAAAGGTTCCAGAGTTTTTCACCAAGAAAAGGTGAGCCAATAAAAAATGTAAAGCTATTGGCTATCATTCTGAGGAAACTATGCAATAAATCTGTATGCTGAACATGCTGGTAATGACGTACTGAGAGAAAAGAGCTGTGCTATACCAGCTATATCAACCTTCCTCCACCTGGTGCCCTCAGGAAATGGTTGAACTACTGTTCCCATCAGACTCAGGAAGGGGCTGATGGGACTAATAGTACAAAAAATCTAGAGGGCATCAATTAGGTTCATATTCTTCAAAAGGAGCAGAATGCACATATACCACCTTAATTCTTTTTAGGATTAAGGGTGGGACTTATTTGTTTTTCCTTAGGCAAGAAATGCTGATCCCCCTGGTTCTAGGACAGTGGCATTCTGACATTCATCAGAAATGAATATTCCTGATGACTGGCATCCACTGACCTTGGCCAGGAACTTCTTGTTTCGTTTGTACATTGTTGAAAACACTGCTCCCCAGTGTCTCCCCTATCCCAAAATTGTAAACCCAAGACTTCATACGAGGGCAGGGCAACTCAGTTCCAGCAACTATTAGATTCAGGGATATCCAGAGGGGCCCCATTTGAAGCAGTGGGGCACTACTTGATTATTATTTTTTGTAGGGCCCAAGTTCACAGCCAAAGCCTGCAAAATCTTATAGATATAAATAAAATCCATCTAGATTGCCCTGGTGCAGGGGGCTCTTTAGGAGTGGCTCGCAGGGCCCAAGTTGGCCCAATTGCTCCAATTGCCTTAAGGTCAGCCCTGATGAGACTGTGCAGGGGTTGGACTGACAAGCCCTGCACCTTCTAGGTCCTTGGTGTCACCATTCAGAGTACAGACTCAAGGACTTGTTATGGAAATAAAGGGGGGCACTTATTGGAAATCAGTTTTGTCACCTCTTATTCCCCCCCAGACCTCAAGACAATGAGCCCAGCCACCATTTATTCACAGTCACATAAGCACCACACTACAGCATGGCCATAAACTTGTACGTTCAACCACTGAAATATACACCCAATATGTAACAATGGAAATTTATGTTACTGCTTTATGAATGAACACTGTGTTTTATGAATGGACTCTGTATTTTGCGAATTACCTAAGAGCCACCAACAGGGAGCTCTAGAATCTGACAGCTAACCAATTGGGTACTACCAAACAGCGACCCCTATTGCTGAAATCAGGTAACCAGCAGGGAATGCTTCAGCTCAGCCTTTGCACTGTTGACTGAACACCCCCTGCTGTGCAGATAATGAAGAAAGCTCGTAAACTGTATCTCTTCTGGCATCCTGGCCAACTTTATTACGCTGGTGTAAACCCTGGTGCACCAGAAGCACAGAATAGCAGCAAATAAAGTCCACTCATATGTCAGCAACTGATAAGACTTATCAACCAGTTCTTCCAAAGTCTTCCTAAATTATAAAGCTCCAAAATACAAGCCAAAAGAGAGCAGGTCTGGGAAGAGCGAGGCATACAATGGGCACCACCAGTGAAAAGGCCCTGCTCCGTGTAGCTCCTGCCCTGTCATTTGATAGGGTGCCCACTTGCCCTCCTTCTTTACATGGACTGCTCTCTATTGGAGTCTCCAGGTCCAGTACAAAGACCATAAGAAGGGAGAGCAGGGACCTTGAAGTTCCCAACAGCTGTTAATCAAGCAAACAAGCACACAGGTCACCTTTGTCACAGTCAGGACACCTATGTCCTGGCCAGGCCTGCACTCAGTCTTGTTTTTGTACAATCTTTTTTGTCCTCAGTAACTAAAATTGCATTATCAACATATACAAGCAGAAAAGTTGTTTTCCTTGGTTTGCAAGGGATCGTACAAAACAAGGTGGCACTAATAAAAAAAAGTTTCAGGGTAGCAACAGAAAGCAAACTAAAAATGCTTTTGCAGTTCATCAAAACTATCCAGCAATATCAAGTTATAGGAAAACTGGTGCTATTAATAGTAATCCTTCTAGTTGTGTGTGATGTGTGATGCTAATTATTTCCCCCAAGAGTTAAATGATAACCAATCAGAGGCAGCTACAGGAGAGCTATGAGATTCAGGTGAGGGTCAGATGCCGTGTCAATCCCAGCAGGTATATAAGAGGATGACCTGGCCTGCACAGCATCGAAGACTTGGGTTTAGGGTGCAGTTCTGAAAGGGCCACAAAGGATAAACCACCCAAAAGGTATGCTGAAGAGTTTGCTAAAACAGTCATAGCAGATACAGCTGTTGTTAGTAACTCAGAGAAGGTTTGGGAACCTTCAAGCTTCCAAGAGGTCTAAAGTTTAACCTCAGAGGATGCTGAGCCATGGTTAAATGCCATGAAGGCTGAACTTGATTCCTTAGAGAGGAACAAGACATGGGAACTAGTTCCAGGCCTGCCCAGGTGGCAAAATGTTTACAGTGTTAAGTTATTGCAAAAGTTTTTCAGTGTTAATTTTATGCATTTTTTAAAATCACCATGGTATTTAACAATAATATCTTATGTCCTTTAGAGCAGTGTTTCCCAACCTTGTGCCTCCAGCTGTTTTTGAACTACAACTCCCATCATCCCTGACTAGCCAGACCAGTGGCAAGGGATGATGGGAATTGTAGTCCAAAAACAGCTGGAGGCACAAGGTTGGGAAACACTGCTTTAGAGGACAAATGGTGAATTGTAGAATTTTAAATACCTCTCATCATCCTTGGCTTCACTCAATTTTGTTTATAACACTCTTCCATTTTCTTCTACTTGTGAGGGTGGGGAATGGGGAGGGGCCTCACAAGTGGAGTAACCTAGGGCCTCTCTTAATCTAAATCCAGCCCTGGCTGTACGAGGGTCAATAAACTGCTTGGATTAACCACAGGCTGATCAAATGGTCATACTACACCAGGCAGCCAGAATGAAAGCTAAACTAATGTTGTATGCAATTCTGTGTACTGCCAGCCGTAACATCAACAACACGATAAACACCTGATAATGTAAAACCCCTGACTGATAATACCTGCCATCTCTTTCATGAGGAAAGGTCACATGGTTTGGGGCTTTTTAGTATTGAAAAAAAGAAGTTAGGTGACATGACAGAGGTGTATAAAATTCTGCATGCTGTGAAGAAAGTGTACAGTGGTACCTTGGGTTACATACGCTTCAGGTTACTCCGCTAACCCAAAAATAGTACCTCGGGTTAAGAACTTTGCTTCAGGATGAGAACAGAAATCATGCTCTGGTGGCGCAGCAGCAGCAGGAGGCCCCATTAGCTAACGTGGTGCTTCAGGTTAAGAACAGACCTCCAGAACGAATTAAGTACTTAACCCAAGGTACCACTGTATAGAATTTCTCTCTATCTCATAACATTAATAAGGAGGTAATCGGAGAAACCTGGGTTCAGGACAGACAAAATGTCATATATGCATTCAGGTAGCACGTACTTAAAATATGGAATAATTGCCACAAGTACTGGTAGTCACCAGCATGCATGGCTTTTAAACTGGGTTATACAAATTCATGGATGATAAGGCTATCCGTGACCACTAGTCCTAATGGCTAAATGCTGTGTCTATGATCAGAGGCATTATGCTTCTGAATAGGAGATGCTGTGGAAGAGCAGTTGGCCAAAGTGGGAAACGGGATCCTGGAATAGCTGCTTTGGTCTGACCCAGCAGGGCTTTTATTATGTCCTCATCTATAGGTTGACCCTATGGCCATATCGGGACGCGGGTGGCACTGTGGGTAAAACCTCAGCGCCTAGGACTTGCCGATCGCATGGTCGGCGGTTCGAATCCCCGCGGCGGGGTGCGCTCCCGTCGTTCGGTCCCAGTGCCTGCCAACCTAGCAGTTCGAAAGCACCCCCGGGTGCAAGTAGATAAATAGGGACCGCTTACTAGCGGGAAGGTAAACGGCGTTCCGTGTGCTGCGCTGGCTCACCAGATGCAGCTTGTCATGCTGGCCACGTGACCCGGAAGTGTCTGCGGACAGCGCTGGCTCCCGGCCTATAGAGTGACACAACCCTAGAGTCTGGCAAGACTGGCCCGTATGGGCAGGGGTACCTTTACCTTTATGGCCATAAGATATAACACACTGTTTGCAGCTATTTAGCAATGGTTTGATGAGGATTGTTTTTACACCACTTGTCTTGAGTGCTGCTGTGCCTCTGTGAGTCATGGCCTTGGGACATTTATGCCACCTGTCACCCCTCTTAACAGCTTTGCTCTTGCATGCATTACTCAGATCATTATTATGCCATTTTTCAGACTGAGCCTGAAGTGCTTTAACACAGTTATTGACACTTTTTCACCATATGAACTGATATAGACAAGCAGTTTCAGAGAGAACCCTTAGGCTAACAATTGTATTTACATCATCTGCTACTGAGGGAAAAGCAGAACTAATAAAGCAAACAAAAGATCAGGCCTCATCCCTTTTCTTCATTAATGTTTCAGATTATTTTCTTGGTGCTCTGTGGAAGGCTGGGGTGGAAGGCTATTGTAAAATAATGGGATAACATTTCTTTTACAAACCATTACCTGTGAAGTTGCATTGCAGGCCTATTCCTGGAAGACCGTTGTTTCATTTCTTTAAAAATTACACATAGTAAATGAATTGTGTCATGAGGGATTATATGAATAGGACTAATTAATGGGTTTGAATATGAATGATAAATAATACTGTCAAGTGCTCTGCAGATTGAGGAACAAGAACCCATGTTGTAACCGGTCTGTCAACACAGCAATAGATGAAAGCATATGAATATCACAACTGCAAGCCCTCAACGTGGGACTTGCCTGCCAGACTAGATCCAAATTCACCTTCATAGAGTTGGAAGGGAACCTGAGGGTTATCTAGTCCAACTCCTTGCAATGCAGGAATATCAACTAAGTCACAGTTGAACCATGAAACTACATTGCATTAACTGAGTGGTCCTAACTTCAAATTACACTCACTGAGCAAACCAGGGTTGCTGCTAGAGCTGGACTGAACTGATAGTGGTCATTTCTCCATTATTTCACCTGCTCCAAAATCAGCAATATTTCAGGGGTGAGATGATTTTTGGGTGGGAGGGGAATAGAATTGGGCAGGCTGCCATTTTATTTCCCCCAGAAATCCCTGTTCCAAAGTGCTTTTTGAAATTGAGAGCTGTAATTCAATAGCAGCAGGAGGCCCCCAGAATCAACTGACCTATAACCAAAACAGTGATTCTGGTAGCTATCATGGGTTATGCATGAAGGGGGCTTATGTGAAGTATATCTAGTACAACCTTTTTGCCATGTGCCATATGGGTCTATCTTGCTTCTGAGGCCTAGTTTAAAGTGAACATTTGGCTTCCCAAATCATTACAGTTTATCACTGATGAACTACTGTTATTTGTCTCATTTTTGACAGGTTTGATACCCTTTTGCTCTTTCCTCCTTCCGATGTGTTATACAACTGACTATTCACATTGAAGTACAGTGGAAATAATGAATGCTAGTTTTGGGCTATGTTCAAATTAAGGAATAACAGAAATCTTTCTGTGCAAGCTCCTAAAGTTGGTGGAAGACAAATGGTCGATCAACAGGTGCCTTCAGCTCACTAATTCATAACAATGTGCTGCAAATTATCTAGTATATAATCTTGTTGCTGTACTCATCAATATTTGTTACCATTGAAAGATAATCAGAATTGAAATGCAACACTGTTTTCTCCCTTATACTTCCACCTATCCTGACAAGTGTTTCATGTTCTATTAAATCAACAATAATGAGCACATTTAGAGTGCCTTTGAATGTTCCATGTATTTTACATACATTATCTTTTAATCCTTAGAATAACCCTGTAAACATTATTAGTATTAGTATTTTTAAACACTATTTTTTCTGATTTAAGTTAGAGCTGGAGTAGCATGTCACCAGAAAACAGTATTAGAAGCAGAGTTGTTGTTTTTTAAAGCTGAAACTTACCAGAACTCAGTTCCAGCACCTCTCAGGTGGGCACCATTGCCGTTATAAGAAAACAGGGGAGATATTCATGGTGAGATCCAGTACCTCTTTTTCTAGGAAAATAGCACTGAGTAGAAGTAGTGTTGCAAAAGAGTAAAGGCAGTTGATGCACTTCTTCATAGGCTTATCTTAACCTCTTTGCACCAGCAATCAACACCTTCCCCACCAAGACTTACTATTTGTACCATGGTGGCAAGAAACAGACACCCGCATGGCACCTACATGTATGGGATTTTCCATCCCTGAAGAGCAAATGGCAGCTCCACAAGGTTATTCAAATCAAGAAACTGGCGCTGGAGTTGAGGATTATGCCACTCTCCCCAGTGCTACAGCTCTAATGTCTTCTTGAACTTTTTTTAAAAAACAGGATTACAGTGGTACCTCGGGTTACATACGCTTCAGGTTACAGACTCGCTAACCCAGAAATAGTACCTCAGGTTAAGAACTTTGCTTCAGGATGAGAAGAGAAATCATGCAGTGGCGGGAGGCCCCATTAGCTAAAGTGGTACTTCAGGTTAAGAACAGTTTGAGGTTAAGAACAGACCTCCGGAATGAATTAAGTACATAACCAGAGGTACCACTGTACAACCACGGACCTTCCACTTTCTCATTCAGTTGCACTCTTTAAAATATTTCATCCTCAAATGCTCCAGCTGGCATTTTCATTCTATGTGGGTCTTCTGTTAGTAGCTGGTATGGGTGTTGCCATGTGTAGAAAATGTAATCCAAGTTTTAATAATAATTTATTATTTATACCCGCCCATCTGGATGGGTTTTGAGGCTTTCCGGTGGTTAAACCAGTTCAAGGTTGTGCTGATTCCAGTAGAAATACAAAGCAAACTGCCTTTATCATGAAATAATATTTCATGATATATATAAAATATATATAATGTATGAGTGGGCAATATCGCTAAATTCTTAGCCACTGTGTGACTAAGTATAATCTACCGCTACTACATAGTGCTAATCTGTAGCCCTCAGCACAAAAACATGTTCTTCATATTGTAAGGATTCGGCACATATCTGGTTCTGGAGAACTTCATCTTTTGTCACTGGAGACCTTTTAATGTCAGTATCAAGTGCTGTTGAAAGCTTAACTGATTTAATGTGGTCTCCTCTTTCCCGACTGATTTGCATCTTTGAAACTTTGTGCAATTAAATTTCACCTAACTTCTCACACTTCATCGACGATGAGTTATGAACTATAGAATCCAGAGACAGGGAATAAAATCCCCTGAAAATAAACCCTGTGTATGCTTGGATACATACGTCTTTGGTAGTTCAATCATTCTTTTTCCTGGTGGCAAGCAGAATTTGTGGAGGAAAAAAATTACTAGTTGGTAATGAATGTGATGCCTGGTGATCCTCCAGCACCACTTTATAATAATACCCTGCTCAATTAGGGTCACCTTGCTATATAATGAACGTTACATAGATCAAGAAGGTATATAGTGGAAGGAACCAGCAAGTGGAACTAGACCTCTCTATTTTGGGGGAAGGAGAGACAGGAATGAAATGGGATACACAAAACCATGAAGGTAAAAGGAAGGGCAGATGCTTCCAAACATTTCTTGCTGTATGAGTTCATAGACTTACCGTAATTCACATAAATTGGTGTTTGCCTTTCTAGGTGCATGATTTGGGCCTCTCACATAGCATCCTCCCATTAACTCCTGACAAATTTGTCATTTGTTTGATTACTTAAAGCTTGGCATGTAAAAGGGAATGAGTTAATTTTAATAAATGGCCCATGATTTCTTAGTAGGCATGCAAATAATGTTCCCTGTGAAGAGATAGGTGTTCCCCCACCACATTTTTGAGAACCCCATCCAAGAAGGGATTACAGTGGTACCTCGGGTTACATACACTTCAGGTTACATACGCTTCAGGTTACAGACTCTGCTAATCCAGGAATAATGCTTCAGGTTAAGAACTTTGCTTCAGGATGAGAACAGAAATCTTGCTCCTGCGGCATGGCAGCAGCAGCAGCAGGCCCCATTAGCTAAAGTGGTGCTTCAGGTTAAGAACAGTTTCAGGTTAAGAACGGACCTCCGGAACAAATTAAGTACTTAACCCGAGGTACCACAGTACAGTGGTACCTCAGTTCCCGACGCCTCCGTTGTCGTACGTTTTGGTTCTCGAATGCTGAAATTCCAGAAGTAAATGCTTCAGCTTTCGAACGTTTTTCAGAACTCAAACACACAACACGGCTTCTGCTTAGTGCAAGAAGCTCTTGTAACCAATGGGAAGCTGCGCCTTGGTTTTTGAATTTTTCAGAAACTGAACAGTCTTCTGGAATGGATTATGTTTGAGAACCAAGGTACCACTGTAATTCCCTCCCACTTCTTTGAGATCCTGCAGAATATCTGCTGATGATGTTTCTTTTTAAAATGTGGTATCTTTCACTGGATAATGTCCTCCACTGGATAACGTGTTGGAATAGAAGGATAAAAGTCCAGCTCAGCTGTACATTTCCTGGATGGTCTTTGGGTAATGATGCCACTTAGCTTAAGTTCCCCATTTATAAAATAGGGCTATTGTTAATCTTCTAAAGAAGGGATGTGTTGCAAAGCTGTACCTATTCAGAAAAATCAAGACAAGTTCTGCATTTCTATTTACTTTTGCAACACTGTTTGGTATGGAAAATTATATTATATATTTTTTTAAAAAAACCACAGAACATGTCCTGTTAATTTGACTTCCTCTTGATTTCCTGCACAAAAGGACCTATGAAATACTTCATGTATGCCACTTTCCATTTCCTTTTCTCAAAACGGCCAGTGTCAATACTAAACGTTTCAGGATCAAATGTTTCTCCTTTTATTTTTTCTAATGTCCCCCCACTAAAAATAAATAAATCCTCACTTCATCGAGGTACAGACAATGTACACTTTTCAAGCAGAACTGACTGGTTAAGACCTCTATTTCTTTCTCCAGCAGTAAAAGAAATCCAAATTTCTTTGGATTTTGAAACAAAAGCATGGAATACTTAAATGGAAGTTGCTGCAGTTGTGAGGTCCAAAGTATCTACTTCAAAATAGTATCAGAGGCAGCTTTACTCAATTCAATTGAAATTACATCTCATATAATTAGTTTAAGACTTCTGTTTAAAATGATAAAATATGCATGCAAGTGTTTAGGATTATTATAATGTCACACCTAAGCACCAGAGAGCTCCAGTAAACATCAATTATTTCCTTACATCTCTCTCTTTCATGCACAGTTTGGGCCATGTTAATTAGCATTTCTCAAACTTTATCAGATTTGTGCCAAAACAGATTTCACATTCAGAAAAGGTATTCCAAATCTGGTATTGTATGCCCTATTAAAGTGGCTAGTAGCTACAAAATCTGGATTCTTTTGACAATTCTTATAAGCCCTTAAGTAGGAATAGGATGTAAAAATTGTCAGGGTTGTGTGAAGGCGGGGGGTAGTAGTATTCATTCATTGTTATTAAATCAGATGCCTGACAGAGTACTGTTAATCTGGAATAGAGTTTGCGGAAATATTTTACAGCAGGATGGTTCCTTAGAGATAACAGCACTCACAGCAGGTTTGGTCTCCAACAGGAGAGAAAAATCTTATTACAAATTACAAATAAGAAAATGGCATGTGGATGTCCCATCTTGTGAGCAGATGACATAAAGTAGAGTATGAACAGCTGGACGGGGTAGGAATGGAATGCATCTTTCCTCTTAATCAGGGAATAACAAGTTTCATTTTCTATTTCCCTTAATTTAAAAGGAAAATCTTGTAACTGAATGCTGCCTCGGAAGCTCAAATTATCTCTAGCTCTTTGCTTGTCAGGTAGCCATCAATAGTACAGTGGTACCTCAGGTTACATACACTTCAGGTTACATACGCTTCAGGTTACAGACTCCGCTAACCCAGAAATAGTACCTCGGGTTAAGAACTTTGCTTCAGGATGAGAACAGAAATTGTGCTCTGGCGGTGCGGTGACAGGAGGAGGCCCTGTTAGCTAAAGTGGTGCTTCAGGTTAAGAACAGTTTCAGGTTAAGAACGGACCTCCGGAACGAATTAAGTACCAGTACTTAACCTGAGGTACCACTGTACTCCTTTTCCATATGTTGAAGATTCTTACTTGGATCTGAACCTAGTTCATTTTTTACACATGCACTGTTCTTTCATATGGGGGAAAAAAGGTGGTAGCAGAGTTGTGTGGTTGGTCCTACTCACTTAACACCCACACATCAGAATGCATGTCTGCAAAGACGCTGGCTTGATGTCTAGGGCTGCACATAACCAAAGGTCTTGACCAGGGGTCAGCAAACGTTTTCAGCAGGGGGGCGGTCCAATGTCCCTCAGACCTTGAGGGGGACCGGACTATATTTTGGGGGGAAAGAGAATGAATTCCTATGCCCCACAAATAACCCAGAGATGCATTTTAAATAAAAGCACACATTCTACTCATGTAAAAACACGCTGATTCCCGGACTGTCCGCGGGCCGGATTTAGAAGGCGCTTGGGCCGGATCCAGCCCCCGGGCCTTAGTTTGCCTACCCATGGTCTTGACTGCATGGAGCATCACATACCCTCCAATATTTCTACAATGAAAACAGGGATGTCCTATTTGATGATGATGCTGGTAATTATTATTATACCCTGCCCATCTGAATGGGTTGCTACAGCCACTCTGGGCAGTTTCCAACATGTATAAAAATATAAGACATTAAACATTAAAAAAACAACTTCCCTTTACAGGGCTGCCTTCAAAAGTATTCTAAAGGTTGTATATATCTCATTGGATCAGGTCTCTCATAACTTTATACCCTTCAACATTCCTCAACGAAAATAGGGATGTACTAAGAAAAAGAAGGGCATTCCAGGATCAAATCAGAAACCGGAACAGCTTCTGTAAATCTGGGACTGGCTCTTGAAAATAGGAACACTTGGAGGGTGTGGCACAGTGGTTGGGAGCAAGGCAGCTAGGGAAAAGTTGAAGCACCTATTCTTGGTTCTTCCTCTGAAGAACTTCCTACTTGAAGAGGCATATAATCTTGGGCCTTTAGCCATCTGATAAATAAACAAACACTCACACAGAAAGGAAGCTAGATATTTTGTTTACAATCTATGATGCCACACAATTACACATAATCGGGCATTAAAGATATCTGTGGACTCCAGAGTTTCTGCATCCAGCAGCGATGCCTCTGGGAGAGAGTGCAGTGTTGTATCTGTGACTAGTGGGATGTGGCGACATCTGTTCCCTTCTTCAACATTATCTGTTCTTTGTAATTAAAAACATTCCAGATTATCGCTTCCTATTACTGATTAATCAGCAGGTAGTTGACCATTCCAGCAGGAGGCAAAGGCTTTCTGTTTACTCCCTTGCCTTTAATACCCTACACAGAAAGTGTCTTTCCCTTAGGTTCACAATATAGCAGCCTAGCTTGCTCCCACTACCATATTATGTATGAAATTCAAGCAATCTCACTTTTTTTAAAAAAAGAAGAAGACAGAAGTCTTCTAACACAGACAGAAATATTTGTAAGAAGAACCACATGCAAAACAGGTTGTTAGAATTCCTGCTAACACACCTTGATGTTTTGAGGATTTAAACTGCTGTCTCCCCGCCCTTTTTGATTGCTTTATTTTGCAGTCTTCACAGTTCACAGTGACTTGTGAATTATTGCAATTGCTTTATTTAAAATAATAAAGTTGGTTTATCAGGTAAAAGCAGATGCTAATGCTAGATTCCGTAATTATCACATAAAATGGATCCATACATATGTATGACTTTATCAGGTAATAACAGGTACTGAATATTTATCCCCCAAGCCACAATGACTGCACATTACAAATTTATGACTCTTCCCTATCTTCTGTACAGTTAGCTTTCCCAGGAATCTCAAATGGACAAATATCATCTATCTCTACTGGGGCTATGATGGTTCCTTTTTATTACCTGGAGGTTATATAATCACTAGTAATCATGGGACTGTGGTGCCCCCTAATATATACATATTGTATATTGGTATGCACATATCCACCAGACTGCACCAGAAGCTGTTAGGGAAGTGTTTTGTGTCAGGAGGTTAATAAACACAAATTAAAAGCAGAGATACAGCATTTTCAATCAGCTTTCTGGGTCACCTTGGGGTGTAGCTCTTCAGGCATCTCATAAATTTCCCCCAGGATGTTGGTGTCTGAAAAAACTCCCAGAACCCAGTGGGAAATCCAAAACTTCTCCTGCACAATCTCTATAGGGTTACTTAACGTCTCGCAGAATATGAAAACAGCTCTGTGTCAAGAATAAAAAAGCAAATATGAAACATGCTGAGTCTAGCTACCTGATTTTCTGAATAATTATAACAGCTGTAAATATTAATATGTTCACATTGTCATATTCTCTTGGTAGAGACCAAAAGGGATGGTTATGAGAGGAATCACTAGGGAAGCCTAGCTTCTCTCTGTGTAGCCATTGTTGACATGGAAGTCGCTGTTCATGTTGGTGCACTTGATGTTTTATGTCAACATAGCGATTCTCCATATGAATACTGAGATGGCATAACCATATCAAAGACAAAATCTGACTACATCTAAGAACAATAATTTTAAACTCAATATGGTTTGCACAAAGTAAGTAGAATACAGGAGGAATAAACAATATAGATAGCTATGATCAGCTTTATTTGTGGGGCATTTCATTATCGACACATGTGGTGGCCTTATGCTGCATATATTGGCTCCTCAGCCCATGCTAAGTTGGCCCCACAAAAGGACTGCCACACACAGAACTGTGTTTCCGTATTTCACCAATAACTTCCATTGAATAGAGTTTGCAGTTGCACACAAAATGTCCGGTCTTATGCATTGTGGTTCCTGCATTCAGCTGGCTCACCACAAGTGGAAGCATTAGCCTCCATTTATAGGGCTACCACAATAAGCCGTTGGACTACCGGACTCTGACCCTAATCTTGCTACCACTCCTCAGCTTCTTCTCTCTGACCTACATTTGGAGGTCTGAAGGAGGTGCCAGTGGTACTCACATAGTGTCTTGACCCACAGCCCAAGGACTATGCATCACCTGATGGAGGACTTGAAGGAAAAGGAGGCTCCAGTTCCATCCTCGAGGGAAGAACTTCCAGGAACTTCTTCAGACCTTCTTAAGGTCCTTCCCAGCCAGATGACACAGACCTACCACCCTCCTCCAATTTAGAGACAAGTCTCCAATAGTAAGCCTGTCTCCCCAACTCCAAAGGAGCTAAAGACTGCAAAATTAGGAGAGGTTGTTTTAATGGGTAGGAGAGGATATATTAATTGCAATTTATCCCTCCTGGTGCCCATGTGTGTGGGCTGAAGAGAGTCTTATAACCCATCCTTGGCAGCAATATTAAAAGCATAGGAATTAGTCTGTAAAGCCTTGTTTTGAGCAAGTCCAGCTATGAAGTAAGCTGACTCCCCTTTCTTACCTTGCTTAACAAAGAATCAGGTGACAACTTGTAAAGTATGTTTAATAACAATATTTATTTACATTATAATTGTGCATTAGTTCACAGCAAAGGCAGCAGCAAATACCATGCAGGCAAAATACTTCTATTTAGAGTAAAATCAGCTTAGGTAAGTGCGTAAAGCTGGAGCAACAGAGGCATTTCTGCATCCACTGCTGGTCAAAGGAAGAGAGGGAGAGGAACAGGAAGTGCTATATGCTCCTTCCTCTCCAGGAGAGTATGGGAAATGACATCACACAGAGTCCTCGCTACCAATTGCATTTCTATGGTCTGAGTATCTGCTTATCACTATGTGCATTTCTGTTGCCCCTGATGCACACATTAGTCCTTTGTTCAGCTAACATATGAATGGGCAAATGTTAATAGTAAATGAGTAACTATATAACCTTTAGAAGATGTCTGACGGCAGCCCTGTATAGGAGTTTCTAGTGTATAATGTTTTATTATGTTTTTATATATGTTGGAAGCAGCCGAGAGTGGCTGGAGCAACCCAGTCAGAGGGGTGGGGTACATACAATAAAATTGTTGTTAAACATATTTTAGCAGTCATATGCCTCTAGTAGTCATGTGATTATCAGTAAGCATAAAAGAGAGAGAAAACTTGGCAACTCACTGGAGATAGGATATTTCATAGCCTGTAATGGCAGGAACTGGTAATTGTCCTGCTGCAACTTAAGGAAATTCACAGAATGGGAGTGCCAGAAGCCTTTAAAAATTGAGAAACCATATTGTCCATTTAGAATTATGATGATCTAGCCTGGGTCCATATGAGAGTGTGGCAGATAATTATTCAAAATAAGCAAATAAGCAGATGGAGACATGTGCAGCTTAGACTTTCCTCCTAGCCACCAGATAACTCAATCTAATTGGAAGCAGGAAGAAAATCTTATACACACACATATACGGTACAGGTTGTTAGATACTTCAAAAATCTGTGGTAACTGTTCACCCACAGGGATAAGGCATTATTATCTTAAGGAAATTTACAACAGTATCTTTAGGCAACATTTTTAGACCATTAGCTGGTAGTCTCATGCAGCTCTGTTCTATAGTTTGGGAAAGCCAAAACGTTTGTTTCTTTTGGCATTTTAATACCCTGGTTAGATATACATTTTCCTCTCATTTTTGGCAATGGAGGGGTGTTTGTTTTTGGCTGGCAATAAGATTACCAACATTCCAGAAATACTAACACCTTTCCCCCAAACTATCTTTTCACTCCTTTATATATCACCTTCCTCCCATCCCTCCCATCTTGTCTTTCAGTTTTCTAAACTGAAAATTAATTTGGCCCATGGCATATAGCAGAAATGGTAAGTTGCATATAGATTCTCAGGTGCATACCCTTGGGGATTTTTTTTTTTATATATAGTGAAATACCATGTAAAACTTTGAAAGCCTGAGCCCAGGTGGCATCCTCATTCATGAAATTTTCTGACTGGCTTTACAACAGTCCTTCTAGCAGCAAATAATTAAACGACACACAGAGGCACTTCTGCCCTAGATTTAAAATGGTACAAAACACCTTTGAAATTCAAGTCATACTCAAATACTACCTTTGAATGTCAAATGGTAGCAAAGTATTAGCGGGAGAATGGGGCTAACTGTCCCCCAACAGGAAGAAAACCATAAATAGCTTATGCCTTGGAATAGCTGTTAGAAACAGCAAACGTGAAGCTCAATCATTCTGCAGCATTGTATATTAGGCAGGGTAAATCACCCTTTTCCTAAGAGATCAAGAGGACTGAGAGAGGGATTCATGGTCTGCTGCACTCCTGCCATATAAATTTGCTGAAGGCCTTATGAAGGTCTTAGAAATTGTTTGCAGCCAGTGACAGCTGGATGGTGTCAAAAGATGAATTAAAAAGTGGGGTGTATTTCTATTTTAATACTACTACTTCTTCTTTTGCTGCTACTACTACTACTTCTACTACTAATTAATAATATTGCCAAATGTGGTGGACATTTTGCATTTTCTTTGAAATCTACCCTTGAAAGAAAATGTCCAAATATCAATGTGATCTGACTTATCACAAACAGTTTTTTTTTCCTTTTAAAAAATGTTTAGGGGTACTCTCATTTTCCTACTCATATTGAAATGCTGCCCCTCAATGAGGCCAAACTTAGATTCACAAAATGTTTAGATGTATGTGTACCCCTGTGTCCCCCCAGAAAAAAAAGCACTGATCACAAGGTATTGTATATTCTTGAAAAGGGTGAGGGGAAATGAAAATTTCACACTGGGACACAAATTGGATGTAAGTTTGAGTTTTATGATGGAAGATTTATAGGCATAAGATGATGGACAGATCCTGACAAGCAGAGACTAGTGTATAGTAAGACGTAGGGCTGTGACTGAACAGATTAAGAATGAAATATTGAATAGTTCCCTCATTTATTGCTATAAAGACACGCACTATTTTGCCTGGAATCTTTTATACTACATCATTGAAAGGGCAAAAGTTTAAGATTCAGGAAGACTCTCCATAGAACAGTAGTGGGAACAAAAAACATAATATAGGTGTTAAAACTGGATATAGTTATGGATGCTATTATGGGATGCATTTTAATTTAGTGACTCAGCAGCTTCTTTGAGTTAAAGTTTATCCCACATGTGACCATTTTAACTCACTGTGTAAAAACATCAGAGGCCAAAAATTTAGGTGAGGTATTGGGTGAGTGAGTCTTGTGTGAGAAGGCCTAGAAGATTGGGAACACTCATCAGAATGGTTTTCTTTTAAAGCTGGTCACTGCTAAGATGCTATTAAGATGCTAACTTGAGTTCTGCTTGGGTGCTATCCTCCACACAGTCTGAAGAGGGGAGCCTCCTCTACATTCATAGGTTGTCCACAAGGTTCTAAGTCATGCAGGGAATCTACATTTGTAGACTTAGTTCTTCACTTCAGAAATTCTTCTCCATCTAGCACATGGAAGGAAGATGAGCCAGTCGATGGGAATGTGATATAAAGGGTGGAGCTAAAAAGCCCAGGATTTCTCTCAACCCCCTCATTTGATTCTAATACAGTGGTACCTTGGTTCTCAAACACCTTGGTTCTCAAATGCTTTGGTTCTCAAACGCCAAAAACCCGGAAGTCAGTGTTCCGGATTTTGCACGATTTTTGGAAGCCGAACGTCCAATGTGGTTGTCGGCTATTGTTTCTGGGGCACCTGCACCAATCAGAAGATGTGCCTTGGTTTTCAAACATTTTGGAAGTCAAATGGACTTCGGAACAGATTAAGTTTGGAGCTTTTGTTTTTGCTATTTATTTTGCGTTTTTGTTTTTGAGGCTTTTTCGGTTACCGTATTTTCGCCCTACAGGAAGCACTTTTTCCCCTCCAAAAATGAAGGGGAAATGTGTGTGCGTCCTATGGGGCGAATGCAGGCTTTTGCTGAAGCCTGGAGAGCAAGAGGGGTCTGTGTGCACCGACCCCTCTCCCTCTCCAGGCTTCAGGAAGCTCTCCGCAAGCCTTGGGAGCCCGCGGGAGTTCCCGTCGGGCTCCCTAGGCTTGCGGATAGCAGCCTGCATCTCGAAGCCTGGGGCGCGCTGCACAGTGTGCCCCGGGCTTTGGTTCCCCGACCTGGTTTGGAGGCTGGCGGGGGGGGAGAAGCGTGCTTCTCTCTGCCGCCAGCCCCACAAGCTCGGGGGACAGCGGGGAGGCGGAACGCCGCCATCCCGCTGTCTCCCCACCTGGTTTGGAGGCTGGCGGCGGGGAGAAGCGCGCTCCTCCCCGCTGCCAGCCCCACAAGCTGGGGGACAGCAGGGAGGTGCAGCATGCCTTCCCGCTGTCCCCCGACCTGGTTTGGGCTTCAGGCAGATATCTGCAAGGCGTGGGAGCCCGGCAGGAAGTCACGCCGGTCTTCCAAGGCTTGCGGAGAGCTGCCTGTTCTGGGGGCTGGGGTCGGGGGAAGCCCCGCGCCTGCGGGGACATATATATTTTTTCTTTTTTCCCCCCTCCAAAAAAAACTAGGTGCGTCCTATGGGCCGGTGCACCCTATGGGGCGAAAAATACGGTAATTTGTTTTTGTGACTGTTTGGAACCCAGTTCAGCTACTGATTCATTGATTGATTGATTGATTGATTGATTGTGTGACTGTGGGAATGGATAAAAGCCTCCCATCCAAACAATGGCTATCATCAGTGCAGGGAAGAAAAATAAATAAATTTTCATTTTTATCATCTACAATACTGTATTTTATAGTACAGTACATGATTATTGCTTTCATTTTATGGATCAATGATCTCATTAGATCGTAAAATTCATGTTAAATTGCTGTTTTATGAGTTGTTTTTAAAAGTCTGGAATGGATTAATTCATTTTGCATTACTTTCTATGGAACCATGCCTTGGTTTTGGAATGCTTTGGTTTTGGAAAAGATTTCTGGAACGGATTAAGTTTGAGAACCAAGGTACCAATGTACCTGGAAGAGCTATGGTGTCCAAGACAACTAGTAATGAACACACCTAAATTAAAGCTAGACTCCTTTTATCCTTCACATCTTAGGCTTCATTATGTGATGTTTATTGTGTTTTCATTTTATTTCCTTTTACTTCTTTGCAAACTGTCCTGATAATTGTACATTGAGGAGCAGTATAAAATCTGATTGATAGATAAACAAATATTCTATATAAGAAATTGCATGCACAGAACGGGGTTAGGATGACTCCTTGATTTGGTATGTACTTTTATTAAAATTCATAAATATCTGTAGGCTGGCAAACATATTAAAAGTGTATCAAGAGGACCCATTAGATAAAGTGGTACCTCAGGTTAAGAACAGTTTCAGGTTAAGAACGTACCTCCAGAACGAATCAAGTTCTTAACCCGAGGTACCACTGTAGGTCTCTTTTTACTCTAAGGCTTAGTTCAGGGTTTGCGATGCAGAATATGCCCACATCAATTCACAGCATAACGAATAAAAAGGAATCGGCTCCCCTCCCCTTTGTTAGAAACAAATATTTGATAAATGGAAGATCTAAATGCCATTTCGTCTTGAAATATTATCTGAAGATTGCAATCATTTTCTTCTCTTGCACCATTTATTACTGACCCACAAAAAAAGAAGATAACATAAGCGGGTGACATTTGCTGATCTGAACAGCAACAGCAATACCTTCATTCCATCTATGTGCAACAACAGAAAAGCAAATGCCTCAATAGATACTGTTAGATTCCTTGGGCATAGCAAATAGGCTCTGTGCTTCAGGGCTTGCATTTCTTTATTATTAAAAAGCCAGAAGTGCAAGCACTTTAATTATGTCATTGGGAAGTTGCATGGATCTTTTTGGAGCATAGATTGTTTTTTTATGAAACCACTTCTTGGCAATGGGGAAATGTCTGGATCGCCAACACAAAAACTTATATTCACTTTCCTTCAAACACTGGAGGCTGGGGAGAAAGCGCCCTTGGGGAAATTGTGTTACATTCATTGAGCAGTAACTGTGGATTAGGTCAACTTGATGCCTGGTTGCTGTTACAAGATGGCGATGGAGGCAGGGGAGCTGCAAGGCAAGCTCTGTGGTAGCACCCAGAGGGCCACCCACTGCTGACGCAGGTCCTCAGTTTACCGAACCTCCCTGGGAAATGCCAGTTTCACATGCTAATGTTCTATGAGTCTTGTGAATGAGGAAATTTAGACAGTGGCAATAGCACATCTTGGCAAATTTATTCAGTAACTTAGACCACATTCACACCATATAATTAAAGCACTGCACTATGAAAGCTCCCCGCTAAAGAATTCTGGGAGCTGCCCTTTGTTAAGTTCTGAGAGTTGTTGGGGGACTCTTTTCCCTCCTGGAGCTATAATTCTCACTAATTTAACAGTCAATCCCTCTTCACAAGTAAATCTGGGAATTGCAGCTCTGTGAGGGGAATAAGGTAAAGGAAAAGGGGACCCCTGACCATTAGGTCCAGTCGTGGCCGACTCTGAGGTTGCGGTGCTCATCTTGCTTTATTGGCCAAGGGAGCCGGCATACAGCTTCCGGGTCATGTGACCAGCATGACTAAGCCACTTCTGGTGAACCAGAGCAGCGCACGGAAATGCCATTTACCTTCCCGCCAGAGCGGTACCTATTTATCTACTTGCACTTTGATGTGCTTTCGAACTGCTAGGTTAGCAGGAGCAGGGACCGAGCAACGGGAGCTCACCCCATCACGAGGATTCGAACCGCCGACCTTCTGATCGGCAAGCCCTAGGCTCTGTGGTTTAATCCACAGCGCCACCCGCGTGTGAGGGGAATAGGGGCTTCCTAGTAACTCTCAGCACCCTTAACAAACTGCATTGCATTGTCCAAGCTATATCCTGTGTACATGACTTGTGACATCACCTGTTTAATCCCTCCAACTGCTTTTCTACCACACTGAAGCCATTTTAAAGTGATATAGTCAATACTGCAGCAGAATGTCACGTAGCAAGGGCAGCACATCTAGTTTTTCCACCTGAGGGAAACCTTTCTGGAACTTCCCCCTCAAAGCCCACTACGGTCACCAAATGCAATACCTGTACAATTTTCTCCTTGTTTAAAAGTTCCCTCTCAAGGCTTCTCCTAGGTGTCAGGGATTTAGACTTTCACTATCAGATATTGCTGGATATAATTCACAATGCCTGTAAATATAATCCAGACATGAGAAAGAACTTTCTACAGGAAGTAGCCTCTAAAGAAAGTACTTGATAAACACAGCAATTAGCAATGTGGTCATGGGTTGGTAAATGCATGGTCTTTAAACTACTTTAGCTGCCCACACACCTCTAACCCTTAAATTACAAGCAATAGGCATGTCATCTGTCAACCATTGTGGGTGAAGGCAACAAAGCAAACTACACGCTCCTGGTACCCATACTGGGATAAAGTCACACTTCAAAGTGTGCCCTGATCAGTACATCTAATTTACAAGCATTAGCATCTTATAAATCACAGAATTAGTTTTCTACATTAAAGGTTATCTACCCCCCCCCCACTTTTTAAGAAGCTTTTGCCTCTTTTTTGAAAAGCACGTAATCAAAATTCTTCCTGTGTTCTGACATGTACATTAGCAAAAGCCCACAGCATAAGAACCCAATGCTAATTATTTCCTATATTATTTCAACTGACACTTTATTGTACATTAGGACTGAAAATCATTAGAATATGGGGAGCATTTTCCCTTGTTTTGGCTAGTGTTTTGATTTATGTTCATGCTTGCTGCCCTTGCCTCCATTTTAAGAAATAATGTTTAACTTGGGCTCCCCTAACACATTTCACTATACCTGGCTATTAGTTCTCTCTCTCTCTCTCTCTCTCTCTCTCTCTCTCTCTCTCTCTCTCTCTGTACTGCTTGTAAGAGGCTTAACTACCTGCCTTTGGAATTATTTCCAACTCTGTGTTACTGATAAGGTTTTCAACAATATCTTATAACCCCCAAAACAAAAGCTAAGTGATGTGAACAGTGTAAAAGCAGTGGGAATTTCTCTCTTTTCACTGTCGCCAATAGATGACAGACTATGGATTAATGCTATCAGCAGGAGTTGGATCTTCTGCTAGGTTTAGTGAATATTGCACCTCAGCCCAGTTGGGAGAAGCACAAAATACGTGATTCTCATTATTCTGAAGGGTTACCAATTGCATATATTTTTAAACAAAACACTCCTGTTGAAGAGAACATGAGCAAAATTTAACCTCCGGTACTTTTGGAGGAAGTGATAGAGGCAGCATGTATGAATGTGGAATCAGGACCAATTGAGGTAGAAAGCTACAACTGAAGATAGGTAAACGGAAGCAGACAAACAGCTATTTATCAGTCAAACATTTATTAGAATAAATCCCAACCTTCCCTTTAATTACATGTCAGATGTGCCTCACAAAAGAGCCCATAAGTAGGAAGACTGGTCCCTCAGACCCTCCAACATTTGTCCGATGAAAGTAGGGACGTCCCATTCCATAATAATAATTTTGCTATTCATACCCCACATATCTTTATTGGGTTGCCCCAGCCACTCTAGACAGCTTCCAACGTATATAAAAACATAATAAAACATTAAACATTTAAAAAATCTTCCCTTTACAGGATTTGCCTTGAGACGGCCCAGGGGTCAGATAACTCCAAGCCATCTAATATTTCTCCAATGAAAGGAGGGACATCTTAAGAAAAAGCAGGACATTCTGTGATGAAATCAGAAACTGGGACAGCTTCTCTAAATCAGACACATTCCTGGAAAATAGGGACATTTGGAGGGTCTGGTCCCTTTTGTACAGATTATAAAACTTCTCAGGGCCTTTTGCCATGATGAATTTTGTCTTCTTGCAGTGCTGCTCTAAGCACAGGGAGGCATCCTTGTGGAGAACCAGGATCGTTATGGATGCAACGGTTGTTAATTCATTGTTATAGGTGATATGCCGTCATGGGACACCCCCCCCCCCAGCTGCTGCCTCCAAAGCCGTTTGAAAACTACAGCCGTTACATAAAAATACAGGGATGGAGAGTGATTTTCAGTTTTGCCTCACTTCCGCAACAACTGTTGCTGTTCCTCTAGAGCAGAATGGGGTAAAGAGGTCATAGGCATGATACAGCAACTCTTCCAATTGGCTGCCTTGTCTCCATTACAAATGTCCTGTAAAAGGAACATCATAGACTCCCTTCCTACAAAGCCTGCACAAACTTTTCCTGCTTCTGACTTGAAATCTATTGTTGCAGCGCAGCTAGCAGTGAAGAATCCTATGGTGCTGCTGCAGCAGCTCTAATGGTGTGGGGTGAATAAAGTGGGCTAATAAGACAGGAAATCTATAGGGCTGCTATTGCTAATACGGTGGAACCCTCCTGCTCCCATTGTTGGGTTTGAGTAGTAATTAGCAAAAGGCATCTGAGAAACACACTTTAGTGAGCAAAAAGGGAGTCTGTTCCTGAACATTTCCTTGGATATATCAGCATTACTATAAAAAAGTACATTCAGCCTTAATTAAATTCAGCTTGTTGCCTCCAGATAAAGGAGAAATGCATTATTTATTTACATTAGGTATAGCCCTTTGTCTTAATTTAAATGGCTTCCACATATAATCCACTCCAGCAATTTTTTTTCAGAACCCTTTATTGACCTTTAAATTGCCTTGGAGTAATGTGGACATCAACATTAGTAAAAGGGTTACATTTGCTCATGCAGTGTTAGGCTTTTATTCTTCTTGTGTCAAATAAAATCATTCCCCAAACGAAAGGGTTTGGGTTTTTTAAAAAAAGTATCAATTTTTCATCTTGTAGTTTCTCTGAAAAATGAATTGCAACCCAGAAGCCAAATTGCTTCAAAAATAAACGAAAAATGTGCAAGGGTCATAGTGTTGTGTTGATTCTTCCTTCTCTGAAAGTCTTCTAAATGTGTGTGATTTGTGGCTGCAAGTCGGAGTTTCACCTGGTAACTCATTTTGCAATTTTAGGAAATCAGTAAGGGATATTTGCCAATTATTTGTTGGCCTATAGAGCAACTTTTCTAGCTTCACTCTCCATTATTTGCAAAAGGATATCACTGTAGGGCACCACAGAACCATTTTTTAAAAACAGAGATAAGTGGGATCCCATTTGGTAGCTGCATTTTGGAGAATCAACATTAATGGGTTGTGCCACTCACAAGCTGTATATACCTAGGGTTCACTCTTTGCAATTCTACTTAGTACAAATTGCTATACAGTCTTGGACCTGGTTTATGGCTGAAATCTTGCTTAAGTCCCACTGGCTTCAATAGGTTTTAACACTGTGTAGGATTGCAGCCTTTGTCACAAAGTCTTATTTTGATGAAATGGTTGCATTTTTCTCAAGCTATAACTCTTTGATCTGCTTCCGACGCCTATTGAGAGAGGACAGTCTTACCAGGTCGCTGGTTAGTGTTGGAGGAGAGGGTGTGTGCATCTCTCGCACCCCACCCTTAAAGTAATGGTATTCCCTGTGGAGACCCCTACACACAGTTGTTACACACATATTTACACAATTCGTCACTTCAAATATGGGGTGGCCACTTTGTTGTTGTTGTTTAGTCGTTTAGTCGTGTCCAACTCTTCGTGACCCCATGGACCAGAGCACACCAGGCACTCCTGTCTTCCACTGCCTCCCGCACTTTGGTCAAACTCATGCTGGTAGCTTCAAGAACACTTATCCAACCATCTTGTCCTCTGTTGTCCCCTTCTCCTTGTGCTCTCCATCTTTCCCAACATCAGGGTCTTTTCCAGGGAGTCTTCTCTTCTCATGATGTGGCCAAAGTATTGGAGCCTCAGCCTCAGGATCTGTCTGCGAGCGGACTTCCGGAGGCGGCGCGAAATGGCAATGGCGGTCCTCTTTAGTTTCTAAAGAGGGGCTCCGCAGAAAAGGATCGTCTGCTACGGCTCAGCGACGATCCACTAAGAAAAACCACGAGCAGAGTGAGCTCGTGGCCGTGGGACTCAGCGGGCACCTGGAGCGACCCCCGAAACGAAGAAGGGACCCCGTAAGGGGCTCCGGAAGCGCAGAGGGGAAGCGGTGCTGAGAGTTCATCGCTCTTTCTGCGGGAGCGAAGCCGCGCGGCTGCTGCCGATGAGCGCCGACCTTTCTTCCTCGACCATTGGATTCTAAATTATCTACTCGTGAGTAAGTGTTACTCTATTTTGGATTTACAAATTTTGAAATTCGGCTGAAAGCGGGAGACGAAAAAGAGGAAGTCCGTCTCCCGGCAAAGCTTACAGATCAAAGGCAAAGGAACTGACAGGCTGGAAGCAGTAGAAAAGGATTTTAAAAGTGGAAGTATTATGCGTCTGACAGAACTGAGGATTGAAATGAAAGGCAAGTTTTCTTCTTAATTAATTTACTCTACGTGTGGAACCTTCTCCTTTGGGGACTTTAAAGTTTAAAACCCAGCCTCGGGATGGCAGGGGAAAAGAATGTCTTTTGCGGATACAATTTATAAAATCGGATAGATACATAGAGGCAATTCTGGACTATATAACTAAGTAACTGTATCCTGCGCCTTGGGAGGTGATATCTCTGGCAACTTTGGAAGGGCTCTGCAGGTGGAAAGAAATGTTTTAAGGACTATCGGACTATTGCTAAACTATTTAACTGCAGGATCTTTAATGGCGACCATAACTTTTTTCCTTCTCTCCTGAACTCCAATTGTACTCCCTCCAACTGTACTCCCTCTGGTGGAGACTGGGATTTACAACTTCTTGGGAACTAAATTTGTTTTGTCTCTCCGCGGTGGTTATCTACATTGAGGTCTGTCCTTCCCATGGAACATTGGACAGCTTGACCTTGACTCATAGACAGGTGGGGAATGAGTGGCCAACCGAAAACAAGATCTGCAAAAGCGAAAGCAGCAAAAGGCCAGCTTGTGCAAACAACTTTGACTTCCCAGTCACGTAGATCATCAGTTCCTGCTGTACTGAAGGGAACTGAACTTCCAACAGTAGCTGAATTGAAGGGAACTGAACCTTCAACAACAGCTGAACTAAAGGAAGCTGAACAACTAGCAATAGAGGATATGGCTGCAGGTGGATCTGATGTACTTCTGAAGGAAATGCTACAACAATTTGCAATTTTAAACAAGAAGGTTGATGACCAAACAGCAAAAATTGACTTAGCCACATCCTCCATTACAAAGCTATCTGAACAAGTGGCACAGCACTCACAAGCAATTGGGAATTTAAAAGACGCTACTGCTGAGAATCGGAAACTGGCCGAAGCTGCGAACGAAAAAGCTGACCAAGCAATTCAAAAAGTGGATGAATTGAAAGGAGAGGTAAGGCCACTACATAAGCACATCAGTGACCAGCAGGCCTACCTGTCTATGGTGGAACTGAGAAATCGGGAAAATAATTTAAGATTACGCTCTATCCCAGAGCTTGAAAAGGAAGATTTGACTGGTTTCTTGACAGTAGAATTTTCCAAATTCTGGGGAATAAAGGAGGACGAAGACTTCAAAATAACAACGGCATTTAGATTGGGAAGTGTCACCAGGAAGGACAGACCAAGAGACTGCTTGATTATCCTAAGGACCAAACAGGAGAGAGACAAAATACTTGACCTTCATTTTAATAAATCACTTGAGATCCAGGATAGAAGAGCGGAAATTTATAAGGATATACCAAAACAATTACTGGATCTCAGGGCCATTTATACTGACCTAGCAAGACTTTTGAGAGGCAACGGAATACCCTATAGGTGGGAGTTCCCACAAGGCCTATCTTTTAAATACAAAGGAAAGAAGGTTAGAATCAAGACAAAAGAGGACAACCAGAAGTTCCTGCACGACCACGGAGAAGATCTTCAGAAGGGAACAGCAGTTCCTTGGCCTCCGCCACAGCCTGGATTGGAACCAATACCATCTCCCTCGGACCCAGATAAAAAGGAGGACACCCCATAGAGAGCAACAACAGATTGATACAGGATGTCTCTGCAGCTGTACAGTTGGAATATTAACGGCGCAAATTCCCCGGAAAAACGAAAAAGGATTTTTCATATTTTGAAAAAGGAAAATTTGGATGTAATTTGCTTGCAAGAAACGCACGTGACTAGGCTCCACAGGAAAGTACTAATTAACAAAAGACTAGGCCAAGAATTTGTTTCGTCAGACAAAGTAAAAAAGAGAGGCCTGGTGATCTACGTAAAGGAGAACCTAGCACCGAAATTTCTGTTTAAAGATGAGCAAGGGAGAATCTTGGCAATTGAAATACAATCCCAAGGAGAAAAAGTTTTGATATTAGGAATTTATGCACCAAATGAGGGGAAAGCAGAATTTTATAAGAAGCTGCACGAGACATTACTGGACTATCTGGACTATTCGAACATCATTATGATGGGAGACATGAATGGGGTAGTCTCCACTTTGATGGATAAGTCACAGAGCCAAAACTTAACTAAGGATGGCAGACTACCGAAAACTTTTTTTGAACTGACAGACAATATGGATTTGATCGACATTTGGCGGACAAGGAACCCCCTAGGTAGAGAAGGAACTTTCTTTTCTGAGGCCCACTTGTCATGGACGAGAATCGACCAAATCTGGACAACTAGAGGGCTGGCACCGAAGACTATAAGAGTGGAAATCTGCCCAAAGACTTGCTCCGACCATAACGCCCTGAAAATGGAATTGAGACTTACGCCAGCCGGATCCTTCAGATGGAAAATGAATGACACCCTCTTTAGAGATCAAGAGTTTGTAAAGAAGGCCCAAAAAACATTAAGGGACTATTTTGAAATCAACTTGAACACTTCAGTGGAAAAAAGAACAGTCTGGGACGCTAGCAAAGCTGTAATGAGGGGGTTTCTGATACAACAAAACACAATTAAGAAAAAACTCTGGAATGGGAAAAAGGATAAAATACTAGAGAAGATAAGAGATGGAGAGAAAAGATTGAGATCTAAACCAAAATCCAAAGAGATCTTGCGAGAGATCAAATTCTATCAGGCACAATATTTGAAATTGATAAACCAAGAAGTGGAATGGAAAATTAAACAAATGAGACAAAGATCCTTTGAGTCAGCAAACAAATGTGGAAAACTGCTGGCATGGCAGTTGAAAAAAAGACAGAAATTTAATTATGTTACCAATCTAGAGGTGGAAGGGAAAAATATCCAGAAACCATGTGAAATTAGAAAGTGTTTCCAGAAATACTTCAAAAAGTTGTATACACAAGGGCCTGAGGAAGTGTCTGAGATGGAACGATTTTTGAAACTCAATGGTCTACCAGAACTATCCCAGGAGAAGAGATCAATCTTGAACGGTAAAATAACACAACAGGAAATTGAGGGTGCCATTCAGAATATGCAGTTGGGCAAATCTCCAGGCCCAGATGGGCTCACCTCCAAGTATTATAAGATATTAAAAGACTACTTAACTCTTCCATTAATGGAGGTTTGCAATCAGATTATGGGGGGAGGAAGGGCACCGGAAACGTGGAAAGAAGCTTTCATCACATTGATACCCAAAGTGGAAACTGAAAAGAATCAACTTAGAAACTACCGTCCCATCTCACTCCTAAATGTGGATTACAAAATATTTGCAGACATTTTGGCAAGTAGATTGAAAAAGGTTTTAAATGAAGTAATTCATAAGGACCAAGCAGGCTTTCTTCCTGGTAGGCATTTGTTTGACAATACTAGGAACATTATTGATATCCTGGAACTTTTACAAACAAATATTAACACTAAAGCAGTGTTAATTTTTATTGATGCTGAGAAGGCCTTTGACAATATCTCTTGGAAATTTATGAAGAAGAACTTGGAAGGGATGGGAGTGGGACGGGGGTTTGAAAATGGCTTAGAAGCAATTTATTCAGAACAAAAAGCTAAGTTGATAGTGAACAATGTGGTGACAGAGGAGTTCCATATTGAAAAAGGAACACGCCAGGGGTGCCCCCTATCCCCACTATTATTTATATCAGTCCTGGAGGTTTTGTTGAACATGATTAGGAGGGACCGGCAAATACAGGGGATTACGGTCGGAGTGAAACAATATAAATTGAAAGCATTTGCAGATGACTTAGTAATAACATTACAGGAGCCAGAATCTAGTACAAAAAGAGTTCTGGAATTGATACAAGAATTTGGTCGGGTGGCAGGATTTAAGTTGAACAAACAGAAAACTAAAGTTTTGGGGAAAAACTTGACGCCTTTAGAAATAGAGGGGTTTCAGAAGGAAACAGAGTTAACTGTGGTCAAGAAAGTGAAATACCTGGGGGTAAACTTGACGCCTAAAAACTTGAACTTGTTTAAGGACAATTATGAGAAATGCTGGTCAGAGGTTAAGAAGGATTTGGAAACTTGGTCGAGACTGAAGCTTTCCTTGCTGGGCCGAATTGCTGCTGTTAAGATGAATGTTTTACCAAAAATGTTGTTTCTATTTCAAACCTTGCAGGTCGTGGACAGAGTGGAATGTTTTGGAAAGTGGCAGAGGGATATATCAAAGTTTGTCTGGCAGGGCAAAAAGCCCCGAATAAAGTTTAAAATATTAACTGATGCAAAAGAAAGAGGGGGGTTTGCCCTGCCGGACTTAAGGTTATACTATGAGGCGGCAGCCCTCTGCTGGTTGAAAGATTGGATTTTATTAGAGAATACAGATGTCCTAGACCTGGAAGGTTTTAACAATTCGTTAGGATGGCATGCGTATTTGTGGTACGGCAAGGTAAAAACACATGGAATGTTCAAAAACCATATTGTCAGGAAAGCAATCTTTATGGTCTGGATGAAATATAAAGACTTATTGGAAAGTAAGACTCCGAGGTGGTTATCACCAGTGGAGGCCAAGGCGCGGAAAAAACCCAATATGGAGGTCGGTTGGCCGAAATATTGGGAATTAATAGAAAAAATTGACGACAATTGGAGGTTGCGGAGTTTTGAAAATTTAAAAGATAAGGTGCAAGATTGGTTTCACTATGCCCAAATTAACGAAGTTGTTAAGCTAGATAAAAAACTAGGATTCCAGGTGGAAAAATCGAAACTTGAGACAGAGCTGTTAGAACCAAAGACCAAGGTATTATCGAGAATGTATAACTTGCTGCTTAAATGGAATACACAGGATGAGACAGTTAAATCAGCCATGATAAAGTGGGCTCAAGACATTGGTTATAATATCATGTTTGAAGACTGGGAAAGGTTATGGACCACCGGTATGAAATTTACGGCATGTAATGCCTTGAAAGAAAACATCATGAAAATGATATACAGGTGGTACATGACCCCAGTCAAGCTTGCTAAGATATACCATTTGTCTGATAACAAATGTTGGAAGTGTAAGGAAGCTGAAGGAACATTTTTTCACCTTTGGTGGACTTGCCCAAGAGTGAAGGCCTTCTGGGAAATGATCTATAACGAGTTAAAAAAGGTGTTTAAGTACACCTTCTCTAAAAAACCGGAGGCCTTCCTCTTGGGTATTGTCGGCCAAGGGGTGTTAAAGAAGGATAGAACGTTTTTTATGTATGCCACCACGGCAGCAAGAATTCTGATCGCCAAATATTGGAAGACTCAAGATTTGCCCACACTGGAAGAGTGGCAAACGCAACTGATTGACTATATGGAGCTGGCCGAAATGACTGCCAGAATCCGAGATCTGGGAGAAGAAGCAATGGAGGAGGACTGGAAAAAATTTAAGAATTACCTGCAAAAACTTTATAAGCTATATGAACTATAAAATGACGCATAATTTGAAATGCTAGCCCCAGTAATGAGTGTGCAACATTTATGAAATTGGATAACATTATTGAAAGAATCCAAGTTTAAATGTTAAAAATGATAATATGTTTTGTTTATAGAGTAAACGAGCAGTAAGGGATTTAAACTTAAACTGCAATTGAAAGTACAAAAGAAATACATGAAACAAGGTTATAATTTGCTGATAAATTTATTGTTAAGAATGCATTGAGCGGGAGATGTGGGGAAGCTCGATAGAAAGTTGAAATGGGTTGTTGAAGGGTTATGAATTTTTTGTCTTCTTTTGGTCTATTTCTTGTTTTTTCTGTGCTTCTTTTTTCTTCCTTTTTTGTATACGTCTGAAAAAACACAATAAAAATTATTTAAAAAAAAAAAAAAGGATCTGTCTGCGAGCACTCAGGACTGATTTTCTTAAGAATGGATAGGTTTGATCTTCTTGCAGTCCATGACTCACCATAATCCAAAAGTATGGGGTGGCCACTTACATATCACTAAAAAGGAGGAAATCTATCTGAAAAGCTACCCTGATTCCATACCTTTCCACACCATGTTGTTGTTTAGCCTTTTAGTCGTGTCCAACTCTTCGTGACCCCATGGACCAGAGCACGCCAGGCACGCCTGTCTTCCATTGCCTCTCACAGTTTGGTCAGGCTCATGTTTGCAGCTTCGAGAACACTATAGCTTACTATAGCTTCCACACCATAGCTCAGGGTAACTTCCTGCAATACTACCTGAAGACATGCAATTTTTCTGATGGGCTAGATAATTTCATCCCTTGAGCCACAAATTATTTGCCTAGCAACAAGGAATGGGAAGAAGGGCTTTGAATGAGCATAGCTCAGTGATAGAGCTTTACATGCAAAAGATCCAATTTTAAATCCCTGGCACCTCCAGGTTGAGCTTTGGGGGCAAAAACTTGTATCTGAAATCCTGGAGAGTGAGTGGCAAAACTGAACAAACTACATAAATCAATGGTCTGGCTTGGTATAAACTAGATTTCTATGGACTCTCACATCTGAGAGTAGGAGAAGACTCTAAACTCGGGAAAAAGAGATTCTGCCATTGCATATTTCTAATGAACTTGTGCTATTGGTTCATTTACTTAATTTATCCCAAACTCACAATTTGTCAGAATAACCAGTTCACATGGAAAGAAGAAATAAAATCTATATGTGTGTGCTGATATGTGTACAATTCCTTGTGTTGACAAGTTGTGTAATATTATATGAATTCACATAGATTTAGAATTGATTCAATCCCCTTACACTTTAATTTCCATTAAGTCCTCAGACTGTCATAACTGATTGTGAAACTCCATTCTCTACAATTCATCACATTTCACCACTTGCCATGACTTTTGTGCATTACTTAAGCGAATATCTTTGTCAGCTGAAATCTTTGACACCAAGCTTGCAACTTCTTTCTGTACAACGTTGTTGACTAAATATTTACGGAGCTGATCTAGAAAATTTCAAGGGTCCTTTACTTTTTCCTACTGTGAAGCTGAAATTAGTGGTTGTCAAGGGAGACCTGGTTCTCAGAGCAAAACTCAATGAGTCACTGTCCTTGTTCATTGATTTCTTCCAGTTCACATTTGCCATTTTAATTCGTTCAAAAACCCTCCCTGATTTGGAATGCTTGAAATCCCCCATAATTAGAAGCACATCATGTTTTGGAATGATATCAATGGATTCCTTTGCTTGGCTATTGAATGTGCCAGGTTTATCATCCTTGGCTGTTGAGGTTGATGCACCCACTTGGATGGTTTTCAGAAGTTCCTGCTGAAGCAAATTGAACTGAGCTTGGCATGGTTTGGATTTTATCTTCGCAGCAGGGTATCATTATTCAAAATAAATGCCACATCTTTCCCAGTTCTCTCTCCATGTTGCCATGCTCCATCAAGTCACATTTGGAGCAGTCACCTTTGTTACAGTTTGGCCTGCTGGGAATGTTGATAACAATGCAACTCCCAAAGTTTAGACAAACTGTTCCGCTGAGCAGAACTGCTTCAAGAGATCGAGTCTCTTCATTTAGAAACTCAGGTCTTAAGTCTGAATGGCATCCACTAAACCTCTCCATTGGAGCCCTGGGATTCACTCTTTCTCAGACCACAACCTTTACTGGCCCTTCTCCATACCCTCAGCAAATGCTTCTGCCTGGGTGAAACATGAGTATGTAGGAGTGTAGAAATTTCTGGCGTTTGTATGGATGGAGTGTAGTCTATTGTTCCACCCACTTTTGCCTCTAGACCCACCCACCACTGGCATGCAGGTCTCCCCAGAAGGATCCTCTTGAGGGAATGCAAGCATTATGCTGAAAAAGGTTCCACAAACCTGACTTATTAAAAACATTTATACTTTACTGTAAATTTTCAACAAGGAAGTAAAGTGAGAGAAAAGGAGGGGGCGGGCTTAAAAGATACAAACAAACTCTTTCAGGAAAAATAATTTGTATACACCCTTCTCACATTCAGCAGGAATAATTTTTTATCTAGAGGTGTTTCAGGACCTGCAAGGTCCTATATCATAGCTCATACAAAGGACCCCACCATGTATGAATCAGGATCAGGGAAGACAGGAAGACTTGAGATCATACCCAAAAACAATACTCTACTTGTGAACTCAGGGGACCTAATATAATCCAGCTGGACACACCCCTGACTCTGGATTCCCCACAATCACCATCAGGTCCTCAAGAATAGCAACAATAGTGAGCTCAAGCTTAAACTTAGCCCATCAGTGCAGCAAAGTTGAAGTACTCCATGACAGACTCTTTCTTGGAAGAGCCATGACAATAAGTAGGACCCTGCCAGTACTTCAGAGGAAAGGTGGGACAGCCAGGACTGATTCCTTGAACTCTCAATTGCTTTCTAGAAGATGCTGATGTAACTGCTGTTATTAAAAAATTTCCCTGGCCTAGCGCCTATCCTGTTCAGCCTTTGGCCTTATGATGGCTGCACAACTCTCCTTTGGCTTGCAGGGCTGGAACTAACCTACGATTTACAGTCTGCCAGGCCTTGCCATGTTGTCCAGACCTATGTCAAATGGTAGCAAAAACTTTTTGTGAATTTCCGGAGAAAGAACAGGTTGGTTCTTCTTTGTTTGTATGATGGCTCATGATGTTTACATGAAGGGTGATATAGAAATGGTTTTAACAAATCAAGAAATAATGCTCAACTATAGCTTAGTATTATGTCTGAACCAGCCCAGTCAGTGCTGGCATTTGCATTTACCACACATTTCTGACACATCTACATTTGTTTATCTTCTTGCTCTATCCATTTGAGCAGCAAGGGAATAATTTGCATTGAATCATTTGTGGCAAAAACCCAACAAATTTGCTGGACACATTTGCTCAAATTGGTTTTTTTCCATTTCAATTTACTTTAGCAAGGACCATCTTCTGTTAACTTCGTAAATAACCTGAGATTAAATGCATATAAAGTCTAAATGCTTAAACTATCTGAATATTCTTTATTTATTTATTTTTTGCTTTGGTGGGGGGGGGAGACATGATTTTGAGTAAAATGGCACATTTTCAGAGAATGAACATTTAACCATCTTCATCCATTTGCATTCAGTCAAGATAAGTTATCAGGAGTTCAGTAATTGAATTTCTTTCTAATTTATACAGAGTCTGCCTGCAGGGGACACATTAACTGCTAGGTCCACGATTACATACTTACTTACTAAACTTTAAAATGTTCTGCTAGAGATAAAATGGCGGAAAGCCAAACAAAAAACAATGTATGCTAAGTGATTTTTTAACTTTAGTTTTTCAGAATGGAAAGGGTGTTTTGCAAGGAATAAACCACCAGTTAACCATGACTTCCTGAAGTAATTGCTACATATTAGCAGCCTGATCCATTGTTGCCACACCAGTGCCAACATGTTTTGGAGAAGCATTTTTAAACCTATCAAAGCATGTTCACACATTCAGCAATTTAGCACATCACGCTAAACATGCCTCTGCACATTTGACAGAGCATCTAAATGTGGTGAACATATTTCTGATCCTACTTGCATACATCCTGTACCCGTGATATTTATTCTCATCTCCCCAGTTTTGATGAATAAAGACAGCATATATGATACAAGTGCACACAGTGATGAAATCACACTTGTCATACAGATGCTGAGTTTGCACTGGAGGTTCGTGCCGGTGCCATTTTCTTGCACTTATTGCAGATTTGGTTTATGGTTTGCTGGTGACATTGCAATGATGTTTCAGAGCACAATCATATAAGGACAAAATCCACTGAAAACAGCTCTTTCCCAAAATCCCTGAAATGGGAAGGAAACTGCGCAAGCATACAATTCAACTTCTGTTTACATCAGCATAGCTTGCAAAGAAAAACTTTGTGATGGATTGTGCCCTATATTGGTCACGATTGGTCTGCACCTCTGTAAAATGCACACCTGTGAAAAATGTTGCTCCACTGACACACTCAAAGTCAGGGGGCTACCAACCCAGCGCCCATCAGGGCTATGATGCCAACAAACACCTTTATTGGTGCCTCCCCCCGGCAGCAGGGGTTCCAGGTCAATCAATCATTTTATTTGTATGCTGCCATTGCAAAGCTAAAAGCCATGCACAAGGCAGCTTACAATATATTAAAATTACATAACTACAAACGTAACAAAAGCAGTGATAAACAATAAATGAAACTCCAAAAAGCACACCACCAAATTGAACAAGATATAAAATAAAGATACAAAAATAATAATAATAGAAATAGCAACAACAATGCCCCTTAAACAATACTCTGGCCCAAGAGGTTGTTCAGCAGCCTCAGCTTTTATAGCTGGAGTCTGTCCAGGTCAGGTGGGAAAAGGCCCAGCAAGGCAGGGAGCAGGTACTTCCGGTACTCGCAGCCAAGATGATCTCTTGGCCTTCTTTTTTATTATTAAAGTAAGTCCATAGTTCTCCTAGAAATAAAGTTATAAAGCAAGCCAGACTCTCCTGCCTGTCAGTGCTTTTAGCCAATGAGTGAAGTCAGAGCTGCAACTGATAAGTGAGTTGTTTGGGCACCAGGCAACAGGAATCCCTGGAAGCGAAAGTGCTACCATTTCCCTCTCCCCTTTAATACACTTTTTCATGCTTCTGTCTTATTTTACAGGCATAAATTCAACAGGTTAAACCTTTTCTCATATGTAAATACAGTAATAGGAAGAGCTTTACCTATTGTATTCCCCCTAATTTGGTGTTCTGCCATGTCCCCCATGGCAACCATTTTTGTGTTATGACACACTCTGGTAGCCATTTTGTGGCTGGTGCCCTCCAGCCCTCTCAAAAATAAAAATGTGCCTCCAGGTCCAAAAAAGTTAGCAACCCCCATCCAAAGTGACATAACAGCTATTCCGCATTTCACTGGAAGTGTGATCGTGTCAGAATCTCTCAAGCAAAGCTATTTTCAGCCTCTAATGCCAAAGGTTCACAAAGCCATTTCAGGTGCTCCCAAACCCATCAACATGTTCAGGGCAATATTTTTCTCCGTTCCTCCCTCTTCCCCAACTGAATGGACACATATGCATTAGTTCAAATTGCTTTTGAAACTTTTCTGTTTTAAAGTCGTTGGTCACAGAGCATGGCAAGCTACTGAAAAACATAAACCCCAAATGACCTAAGACTGGGGTCTCCAAGATGGCGGTCATGGGCCCCACAGCACCTCCTCACACCCCTCAAGGCTCCCTTCCCCACTCAATTTATTTTATTTTATTTATTTAGGGGACTTCTGGGAAGTTTGTGGGGGGTTGTCTTTTCTCACTGAGAAACAACCGTTTTTCTTATATGAAGTGGGTATTTTGTATTGCTCACAGCTCTGTTATTGGCCTCCAGGTCTATAAGTCCTGAGATAAATGCTTGGTGGACTGTATAACATACGTATTTACTATTCCCTTTGTTGTTAAACAATATTTATAACTGTGTAGCACCTTTCCTTCAGGACAGACTTAGAATTTGCCTCAGAAGAGAAAGGGGCTGAAAAACATGGATTTTATTTTATTTACGTGTTTCTTTCCCCACTACTGTTGGCTCTTACAACAGTCACAAAAGACAATAGTGAATGGGCAATACAAACAAGCCAAGAGTAAAGCTTCTGATCTGAGCACAAGGGAATTCACGATTCCCTCTGTACAGAAGTAGGCATTTCAAGGAAATGTATGTCTGCGTACTGTAGAGAATTACTTCAGATTTCCTGGAGATGTGCATTTCATGTTTGCCTCATTCATAATTGTTTCTAATTCAAATGAAACTAAGAGTTAACAAACTGAATCTAGTAATTATCCTCCTATGTAAGTTGGCTAGGGCAGCTCTTGCGGTTGTAGGGAGGACTTTTGCATTAATAGTGGTTTTCAGTCACGTGCCATAGCCTGAGCATGTTTACTAGACGCAAGTGTCACTAATACCGATGGAACTTACTTTCTAGTGTGTTTAGGATCATAGCTTCACCCCATGTTCACAACAAAAGGTTCAGGATCAATTGGCATTATTCCTAGTTTGAGGATGGGAAACTGTATGGCACTGATACAGATTGTTACAAAAGTTTGGTGCCACACACCCCTCTCTGCGAGCAATAGCAAGATCTCAGGGAGTTCCAGGTACTCACCCAGGGTCTGTGTTCCTTTCGATAATTGAGACAGGCTGAGACTGTCATAGCTTTTAAGAAATATAGTTTATTCACCTTCTGTCTGCATGGAGGGAGTCCAGATCTTACAGCATGCTCATTTCAAGAGGGGCTTGTCTCCCTCGTGCAGCCATGGAGTCCAAGACATCTCTCCCAGTCAGCCTGCCATATATAGATACAAGTCTTTCTTCTTCTTTTCAGAACACTCTGCTAAAAACTCTCTTTTCCTGTTACCTCACACCCAGTTACCATGACAACTCTCCAACCCCCCAATCTGTGTTCAAACTTCAGGGCAAGGGGGAAGAACAGTTCTCTTGCATTGCCAGTGGCACTCAATGACCCTGTATTGTTTCTTAGTGGCCCTAGCTTGGCCAGGCTGTTTTGCAAAGGATAGCTAAGGAGTTCCTTTGCAGCTTGTATGTGTCCCTTCACATCTCAAATAATCAAAATTCTACCTTTTATTAGTTTATAGGGTTTAGCCTTCCCCCCAAAATATATAGAACCATATGTTTCCTATCTTTAAAGACCACCCAACAGCTCCATGGTTGAAAAGGTAGGATTTGAGGTAGGGAAGTCCAAGAGCGACTCTCAAGTCATCAGACCTCATTGGCTGAGGTCTCATTATTTCATGGTATCTGCACTGTATTGGTCTAGTTATGGTTATTTGTTACACAGTTATTGCGCTCTTTCTCTGAGAAACTCTGAGTAGTTTACAAGGTTCTTCCCTCACTGAGTAACCCTGTGAGGTAGAGTAGGCTGATAGGAAATGACTGGCCTGTCAGATGGAGGGCTGTACCATGATGGAGGCTCCGGCTTTGAGTAGAAGGGAAGAATTTTAGTGTCCGTGGTTCTGCCGCCAGCAGCAGCAATCAGAAAACGCCAGAAGATTGCATTTCAGAATGAGACATTGCAAATCCCATGAGAAACCGAGTATTGGGAGTCCTTTGCTGCACCAGAGCACACAAAAATTAAAGACAAAACACCCCCTCCAGTTTCTGCATTGGCCAATGCAAGGGTGTGGTAGTAGATCTGCCATATGCTTCCTCCATTAAGATTGCTCTACCATTGACTATGCTTCCTCCATTAAGATTGCTGTACCATTGACTATGTGTGTGTGTATATATATATATATATATATATATATATATATATATATATATGTGCAGGTTTTGGTGTCCTCGGGTGTCTTCCCGTGTAAAAGTTGGGGTGTCTAGGCGACGTTTCGACGAGGTCTCACTCGTCATCTTCAGGCTGGTGCTTTCGGCTTCTTGTTACTGGAACAGAGCAGTATCTCAGTGTTTGAGTTCCTATAAATACTGTTGAGGGGGTGTGGTGTATAGCCTCCAATGTTCTGGGCAGAGAGGAAGTTCCCAGGCTAGTGTGCCTTTTCTTCTTTTGTTCCTTAATTACTTGAGGGATATCCTGAGTGATTTCTTGAGTGATATCCTGAGTACCACTTAGGTGGGTCATTAGGTGTGGATTAGTTGCTAAAGTCTTTGTGTCTTGACCTCTTGAACTTTGTGAAGAGTTTTTCTGAGAAGATGGCTGTACTGCACTTAGTTGTCGCCTAGACACCCCAACTTTTACACGGGAAGACACCCGAGGACACCAAAACCTGCATTCCTGTACCCGTGAAAATCTACGAAAGCATATATATATATATATACACATACATACATACAAGTTGGAGATCTGCTCACTGTGAATGTGGTTTTGCATTGATAGCTTCAATAATTTAGGTGGAGCATGGTGAGACCTTTATGCTAACCATTATCAACTGTATGACCACTATAACATGGTATTACAACAACAAAAAAGTCATAATGAATCCCTAGAGCTGGTGCAGTTAGGTAGCCCCAGTGACTTTAAAATGGGTATTGATCAGCTGGTTTATATGCCATTGTAAAAGAATTACAAGTGAATCAACATTTAATGGACTCCCATTTCTGAAAATGGAAGGCGGTTGCTTTCCAAATGAAAGTCTGTATCATCCTAATTCTTTATACTGGGTTTAGTCATACCAATCTGCTCCTTAAATTTTCTTTGGCTCCATAGTCCACAGCATTCATTCATTTTAATGAATGCATTTGGCCCTGTGACTGATTTTATGAACATTCCTCAAAAGCCATAGGTTTGTGCAGTTTTGCTTTCCATTTAAAGCTTGTCTATTGCCCAGCACTGCAGAACTTATTCAAACCATTGTTAGCTTAATTTGTTTTTCTCAAAAACTGTTTCATCTTACAAATTCAAAAGGTTTTAGGTTCCAGCTTTAACTGACAAATCTATATGCTGTCCTCAAAAACAAAAGATTGCCAGAGGCCAACTCATGGTGGTCTACACACCACTTGCCCAGCTGGCACCCACATCAACACTCAGATGTGTCACCCCATATTTCTCTCTCTTTGCATCAGAGCCGCAGAATGGAAGCCATAGCGATCCTGTAGAATAAAATAGTGTAAGCTCATCTACAAAAAAGAGAGAAAGTTTTAGCTCTTCAATTCTCTTTTTCTTTCAACACCCACATTTCCAACTCTTTCATTGTAGTTTCAGAATAATGGAAGGGGTAGCATTCCATTTTTCTGAAACTACATAGTTTCTTCCCCTACCCTCAGTTGTGTGGCTTTGGAAAAATAATTTCCCCAAGGTCTCTAAGGACTATTATGCGTCTACCTTGCTTGCACATGTGTCCCATTAAAGTCAGAAAGGAATTACTTTCATTTGTTTTCCAAAACAGTAGCTGACATAATAGAATCATAGAATCATAGAGTTGGAAGAGACCACAAGGGCCATCGAGTCCAACCCCCTGCCAAGCAGGAAACACTATCAGAGCACTCCTGACATCATAGAATCATAGAGTAAAATCATAGAGTAGCTATAGTCGTGTGTTGTAATTAATAAACAAATGTTCTATATCCTTATATACTAGGGTGTGAACAGGCCCAAGATTCACCTTGTGTTGATTTCTGGACAATAAAAAATCCAGTCTGGTTCTGAGTTTCTCTGTGTTCTGTCTGCTTCATTTTTTTTTTAACATAATTTTTATTAACAGGCCAATCCAATCACATTATTTCCAAATCATATTACTTCCAAATTATACAGCCAGATTTTTAAATTTTGTTGGGGGTACCCTTACATCAAGCTCCGAACGAGAATCAAAACATCACTTCTGTTACTGCTTTTATCAAACAGTTCTATCCAGATCTGTCCAGATAGTCTCTTTATTACTTCTTCATTTTCTTGTTGTTATCATGTATTCCTTTCTTTGCACTCTCTGATAGTCTTCACAAGCAGGTTAGGAACAAACAACATCTGCGTGGGTTTTGCACACTCCAAAAGTCATATCTCATAAGGACAGCCGCCATTCCTCCCCTTCTTCAAAAATTTATCCTCGGTCTGTCCTATTAATTTTCCCAAGCTTGCCACGTATATCTCAAAGGGGCTCTGCCAGGTTATCACATTCAATCCATCATTTACATTCCAATGACCCTGGTCCACCTCCCCTCGTCTTTCTTCGACAAGCCTGTCTTAGCAAGACGCCATTAAAAACTGCGTCATAGAATTTTTCCTCCGCACTCCAATATTTACCAGTCCTCTCTTCAATCAATAATTCACTCCACACATCTCTTAAATTCTTGCTTGCGATTAGTAAAAGGCGACGATTCGTCTCTCTGGGGTGGAGGTTTATAAATACTCACATGAGGCAAAGAAAATAAAAGTTTTTTCCTCCACCCCCCCTTTTTTCACTCCGCACATACCAGTCTCATAATGGTGATTCATCGCTTGATTTATTTGTCTCCTCCCGTCGCTCCAAACACAGAGATGCATTAATCAGCAGGCTTATCTCTCGAACTTTGCTTGATGTAAGTGCTTCAGCTTCATTCCAATTATATATTTCCAATTATATTTTCGAGCTGAAGTGAACCAGGGCGCTGATTGGAGACAGCGTCAGGAAGCGCCAAACCCACCAAGGGCTGATGCCAAATGTCCTGCACCCCCTTCTTTCGAATCCGGGGGTGCATTATGGACGTTGCTGGCAAGGCTGTCCCCCCCATCTCCTTGTGGGGGTAGGAAGACTGCATACTTCCCATAGCAGCCTCTTTATTACCTCGTGTGGGTCAGAGAGCTGTTATTGTTGGCCATCTTCCAATGTGCCACCTGGTGGCCCCCTGTGCTCTGTCTGCTTCAACCCATAATTCAGGTTCCAAGCTGCTCCCTATTATGTGGTCTTCATTCACTATAATGTGAAATTCAAACATTGCTATGATTCTTCGCATGTTGGTCAAAGTGGGTGACATTTATAGGCACAGGAGCCCCTCTTGAGTGAATGAAGCCTGCCAAATTGCAGACCAATAGATCCTTTTTGCAAGAGGTATTTGCTTTCCTTCATAATCTCATTGGAGGGCAGGGAGCAATGGAGAAGTGGAGTGTATGTGTCTTGCTTTAATTGTTACTTTCTTTCAAGAGATCATTTTAAAGGTCACCTACGATCTGAGTTACACTGAACGATTCCCTCCTGCTATAAATATCATTGTTTCTCAGACACTGTCAATTGGTGACAGTTCAGGATATGAGAATCCCAGACATTTGATCTTTCTTCAGTACAGGGACAGTATTTGCATGCATGGCCCAATCTATTATAATAGCTGGATCTCTTGTTTTAAATAATGGAGTTTTCTTCCAAATTCAAAGATCCATTTTAATTTCATCTATTTTAGAGCAAACATGAAAGAGTAAACCAATCTCAGAAAGTCCACATATTACTCAATTAAGAACAAAATTTCATTGCATAATCAATTCCACAGCACTCAAACAACTTAGTTTTTTCTTTTTATTGAGGCAAGATATCTACCAGTTAATTTTCATTATTCTTTTGAGATAAATTTTACAGTTTGTGCATGGGATGAAAGCAGAACAGAATCACTTTCCTTCTAGCTTTGGTTTTTAATCTGTTTTAATGTGTTCTCCTCTCCTAACCACTCCACACTCCCGTTTCTCCTTCCTACCTGACTCCTACCTTAAGGAACTGATGATGTTTCGGGCATTATTTCACAATATTACTTTTCCAAGGATAATTTTTCCATGGAATCTGCCAACATCCAACAAGCACAGAAATCAAAGTATCTCTCACTTTACTATAGCTGAAACAACAGTTTCAGGGAAAATCCATTCATTGCTAGCTTTCATGATTTGCTCTTATTATTGAGATTCAGTTGCTCTTATTATTGAGGTGCATGAAATTTAAATACCAAACACATTCCTATTGCATTAGGGAAATTTATATCTATGTACTGAGTTAGCATTGAATCTTCTCGGCAAGATCCCACTTCCTAATCTGAAAAAGTCAGCAGGAAAGACTTGAACCCACTCCTTTCAGATCTAAGTACCATGTTCTTAAATTAAACTGTTCTTTTGCATTGTGAATACTGCTCTATAATCAAGCAGTAAGCTAGATAAATGCTTACTTTATCTATACAAAAATTGGAATGAAAGGAGACAAAACCAGCAAAACCAGTGGTTAACATTTGCTGCCATTTGCTATGGAAGAGAAATCTACACTGGTGCCAGTTGTGTGAGGGGGGGATTCCTCCTAATGCAAACAGCAGTATTGAAAGAGTGACTTCCATCAAAACCACTTCAGGGGAGGAAATGGTTAAGATCTTGCCAGCTGCCATCCTGATTATACTTAGCCCATTCCTCCCCTGCCCCCAACAGCTGCTATTTGCATATTCAAAAGGGCCAGCACAGTCCGTTTTGCCACCACATGGGACATGCTGGCTTGCCCTGCTGCTGTGAAATGGGAAATGCTGGCTTGCCCTGCCTCTGTGCGGCCACCACAGCTGGCAAAGAAATAGTGTTAGCATTGGTGCTGATTTCCAGTGAGATCTTGCCAAAATCTCATGAGATCCCATGAGATCTTCTTGGAAATCAGCACTGATGCCCATGGTGAAGGTGGCCGGGTTGGCAGGGCACCTGAGGTGGCTGCTTCACCCCACCTCATGGGTAGGGTGTGTTGGACCTGCCTGAAAAATAGCAAAACAGCCAGTCTGGGGAGCAAGTGCCATGTGTGGGGGTGCTAACTAGCACTAAAAAGTCCTCCCTCTCTGGTTGCTGCCCACCTCACCTCAAGCAGCATGGAGTAAGAAGCTACTCAATATGTTGAACAGCAACTAATCTATCTGGATTAATTTTAAAGCATGGTATCCTTTTTAATGGAGGGGGGATGCCTAACAATACAATCATAAGCATGTCCTACTGGGGCTGACTCTCTAGCAAGTTTAGGACTGCAGCCTGAGAATATGAATTCTGGGCATCTGCACCCTGGGTTAAGTTTGCAACCGCACCAAGCAACTCACCACTGCCAATATGAAACGGGGAGGGGAGTCCTGTCATTGCAGTGCAAAAGCACATGCTGCAGCCTCTGAGTCACTGTATAAGCAAATTATAGTTTTTAAAAACTAAGATATTTCCCTCGGCAGGCTAAACCGATATTATAGCCATGCCAAGCAGAAAATAATGCATTATTAAGCATTTGCTGTGGAAATTGGAAGCACAGGGTAGGGCTGACTCATAAAGGCCATTCTCAGTAGACTAGGTTTTACTACCTTTGTTCTTATCTCATGGAGGATGTCTAATATTTATGGCCTGGACCGCTCCTAGAAGATGTGATAAAAGTAATGCAACCAAGTTTGAAGAAAATGACAGAATCATATATTTTATATTTTGATTGCCTCCATACTAGAGAAATCTTGAGGCTTCATAAATTATGAATTCCTATTCCACTAGTAGATATGGAAGAGAATGCTGGAAATGGGGCCAAAGCGCCAACACTCACCCGTCTACATTTGCAAATGATTTCGGAAGAACCAGAATAAAAATATATAAATGTCTGTCAAATGTCTCTTGTGTCTGGAATATCTCATGCAGAATTTAAATTGGTTATGTAAGCCTGCACCAGCAAAGTGAAATTCAGCACGTCCTGAAACCATCAGGAATTTTGCCTCCAGCAATACCGATATATCTAGGACAGGGGTAGCCAAAATAATGCCCCCCCCCCAGAGTCTAAGACCAGTGTTAGGCTTACTCAGAGTAGACCCATTGTAACTGAGAACATGACTAATATTGCATTTAATAAATATTTAAGAGTGTCATCACACAGCAATTCACTTGGTTGCCAGCAGGTGGTGCTACAAATTACATTCACAGGCTGCAGTCTCACACTACTGGACCATCATAGCAGTGTTGGAGGGCAAACAGGAGATAATCAGAGGAGGGAGATGGCAACAGAGACAAGCAGGTTGCCCAGGTGAGCCGCTGATGAGGTGCAAAGGGAGAGAGGGAGGTGTACAGCATAGGGCTGGTTTTGGCAGGGTGGGAGTAGGAGTAGTTGGCAAGGTTGGCAATAGAAGCAAGTAAGGACAGGGCCCCATGTATAATCTATAAGTAAAGGGGGAGCACAGGGATGAATACACTACTTCCTCCTTCCCCCATCACCATTCTGATCACCCTCCATTTTGGGCAGGCAGCAATCTGAAATGGGGAGCCTCATATGTTGTGAAAAGTCAGGTGAGGGTAAAATTTGTCTTGATGTTAAAGCTACAAAGTCTGCATTTAGTCACAGTCATAAGCTGTAGCATGAAAGGACATAGCAGACATAACTGGATTAGGCCCTATCAGGCGCTGTGCTAGATTTAGGTTACATCTAAGACTACTGTGACAAAGAAACACACGGTGGCCAATCTCCCATTTTTGAAAATATAAAATCCAGTGGTTACTTGGCTCTCTCTCCAGCCTCATGCTAAGCACACAGGCTCTTTGTTAGGCATCCCTCAAGTTTTTTACATATCTATCAGAAGAAAAATATTGCTTTGAACAGATGTATAATGTGCTATATTTCAGGAGTTCAAAGATTTCCTTGAAAGTATTTAAAATCTGTTTCCACTGTGTGTTATTGGCTTTTGCCAGACAGTTGACATGGAGTCCTTTCAAATGACAGCAAGAAGCAGGGTTGCAGTAACGTTATATTAAAAAGTAGATATAAATTGATTGGTGTTCTCCATTGTAATGGAATTGTCAAGTAACTAAACCACCCATCTCAGCATCAGGACGGGCATTGATCTGGATATTGCTCAGGAGGCTATGTGCGAATGTTTGGCTTTAATCAGACACAGTCATTTCTGATGGCTTCATATTAAACAGCAGAGCAATCACTTGAAGAGGTTTTTCTGCTTTTCCTTTAAAGGTTGCTCAGATGCACAAAAGACACATTATTCTTGCAGCAGAAAGAAAACCCAGTCAGTGTGCACAAGAGAAAGAAGCAAATCATATTAAGAAAGCTTATAAACAGCATGGAGGGTGCTCCTGGTCATTGGGAGGGTACAGAAAAAGTGTCTGCCTGCCATCTGCAGTCTTTTGTTCTTTGTCTTTTTGATATACATTGATATTATAATTTCTAATCATTTCTAATGCGTTTTTTTTTAATTTGTTTTTTTATTTCACATGATTTTGTGTTTTTATGGGTATACATGCATATTCAACCAAAAATCACAAAACAAAGTGAAATTAGCCCATACACAGCAAAACAGGTTTGTGGGTCAATATGCATAGAAAGAAGACGAATTCTGGGTGCCTGAATATTCACCCAAAAATCGAAAGTCGAGGTGAAAGAATCCCAAACAAATTAAAACATTGTTTTTGGTTCCACATGCGTAGAAAGAAGACGAACAATGTTTCTGAGTTCTTCTTGTTTATTTGATACGCTCTGAGCCACTCTGGACATGTTTTGGTACGTTTTGAGTCATTTTTGTGGGGAAAGTGGCATGCTGTACAAATAAACAGGTGATGATTGTGATGGCTGGCCACTAGCCACATAAAAGAGACCCAAAATTCAGAACTGTTGATTCAAATGACAGTTCTTTAAAAAAATAAAAAAATAAATCTAGAGCTCTAGTAAAACTTTGTCAACCAAAACTAATATAAAGGAAGCACAATGCAAAGTTGTCTGTAGGTGGTTCATCACCCCTGCAAGGTATCATTGTACTGTGTCCAAACGATAAAGACCATTATGAGCAAATATGTAAGTCATTGGAAGTCTCCAAAGTGTCTAATATAATTGGAAGTCTCTAAAGCAGCCATCTGAAGCAGCATCTCCACCTCTGATGGCCTTCTGGTGGTTTTCCCACTGTGAGAAGTGAGGTTACAAGGAATCAGGCAGAGGGCCTTCTCGATAGTAGCACCCTCCCTATGGAACGCCCTCCCATCAGATGTCAAGGAGATAAAGAACCACACAGCTTTTAGAAAACATCTGAAGGCAGCCCTGTATAGGGAAGTTTTTAATATCTGATATTTTATTATATTTTTATATGTGCTGGAAGCCACCCATAGTGGCTGGGAAACCCAATCAGATGGGTGGGGTATTAACAACAACAACAACAACCATCATCATCATCATCATCAGAACAGAAGTGGATTGCAATGGATTAATAAACATTTGGCAGTCCACAAAATAGATGATATAGATATAGATATATAGGTATAGATATAGATATAGATATAGATATAGATATAGGATATCATAGAGAGCCACTTATTTCACAAATATGTTCTACCAAGAACTGTGACCAGGAACAAATGGAGGGCACCATGTTGGCTACCACAGCTCTAACTATGCATAATTTTGCTGCTGGTTCTTCATTCTTCATTCCTAAACAACAGGCAGGAGCCACAGAAAAATGGTAACATTTGATTTTTTTATTTCAGAGAAACGCTGGTGTATTTCACACATTATATGTATATGTGTGACTTGCAGATGAGGCAGATGGCATTTAGTGAGCAAAAGCAAGACAAATCCAAAATGACAAATATTGTGCTTCCAGCATAAATATTCAAGCTACATTTCTTGCAATCTTATTTTTAGTTAGATTTTTAACACATAAAACATAGGTCACTAAAGCTCTTGGAGAAATGAATGTGTCAAGTGCTTTGGGCCTTCGTAATGTATCCCAGTAGAAAAAAGTACTCATATCTGTCAGTGTGACTGTCCATAAACCATTGTTTGTGTGTCTGGGTACTGCTCACTGACGCATCATTTCTCACACTCTGGGGATTTAACACAGGTAATAGAGCACAAAGGAATGCACATTTCATCAGTGTATTTAGAGAAGTTTCTATGAGCTGGGTGAGGAATATGATAATAGAATTGTAGAATTGGAAGGGACCCCAATGGTCATCAGGTCCAACCCCCTGCTACGCAGGAATGTCAGCGAAAGCATCCATGACAGATGGTGATCCAACCTCTGCTATAAAACCTCCAATGAAGCAGAGTCCACTACTTTCCCGAGGGAATCTGTTCCATTGTCAAATAGCTCTTACTGTCAGAATCTCTTTTCTTGTAACTTGAATCCATTGGTTGACTCCATTGGGCCCTACCCTTTACAGCAGGAGAAAACAGCCCTTTAGATATTTGAAGACGGCTATCACATCTCCTTTCAGTCTTCTCTTATTGAGGCCAAACATACCCAGCTTTCTCCCCCATTCTTCAGGCTGGGTTGCCAGACCCTTGATCATCTTGGTTGCCCTCCTCTGCACACGTTCCAGCTGGTGAATATCCTTAAAATGTGGTTCCCTGTGGGGTTGATGGGAATTATAGTCAAAAACATCTGGAGGGCACCAGAATTATTATTATCTAATGCTTCAGACCCTGATGTTGGGAAGATTGAGGGCACAAGGAGAAAGGGACGACGGAGGACGAGATGTTTGGACAGTGTTCTCAAACTACCAGCATGAGTTTGACCAAACTGCGGGAGGCAGTGGAAAACAGGAGTGCCTGGCGTGCTTTGGTCCATGGGGTCACGAAGAGTCGGACATGACTAAACGACTAAACAACAACAATGCTTCAGACTGCCTCATGTAAAAATCATATTATGCATTTTGAGTGAATAAAACCTTGTCTAAAAAAACTGTTCACCCATTCCAAAAAGTAAAATATTTCATTGTCCAGTGTTTCCCCAAATTTACATCACATTTTTTTTAGGTCATTGGGGATGGGTAGTTATCCCCTCTTGCCCTGTCCCCCGCACAACATTTTGTTCCCAAACCTCCATATCTCTTAAGTAAGTCATCAGTTTAAGCTGTTGTGGATTGTTGTATTTGAGGCAACCATTTTGGGGTGGTTTTTTTCTTCTTCAGAGTATTGATACAAGGAATTGGAACGCTTATCCTAACCACTCCTGCCATTTGGGGATTTTTGTAAGCAACATCCAAAATGCACAGTCTGGTGGAGTTGAACTTCAGAAAAGTAGTCACACAGGGCAAATAAAGAAAAGCGGGGACAACCTCAATCATCAGTATCACTGAATTCCTGTCAGTCACACTCACTTACGATTCCTGCTGGAGAATATTTGCTCAGCCTTTTCTATTTATTTGCTTGTCATGCTTGTTTTGATATTCAGCTGACAATCTTCCCCAAGATGACTGACACGAACAAATGCCAAAGGGGTGCCAGTGGTGAAGTGGGAAGAAAACCGATTGTATTACCATTTTAAATGGTCTTGTCTTACTCTGCTGAGTGCTGCAATTTTCTTCTTCCCTTACCTGCCACAGCTGATTAACTTGATCTCACTGTAGTCTTGTGATGCTTCGAGTTGCAGGCAGCCCTCTGCTTACCACACCAGCTCTGTTTTCTCAAATTACTGCAGAACCCACTGCTTTCCTTCAATAACCCCTAAATTAAAGCAGGTCATCGGTGGTGGGTGCCGTGGAGATGAGATATTCTTCGATGCTGAATCTGACAACATTTTTGGAGGTCATTTGTTCCTATCCGTTTGTAAACCAAGAAAATGTGAGATGCCTTGGAGAGTACCTCCAAGCCTAGCATGCTGAAGCAGGGCTATTTTTGTGTGTTTGCTTATTTTCCAGCTTCAAAAGCTTTTCTCCACTTTCTGCCCCCCCCCCAAAAAACAGACCATAATACACAACGATATCCTATCTGTCTCACCAGGAGCTTGCAAAATCAAAACATTGCCTGTAGCCAAAGAACAAAGGAAGTCTCCCTCTTTGCATTTATAAATTATAAAATGGTAGAGCCAATTAAAACAGGACCATCAAGGAAATAAGAGCTGAGTAGGTAGCTTAGGTACACATGGTTTTTCGTTTCAATATTTATTGGAAATATCATCTTGAAAATGCCACTTCTCTCTCTCTTGCCAAGACTGCAGAAAGCTTTTTCACAACATTATTCTCAAACAGATACTTTTAGCTAATTCCTGGACCACATAGTTTGCTGTGCAAATATTTAGCTTTCCTTGTATTTTAGGTGAAAAAACAAAATCTAACATAGGATTGTGCAGGCACATTTAATTCTGTGTTGGGTTCTGATATATAATAAAAGTTTTCTGGAATAAGTAGTAGTCAATGCATATAATACTTGAAGGTTGCAGAAATATTTGAAGGTTGCCTCCTACCTCTATGTTGTATCAATATTAAGGCTACAAGACTTCAGGGCCAGGCCTGCAAAGCTTTATTGGATTTAATCTAACAGCTGAATCTTATGCACAATTACTCAGAACGAAGCTGCGCTGTGTTTAGTTAGCATTAATCCCACGTAAGCAGGTGGCGCTGTGGTCTAAACCACTGAGCCTGGGGCTTGCCGATCAGAAGGTCAGTGGTTCGAATCCTGGCAACAGGGTGAGCTCCTGTTGTTTGGTCCCTGTTCCTGCCAACCTAGCAGTTCAAAAGCACATCAAAGTACAAGTAGATAAATAGGTGCCGCTCTGGCAGGAAGGTAAACGGTGTTTCCATGCGCTGTTCTGGTTCGCCAGAAGTGGCTTAGTCATGCTGGCCACATGACCTGGAAGCTTTTACGCCGGCTCCCTCGGCCAATAAAGCGAGAGGAGCACTGCAACCCCAGAGTCGGTCACGACTGGACCTAATGGTCAGGGGCCCCTTTACCTTTACCTTTAAGTGTACCTAAGGCTTCAACTCTAAAGACAACTTTAGAGTTGAATCCTGGGAGCAACTTCAATAAAAAAAACAATACAGCCTATGTTTGAGTTAATTTGATAGGGTCAGGGTGTATACTTATGTTGCAGTCTAATTCATATTAACTCACAAGCAAATCCCATTGTGTCCAATAGGGCCTCCAACTTAGTAAATGTGTTTAGGATCACATCCTTACAATGAAATACTACGCATGTCTATTTATACATCCTACTGAGTTCCATGGGACTTATTCTCAGGCAGATGTGCATAGGATTGCAGCCTTAATTTCTTAACCTATGCGGACCAAATTTTAGGGGTAATGACAGTTTTTATCTATGAGATTGAGAGGGTTTCAAAAAAAAGTTTTATTGTTTCTTCGAAACGTTAAGAAAACCAAACGAAAACATTCCATCACACATGGCAGCTCCCTGATGGAGCACTCTGATCAAGACTACCAGTTTTGATAGAAATGGAAATTGAAGCATATACAATTCTGAGATCAATATTAAAACTAGTTCAGCAAGAGATACCCCCCCCCCCCAGTGCATGGTGTGGGACATGTGGGGTTGATAAAATGTGTCATTTCTGACAATAAGGCTGATAAACGGTAACCGTACAGACTTGCTATGCTTAGCTACTCTACTGGGATGAGTAAAATGTTCCAACTTTGAGAATGCTACTTCTGACACCTTGGCCCACACAAGCCTTCCTATCTAGTCCATCACTTTATTCTCACAGGGGTCAACCAGATGACCATGGGATGCTCTGAGCACACCAGGGCTCTACTCACCTGTGATTCCCAGCAACTGGTATCTAAAATGTCTGATTCAATTGAGAGGAGGAAAGGAAGAAACAGCTCTGAGATGGCACACCATCAGCCTTGAAGAGGTTAATCTAAGATTAAATTACACTGCTTGATACTAAGATCTACCATAATGAATCTGTGTAATGATGGTCCCTTTGGTAAATATGAGATGTACTGTAACATTTACATCAAATAGTATGCTTTATCTTCTGTTTTAATATGGAACTGTCATTCTGTAGTTTATGAGTCTCATCCTTTAACATCAAATAACAGTTACTGGCTCTGAGTAGATTAAAGTTTAAGCTTTTTCAATATGAATGATAAAAGGCTCGTACTTTCTTATTCTTCATTGCAATGGTAAAAGGCTACTAACAGCATGAATTGTATTTTTTAAAAAGAGCATTTTATGAATAACTTACTGACATCAGGGGAAGTGGGAAATAGTATATTCATTTCCTCTTTCATCTCCCTGATCCATAACCATAGGGTCTCCCAAGAAGCCTGGGTTATTCTTTGTTTTGGGGAGTGGGCCGCTTTGACTTTTTAGTTCATCCTTCTTCTGGCATATATTTTTTCCAGTTGCACAAAAGTAATATATTATGTCTCTACTCCACTTCATTCGTTAAACTCTGATACCATATTTAACTGATGAAGAGCTAGTCCAAAGGTTCACAAGTTGGATCCTCCTAACAGAGGGTCCATGTTGTGCTCGGCCCTGAAACTCTTCCCTAACCGGCTTGTGGGTGGGGCTTGCCCTGCTCCAAGCCGGTGGTGCCACAGTTATGCCAATGGCCTTTAGCCAATCAGCAGCGTGGCAAGGTTGGGGGTTGGGGGTATCTATTTGGCAGGGCAACGTAGGGACCTCCTTTTACTTCGTGCTGCTGAACACCCACCCACCCACCCGTTAATTAGGTCGTGTTTGGCCATGCTTTGGTTGGTCGCCTGTTTTGGAATGGGGGCCAGGTAGGATTTTTTCCAATGTGGCAGATTGGCTTTGGCCACTTGGTTTTTGCTTACCTCTTAGCAATCATCACAACTTTGTAAGGTTTGGTGGTTAGGCATTGGTTTAGAGGAATGTGGGGAGGGGAGGTGCGGCCATCACCTGCCCCTCCAATGAATAGGGTATTCCATTAAAGGAATCCAGGGGTCTGGATCTTGTCTGAAGCCCGGAGAGGGGCTAGGGCCATACCAGGACCCCCAGGAACCCCAAGGGTGAGCACCATTCAATATACACTGATGGAGCTCCCCCTGCTGGTTGTTTAACCTTCCAGGCTTCCTGCATGGTGGGGCAGGGGCCAGATATATTTTGATACCAATGCCTAAGCCAATACCAGTCACATTTGTGTATTTTAATAAAGTTGTGGCCAAAATTTGCCCATTAACATTTAAACTAAATTCTGTCTCCACTGTTTCTTTCCATTTCCATTCAGGGTGGGTTTTGGGGCGTGAAGCACAATGCAATATGAGTTATTCAAACCCACACCATGGTCACCCTATATCCAAATAAATCTATGCATCTCTCAGGCTAGACCATTCATGGGGTGGTTGTGGTGGTAGAAATTGCTATATCTATATTCTGCCTAGAAATGCATAGCCAAGGCCTTTTCACAGCTAGACCAGAAGGGCCACCTTTGCCATGTAACTGGGGCTTCTAGGAGCCTGGATGTGCAAATCTGTAAAGCCCCATGGAGGTGAGTATGTAAATTCCTGCTCAAAATGGATGTCCCTTTAGGTCCATAGGGATGCAACACTCATAGAGACCTCTATGGAGCACCAGTGTGGTGTAGTGGTTAAGAGCGGTAGACTCATAATCTGGGGAACTGGGTTCACTTCCCCGCTCCTCCACATGCAGCTGCTGGGTGACCTTGGGCTAGTCACACTTCTCTGAAGTCTCTCAGCCCCACTCACCTCACAGAGTGTTTGTTGTGGGGGAGGAAGGGAAAGGAGAATGTTAGCCGCTTTGAGACTCCTTTGGGTAGTGATAAAGCGGGATCAAAACTCTTCTTCTTCTTCTTCATTTCAGCTGGTTAGAGACGTAATGAAAATCCTGTGGATTTCAGTCAAAAGTACATGGAATGCTTGATTCAAAAGCACACAGCAAGTCTGTCTGCACACATTGTAATCAGACTGGTCTAGTACTGTCTGTCTGGATTAATAGCAGATAATGAACATAAATGCCTCTAAGTATTCATTTAAATGACTCTACTTCATCAGCCAGGTGTCTCCGAACAAACCAGCAATACATCAGTTCAAACGTATCCTTTAGCATAATGCAATATGACATGATACTTTCTGAAATGTAGCCAGCAACATGGAGACAGAGGTACTTGGCGTGCCAAATGGTGCAAAATGAGTAATGTTTGTTTGTTTCAGTTTAACTGTATTAATATGGACCATCTCTGGAGCTGGCCTTCTCACAGCAGCAAAATCGCATGAAGGAAAACCAATTACAATAACAACATTACATCTTAACATTTTGTCACTGATTAATCGAGCACATAGAAGAAGCAGGAACTGGAGACATTTGTGATTAGCTCATTAATAAGGATAACAGAAATTTTATACATTCCTGATCTGAATGCTCAAGTTCCGTCTGCTACTCAAAGCACACACCCCACACACACCAAAGCAAAGCCTAATTAGCTAAACTTCAGCTGAGCTTTTTGCACAGACGCTGACAAGAGCGAGGTTCACTCAAGGAAAAAACAAAACCAAAAACATTTGTGCAAATTGCAAACTACAAAGGGGAAAATTGGTCTCTCCCCCCCCCCCCCGCAAAAAGAGAATGCATAAAACAATTACTGCTGGGGACTCCTTTACCACTATTTCTCGGCACATTTAATGCTGGTCTCTTGAGGGAAAGAATTTCAAAATCACAAGAGAGAAGTTATATCATGGAAAATAATTGTTTGACACAAGGTCCCTGACTATCAAAATTGAGTTTCCTGACCACATGCATGCTAAAATTGTTTAAACAATACTAACATTGATGAATAAAAGAAGAACTTAGATGTGTATAGTTGCCACATAAATCATGGGGTTTTATTTTAATATTTACACAGGTACCTCTGGGCCCTCACCCATCTCCCTTTCACTTAATGGGGATCATATGTGTGTGGCTATTCCCATTGGATTCGCCTTGATATATTTTCTCTAGGCATACACTTGAGACATTCTTCATAACTGGCTTCTTGCAGGATGGCCTTTTAATAATTCAATTTAAGAAAGCTTTTCCTCACAACCTATAATCTTTTTGAGTCATTCCACAGAGCTCTCATGAGGGGGAAGATTGAAGAATGACTTTCTTCTTTTGAACTAACCACACCCTCTTCCCTATGAAAGGCCATATCAGGCTTAATAAGGGAGGGGAAGGGAAAGACCATTTCAGAGCTTAAAGTTTAAGACGTAAAACCAAAATCTTTTTTTGCTTCCAGGAACTGGTTTTGAATAGGAGCTGCTTTTGAACATGTGCAGAGTGGGTGGTTTTTTCCAGAATAAACCCACTGAAAAATTAATGAATATGACTACGTTCTGGCCATTAAATGTAATAGGTCTACCCAAAGTAAAACTTAGTTGAATAGCACCCAGTGTCTCTCCTTCATTTCAGAATAACTATAACCAGCTCTCCACCCAGGGGCGGAGGAACAGGGGTGCAGTGGGTGCGGGTGGCCCCGGGTGTCACCGCTGAGGGGGGTGACAAAATGCCAGGCGGCATTCACTGTGGGGCCTGCAGTGTGCCCGAGCCACATGTCTCTCCTAGGAGAGACGCGGTGGCTTGGGCGTGCACAGGCTCCACACTACCCAAATGGTCCGCCCGCTGCCTCCCCCTGCCCCAGCTGTAGGGCGACTGAGTGGGAGGAGGCAGGCAGACTCAGGAGGCCCTGTGGTGCGCCCTACCCCTGTGGGTGGCTCACTTAACCCTCACCCCGCCCCTATGGGAGGCTCGCCCCACCCCTGGGGACTCCACCTGAGGCACCCAAGCGGCTTCCTCCACTGCCGTCTACACCTGAGGGGCTAGGGTTTCTAACATGGAGACAGAAGCAGTTCCAGTCAGACCTAAAACCCTCTGTCTCACATTAAGCTTTGCTCCAAATTAGGAACGCTGGAGGATTCTGACAAAAACAGAAGTGGAAGCAGAAATTGCCAATGTTATCTTATTTGTCCCATGTCTAGAACAGAAATCAATCCAGCGAATAAAAGCATTATTTGCTGCAGTGGACTGTGCAACAAGTAACATAGCCTTCTCACATTCAAACTCTAATTTCCCCAAAAGTCACCTTATGTTGTCTGGGATTAGACGAGGGATGAGGGAGAGACCTAACCCTTTATTTGGTAACCATTGCCCCACTCCAAATCAACCACAAGCCAAGCCACTTCTCCCCATACCGAAATGAGCATTTGGAACTACATGGAGGAGGTGGGCGGTGAATGATTGGAGAGGATCATGATTTGGGGTGAATAGCAGGCAGGGAAAGGCTAAGCATTCTCTACCCTATAGCCTCAATCCTGACTTCCTCCACAGTGGCTTTGCAATGTTTGGATAAAGTTAGCGTATCTCTGGGAAATACCTAGTTTGGTCCTGAAGCCAACAGATCGCTTGCCTGTAGCTCCAGTGATACCAATATACCCCCTTCGCTGTGCTCTCATCAGCTGGATTTGCAGAATATGAGCTGGGAATTTAACTTATTAACACTGCAGGGCTATGCTGCTCCAGGGCAAGTCACTTTGTGCATATATAAATGACTTGACAGTTTGGGGCACATTATGAATGGGGAGGTCATTGATAATGCAAGCAAGCAACATGTCACAATGCAATGCTTCATAGTCACATTTCTGAAGGGAATATAAATTTGCATCCTCTGTCCTACTACTCAGATGACACACACTGATTCACGATTCTGTCTAAATAGCCAGAGGTTTTATTACACATTTTAGATGTGATCTTTGGCAGTTGCAGAATGGCCTTGGGGCACTTTCCTTGGTTGTTCGTGATTAATAAATCAAAATATATGTACACAGGTTGTAACAATGGATTTAAATTTAGTAATTTCTACTCTGTTTTATTGCCTCAAGCCCATCATATATCAGTATTGGAGATAATTGGAGATTAGTTGATGGAGCTGTAATTAAAAGGACCCCCCCCCAAAAAAAAAACACTCCCTTCTCTATTCTAGGACCTGTACACTGGTGATAATGGAGTACCCTTAAACATGTGCAGAACACTAAAAGATTCCAGTAAATGTGAACAGAACCCTATTTGTACAATGGGACTGTCTCTTCTCTTCTCTTCTCTTCTCTTCTCTTCTCTTCTCTTCTCTTCTCTTCTCTCCTGATTCAGTTCCCTTGGGAAACTTCTAGAATGGCAGAGGATGTTGCATAGTTGAGTAGCAGGAGAGGAGTGACTTTTGCTCATGCAACAGACCCTTTCAACCCAAACTGTAGCCTTCTGAGTGAAAAACATAAACTATTAACCAGTCACACATTAACAGGAAGAACAGCACATAAACTTGAGCTCAAGGCAACTTGGGCACAAATAGATCTTATTTATAAAATAAGCTACACCACTTGCCACACATTCTTGAATCAATACATTTCTTAGAAGAGCACATGGAGGGCCATTCTTAAAAATCAAAATAACAGATGTGTCAATACTTTTACAATAACCACCACAAAAAAGTGCTGAAAGGCACATAACTGTAACAACAATATATTGATAATGGGAAGAAGTTTGCAATAAAGTAGACAAAATAGCATTACAATTGCAAAGTGTACATTTCAGCAAGGCTTACAAAGAACAATGCTGTACCAAATTATTATTAAATTGAAGAATGCTCTAAGCATCTGACAACAGACATGCTAATGGTAAGGTGCAGTTTCAAAGCTATTCCTCAGATGATAACACCTCAGAAACGTTTCAAGGTCCTGACTGGGAGGACTTCAAGAATGTGTATTTCTCCAAAGAAGTTACTTGATTCTAGAAGGATAATACCACTGCGAGGTATTATTAGTTACAATGTCAGGGGATTTTTTTCTTAGGTTGTCAGAAATTTTTTTCTTCCAGTTCTGTGCAAGTTTACAACGTGAACACATAAAGAGTGACAACCTCATTGAGCCACTCAAGATACAAACCACTTTTTTCTTTAAAATTGCATTAAAAACTAAATGGGCAACATGGATAAAGATATGGGTTTAGCTTGATCCAGCATATATTGGTGCCACTGCTCAATCCTGGAAACTTGAGGTAACAATTTCTGGCCAGGTACTGAATACCTTTCACCATGTAGTAATAATAGCCAGTCTTCAGAGTGGATTCACACAACCACTTCCATGCATGAAAAGGATACACAGAAACAATCACTGGGCTGCAAGATATAGCCCTAATCACCACTACTGTGTATTCGGGGTGAAGTTTGGAGTGATATTCTAACATACAGTTCTTTCCTACCATTTCCATGTGTGAATCAAGAGGAGACAGAAGCACGTATGCACATAAAGGTTGACAATATGTCCAATGGTGACCACTGTTGTGTTAACCACACCCACTGGTGCGAATGAAATTTGGTGTGATGTGGCAGCATATTGGTCAAAAAGCCACCATTTCATAATGCACCAGGTAATTCAGCACAAAGCAGCATTAGGAACTGGGACAGAAATGACAGCCTTATAACCAGGAAAACTAATGCAACAGTCCCCATGTCTGAAGGCAACTGCACATTGCAATTTTTCTTCCCACCCCCCTGCACTGCCTGGTGAATTGCATTGAAACTGAAGATGAGTTTGGTAACTATTTTTCACCATCATTCTGCCTGGACACTGAGGTCCAGCGCCGAGGGCCTTCTGGTGGTTCCCTCGCTGCGAGAAGCCAAGTTACAGGGAACTAGGCAAAGGGCCTTCTCGGTAGTGGCAACCGCCCGGTGGAATGCCCTCCCACAAGGTGTCAAAGAGAAAAATAACTACCAAAGTTCTAGAAGGCACCTGAAGGCAGCCCTGTTTAGGGAAGCTTTTAATGTTTAATAGGTTATTGTATTTTAGTGTTCTATTGGAAGCTACCCAGAGTGGCTGGGGAGGCCCAGCCAGATGGGTGGGGTATAAATAAATTATTATTATTATTATTATTATTATTATTATTATTATTATTATTATTATAGTTTGGAGAATATTTGGTGGTACAGTTGTCTTTAACTATATCTATCTCCTCTTTAATATGATTGGTCATGGACTCCATCCTTCATTGGAGCAGAACCACCCTTATAGCTATCTCTGTTCTGTTCTCAGTTGTCTTATCTGCATTATCTCTCTTTGGAAATTGAAATAAATTGTGTCTGAGGTGCCATAAATATTTATGCTGACAGGCTGCAGCAATGAGCAATAAGTTAAGGTGGATCATTCCCACCATGTATGATAAGGAAACCAAGAGGATATTGCTTACCCAAAAGCACTGGTGTCAGATCTTTATTGCCTTGAATGCTGCTTCATCTTTTCTTTTCACTGTCCACTCCTTTACTTATCTAGCTGGTGCTTCCCCTGCACTTTTCTCTAACTTTGCAGATAAATGCAGGCAAATACGACTCTCTTGCAAGGGCAAAAACAGCTCAGTTTTGTTTATATATGTTGAGGCATTTATGGTACCTTACTTGTATGCCTTAACTTTCCACTTAAAGGCAAACTCTATATTTCTACAACAGAGTTATAATCACAACACAACAGCAATTCTGAATGACATCATTGGAGCATCACAGATTGATTGAATAAAGTGTGATACAGAAAGAAGTATAAGCAGCTAGAGATGAACAGCCTAGCTTCCATTCTATGTCAGATCCACAATCATAAGTTTGTTTTCTCTCATTTTCTGTAGATCTTTTTTTTAACACCCCCCCAATAAAATCATATTTAAATTGTACATATGTTTGTGTATGTGTGTATATATATTTCCCTAAAACACACATTATGCATACATTTTCAATGCGTTCCCCCTAAGCATTTTTAAAACCAAAACTGCATTGTAAAATTTGGTGTGGGGCACAATCTGATTGTCAACCTCATTCCAGCCTGCATATATATCTATGAACTGTGAATTAATTCACTTTAAATTGTGAACCGAATGAAATTCTCCCCTGTCCCTATATAAGCAGCATATTGAGATTGGAGGTTGCAGTCATTAACTTCCAGTTCCACCATCCCCTGCCTGGTCCCTGCTTATCAGCAATATTCTCCTCACACTACGGTAATAAAAAGTAGCCACACAAAACTCAATTCCGCAAATTTGCTGAAACTATTTAGGGCCATTAGTTTCAAATGAAAGAGACACATCACAAGTCATTAATCATCAGTGCTAATGAATATTGTTCACATTTATTTTCCAAGTAAAGGAGAGCCAAATATGCATAATAAAGCACAAAACTGACAGAAGTGTTAAAATATCCATGGGTAAAGTGGGAGGGCAAGAAAAGGAAATTTGAATGTGTTGCTCTATCAGAGCAATGAGAAAGAAGAGTCACAGAAGCAAGTGATAGCCAATTAACCTGCAGTTAAGAAAAAGGAATGAGTTTGAAATCCTCCTCTTCTAAAGCAAAGGCCAATGTTTAATGATAAGGGAGACGGAAGCTTTGTTCATCCTATATTCTTACAGGTGGGGGAGACAGAGCAGGATTCCACCTTCTAATTAGAGATAAATATATTCTTGGAAGGCATTTTCTGAGATCTTTCCTTTTCTTATCCCCCCCCCCTTTTTTAAAAAAAACAAACCTATTTTGCAGAATTCCCTCAAAATATTCTCTGCCATGTTTTGTGGTGGCTGCTGTCTGCACACACACACACACACACACACACACACACACACACACACCTAGAATGCTAGATCTTGAGCATTGTAGAGGATGCAAAATTGTATCCCTGCTACAATACCATTGCTGCTGATATCTGCAATAACACCCCAAAGAAAACAAAAGCTAGAGTAAAAAAGGATGGCGAGACCTGCATCTGAGAAATGGATGGAGAACTTTCCTTCCTCTTGAAGAAATTCAGTGAGAACATCCAAAACATCCAATTTCCCCAAATTAGGGTGGAGAATTCTGTAGAAAACAAATGTCCCATTGTACTTTATGCTTATGTTAACTTGGTAGGCATTTGCTCACTGGGCAGTCGAATCTGGATTCCTTTTGCTGTTTGCTGGGCGCCAGTGTGGTGTAGTGGTTAAGAGCGGTAGACTTGTAATCTGGTGAACCGGGTTCATGTCTCCACTCCTCCACATGCAGCTGCTGGGTGACCTTGGGCTAGTCACACTTCTCTGAAGTCTCTCAGCCCCACTCACCTCACAGAGTGTTTGTTGTGGGGGAGGAGGGGAAAGGAGAATGTTAGCTGCTTTAAGACTCCTTTGGGTAGTGATAAAGCTGGATATCAAATCCAAACTCTTCTTCTGTTTTTACACTCACAGGGAAGATAATGGTTAGCACAATTTACAATGAATGAAGTTATTCTTTGATATTCTTCCAAGAGATAGAAACATATTGGTATGATGACATTTAACTAAACCAGAAAAAATACTAGAAAATCCCCTTGTCATCACTACATGTTTGAATAGATTTGTCAAAATATTATCCTGCAACAGCATTTGTTTTAGCCTTATCCCCTGCTCAGCTGTACAATCTACTGCAATATTATAACAACCCATTTTTTTCAAGAGTAACATGTATTAATCTGCCAATTTTCAAAAGAAATTCTTCATCATTTGTGACTTTCCATCAAGCCCGTCTTGGGGGAGCAGGCAAGAAAGTGAATCAAAATTTCCAACTGCGGTGCACTTTTAGTTCATAATACTTAATACAATCAAATAATGTGCAGAAAATTGCATGATGTAATTTAACATAATAGCACTTTACATTAATTGTCACCAATTACACAGTATGTATATTTCTTGTCTGGCAAGCCCAGCGCAAGCCACAGTCCCAATGAGCCTTCCACTCTGAAATTTAAAAGAAGCCTCAAATCTACTTGACCAAAATTATGCATATAGGGGTGCACCCAGAAAACATGTTCCATCGCTATTGGTAGAGCTCTGTAAAGCACAATAAGGAAGCCTGGGAAGTCTTTTAGCTCTGAGATGTAGGGATGGTGGTAGCATCTGGCAAGGTTGGACAGCAACCCAGGCCTGTGGATATTGGAATGGTCTTCCAAGCTAAACACTGGACCAGATCTTTAATCTAATATCCTTGCTTTATTTCAAGCACTGAGGAGCTCAATGGATAGAACAAGCTCTTACTAGGGAAGAGGCAACTTCATGTGTGTACTAAAGTTCCGTTGACTGTGGGGCTGGCGAGACCATGAACTTTGTGTGATTTTATCCCTCTCAAATCCAACCTGGTTTTCGGCACAATAAAGCTGGGTGTATGTGATGGACTGGGATTCTGATTCTGAGAGTGAACCGGAGGAATCCCAGCTGGCACAGGAGTCCCCGCCTCCAGGGCCGGCTGAACTGGGGCAGGGCCTTGATTCTGAGGAGCCTGCACCTGGGCCGGATCCTCAGGAGCAGGCACCAGGTGAATCCATTCTGGCCCCAGAGGTGGTTGAGGACTCAGTGCCTGCAGGTGAGTCTCCCCCTGGGCCCAGTAACCCTTTAGCCTCTCCTGAACTGCAGAGGCTCAGGGCAGAGAGGCGAAGGGAACTGGTTTCTCCCAGGAGGAGTGCTCGCATTAAGGCCAGGGGAGGCGGGGCTCCTGGGGGCCGGGGCCGCCCCTGGCTTCAGAGAAGATAAAGGCCAGTCAGCCCAGTCCCAGGTTGCGGGAGCAACGTCATTGACATTATGAATGGTTTGACTTTGTGTACACGGAAGAGAAACTCTAGAGTAACCCATCTGTATTGGGAGGCACAAGAGCCCAATGAAGGACCATTCCAGTGTCATCACACATCCATGTCTTTCTGTTACCAGTATTGTATTTTCATTTACTTATAAACTATCAATAATGTGACTGGGTGAACTCACTGAACAAGAAATAGTTACACTGTAGTTTACAGGTTTATTTTATAAAAATAACTCAAGCAGTTTCTGAATATCCCCAGAAGGGATTACCTTGTTTTTAGTCTGGGCAAAAATCAAACTCCCAGTTCTTCATCTCTCCTCCTATTTTCTGGGCGGATGTCAAAGTCTCCACAAGCATGGCTAGGAGGGTGGCAGGAGTATTCTCAAAGGCAAGTACTCAGAAAACAACAATAGTTCTTCACTCACTTTCCACCAACTTTGCTGGTGGGAAAAACCATTGAGATTTCAAGAAGCTGTAAATATGGGCATATATTCAAAGGGGAATAAAAAAAAACATGCATTGCTTTGGAAGGCAGGCTGTTTTTCTTTAATGAAAACTTTTTAAAAATGTATAAAATATGACATGTCATCTTATACAAGTAAAGCAATGATCAATGATTAATGACAACAAACAAAAAGGATTTATTGAATGACAATTTTTTGTCAGGAGGAAACATCCATTATTTCATATTTGCAATTTGAAAGGTTTATTCACATATCATCAAAAATTTACACCTTCAAAAGAAACATCCTTAGCTGAATGTCACAATTAAATTATAGAAAACCAGTTCACTAATGAGAATCAGCATCGTTACAACTATTAACCAAAACCTGTATATTACTTGAAGCTCAAAAATGACAAGCTGCTTCTGCCTACCACCATTATTAAAAAGACCTATACTGGCAAAACGTCTCTTCAAGGAAGTGGATAGAAAATATATGCAGGCTTCAATCCTATGTACACTTATCTGGGAGTGAGCCCCAATAAACTCAGTGACACTTACTTTTGAGTAGACATGCCCAGATTTGCACTGTCATCCACCTAGATTCTAAGAATTGTTAATCCATTCATTAGCCTAGAATTACCACTTAAATTTGTCTAAAATCAGGGTGCCATTTCAGTCGGGGGGAAAAGGGATTTCAAGGGTTCACAAGCAGGGTTATAGATCTAATCTTGGGAGTATTTGTTAAATAGCAAAATTAAAACCACCAGTGTTCCTTGCAAACATTTCTAATGTTTAACCAGATATGGGTGCTAGAGAAACACATTGCATGCCGTCTGGCAAATGGGGGAGGAAGCATCTCCTTTGTGCTCCCTAAATGGTACCCCTGTCAAAAGGAATTTTTGTTATATCCTGCTGTTTAGCCTTTAAAATGCTTCCAAGTTGGCTAACAAAGCTAATAAAAAGATTTCAGCAAGTCAAACCAAGAGTATTAGCAGGAAAACCAGAATGAAATCAGCCGTAAGGCTTTTATTAATGCTTTCCTGAAAGAATTCAACCTATGGAGCGCAAGTCGTCCAGATGTTTTGGATTACAGCTCCCATTGGCTGATGGGAGATGCAATCCAAAACATCTGGAGGGTGACATGTTGGTGAAGGCTCCTATGAAGTATCCTGCTGAATCTACCTACCCTGGGAGCTCTCCCAGGTCCTGAAGAATCTGAAAACAGGACATGATGGAAAATGCCAGTCAAGCATCAGCATCAACCATCCTGTTCATTAATACTTCTTAAAAAGGAAAAAAAAGAAAAACTACCATATGTCAAATGCAATTAAAAACATAAAGTGATACATTTCAAATATTTTTCAACCAACTCTCAGATTATGATCCATAGCACAGTTAAGCATGTTCAAAGCTATTGATTTTAGTGTCATTTTCCAGACTGAGGCCGCAGAATTTCACATCCTGAGTCTTGTAACAATCGTTTGGAGATTTCAATCCTCTCTTCTCCATGCACCCTTGGATTGCTGTGTATTTTGGAGGCTCTATTCTTTATTTTAAGGGCAAGCATGGTATTTTTATTGTTTTTCTCTTCCAGTTCCCTCCACAAAAAATAGATAAGCCATGCGTTTCTCAAATCCTCCATTCCAATTTACATTTATATGGGAAAAAAATGTTCCCAGCTATTTAAAACATAGCATTGGAGAGAAATGTAGAGGGCTTTAAAATCTACCATTGAGAGCTATCTTGGAAGGAATCATGTCTAAGCCTGTGCTTGTGTATTGCTTTGTATGTAAACATTTGCTGGAGATGTATTGTTCTCTTTCTGTTTTCTTTTAATAAGAAGAAAATGTCAGTCAAGGCGGAAAGGGAAATTGTCTGGAAAGAGCCAGGAAATCATCTTCACTTTAATGAAAACAAGTGTGTTACAGACACTTACTTCACTTTTGCAGTCATTTTATTAAACATATTGCATGTTTTTTAGACACCTCTGGCATGGTGTACATTTGTTCCTATTGTTCTCTTATTAGGACACACTATAGTTTTTATCTTATGCTCTGTTGCAGACATCTTTAGAAACAGATGGTTCCATCTTTGGATACATTATAATTTTGCTTCATGTACACAATGCGCATGCTAAAATAGCACATGTCCTATTTGAGCTGCCTTCTGCAATGAGCCTTCTGCTCTCCAGAAGTTTTGGACAACAACTCCTGTCAGCTCCAGCCAGCCTGACCAGTGATCAGGGATGTTAGGAGTCAGAGCACTGTCCCTAAAGCAAAGCTATAGGGAATCTTAAAGAGTGGAGTTATGGCATGCAGGCTCACATTGTGGAACCATTGAATGGGTTCAGAAAGTCCCTGTTGTCTTTTCTATTGAAGACTACTCAAAGAGTAAGGTTCTTTGCTTGGTGGCTGGCCAATTCAGAGTCTGTGCCTTCTGGTAATATTGTCTTTAGGTAGGGAGTTCAACCTCAGTCCTCATCTGGCAGATTCAGGGACTACAGGCAGATAGCCCTGGAGCAGAGCCAGAGGTAGAGAAGTTGCTGGTGGAGAGGGTCTAAGCCAAAAGATAAAAGTGCAAGTGAGAAAGAAAAACAAGTATTTGAGAAAAGTTATACAATGAAGATGTGTTCATGTACCAGACAGCTACAGAAGAGGATGCTTGGGAAAGCTACAATAAGGTGAACTCTTCCCAAATCTATCACTTTCCTCCTGCTGCTCTCCCAATCCTAGTGTGGGTGAACATATCTGGAAGCCCCTGGCTAGGGGGAAGCAGTTTGGATGAGTTGCAGAACAGATGAAGTAGGGTTAGGTACCTCCAGCTCCAAATCATCTCCTCCTGAAGCTGTGTTTTCCTAACAGAAGCAGCTGTTGAGATTTTAATACAATCATTTGCATCTTGCTATGCATATTTCCAATTATAGATACATCTCCATCTTGCTTTAGAAGTTTCTATTTTCTCAGAAGCTGGAATGTGGATTAGTACCCCTCTCACCCTCAGGTATTCTTTATCTGGAAGATGTGGAAGCTCCTCTGTATTCATGGCAAGGAAAACTTATCTTACATTGTGGGGTTCGATGTTGCATGGACCATTGCTATAAAAACATCAGATATGCGTAGTAGAATGCATTGAACAAACCATTTCTCCTCCTGTATAACAGGTGGGGAAAGGGTGAGTGGAAGAGAGGATCAGATCAACCAGTGACCTCCAACTTTACCCTAGTCTCACAATCCTGTTATTTGACTTGAGCATCATAAATGGCTATGAACTTTAAGCAAATTATTTAAAACATTTCACTTTGAAAGCAAAATAAGTAAAGTAAATGATCGGATATATCAGCAAAGTGTGCGAATGACTGGGTAATGCATTCATAAATATCGTTCTGTGAGGGGCTAATGATTTATGAATGAAGTTTAATGTAATGTGTCTACTGCTAGGCATATCAAATGGTTCTGTATGGGAAAATCCTATTATAGTTACCAGCCCAACAACTTTGCCTCCAGTTTTATGATTTCATCAATTCCCCCGTTTTATAAGGATGTAGCTGCACATTCTGGGAGTGCCTCTCATCTGTTTAATTAATTACCCTAATATCTCATTGCATTTATTGTTTAAATTCATAACAATGATGGGCCCTCTTGGCAACTGGCTTAATAAGGCGCTCTTGGCTGTTGCCTTTGTTTAAATCACTGACAGCTCTAATCTCCTGCATACTTAGCTTAGATTAATACTATGACCTTCACTTGGGAAATAGGTTTCTGTAATTGAGAATATCCAGTGTAAGCACCATAAGACAAGGTATTCAATATACATTCGGGAATATAAAACAATCATAAGAGTAAACTAAATGTTTATGATACTACCTTGACTTAGTGCAGAGTAACTATATTTCATTTCCAGACTATTTGTCATGTGAGCATGGCCCTCTGGAGTGGATATTAGGTTAAAGGATGGAATGGAAAGATTGGGTCTTTGTAAAATGTTGGGGCAATGGACTGTGAACAATATGTGTCTAGTAAGAACTGGTGATTGTCATGTTTAGAAAGTGCATGTGTAAGAGAGATATGTCAGTGTGAGAAGACAAGTGTTTAGAGATGAGCAACAAGGCATAAGAAGTCTGACCGCCTTAATTGCTACCCCATCCCAATATATGTGAGGTCCCTGCCTTCCATCCTCTGCAAGCTGTCTTTAAGATTCTTAATGCTGGATTGGTCAATAATAATAAAAATTCCCCTCCATAATTTGATAGTTAAAAAAGAAGACAGGCTGGGTTCATATTACCAAAATCTGGCTGGTTGAAAGAAGTGGATCCAGTGTAAACATAGGAATTCGGGGAGCAATCTTATACTCAAGGTCCACTGGCTGAGAACTTCAGGATTCAGCACAAATGATGTTCTAGCAATGGAATGCCTCTCACATTGCGGGCATCTCTGCCATTTTACCACTGCCTTTGTATTTTCTAGTTGTGTGTGTTTCTCTCCCCCCTCTCCTCTCATGCTGAGCACACAGTGGATATTGTGGCTATTGTCCAGTCCATGATGAATGGTCTTTGTATACATATTAGCAGGCCAAATAATTTGCACATTGATTCTGTTAGACCTCATGATACCTTTTGACTCCAAGGGTCAAACCTTCCTCCTGCATCTTTAAGGAACTTGGTGGGAGTGTTGGGGGTGACTGTACATCTCAAGGATTCTAAACTAGCCCGGGAGGAATTGGTGTCAGGAAGTTTGCAGTTGTGAAGTGTGAGAAATATGTTCCTGTCTGCACTGTAATGCACAACTGCCTAATAAGCACTTCCTGAAATGATATGGGGACAAAAATACAGCTATCCACCAAAATTTTAAACTCTTATAATGTGGTGATTTGTTGTCTAGCCAAATACTGTGAAGAAATATGCATATAATAAGGGGAAATGTGCATTAAAATTCATATGTTGATGAAATGAAGTTACAAAAATTATAATGCATGGAAGGAAATATTAAGAGCAGTGTATACTAAAAAGCTGACCAATTCCTGTGAGGGCTTTTGTAAAGAAACTAACAAACATAGCAAACTGGCTTCTCTGCTTGCTTTCTCCATTCTGTAGCGGTATCTGGAAGCTGTGATGAAGTCATTGAGAGTGAATAGATTCAAACTGAATCCCAAAAAATGAAAGTGAATGCTTTGGCTCTGATGGTGAGTCATATTACTGTGGTAAATAGTATTGCTGTATCCTGTCTGATCAAGATGGAGGTTTTGGGTGGCTTCTACAGCAGTCTTTGTGAGAAACAGCAGCAGCTACTGGGTTAAAAAAATATATATCCAAGGAAGACCCAACCACAAATCTCCTTGCATGCTATCTAGCTTGGCCGTGAAGAAGAGTTTGGATTTGATATCCCACTTTATCACTACCCTAAGGAGTCTCAAAGTGGTTAACAATCTCCTTTCCCTTCCTACCCCACAACAAACACTCTGTGAGGTGAGTGGGGCTGAGAGACTTCAGAGAAGTGTGACTAGCCCAAGGTCACCCAGCAGCTGCATGTGGAGGAGCGGGGACGTGAACCCGGTTTACCAGATTACAAGTCTACTGCTCTTAACCACTACTCCACGCTGGCTCCCTGAATCAGCTTAAATCTATACCATTTCACTAAAGACAGGTGCTGTTCTCACTCATTTCACATTATCTTTTTGTGCTGAATATTTCTGTGTTATTTATTTTTAGTTTAGAGCCTACCCCTCCAGAATGCCTTCCAGTGGTATGTAAGAACTTTCCTCTTGAAATGATGAAATAGCTCAACTTCAAAGTTAGTTTATAATTTATGCACATTCTGACTTTGGTCAATTCACAGTTGAATTCCTCTATGACAAAAATTATATATTTCCAGGGACAGTCACTGTCCCTCTTCTTTCTTTCTGAGAGTACTGCTTGCTTTTCACAGCGGACAGTTCCTTTGAAGATGCCACCCTTTGCTGCTTGGACTTTTTGTAATCATTTATTCCTCCTTTGAGTGAAGAGTAGAGGGAATACCAAATATAGTTCAGAGCATGGCTTTGTAATAGAATCCATTTTGGTCTGACATTATTACAGGTAAATGTCCTAGGAAATAATCTGAGGGCTTGAAATTGCCCACACACAGAAGAGGCCTGCAGGTGGAGGCAAAATCTCTATGCTAGTTTTCTGGCAGGTGGGTTACTGTTGCTTCCCAAGAGGGTGAGGCAGTGGCAAGCTTGGAGCAACCATACACACTAGCAGGAGCATTGGATTGGCTCTGCAAGTGTTTTTGCACTATGCCCACCTCTCCATTGCCTTGCCTTCTCCCTCCCAGTAAACAACAGCAACCCACCTGCCAGAAAGCGAATTTAGTGACTTTGCCCCAGCTAGCAAGCTGCTTCTTCCCTGACAATCTTGTTCACCTCATAAAATGTTGGGCAATAAATACTGAGGTTACATTTGAAATTGAACAAAAACTGAACCTATAGATTCAATCCCAGCTAGAAACTCAAAAGGAAGTGAAAGCAGAAAGGTGGAACTTGACCCACAGAGTTCAAGGTGAATAGAATCATAATCATAATCAAAGATTAGCTATGGATGGTTCAAGAACTTAATGGCTGGGTGTTGTGCATCAAACGGTATGAAAAATGACTGTTTCAGCTGTGTGACTCTGAAAATCATCATACATAATAGACACGTCATATCATCACCACCGTGTTCTTTGTGTCCTTTCAGATAATGTCACATGGTAATTCAAAGAATAGGCTATACCAGCACAATCTCCAACCTATCCAGTATCAGGGAAGGTTTCATTGATTAGTAAACTTCCATCAGAGCATTCCTTTTCCTTTTCCACAATACAATGACACACTGTGCAAATGATTTTTAAAGTAGGCTAATCCTCAGAGCACTGGTGGGAAGCATTGTGTCATGTTATATGATGTAGGCCAGGAACATGAACTAACATGCCATATTAATCAGCGAAGAGAGGATTAGGGAAGCTCTTAGGAATTTTTAAAGATAACCTTACAGATCAGTAGCATAGCATTGGGGGTGGGCTGCTGGAGCATTTTCCTGGAGCGCATACACTGCTCATACCCCCTGCACCGCTTTGTGAGGCTGGGATCGGATTTGGCATTATCGTTACAGGTACAGGCTCAGTGAGTCTGGTGCAGGGAAGGGCAGAGGCATGAGAGAAGCAATAAAGGCATGACAAAAAAATGCAATTAAAATAGGCCACAACTTTATTGACTACAGATGTCCATACGTTTTGGCATAGGCATTGTCCAGCATTAACCAGTCTGTCTGATGGTTGATTGGTTGGCAGGGTCAATCCTGGGTTAAGGATCACCCTATGATGTGTATCAAATTGGGCAACCCTCACAAGATCGCCACCTTTCGGGAATGCTATGGCCTATTGGCCCCCATCTGTGCATCCAGACAGAACCACTTCCCCTCTGGATCCCTTTACCAGAATACCCCAAATTCTTTAGAAAGAGGTGGGGCTTTCAACCCATGCCAATCCACCTTGACTAAGGATCCATCCCAATACCTTATCAGCCAACAAGCTATAACAATCGCTATGAAGTAGGCCCAATTTGCCTAGTAGAAAATTCCTGCCTGGCCCTGAATATGGTGACCCAATATTCCAATAGCAAGGCCTTAAGCATGATCTGCACACTCAAGTCAAGACATGCCACACAGCGTGGGGGATCCAGCTCCATTTGAGCTGCCGACACTGGGGGTGGCCCCTTTTATGCCCGGGGAGCGGACCAGAATAAAAAAAGAGAAGGGCAAGTCTCCCCTCTGGCCTGCTTCCTTGACCATGCCCCTCAACCCACCTGTGATTGGCTGAAGCTACAGCAGAGGAGGAACTGATATCCCCAGCCAGCCTTGCAAGGCCAAGAATGCTGCCCTGGCTCAGCAGTGGTCCGTTCCCTGCCATAATTGCCACTACCTGGCAAGAAGAAGTGATCCTAAAACAGTGACTTGTTTTTGTTAGAATTCTAGCCCGTCTCAGAGGTATGTGCCTATCTGTTCAGGCACCGGCTGAATTCTTTAGACCTCCCTCCGGCGACTCCCGGCAGGATAAACATACGAGGTCCGTTCCGGCGATTTTCCTCAGGCTGTGAGGAAAACACACCAACTGCTTCTCCTCCTCCCTGTTCCCTGCATGTCCCCAGGGAGGGGAATCAGACACAGACAGTAAACGTATCTACATGTCTTTATTTGTGTCTTTTAGCAGTCATACAGTAAAGATGTCTGCTCTCTTCAACAAACAGAGAGAAACCCCAAAACACTCCACCCATGTACATCCTGTACAGGTCATGTGACAAACCCACTGAGCTAACATCCGGTGCTCAGTACAGAATGGACTGCCCCTTTGTTCCCATGGCAACAGTCACAAACTTCCTGTTTGGCTTTCCAGCCACAAGCAGCAGACTGGGCTGCTATAGCCTTTGCTTGCTGCAGCATTGGTGCTTTAGAATAACATACTCCCCCTAAAGTATCAATGCGTGCTGCGAGCAAAGCGTCATCCAGAGAAGAAAACAAACAGTTGTTATACTTATAACATTCCCCTGTTGTTTCAGTTCCACCTTTGGAACTACCCGCCACTGGTTTTACCAATGTACCTCTCTGGTTGTGTGACTTCCAAGGAATGAGTGCATCTGCATTACCTTGGTTAGCAACTCTCTGTTGTGCCTTTGTCTCTGACTCAGACACAGCTTCAATTTGACCTTGGTCGTTTACAACAGCAACACATAAGTTAGCAAACTCTTGTGAATACCTCTTGGGTGGTACACCCTTCGTTGCTCTCTCAGACCTACGTAAGAGGTGCTGCTCTTCTTTGATTTCTGGTTCAGCCTCTGAACTCTCTGGAGAACCAGTACTAAGCTTAATCAGTGGTTCATCCTCCTCTTCTGAGGATCTAGTCATTGTGTGAGATTTCCTCTCAATGACTGTGACAACTGAGCTGTCTGAGCTATCGCTGTCATCATCAGTACTACTGAACTCAATAAGATCAAACTCATCATCATCATCATCAGAATCATCATCACCTGTGGGAAATGTGTGAACAATCACTCTCTCCTGTTCAGGAGCACTCTCTAGAAATTTTGTGAGAATCACCTGACCAGATTCAGACAAAATTACTCTGTAGAGACCCTTTTCATAACCCACAAAAATGCCTCTGGCATTCTTTACTCCACCTGGAGCTTCTGTTCTCACATGAGACCCAAACACCTTGAAATGGGCAACAGAAGGTTTTCTGTGGAACAGTTTCTCAAAAGGAGAACTTCCCAACTCTTTTGAAAACTTTCTCAACCACGTGTAACAGAATGACATTAGCGACTCAGCCCAGTACTCATGTGGCAGATGTGAACTAAGCAATTGCGCTTCCATTCCCTTTTGCAATTCTTTGTTCACCCTACTACAGACACATTTGTTCCAAGCTTCTTCGGAACTAGCAATTTTGTGTTTTATCCCTTTCTTCTTCAGGAACCTCTGGAACTCCTGTAAAAGAAAAATTGGCTTCTCATCTGTGCAAAGACAATTTATGTCAGCATCATGCATATTTTTAACCTTGTCACAAAACTCTTTAAACCTTTCTAAGGCTTCTTTCGGTCTCTCCAAAAGATAAATCCAGACAAAACCTGTAAAAGAGTCAACACATATTAGGTAATACTTTGCATTGCTTCTAGAAGGTGCTAGAGGACCAATCACATCAGCATACACCCGCTGAAATGCCTTGTCGACCCTCGAGGTCACCTGCTTGGTGTTCTTCCTGGCTACACCTGTAAAAGAGATCATGTTAGAATCATAAGAATTACATTCCATGTAATCACTTTGATCAAAAGTCAACAAATACAGTCCATCTTTCTCTTTGGCAGAAAGATACAACTCTCCATCTTTGTAGATCTCGCAGTTCTGATCATCATAGGACAGTTTTAGTCCCTTTTTGGCAATCTGCGAAACGCTGAGCAGATTATACTTCAACTCTGGAACCAAGTAAACATTGCTTATAGTCAAGTTCAGACTTTTAAGATACACAGTTCCAATCCCGGTGGCTTCTAGCTCTTGACCGTTGGCTAGTTGCACCGCGAAGCTTTGCTTCTCAAACGTAGAAAATAGTCCTCTGTGTCCTGTCATGTGAACTGTGGCTCCAGTATCGATGACAAAGAAATTCCCCTCTTCTGGTGTGGCTTTTAGCGACATCAAAGCCTTTGCAGTCTTTGCCTTTGGCTTGGTGTGACCTTTGTCTGACGCCTCAGACTTTGCGGAGCTTCCCTTAGCTCCTCTGTTCTTACGTGGCTTCTTGCAGTACCGCTGAAGATGCCCAGTCTGGTCACAATTGTAGCATCGGACAACGTTCAAAGCTACGGCGTTTTCTCCAGTAGCAACAGCAGTGGGGGTGTTAGAACTCCGTTCTTGGCTCCCCCTGTCCTTGACTTCCAGGGCGGAAAGTCTGTCATGTTCACAAAGAACCACGGCAAAGACCCTGTCCGACGTTAGATCAGCTGCTGGGAGAGACCCCAGCTGACTGGCAACTGTTTTGTAAGTCCGATTCAGGCTGTTGATCACCATGAAGCAAAACACTTCCTCCTGCAGACGGAAGTTACGTTCCACCATCTGTTGACGCAGATATTTCATTTCCGTCAGGTGCGCTTGAACATCTCCATCAGGCGCAAGCCTCAGGTTGGTCAGCTTCTCAAAATACAGCAACGCTGAAGAACCTGCATCTCTCTGATGTGTCCTTCTCAGCGTGTCCCAAACATCTTTCGCGTGGTCTAAATCTTGTATGTGGATCAGCTGCGAATCTGACACGCACAGAATTATAGCAGTTCTGGCCTTCACATCCTGTGACTCCCAAGCACGCGTTGGTGCTGCAGGGATGGGGTTCTCAATCACTTCAAACAGTCTCTGATTCTGCAGCAGGGCCTTCATCTTAATAGACCAAGATGCATAATTGTCACTGGTCAGAAGGGGCGGAGAAGGCAAAGCTCCCTTCTTTGCATCCATTTTGAGTCCTTGCATTGACTCTCAAACACAAGCCTCTAAAATCCAATAGCTGGCTTGTTTACACTCTGTGCACCTGGCAGCTCTGAACGCTAGCTGCTTTGGAAAGTCCCTTTCCAAGAGTTCCTTTGGAAGGGCCTAGTCATAACAAAACCTTGTTTTTGCCTCTCCGAGGCAAAAGCCTGACTTGTCCAGCCCTCTCGTGAAACTGGCCTTCGTTGCTAAGCAACAACATTCCGTCCCTTGAACAGGAAACCACAGGAATGTTTGGAATGCAGAGCTATTGTCTCTCAGAGCTGTTTTTCCCAAACGTTTCTCCCTCGAAGCAGAGAATAACTCAATCTGCATTCACACTTCTAAGCCCGAAAATCTCATACCTGGGCTCCGTTGCTTGGCTTTCAGCTTCCTCTGGGCAGCTTCTGGCTGCAGAGAATTAGCTTTCTCACCTCAGGCTTCCATGGAGGCCACTTCTTGATGCAGAGGTCGATGAAAACAGCAACCGGCGTCTGCTACCACTGTTAGAATTCTAGCCCGTCTCAGAGGTATGTGCCTATCTGTTCAGGCACCGGCTGAATTCTTTAGACCTCCCTCCGGCGACTCCCGGCAGGATAAACATACGAGGTCCGTTCCGGCGATTCTCCTCAGGCTGTGAGGAAAACACACCAACTGCTTCTCCTCCTCCCTGTTCCCTGCATGTCCCCAGGGAGGGGAATCAGACACAGACAGTAAACGTATCTACATGTCTTTATTTGTGTCTTTTAGCAGTCATACAGTAAAGATGTCTGCTCTCTTCAACAAACAGAGAGAAACCCCAAAACACTCCACCCATGTACATCCTGTACAGGTCATGTGACAAACCCACTGAGCTAACATCCGGTGCTCAGTACAGAATGGACTGCCCCTTTGTTCCCATGGCAACAGTCACAAACTTCCTGTTTGGCTTTCCAGCCACAAGCAGCAGACTTGGCTGCTATAGCCTTTGCTTGCTGCAGCATTGGTGCTTTAGAATAACAGTTTTGCTAAGATTGCAGCTAGCATTGGGGGAGAGTTTGTAATGGCTTTTGATATTTCACTACATGTAGTTTCTGGATGGTGTTATTGGGTTTTCTCATATTTAATTTTAAGTCATTCCCTATTGGGCTTTCTCATTAACATACTGTAGAGCATTTCTCTGAATGTTCAAAATACCTTATGCTCATATTGCTAACAAGTGTCTCAAAGCTAATAGCAAACTCCCATTTGTTTTAATAAACCTGGATAAGACCAAAGACAGAGCAAGAACCTTCTTATTTGCACAAGATCATACCTCTATGAGTCGTTATTAGAAAGTTCGATTAAAGGGCATGAGAGCCTTACACCAAAACAGAATCTGGGTCACTACATCTCTCTGATCCATATTAATACAATCTTTTCTCTGCTGTAACAGGTGCAGAGATGCAGTTTCGAATATAGGCATAACTCAGCTTATGCTGTCCTATAATTGCACTGAAACCTATGAAGTAAAAAATAAAAAAATAAAATAAAAAAGAAACCTATGAAATCATAAATGTCCTTCTGTACATGTTGAGGTTATAGCTGCAGGCAGGTTCTTCTATGCTGAAAAGCACATCCCTATTCAAAGAACAGGGCTGGAACTCTGGCTCGTTCCAGAGACCCAGCAGTACAATCACATAACTTTAGACTCTGAATTTAATGTTCTGATTAAGTTCTCTTTAGATTGGCCTGGGAAACCTCAGATCTCTCCACTTGGCCCTTGGAACCCTGCCCAGGCAATACCCTTCACTGGTCTTACTCCACATCCAGAACTTTTTTGCCCATCATTTTTATAGTTTTAAAACTTATTTATTTCAATTTCTTTCCCCCCTTTTTTCACCTGTCCTTGAACTTTGATAATCCACCTTTGTGTCTGGGTAAAGGATAGAGAGAAGTGTGAAAATGTGTGTTAAAACTAGTATACTGTAAAAAGGTAAAGGACCCCTGACAGTTAAATCCCTTCGCAAATGACTCTGGAGTTGAGGCGCTGATCTCGCTTTACTGGTTGAGGGAGCTGACGTTTGTCCGCTGAGTTTTTCCGGGTCATGTGGCCAGCATGACTAAGCTACTTCTGGCGAAACCAGAGCAGCGCACGGAAATGCCGTTTACTTTCCTGCCGGAGCAGTACCTATTTATCTACTTGCACTTTTTTTCTACTTGCACTATTTATCTACTTGCACTAGGTTGGTAGGAGCTGGGACCAAGCAATGGGAACTCACCGCGTCACGGGGATTCGAACCGCCAACCTTCCGAATGGCAAACCCTAGGCTCTGTGGTTTAGATCACAGTGCCACCCACATCCCAGGACCATATACCGTACAAAGGTACAATTTGTTGATCCACCCCCCTTCCCCCTCTAACCCCACCCACTGCTGACATGTGGTCAACAGAAGGTTGCCTGGAAGAGAGTGCCAGTTATTGGGCGGTATACAAATGTTGTTAATAAATGGAGTGTGTGAATAATTTCCAAGTTAATTCAAGGAGAATTTACTCATTCCTAAACCTAACCCAAGTCCTGTTTTACTTTGAAACTATTGAGTTTCATTGGACTAGCTCCCAGTTAGCTGAACATAGGTTTGTAGTTTCCCTATTTTTATTTTTTTATTTTTTTAAGGAACTCTGTGTTTCCTACATTCAAGGTTGTTCTCATTCTGTCAACTGCTTACCTCTAGTATGCTGTTGCCTGAGGGCCATGCTTATTTGGCTCAATCTAAAGGATGCAGCTACAGCTACCATATGTGCATATTGGATTTTGAGTTCAGCTACTACCAGGTAAATTCATCTCTGTTTCGAATTATGTGACTTGGGAGGAAATACATTTGCTGACAAAAATGAAACAAAAACAGCACTGTCCATCACATAAACTGGCAGTTTGCTGCCATGTGTTTTTATGCTTGCCCGAGACAAGTATGAGTACATCTTTTATCTCATTTGATGGAAGGTGGTTCAGAACTGTATAGCCCCCCCCCCAATTTTACAGAGTTGTTTGTTGTGCCACAAAATAAAACTGCTTGTAGATTAACACATAACCTAGTAATAGTCTTGCTCCCGATATGTTAATATGCATCAAACATGCATATGCATGGATTCCCACAGAGCAGGTTGTCATTTTAAAAATACATTCTCCTCCCACTTCCAAGCTGCTTTGTGGTAGTCATCCTTCCCTGATCACAAACAGTTATGCTCACTTAATGCACTGGCATCAGCTCTGCCACAACCATCTAATCTAAATCGACAAATGCAATGGAAGTAAAAGAAAATACAGAATAAAATATGCTGTTGGATCCTTTGGGTGAAGTCCAGTGGTGTCCATTTACCAGAGCAGTGTTCTTCAACCTTGGTCCCTAGATATTGTTGTACTGCAACTCCCTTCATTCCATGTTAACTTGGCCGGTAGTGACCATGTTAACTTGGCCGGTAGGGTTGAATGGCATTGCCCCAGGACTTAAGTGGCACGACTTCTCCCAGTGCAGCCCAATGTCCACTTGCAAAATCTGTTCTAGATGGTTGAGGGATCCTCTGGAGCAAGGCTGGGAGATACAGAATTGGGGAGCAGGATAACGAGGAAGTCTGCTTGCACAGCATCGGCTATCACCTTTTGGTTCTTTTGCTGGATTATGTGAAGTAATTCACAGCTAAAGAAAACACTGAATTAATGATAAGCATAATAACAAGAGCAAGGAGAGACTATGGCAAGATGGGGAACATCAGGTCTCTGAACAAAAAAGAAGTTCTATGGCAATTTTGGAATATATCGGAGGGAGAGCTAACAAATTCAACAAGCTGGCTATAGATTAGAAATGCATTAGCAGCAATTGTTTTGAACAGAGATTTGTTGATTCCTGGAACTGATGCAGAAATCATCAGAAATATCTCAGTTTCCCCTTTTCTCTATTTATTGCTTGATTTATGTTTTTTTCCATCATATGGTGTAAATGATTGTTTTGATGCTAATTATCAGTGATGCAAACTGTGTATTAATAAACAAATGCATTTTTAGTTGGAAAATAAGGATGCTTTTATTGCATCTGAATTTCTTTCATAAAGAAAATTATTCTTTTCTCTTCACTGGGAAATAAAATAAAATTCACTCTTCAAATTCTTGATGGTGAGGTAGTGTGGAGGCAGTGCTCACCCCAACACTCCTCTCTTGCATGCCCATTTAACACAGATAACTATTACCTGTATAGAACTCCTGACTTTTCACCATCCCACCCAGCTCCCCTTGTCACTACCTCAGGGTTCGTAAAGGTAAAGGTAAAGGTACTCCTGCCTGAATGGACCAGTCGTGTCCAACTCTAGGGTTGCGTGCTCATCTCGCTCTAGAGGCCGTGAGCCGGCGCCGTCCGAAGACACTTCCAAGTCACGTGGCCAGCGTGACGAAGCTGCATCTGGCGAGCCAGCACAGCACACGGAAACGCCGTTTACCTTCCTGCTATAAAGTGGTACCTACTTGCACTTAAGAGTGCTTTCGAACTGCTAGGTGGGCAGGAGCTGGGACCGAACGACGGGAGCTCACCCCGCTGCGGGTTAGGAACCCCTTTTAGACCAAGAGCCATGTTTCTTTCTGGGTAACCTTCTGGGGGCCACATGCCAGTGGTGGGTGGAGCCAGAAGCAACAGTCAGAACAGCAATGAATCTAAATTTTACCTGTGAACAGAAGACTAGTTTCTGTAAAGGTAAAGGTAAAGGGACCCCTGACCATTAGGTCCAGTCGTAGCCGACTCTGGGGTTGTGGCGCTCATCTCGCTTTATTGGCCAAGGGAGCCAGCGTACAGCTTCCGGGTCATGTGGCCAGCATGTCTAAGCCGCTTCTGGCAAACCAGAGCAGCACACAGAAATGCCGTTTACCATCCCGCCGGAGCGGTACCTATTTATCTACTTGCACCTTGACGTTCTTTCGAACTGCTAGGTTGGCAGGAGCAGGGACTCAGCAACAGGAGCTCACCCCGTTGCGGGGATTTGAACCACCAACCACCTGATCAGCAAGTCCTAAACTCTGTGGTTTAACCCACAGCGCCACCCACGTCCCTATTCTCCAAACAGATAAGCAAAAGTCACAAAGAAATGTTCCAGCCAGGGATGAATACTCAAGGAAGGTGTGAAGCAAGGTCAACGAGGAGCCTGGAGCATGGCCCGCAGTGAGAGGAAGAGACTGGGTAGGGTGTGTGGCATGAGTAGAGTCTGAAAGACCAAAGAGTGGAGCTTAGAGGGTTGCATTTGACTCTGGGCTTGACGTTCCCCACCCCTCCTGTCCTGCCCAACAGAGGGCAACCTTTCTTGCACCTTTCATCGGCCCCTTCTTACCTGACCGGCATATCAACAATATATTGGCAGTGCTATCCATTTTAATTCTTTCTCACTCTTGAGAGGCCCTTCAAATGCACTGACAAGTCTGAGAAGTGTCTCGTTTAACTTACTGCTTCACCATATTTATGGCAGCTAAGGCACTTGTCCAATTTAACTGATTAAGGAAGTTTTATAGAAGCTGAATGATAGGAAAACAGAACTGTGTGAACAATGTCCATAAATACAGCCAGAACTGTCAGGTCTATCAGTGTTTGTTAAATAAAAGCCAGCATTCCTAGGAGATGTCTATATATATTCCATTCAAGATGCTACTCAGCGGATATTCATTCATATTTATAACACTTAAACTGGGAGGACACAATCCACTGAGAAATTATCTGGCATAATTCCAACTGAAAGGAATAAGAGGTGTGCAAGGGCACTGGAGAAGCTTCCATTCATCTCCATGGGGCATGTGCAAATAAAAGAATACTGAATTTCTTACAGCCCTATCCTATGCATGTTTACTCAGAAGGAAGGTCCTCTGTGTTCAATGGGATTTAATTCTAAGCAAATGTGCACAGGATTGCAATGTTAAGATTCTTATTTTCCATAAATTCCTTTCTAACTTCAAAGCTAAGATACAGACATTTTTTCCTGAGACTTATAGAATATATTAATTATTTGACAGAAATGGGGGCTATTAAATGGCTGCAAGCTTCACAGAAAAAGAAAGGAAGGGAAAATGACTGAGATAACATAAATATTTTACATGTATCATATGAATATTTGAAATATTACAAATGATTTATAATAGAGGCTTATCTCCCCATGTGCTCAAAAGCAGCCATGCAATAAAAAAATATCCCAGGAAGCTATTTAAGATACAGATAACAATGAATTTTCTTAAGTCTATTCTGGTTCAAAAGTATGTAGTGCTGTATAGTTCTTCTACCATGAATGTAGAATTTGAATTACCCATACAAAGGGGAAAGACTCAAGGTCAATCTGAATAAATTGGGCAAATTACTCCAGTAATGCAGCCAAAGCAGGACTTTGGAGCAGAAGTTATGGGCCCCATTCAATAGGGCCCCAGACACAGCAGAGTTAACTCACCACATTTTGAACACATTACTATATAAAAGGGAACATAAAACCATTCGGACCAAAGTCTAAAATTACCTAAGCAAACAAGTTACAGGTAGGTGGCCATGTTGGTCTGCTGTAGTCGAAACAAAATAAAAAAAATCCTTCCAGTAGCACCTTAGAGACCAACAAAGTTTGTTATTGGTATGAGCTTTCGTGTGCATGCGAAGGAATTTTCTTAACTAAGCAAACTACTAAGCCATTTAATTGTTTCCTAAGAAACTATCAACCTAACCACCTTAAACTGGTTTCAAAAGCATGTTAAACTGGTCTGATTTTCTGTCTGGATTCCTAAGGACAGCAGCTTCGGGAAAGTGCTGATAATTGTGTTCAGGTACCTAGGATATCTACTATCCCCTGGATTCTTGAAAATTAAAACCAAGTAAGCTGCATGGACTCTTGCCCCATTTCCAGAACCAAATGCTGTTTAAACCTTTAAAGCCCTAAACTGCTTGGGACCACGTTACCTGAAGAAATGGCCTTCTCCTGAGTGAACCTATTAGGACTCTAACATCCTATTCAGAGGCCATGCGATAGGAGAGACGCTACCAGAAAGATGGACTTTTCAGTAGTGGCACCCTGGTTATGCAAGAGAACTAGTGTTCCCAGAGAGCTTCACCTGGTGCCATCATCTTGTGGCTTTTCCAGCACCTTGTGAAGATCATTCTGTTCATCCAGACATTTTCCATGTAATCTGGTCCTCACAGGTCTGAAAACATTGTTTTAACTTTGGCTTGTTGTATTTATGTTGCTTTTGATTTTATGGCTTTATGTTTTTTATCTTGCATTTAAATAGTTTTTTATACAGTACTTCATTATTGTAGGTGGCACAGAAAACTTTATGTTATTGAGTAGCATATTGATGTGTGTGTGTGTGTGTGTAAATAAATAAATAGCTAGCTAGCTAGCTAGCCTTACTATTGTTTCAATAGACAATATATCTTGAAGAATCTCATTGACTTTTTTGACCAGGGAAAATGCACATCCAGGCACGGAGAAATATCAATGAAGTATATATTAAAAAATCATTTTTGTGGTCATCCTAAACAGGAAAAAAATCTCTTACCTAGCTCAGTATTATCAACACTGTTATGAACACTTCTGCCCAAGGTATAAGAGCACAATAAGAGTTATGAAGCAGCCAACAAGAGAGAGACTCTCATTCTTCCCAGGCATCTGCAAACAGTTATATATCAACTCCCCCTCACTTTGAGAATGACAGGAATGCAGAGAGCATGCTAGAGAGAAACCAACTCTCTCAGGAAACACAGGCAGTTTCGGAAGGCGGAAGGGAAAGCAGTTCCTCACCGGAAGGGGAGTTAATTAACCAAAGGAGCAGACATATGGGAAAGGTCTTAGATAGAAAACAAAGCCGGAAACGGAAGGGTCATAGGTTCAGGATATTCTGCCGGACCCGGAAGCGCTCCTCAGAAGGGTCAACTGATTCATAAGCATGAGATGTGTGGTTAGGCATCCGAGGCTAATTGTTTGTATTGCAATAAATCTTCCAGCTAATTATGACTTGCTTGCTGTGTTATCAAGACAGCAGCCTGGGCTCCTGACAAACACTAATGAGCAGAAGTTTTACAGGATTTCAGGAAGGAGACAATCCGAGGCCTACCTGGAGAAGCCAGGTATTAAGAAAATGATCAAACTGCTCAGTACCAGCTAATAATATTGTGGTAATATTCTGCACTAACTGCAATTTCCAGACCTGTCTTCTTGCAGTCTGCAATAGTTTAAATGGAAGATTTCTAGAGCAGGAGTAATTGCAGCCCAGTTGTTTCCAGTCAAGGTCACAACTTAAGCTGATAAGGGATGTGTGGAGCCACATTAAGCCTCTAAAGAGAGTGCTGGATCAACAAGTACCCCCAGGCTGCACACCTGATCTCTTAGGCATCATTCTACCAATCCATAGAACCTCTGCCGTGTCTGAATTGAGTCTCAGTCCATCACTGTTCCCAAGCAGTAAAAGAGTGTTACTAGTAGTTATCTATATTCTCGAGAGAAAGGAAGGGGAAAATAAATCATTGGATGAGATGGCAGAATAGCCAATTGGGGCACTTGATTAGTACATCGCCTGTTGTACACTATTCGTGTTTCAAACTGTTCCCCTCGCTGGAATGCCAAATTTTACAAAAGCATTTTTGAACAAAAGGAACAATAGTGTAAAGGTTAATACACCCTTCTGGCTTGGCAGAAAAGCAACCAATATTAGAACAGGATCTCTCAGACAATGCATGTATTTATCTAAAGCAATGGCTCATGTGGCAAACAAAGCAATCATGTAGGGTTTAGAGTAGATTCATGCCAATATGGGGAAAAGCAGCTCAAAGCAGTTGACCTTTGGGTTGTTGATATCCTACAGTCCATGCTCAGGGGGAAGAGTATTATTGGAGCATTTTATTGAGCACAAGAAAAGGAGAAAAGAGGAACATGTACAAAAAGGGAAGAAGATTTCAGAGTGGAAAGTTAATCTAAAGTTCCAATCAGAACACTGTTCAAGCAGAACAACAGAAACAGCAGGTTGCGTAGTCAATGGTTCATGGACTATCACTTCATGCTGCAGGTTGAGGATTGCAAAACGGAATACTCTTTTTTGGGGGAGTGTGGATGTAATACACATTAGATAGCTGAAATTATCAGGAAAAGACTAGGCTAAATGACATCTCTCTGACATCTACCATTCTAAATGCAAATATGAAGAGAGGAAGCTGCCTTATATCAAGTCAGACCATTAGGTTATCTAACTCAGTAAAGTCCACACTGACTGGCAATGGCTCTCCAGGGTTTCAGACAGGAGACTCTCTCATCCCTATCAGAGACTGAACCTTTAAAGATGGGGGAGTATTCAATTACAGAGGCCCCAGCTAAAACAGGAAATGGCACAGCTACTACTAGGCTCATAACTCCCTCACATGCTTAATTTTCTGCCTAAAGGTTTGTTTACAAAAACATTAGCCCACCCCCAAGCTGATTGCCCCATTTGCCAGTCATGGAGCCTGCAGATTTTGATTGCCAATGAAAGCCAACAGTGGAACCACAAAGAGGGAGTGGTTGATGAAGGAAATGGAGGGCCTGCCATCACAAGACCTTGGTTCTGGGGTTCACAGGGAGAGATAGCTTATTATTTCAACACCATCACCTATATCTTCAGTTCATTTTGGAGAAAACTGTCAATGACCACTCCACACATTAAACAGGGGGCGCCCTTTGCGTGGACACGCACAGCCTCTGGACCCGGTGCGGCTCCATCAGCACAGGCTTGGGCTTCGCCTTCCCTCAGGTGGGATACCAGGAGGTCTCCGCCTACCTCAGTCAGTTGTCCAATCCCACCTGGGGGAAGCGCTGCCAAGGAGACCAGGCCAGGTAGGGGAGGGACAACCTGCCCACACAATAGAGGGAGGATCTTACCTGGGAATCCTCAGTTTGCTCCAATTTAATCCCATAGCACGTTGTCTTGAGTCGTTATTCCACATAAGGGGGGGCCGCCCAGGGTTTGGGGGACTCCGCCTGTCCACGCAATGGAATATAACTAATTGTCTACTTCATTTTTTGACATACGAAATACCTGGTTTTATCGCTTTAAGACTATGAAATTAGTTCAATTCCAGCATTTCATCTTGTCTACATTTACTGAATAATTGATGCAATAGCTCTGAAGGGCGAATTGTCCCCTTTGTCAAAATAACTGCCTATAATCCCAAGATAATGCCGAGATGAACATGTGTGCTGAAATATCTCTGGTTGGAATAACTCAGATGTTCAGCTTGACTGGCTCATGTTTCATACATGTTTGTGACACAATTCATATCTAAGTAAGCAAGCTTAGGATCACACCCTCAAAATGGCAGCATTGTTCATTATTTTTCTGCTAGGGGCATAAAGGAATTGATAGGACGTATGTTCTGAGCATCACCAGCACTGTTTCCCAAAGCATGGCATGCAACCTGGTGAAAGCAGAGAGAATGCAATGGGAAGGGATATGGTGGAGGTACAGAACTAATGCCACTCAGTCCTGTTATTGAGTATGTTGGAACCATAAGTTGTCATGAATGCTTTTATTCTCCTGAGAAAGGGAGCTCAAATTAAAGCATAAATCTGATCCCTTTGAATAGTGTGGGAGCATCTTTTACAAATAACAGCACTTTTGAGAGAGGAATGTTGTTAGAGGCCAAAAACCATTTTCTACTCTTACTTAAATGTTTCATGTTTACAGGGAGCATGTATTGATTTTGCAGTAAGTGTCAGGAGCCAGTGCCTCTTGGAACAAATCCTCCACCACCTGATCTTTTCTTTTTGTCTTGCCATTTAATAAAAGATACATTTTTATGAGGATCTGAAATAAATAGGAATGCTGTAAAAATACTAGTCAGTTAGCATTTAAAGGTGAACCTGCCTAATTCACACTTTTGAAAGCAACACATGAACTGAAACATTTAAAATTTTGCATTGCTCCAAATTTTGCAATGCAACATGTACAAATATGCCTATACTGCTGTAAAGTGTACACCTAAATGCCTATGTTGGTGAAAAATAAAATACAAAACCGCATGATATTTGCAAAAAATGTGTACATTAGGCAAAATTGCATAGAAACGTATATTCATAAAATGCTGAATAATTTTCACAATGGCTTTCTTTTTTAAAAAATGACAACCCTGCAAACTGTGGAGAACTGAATTTGAAAATAATTGGAAAAATTAAGAAACTGACAAATTATCCATCCCTAGATATGAATATTGCAAAGTAGCTAATTTCATCCTGGCTTGGCACTCAGCCATAGGTCTGTTCCTTTTTATGTCATTCCATCCCATTATGTCCCATTGTGTGCCGTTCCATCTTGTTATATGCATTTTATATACATTCTGTGCCACTTTTATATAAAACAAACACCTTTACAATGTGTTCACCAGTAGAATAGGCATTTTGTAGTCATCTTTTATGTAAACGTGCATATTTGTATGCCTATTTTTTTGCATGGCAAAATCCAGAAGCGTTGTAACCCAACTAGGAGTTGCTTTCTGATGCACAAGCAAGTTGGGGAGCACTAAAGCAAGTGAGTCAATTGCAAAAAGCAGACCAAATGAATTCATTCCCCAGCCCTAATATCAAAGTAATAAAGTTCTGCCCTCCATTTTGTTTACTTCTTTCCCATATGGCATACCATTTCCCTCCTGTCAGCTCTGTTTTTCCAACTGTCTGGTTGCAGCAATGGTGGGCTGTCTGAGGGTTCACAAACTGAAGCTTAATTCTGATAAGATGGGGGGTGTTGTTGTGGATAGATGTTCAGCTTAAGACAATTGCCTGTTCTGTATGAAGTAGAACTCCTCCAATGAAGGTGATGTACTGCTTGGAAGTGCTTCTCAATTTGAAGCTGGCTTCAGTAATGGTGAGTACTCTAATAACTTTTTGGATGGACTACTGTGGTACATTCTACTCTGGGATGCCCTAGAAGACAGCTCCAAGGCTGACCTTTGCCAAGTTGCATGGGGCAGTGATAATAAGTCATATTATATGGTTCCTTAGAACACTGAGTTGGCTGTCTGTTAGTTACTAAGCCCAATTCAAGATGTTTCTACTAGTGTATGAGGCCCTATACAATTTATGGCCCAAGGACTTGAAGAAGTGTCTCCCCTGATACCTTCCGGCTCATGCATTAAGATCTGTCAGGGAAGCCTGGCTCATGCTGGTCAAAACCAGTTGGGCAATAGCAGAAAGCAGGGCCTTCTCAGTGGTGGGCCCCTTGCTATGGAATGCCCTCTTGACTGAGATTTCACTATTCCCCACACTACTGACATTTAGGCACCAACAGAGAGTGCTTATTGTCTGCTACATTTATATTAAAGGCTATTATGATTAAATTGATAATTTGAATTGCTGTTTTATTATATTGGTTTTGTTGTTGTTAGGTGTCTCGTGTCTTGGCAGGTGAAAGACCAAGCTAGAACAATAAACAAACAAGTAATGAGTCCAATTTTCAGGGCTACATCAAAATTTTGTAACTATAAAACTGTTAAGTGAATACTAGAGGGTCTTTTATAAAACTGTGTTCCGGTAGTGTTGCAGCAACTGCTATCCATTCCATCCTTAAATGTGTACCATAATCCATTATTAGAAAGAATGAGCATTTCTTATCCAGGAATCAAGGAACAGTCTTAGTATCCTAAGAACGATGTGATGCACCATCATTACATCAAAGAGGAAAAGCAGCTAAGAAAAATATATTGCATGTGGCTGTCAGATTTGTGATCCCCCTAACCTGACGGGTTTTATTACTTTAGAGAAGATGAGAAACTGCTTTGAATGGCAAAATGAATGTGGTGATACTCTGATTGTGGATGCACATTTCCCTCCTCCCCCCAAAATTGAAACTGACTTTTTATTCTGTGCAGCGCTAACCACAGAGAATTATTGTTCACTTGAGATACAATTCAGACTTCAAATATAGATGCCTTGTGCTTCCGGGAAGAAGCTGTAAACATTTTATGCGCAACGAAGAAAAAGTGACAATGCTTGGGGATTGGCTTGCAACATCGAAATCAATAAGCACCGTGAAGAGGGAAAGTGAGAAAAGCTTTCAAAAATGCCATGATTGAGCTGATCAGAGCCATCCCATATTGCAGGCTTAGGGGGTAAGCCATTCATGTTCTGTTTTACATAAAGGCCTGGAATGGAAAAATAAATTTGGTAAAAACACACACTAAAACCAGATTTTCTCATTTGATGGCCACTAAGATTAAGAGCACCAAGCCATTAGAACTATATATTCAAACATAGAAATGTAGCAATATATATTTTTTTTATCTGCTTAATTTATGGTCGTCAAACAGCTATTAAATTTGCAGGAAGAGAAAGATGGTCATCCTGAGTCCTGAATGGCCAACGGTCTTTAAAACCTTGCTGCATTGGTGTGTAAAGGTTCGAAAGCGTATCAGTGTGAGTAGGGAAAGTAAACGTTTCCGCATGCTCTGGCACTTGTCACAGTGTCCCGTTGCACCAGAAGCATTTTTGCCATGCTGGCCACATGACCTGGAAAGCTCTCTGTGGACAAACACCGGCTCCCTCGGCCTGAAAAGCGAGATGAGCGCCACTATCCCACAGTCGCCTTTGACTGGACTTAACTGTCCAGGGGTCCTTTACCTTTTACCTTTCTAAAGGTAAAAGGTGTGTAGAAGAGGCACGGGAAACCTCCCCCCCCAAAAGCCATATTCCCTTCTGGTCAACCTTCCAGCGTCAGGAGCCAGCTGCAAATTTTAGCATAGACTCACAAATGGGGGAGTTCTGTCTGCCTCTCTCCTCCCAATTAACTTCCGTCTCCTGTGCTTAGTGGTGAATGCAAGTGCAGAGGAAGAAAAAGAGCCTGGCTGGACACAAGCAGAAGATTGAGTGCATACGCACTCTATGACATCACCAGGGGCTGCCTCCAGAGCTCAGGTTTGGGCCCTGAAATCTTGAAGTCTGGGTTGCTTCTGGCCTGGCAAGCCTAGTGAGGATAGACGCAAAAGTGGACACACAGCAACACTTGCTAATTTTAAGTGACCATTAGGCTCCCTTCGACACACCCATACACCCCTCTCTATCCTTCACCCAGATAGGCAAAAGGCATATTCCAGCCATGCAAAAACACTGTTGAAAGAGGTGGTCTGAGAAGAGAGGGAGTGACTGGAGGATGTGAGAATTTGTGCTACAAAGTACACGTAGCGCAGGAGAGATGCAATGCCCACTCTGAGATTTGCAGCCTACATTAAGGGTGGGAAAGAAGCACAACCGGAAAAGGTTGCATTAGAGATTGCTGCAAGTGCAGACCGTGTTGAGTAAGCCCACACTCTCTTATTGACAACAGAGTCATTATCTGAGTCATCATAGAAGGGAGTTTGGCTAGAGGTAGGAGCAAGCAAACAAAGCAAAAATCCTGGTCCTCGATGAGAAAAGGAAATAAAGTGAGAGTGATAAAGGGGAGGATGGTTCAAACTGTGTGTGCTGTGTAGAGAAACATTATTCTCTTCTCAGGGGGTATGTTTACTTTGAACAAGCCTTCTTTTTTTTTACAGCCCTGCTAATGAATGTGAAGGTAGGGGAGAAGTGAATTACTATTCAGTGTGCACCTTTGAAAAGTGAGAAGGAGGTGCATTTACTGGTAATGCAAATCTGCAGCTACATGGGCTGTATTCAGACTGAAATCATTGTTTTAAAAATGATGAACAGAATCAATAGCTGCTGTTAATAGCCTCTATAACTACAAATCACGTACTCTGAAGATATTCCAGAACTACAGTAATGGCGCTGATGGTAATTGCGGCAGCATTACTGATGACCGTAGTGGAAGAAAATTCTCTACTCGTTCTATTGTAATGCAAAATTACACCTGCCATTGCGGTTCAGCTGAATTTAGCATTCCTTATGAAGGCATAATGGGTCTAAAAACCTTAAATATCAGAGCATAATATTATTGAAACAGAAACCTATGCAAAATGCCTCTCCTTCCCTGTAGTAAATGTCTCCACTTTCCATAAAATTAATCTATGTACTAGCTTTTCTGCACACAGCTCGAACTTATGGTTCTATTCAAGTGCTGCTGTGATGTAAACCATAATAATAATAATAATAATAATAATAATAATAATAATAATAATAATTTTATTATTTATACCCCGCCCATTTGGCTGGGTTTCCCCAGCCACTCTGGTTGGCTTACAGCATATCTAAAAAAATAATAAAAACATCAATCCTTTAAAAAGTCCCTAAATAGGGATGCCTTCAGATGTCTTCTAAAAGTCAGAGAGTTGTTTATTTCCTTGACATCTGAAGGGAGGGTGTTCCACAGGAAGGGTGCCACTACCGAGAAGGACCTCTGTCTGGTTCCCTATAACTTCACTTTTCACAGTGAGGGAACCAGGAGACCCTCAGAGAAAGACCTCAGGCTGACCGATGGTGGATGGAGACGTTCCTTCAGGTATCCTGAGCAAAGGCCATTTAGGACTTTAAAGGTCACCAGCACTTTGAATTGTGCTCAGAAACGTACTGGGAGCCAGTGAAGATCCTTTACGACTGGTGTTATATGGTTCAGGTAGCCACTCCCAGTCACCAGTCTAGCTGTCGCATTCTGGATTAGTTTCCGAGTCACTGTCAAAGGTAGCCCCACATAGAATACATTGCTATAGTCCAAGGAGGAGATAACCAGGACATGTAGCACTCTGGAGAGACAATCTGTGATAGGGTCTCAGACTGCGTACCAGATGAAGCTGGTAGATAGCTGTCCTGGACACAGAACTGACCTATGCTTGCATAACACAATAGTGACAGCATTCATAAAGATAAAATTGAGATATATACATACACCCATACAATTGAGATTTGGGCCACCACAGAAATTGATCCTGCGGTGCCCCAAAAGGAGACTTCAGCTTTTCCCTAGTAAGCTATTGTCAGAGGCGCAGGAGGAGAGGCACAGGGAAGAGAGGAGATGGAGAGCGAAGGGGAAGAATCCGAGGGGAGCGTAGGAGAATATGACAGTGGCCCAAGGGAGTCCATGAGTCTCTCCAGCGAATCAGAAGATTCGCAGAAGGGGGCGCCAGTGGCCAGGGGTAGAGGGTTCCCAAGGGGAACGCCCCAGGAGCAAGGGGGGAGCAGGGACTCCCAGAGCAGTAGTTGGAAATCAGGACCAGCTTCCCCACCAGAGCATAGTGAGGGGGAAAAGTCCCAAGTATCAGGGCCAGTGGATTCCCCACCAGGGAGAGAAGACGAGGCAGGGCTGACCACGCCTCCATCAGAGAGTCGGACAACGGAGGGGAGGTCAGATCCGGCCAGTATTCCGGAAGAGGGAAGCAGTGACAGGAGTAGTGTAACGGTTAGGAGGAAGGTCACTGGTTTGGCGCGAGAAGCAAGTTCAAATGTACAGGAGCGCGGGAACTCAGAGGATGAGGGTTGGGAGCCGGGTCCCAAAGTTCGCCGGAGGCAGGGGGAGGAGCTAAGCGACAGCGTCAGAGGAGTCTAGAAAGGGGAATGCACCAACGGGCAGAAGGACCCAGAGAAAGAGAGAGCAGCGGAAAAGGTGGAGCAGGGCTAGGATATTAAACTGGTGTCAGAGGGGAGGAGACTCAGACGGGACTTCGCCGGTCTAGGGTTTAGGACGTAGAGCTGCGCGCTGCGGCATTGAAATGGAAACTGAACTTCAATAAAGACCTTTGTACATAAACACAGCCTGGCGTTGGTCCTCTGTGAGCTGGGACTGAGGGGCAGCTCTGACAGCTATTTTATTCTAGAGGATTATCTGTGCCTACAAATCTGGGCGCAGTATCTGGCTACCAGCCAGGTTGTCTTGTGATATTTGCTTAAGAGGAGAGAATTAAGTTTAGACTTGTCTGGAAGATCTGCGAGCCTCTTCAGCAAAGGGTCAGTGGTGTCTCTACGAATCTCAGCATAAAAAGGGCATCTAAAAAACATATGTTCGGGGCTTCCTATTTCTCCTAATGGGCAGGTGCAAAGTCTCTGTGCATATGGGACTCTTCCATAGGAGCCTTCCAGAACCAGTGAGGGCAAGGCTGAGCTTCTAGCAAGAGTGAAAGCCCTTCTTGCGTTTCTGGATGTGAGGAAATAGAGATATGCAAAGCATTCTTACTTCTTTCACCACCATTGTGTCTGCACAGTGCCAATCAGTAGAGTTTCTCCAATCAGTGTGGAGTCTCCTTCAGTCATGATCCCAAAATGCCTGAACAGTTGATACCCCACTACTGAATTTTTTGCTCATCATTTTGGAGACCAAATTTCTCATCTCTGTTCCCATCTCAACTGTACTTACAGTAGGATTAACCTTTTTACAAGTGCCCAGGAACTCTTCATTATGGTTTCTTTGATGATTCCAGCTGCAGCCTAGAGATAGATAATACCCATGCAGAGGTGCAGCAAATAATGTGTGTTCTAGAACCTTCTCTTTAGCTAATGGGGCCTCCTGCTGCAGACGCGCCACCAGAACACAGTTTCTGTTCTCATCCTGAAGCAAAGTTCTTAACCCGAGGTACTATTTCTGGGCTAGTGGAGTCTGTAACCTGAAGCGTATGTAACCCAAGGTACCACTGTAGTTTCTATTTGTCAAGAAATATCAGCCAACTCTATTCAATTTTTTGAAGAAGCTGGACCTAGAATACTCACTTCTCATTCAGCTTTGGAAAACTGAGGCCTTTTACACCTCCTTTCATTGTTGGAGCTATAAAACATGTGTACACAATGATTTTATGCAACATTAATATGATCCTCGGAAGTAGCTATAGAGAAAAACACGTGCAATTAACTTCAGTCACTCCTCACTGTGTGAACATTTAAAACAAAATCCAGCACAGTACTGAACTCAGCATGGGAGTTTGCACCAGCTCTGCTCACCATGAAGAACTTGACATATGGAACAATCATACAGCAGTGCATAAATTATGCTATGATTGTGAAACTCTCTTCATACGTTTGAGGAGTCTGCTTATTTTCACAGTTGGTTAATTATTATTTGATTTGGAGTTCATACTCTTAATTTACTGGCTGTATATGGAACACTCATGTATCCCTTCAAAACAAACCCATAACTGCTAGAGTTTCTGTCCTTTTGGAATATGTGATGAGCCTCTTCCCCTCTTCATAGTTTAACAAGCTACCCACCAAACTCATCATCATTTGTTCAAACCTCAGAAAACACAGCACGGAAAACAGAACAGTAAGGAAAGCTGTCTCATGGCTCCAAATGAGCTTATCCCTTTTCTCACCCTCTCACCATTAGGCAGAGTCTTGAAGAAAATAGGTATGGAATGAGCATTTGAAGGAATCAGTGGGAAGCTTGAGGATCCTTTGTCCCTTATTTCCTCATCTAATGCTTTAGCAACTTCACCGTGCACCACCATTTTCAAATTTGTCTACTACACTGTCCTTTGTGACATTTTTATTATCTGAATATTCCTTATGTCCTGCAAGCAATGTACCACTTGCTTCATCACCTTTTCTGTTTCCGACTCTTTTATTTTCTTTCACAACGCATCCAAACTGGCTTCACGCCACTCCTGGGCCTTTCCCTGTGGTAACTACCACAGAAATTTGCAACAATCCCTGTGCCCAGAGCTACTTGGCCCTGGCGAATCATAAAGTTACCAATGCCCAATTTTATCTCTGTTGCTACCCAGACATAAAGAGAGATTTTGTCTTACCTATTGCTTTTTAGGCAGGCTATTCTACAGTTATGAAGGCCTAGCTAATTAGCAGGCACTTCCCTTCCAGCCTCTCCATGTTACATTTTACATTGTACGTTTGGCCAAAGAAGTAAAAATAATTCAAGCTCTGTGTGCACCAGTGATTTAATCACCTAAGCATGATTTTGCTTCACACAGAATTATGCACAGGGGATCCCAAGTTGCTATACCCCTTCTCTGGGCAGTCCCAGTGGTCACTGAACAGGGTTGTTGAGAGTTGTAGTTCAGCAACATCAGGATGGTTCCCCTGTTTTAGGACATACAGAAACCATATTTTTGTCCTGTCCCTTCTCCATCATCACTTCCCCACTTCCCAGTGAAACTTCATTTCCCGAAAAACAGTAAGGATTTGATGAACCTGCAGATCACACACAAATATGTTGTCCTTGGCTTTTTTCCTAGCTGATTATCAATCCATTGACTGTAGTAAGTGCTGGAATCCCGATTACTATCTAAAGCTCTCTGTGGCTGTTGTTACATTCACAGCAGCGATCTGAGTCCGCTGTGAGATTGCCATCTGGAATCCTGGCAGGGGACACCGGATTACAAACACCAGCTTTTCAGTCCTGAGTGTTACAGCAGACGTGGCATGGTGCCTTCTATTAACCAAATAATCTCTCTTTTTCATCTAGTAATTTTTTTATCCTTGTAATGTTAATGAGTTGGGATAAAATGAATGTTGAAATTTGAAGGATCAAGTGTTCTACAACTTTTGGACTTTTTCATCCTTCTGCTCCCACCACAGGTCAACATCTAAGAACCGTTTTGGATTTGTCAATGTCATTACAAGGTGATTTCTATGCACTTTCTAATGGTATAAGGCAGGCATGGCCAAACATGGCCCTCCATGTGTTTTGGGACTACAATTCCCATCATCCCTGACCACTGGTCCTGTTAGCTAGGGATGATGGGAGTTGTAGTCCCAAAACATCTGGAGGGCCAAGTTTGGCCATGCCTGGTATAAGACAAGGATAAAGAATCTGTAGTCCTCTGGTTGCAGCTAAGGCCACCAATATTCAGGGAGGATGGGATCCCACCCCATTTGGAGGGCCATATATTCCTCACCCCTGGTATGATGTCTTCTTGAGAATGCTACTTTTAATTTTACCTATTTATGCATTAAATGAATAATAGTGACATTGATAGGTTAGTGCAGGTTCATATGTCTGCTTCTGCACCCAAATGATGAATTGAATAGTTTCCTCAAAGTGCAGATTGCATCCTACCACATGTCTTTAACTAGTTTCAAGCAAGCAAACCAACCAGCCCACAAAAGTTAAACATGCTGCCAGTTATATTACCTAGGATCTGAAGCAGGGATTGAACCTGTGACCCTTCAGCCAGGCTCCATCTCCCATCAGCCCCAGCAAGGATGGTCAATATTCAGAAATGATGGTAGCAATAGCCCAACAACTTCTGGAGGACAAAAGGTCCCCCAGCCCTGATCTAAAGAATGACTACTGACTGGTCCTTTGGCTATAATGCCAAAAGGGTGTTTGGGGTGTGTGTGCTCTTCAAGCCCCTCCCCTTTTCTCATTCTTAATTATTATTTATCTACTGACTGCTCTCATAGATCCACCATGGTGATATCATTGTTGTTGCTCTCTAAGACCCCCCCCCAAACTTGTCAAATACAGTGGTACCTCGGGTTACATACGCTTCAGGTTACATACGTTTCAGGTTACAGACTCTGCTAACCCAGAAATAGTACTTAGGGTTAAGAACTTTGCTTTGGGATGAGAACAGAAATCGTGCTCCGGTGGCATGGCGGCAGCAGGAGGCCCCATTAGCTAAAGTGGTGCTTCAGGTTAAGAACAGTTTCAGGTTAAGAACAGACCTCCAGAACGAATTAAGTTCTTAACCCGAGGTACCACTGTGTGTGTGTGTGTATAAAACACATTATTTTTTAATTTTTGTATTGACTACTTTCATTCATCTCCTGCTGTGATTCTGTGAAGCTGTAAGGCCTTGTGTCATGCATTACAATGCAGATTTGTAAATAAGACTTTGATTGTGGTCATCACAATTTAAAACCATTAACAATTCACTCTTCTGTAAACCATTAAATACATAAACTAACTCACATTCATTTCTGCTGACCATAAAAAACACATTGCTATTCCCTAGCTCTGTGATTTGTTTCTGTCAAAAGTGACAGATACATCTCTTTGAGTCGGGGTGGGGAATGATGTTTGGTACAAAATGTTCTCTTTGTCAAGTGAAATGGTGATTACCTTTGAACTGTATTCAGTTCCAGCATGTTGTTTATTTCTTGAATGACAGCATTCTGCGAGTGGATTTGCTGCCTTTCCAACTGGGATAAAGTATCAGTTTGCTGCTATATGATGTGTGTATATTTCTGACTCATACCTGTTTCCACTTTGAGGGTCACCAAAATACTGAACAGTTTGTTCTTTATCATAATAATTCAGGGAACATGCCCACTTATTCTTATTCACTCAAAAAGAGCTGAAAATTAACTGTAATGGCATAAACACAGGAATCAGACTCAATTGCAACAGTCCAGGTGCCAACAAAATCCCTATTTCTACTTGAGGTATAATTATGTCTCAACATAATCAAATATTCATTCACCTGCTCACCTTCCAATGTGATATATGCTATCAAAATGCCCACCTGCATTCTACATAGGACAAACAATTGCTTTCATCAACAGGACTCTTTAGAAACCACATTTCATGTTACCAGAAGGTCAATTACTTATTATAAGATGTCCATATTTGAACAAAGGCATTTAAAAGGGAGGCCTCAAACATAACTTGGATGTCTTTAAAGGAGGATTGGACAAATTCATGAAACATAAGGCTATCAATGGCTGCTAGCTATGATGGCTGTCATGGACTGGTTGGACTCAGAGGAATGATGGGAGGAACTAATTGGGAAACCCCCAAGGGAAGAAGGCTCAGAGCCCAAGGAGTGGTGGTGAGACAACCCTGAGTGGCAAGAGGAGGAGACTAGGAAGAGGAGGTGTTGGAAACTGAAGAGGTAGCAGGGCTTAGTGAGCTGGAAGAATCTGTGGCAGAGAAAAGTCCAGAAACAGGGGTAGAAGATGAAGCAGGGAAGGAGGGAGACCAAGAAGCAGAGACGAGTCAGGCTGGTGAAATGTCATGGGTGTCTCGCCTTCATGCTGCAAGAAGCTCCCCTCTCCTCTGGTATCCCAGAACCAGAGGAATGAAAAGGGCAGCCGAGAGGTTGGCTTCCCTGGAGAGGAAGGGACTTAAAGGGCCGTGAGGAGGCAGGGACTTTCAGTCTCAGCAATTTAATCATAAAACCAGACCTAGCAGGGATGAGCTACTCTGCTCATCACACCTGGTGCTCCATCAAGTCCGTGGAGATTCTGTTTTTGCTGATAACTCAAATTGTGAATGGGGTGATTTACTGCCCGCTCCTGTGACAATGGCCATGCTCTGCCTTCACAGTCAGAGGCAGTAATGCTTCTTAATGTTAGTTTCTGTAGAAGCATTAGGAGGGAGCTCTTCGACCTGGGTTCCAAGTTTCCTACAGTCATCTGGATTGTCACTGTGAGAACAGGATGCTGGACTAGATGGGCCATTGGCCCAACTCATCAGGCTATTCATATGTTCTTAGAATAATAGAATTGTAGAGTTGGAAAGGACCAAGGGTGTCATCTAGGTTATCCTCCTTGTCACGGTCTGGGTTACAGGCAGTCGGAGTCCTGGCTTGGTACGTCGGGACTGGGGTAGAGGTCAGGAAGCAGGAAGCAGCAGTCCAGGGGTTAGGAAGCCAAGAGTCCACAAATCAGGAAACCAGGAGTCGGGAAGCCCAGAGTCCGAGGGTCAGGAAACAAGGAGTCAGGAAGCCGAAGCACAGCTAGGTGGGTAGTGTGTTGCTGTGGCAAAGAGCCAGAGGGAAATGCTGGTCTTATATACCCCTCCTGGCCCTTGGCACCAGGTGCTACAAGTCTTCTGTCAAGCCTCACCTGTTTGGCCATGCCTTGCCCTTCCAGGCCAAACTCAGGAAGGCTCCAGTCCTGCGACGCCCTACCAGTCACAGGGCCTGGCTCCTGCACGCACTCCTGACACTCCTGCAGTACAGGAATCTTTGTCCAATTTGGGGCTCGACCCATGGCCCTGAAATTAAGGATCTCTTGCTCTACCAACTGTCTGATTCAACAAAGTTCAATTCTCTTATTCTGGGTCTCAATAAAATAAAATAAAATAAGTGCTTCCAGACTTGCCTGACACTTAAGAGAGGGGAGTCAACCCATTGTTGATATACAGTCAAATTTTGTCATAACATTTAATCTTAGCCAAAGGCACAAGGATGAGATCATGAGTTGATGATAGACAGACTAGTTTGACTGCAGTTAAATTGCAGGATAATTATACAGATACCTCTATCCTTATTGTCCTCACTGAAGGGGAAGGGAATTGATACATTGCGAGAAGTGTATTAACTGGCTGCAGCTCTCAGCGTATGTCCCTTAAAAAGAACTTAAGGCTAAATATTGTCTTTTAAAATGCATACTTTATTTGTACCCACCTTCAAACTTGGGGTTTGTGCTTACTGGAGATCCTGTTGGTTCCATTAGGAGCAGATGCAGAAAAGAACCAGAATTTGTTCACCATGTCATGGTGGATCTGAAATACAGTGGTACCTCGGGTTACATATGCTTCAGGTTACATATGTTTCAGGTTACAGACTCTGCTAACCCAGAAATAGTGCTTCAGGTTAAGAACTTTGCTTTAGGATTAGAACAGAAATCATGCTTTGGCGGCGCGGCGGCAGCAGGAAGCCCTATTAGCTAAAGTGGTACTTCAGGTTAAGAACAGTTTCAGGTTAAGTACGGACCTCCGAAACGAATTAAGTACTTAACCCGAGGTACCACTGTACATGCAACTCCCATCAATTCTGCCCATCAGTCAAACTGGGATGGTGGCATTGTCCAGCAGGAAGGTTGCCCACTGACTTTATTCTTGCTCTATGCTACACCAAACTCTGTGGATAGCCACTGAATCTTACTCCAGCCCATTTTGTTATTATTTGCTCCCACACCACCTTATACCTTATACTCCATTTGGCACTATGGTGACAGCTAACACTCATCTTCTAGCAAGCTGTGCCATAATTCGGGGAGGGGGGAGAGATTCATGAAGCAGACATTTAATGCATATATCTTTCATAATGCAAGAGCTCTTCTTTTGCAAAGTAATTATCTCCTGCTCTTTTCATTCGAAGGTTTTGAAGACCTTCTTGGCAACACCAAATTTTTCCAAAGTTGCTCAGATTTTCTTTGCTCACTTGGATTGGTATTTGATAAAAAGGTCTGTGGTGCCCTACAAATAAGGCTTTATCACACCATTTATCAAGCAGCTTTAGTATTCTCAAAGTAAAAACTCCAGAGTTTGTGTATGAAAAGCCATAGCTGAAGCCTTGTTTTCTAATAAAACTGATTTTCCTGATGCTCATAAGCCAGTTTCAAACTTTTTGAAATGTTTAATAAAATGTTTCTAGCAGTCTAGTTCTTGTAAAATGTAATAAACTCTGTTTGCAGAGGAAAATGCATGCTATTTGGTAAGAGTCGTACTAGCAACTGAGTTCTGCCTGGGTGTTATTTAACAGGGAAACTCTACCTTTCCCAGCATGTAACTGACTGACACCCCCACATCAAGAGACAGATTGATCTATGAAAATGTATTCCTTTTTTGGGGAACACATAACCATATAAAATATGAGCACACCAAGAAAATGTAGTGGAACTGGTGAGGAATTGTTCACTTCTAACAGAACAATTCCATGGATAGAGGAAGCACTGTAACTTGGTGATAGAACACATGCCTTCCATTAATTTCCCAGGCTCAATTCGTGGCATTTCATGTGAAAGCGATCAGGTAGCCGATAATGGGGGAGAGACTTTACAGAGTAATTGCCAGTTAAGGTAGACCATACTGAGCTAATTAGACCCAAAGGCCCACTTTGGCCTACTGTATCTTGGTTTAAATGTTGAGATGAGCACACCTTTTGGCCATGCATGCAACTTTTTTACCTCTCCCATGATGGCATAAGCAACCAACAAGGAAACTTCTAATTAGCCATACATTCCCATTGTGTGTTTAAGCTGTGGTTTAATATCATGGCTTGTTCCAAAGCTGGTGGCTCATAGTTTTCCATTTCATCTGAAGCAGGAAACAATGGTTAATTAGAGGCTTCCTGGTTTGATTGGTTGTCTCGTGAAGGGAAATGCAAAGCCAAAAGACCGCTTCCTATCTCAGTTTATTAAGCCACTATATGATCATCCAAATGTGGTCATTGAACAACAAGATAACACAACTTCCTCTGTTAACTCAGAAATAAGTCCCACTGTGTTCAATAGAGCTTAGTCCCAGGTACATGAACCATAAGATTGAAGCTGTAATAATGTAAATTAATGCCACACACAAAAAAAAAAGTTTAAAGCCCCAATGCATGGGTGATTCTTTCTGTAAACATCTTTGGATTACAGCCAAATACTCTCCATATGCATATCATTTGTTTTTATATTCTGAAGCCAAAGGGCTGGGTGAAAATGCTATACTATGAATTGACTAGTCTTAACATAATTCTATGGTGGGGAAATGTCTGCTGCTCAGTCACTGAAGCATGTCCAAGTCAAACCTAATTTCCAGTTGCTGTTTATAAATATGCTCCAAAATATCACTAATGTACTTCAGGCAGACATTTTAAGTGGCTATTGTACTTCTGGTGCTGACAGCCCTTAATATTACTGTTGTGTCTCCAGTATGATTTTCTAATACTGTACTGGAAATTGTGTCATATATGACTTCCAAAAATAATATTGGGTAAAATTAACTTAGGTTAAATTGCATTTATTTCACAAGGTGTAAGGTGTAAGGTAATCATGTACTTAAGCTTCCTGATTTAACTAATCAGAACTGACTATATATATATATATATATATATATATATATATATATATATATTGAGTAGCTCATGTCAAAAGTAATGGTCAGCATCCCTCAACTGGGAAGAAGGATTGATAAAAGAAGTCTTCATCACTTCATATGTGCACAGAAGTGGTTCTTGCTCCCAATCTACATTAATTTGCATAGTTAATTTAGTGTATCTAATCTTGAATATATGAAGACGGACTGCCAATACCCCCAAGTCCTCACCCATTATAAGTGGTGTAACAGGGAGATGGAGTGGCAGATTCAAAGCTCTGGGGTTTATTTTTTCCCAGAGTTATGTGATCATCTGCTGTAATGCCAGGGTAATTGACAGTCTTCTCTTGTTCTGGCAAGTGAATAAAGTCATAATGAGGCTTTCAGGTCCTTCTTTGACTGAGGTTTCTACTCTGTGCTAGCAAGGCTGTTTGCATTTCTAATTAAAAGTTTGTGGTTAGGCTGATATTTTGTTAAAGCTCAAAGCATTTTGCAAGTTTAACCTATATAGTTGGAAGTAAGCATCACACAGGTCAAAGGAGTTTTCTCCTTGGTAACTGTAGGACTGCAGTCATGCTGCAAAAAAAAAAGTCTTTATGATGCTTTCCATCTTGAAAGACTAGACAGTCTTCTTTCATTTTTATAGTAAAACTTATTTATTGTATAGTAAAACTTCTATACAGAGCTGCCTGTGTTTATGGATTCTCCTTGGCCATGGACTTTGGATTTGGGGGTATGCTATAGGGGCTGTCACACAGAGCTTGTGCACTTCAAAACTTACCACTACAGCACTGTCCTTTGTGTATTTATATCTCCATAGACATATACTTAGTTTACACCCCATTTCTAATCTGCTCACACAATGGAGCAAAAGAAAAAGCTCCTGCCATGAAGCTGAGCTGAAAATGTCCTCCACTTTTTAAAAATATTCTCCATCAATTATTGAGAAAATTATTTTTAGTCAAACATTATTGAAGGGGACAGGGAGAGGTCAGTGAAATTCTCCTGGGTGAAATGCAAGGTTTTATCATGTTTACCTTAATTTTTAAGTGATTTTAAGAGGGCTTTCCTTTTTTCCCCTTCTACAGATCATCTCACACTAGCCTCCACTCTGCAGCCTTCCTGGGTGCCCATACTTCAGTGAAAACCTAGGGGAAGGCATCAATTGGTAATTCCACTTATTGCAAGCACAGACAGATAGGGAGGCTGCAGAGTGCTGAATAAAGGTTTGCTGGAAAGAAAAACAAACATACCATCTTGCATCACCTGTAATGAGATTGTAAGTTTAAAACCCCTTACCAACAGAAAATCTAAAGAAATTCTGAAGTTCCCTGAAAATGAAGTAGAAAAATGGAAGCTCCGTTCACAGGAAAAGAAAACTTGAGAAACTGGAAATTTCAGCACATCAGTACCTGTTATAGTTCCCAAAGAGAGTTATGTGTGTATCTGATGCTCTGGATCATGGCCATTAATGTGCAAATCCATTCTGCTGATTTTTCCCATGGGGGAACTGATTATCATGTCCTAGTCTTTGAAGAGTAGAGCACCTACTTTCCCTAGATCAAAGGGAAACTCAGTGACAGACTAAGACTGATGGTATGCGTCATAAAGCCATGTCTCTAAACCTTAAACTAATTACTCCAGTGTAGATCTGCTGACCGTATCAGAAGCAAAGCCTATAGTATTTGGTGTGGGAAACCTAGGAACTGAATAGCTAAATTGACTTTTCCAGAAAAGGCTTTTAAAAATGAGCTATTGGGATAGCATAGACAGTTTGCCAATAAAATGGTTTGTCATATAGCGTGATCTCTGTGAACTGACTTTTGTACAGGCAAGAGTTGAAAGATTTTGCCTCAGGCTCAATATATCTTGTTCCCTTGTTGGTTTTTAAAAAGCCAAAAAAAAACAACAACCCCGAAACCTTACATCATTAGCTATCATTTCCCTTTGACACTCAGTAAACAAAAATCCAGTTTGCTTTGCACGAATTATATAATATGTGAGAATAAAAAGTCAAATATTTGATTTGTCTTTACAAACAGTAAAAAAAATGACAGGAATAATTTCTTAAAGATAACAATGAGAGAATTCATCACTCCATTAATTAGTAATTTATACTTTTATTTCAAAATAAGAAAAAAAAGGAGATAGATAGAAAATGTGACTGGAGTTATTCATTAGGCTGATTATGTATCTAGTTATCAAATTCAGTTACAATAAAGATAACTGACAATGTGTTTATAGATGTATGGAAGGGCAAAATAAGGTCAGTGCTGCACCCTAATCATTTTAAGATGCTCAAAAATAAATATTGGGATTCAGGCATGTGCAATGTATCAGAGCATACAGGAAGCTCTGGTTTAGGACTGGCAAAGCAGTAATAAGTGGGGCTAAAATGGAGCAGACTGGTGGATCCATGTTGCATCCCAAGCCCCACCAGCTCATGCAGATTCAAAGTGGGAAGCTCTGTCTTCAGTTTCTCTATGCAAGGTGCAAATTGGCATAGCTGACGGGGCCAAGGATTGAGTCCAGCAATGATCCACGGAGCTTTGCATCCAAAGCTGCCAGTTCCACACCTACAAAACACCCCATTGGGGGCTTTCTGCTTCTTACCACCAGTGGTGCAGCATTCCACCCATCTGAGCACAAATGGAGTGAGGCTGGGTAAGAGGTCCTACAACCCCACCCCCTCTAGCCATGAAAATCCAGGTGATTAGGATTGCATTCTAAGTGTGCATTCGGCAAAGGGCTTGATGGAATAATTAAATATCAACTGCATTTTATTTATTATTTTTATTTATTTATTTTTTATTATTTTTTATTTTGCAACACAAACACACACAATATCAACTGCATTTAAGTGAAATGGGTAATCAAATGCATGTGCTAATGAATTTAATTTCTTTCAATAGAATTTAGTTTGAAATATTAGGGAGGGGGAATTTTGATACATCCTTTTCTTTTCTAATATGAGTGGGCTTAGTATGAGGAGTGCAAAATCTGAAGGATCATGTTCTGATCCATATATTAGTCAGGGGTTCCTGCCAACCTAGCAGTTCAGAAGCACACCAGTGCAAGTAGATAAATAGGTACTGCTGTGGCAGGAAGGTAAACGGTGTTTCCATGCGCTCTGGTTTCCGTTGCAGTGTTCCATTGCACCAGAAGCAGTTTAGTCATGCTGGCCACATGACTCAGAAAGCTGTCTGTGGACAAACGCTGGCTCCCTAGGCCTGAAAAGCAAGATGAGCGCCACACCCTATAGTCGCCTATGATTGGACTTAACTGTCCAGGGGTCCTTTACCCTATTATTATTATTATTATTATTATTAGTCAGAGGTGCAAATTAAAAATACGGCTCAGACTCGATCCTCCTCCATCTCACTTACAGGAGAATAATAGAAGTGTAAAATTGGAAGGGGACCAAAAGGTCGTCCAGTTCAAACTTCTGCAGTGTGGGAATCAGAATGCAGAAAGAGCCCTCGGTGCGCAAGAAAACCAGCATACCGGCAGCAAATTGGTGCTTTAGGGCAGTATCAGATGTCTGAGGAATGATAATGGGATTTTGGCCAGAAGACCACTGATGGTGCCCCTTTTCATGGCCTGAGAGCGTCACCAAAGTAGTTTGACAGAGAAGGTCTGGAGCTCAGCTATAGAACAAAGTTTGGCCTACAGAATGTTCTAGGGTCAATCCTTGGCAGGGAAATAATCCTATGTTAAGCCCTGAGGAGCCACTGCTAGCCAATGTAAACAGTTCTGAACTAAACTGACCAATGGTCTGGTGCCATTTCAATTTCTTTTCTTTTCTTACGTATATATCCTACCTTCCTTTTGTCATGGAAACTAAGGTGGCATACATGTGGTTCCTGGGCACTCACCCATCCAGGCACTAACCAGGTCCAGCTCTATTGAGCTTCAGCAAAGTGGAGTCTTATGGTGCCTTCAAACCATGCCCTGGGATCCTGTGTAAATACATACAGACATGTCCTATGAAGACATATCCAGGTCAATCTTAAAGGCAATGATGGGAGGAAGACGGTTTCTATTAGAGTTAAGTGTTTAATGCTGAAAAGCCTCACTTTGTGCTTCCCAAAACTGGAAGATACAATGTCATGTTGCAAAGAGTTTAGCTAGATACCATATCCAGCCTTCCTGCTCTCCCCTGCCCCAACACTGGCTGAAAAAGGCATCAGGCACAAGATTTTGCTCCCAGCCATTCTTTCTATTTCTAGCATGTCCCATCAACAACCTTTGTATGACATGACATCTGATGGTGTCATGCAGGATCTTTATTTCAGATAGCGTAGCAATGACTGGGTGCTATGGGAATTAATCCCTCTATTTACTGATGCCAGTACTGCGTATGAAGGGGGGGAGACAGCAAATTTGTAAAAGTAATTAAATGATCATTGGGGAGGATAGCAAAATAACAGTGTTTAATTTAGTTCCAGCTTTCCTCCTGAATACTATGCCAACACAGATTAGATAGATTAGATAGGGGTGCCACGTTTTATTTGACCTTTAATAGCTCTGTCAGGGAGACATAGACCCAAGTTCAGCTTCTCCAACTATATAATTCCGTATCTTCAAAGTGTGAATTCTTATTATCTCAGATGCTTAGATAGGATTAGTATCTACATCATGTTCTTAAAAAGAAGAGCTCAGTCATTCAGAAAGATGATGATTCCATTAATACTTATTAATTTTACTGGCAATATACCATAACAATTTAAGGCTGAATTGGAGCAATAATATTCATCCCAAAGCCAAATATGAGAGCACCAAATAGAGGAGAACCAAAAGGAAGTCATTTAGATTTTAACATTCAAAAATTAACTCTTTAAAGCAGCACAACAATTCATTTACTCCTTGATCCTGAAACAGACTATTTCCTGCTCAACAAAGTGCACTTATTTGAAAGAACATCTGAAACACCAGTTTGTTGCTTCCATTTAAAATAAATCTGTTTTATGAGACATGAACCCTGCCCTCTATCTTTGTTTAGGGTGAGATATAAGCTCATATAAAGGATATAATAATAAATAATAAGTGAGTCCTCTGCAACATTTGAACCATAGATACAGAAGGTTTTCTACTAAGGAATACTTAACTCTAATTGATAGATTATTTATTAAATTTATATCCTGCCTTTTTTTCTCAAAGAGGTCCAGGACAGCAAACACTTCAGTAATAAAAAATACCAATAGAAAGATTTATACAATCTGAAGAGAAACCAGCCAAAGAGACAGCTGAAGTGAATCCAAAATATTTATTTTATTCTTTGCTCCATAAAAGCTTAGGTCACTGGAACATAAATAACCTAATTACCAGTGCCTCATAGTCATCTACAACTGAATTTTGCATTGAGCTGAGATGATGATTTTGTCCTAAGAAACTATTACTGTATTTTCACACTATGAGAAATTTTAAAAATATGATACAGGGAAATAGATGGCCTCAATTACAGCCCTTGGATTGCAGTTCATAGAGGAGAAGACCGATGGACACCTGACCAGCGTTGATAATTCAATAATGATGGTGATAATAAAGGTTTGTTCCAAATTCTTTCTTTTACTTCAAGCAAAACATCAGCTGGGAGAGACTGGCAGAATCAGAGTAAAGGCTTGACAGATGAAACTAATGTTCAAAAAAATTTAACAGCTCTGACCTCCAGCCATTCTAAGCCTCTTTCATACAAAAGGAAAACACAGAAGAATAAAATATGGGAACAGATCAGAAAGCTAGCAGAATATTTAATGGTGTAACTTGCAGGTAAAGGGGCAAAAACCCCAAAGCAAAAATGTTCAAAAATGAGACAGTAACATGTTCATTAATATGTCCTGCTTTGCCCTAAAAGATAAAAGGCAAAAATGTAGAGAAACGCTCTTCAATTTCAGTTTGGTTATTGTTAGAAAAGGAGATCTTGATCAAACATTCAGCTTCTGATTGGCCATTGCACCCCCAAAATGATTATCTTAAGTCACCCCAATTTAAAGTCATAGGATGATCCTTAACTTTAGTTAACACTGCCAAATAATCAACCAAAAGATGGGTTGGTTGATTCAGGAGACACACCCAATCCCTGCATCAAAACCTGCTGACATTTGTAATCAATAAAGTTGTGGCCTGTTTAAATCCCAAGTGGTTGTCCTGTGTTTGTTGCAACTTCACCATGCCTGCAGCTCTGTTGCCTGCAGCTTCACTGCTCCCGAACCCACAAAAGACAGCACAACCCAGGGACTTTGGAAATCAGTTTGAGATACTATATGACTCTGCTGTTCTAACAAAAAAAATGTTAGAAGACTTGTTTGGAATCCAGCTTAATCCTATGGTCAGTGATACTTTTTGATATTAAAATGCTTTAAAGGAAACTGACAAAATACTCAAACGTAGTAGTAACTGCCTTTTAACAACATAAATGTCAAATTGCGATTTGCTAGCAGCGGCATGTAAAACTGCTAGGGGTTACGGTCATGGAGCCTCGTGGTGAATGATTTATTGGGAAAACTTCAAAAGCCATTTGTACATTTTTTAAAAAAATCAAATAGTGTAACACTCGAAGCTCAACCTACATAAGTAATAAACCTGAAACCCTCCAGCTATTTAAAATAAAATAACACAGAAATGTTCATTTCTGCATTATTTCCCATCCGTTGACTCCATATCTTTCCCTTGACATCCATTCATCTTACCAAGAAGCGGGTGAGATAGAGGAACCAGAGAACATGTTCCAATTTGCACTTTTCTGCAGATAAGGAAAACAGGGCAAGCACAAATTGTGATTAGCTGGACCCCAACTTCTAAGCTTTAACCCTAATGCCTGTTAAAGTGCCCAAATGTCGTATTCTCATTCTCTCTCTCTCTCTCTCTCTCCCCCCCCCTCTCTCACACACATACAGTGGTACCTCAGGATAAGTACTTAATTCATTCCGGAGGTCCATACTTAACCTGAAACTGTTCTTAACCTGAAGCACCACTTTAGCTAATGGGGCCTCCTGCTGCTGCCGTGTCGCCGGAACACAATTTCTGTTCTCATCCTGAAGCAAAGTTCTTAACCTGAAGCAATATTTCTGGGTTAATGGTGTCTGTAACCTGAAGCGTATGTACCCTGAAGAGTATGTAACCAGAGGTACCACTGTATATGTGTATATATATATATATATATATATATATATATATATATATATATGCTTTCGTAGATTTTCACGGGTACAGGAATGCAGGTTTTGGTGTCCTCGGGTGTCTTCCCGTGTAAAAGTTGGGGTGTCTAGGCGACGTTTCGACGAGGTCTCACTCGTCATCTTCAGACGAGTATATATATATATATATATATATGCACATATAAAGATGGACACTCTAGCTGTGGAAAAAGAGGCTTTTGTAGTTCCCAGTTGTTTTATTAGAGCAACTCTCCTGTCATGAATGAAATGCTGCTAACGAGATTGCCAGAATATCCCCCCCCCATGCAACCATCAGTCCACTTCATGTGCCATGTGAATCTTATTTTGCCCCAAAAAGACTATGTGAATTACCCTTGTTTGACACTTTCTGCTGACATTAGAGCAACATGAGTAAGATAAGCACATTATATTTTTATCACCAGTATGGATTTCTAGGAAGGCCAAGTCCAAGTGAAAGAAATAAAAGAGGAGATACATGATGAAAGTGTTTCAGTCATTGCGATGAAAATGATGGAAGATCTACAAGCCATGGTATTTTACCCTATGAGCTATTGAGAATATCATCTTTTAAGAAGCATTGCATTTCAGTATTCATGTGTGATTTGATGATTCCCAATATAATTTTTAAGAAGCTATGTCAGAAAAACTACAGGATTTAGCTACAGCATTTGGGTTCCCACATGAAGCCAAGAAAATTCCTGTGTGAAGAGAGGCCGAAATTCACCAGTGGATATAGACAAAGAAAGCAGATTTTCTGACTATGATCCAACCAAATGGCCAATATAATGGTTGGCCAATGTAACAGCAATTTTTAAAAGGTGATCTGGGGAGATACAGGAAATTACAGGCAAGTTAGCGTTACAGGAAAGCGTTTTTGCCAAGAGACACATGGAAGGATATGCAAATCTCAAACTCCAGGATTGGGCTTAAACACAGAATTAGGTAAGAGCAAAACATGTACAGTATATAAAGTGCTGCTAAAATATGGACAGGAATAAAATGAAATGTTAATCCCACCCCAAAAATGAACATAAAGTAAAAATATGAATAAAATTACTAAAATACAGTGATGTAGTTTTCATCTATACAAGATACTGTTGTGACAAACAATAACTAGAAACCAAACACATTTCAACTCACAAGGGATTTTCATCAGTGGCCAAGGAATTTGTAACATACACTTTGTCACCAAGTTAGCCCCTTGGTGTACTTACTGTCATAAGAAAAAGAAAGTACGCCCTCTTTGAATTCTGTGGTTTTACATCTCAGGACATGATAACAATCATCTGTTCCTTAGCAGATCTCATAATTAGGTACATGCAACCTCACATGAGCAACAACACATGACATATTACGCTGAGTCATGATTTGTTTAACAGAAAATAAAGCCAAAATGGAGAAGCCAAGAGTGAAAAACAAAGTAAACAGAACAGTAGCATGGGGGGGGGGGAGTTGCCAGGGCGATGGCCCCAAGTGCATTTTTTTAAGAGGGTGCTGCACATTTGGCTCCTCATGCCACCGTCCTGCCAGCCCTGTGCCACTGTGCTGCCTGGCAAATCATTCACTTCAGATCAGATCTCAACTACACCCTGATTATTAAGCCCCAGACAACCAGATGGCTGTCAGATATTTGTGAAGCAATATGCAGGGGACTTTCACAGGTGGACAGCACAACCCACATGTCAATCATCTGATGCCATAATGATATCAGGTAGAAATAAGGAAGCTGTCCGCCTACCTGTCAAAGTTGTCCCCTGGAGTGGGGACCGATAATAATCTGGCTCACTGGGTGAAAGAAACCTTTTGTACCGCTCACAAAGACTCGCTGAAGGAGGGACACAAAATCTGGTATGGGCCCTGCTACCATTCTTCAGGTAAAGCCATCCAAGACATAGAGAAGGTGATGATCCTTAATTGCAAATTTGTGGCACTCTCAAAGAATTTTCATAAGTACACTTCCAGGCTACTTCCTTAACTTCAAGCCCTGACTTCAATCCCTCTTTGTTCTGAGTTATCACTCCAAGCACCGCACAGTGCTCTATATTTTTATATGATAGATTCTGCTGGCAGGTACTATAAGATTTTTTAAGATGAAAGAGATTGACATGAAACAGCGCCTCCCCTTTCTCTCTCACACACACACTGTTTGGTCTCTTTGATGGCACTTGCAGACTCTTCAGGCTTTTGCCTTGGTTCTCAAGATGTGACAATTCAGATAAATGAAATTTTAAATAGATCATTATGTACCCACTCCTGCAGCACTGAAACCAAAGTGAGATTTGGGCAGTGACTGACTGAGGCTGGTTGGGAAATGCATTTGAAACCACCTTCGCAGCCAGAATGAGTCAAAATGGGCTTAAATTGGACAAATCTTGTTAGACATCAGTGAAGATTTGGGAGGCTAGCTTTACAGAAAAGTCGATAACAAGATATAATGATGTGGTTTTATGCAAAACATTTGCCAGGCATATCGTTGTAGATGCTGTTGTGATTAAAATCTCTCCTCTGTTTTTTTTTTTAGCATTCTCAATCAAATAATGAGAAAAGAAATTGCTTTAAGAAATGATCAAAGGGGAAAGAAAATTTTATTGTAATTCTCATGGGTGGGGGCTGGGTTTTGTTGTACTTTCCTTACTGTCAAGGTAATAAATGTGTCTTTTCTTTCATTCTACAGACCATGTCTTCAGTATAATTCAGCCTTCCCAGGTGCCTGCACTTCCTGAAGGCCCCATGATGTCCTTTGGCGGGGCTTTTTTTTTTTGTAAATTTAGAACTGTGACGAGGCTGTATAACATGCACTTGATATCTGTATTGCTGTCTTTGTTAACAAGGTTGGTTAAATAATGCAGATGGAGTTCAGGGTAGAAGGGTGCGGGATCCCATAATACTTTACTGAGTAAACTGAACCAGCACAGTATAAACTTGAGGTGAAAGAAATGAAGAATCATCAAATTGTAGAGTTGGAAGGGAGATTTTGTCTTTCTTTCTTCAGGCCTTATTCATAGCAGGGATAGATATAGAACAAAATAATAATTTTATAGATGTATATAGTTCTAATAATATCACTGCTTGATTGTTTTAAATGGCTGGGGTTTTTCTGTTTTAAGCAGTTCTTATTTTTATTTGTAAGCCACATTGAATCCTGTGAGGGGGAAAGTCATGGTATAAATAGATATAATCAGGGCTTTTTTCCTGGGGGTATGCAGGGGTGTGCATACCCCTAAACATTTTGTGAATCTTTTGTCCATTTACTGTATTTATTTTCCCCGATTTGAACTATAAAGTGGTGGTTTTCTTGAGTCAAAATGAGAGTACCCTTAAACATTTGTTTGAGAAAAAAAACACTGGATATAATAGTAGTAGTAGTAATACTGAGGGAAAACTCCCTCAGAATTCCATGGCCAATCAGAGCAGAAACTACCTCAGTGAGGATCATACTACTCTGACTTCTCCACGACCTCTCTTGGTTAGCTGAGTAACATTGAGAACAGAATTATGTACCTATGTGGTGTCCAGTAATTTCTAATGAGAAGTGTTTGTTGATAAGTCAAGAGTCTCATATTGGGATAGACTAGTATCATGAAAAACTCTAAAAGGGGAAATAGAAGACTCTAACCTCTTTCTTTTTTTTACCACAATAGTCTGTCAGGTTATGGTTGGAGTCCCAAAGCATTATGCTTAGGAGATACTAGAGTGCCCAGTGTGTGTGTGTGCGTGCATTATAAAGATCCAATAGATTGAATGCATCATAAGGAGCCAATTGATTGTGAAAGCAGTACCAGACTAACTTTGGAGACCCTCGCTTCACCCACCCAATAAAAAACCCCCGCTTATGGCTTGCAATCGCCATGTCTCACAATGCTCTGATATGTGTTGAGAGCTGACTTGTACAAAGGGTAGTGGGTTGTTGAGAGCATCATTCAATTCTTCTTCAGTGTTGCCAGGCAATTTCTTTATCTGGGTTATTGAGGCTTTCTCTGTCTCCAAAGACAAAGGCACTTCCAAGATAATCTCACTAGGACCTTGAACACCGATTAACATCTCGGTTATTTTTATGACCCCTCAGGGCAGCACATTGAGAGCCATCAGCAACTAAATGAGATGCAGCTGCAATACCATCAGAGCCTTGCATATTTATTTTTCCCTAGGTAAACATCATATTGAATATTGTGCTAAGAGGTCTACTTTTGAAAATTCTGTATTGAGAGAGAATTGTTCATTCATTCAAAATACATTACTAGGATGGGTATAGAAAACCTGCTCAAATATACTATACGTTTCTTTAAAAAAATAAGGTCAGTTTTTTCAGAGTTTGATTTCAAAGGATTTGAGCATGAGCGCTTACTGTTAATATAAGTTTATTTGAACTATTGATTGATTGATTGAGGACTGGAATGAGAGTTATTTTTTCAAAAAACCCAACAAGGATATTATTTTACCTCTAATCCTAATTTAAAGCCATTTAGGCTGATAGCCATCACTGTGGGAGCAAGTTCCTTAGTTTAACTATGTACTTTGTTTCTTTACTCCATTGGAGAAGATTCTCCATGAGGAGAAGATGACACCAAACTGGGAGGGTATCAGAATCTGCAGAAGACAGAATCGGGGTTCAAAATCACCTTAATAAACTGGAGAACTGGGCCCTATCTAACAATATGAATTTCAACAGGGACAAATGTAAGGTTCTGCACTTAGGACCAGAAGAAAGAACCAGATGCCCAAATATAAGATGCAGGACACCTGGCTTACTGGCTTCACGGTACATGTGCAAAGCATCTAGGTGGACCACAAGCTTAGCATGAGTCAACATTGGGATGCAGCAGCAAAAGAATAGTTAACTCTATTCTAGACTGTGTCACCAGAAATATAGTATCCAAATCAAAGGAAGTAATAGTACCACTCTATTCTGCCTTTGTCAGATCACATCTGGAATACTGTGTCCAGTTCTGGGTACCACAATTTTAGAAGAATATTGACAAGCTAGAACATGTGCAGAGGAGGGCAACCAAGATGATCAAGGGTCTGGAAACCAAGCCTTATGAGGAATGGTTGAATGAGCTGGATATATGTAGCCTGGAAAAGAGGAGAGTGAGAGGAGAATAGCCATCTTCAAATATCTCAAGGGCTGTCATATGGAAGAAGGAACAAGCTTGTTTTTTCCTGCTCTGAAGGGTAGGACTCAAACCAATGGCTACAGATTACAAGAAAGGAGATTCCAACTAAACATCAGGAAAAACTTTCTGACAGTAAGAGCTGTTCAGCCGTGGAACAGTCTCCCTCAGGAGGTAGTGGACTGTCCTTCCTTGGAGATATTTAAGCAGAGGTTGGATGGCCATCTGTCGTGGATACTTTAGCTGAGATTCCTGCATTCCTGGATTAGATGACCTTTCCAGCTCTACAATTCTATGATTCTATGATTCTTTGCTGCTTGGTAGTGGTTCTTAATTATAAACTTAATTATGCCCAGGCAAAAACTGAGAGAAGCCTTGCCTCGCCCCCTATTTTTGTCATAAAATTATCATAGAATTATTATAGTGGGAACACAAGGTTATTTTCTCCTAGCATTACCTTTGCTGATGTGTGAATTGTACCATCTGCTTGCTCTACAATACATGGTTAGCAGAAAACGAGAATATTTTCAGAAATTCTGCTGTTCATGAGAATTTAAATGGTTAAAGGGGATTTTGAACTTACATTTGTGGCTGGGGTGTGTGTGTCTAGTGCTTCCATTCTGCTCATGCCACAGACTTCCACTTGCACAATGGAACTTCTACCTCTTCTTCTCTCCCTGAAGGCCCCTCCCCCAGCCACCATGCTCCCTCAAAACCAGAGGGTTGGAGGATTCTTTTGGAACAATTTTTTTTTTGAGAGGACATATGGACAGAAGACAGGAAGAGGAAATCTAATGCACCAGTGGAACGCCACCCACACTGTATTGAATACAACCCTGAGACTGAGATGGTTGAAGATTGTGTGGAGAGTGGAGCAGAGGAAGGAACCATGATGATACTAAAGATAGAGAATTATAATTCTTGTAGATAAAGACTAAATCAGGAAGATGACGAAGAGTGCACAGAGAAATGAATTTAAGACCTTTTGTTCTACCTAATGTCTAATCATGGGGTTTTTTAATATTAAAAATAAAACTAACTTCCACTCCTCCAGTTTTCAGCATAAGATGGGGTCAAAGAACCTGTAGTCAGTATGGGAATATGCTCAGTAGCAGTGAGGTAGATTCTGAAAAGAATTAAGTCGGGAAGCATCAATTGTCATCTTCCCAAAATCTATTACTGTAGTTTAAAAATCATGTCAAATAACAAAACGGATGGCATGTGTATTGCTGCCTTCTCCCGGTCCATATTGAACAACAATCATGCTGATCTTGGACAATGTGATATTAACAAGGCGTATAGAGAACCAAGCTGTATTTTCTGCCAGATAACATTGCCAGATAAATTGCCATTGTCACCCCATCGCCTTTCCTGAATGTCATACACACAAACATACTCTCATCACATGTTCCCTAGCGGTCCTTTTAATTATCACTTTTGCATTCATCAAGTCATTGCTTGTCACTCACCATTACTTTTTCTCAGTCTTATTGCAATACTTCTTCTCATTTTTTAAAGAATAATTTCACTTTCCTTTTTCAAGTCTGTAGTGTTTATCAGCTTCAATCTTCGTCACAGTACCTAAACAAATGCATGTTATGGATTACTGTCATCAACTTGTCCTTTTTCTTCTTTTTTCTTTTTTTATCCTAAACACTTCCTGTCAATGCTGATTTTGTATTTGTTACAGTACTGTTGTTCTCCTGTCTCATCCTCTCTAAATGCTGGCCAATGATTTCTTCTCCCCCGCTTTCCATTCTCTTGCCATTACGCCTGTCCATACAATTGCAGCATGCTGAATCACAGTGTTTAGCAAGGTCTCCTCAGCAGCTCGCTGCTTTTGTCTCCCTAAGTGCATTACTTCTGCTTTGCTTGGAAGGATAAAGCTGTGTTCTGCCCTTGATCTTTCCACTTTCAAAGTTAGATTTCATTAGATGGCACTCATCATAATTACATATTGAGATCACTGCACTAAGTTATTCTTACCCTCAGTGCATTGCTGTACCCCTTTGTAACACATATTTTCACTTCATCTCAAGATAAAGATGGAAGTATTTTATGTAAGGAAAGTCCTGTGGTTGAAACAGGGCTAACTGAAATAGACTGTTGATTTTTTAAAAAAAAAATAAAAACTTTTCTTTTTCTTTTTGCAAAAAAGTTAAGCTTGCTCATTTTGGAAGGAATGGTTGCTGCCTCTGATGAAATACAAATTTATAGAATCAGATCATCATCTAGTTCAATCCCCTGCAATGCAGGAATATGCCGTTAGCCCACCATGGAGATCAAACCCACAACCTTGACATTATCAGCACCACACTCTAACCAACTAAGCCACCTTCAAATTAAGACGTTTCATCTGTGATATTGCAGAGTCCCTCCAAAGAAGGGGAAGTCTTTGTAAAATCTAGTTTCAGGCAGCAGCATGACCCAAGTAGAACAGAAACTTCATCAGAAGTCAGCAGGGTTATGTTGTGTTGTGTCATGTTATGCCTTTTATCCACAAACCCAGAGTCAATTGGGTTAAGATGCCAGACAAGGGCTTGAAAGGAGGTTCTAGTCTAGAGCTGGCAGACAAATTAGCAGGGCAGGGAGACTATCAATAAAAAGAAAAGACATGGTACAGGAATGTCTGAAATGGGAAAGACACATGGAAACTACCTGCAGGCAAAGACCAGGGAGAAATGGGCCCAGTGGCAAGGAATATGTAAGCAGCAGTAGTGGACAGTAAGGCAGAGTGATGCTACTCACCTGCAACACACATTGTTGCTGCTTACCGGGAAGTAGAGGGGGAGGTGGAATGTAAGAGAGAGTTTGGCACAGTGCAAACAAACCAGCAGGATTGGGTCTGCCAGTGAGTTTGCACCACCATGGCTTCACCACTGCCTTCCCCACCCCACCCCTCAACCTCCTCATAAGCAGCAACAACAACATGACAAATTGAAGATCATTTGAGTGGTGGAACCTCAATACTGGCAGGAGGCATAAGAGGCTCGCAGAAAGCACCAGTGTACTTGACAGCTGTTCTGGACATATTTAGAACAGATCAGTCAACCAAAGTTCCCATCAGAGGCATTTGTAGGCCAGACTGGATGCCTGACTGGAAATGGCAGCAGGCCCCCAAGAAATAAACATCCCCTTTCACATGCTGGCATCCCAACCTCATGTAAATGGATATAAAGTGTGATGTTTCCCTAGAAGACTGTGACAGCTGCTTGAGTGTCCACACAGTGTTGCATGCAGAGCATTGCACTCCAGATCATGGGCTGCCCTTATCCATTCGGATTAAGGCTTCAAAAACCACTCATGGGAACCCTTCATTATGGTTGGGTTTTTAAAATAATAATAATATTTTAGTTCTTTTCAACTTTAAGCATATTTCTGTCAGGCGGGGATTTCAGCAAGAGTTCAAAGAGCAGTCAAGACCTTATGTCACTTCAACTGATGCCTAACAAGAACTAATTTTAACCGTTCTGCAATGGAAAATGTTTAATTATGAATAAGAGAAGTGCGGTTAAGAATAAAAAGGTCTGTGAATAAAACTGGACAATTTTTTTTAACCTGTAGCACATTTCTGAGGATAATTTTCCAAAGCCGTTTGCAGACCGATGCTGTCTGAAGGCCAAGAGCTTCAGTGGATGGGTCATGTTTAATTTAGGTTACTTTGAGCCTCCTGTTTGATTGTAGCAGTTGCTTTCTTAACAGAAGTAGGAGTATCAACTTGGACAGTAGTGCATTTTTTGTCCCCTGTCTTCAACTACTTTGTTAGTCACTATAAATGCAATAAAATGCAAATGCAGCAGCTTCACAACTTGTGCTGATTTTACTTACACGATTGGAGCTTCACACACATCACCATGAATAAATAAATGAATAGAAAGGGGGTTGGAGATTCTTGCTTACTGAGCTCTAGATGCACTCATGAGATATTGTGGGAACATCCAGAGCCCTCACACGACCATCCCAGAGCCCAGTAAGCAAGGCTGAGGGCTTCATAGCTCCATTTGCACATGAAAAAGAGCTTTTAAGCCCTTCTTTACCAGGCTCTGGAAGGGTCGAACGAGGGCTCTGGAGGCTCTCATGAATGCTTGGATAATGCAGTTCTAGGGTCATTCTGACTTGGTGCAGTTTTGCCTTTGCACACAACTCCTAAGAACATAACCCTCATGAAATATGTAATCACACTGAATCTCAACACATACTGGTAGGAGTACATGTCCCGATTAGCTTGGATTATTACAATACTTTTTTGTTTGCAAAATGTTAATTTAAGATGTTGGCTCCGTTACACACTCATGTGTGGAAGCTGTTTCTGAGCTGTTTTGTCCTGGGACAGCAGGAGAGAGAGAGAGAGAGAGAGAGAGAGAGAGAGAGAGAGAGAGAGAGAGAGAGAGGGAGAGAGAGTGTGTCTCACTTCTACACCAAAGCACATTTAAAGCAAATTGCTTTCCCCAAAGAATCATGGGAACTATAGTTTGTTAAGGGTGCTGGGAATTGTAGCTGTCTGAGAGATAAACTACAGTTCCTAGGATTCTTTGTGCTTTAAATGTATGGTGTAGATCTGACCAGTGCTAAGAGCACTGTATTCCACAGCAGGACGCAGATCCAGAGGAAATGATCAATTCAACTGGCCACCTCAGTGCCGTTGTGGTACCCACCCTCCAAGGCCATGTGGAAAACAACCATAGAGAAAGGGCTCCCAATCAATTCTGTATGTGTGCAGAGGGATGTTTTTACCACTTTCCACATAGCTTGACTCAGATGGTACATTTTGCATTTCACTGTGACATGGCCCCATTATTTATGTTCTCTCTCTCTACTCTAAACTCATATGCATGTAGAAAGATGTTACACATCTAAGAAAAAGATGGCAGCCAGAAGGCTGGGGTGGTACATTGGAAAGGGGATCAGAGTTCAAAAAGTCTGAGCAACATTGCATTAAAAAAACTGCTTCTCATCCTAAACTTTAAATAACCTATAGGGCTCAAGCCTTGGCAAAGGTTGTTCAGAGTACTTATCTATGTTTATCATCATACAGTAAAACATTTTCAAGCAAAGGATCTAGTGGGACTTCTGGTCTCCTTTCTCGATGTGTTATGTTATGCAGATGTTGGCCTGCAAAATTTTCCTGATTGCTCTTAAATAGTACTCACCAAGAGGGAAGTTTTCCTCCCCTGAAATGATTTGTATTTGAACCATGAGAAAAAGCACAACAGATGCATGCGGTCTTCAATAAAACACACAGAGAGGCATTTAAATCACTTGCAGTACAGTTATTTCTTGGTGGAATTACCATTTATATCTAGATGTAAAACAGATGGTGGGAGTCTTGGGTTGATGGGTTTGGGCTATTAAAATAAGCTTGTGTATGCAGTTAAGGAGGACATGTACAAAAAGGGGGGGATTCCACCAGCTCCACATTGTTTCATCAAAAAGGATGCCATAGGAAAGTGGATGTTACTGTGTCAGAGAGTTCTCATTGTAATGACTCGTGTGTGTGTGTGTGTGTGTGTGTGTGTGTGTGTGTGTGTTGCTAATGACTTAACCATGCAACACTCCTGGCTTCAGACAGAATGCACAGCCTTAAAAATAAAGGTCTCCCATTATGATGGATGAGTAGCATATGGAGGTAAGTCTGCATACTTTTAGCAACAGTGGGGTGGAGTGGTTTGGGAGTTTGACCAGAGTCCCCACTCAGCCAGGACATTCTGCTGAGTGACCTTGAATCTGTTAGAATCTCTCAGAATCTGTTAGAATCTTGGAGCTCCTCGAACAAAGGATGGCTAAACTATGAGAAAGTTAACAAAACAAAGCATTGCTGTGTATGGAGTGCTCCACTTAGCACTTAGCCATGCCATTTTCCAGGATATGCTATTCCACCCCCTGTTTTCTGTCCACACACACTAAGTATTGGGTAGTTTTTAGGGTCTTCAACTCTTAGGGGTGTCTTCTAAAAAATTTTGTGTACTTCTGCAAAACTTGGATCCCCCTCCCCACAGCCTGCTTCTAAGGGATAGGATAAATTTGATTCAGCTTGCATTCAAAGGTGAACTTAACAAAAGCACACTTTCCAAAACCGAATGTGAATTGAAACACAGCCGTCCTTTGAAATTCACAATTCCCTGAATTTTGCAATGCAGTTCTCCTGCCAAATAATGCATACAAAAAATGCATATATTAAGGAAACTATGCATATAAACAAACATAATAGTGAAAGCAACTTACAAAAATGCATTCTATGGGGGGGAATTGCTTTTCAAAAATTAGCAGAAATTCACCCTAAAATGCTGGTGAATTTTATATATATATAGTTGTAAACAGATGTGGAAATGCGAAGAAGAGAAGTGAACTTGAGGCTTAAAAAATGAGATATGAAGATAATGAAAAACTGATACCTCCTTTTGCATGGACGATGTCAAACGGCCCCAGCCCAGTATACGTGAGGTCCTCTTCCAAGGGGCTTCTGCTAGTTCCCTCACTCCAAGTAGTGAAGTTACAGGGAACCAAGCAGAAGGCCTTCTCGGCAGTGGTGCCCTCCCTGTGGAACGCCCTCCCTTCAGATGTCAAGGAGATAAAGAATTACACAACTTTTAGAAGACATCTGAAGGCAAGCCTGTATCAGGAAGTTTTTAAAGTTTGACATGTTACTATGTTTTATATATGCTGTAAGCCACCCAGAGGGGCTGGGGAAACCCAACCAGATGGGTGGGGTAAAAATGTTGTTGTTGTTGTTGTTATCCATACTTGGAAAATGAGTTTGCTATATTGGATTGCAAGGACCCCTGGGTAGTGAGACACACATTCTCTCTTTTTTTTTGAGAATCTTTTTTATTAACCGACCAATCACATCAAATCAAACCAAATTACATAAATTCCAAATTACAAACCCGAATTTTAAATTTTTGTTGGGGGTACCCATATTTCAAGTTCTGAAGGGGATCCAATCATCTTCTTGCTTCTTATTACTACTTTAATGTCCACAAATCTGACCATATGATGTTCACAGTACTATCCAATCCTTTCTTATTGTTTTTCCACATCTCTTGTTATTTTCATATATTTTTCCTTTCTCTTTGTGACCTCTGATAGTCTCCACAAGCGGGTTAAAACAGTTTGTAATCCTGTGTGGATATTATTATTTTTTATCCAAGAGCCATATCCAGACGTTTTCTGTATAACATCACTTCCATAAATCAAAACAGTCTCAGCGTCGTTAATCTTCACAAATCTGTCGCCTTTCTCAACCTCTGAGGAGATCCACCAGGAATGCAGTCTGAAAACAAATCCATTCCTCCTCCCGGTTATAAATCCTTCAGCAAAACCTGCCAAGATGGCGACTCTGTATTTAATGCTACGCCATTCCAAAAGCTCTTGTTCTTTACTTGATCTCCATAAAGCATACTTTTGGTTAAAGTTCATTTCCACACAGTCCTTAATCATCCTGCTTGGGTCAGTTAACCGACGGTTCTAATGAGGAGGGATTCTTGGTTAATCACATAGAAGAAAAGAACAAAAGGTTTCCCCCCCCCCATCCAGTCCCGTTGCCGACATACCCAGCCTTTGATGTATCTTCTTCATAAAATATTCCTGTTGCTCCAACCCGTCGTCTTCTTTCACAGAGGTCCCTTCTGTTAGCAGTCTTCACTCCCCTTCTTCACTTGAAATATGTGCATTTGCTTCTTTTGTAATTAATTATTCCAAATTGCTGCAGCTAGTGCGCGATCAGAGACAGTGTCTAGGAGAGCCGGAGTCCACATGGGGGCATTCTGCCTAGTGCCCTCACCCCCTTCTTTCAAATTCAGGGGTGATTTATGGGCACAGCAGGCAAGGGGAGTGTTCCCCATTCCCTTGGGACAACAAGGGAGGCTGCCTACTCCCATAACAGCCTCTTAATTACCCCGTGTGGTCCGGAGAGATGGTATTGTCGGCCGTCTTCCAATGCGCCCCTAGTGTCCCCCCGTGAGACGCACATTCTCACACACATACACTTTGTGATCCCTGTCAAAGGGTCTGGGTCACTGAGAGGTAGAGGGTGAATTCTACTATTATTGCAGCATTTCTAGCAAGTGTGATGTAGATATGAAGGGCAACCATTAGCTTATACAGGGGAATGTAGAAGACTTTACTTAGACACAGGTTTGATTCACCATAGAGTAAGTTTAGCTTCCCACAACAAATTATTAATCATAACTAATATGGCACCATGATCTGTAAACTTCTTACAACCCTCACTACCTAGACTTGCATGTCAAAATGAGAAGAACACATTAAACAGTTGCCAGTATTGCTAATTTTTAATTAGCAGTCCTAAAACTTGAGCCTTTTTTTTAATACTCTTCTAAATCCCAGGGGCAAAGTCTATTATCCCAAATGGATTTTTCATAGTAATGCTAAATTGAGCATCACAAATGTGTCGTACACTAATTTAGCTCAATTTGATAGGCATTTTTGATCAGCGCGTCTTAAGTGTTTAAATGAGAGGGATGTGGGAACATTATGAACATAATTAGTTCTTTAGCCTTCATACTTAGGCTGCATATTTTTAATTCTAAATTGCTTCTATAAAAAGGTTATTCTGGTTGCAATATATTGAATAATAGACATTTACAAAATGTAGCCACATTGACACATAACACCACCAGTTGGAGAGTGGGAGGGATTTTAACAGCACTGTTTTATTTGATACAACAATGACTACATTTTAGATACCGATATGTATACAGACATTTAGAATTGCCATTTTATACACAGCCCATCATCAACTGCAGGCCATCTAACAGAGTCATGCATCCAGGAATTTGACCCTGAAACAAACCTAGATGCAAGCTCTGATTCCATATCCAATAACTTTTCTAGGGCCTAATTACATACCACTGGGGCCTTCATCCACCCACTCACCATCCAGCATAATATATGGGTTTATGTTCTCTTCCCTAACTAGGACAAATAGGTCACTCTCTATGCTAATGAAGAAATGGACATGAATCCATCTCCATTTTTAAAAAGGCCACATCCAGAAACCAGTGGGAGATTTCATTCTCTCAGCATTGGATGCTTTCATGAAAGCCACCATTTTTCAACAATAAGATGACACTGATAAACTGGTTACATATGTATATGTATATATAACTTACAGTATGGAGAGAGCTTTGCTTCCTTGCCTCAGACATTAACATGTCTTAAGTTGCTCCTGGGAAAAGTCATGAGCACGTGCACACACACACACACACACACACACACAGTTCAGGATATTTGCCAGGTAGTTTAATGGTGCAGTTATACATTTGCACCTCCACATGTACCCCTCTGAACCTTCTTGAAGCAAGACCCATTTCAGAAAGAAATCAGCATGTTGGAATTCCCCTGTCCATTTTGCTAAATATGAAGCCAGTGGTAAGACAGACAAGGAAATTAACCTGAGCCATTTATTCCCACTGTATAAGGACAGCAAAGGCAGCAGGCCTGGAAGGAAGGAGGAATCCTGCTGCTGCACTTTATTAACATCGGCTCCCTGAATAAATGGCAATCCTAAAAATACACTGGACACTGGGCTGCTTTTGAGTGGCTTTGCCACAGCATGAGAGTTATCTTAAACAAGATTACAGCAAGGTGTTGTTGTTTTTTTAGGGGGGTACAATAACATCTAGCTCAGCTGCTCAAGGATAAGCTACAAAAATGTACATTTTCCCATGTACGTAGGAACAATATGTATGAGGAAAAACCAGAAATCTGGTATTTATTTATTTGCCACAGCTGAGACTTCTTGGAACAATGCACTTTGCCCTTCTTGTCACACAATGTCAGAAGAGAAGAACCCTCCAATGCCAAAACTGTAAAGAATGCCTTTTGGCAAATACTGTAGCCTACCTAGAGCCTCATTCCTACATATGACAGCCAGCATGGCAATCGCCTCTACTTGTTGGCCTTAAGACTTGTGGTGATAAATGGCACCTGTGAGTGAGAGTGCCTACAATCCAGCTTGTGCATTATCTCTTCCTAGCATTACTCTCAAAGGGCATGTCCAGGAGAATAGCTTTACTATGCAATTATTTAGCAGTGCTATCGTTTCTTTCATATCCTACTTCCTCTCTTTTCCCTAGACGCATTTGACTTGTACAACAATCATCCATATTTATCTAAACAGTATATTGCACTGCCATTTTGCAGATTTAATGTTACCCTCCATCATTTTTAGAGTACAACAAAGGACATCTTAAGTAGGTTTTTTTTTAAGTGTGTTCATAGCCTGCCTATGTATCACCATGTACGCATGATTCTTATCCTCTATTCATTCAAGGGCTTGCTTCCATATTACAAGGGAAATGGATAGAAAGGAAATGAAGAGTGACGCCTCCATCCCTGCCACGATAGCACCGCTAAGGTGACCCTTGATCAGATGCACTCCAGAGCTGGACCACAGGAACCATTCTAGACAGCAACTCTATTGTGAAGTCGACCAGGTCTTATCATGTTGGTAGGTATTTAATTAAAAAAAAATCTTTTATCCCGCAATAATAGCAGTGGTGTAGCATTCATAATTAACTGATTTATAAATAATGCTTGGTTGATGTTTGGGGCAAGCGGCTCTGTGGTCTAAACCACTGAGCCTCTCGGGCTTGCCGATCAGGTGGTTGGCAGTTCAAATCCCATTGCTCGGTCCCAGCTTCTGCCAGCCTAGCAGTTCGAAAGCACCCCAAAAAGTGAAAGTAGATAAATAGGTACCGCTCCGGTGGGAAGGTAAACAGCATTTCCATGCGCTGCTCTTGTTTCGGTGTTCCATTGCACCAGAAGCGTCTTAGTCATGCTGGCCACATGACCCGGAAAAACTGTCTGCAGAGCAGACAAATGCCAGCCCCATTGGCCTGTAAAGCTAGATGAGTGCCGCAACCCCAGAGTTGTTCGCAACTGGACTTAACTTTCAGGGGTCCTTTACCTTTTTACTCCCTTCACCCAAAAATTAAAGTTCTTCAGCTTGGAAAAGTAAACAAACTCTCTCTCTCTCTCTCTCTCTCTCTCTCTCTCTCTGGTGTGCATGTGTATTATTATTATTATTATTATTATTATTATTATTATTAGTCAGGGATTGTACTTAAGAGAAGGAGGAATGGAGGGAGGAGAGAAGGAGAGGCAGAGCAGCTGGCTGACACGTCACTGGACAGCATACCCGACCTCCCTTCTCCCAAAACGTGGCATTCGTTAAGGATGATAGAACAAAGAACACAAAGACAATTGTCCATGGAAAGAAGCTGTAGAAGCAGGTGTTGTTGTTAGAGAGGGAAGGGGGAGGAGCTTCGTGCAAGCAACTCCATTATGGAGGAATGACCGGAATTCTGTGTCTGTTACCATGATGACTGAATAAATCATACCTAAGAACTTTCTTGTTTCCTCCCTGCCTCTTGGTGCCATCAGGGGGAGGGAGAGGATTCCTCAAGCCTGACATTAACCTTCCCTTCACCCTAAGATCCCAGGTGGGTTACAACATTCAAACACAACATTTAAAACAATTTCAAACAACTTAAAATCACAGAAATAAGGTGGGTCCTAAGAATGTACACCTCAACTGCCAAAAGTCAGGGTGAAGAGGTATGTCTTCAGTATTTGCCAGAAGCCATATAATGAAAGCACCAGATGTCCCTCTGTGGGGAGGGAGTTCCACAACCTAGGGACTGCCACAGAGAATGCTCTGGAGTCATACACACACGTTTAGCAGACCAGTGTGTATACAATTTAGCCTAATATATTCATTTTTGTGAAGCAACTTCTCCAACTTTTTGTATACTACCTTCACTAATATATGTACTTTTATGCACATTTTACCCTGGTATATGCATTTCTTTGATACCTTACTTGGCTGGAGAACTACATTGCAAAACTCAGAGCAGTGCAAACTTTATAAGATGACTATGTTCTGGCTTTGGTATTGTTTTGGAAAATGCAAATTAAGGAGGTTCACCTTTAAAGGTGGATTAAACCCAGTTCCTGCCCCATCTTCAACTTCCACATAAAACTACTTTGTAGAATGGGAGAACAGAAGACAGTAACTTCCACCCCAGGAGGTTATTCCGTGCAAAGTGAGGATACACACTGAATTCCCCTTTCATGGTTCAAAGGGTTCTGGTATGCTCTCTAACTTCATATGCAACAACCCTTCCGGCTACCAATCACCCTGCTGTCTGTATAACAGAGAGATGACAAGGTACAATAGAGTAGCTTTGCTGACATGGGGAAGGGATGTTTCTCCACCTTCTACTACCGACTGAAAATTACCTGCATGTGCTAATTTGGGCTCCATGGGTATCCTCTGCCCCCTCCCTGGCAAAGCTTGGTATGCTGGGTTTGAGAAGCACCTCATGCTTGAATCTATAAAGAAAACAAAAAGCAAAGGTAAAACCATAAGCCAAACACATATTAGTGTAATTTTTTTTTAAAAAAAGCATTTAATAACATTTTTAAAAAGCATTTAATAACATTATTAGTGTATTTTTGAAATAGCTATCACATAATCCAGCCTACTTCCTCTGAAAAGACAGGGACATTCATTTTCTTTGCTTATTCGAGTGAGGATAGGCAAACCCCTTAGCACTCCTTCCAGGAAACTCACATTCAGACACACAGATTTGGTATATCGACCTCAATTTCATAACTTGCTTTAGAAAATGCACAAAACTGCATTTGGGAACCGTAGAAGGCATGGTCTATCAGAAGGTTTTCCTGAGATGTCCTCAATGGAACATGCAATAGTGACATAAGGGAACAGCTGTGCTCTTCATGGAGTTGAATTTCACTTTAATACTGCTTACCTTAAAGAAGTGCCCACTGACATTCGCATTTCGGGATGGTGACTGTATCCTGGAACTGAATAGAGAGCAAATACAGAAACACCTTTACATGCATATGTGCATTTGTGTACTGCATATTGTAAGCAAGTACAACACAGAATAATTCTGCTGAGGACTCCAGCCTGGAAACTGCACATATGCAATTCTTCCTCTGTAAAAGACTGAAAACAGAGCTACTCACATGACAATATCCCGAGAGAAGATTCTCTCCATCGCAGAGATATGCTAGCATAAACACAATGTGATATGACAGCTGCCAGGACAAATTGCGGATATATATTAGTAAGCAATTCGAGTCTGTTTAAAAACGGTATCAAGTGCTATGGGTGCACCTTTCGTTTTGCAAGGCATTTCATTAATTTCCATGTTCTTGTGCAATGGTTCACTTAAGACCCACCCCACCAACACACACCTCTTTTATGGTTCTCTGCCTTCTGTATAATAAAGAGAAACACAAAACATGGGCGCATGCTGCATTTCAAACATAAACAAAGCTAATGTGATATAGAATCAAGCAGATCAGCAAAACATAAGGTGGATGGAAATGAATTCCCTCCCCAGCACTTCGTTTATTATTCTTAAATGGTGAATGAAGCTCCAGCAATTGATCGGCATTGGCCAGGGATGTAGCACCTGTATTTTATTCTCTGCTTTTTCAAAAGCAGAGAATAGAGTGGGTTGAGATGGACAAGTTGTAATTCTGAGATGAGAACAGCTTCACCTTTTCTACTGCGGTCCTAGGAGCTTCATGGCAAGCTCACCATCTTCTTGTTAGAAAAAAATCATGGAGCATAGGGCATCAGTTGCAGCCAGTCATGATGGCTGTATGCAACCTGCAGGAGCAGAAGCAGTGTGCTTCTGAATACTAGTAGCAGGGAACACATGCAGGAAAGAGCTACTGCACTCAGATCCTGTTTATATGCTTCCCATGGGCATTTGGTTAGCTGCTGTGAGGACAGGATGCTCCAGCAGATGAGCCTTTAGCCTGATCTAACTGTGTTCTTTAGATTCTTAGGTCAATCTCCAGTCAACAGGCAGCGCATGGCTAGAAGATCTTTGAAATCCCTGATAATGTTAACAAGAGAAAGAACAATGTGGCCTTGAAGGTGAACACACATAGTGACATAACGTTTCATGGACTATAGCTCATTTCATCAGGCACATGAAATGTGCCTTCTTATGGAAGAAACCAGAGCTCATTGATAGAGAACACACCTTGCATGCAGAACGTATCAGGTTCAAAGCACTGGCATCTTCCTTTTTAAAAAAGGATCAGGTAGTTGGTGAAAGGAAATACATTTACCAGAAAGCATCTAGCTGGGTTAGATGGAGCAATGATCTGATTCAGCAAAAGGCATTTATTCCTGTGCAATCTTCCGCCATTGGGAGAATTGGGTTTGTTTGCTCCTGCTGGCCTGTTACTGTTTGTTTTGAGATTATTACACATTTTACATGCTATTGGCTGGTTTTTAAAGCCTCCTTTCAATTACGTACTCTTTTTGTCAAAAATTCTTGTGAGACATTTCACAGCAGCTTCCATTTTCAGTGCCACGTGTTTAGTTAGCTCGTAATTTTAGGATGCTAACAGAAATGGGACCAACTGCACGTGAACCCAATGCAGAAGTTTAATGAATGAGATACAGAAATACCTCTATACATACCTCTATACATTTTGTGAGAGAGTTTGAAGCAGGTGTAAGATAATGTAGGGTATCATCCCATAGAACTTAATTAACCATCTTACCCCACTTTCTATTCTTTTGTCCATATGAAACATACTTGTCCTTATGGACAAATGAAGACCAGTACACTCATTTTCTGCCTTCCCTTTGTTTCCCCAGCCTTCTTTCATCTTTCAGGGATCTAGACCTCAAGTTCCTCCTGCCATACACCCAAAGCAACTCTGCCTATCTCCTTTCCCTTTCCTCTAACTTTCCCCTCCCTGCAACCTCTCTTTTTATCTTGCCTGGTTTGAGATTGACTTCACCCCCAAAGGTGCACTCCTCCATTGTCTCCCAAGACAGACGAATGCCAACAACACACATTCAACTGTCCCAGTAACTCCTTACACTGCCATTTACATGAATGAGGCCATTGTTTCTAAGCCTAATTTGCAGGGAAGCAGGAGTGCTTGGGTAGAGGAAGGTTAGCCCTTCTCTCTATCTGCCCAATGCTTATGAAGAACCTTTTTATTCCAAAGCCTAATTGCTACACAGGGACAATATTCAGTGGGATGGCAATATGCTGCCATCTCCTTAAAAAATGCCCCCCTGTCCACATGTGAATGAGATGTTTCTGCTTTAATCATCAGACTGAGGGGGACTGAGCAGGGGAGGCAGTTGGTCAGGTCCAAAGATACCATGGGCCAATGGTTGCCCACTTCACTCACCTAGAAGTATGTCTCTGTGAAAACATGTATAACATTGTGCTCTGAAGATTTTAAGAAAAGGTTTAAAAGGCTCACGTTTAATAGGAGGGAAGTGAATAAAAGGTGACAGGAAATCTGTGTGACCTGTGTGAAAATAATGACATATATTTCAACTCAGCCAAGCTTACCCACTGTCACTTAATACGATTTGTCTGAGCCCTGGAAAAATTGTTCCAAAGGGTTGCTTGTTTGAGGATGGGGTATTGTTTCTGTTTAGCACACCTGGTTTTATCCTGGTCTTTTTGAGATGGAAAGAGAAAGGTTGATTGCTTCTCATTCTTATGTGGGGTAGAGAGGAGTGGGAAAGAAATTCTCTTTTAAGCTGGCCTTGTAAGTATAGCTACAAGGGGGTGGCAGAAGATGAAATGAATGAACGAAAGCGTTTGTGTGACATTCTGTAGAACAAAGTGCCCCGTTCTGAAGAATTTGTCATCGCTGTGCAGTAAAGGCTTTAGTCTATTTGTGAAGAACATGTAGCATGACAAGGTCATGCAGTTTCCACAGCAAGAACTTGAAACACTTTTCAAGATGATTCATCTTTCTGCTGGTGATGGAAGGGACTCGAGTCATGGGTCCTTCATTCAAAAGGAGTGAAAGCAAATAGAAGGTGAGAAATCAGTATGGATTCAAGGAACAAAATCAAACCACTATGTTGAGGAAACTATAAAACCTCAAAACACAAGCTATAAAAGTCTGAACTATTTTTCGTGTAGACTGAACTGGCAAGGAAACATTCAGTGATTCATCTTCATTGCTATACTGTTCAAGAACTTTCTGAAGGCTACATTTTTGCTCTCTCTGTTTATTTGACAAACATAGAAATAATGCTACACCAGAGCCTAGAGGATCCCTGGAAGTTATAACTTTATTTTTTTTAGACTGCAGGCTTACTTCTAAGTCCCATTGAACATAGTGGGCGGAGTTACTTCTGAGTACATATGCATGGTATTGCATTGTTAATTTCCAAAATGCATTTGCAGCAGTAATTATAGTTGGGCTAAGGCAAAGAAGGAAATTCCTTTTCAACAATTCCATGCCTCAAAATATACTTCCTTCACTCATTTTTCTTCAGCATGGTGAGCAAGGCTGAAATTGGTACTTGTCCATTTTCAAGGACAATAATGATCATGTAGGAATCGTTCCCACTTTAGCTAATGCAAATTGCTATCATTCAGTGGAAAGCTATGCTTTCCCCACTTTAAACTACCACCATGCTTTGTTATGCTACTCCAGGAATGACACACCCACAGTTGTCTAGCCTGGATGATGACTGATAGTGTCCTGAAATGAAATTCAAATGAAATTCATCATGACATGGGTGATGACAATCTGTCTTCCCCATTCCTTCTCTCGACTGTAGTAAAATTGACAACTACAGGGAAACAATGTCACTTTTTATCAATGGTGTATCTATCTAACTTCACCAGGGAAATTGATAAGGCTATGCCCCACTTTGTTAGTTTTACGAAGATGGAGTTGTGGTGTGCTGAATCAAATGCCATGCTATAGTTTCCCATGAACACTGAAAGCAGGGAATGAATGATCTGAACACGTATAGGGCTAAGAAGTCATAATGTGAAGAATGCTATTCCTAAATATTTATGAGGAACTCGATGAGGAGTTTCAGGTAGGACCTCCCTTTACCTCTGTGGAGTATTCCTGACTAACCACCCCCAAAATCACCTTTGTGGTGACTTCAACATATTTCTTTAAACTGACTGTGTGGATCAGATCCCATTGATATCATGTGAAGTAATGCTGTCATTCTCTTCCTAACTGGCAACTTATGACTTTTTACTGCTCTTATCATTGTTACATCTTGACAAGTGGACAACGTAAATGCATTCTCTATGCCCTTACTATAGCCAAAAGACTGATGCTGCATTGAAAAGTTGAATGTGTGGCTCCATTTATTCAGTGAAGACTTGACTACACTTGCCACCATTGAGCAGAATGCTTATAGATGTAGACTTTGCATGGACAAGTATAGTGAAATTTGGAAGTCATTTATACAAAATACAGTAGGTTAAAAATTGTGATTGTTAACTGTTAACAATTGCTATAATGATATACTATACCCATTTTTCATTTATTTTTTTAACCACATTTTATGTTTTGTATTTAAATTTTAAAAATAAATTTTAAAAAATTGTTTCATCATGCATTATGTGACCTCTATAACCACAGAATTAGCAACTTAATTAACTGAATTTTATCTATTTTTAATACCACACTATAATTGTAACACTAGAACTGTTTACTTCTCAATAAGTTCATTCAAATTAACGGAACAGCTTGAAAGACTTCCAGCTAATTACATATACGTCAACTCAGAAAAGGACCTAGTTTCTGATTTAACACTAATTACCATAATAGTAATCCTAAGAACTGCAATAATAATATAAAACACTCTCACAGACTAAGAATTATAAACGTTCCCAGGGAACATTTCCAATACAAGGCAGAGACACATTAGGTGTGGTGATGGATTTGAAGACCCAAAGATATGCACAGGGCCATTCAGTGGAGAATAAAATAATATTTATATAGGTGACTTTTGTGAAATGAAATTTATTTCACTCTTGATAAAAGCAAAAATTCTGATTTGAGGAAAATGAAACAATGAAAAAAATGTAGCTTGTTGATTGTTAATTTTATATGTTTGTAACATTTTTTTAAAGTGACATATTTGTTTGTTATATTGCAACCCTATTTTCCCACAAAATGGTGCACCAGAAAGATAGCTAACAGTATAAATACAAATAAAATTTAATACATAGCTCTGAAACATGTAGGGCTGTCTCTCCTTATGAAATGTGCTATCTTTCAGATTGTGAGCCATGGTGGGCCTTGAACTCCTCAAAAGGGGAAACAGAGAAAGGAAATGCTATTTTCTGCATCAGGCTGAGAAGCCAAGGAGAACAACAGCCAGAGGCTGTATTAGCTGGATCAGATAACAAAGTGGCTGAGCCTGATGCCAAGTCACTCGCCATTCAAATAGCTTATCACTGTAACATTCCAAAATATATACATGCCTGTAGTAAACACCTCTCTTGTCTGATTAACCAGACCCTGTCTCTAAGATCTGTCCTGCCAGGTTGAGGAAAGTCATTACAGAAGAGCACAGCCTTCTTCCATATTGACATAGCAATAACTTTGTTTGATGTTGGCACCACAACTTCACAAGGTTGCAGGGACAATATTTAGGTTGTAATGCGGTATAGGGAACAATTTGTTGCAAGGTTCAGCAGCTGAGATTTAACCACAAGGATGCATTGTGTCTTAAGAGCAGCTACTGCTATCACTTTGTTTAAACAGCTCATAACAATGAGACAGACAGGAGCTCCTAAATAACTTCCATAGCTAAGTCTTCAAATGTAGGTTGACCTCAAATCACATGAGCTTCCTTTGCTTGCTTTGACCTCAGCCTCCCAGCAGCCCACTTAAAAGGAGGAAAGAGGAATCTACTGACAGACTGGTCAATATCTCAAAGGAACATGGGTCCATTAGCTCAGTATTCACTGACTGACAGTAGCTCTCTAAGCTTTCAGACAAGGGGCATTCTAAGCTCTACATGGGAATGCCAGGGACTGACCTTCGACCCTCTGGTCACAAACAGGTGCCTGTCCCCAATGGCTCCTGTTTCAAACTCCTTGACTGTGATCAAAACCGGTTCTCTGGTTGTTTGGCTTGCTGTGCCTTGGTGCTCTCTGAATTTAGCCTTGTTATTTGCTTCTACCCCATGCTTTGATTTTCCCCTGATTCTGCTCAGCAACAATGTCTGCTTGTCCCCCAAGAGTCTGAAAGAGGTTCCTGGAATAAGGTTCCTGCTTCACAGCAGTGAGGGTTTTTACGGTGGCCTAGGCAAGAGCCTAGGAGTTGCCGATCAGAAGGTCGGTGGTTCGAATCCCCACGACGGGGTGAGCTCCCATTGCTTGGTCCCACCTAGCAGTTTGAAAGCACATCAAAGTGCAAGTAGATCAATAGGTACCACTCTGGTGGGAAGGTAAACGGCATTTCCGTGCCCTGCTCTGGTTCACCAGAAGCAGCTTAGTCATGCTGGCCACATGACCTGGAAGCTGTACGCCGGCTCCCTTGGCCAATAAAGTGAGATGAGCGCCGCAACCCCAGAGTCTTTGCAATAATAATAATAATAATAATAATAATAATAATAATAATAATAATTTATTATTTATACCCCGCCCATCTGGCTGAGTTTCCCCAGCCACTCTGGGCGGCTCCCAATCAGTATTAAAAACAATACAGCATTACATATTAAAAACATCCCTAAACAGGGCTGCCTTAAGATGTCTTCTGAACGTCAGGTAATTCTTTATCTCTTTGACATCTGATGGGAGGGCGTTCCACAGGGCGGGCGCCACTACCGAGAAGGCCCTCTGTCTGGTTCCCTGTAACCTCACTTCTCGCAATGAGGGAACCGCCAGAAGGCCCTCGGCGCTGGATCTCAGTGTCCGGGCTGAACGATGGGGGTGGAGACGCTCCTTCAGGTATACAGGACCGAGGCCGTTTAGGGCTTTAAAGGTCAGCACCAACACTTTGAATTGTGCTCGGAAACGTACTGGGAGCCAATGCAGATCTCTCAGAACCGGTGTTATGTGGTCCCGGCAGCCACTCCCAGTTACCAGTCTAGCTGCCGCATTCTGGATTAATTGCAGTTTCTGGGTCACCTTCAAAGGTAGCCCCACGTAGAGTGCATTGCAGTAGTCCAAGCGGGAGATAACTAGAGCATGCACCACTCTGGCGAGACAGTCTGCGGGGAGGTAGGGTCTAAGCCTGCGTACCAGGTGGAGCTGGTAGACAGCTGCCCTGGACACAGAGTTAATCTGCGCCTCCATGGACAGCTGTGAGTCCAAAATGACTCCCAGGCTGCGCACCTGGTCCTTCAGGGGCACAGTTACCCCATTCAGGACCAGGGAATCCTCCACACCTGCCCGCCTCCTGTCCCCCAAAAACAGTACTTCTGTCTTGTCAGGATTCAACCTCAATCTGTTAGCCGCCATCCAACCTCCAACCGCCTCCAGGCACTCACACAGGACCTTCACCGCCTTCACTGGTTCTGATTTAAAGGAGAGGTAGAGCTGGGTGTCATCTGCATACTGATGAACACCCAGTCCAAACCCCCTGATGATCTCTCCCAGCGGCTTCATATAGATATTAAAAAGCATGGGGGAGAGGACAGAACCCTGAGGCACCCCACAAGTGAGAGCCCAGGGGTCTGAACACTCACCCCCCACCACCACCTTCTGGACACGGCCCAGGAGGAAGGAGCGGAACCACTGTATAACAGTGCCCCCAGCTCCCAACCCCTCTAGACGGTCCAGAAGGATGTTATGGTTGATGGTGTCAAAGGCCGCTGAGAGATCCAGCAGAACTAGGAAACAGCTCTCACCTTTGTCCCTAGCCCGCCGGAGATCATCAACCAGCGCGACCAAGGCAGTTTCAGTCCCATGGTGAGGCCTGAATCCCGATTGGAAGGGATCCAAATGGTCCGTTTCCTCCAGGCGTGCTTGGAGTTGTTCAGCAACCACCCGCTCAATCACCTTGCCCAAGAATGGCAGATTTGAGACTGGGCGATAGTTGGCCAAATTGGTCGGGTCTAAAGATGTTTTTTTAAGAAGCGGTTTAATGACCGCCTCTTTCAGCGGGTCTGGGGAGGCTCCCTCACAGAGGGAAGCATTCACCACCCCGCAGAGCCCATCACCCAGCCCTTCCCGGCTCGCTTTTATCAGCCAGGATGGGCAAGGATCAAGGAGACAGGTGGTCGGTTTCACTCGTCCAAGCAGCCTGTCCACATCCTCGGAGGTAACAGATTGGAATTGATCCCATGTAACAGGACCAGACAGAACTCTAGCACTCTCCCGCCCTGGCCCTGCTCCCACGGTGGAGTCTACCTCCTTCTGAATCTGAGCGATTTTATCTGCAAAAAACTTTGCAAAAGCATTGCAGGAGATCTTGGGGTCCCTACCAGGCCCCGGTGGTACAGGTGGTTCTGATAGATTGCGAACCACCTGAAAAAGTCTCCTGCTGCTGTTTTCTGCAGATGCAATGGAGGCGGCGAAGAAGGCCCTCTTCGCCGTCGCCATTGCCACTTGGTAGGCTCGACGTTGAGCTCTAACCCGTGTCCGGTCTGATTCAGAATGAGTTTTCCGCCACCGGCGCTCTAGCCGTCTCAACGATTGTTTCATCACCCTCAGCTCCGGGGAAAACCACGGGGCTGTCCGGGCTCCATGCAGTCGGAGAGGGCGCTTCGGAGCCAGACAGTCAATAGCCCTGGTTAACTCCGCATTCCAGCGGGCCACCAGGGAATCAGCTGAAAGGCCATCAACTTGGGATAGAGCATCCCCTACCACTCTCTGGAAGCCAATTGGATCCATTAAGTGGCGGGGGCGGACCATCCGAATCGGTCCCACCTCCCTGCGGAGGGGAAGGGTTGCGGAGAAGTCCAGTTGCACCAGGAAGTGATCTGACCATGGCACTTCTTTTGTTTCGCTTTTAGTTAATGTCAGATCACCAGCATCCGTAGAGGTAAACACCAAGTCTAAGGCATGTCCGTGGCTATGAGTTGGGCCAGACTTATTCAGGGACAGCCCCATGGAGGCCATGCTTTCCACGAAGTCCCGAGCGGCCCCTTGTAAGGTCGTGTCGGCATGGATGTTAAAATCCCCCAGGACAACCAGGCTAGGTGTCTCCAGGAGCATATCCGCCACGACCTGAAGCAGCTCGGGCAGGGAATCCTTGGTGCAGCGGGGAGGTCGGTACACCAGTAGGAATCCTGTACTGCCCCTATTGCCCAACTTCCAGAACATGCACTCAGAAAACTGGGTCTTCCCAATAGGACGCCTGGTGCAGACTAATGACTTCCTAAAAATCACTGCAACCCCCCCTCCCCGCCCACATGACCTGGGTTGCTGTGCGTAAGAGAAACCTGGTGGGCAAGCAGCGGCAAGGACAGGCCCATCTGCTTCATCCAACCAAGTCTCTGTCACACATGCCAGGTCAAATCCTCCATCCATGATCAAGTCATGGATGGCAGTGGTCTTATGAATCATTGACCTGGCATTGCACAGCAACACTTTCAGGTCATGTGGGTATCCCTTGCTGATTCTAGTATCCATCCGGTCAGGACCAGACCCGGAGGTAGGAATAGTCCTCAGACAACGACTAAACCTGCCTCCTCTGTAATGACATGGTCTGGTCTTAGCGTAACTCCTCCTCCTACCCGTGATCACTGAGATCGATTGTCCCAGTGCATTCCCCCCTGTGAAACATGTCCCAGCCATTTTGTGGGCTGGGGCCCACTCCCCGGCAGCCCTGACCCCTCCCCCTAAGAACAAAATAACAACCTATACAAACAAACAAAACTAATAAAACAATACAAACAGAAAAAATGTAAAAATTACAAGAACATCAAAATAAAAAAATAATTCCCCAAACCCAACCAAACATCCATCCCACCCCCACCCCCCACATACAAAAAATCCAAAAGAAATTTTTTAAAAACATTTTAAAAACACTCTGTGCCCCTCCTGCAGTAACACTGTCCTTATGAGGCCTGTCAGGCCCCGCCCCAGGCCAGATGGTAAGTGGCAAGAGCAGGACCCTCAAGCACTCACTCAGGGGAGTCCTCCTGGGCAGCAGGCAGCAAGCACCACGCAGTCCTTGTGAGGCCTGTCAGGCCCCGCCCCAGGCCAGATGGTAAGTGGCAGGAAGGAGCAGGGCCCTCAGGCACTCACTCAGGGGAGTCCTCCTGGGCAGCAGGCAGCAAGCACCACGCAGTCCTTGTGAGGCCTGTCAGGCCCCGCCCCAGGCCAGATGGTAAGTGGCAGGAAGGAGCAGGGCCCTCGGCACTCACTCAGGGGAGTCCTCCTGGGCAGCAGGCAGCAAGCAGCACGCAGTCCTTGTGAGGCCTGTCAGGCCCCGCCCCAGGCCAGATGGTAAGTGGCAGGAAGGACCTAATGGTCAGGGGTCCCTTTACCTTTACCTTTAACAAAGCTCTGGTGCAGATATGGGAATCCTCTGATCCATGGGACAAATCAGCATGGGTCCCCATTTCATCCATGAAGCCATTTCCCCCCACATCAGGGCCACTTACCCATCGCTTGACGTGAGGCAAGGTACGGGGCAAATGGTAACATGGCTGCAAAGGAGCAAAAGGGAACCTTGAAGAGTGCTCTCCAATGTTCCTTGGCAAAGTGAGGCATGCTCTCAGTGCCAGTCAGCTGATCAGCAGTGAGAGAAAACCCGCTGGGCTTTCCTCTGCAGCTACAGCTCAAGGCCACACCCACCTGTCAAAATGTCCCACAAGGGTCAGGGAGATCAGGATGGAGCCCACAGCCCCACACAGACATCTGCTTTGGATTATGGCTTACAGTAGTTGGTCTGTACACATAGATTCTAAAACTTGTTCTGTGGTAAAATAAATAGGCATGAAGTTTCCTAAAAATAGTCATAGTAAATACAATCTGTTCAGTTATGTCATTAAAAGAATGAATGGAGCTTCAGGAATCATGGGAACATCATAGACATTCAGCTACAGTACTACAAAACAAAAATCTAATACAGTACTACTAAGGTGTGTTTTCCCTGAAAAACGATGAGTTCAATGAGAAGGGCAATAATTTTATTTTCTCAAAAGAAATACATAGTAGCAGCAAATTCCATAGTGTGCTGTGTGTGAATGACTTTTTTGTGTCTGTCCTGAATCTTCTAACTTTCCTTCCTTTGCATGGCAACTGTAAGCTTCACCTCAACAAGGCCTTGCAGTAGAAGTTGTAGCTCATGTTGTCACTATCTTAATATCAGGATATTAATTATATCCTTCAGGACAGGAGCTCACTGCAGACAGTACAAGAATTCTCTTGTCCATATCAACATAAGAAAATATGATAAAGCTAAAAGCTTGAACCCAGCTTTCTTTGAATTCACACTGAAACTCATAATTAGTTTGATTTAACCTAGATAGTTACCTTAAATCATTTATTTTTTCCCCTTGTGAGAATCTTCAACAGCTGAGGGGCACATAATTTGTTCAAAGCAATTAGGATGTCAAAATTCACTCTGTAGACCTGATTCATTAGCCTTCTTAATGCACCATTTTTTTTTACGGTAAGTATAGAAATGTGAGGGATCCAGGGAGCAGATTTATAATGTCGGGTACTTGGGATATATAAGCTATGAACATTCAGTAGCCCCTCTTAGCTATCTGTAGCATATAGAAATAATCGAATCCCTCACTTCTTAAGAAGACCTCAGTATTGGCTGGTGAAGATGTAGTGTATTGCACACACTTCTTAAGCACATCTGTGCATTTTACTCATGCCTCTTTGACATGCCATCCTCCATGGGGTGAGTGATCACAGCTACCCACAATCCACTTCTGACATCAATGAGCTGCACAAACATTATCTGGGATTTTCTGGACAGGAAAATGCTTTAAGTGTAGGTAGCTACAAATGGAACATATATACATGAACAGCAATAAAATATAAAAAATACAAAGTAAAATTAGACAGGATGAGTATTCACAATGTGATATGTGAAATTCTGAATTATATGAAACTAATTCAGTCTGCAGGGGGGATCTTTCTAAGAGAAGGCACCACAGTCAGCCCTCTGTGCAATTTGTTTTGGTCTTCATGTGACAGTAGAAAAATTATTGCAGACTAATTAAGCCATTTACATTTAGGTTGGCTTGCAACTAGACTTCTCCACTGAATTCTTGTGCATTTTCTTGTTGGTATTTTTCCTATATTGTGTTCCTATATTCCTTGAGCCAATTGGACTACCCTTTCCCTTCCTCCATCTCTGCTACTTCTGAGGACTAGATTTTCTTTTTTATTGTTTTATTTTCTTTTTTATTGTTTGTAACACATTGCAAAGTGGATGATGATCTCTTCTGACTTATACCAAGGAACTGTTTAAACTACAGCACTGCAAGTAGTTAAAGAGAAATCAGTGTTAAGAAAGGATAGGTGGCAAGGAAGTGAAGGGAGGCTGGCTAGCATCACTGTACTCAGAAGGGTGGTTTAATTGTATAATGCACATTTCCCATTGCAGAGTTCCTTTTTATGAAGAGAGCCAGTGTGATGTAATGCCTGGAGTGCTGGGGTGGTAAAGACCTTTTAAAATTTATGAGCAAAGATGCATGGAGGAGGGGCGCTACATTCCACCTTCTCACTGCAGTCTAAAAGGTCTCAGGTTCAATCTTTGACATCTTGGGGGGGGGGGGGGAAAGATTTGTTTCTATCTAAAACCCTAGAGGTACTGCCAGGCACTGTAGACAATTCTGGATCAATGATCTGACTCTGTATAAGGCAGGTTCTTTATGTTCCTGTGCAGTTGTCTCCCAGCCAAATTTACTTTCAATATTGGTGTCGGGGTGGAAGAAACCTGCTTGACAGCATAATCCTAAACATATCTACTCAGAAGTAAGCCATGGGACTTACTCCCAGACAAGCGTTCATAGAATTGCAGCCTGGCAAGGCAGCGGAAGCAGTAGATTCTTTGTAATGTGAACTGTTTACCTTCCTGTTCTCCACTCTGCTTTATACATGACTGAAGCAGATGCATGGAAATCTACAATACCATGTTACTGGAATATGGGATGCTGCTTTATACCAAGTCAGACCATTGGTCCATCTAGCTCAGTATTGTCTACACTGATTGACAGAAGCTCTCCAGTGTTTCAGGCAAAAGCTTTCCACACCTCTACCTAGATACTGAATTTCTTACATTCTGCCAATGCTCTAACACAGAGCTCCAGCTCTTCCCTGAAATGTCAGCTTATTTTATTTTAGGGCTTTGCATCCATCCTGCTCTTCAACAACTTATTGTGACTGGGCTGGGGAGGGAGAGGCACACTCAGTCTTTACCTACTTCGTGGTCGTGAGATTCACTCAAGGCACTCAACTGCATATAATCCTACCTTTTTGTAGTTGACTAATTTTACCATTAAGGGACACGGGTGGCACTGTGGCTTAAACCACAGAGCCTAGGACTTGCTGATCAGAAGGTCGGTGGTTCGAATCCCTGCAATGGGGTGAGCTCCCGTTGCTTGGTCCCTGCTCCTGCCAACCTAGCAGTTCGAAAGCACGTCAAAGTGCAAGTAGATAAATAGGTACCGCTCCGGTGGGAGGTAAATGGCATTTCTGTGCGCTGCTCTGGTTCACCAGAAGCGGCTTAGTCATGCTGGCCACATGACCCAGAAGCTGTACGCCGGCTCCCTTGGCCAGTAAAGCGAGATGAGTGCTGCAACCCCAGAGTCAGTCATGACTGGACCTTACGGTTAGGGGTCCCTTTACCTTTACCTTAATTTTACCATTATTGTTATTTTTAGATAAAAGCCATGGCATGTGCTGTGACAAACGTTAAGGAATATTATTGCAGCTTTAAAAATGTAGCTCAGTGTTTACTATACAGACCATTAGTCCAAGGACAAAAAAAGTGTCTACTTTCATGTGACATTGCACAGCTTTTGGGAGTTGAGAGTTCATCAGTGCTCAGGGGCTGCTTATGTTCATTAAGCAGAGTCTGTTAGTCAACTAAACACATTTATATGAAATTAATTAATTTGAATACTGAGTCATAAAAAAAATCTCCCATAGCATTAGAAATAGTGGAGCACTACAGTGCCATTAAGGACCATATTCATTGTAGCCAATAAAGTTAATGGGGGAAAGTGCAAAATCAGTCTCTTACACAGATACAGTGGTACCTCGGGTTACATACGCTTCAGGTTACATACGCTTCAGGTTACAGACTCTGCTAATCCAGAAATAGTGCTTCAGGTTAAGAACTTTGCTTCAGGATGAGAACAGAAATTGTGCTCTGGCGGCGCAGCAGCAGCAGGAGACCCCATTAGCTAAAGTAGTGCTTCAGGTTAAGAACAGTTTCAGGTTAAGAACGGACCTCCGGAATGAATTAAGTACTTAACCCAAGGTACCACCGTAGAAGCAAATGTGAGTACTAATTTACATATGCTATATTCATTTATGTAAGATTGTGACACACTTTGTTTTTCTAACAGTGGTGAGTGCTCTTTAATCAACTACGTAGTGGTAACAAGAATGAATTTAGGAAGCTATTTGTTGTTGATCTGGGAACAGAAAAGTTTTACTTTCCAAAGGAAGAGCACAAAAAAGATCATTAATCTGGCTCCAAGATGAACTGAAGATGCTTCTCAGTTCTTGACTGTCATTTGATTCACCCACGACGAGACCTGCTGACAAATCATCATCAAAAGATGACTGATTTAAATAAGCAAACATGGCAAAGATCTGTGGGAGGAAAGCTTGGAGATGTGAAATAACCACCAGATAAAAGGGAGTTGAGTATTACAAAAATGTAATTGCATCTGTGAACCAGCTGCCAGTCTCTTTGTTGCGTTTGTCTGCGCCTTGAAAAGATTCACTGATTGAAAAGATTCCCCCCCACTTTTCAACGTCTCACAGAAGCACACATAGAGAGCAGCCTTAAAAAAAAAGTGTTGTCATTTAACATTTATTTAGTGGCAACAATACGCCAGCAGAGCAGGTCCACAGCCTTGCCACTTCAAGCAGCTGTGCCATAAGAGCCTAGAAATACACAACAGGACCCTTGCAATGTTGAACTGAGTTGCAATCAGTGTGTCACGTTTCTAAGAAGGAGATGTGGTGGTAGGAAGGCCAGCAAAGAAGCAGATGAAGTACCGGTAGCTACTCCTTTCCTCTCTTCCTCAGCATGCCTTAATGTAATAAGAATTTGCAGTCCATATGGATTCAGAAATAAGCCCTGTTGAGTTCAGTGCAGCACACTCCCAGGTAAGTGTGCTTAGGACTGCAGTTAGTAGAAATGAATATTATATCATTATTGTCTCATTGTGTTATTCACAGATATCTTATGTAAGTAGCTTTGAAGAGGCGCTTTGATAAAAAAGCTACTTACAAATGTTTTAAATAGCACAGTTCTTACAGTAAAATCCTATACACCCCCTCTGAATTAAGCCCTGTTACATTTGATGGGGCTTCCCACCAGGAAAGTGTACACAGGATTGCAGCTTTAATAATGCACCTGAGAGCTACTTAGACTGTGCTTAATCTTGAAAAAGAATTCCATCTTTGTGAAACACTCACCGTGGCTTTTTAAGCGTCCACTTGATGCTCAGAGCACGTCATTCAGAGGATGTGCCCAATAAATTTCAACAAAAAATTAAATAAGTGGATGGATACTTGCTATCGGATAATCCATGCATCTGCCCTGCAGCCACAGAAGTGTGTGTGTGTGTGTGTGTGTGTGATCTGGATAAGGACTGCAGTGGAAAAGGAGTCAATTCTTTCCCCATTTTCCTGCTGAAAAACATTCCCCACCTCACAATGCTATTCACCATGTTAGGAAAAACCAAATTGTACATGGGATTTTACATGTAGTTTCCTCTAACAGGGCCAATAGAAGCTCCAGGGGGTCATTTTCCTGGAGAAAACAAGCTTTCCCATGTGCTAACTCCCCTTCCCCTGACCCCTGTGGCCGGTGTTTTGCTAAAGTGTAAAGAAATGAGACTTGATCACAGATCACTGTCTTCTCCTTTCATTTGTCACCTGGACAATATGGTACATGCAGGCTGCCCCCTTCCCTTATTCACCAGTCCCTTGTGTGTGTTGAATCCAAGCTATTATCAAATGTGCACTCCCACTGTGAGATGGTGCTGCCATGTATTTGGAGAAGAATCTCTTTAGGGGGCGTTTCATACATTTCTGTAGACTAGGGAACCATTGTCCTCACAGCTGCAGTTCTGTCCTCATAGACTGTACTCAGAAACTTTTTTTGAAAGGATGCCTCACTGTTAGCTTGTTCCTTCTCCTTAAAAGTGCACATCTCCCATTTCTTGATGATTATCATTTGAACACTGCAGAAGTAGAAGCCTTAAATGACTGTTAGCACTCAGCATCCCCCTGGTACGTTACTTTCCTTCATACCCATGTTCTTGCTTCCCTCTCCAAAGCAATAGCCAATTGTCTGATGCATTTACCACGTCTTAAGAGATTTGATGGATTTCATGAAAACATAGCATATCACATCAGTACCAAGGTTCAGCTCCTGTCAGTTCTTCACCATGGTGATGGAGATAATGAATGGCATCTCCTGTAAGAAATCAGAAAATGGGTAAATAAGAAAAGCTAAACTGTCCTTGACTTGGAACAGGATGATCGCAAATACTTGTTTCCACTGAATACATCTTTCAAACTCCACAGTATTTCTGAAGTGTTCCTTAACGACACTCCAATTCTTATCACATTTAGGATGAAAGTGTGCATATCAAAATGGAGCCTCCATTATTTTTTATTACTGTGAGCAGTATGAAGATCAGGGGATTTACTTACCACTAGGGATAGGGGAATTTTTTGACTCAGTCCACGATTTAATTCACAAAACAATATGTGAACCAAAATACAGCCATCTTTCAAAATATACACTAATTTGCTTTTTGCAATGCAGTTCTTGAGCAAAGTAATGTGTTTAAAATGCAAATTTTAGGTTAAAGGGTACATAAAACTGTATGTATTGCTGAAAATAACTTGAAAATGCATTGTGTTACACAAAATTTGTATATTAGGCAAAAATGTGTACAAACATGTATATGTTATTGAGCCCCCTAGGAAGAGTGTTCAGTAATTGAGATACCAATACTGAGTAGGTCCTGCCACCTGTTGCATCTCAGAAAATAAATGAAGTAGTGCTATGTGACTGAAATGCTAGCAGTTACAAAACTGCATAGCTCTATACAAGTGTATGCTGAGGAGTGTAGAAATTACAAGCAGTGATTAACAGAGGCAAGGCAAAAGGAAGACATTTGGGTTTCCTTTCCTGACCCTCAGTCATACTGCCAGGCTTGGGAAACCTATTTTGGAAAAGGATGTTGTGCTTACAGAACTTCTGGACTAAACTCAGGATGGCTTCAGCAGGTTTCCCCATACCCAGGAAGCTCAGAGGACAGCTGTTCCTTCAGTCTTCCCTGACTCTGGTGGAACAGAGGGTAGGTAAATGTGTATTTTGATTTTGACGTTGTGGTGAGTGTTGTCTCTTTCATATCCATGTGTTCACGCCATCACTGATCCTAGCATGACTCCCCTGGTTTTTCAAAGTGCCTCCCAAAATATGAACATACCAGGATGCTTCAATCATTATCTGAGGCCTTTTTTGGGTGCCACCTCCAAGGTTCAGAGGTTTGTGACAAGAGAGTTGTATTCCCTACTTGTGGAATGTTTTCCCTAAATTATTCCCATGTCAGGTATCTCTTCTCCCAGGCTTTTGGTGAATTATGACTATTTTGCTGTCTACTGATGGTGGGTTTTTTGCCGCTGTTTTGGGAGGGGGCTTTTTAAAATAGGTTACTGTATGCCTTTCATTGTAATATGCTGGGTTTTTACCCTTTTAAATTTTGTAAGCCACTTAGAAACTCCTTATGTGCCCAACGACTAATCAACTGAATAAATAATTATAATGATGAAAATAATAATCAGACTCCACTCGAGAGGGAACTGTGGATTCCTTTTCTCCTTCAATAAATAGCATTTTCCAAATAGAAAATTCCTCATCCTCTGTTTAAAAAAAAGTACAAGTAGGATTTACTCTCCCTATGCCATCACAGCATCACTCTTTGTGTGTTACTGTGTTATACTGGTTTTGTTGTACGGCTAATGACTGACCTCCTGTAGAAGAAATATGAGTGCTATGGAAACCCTCCATAATCACTGCATTTATTTTATATGTTTTCAGCTCTGCTAGGGGCACTCCTAAAACAACCAAAAACTCTTCCTTCCTATTATATTGTTAAATTGCAGAGTCAGATTAATAAATATTCTCTTCAATGAAGCATGATGTGGTCATGTCTTGGCAAGCGTAAGGAGGAAAAAGAATAAGGTTTGCTATGATGGTTAAATTATATTAATATTGGCATATGCAGTGCTACTGTGGTGTAGCTTTTACCAACTGTGCATGTATTTCTTTCTAGTGCAAGCTGTCACTTCATAGAAACAAACTAAGTTCTTTCCAGCGACTTCCTCCCTGTGGCTCATTGCTGGGCAGTGTACAAACTGGATTCCCCAAACACATTTTGTTGAAGCATTTGAAAAGTAAAAAGAGGCTTTGGGAAACTGCATGATGTAAGCCAAAGAGGAAGTTCTGCTTCATTTCATCCATCATGATCCAAAATCTCTTTGACTACTTCCTGCCTACAAGCGTGCACAAAAACGAACACAAACATCCCATTCATTTAAACTAAAGCAGCTTCATATATGTTGAATGATTGTACACAGATGTTGCTACCATTTTCAGGAGAGGTGGAACTGCGGGTCAAGTGGACAGAGTTATGAATGACTTGGAAGAAACCTTAAGTGCCCACTAAGCTCTTATCAACTGAAACTCAGTCATTTAACACAGACACACAATTCCATCTTCCTGGCGGCTGTTAAAGGTGACAGGCAAAATGTCTTCTGGCAGCCTCACTTAGTTCCCCAGAGAACAAGAGTCAAATTCAAGATACATGCAGTAGAAGAATGTTGTATGAACGCAATACTGGAATTGACAGGTTGAAACGCAGCCCCAGTAGGCTCAAGAGGACAGACTAAAGCAAGTCAAGTCCTATTAAAGCACCTTGAAGATTTTTTTTACTCCTGTGGCACAAGTGACAGAACATTAGCTCCTTTCCCCATCTTCTTATATCAATAAGTTCTGCTAATTTGATAGAAGCAATCATTGTGACCCTTTATTTGTTGCCTCAGTGATAATTACTGCTTGGGTCATGCTTAGAAAACCGTACTTCCAATTATAAGATGCAATGGTATAATGTAAAGGTGATTCCCTATGTTTTAGGCAATTAAGCAGGATGGTGTGTCAAAGAAAGAGGAGGGAGGATAGTGGTTACTGGATTAATGATGGAATTACACTATTTAGGCTGCAGTGCTATAAGCACCCACCTAGGAATAAACCCTATTGAACTCACTGGGACTTACTTCCGAGCAGTCAACATGCATGTCAGTGATGTGAAAAAAGCAGGCTGAAAATTTGTATTGAATCAGTTCCTGCTGAAGCAAGCTTATGAGGCAGAATACTTTATCAGCTCACTATCAATAATTTATAAAAAGCAAGGTTCCTTGCTGAGGTAGATATTTCTAGAAACTTCCTGTTTTCTGGTATCTTGCGCTGAAACAAACAATTAGAGCTGAATGATGGGTAACAGGCCTACAAGTGGTTGAGACATAAGGGTCTCTCCTACTATGGCTTGTGACCAGCACTGAAGACAATTTGCCTCTTAAAATCCTCCACAACACCCAAAGCATTTTAAACATCTAGAACATAATACGCTTTTAGACATTCAGCAGCATAAGCTACTGGACCACAATCTGATCCCAATCCCAAACAGTTTCTTGAATGTGACTCACATTAATGGCAAGTCACAATTACAAAGGCAAAATCTGAAATTCTGAGGGAATGTGAAGCGTTCAGAAATTTTGTTTCAGCTCTAGTTGCAATCTCAGGTGGGACTGCCGAAAGGAACGTTGTGTGAAAATTCCCTGTGTACTGCTGGAGATAAAGTAACTCAGGGAGATGGAGTTTATAAGGGAAAATGGCAAATAGTTGTAGGACCTGGGTGTGACTGGGTAGGAACTGGCTCAGGAACACAGAAAGTTGCGCTACAAAGGAGTGGTATGGCATGTCCCCACACCAGTCTAAAACAGGAAAACAACAGAGGAAGAGTGGAAATGGAGACACAAGACTTTATACTTAGTTACAATAAGCTATAGGGACAAGGGGGGCACGAGAGGTGATGTCATGTTGTGGCTAAGAGAACAGGCCTTATCAGTGGCAGCCCCACGTTGTGGAAAGCTTCCCACAGGAAGGTTTGCTTGGCATTGACTTTGGTCACATCCACACAATCCCCTCATAGAATCCTGGGAAATCTAGCTTGCTAAAGGTGCTAAGAACTGGAGCTCTGTGAGGGGTTCTTTGGGGGAAGCTGTGTGCTTTAAATGTGCTTTAAGTCAACAGTTTGCATATCATCATATACATCTTTTTGGTGCTTTGTGAAGATGTTCCAATCTTGTCAGGCATTTTTTGTATATTGTTATGGTCTTTGTGGCTATTTTCATTTCTATTTTGGTGATAAACTTACATTGTGCTGGGAGAAGAGCGAGAGAGTATTCCTATTATTTGAATGATATTTGCTTTTAGTTCACTGTTATTGATTTTGTTAAATTTACATATTCTGTTTGATTTCTTGGAAACTACTTTTGCTTTAAAAAATGCAATAGATAAATAAAATATATTACTCAGGAAGACCCTGGGTTCCAATCTCATCTCAGCCAAGATGGCAAGCGTATGAGGGACAGATACATAATATTTTGTAAAATACAGTGGTACCTCGGGTTACATACGCTTCAGGTTACATAAACTTCAGGTTACAAACTCCACTAACCCAGAAATATTACCTCAGGTTAAGAACTTTGCTTCAGGATGAGAACAGAAATCGTGCTCCGGTGGCGCGGCAGGCCCCATTAGCTAAAGCGGTGCTTCAGGTTAAGAACAGTTGCAGGTTAAGAATGGACCTCTGGAACAAATTAAGTTCTTAACCTGAGGTACCACTGTACTTAGGACTCAGCTAAATTGGGAAAGAAAAAGCAATCTTATATGACTTGTATATGCGATATAACATTGTGCCACCAGATGGTGCTGTGACATCCTGTTTTTCTCTACCTGCTTTCCCTGTTTAAATTTACAACACGTTTAACTGAAATGCTTCTTTGATGTGTCTAGATCCAGCCTTAGTTCCATACATCATACAGTGTGTAACAAACTCACCACGTAGTCTTCCGTAAGCCACTGCCTCTCAACTATTGGCCATATGGAGAAAATACAAACCTATCTTGCAGGGTTGTTGTACTGAGATGGCATGTGCAAAAAAATATAAAAAATATATAAGCTGTAATAAAGGAAACGGGGAATTGCAAAACAAAACATGGAATGAATTTCTCCTACTATTACCACCACAATACACAAAGTCTGAGTGGAGCAATTTCCCCCCCCCCCATGGAATCCTACAGAACACATCTTTCCATATGAACACAAGCATTTCCCCAAGGGAAACATTCGGCAGAAAGATGTCTTTCCCCATCACGGTAAGATTTTCCCCAGGAGGATCCACATCTTTTGCCAAGGAGACAAAAGAGTCCAATAAAAACAACTGATGAAAAGAATTCACTCCTAGGAGGTAGCTGCAAAGGCTTTTTCAAACAGTTGACTCCTTCCACGTCCAGCCCTCCCATCTCTATTTAAAAATAGATTTAAGAAAGAATTATAACACTGTGGTGCATCTATTTTTCTATGGATGTTTGCTGATCTGACTCCCTCCCCCTGCCCTCTTTCAAAACATCTATAAAGCCTTGCCAGTGAATGGATGATTTGCTTTCAGTTCCAGCAGGTACACTCCATGCTCACTGCAAGGCTTTTCATTTTAAAACTGCCTGTGACACACCGCTGCAATGCTACCATCCGCCTGAGTGACAAATTCCCCTTAAACAGCTATATTGAACACACACAACTCACACCCTCCAAACCCTGAGTACTTTCGTTCCGCTTCTTGAAAGCAATTCTAACATGAGCCAAACTTGAATGCTGTAATGCAGTACGAGAGATGGACCAGTGAGAGGCTGTCCTAAAATATGCAGTAAGAGTACCTCATATGACAAAAGGCAAATAGCAGAGGCACCCTGTTTATTTTAAGAACAACAACCGTGTCAGGGATGTCTTGGTCTCGTGATGTGAACCATAGAGGAGTTAGGGGAGAGTTAGAAAAGAGACGGAGGAAATTGCTGCTCAGGTCTAGCTGGAAGATGACAACACGGAATTTTTTTAATGTATGCTGAAAGAGCAAAGGTCCTTTACTGCCCTCACCTGGAATAAATGAAACCAGCAAAGGAAAGTTAGTTGGTTAGATTAAAAAACAGAGAGAGAGGTGGCTGCAAGAAAACTCTGTAGATCTTCTCATCCATGCAACAGAACCATAATTCACTGCTGGAGCATAAGCCTTTCCTGCCAAAGACCCCAGATTCAATTCCTGACATCTTCGGGTGTTTTGTACTATCCATTTACCACTAGTAAGGGTCCAGTCCAAATAGCATGATTTTTGGGGGGAGTCAGTCACATTTCCAGTCTGATCCCAAAGATGTAACAGTGAATCTTGCATTATAGCAACTAAAACGTGACCCAGTACTTGGAAATTCCCCAATACAGTCTTGGTAACTGCAGTCTGATGACAGCCTCTGTGACTCCAGTGAGCCAAAACGAAAACAAAATTTTCAGCAGAAGAATGGGGAGAGGACTCTGCTCCCTCTCCACCTTCACCAGAGCCATGTAATAGTCCACACTGTAGAGCAGAAAGAAATAGGAGAAGGGGATTCTAAAGTCATTTCTCCTATTTAAATTAGCACCCCAGATTTCAAGTGCATAGTCTCTAGAGTTGAACATTTCCCCAGGGTTTTCACTTACAAATGCTAGCCTGTGTGGGCATCAACAATTTGATATGCAAAATTTACTGGAATTTTGTCAAAAAGCAAAGCCCCATCTCTGTATGGGGAAAAACAAGATTGGAAGAGTCCCTAGTGCCAATGTCATATTTAAGAACTGATTAAAAACAAGTTGTGGTTGTTTTTAAAGCTGCAATGTCTTTGCTAGTGGGACAATATGTGATGAGTCATTCTTTTGGATAATAGAAAACTATCAATTTATCTCTATATTACTTATTTTTGTTACATTTGTATTCTCTTCACACTTCCCTCAGTGAAGAGGGAACAGGGCAACATAACTGTCTGGAGCAATTAAATGTCAGTCAAACCCTATCTAAAACAACTGAGAATTCAGCTATTGTCTATATGCAGTAGTGTATAATATAAAACTGCCACAAGGGTTCTGGGTATTGGGGGTTCCTGTGACAACAGAAAAGCGAACATTAGCAATTTCTGCTCTTGTTTGAATACAAATTTTGCCTGTTGGTGGAAGTTTGCTGGAGATGGAACACCATCGACTTGCGGAATCATGAATCTCATCCACTCACCCTCTTAAATTCTCCTCCCTTTCTCTTTATCTCCAATATAAGATAAAATCTGTCCCTAACTGTTTTCTGCTCCCCTCTCCTCCTTCACCCATCATTTTGCATTTCAAAATTGAAAAAGACTTCAGAATTCTTTATTCCTCTTCACATGATATGGCACCATTGCCTCATGGAAAGATGAATAACACAATGAGGTACCATGTATCTGAAGTGTCTCACATTTGCTATTCAACCTTTTGTGGCTACCTTTCTTCCCAGATGTGGTGAATTTGGTTTGAAAATCTGATTTGTGGTTACTGTGGTAACGTCTTGTAAAACTTGTGATTCAGACCTGTGGTGCCGTATTTTAAAGGGCCTTTTTTATAGACACTCCACGGGGCCAGTCATTGAAACGCACATTTATAATGCTGTACCTTTGCCCTCATCTGCCCGCTTTCCAATCATAGAGCTTTTCACAATCATCTCCCGTTTTGTAGTTCAAACTCAAAATGAGATAGAACCTTTCAATTACTTCCTACCGCTTCATGCATGCAGTTTTCAGTTCAATGAATTAGCCTCAACTCCAAAGTATTCTTAAATGGAAAGTGAAACAGTTTTATCTTGTCTGCTACTGATGCTTATCACTAAGGTCTTTTGAAGGGTCCAGGTTCTCTGGCTAGATTATAAATCTTCTGAATAATAAAAAAGCCTATATTATTGGGGAGGTTACTCCATTGTCTCTCGAGACAGATGGATGCCAACCAACCAGGAAACTTCTAAAGGAGCAGTGTGCAAAGTATTTCTTTTCTTATTGCATCAAAAGAAAATATCTTTACTAAAGATGCTGCTATAGCATTTCAAAGTCTTAAATCCTGGGATATGTAAGTTTAACCCAAACAAATCAGATGTAGCCACATGCCTTCAGCAGCTTTTTAGTCACGTTCCTTCAGTCCTTCTGGGTAGGTTGAATTTGTAATTATTATTTTTTGTATTTTAAAAATGCATAAGAATGCAAAGGATTTATCATCATCAAATTCATCAGCTCATTGCAATTTCATGTGCGGCAGTTACCTGCACAAACTGATTCAAGCTTCCAAGCGGGATGAAAGTACCATGAAAATGAAACTTCTTATTCTACAACTCTCATTCCAGGCAGAATCAAACTAATAAGAAAAGAAGGTAGAATATTGATTCCGTTAGCAAATTAAAACCACAAACCTTTTAATCCCAAATGCTTAGACTTTAGGCAATATACAGAGCAATCCTACCTGGTCAAAGGGAGAATTTAAGATTCACAAATTGACAGGCCCCTGCTAGGCAGAAGCTAGGAGGGAGGTTGCCTTCTGTTGGTTGTATTTGTTTATTTTTCTCCAAGATTATCCCTCTATTCTGCTCCTCCTCCCAAAAGAGACCAGCCCAAGAGTTTGCATGCCAGCCCCAGGTCTGACCATTCAGCAGACATGTAAGGTGAAGAGATCCAATGTCTGCCCTCTCCAAAAAATCTTTCTCTCCACTGAAACACCAGCAGCAGAAGAGGAAGTCCTGAGATTTCTGCAGCTGTAATGAGGAAATCTCTGTGGTCAGATCTCTGGAGAATGAGAACTGCAAAATTTATGGCCCCAGAGGTAATTTTCCAGGGACCACAGTATTTCACCATTTGTCTAAATCCTAATAAATGTTTCACTAAGGCAATTATGCCACTTCACTTTTTATTGACTTGAATTGCCCACCAGTAATATTAGCTAAGGAAAAGACTCATCATAATGCAAAGATTCCACTCACTTGACTGGTAGGCTTCTTTTGGCTTTTCCAAAGGCTGGCGGGAGATGTTCTCCTCTCCCTCAACTCTTGGGAATTAAAATTTGGCTGCCAGAGATATTGGACAATCCCTGGCAGGTATTAGGAGGCTGCTGGGGCTGATGGAGCCAGCAGGAAAACTTCTCTCGGTTTCCACTTGGTTACACTCTCCCTACATAAAAAGGGATCTGCCTCCCAGCCCAGCACCAAAATCACTTACATCAATAAAGTTGTGGCCTGTTTTGATCCAAGAACGTTGTCCTGTGTTATTTTATCATATATGCAAGGCACCTGTTGGTGGGTTCACTGCGCCTAAGCCCACAACAAATGTACTTGGTAGGAAAGTGTGTCAATTTCAATCATACCTATTTTCAATATGATTTGGGAAAACTGTGCAAAAGTGTGGTTGGCCTTGCTTAGGAGCTTTGCATTATCATCCAAATATTTAAAAAAAACCAGATGAGTATTTCAGGAAAATATATTATTAGACTAACAGTCTGTAAAAAATGCTTTGAGTTTGCTCATGAGGACATTGATGATAGTATTTGTTCACTGTTGTAAGAGCTAAAAAGTGGGGGGTGGGGAGATATATAAATTGTGATTATCTGCCTTGATTGCTATGGATTGGCTAGATTGATATTACTGGCTAGTTTTTAAAAGGGCAAACTAAACTCCATGTTGGGAGTCGGAGAACTAGTTAATCCTAATGGGTTATGTGTCATCCAGCTCAGTCATTTTTCCATGCTGTCTATCCATTAGGATACCTAAATACTCTAGAGCAGGGGTGGCTAATGTGATGTTGTTGGACTATAACTACCATCATCCCTGGCTATATCAACTGGGGCTCATAGGAAATAGAGATTATCATCACTGGAAGGGCACAACACTGTCTACCCTTCTCAAGTATTTCTCAAAAAACTGCAGGCTGGATATGGATTGTGGCTAACATGCACTCAGTTTTAGACATCCATGGTAGGAGAACAATGAAACCAGAGTAAATGGTAATGTGTGCACAGCCTTAGTTTCAGCAAGGTGGTGGCCTCATCACATGTTATCACAGAAGATACCGTCATTTCATTAAAATCTTTAAACTCAATGGAAGCGGGACTATGGCTAGATTGTATTTCACATTTTGTGTACTTCACAGTGAGGACCATTCACAGTCCTGTTGAAAGAACTAGACTATACATGAGATCTGTGAATCATAAGTCTACTGCAGTTGGAAACTTAGCAAAATCACAAATGCCCAGTGACAGGAATTTCAACCCAAAAGATTTCCTGAGTAATTATCTCTGGCCTTAAGTCTTGCCTCAAGCCATCAACTGCATTAATCTCCAGGAGTCACTCTCTAGTTTCTGAACAAGCAGAACAAATGAAGGTCAGTGTGAGAAACAGGCTTGTGGCAAGATAAAAACACAACATTTTGACCCGAAAAGAATCTGATTCTGAGAGTCTCCTGCAGGACAGTTTCTTTTTTACTTGTTCACATATTTTATAATGTTAAAAAAGATCCTGCTCTTTTTCTTCAGTTGACTTTGAATCAATACTGTGGTCAACTTGACTCCAGCTCCCTGGCCCATCCTGATCCTAACAGGTGGGGCAACAGCTCAGTGGTGGATCACATGCTTTGATGTAGAAGAGCCAACTCCTGGCATCATCAGTTAAAAGACAGCAGGTGATGTGAAAGACCTGAGAGCTGCTGCCAGTCAGTGCAGACAATGCCAGATTTGATTTGACAAATATATGACCTTGTCCAAGACAGCATCCTAAGTTTCTCAAATTCCTTCAGGGCACAACAGCTCTGATTCACATGCTGAGTCCTCCATCGACTCCCCTTACCCACCGTAAATGGACTCTGACTCTCATGATGTGAACAGAAATAGAACCGTTGTCTGGAAGACTGCCTCCCTCCACTAAAGTAGACAGGAAAACCCAATCGAAACACAGTCCAATTCATAGAGAGATCAAGATCAGAAGGTATAATTATTTAAAGGTGATTGACGCTACCGTAAAATATAATACAACTTAAAGTGGTTTAATAGGCATTTGCCCTTCCTTTAGAACCCTGGAAATCCCAGCTCTTGCAGTAATAAGTGAACCTTCCCACATCATAATATAATCATAAATGAGTCACTGATTATGAGCGTCATCAGCAAATACTTGGTGCGGGGGACTGCAGCCTTGGCTTGCATTGGTTTTGCACTAATGGGACTACAAATAGCCATGGGAATTTTAATGGATGGTCCAGAGCAAACAGTGAGTTGCCTGGGCAACTGGGCAACACTCCTATTTCCTTCTATATCCATTGCTAAAGTCAGCACTTGGCATTTTTGAATTGGCCAAGTTGCTGCATATATAGAACAATTCTGACTGGTTATGGCATTGTTTGGCATGCTCATTCGTTTTTAAATGGCTGGTGTTTTGCAGATTTTTAAATTTGTTGATTGCTTTGTTGTTCATGAAACAGATTCCCCTACCCCTCCAAATAGTCAGGGATTTTTGTTTTCTCAGCAGCTGGACTAGTGATTTACTTTTGTAAAGGTCACATTTACATGATGCATGCCCTGCCCTTGGGGCATACTTGAGGAGCCATGATATTGCTCTGTAAATTACATGCCCATTTTTAAAAGTTCAAGTTAATTTCAGCAGTGAAATGAGCCAGCCAACTGCCAGCGCAGCAGCTGCCGTTTTGAGCACCTAGTCTAAGGAATGCGGACCACAGAGGCACAAAACAGGCACATAAAAACCATTGTATTATTGACCTAAATTGCAAGCAGAAGACCATTACCTGGAGCAAGAGCACTTTGAAACACAATTGCATATTGTGAAACAGATATAACTAAATCTCAGCAGCACCAGTAGTTCTTCGAAGCTGGGGCTTTCTGAGAATGATTAGCACCTCCCAAAACTGACAAAGGCATTCATGACAGTCAAAGTCAACCCCTAGCTAACATTCAAAGTGAGAAGATTTTTACACCCAACAGGACAATACAGACACAGTTGGGGAACTACCAAAATTGTTCCAGATCAGTCTAAGGAGAATTTGGAAGTATGGTTTGCCCATCACTAGACTTAATGCATGGTTGGATAGTGTCTTCGAAGCTACAAACATGAGTCTGACCAAACTGCAGGAGGCAGTGGAAGACAGAAGAGCCTGGCGTGCTCTGGTCCATGGGGTCACGAAGAGTCGGACACGACTAAACGACTAAACAACAACAACAACAGACTTAATGCATGCTGAACCCACTTCCTCTTCCAATGTTGAGGTGGACTCAAGAAATAAGGCCCAGTGCTGCTACAGGTCTGCACTCCCTGCCCCCTGCCGTGAGTAACTCAGGGGTAGTAGGAGAACCAGCAGAACGGTGCACAGGGAAGGAGAGGAGGGATGTGGCAAGCAGCAACGGTTGTACTGATGGTACAATTGCCATAACGCTACATTACATTCCTTCCACAGTGTGTGAAAGAGGCTAATGTATAAGACCTGAAGAAACTCTGATAGAAAAAGGTTTTCCATGATCCTCTTGATAGCTAATTAATACCCCAGATTTTTAGAATGTCTAGTTTTTAATGAATATAATCTCTGGTCTCCTCTAGGGCTACAGATGATCGAAACAGAACTTCACTATATAAATAAATCAGACTTGTACAGAACTCCTTCTATTCCCTGTGTTGCATTCAAAGTACGTCATTTGATTTTTTTTAAATAATAAAAAAGAATAGTAGGAATATGTTTCTGTAAATACGTTCTATGCTAAATTTATGTACCAGCATCATAACTGGGAAACCTAAAGTGGAAAAGAAGAGGGGTTAGGAATTTTAACCATCGTCACAACTGTCTATTGAATATTTTAAAATTTAACCATGTTTTGATTGAAAAAGAAGATGCTGATAATCCTCAAAACATTCCGTCACTTTATGCCTCTAGCATAAAATGGTGTACAAACTCAACGTTCTACACTATATATAATTCATACTATATTGATTTGTGGTTGTGTTGGTTTGGAAACAGAAGGGGAAAAAAGTTGGATGTGATCTTGGTTTATGATCTATAAATGAAACCCTTGAATTAGTATTCATAATCAGAAATGCAAGCTTATTTAATTATACAGAATGTATGTGCGGCTGATAGGAACATCCATGATAGCTATATTTACACCCACATAAAAGAACATTGCTGTGTGTGTGTGTGTTTTCTAAATTCCTTACAACATCGCTGTGAGTTAGTAAAAGGTTTTGCAATATTTGCCCCAAATATTGCTTTCAACTACCCATCTGCCTTAACTGTATTTATGGAAGACTTTGGCAGTGTGTTTCATTGTATCACAATCAATGGGTACAATAGATTTTGCTTGTTTCATAGTCTACAACTGAGCTTCATACAAAGGAGTGTAGATAAACTTGCAAAAATGTAGTTACTCTAGGCAGATTGTTCTACTTACATGCCCTTGGCGCATAAAACAGTTGAAGAAAATATGGCTTTTAAACTATTAAAAAAAACCCAAAGAAATGAAGTTTCTACTCAACTTATTATGTTTAGCACTGGCTCCGTGGGTCTGTAGTGGAGTCCCTTTAGCATGACCCTAGTGAATAAGTTTTAGGTCGATATCTGGAAGTAGTTATTTTGTAAGCTTCTCATTAGGCCCCAACTATTTGCCATTCCACAGAGCAATATTAACATAGAAGAAATTCACTATGCAATGGTAAGCAGTTACCATTAGGCATGGCAAAGGATTCCACAATAGGGGGTAGATTATGGGTTAGCATTAAACGGCAGGAAACTGTTAGTTGTTTCATTATTATTCACTGAGTATTTATAAACTATTATTATTAGTATTTTATCTATCTATCTATCAATTGGGAAACATTATGGATTTTCTGCCTTGGACACCTTAATTTTGGGGGCATCTTTGGTGATTAACTACCTTTAATATTGCAGTGTATGTACTTCCAGTAATTCCAACATCAAAATTTCAGCTTAAAAAAATAGAAGAATCATCAGTACACGCATGCCAGAGGAGAAACAAATTTAAGTATCAGAAACATATAATTCTGTGTTAAATGAAATTTCAGATTTCTGTTAATGTCACAGTGCAAGGTGAAATGTTTTCTGCAGAAGGGCCATCTCATTAAAGCATCAGGTGCTTTTTCAGTAAGTCTGCTTCCTTGTGCAAACTTCAGAAATTATGATGTCTGCCAAAGAGATTATTTGAAAACCCTGTGAAGTGTGAAGGGAAAGGGAAGCAAACGTACACCACACTCTGGTTCTCTCACTCTCTTTTAAAAAATTGGGTGGTAGCAACAATTCTTTGCCCTAGTAAATTAGAACTGAAAGATGCTGACAAGATGCACACATTTCAGGTGCCAGAGTCAAGAGAACAGATGTTACACAGAAATTGAACTCAGAAAACAACCATTAACAATCCTAAATCTGATTTAGAAGGGTAGACATTGAGCTATACACCGTCCCTCCTCTTGTGTGGCATTTCCTGCTATTACGCCAATCAATAAATCAATTATGATGTAATATAGAGCTGGAGTATTAAATCAAAATCTATTTTATTTATACCAATAATTTAAGGTTGCATTGGACTCTTTTCTAGTATCTGAAGCCAGTGTCATTTTTTGCAATGATTTACTGAAATGCACGAAGGTGGTTTGTTTGTTTTTTACAAGCCGCTTGAAGCAACTCTGGGAAGAGATGGGAATGCCTGAATGACAGCAGCTGCTGGAAACTGAGATATGTGCACTCTGGTGGACAAGGCTCCGGGCTATCCTCTTCTTCTCTTCCCTTGGCTGGTTGTACTGTCAGTTTCAGTGCAAAGAAGTCTAAAGCCCAGACCCTTGACTTCACTTCCCATAAGGAACACATGCAGACACATAGGAAACTTCTAAAATTGCAAGAAGAATCCATCATTCACTAAGCATCTTCAGATAGACTGTTTTGTTTGTCCTCCTCACCCCCAAAAACCCCAAAACCATACACAGTGCAAGAGAACCATGAGGATAACCCTCTTGATGTGTTTGAAAACAAAACCTAAAATTTAAACAAGATATGGTGGGAGGAGTGCTAAAAATGAACTAGAGTGAGGCAGCCACCTCAGGCAGCTGATCTTGGGTATTATGAAAGGGCAGCAAATTTTTGATGTTGACGATAATGGTATCCAATGCACTCATTACTCTAGTGCAATGATTTGCTCTCCTGCAGTGGAACGTCCCTTCCTCTCCTCCCCAGTTCTGCTCCAGAAAGTTGAGGGGAAACCCAGAACACCTTTGCAGGGGTTGGGAAGGAGACGGAAGACAGTTCCATTCTGCAAGCATAAATCCTGACATCAAGGATCATGAAAACCCATGTGCAATTTTGTGACTGGCTTCATCCCCACCTGCTGCCATTTTGTGACAGGTGGGCCTCAGTCATTCTCAGCAATCTCAAGTAGACACAGCAGGCAGAAAGTATGGGAACTTCTGGAAGTTAGAAATTTAAATAACAAAACAAAGGGACTTCCCAAAATACCAACAAAGCCTGGAGCAGTTGAGTTCACAGTAGAGGTAAGAGCAAATGCTATAGATGGGAACCAGCCAACAGGGAAATCATAAAGCCACCCAACCGTTGCTTCCTACCATACTATCCTGGAATGAAGGGCCAGGGTTGCATTCTCAACTGCTTCATTCTTCTTGGCAGGAAGTGACCTTGTGGATAATTAGCAGAAGAGCTTATTCCCTTTCACTTACTCCTGCAAACATTCATAACAATGACTTTTCGGTTCAGAAAGCTATGCAGAGAAAGCAAAAGTCCTACAAATAATGCCATGATTATGCACCGGCACAGCTCTTCATGTTAGCCATACATTATTCAAACTCTCTCCCACTGTCTATAAAAGGTTGCAGTCAGGCAAACATTAAGCAGAAATAATATCATATGACTGAGGCGGTGCAATTACTGAGGGTGAACAGAAAATTGAAAACAAAACATGAAGCAACCTTGAGAGGGGGGAAAAGTAGGGGGAAGGAACAGGCAGAATTGAACAAATTGGAAACAACAAATGAAAGCCCCTCTCAATAAATTATTCATCACAAGTATTTCATACAGATTTATTGGACATCCTAGGAGTACAATCCTAGGCGTGCGGCGGCTGGCTACACAAGCCCATTGAACTGATTGCAGTTCCTGCAGGAGCAGTGCTTACACTCGAAGCTGGGCATTGAAGCCACAAGAATGGATTGCAGGCATTTGGGCCCTGAATCTGGGGGTGATTTGTATTCCTTGGATGTAGGGGTGGGAAAGAAATTCAGCTTGGTTTGCACTTTAATGCAAAACTCCCTAATTTGCACTTCCCGGGACAATATATGAACTGAAAAGCAGCCCTCCTTCAAAATTTACACTTCTCCAAATTTTGCAGTAGTTATTTAGACAAGTGATGTGTACAAAAGTGTAGCTAGCAATGTATATATGTAAATGAAATAACACTCCAAACTGCATTATTTCGAAGAAAATTGCTTACTGTGTATAGTAGGTGAAAATTGCGCTAAAATGATGATGAATTTTGCAAGTCCTTTTTAAAAATTGCAAACTTATGTAGCTAAGGATTGGAAAGATGATCAAACGAGAGAAACCACAATGGACAGATTTGTCCATCTTTACTTACAAAGTACAGTGTTTTGATGAAACAGATACAAAATATGTTCCCTTGCACAGCACCTCTGAGCATCTAAATGTTACCCTGTGCTTTTTTGAGAAGAAGGGTGGGATATAAATTGAATGAATTAAAGAATGACTTGCAGCTTTTCGTCTTCACACATGAATGATTTTTCTGAGTAAACACCATTTCAATCCGGAGATGGAACACAGACATACAGCTGGTACAGGACAAAAATTTCTGAAACAATACATCAACTGAAACACAATCAAAATCCACACAACTCTGAAATTCACAATGTAATTCTCTTTCCAAGTACCTGCTAAGGTAAAGTGTGCATATAAACACATATAATAGTGAAAATAACACAAAAAGCACATTATTGTAGGGGAAGCTACATTGCAATAATGTGTATATTAGTAGATATTCACACTAAAATGCTGGGAATTTTCATGAGGACTTTTTAAAACTGAAGTGAGAAACTGAGAAACTGAGAAACCCCAATATTGACATATTCACACATGAAATTAAGCCCTGTGGTCCAGCACTAGCTGTATCACTGACCTTGTATATTATCTTCTGAAATCGATTATTGTGGTGTTCACTGTACAGGATTTCTCTTGCTTCTTGCTATTCTCTTTCTTATTTCCTTAATGTCTTTGGACTGGTTCACAGCTTCACATTGGTATGAAAGAAAAAGGTCATGGTCTAATCTTTCAATGACAGACAAACCAAGCAGAATGTATCACTACAGAGTAAATCAGAGTCAGCAACAAGCTATGGATCATACGGTATGCCATTTTGGTTCCAGTACTTCCAATGCATAACATGGTAGCCCATGTCAATTTGTAAGCTAATAAGCTAATATAGTTCAGCATATTTTAACTCCCCAAGAGCACAGCATGTAGTCTCTTATCTTCCTTGTTCCAAATTTGATTGCCAATTAGAAAAGAGAAGAGATAATAACATTCATGCCATAGGGTTAAAAAAGAAAAAGAGGGAGGGGAGCCTTGGGCATTGTTAACATTGACAACCACAGCTGCAAAATAAGTAGTTAGCACCCATTCCAGAAAGCTCCTTTGTCTTTAGCAACTCCTAATTCAGGCAAAAAGTTAATATTTTATATCATGCAAAAAAGAATGAACACTGCAAGATGAGTAAAGCAAAACGAGAATGGTATTTAAACATAATAAATGACTGTGAGGCTTAATTGTATATGTTACAACTAATTTCATAGTATGAAAATGTCCTAAATAGTGGAGTCTCTTATGATCTTTGTTTTGGAGTCTGTCCAACTCTAGCTGCCTTTTCTACTTTTACATTTAATTGTAAACCGTATCTACTCTTAAGTTATTATTAAAAAGCAGGTGCTAATTAGAGTCAGAGAGAAATGCCAACAAACAGTACAAAAAAGAGAGATTTCAGAGTTGAAAAAAAGAAAATTATCACTTTTTCCTCAGTCATCCAAATCATTTCCATTCTGCTTTCTGTGGGTTTTTAGTAAGCACTGCTGGTAAAACTAGCATTCCTGGGAGGTCTTTTGTGTCTTTGAGTCTCATACTTCAAGTGAAGACCCCAAGTGTATATGTTTTAAAGGAAGGCACTTGACGAATAGCCAAAGGCCCATCTAGTCTAGCATCCTGTTCCTCCAGTGGCCAAGTAGAGGCCTTTGGGAAACCCACAAGATGGACCTCAGCACAACAGCACCCTCCCCACTTGTGATTTCCAGCAAAGACATCTGCCTCTGACAGCAGAACATAGCCATCTGGGCTAGAGGCCAATGATTGACAAGCTTTACATAACAGTTAGGTATTTTATTTAAAAGAAAACCACACCCGGATGTGCAATTTATTTATTTTTCAGATGATATGGATGTGTCAAGGATGCTGATGTTCCTGATCTCCATGTGTTTGTAAAGATACATAAAAGCTGCAGAGCCTTTCCACACAACTAGAGACCCACAGCTCCTGATCAAGTGGCTAGAGCCTACACACAAGCAACAAGTGGGATAACCAGCCTCTAAGACTTGAGTCTCAGAAATTGAATTGCCTCAAATTAAGTTCACCATTCACACTTGCCCCGGACATTATGCGCAGCCTGGAATGCCATGAATCTGAGGAGAATGGGGAAGAGTTAATGAAAGGGAAACACTGCAGTGAGAAAACTAATGAAAGAAGAAGGGAACCTATGAAAGAAGGTGCAGAGATAGCTGGGGCTGAAGAGTCAGAAGCTTCGCTCACACCCAGTACTGAAGCTAGTTACATCCACATCATGTGTTGAAAGCACATGGCTTCCCCCAAAGTTTCCCAGGAACTGTAACATATTTCTCACAAAGCTACATCTCCCAGCACTCTTAATAAGCTACAGTACTCAGGATTCTTTGGGGAAAACCATGTGTTTCAAATGGATGATGTGGATGTAGCCTGTATTGCACAATGGAGTCACAGACATCCTTAGGAGGGGCAGGGGAATCCATGCCAAATTCTGTTCAGAAGAGTCCGTCCCCCCCCCCACCTATGCATTTGTGTTGTTGGAGTGTGGAAATACGAAAGGGTCTCTGCTTATTACAATACTCTGTAAATGTTGCAGGAATTGTTCCAGTCAGTTCCTCAACTTCTGGCGAAATGAACATCATACAGCTAAATACATCAGAAACCTAATGTCTGAAGATTATTTTGTCCATAACTGGCTCCTTTGAGGATCTGACTATTCACCTACCCTAACCATTTGTTTGGTTTTATTGCAGTTTTTAGAAGCAGGCATCTCAGAAATAAAATGCTGAAGTAAGATTGTAAAATGCATTGTCAACACTAAACTGAAATCTTTACAGATAAGAAGTTAGACAAACTGGAATGTTTTTATCCAGTTCTCAATCTCGGAGAATGCTGAAGTGTTTTTATTTGTTTGACAATGTGTGCAGTACTTAAACTAATACAAATCATTAGTGTGATATCCCCAGCCCTCTGTGTTACATCTCTCTTATGTACTAGTGACAAATTAAACAAAAAATAATTGAATATGCTGTGAACAAAACATTTTCAGTACGGGGAAGAAGAGTTCCATTTACCAATGCAATCATTTTAATACCAATAATCAGTTGCCATAACAACAGCTAAACATAAAGAGATTACGCATTGTTTGGTGGATATACACAACTAGTTATCAAATGGAGATATTTCAGGAAAACTTCCATCTTCAGTCAAAAATATCCTAAACCCAGATTTACATGGAACAGCTGGGAAACTGCAGAGCCAAGCAGAGCCCTTTAGCCATATACTGTGGCCCATGAAGTCCTTGAAAGCACATGTGCACACATGTGTGAACACACAAACACATTTTTGCATCCCAGGCAGAAAACCGGGAAGCTTAATGAGCTCCTGGTGGGTTGTCAGAACATAAACTGGTAGATTATTTGTTCTTGGTGGGCTAGGTTACATAGACCCAGAGAAATCTGCACATCGTGTCCACAAGGAATAACCTCAAGGAGCACTAAGGATAGTGAGTGCCTCACTAAAAATATTTCTTGTGAAAGCATAAGCAATGGCAACTAGCGACAATAGCTATGTTCTGCCTCCACCACCAGGGGCAGCATGTCTTTGAATACCAGGTGAAAGGAATCACAAATGGGGCAAGTGCTCTTCTTGTGGACTTCCCAAAGGTATCTGGCCACTGTGAGAACCATGAGAAAAGCAAGTCAATCATACTAGTACTATGAATCTATCAAAAAATAAATAAATCTGTATCCTAAAGTCCTAACTTTATTTTTTTTATTTCGTCCATTGAAATCAATGGGATGTACTATGACTTTGTCATCTTAAACAGATTTCTAACCATAGCCTCTGTAGTTAGAATCATCTTGTAGTTAATATTTATAGTAATGTTTTGTCCCCCAGCCACGTAAGAATGGTTCAGTCAGACATTTGAAGAACTGGATTTTTTCCATGTTTAAACGCCATGTTTGTAGTTCATGGTTAGAAACTCCTATAAAACGTGAGCAAGTAAAGTTTGTTCTTGGTGGGCCAGGTTACATAGACCAAGACAAATCTGCACATCATGTCCACAGTCACGAAATTAAAAGACGCCTGCTCCTTGGGAGAAAGGCGATGGCAAACCTAGACAGCAAATAAAACTCCTATAAAACGTGAGCAAGTAAAGTTCCTTTCACTTACACGTGTTTATAGTTGTGGTATCAATCATGCTAACCATTCCCACTACTCTTTTTGATTTTCTACACCACTTTCGGCTTCACTCAGTCATCTTGGATGTGGTTTATCCCAATGTCTTCCAAGTGACCATAAATGTCATAATAAGCCTAATATTCTTGTTATATGATAAGTTTATGTGGAGCTCACAACCCACTGTGAATTGGCCAAACATCGCACTAGACCAGGATAGTCTATTTTAATTTCACAATGTCCTCCAAATGTATTGAACTACAACTCCCACAAGTTCCAGGCAATGTTGTCAGTGGTCAGCAATGATAGGAGTGGCAGTCCATAGCATCTGCACAATACCTTATTGCTTCCTCCTGCAGTAGACTCTTCAAAATACTGCTCGAAAAGAGCAGAAACACCTCTCAGCTCTCAAACATCTATGTTAACAAACCTCTGGTTAAAGGAAGCCTTCCCATTTCTGACAGCTTCCAAGTTCTGCTATAGTATTTCTACTTCCATTGCAGTTGAACCAGCCATATGCTGTTTGCTCAGACATACAAAAGGGAAAAGTTGACTATCTATGGAACATATGTTAATGTTTGTCATTAGTACTTGCAGACCTAACAAAGCTATCAAGTGTATTTACTTGACCACACATTTCAATTCTCGGAGGAATTTCTACAGCAACACCTGAAACCTATTATAGATCAACAAAGTGAACTTTGTTTTTAATTAATATGCAAGATTGATGTGCTAGAAACTCATTTCCAGGGAAATGAATATGATAATTTGATGCTAGCTCATTTTTATTCTTCATTTTAATTAAAGTATTCTTTTATAAGTATAGGGCCATCTAATTGGAAATTAATAACACTGGATTGTTTTTAGCCAGGATTTTCACCAACAAAGGCAAGGTCAACCAGAATCCTAATAAACATTGCCGTCCTGGTCTTACATTTTCAACAAGCAAGAGGAGGATCACTGTGAAAGTGTCTTTAGCATAAATATTAAAACTTTGGTAGAGAGAACAAACAGAAAGGGGGGGAGCCAGTAAACAGGGCTGGGGGTGGGGAAAGAGGAAATAAAACAAACAGGAAGGTAGATAAGAAAAAGAGGAAACTGAAAAAAATGATATCAGCCCTATGTGATCCTTGGATGAATGGCAGTTTAGAAATAATAATGATGATGATGATGATGATGCCAAACTCTGTAAGCTATATAAGCAATAAAAGTGTGTGACCATTGTAGCCCCTGTTATAACCCCTGATCAGCCTACATGCAATTATTGTTCCCAAGTGTGTGAAATAGTCCTGCCTTATTTACACCATGATTGCAATTGCCTTTTAATAGCTATTCCATTAGCACAAGGACTTCTGGCTGCACCACAGAACTCCCTTCCCTCCTCTCCCCACACTGCCCATAAATCTGTTCTGGGTGTTTATCCAACTCTCTTGAGAAGTACAATTGTGCTAACAATGTCTGGGTGTGGGAGTGTTTAAGTGGATCTGAGAAGTTTACTCGAATGAATGCTAAAGTACGTGTACCTGATAATATGACGAACTGTTAAACAAGTTTCAGGAATTGCACATCATGAAGGAAGCTGGCTGAGTTGGTCTTGGAGATGTCTAGAAGTCATACAGTATTTCTATTAATTTAAAATAAAATTTTGTAAGCTTCAGATGGGGATAGTATAGAAAATGTTTATGTTGCAATGCTTCTTTTGGTTACTTTAAAAAAGGGGGGGTCTTGAAATGAAGAAATTGCTTCAGTAGATTATGAAGTCACTGCCACAACAGTCTGCAGACATCTCTCGATTTTGAAAGCAATGTCCTTTGGCAATATTTGTTTCAGTGTTAGCAACCACAAAAGGAATACCAAGGTTCTGCTACAGGGGATGAATGAATATGTCCTGAATTCTTCTTTGTATTTTAGGTTGGGACCCAAAATTAATTCTCCTGGCTCTTCCAAAGTTACTCCAAAGAATCCTGCTTTCCTCAGTGCTGTTCCATCACAGTACTGAAAAATTAAACTGAACAATTGTGCAAAAGTAGACATGACTACTACTTATAAGAACATTTAGTACATCAGGTCTCAATCACTCATATTAGCTCTATATAACCAGTTTACTGATAGGTAATTGACTACATAGTTTCCCATTTAATATACATGTGATTTTAGCATTAAATTCTTCACACAATATCTCATTATTATTTGACAAAGTTGTTATTTTACAAAGTAATGTGGAAGTTATGTAGTGCATGCAGTCTGTCCCTCTTCCCATTATAGGCAGATTTAATAAAATTGAGTTTATATACAGGTCACCCTATTATCCCTGATCACTAAAGGACTTGACACTTTTGTGTTTATTCTTGCATTTTTGTAAATATAATCTATTTTGTATGACACTGGAGAAGGATTCAGTGTATTGTAACTACTCTTCAGCAAAAAAAATAATAACTGAAAATCATTAACAGAGAGCACCATGGAGAAGCTAACTGCTTTTTATTTTTAAGTTAATATTACTGGATCCCAAAGAAGAGAGGGAGAGAAAGTAGGCAAAAATAACGGTGCAAACTCAGTTTAAGCTATATGTTCATTGTTATCAAGTGCAGTACTTTACCTTTTCCCATGGGAGTGAATGGCAGCCAGTCAAGTCTGAGAGAACGTTAAGGGATGTGCTTGGGGACATCATTAGTTTGAAACAAAAACGTATGCCTTGCATTTGTGATTCCAGCACTTCGAATGAGGGTCAGGTTTTGTTCCTTATCAACTGTCCCACATTGCAGCCATTAGAATCCAGTAGAAACCAGGAAGAATCAAGCAATGGAATGATGGTGGTGCTCAGTCAAATGCCCTACCTGTTGTGTATTGAAGTTCTCACCCTGGCCACCAGGGGTATCGTGTATATAGTTTTCACTCAGGTCCACGTCAGTTAATTTAGGCGGGAAACCCTGGGTTGTTGTTGTTACAATGTTGACAGCCGGCTGCCTATAGAAACAGGCCGGCTGAGCTGTTTGCTGTTCAGTTCAGTTCCAGCTTACCTTTAAAGAACTACTTGGAGAAATCTCTGTGTTGTCTGCTATGTCCATCCACTACTTAATATTACCAATCCAGCATAGATAATCAACAGCAAATGGAAAACAGCTAACCACTTATATTTGATCTGACATTTTTTAGCTGGAATGTTTCCTGAACTTATTTGTATTTGCAAACTGCTTTTCCTGAGGATGAGGGAAAGGTAACATGACTAAGGTTTTGGATCAAGTTCTTGATTTAAGTGCCAACCAACCATTCACACCTTTTGATGAAAGCATGTGGTCGTGAGGGAAACGGGATCACAATGGCTGTCTCCATCCCAAATTTATTTGTGTTCATTTTGAATGTATGGCTGGAGTCCCATCCATACAACTCTATGCATGCTCTCTACACGAAACCTGGAAAGCTGAAATGGCAGTTTCCAATCACACTGAACTCTCCATGTCTACAGTTGTACATACAGAGGTCCTGGTCACAGGGTGGAAATCTACTGGGTTTTACTCAGGACACACCCACTGAAATGAACATGACTATGTTAGGTCCATTAATTTCCAATGGGCCTGCTTTGAGTGACCAGAGCCTCTACATGTATACCCGTATACATGTAGAGTTCAATGTGATTGGAAACTGTACATTTTTAGGCTGAATACCACCCCTACCTTCAAAATGTTCTCAGTCTTCACGATCATTATGTACTTTCATTAGATGTGTGGAGGGGGTTGTTCTCTGGCATTATCAAGAGAGGGGAAACAAAACTTCTCATGACTAAGAAGTGCCTTTGTTCATGTGCTACAGAAGCTTTTAACTAACTACACCACCAGCATTTCACATGAGAAGCATAATAATAATAATAATAATAATAATAATAATAATAATAATAATAATAATATTTATACCCTGCCAATCTGGTTCGGTTTCCCCAGCCACTCTGGGCAGCTTACAGCACATATTAAAAACATAATAGTTGTTTCATACATGTTTTATATGTGCTGTAAGCTGCAGTCACAGAAAGGAGCTCCAAAGCAGGGATGAGGAAACTGTGGCTCTCCAGATGTGTCTGTTTACATAAAATATAAAATTTACATCAAACTTACTAATAAAATGCTGTTGAACTCTTGCTATCAGCCCTGAACAACATGCCCAATATTCAAGGATGAGTTGTAGTCCAGCAATATCTAAAGCAGTGGTGGGGAACTGCAGTCCTATGGACCAAATGCAGCCTTCCAAGACCTCTGTCTCTCTATCATCAAGTAAAAATAAATCTTTAACATATGTAAACTAATAACCTGTTACAGTGCTAATTTCATTTAGTGTAACCAACCAGATGGTCTTTATTCTAGGGCAAGACCAAAATATATTGAGCATATCAGCATTCGTCCCTCCATATTTTCAGCTTTTATTATTTACTTTGGCATATATTTGATTCAACTGTGCAGGTGTCAAACATCAGTAGAAAGGAAATGTATAAAAGCTTTCTTTGAGGTTAGCACTTAGGGTTTGCTGTGAAACAACCAGTCTCTAAAGGAATCTCATGCCTTAGGTCTTTTTCCTGTTCACTTCTGCATAGATGGCTAGAAGCAATGCTACTCATAAATCATTATACCATTCAATCCATTTGGTAACTGTTGGTTTTGAATTTTAAGATAACCAAGTTTTCAAGGTCAGTACTTTCCCTTAACAAACCATACTTTGATACTAAATAGTTACCTATGTGTCTCATTTGTAAATACTGAAAAAGATTGCAGATGTTGACCTCCCATATCAATTTCAGTACACAATTTCAAATGTTATCCTTGAAAGAGAGTCTATACTCAAATTAATCCCATTTTCCTGCCTTTGTTGAAGATAACCTAAAAAGGGTTTTGGTTCTATTTCTTATTATATGGTGCAACTGTAAGTGGTGAAAGTTTCAGACTCAATTTTCTTACCTGTTTCATATGGTAATCAGATTTTTTGTAAATAGGTTTGATCTTAACATGTCCTTATCAATGTTTTCTGCAGTGCCAGAGCCTGATTATAAGTCTGCTTGAGCTCATTTGTTCTGGAAGTGTAGATTTGTCTGTCTGAAGCCATGCTGCTGCTTTGTAGTATGTTTTTACCAAAAGATAAATCATTAGCATTTCTAGTTTTTATTAAATTTTGCATAGATATACTTCACAAACATACAGAAGACAGGAACAAACAAAACAAAAAACAAAAAAACAAAAAAACAGAAAAAAGAAAAAAAAGAAAAAAAGAAAAACATTAAATACATACAACATAAACAACTCGACTTACATTGATTTTACAACAACATTAATCGACTTCCTTTTATCTCGATTTTGGATAATGTTATCTTAATTATCTATCTGCTGTATCTATTCCAAAATAAAAAATTTTACGTAGTAAGCGTTATCTCATGCCTACTGTGATTTTTTGAATACATATATATTACTGATTAACATTTTGTTTTTCCCCTTGTCTCTGTTTCCATATATGTCCTAAATTTATCCCATTCATTGCTAAATTTTGTACTTTTTTGGTTTCTTATTTTCTGTGTCAATTTTGCCAGTTCTAAATAATCAGATAATTTTAATTGCCATTCCTGTAGTGTTGGGATTTTTGATGTTTTCCAGTGCTGTGCTATGAGGGTTCTGGCGGCCGCTGTTGCATATTGAAAAAAAGGTTCTATCTTCTTCTTTGATGTCCTTACCAATTATCCCCAGCAGGAAAGCTTCAGATTTTTTAGCAAACGTGTATTTAAGAATTTTTTTTAGCTCATTATAGATGGATTCCCAAAAATTTTTAAGAATCTCGCACGTCCACCACATGTGAATGAATTCGCCCTCCTTATTCTTACATTTCCAGCACAATTTGTGCTGGAAATCATTAGCATTTCTAATAGTCCACTCCTAAGGCTTCCTGTGCTGACAGAGACCCACAAAGTACACCATTCCACAAGAACTGTATGAACAGAAAAACTGGGATTTAGATACAAGTTCTTAAGAGTGAAAACTTAAGCACATTTTAAGTGTGGTGGAACCAGTTTAACAAACATTCTCTGACCTTGGAATGCAACACTTACAACACATTTTAACTGTGTATCTTCACTCTCAACTTTCCCCAAAATTAGCAAGAAGATTTGACTGCAAGGTGGATTTTTATATTCAGTAAATTCATTACTCTAAGTGCACAATAAAGATTGTGAGATAATGGAGTATAGGACAAGAGTTAAGACCACATACTACATATGTTATAATAAAGCTTAGCTATAGAAGACAGAGCTTATAGTTTTAAATGTTTGCATACCAGTATATACGGTACATTTAGATGGGAAGCAGGTGGCACTGTGGTCTAAACCACAGAGCCTAGGGCTTGCCGATCATAAGGTCAGTGGTTCAAATCCCCGCGATGGGGTGAGCTCCCATTGCTCAGTCGCTGCTCCTCCCAACCTAGTAGTTCAAAAGTACATCAAAGTGCAAGTAGATAAATAGGTACTGCTCCAGTGGGAAGGTAAACGGTGTGTCCGTGCGCTGCTCTGGTTCGCCAGAAGCGGCTTAGTCATGCTGGCCACATGACCCGGAAGCTGTATGCTGGCTCCCTCGGCCAATAAAGCAAGATGAGCCTCGCAACTCCAGAGTCAGCCACGACTGGATCTAATGGTCAGGGGTCCCTTTACCTTTACCTTTACCTTTACCTTTACCGTGAGATAACATGACAAAGCAGTTATGGGTGGGGACTTGAACAGATACTAGTGTCTGATGGAGAAAAGAAGTCCCCAATCTTTGACTGTTTGGCCACAGGGGGCAAATGGTCCTCAGTTTCTCTTACTCGTTTGTTCTGCCCTATGATAACCCTTCAGTGGCCCCCTCATAATGTTGGCCAATTTCCCTTACAGTGGCTTATGCTGTGTGGTGCTGTAATTCTTCCCCAGCAACACAGGCTTTCAGGATTGATGGTGTCGTCTATTGTTCCTTATCTGCAAGGCGCTGACTCATCCGACACTTTCTCTGCTGTTGGAATGCAGTTAGTGGTGATGTTGACGGCGATAACGTCAGGCAGGCACAATGACAAGGCAGTAAAATAATAAAATAAAATAAAATAAAATAATAAATCAAGGAGCCTGCAATTAAAACTTGGCTAATAAAGTCAGGGATCTGTTGGAAGCTGCTGCCTCAGGCACCATTTTAACCGGAAGGGAGAGCGCACATTACCGTCCAACTACAGACCAATAAGCCAAACACCTTCTGGGAAATGGGCATCCCAATTTGCATTACCAGGCCCTGAACAGGCGGGCTTTAGCCAGGGCAAAACCACCTTGGATCACTGTGTCATACTTTCCCACTCTAGTGAATAAATACTCTAGTGCTCCTAATCAAAAAGTGTTTCTGGACCTAAAAGAAGCCTTTGATTCAATCCTGAGAAAGCTGCTCTGGAACAAACTGTCCATATTGAACATCAATGAAAGGTTACTCTTTCTCATCAGACAACTACACAGCTCCATGTGCTGCCAGGTGAGATGCTCTCAATCAGGCAGGCTAAGCCCCAAAATTCTTGCCAACAAATGGGTAAACCAGGGTTTTGTCTTAGCTCTGTATTTATTCAACCTTTTCTTAAACAACCTTGCACCCTGTTTACACAGGCTGTATGGCCATTGCCCAAAGCTTAGCTCCATCCATGTTCCCATCTTACTATATGCCAATGATGTACTCATCTTGTCTCACACAATGGATGGCTGAAGCAGCTCCTGCATCGCTGCCATAAATATTGCATAGCCAACAGACTGGAATGGAACTTCGCAAATTCTAAAGTGCTTGTTTTCTCAAGATCTTGGAAGCCTCATAGGTGGGAGATCAGTGGAAACCTGTTGGAACAGGTTAAAATCTTTAAATACCTAGGCATCCACTTCCAATATAACGCTTCCTGGAAATACCACTGTAAGCTTGCACTTAACAGGGTGGATACTCTAGCTCTGGCTATTGCCCATTTCTTAACATAGGGAATCAGTTTGTCCCAGCTGCACTAAAGGTCTTTAACACCAAAGTAGCCCTAAAACTCCTATATGGCATTCTATTATGGATTGGTGCAGTTAACCAATCGTTGGAATGCATCCAATCCAAAGTTCTGCTCAAAATCCTGGGGCTGCCTAATTGTGTGTCATATGCAGCCATGTGTGTGGAAACTGGACAAAGGCTACTGGAAACCAAAGCGTGGCTCACCACTATAAAATTTTGCCTCCGCTTTCATTTCATGTCCGATCCATCTTCTTTAACTTTCCATGTGCTGGCAGAATCCCACCACTCCAAATGGCTAGCTTGCATTGAGAGCAAAATCAGAACCTGTGGCCTCTCACTCGAGTCACTGCTTATGCTCCCACAATTGGAAGCATTCCAGACAATCAAGTGCAGAATCCTAGAAAGTGAATTCCAAACCCTTTGCAGTCAACCAACAAAACCTTTTCCCAATTGGACCAGGACACTCCATATTTACACCAGCTTTACGACCCCCACCTACCCCTCACAAGATTTAATGTCTTACCGTCTGCAGTTTTGAAAGGCAGATTCTCGAAAATCCCATACTCTGAAATATATTGCCCTTTTTGTACAAAACAGGTCGAATCCATTACACATGTCTTATTTTATTGCCCATTTTATGCAAAAATATATGATAAGTATTTGGCGTCCTTACTGAAGGAGGGGATTTATCACACTGTCTCTTCCAGGGCGTCTTATCTGCTCAACAATTGTAGTAATGATGTTGTGGAGAATGTGAAAAGATTTTTGAGTGACGCTATGAAATTACGTCACCATAGGTTCTAAGAGCCATCTTCGTACCTCATGATGTCTGGACAGTTTTATCCTAAAGTATCTCCTACTATGTTTCATGAACTGTGTTGTGTTCTGATCCATGTATATGATGCACTTTTTATGCTAATAAAGGAGATTGATTGCTTGAAATGTTCTGTATTTCATTCATAATCAGGTATTGAGTCAGAAACAGGAAAGTATGAACAAGGCCCTGCTCAAGTAAATCATTAACACCAGTATTTCTGTAGGTTTAACGCTTAGTTCTGTGATTTGTTAAATTCTCTCTCTTGATTCAACACAGTAGGAGATAGGGTGTTGTTTATTTTATGAAATAATGCTGTTTATTCATATCTGAGTAATGGCTAAGTACACTCAGTGACTCTGCAAAAGCAAGGTACATACATTATCAGGTTCTCCTCCCACCCGGTTACCTTGGAGCCTAAAGCGATTGGAGAAAATAATCAGCTTGATTGCCCTGGTCCTACCAGTTCATCAACTGAACAACTTTACAGCATTTGAGCTTCTTTTCTTCTCTTTGTTCAGTCTCTTTTCTGAACCCACCATCCAAGTAGTTTTTTACTTGGAGATTTGTGCCAAGATGTATAGCGGGAACTACGTGAGTACAATTATCCACAGTTTTCAAATTAACCTTTGCTTCTTTTTCCCCAAGAAGCATCAGAAGTGTAGTTTGCTGGTGGGAAACTGGTCCGACAGACTGAAGTCCATCTGCCATCTAGGAGCAGAATAATTTGGTGACTTATTAAAACCTGCTTTGTTTAGTGATGAATATTTATAGCACAATCCTATACATGTCTACTCAGAAGTAAATCTCACTGAGTTAAACAGGGATTTTTCTAGGGGTGGCGGAATTTTTCTATGCAGAATAACATTAATAGCGTTCGACAATATATTGCTTAATCCATGTATGAGGACAATGATGTCTCTTATAGAGTTCATTATTAATATGGCCAGTAATATTATTATCCATTCAAAATGCTTTTAGTGTATGCCTCACAAATTGCTCTGAAAAATCAATAGAAGACTTTCATAGGCACAAATGATCTTTCTCTAGCTATACAACTGAAAATATTTGCAGTAATTTAACTGACAATCCATTTCCTTGAGGAAATGTACCCTGATCCCACTTATTTTTCTAGCACCGTATTAGTCATTTTCATTTCTCGTCCATTTCTTTCATATTTGATTACCCAAGTTCAATAATATTTGAATAATTCACATGTTTTGCTTATGGGTCTAGATTAACTAGATTTAGTGCTGCCTTTTAAACACAGCAAATGATTTCATAGTTATGTCCAGAAGGACAGCTAGGGGCTGACTCACTTGTTAAATTGGCTGTTTATTTCCTCTCAAGACCCCTTCTGCATATGATCTAATTATGTGAACTGTGTAACTTGTGAGCTGGGAAGTAAATAGAACAGAAGCAACTACGTAGAACTTCACGTGTGATATTGCTTATGTGTAAAGTTGTATCAGCCGAAACAAAGGTTCCATTATAACAAGTGAATCAGATTTCAACCTACTTCCATAAGTAATTCATCTCACACCACAGCATAATAACCATCGCTTGGTTAGTCTTTGGAATGGGGATGGGGTGGAGTCCAAGATCAAATGTACAAAATACTAGGAATGGAAGGTCAAAAAAGACTATCAATTACTGTCACATTGCTGCTGGGCATAACCACCCATGTACTAGCAGGGCACTGGCATTAATAAGTATATCACACCCAATTTCCTGCAGAATAAAAGAAAACAAGGGAGAACTGTAGCAAATCATTGCAGTGTGGAATGCTCCTGTTCAGGGTTCCAGGCAATCAGTTACGGAATGTTCCAGAATATTCCATTCCACCCTCTCTTCCGTTTCTCCACATGCTTGGTCCCCAGTCAACCTGTTCAAAAAGGAACTAATTCCAGTTCAAGCTTGTCCTTTTACAAAACAAATTATTCCTTTCAGGTTCATCCTCAGCAAAAAATAAAATAAAAAAATCAGTGCTCAGAATGTTACAAACTGCTATATAGGGTCTAAAGGTAAATCAGGTAACTCAATAATAAGACAGGCAGAATGTCAACAGGTGAAGCTTTTCTCATAATCGTGACCCTTCCCCTCTGCAGGGAGGTGGGACCGATTCAGATGGTCCGCCCCCACCACTTAATGGATCAAAATGGTTTCCAGAGAGTGGAAGGGGATGTTTTATCCCACATTGATGGTCTTTCATTGGATGCAACCATATATAATTTAAGAAGCAGGAACTATTTATTGTCTTCCGTATATATTGCACAGAGGGTGGAAATTTCCCTTGGCTCGTTGTTGTTGGTAATTTGCAATAAAGGTGGATCAGAAAGGACCTGTTTGCAAAAGTAGATCTAAATCATAAGTATGAAACAGAGCTTGTTTTAAAATGAATTCCCAGATGTAAAACATTCCCTCTATGAAAGCGTAACTTCCATTGTTCTTTATCAGAACAGTGACTTACTAAACAAATATTATCAGAAGGCTGTTCATGCTTCAGATTGCAGTTTTTAATCATCAGAATATTATGTACTGTAGAATCATCAGAAGGAAAAAGAACCCACCAGCACAGGTTGGCTGGTTCAACTTCAGAGTCCAGCAGTGCATATGGGAAGTAACCAGATAATCTAATATGTGCATAGGATGTTTCTTTACCAACATCATGTTTGTGACTGAACTAGACCAGAATGAAAATCTGATTGATTTTTTGCTTTCTGCTAGTATTACATGCATTCAATTTTTTATCCATGGTTAGGAGATTGGTACCAGTTCTTACCTCCCACCCTTTCTCTGGTTAGTAATAGCTAAGATGTGGCATTTCATCTGCACTGGTGCTTACCAAGGTAAATTCTAGTTCCGTTCAGCTTTAATCGGTTTAACTAGTTTTGCAAACCAACTTTCTAACCCTTGGTGCCAGTGCAGACACAGTTCTCTACCATAGTTCACAGTAGCCAGGGAAGTGAGGAGGTGTATTGCAGGGGCAAGAAGTGGAAGGATTGTGCAAGTCCACACCTGACTTGGGTAAGAGTGTTGGAGATAAGCAGTGTCCAGTGCACAGCGGAATGATGAGAAATATGTGCCAACATGCTCTATACTACTTTATTTACAGTTCAAAGCTGGTAAGTTACAGAAAAACATTTTCCCTCTGCCGGAGCAGAGAAAGCGTCATCTCTCCTCTAAAGCACGGAGAGAATCTCAAACTGAAACTGCAAAGAACAGTGAAAAACAGGAAACCAGTGTACGTCATATCCAGTCTCCTTTCCCGTGGGAAAACCTCCAAGAGTACAGACTCTGTGGAATGTAAACAACCTGTCTCGTGACAAGCACTTCGCTGCACAGAGAAGAAAGCAGAAACCAACATCCTCCCCCTTTCTGTGAACATCTCTGGGCAGCGTGTTCGTACAATATCAGTACAAACCCAACTTCTGCACATAGGTACAGTGTTGATCCCTTGATACAATCTTGGACAATACATCAGCAGGAATTTCATTACCTGGCATATAGGACACCGTTACGAGTCCCTTCTGAATACGTTCCCTAGCATGTTGCAACTTCAATTGCAAGTGCTTCGTGCTTTGCTTACAACCTTCAGAATTCAGCAAAGCCAAACATGCTTTGTTGTCCTGGTAAACCTGGATTGGACATTTGACAGGAATTTTCATGTCTTTGCACAATTGTAACAACCATTCACAATCTTTAAGTGAATAAGACAGTGCATTCAGTTCAGCTTCACAAGTACTTAAGCTAACTGCTGTTTGCTTCTTGCATGACCAATCAAATAGACCCTGATTGTACTTATAGCAAACTCCAGACGTACTTTTCCTGTCTGTAGTGTCACTTCCAAAACTTGCATCTGCAAATATCTCAAGACCACCAGACTTCTGATTGTTAAATCTCAGTCTGTAATGCATAGTGCCTTTCAAATACCGCGCTATGCGTTTCAGAGCTTTCCAATCCTTAACAGTAGGATTGTTGACTTGTCTACTTAGCAAATTACAGCTAACAGCAATGTCTGGTCTTGAACATCTGGCAATGAAGTTTAGCTTGCCTAGCACACTTCTGTACAGTGTAGTGTCAGAAAATGCTTCTTCAGTGTCATCTACCTGATAACCTGTTATCATCGGTGTGTCCACAGGGTTAGCATCCATCAGGTTTAGCTTGCTTAACACATCAGCAATTTTCCGTGACTGGTGTACTAGAATGTTACCATCTTGATCTCTCTCTATTTCCAGAGACAGGTAGTTGTTTACCTCACCAAGATCTTTCATGTCAAAGTGCTCTTTCAGTTGAGCTAGGGCGTTATTGTACATTGTGACATCTTTCCAAAAGAATAAAAGATCATCAACATAAAACAAACAATACAGTTTCTTTTGCCCCTCCTCTTTGACAAATACACATGGATCAGATTTCCCTTGCTGAAAACCTAGAGAAAACAATACTTCAGTGAGTTTTGTGTGCCAACACCGTGCACTTTGTTTGAGACCATAAAGGGACTTTTTCAGAGCACAAACAAATCCCTGTTTTACCTGTACGCCATCAGGTGGAAGCATATAAAGTGATTCACCTAGAGATCCGTACAGAAAAGCTGTATTCACATCATGGTGACTAATGTGTAGATTTTCTTCTGCAGCTAGCTTGAGCATAAGCCTAATGCTCTCATACCTCACTGTGGGTGAGTAGGTCTCGTGATAGTCTTCACCTGGTACCTGTGCAAAACCTCTGGCTACCAATCTGGCTTTGTGTCTGACTATCTTGCCATTTTGATCAGTCTTCGCTTTGAAGACCCATTTGCTTCCAAGCAGTTTCATTCCTGGAACTACTGGAACAAGGTCCCATGTTTTGTTCCTTTCCAAGGAATCAAGCTCAGCCTTCATGGCATTTAACCATGGCTCAGCTTCCTTTGAATCCAAATCCTGGATTTCTTGGAAACTTGAAGGTTCAAATACCTTCTTGGAGCTTTTAACAACTGTTACTGCTATCTTAGCAAACTCATCAGCAAATCTCTTTGGAGGTCTGCCTTTTGTGGCTCTCTGTGACCTGCGAATTAGCCTTAAGTCTTCAACACTCTCCTCTTCCTTCTTAGGAGAAAAGTGACCTATTGTGAACAATGGTTCCTCCAATTCTTGATCAGAGCTTTCAGAGGGTCGCATAGAGGCTTTCGCACTCTTGAAATCCTCTGAATCACCCGATTCAGTTTCAGACTCAGAATCAGAACCTTCATCAGTGGGTGTGGGTTGTTGCGGTTGCTTTTGACTATCCTCAGTCTCATCACTGTCATCAGGATAACATTGGAAAATTCCCACATTCTCCCCCCACTTGGCATTGTACTCAACACTTCTTGTGAGCTTAATTTCCTTAGAGTCAGTCATCATTATTCTGTAAGACCCTTTCTGATAACCTAGAAAGATACCATGCAATCCACGCTTGTCTAACTTGGAGTTTTGTGGTGAGTGAACCCACATGTCCGAACCAAAAATTTTCATGTGTTTGATGTATGGCTTCTTGCCAAACATCTTCTCATAGGGGGTACAACCAATCGCTGAAGATAACCTGCGATTATAACTGTAAGTGAAACATGAGAGAGCTTCGGCCCAATAACTCTCTGGAAGATTTGCATCATGCAGCAAGGTTTTTAACCCTTGAAGCAATGTCTGATTTGCCCGTTCCGCAAGTCCATTCTGCCATGGCGAGCGAGGACTAGACAAATCGTGTTGAATTCCTTTCTCAGCCAGAAAAGCTTCAAACTGCTGAGAAGTGAATTCTCCCCCCCGGTCAGTGAAAAGAATCTTTATCTTCTTACCATGCACATTTCCCAACCAAGCACAGAATTCCTTGAACCTAGGAAAAGCCTCTGATTTCTGCTTGAGATTGTACACAAAAATATACCTGGAAAATGCATCAAGGAGAACCATGAAGTACCTATTTCCACCCAAAGAGGGCGCTAGTGGTCCAACCAAATCAGCATGAACAACCTGGTATGGTTCTGTAGCTTGCCTACTAGACACCTTACCTTTCGCAGCCATTTTCACCTTGTTTGCTGCGCATGCCTTGCACTTCATGTGGTACCTGCAGGGTTTAATAGTCATACCTTCAACCAAGGCAGGCATTTTAGATACTGCCTCAAAATGCAAATGACCAAATTTTCGATGAAAATCGTGAATACATTCTGCATGCAAACTTTTGTTAGAACCTGCAATGCAACAAGTGTCATCCTGCACAACATCATCATAATACAATAGAAACAAACGATCAACAAATTCAGCATACAATTGATAATCATTTTTCTTGGTGATGATGCATCTATTGTTCTTAAAGGAAACGTCAATTTTCTTCTCAATCAGCTGTCCAACGCTGAGCAGATTATGTTTCGCATCCGGCACATAAAGAACATCCTGTATCGATAAGTCCAAACTGTGAAGAACAACAGTTCCGTAGCCTTTACTGGGGATAGTGTGGTCATCCGCCTGGTGAATTGCACCTTCCTGCGGTGTAAAAGACACGAACAGTCGCTTATCGTTGCACATGTGATGCGTTGCAGCTGAATCAACAACGAAGAAAGATCTAGACTTCTTCTGGACCTCTGCAACCTCTGCAACCTTTGTAACCTTTGGAGCGAAGCGTGAGACCATTGCCTTGTGCTGCGTTGTCCTGGACACCGGACCTTTGCCTTTGCTCTGGCCTTTTCCACGCGATGAGCTTTCACTGCGCTGCTCTGTCTTGGCCCTGGGATATTTGCATTCCCTCTTCATATGGCCTAGACGTCCACACGTGTAGCATTTCACTGCCTTCAAAGCTTTGGCGCCATCTGGTGGTTCCACTGCACTATGGGATGACGACTGTGAAGTCTCCCCCTTGTTGATGCAGCTAGCACCCCGCCGATCTGCTTCACTCTGAATCATGGCAGTATCACAAGCTACTGTGAGTTGAGCATTTGGCTGATCAGTGGTATCAAATCCCCCACTTGCTTCATCCAGCCTTCTGCAGCTAGCTATCATGACTCTGGCATTTGCCTCTTGCGTCATCTATGCTGCTTTAAATCAAGCTGCTGTATACATGCTGCTTCTGTGTACAGCTGCTTCAATCCAAAGGCAATCTCAAAACAGCCTCTGCCTTGCCTGTGCTGCTCTTCTGTTTATTTGCTTTGCTTATCTGCAGCTGCTTCAAACCTCATTCCCAAAAGCAAGTTCAAAAGCGAAAGTCCCCAAGTGCTTTCTCTACTGCCCTAAATTCTTGCTGCGTCACATCTGCAGCTGCTTTGAAACAACAGCATTTGTAAAAGTTACTTTCGATTTCCCCCAGCATAGGAAAGTGTTGCTTCTAGCCATTTGCCTGTGCCACGGCAAAAACCGGCTATTAAAAGTTCAAAGTCCAGCCATAAAGCCATTAATTAGAAGCTGGCAGGCTTCCCGGAGCAGTAGCACATACCTTCATCAATCATCTTGACGCGCAGAGCAGATACCGTGCGTTCCGTCTCTCTGCTGCTTTCCGATGCTTTGCCGGCACTTCGTCTCTGTGCTCCTTTGTTCCTTTGCAAGGAGCCCGACTTGTGAAGTCCATTCTCAAAACACTGCGTATTTCTGGGCCCGGAACCAAATGTTGGAGATAAGCAGTGTCCAGTGCACAGCGGAATGATGAGAAATATGTGCCAACATGCTCTATACTACTTTATTTACAGTTCAAAGCTGGTAAGTTACAGAAAAACATTTTCCCTCTGCCGGAGCAGAGAAAGCGTCATCTCTCCTCTAAAGCACGGAGAGAATCTCAAACTGAAACTGCAAAGAACAGTGAAAAACAGGAAACCAGTGTACGTCATATCCAGTCTCCTTTCCCGTGGGAAAACCTCCAAGAGTACAGACTCTGTGGAATGTAAACACCTGTCTCGTGACAAGCACTTCGCTGCACAGAGAAGAAAGCAGAAACCAACAAAGAGATGGGTAAGATACTGTTAGTGTTTTATTTAAGGTGGAAAGGTTGCCTACTTTACGTAAAACAAGCTTCTACAGTGGTACCTCGGGTTAAGTACTTAATTTGTTCTGGAGGTCCGTTTTTAACCTGAAACTGTTCTTAACCTGAAGCACCACTTTAGCTAATGGGGCCTCCTGCTGCCACCGCGCTGCCAGAGCACAATTTCTGTTCTCATCCTGAAGCAAAGTTCTTAACCTGAAGCACTTTTTCTGGGTTAGCGGAGTCTGTAACCTGAAGTGTATGTAACCTGAGGTACCACTGTATTGCCCATCAACTACATCTGTACAACAGACTGAGTGATCACAGTCTTTCCCACTATGGTGAAATATATTGCATTTCTATTTAAATTTTACTAAGTCTACAGCTATACATATTTTAAAAATGGCACACACAACTTTTATACAAATCTGTCTTCATTTGTCTAAAGTTTTGGTAATGCATTTCCTTGGTTTTGGTGGTGCATAGGTGGCGACCCATGTTTTATCTGCCTCAGGACATTGTGGGACAGCCTTCATTTCTATCCCCGAAATAAGTGGAAATATAGAACTGGCCCTTTTCTGTTCTATCTGAAATCAACAGCTCACTGGCAACCTTTTTGTTCCCCCAATCCTTTTTTATTCCTGTTTTGCAGAAGCTGGTGGCAACAGTGGAGGGAAAAAGCTCAATTGTACAATATTGATTTAAGCACAGGCTCTTACAGTAACTATTTTAGAGTTCAGCATGTATGTGTGAAGGAGGGTGATTATTGGTAATTTTTCTATTTCTTCTTCTTTTGTAGACCGCATTTAGGGTAGCTCGGTAGTCGATTATCCACAGTATTTTGTGATCTGTCTCACAGCAGTTGCAAACACATGTTTTCTATTTTGGGGGAGGAGGAACCTTAGCGACTCTGCAGGTTCTTCCTCACTTTGATTTATGATGTGCTCTCCCATCCTGAAAAATATTTTAGACTAATCTGCAGAAGGAGTTATTGTGATGAGATTGCTGTGTCAAAGCTGCTGGAATCCAGCGATGGCACAAGTATAATGCCCTTTCTAATAATTCACTCTGATCTATGGGGAGGTGTTAGCTGAATACATCGGAGCCTGGTGAGGTATCTTATTCACCAGAGGGTATTTAAGGTCTTATTTCTCTCAAACTTTTACACATTTTTTCTTCTTGCCAAGGATTCTTTATTTCTGCTATCAATATTTTCAAAGCGGTGCTTTGGAAGAATAATTTCAATTCTAAGTTGATAATGAATTAGGAAAGTGCCAAAGAGGAAAGAATGTGCATTCTTTTCTAAATCTGATGCTGAAATGCAGGTGGGCTGAGTGGTTTTGTTTCTTTCTTTCAAATGGCTGCACAGGCAACTTATGTACAGAGAAAAACTAAATTATCTTAAATTCAAAGCTTTAAAGCCAGCTGAACTCCAAGGTTTACACATTATTATTAGTTTTTATTCTTATTTATTATATTTCTACATCACCCTTCATCTGAATATCACAGGTTGGTTTACAAGAGAAATACAGCCGTACCTTGGTTCTCAAACACATTGTGGCTCAAATGTTTTGGCTCCCAAACGCTGCAAACCCGGAATTGAGTGTTCCAGTTTGCGAATGTTTTTTGGAAGCCAAATGTCTGATGTGGCTTCCACAGCTTCCAACTGAGTGCAGGAAGCTCCTACGGTCAATCAGAAGCCATGCCTTGGCTTTTGAACGTTTTCGGAAGTCAAACAGAGTTCTGGAATGGATTACGTTTGAGAACCAAGGTACGACTATACATAAAAACACATAGCACAATAGCAAACAGAAACATTAACCCCCCCCCCACAATTTAAAAAGTAATAGATTGTTAATTAGTCAAAGGCCTGGGAGGAAAGGATTTTTTTTTAATTGGCCTGGTGCCTAGAGATATATAACAAAGGCACCAATTGAGCCTCAATGTGGGGGAAAAAATTGTTTACCCAGTGGTTATCTCAAAGACAATCTAGGTGTGACAAAGCAGCTCTCCACTTCCGCTCTGTCCCAATAAGAAAAAGTGGTGGTGCCTATTTCAAAAGGAAAATCTATGCTAAAAATGTATGCTTATACAAGAAGGCTTGGGACATTCCTTCTCTCCCAGCAGCATCCTGAATCCCATCTGATGCTGTTCAGGAGGTTTGCTAGATCCTCCTGAGAGCTTTCTGGAGGAGGCAGGAGATTGCAGAGCAGAGAGAAGGGCATTGGCAACCCTTGTATCAACTTCCTTCCACTTGTATTGCAGAGGATCTAAGCCATCAGACTCTACAAGTGTCCCTATTTACCAGGGACGTCCCTGATTTAAAGAAGCCATTCCAATTTCTGATTTGATCCCAGAATGTCCCGCTTTTCCTTAGGCCGTCCCTATTTTCATCGGAAAAATGTTAGAGGGTGTGCTAGGATGTCTCTAGTTTCATTGGAGAAATGTTGGGGGTTTTATGCAATTATTTGACTCCCATGCTGTCTGAAGGCAATCCTGTATAAGGAAAGGGTTTTTTTAAAAAAAAAAGTTTAATGTATTATTGTGTTTTTATATATGTTGGAAGCTGCACAGAGTGGCTGAGGCAACCCAGTGTGTGGGGTATAAATAATAAACTTATTATGATGGAATGGGACATCCCTATTTTCACAGGAGAAATGTTGGAGGGCATGAGCCATTATTATTAGCATTGGAGTTTTTATTCCATTCTTCAGTCTAAAAAGGCTCCTAGAGCAGCTTACAATGACTGCTCCCCACATTAAATGTGGGTCACCCTTTGCGTGGTCGCATGCAGCCTCCTGGACTCTATGTGGCACCATTAGCACAGGCTTGGCTTCGACTTCCCCAGGTGGGATACTTGGAGATCTCCGCCTACCTCAGCCAGTTGCCCAACCCCACCTGGGGAGGTGTTGCCAAGGTGATCTGGCCAGGTAGGAGGAGGGACTACCTGTCCACACAATAGGGGGAGGATCTTACTGGGAATCGTCAGTTGGCTCCAGACCCTGATATATAGTGGGAGGGTAGAGTGGGGTTTTTCTCAGAAGGGTAGTTGGAGATGGGAGAGTAGGAGAGTAGCCATCTCCTACTACCCTGCTGAGAAAAACCCCACTCCACCCTCCCACTATATATGACTTCTGTTTCAGTGTATCTGAAGAAGTGTGCATGCACACGAAAGCTTATACTCAGAACAAACTTAGTTGGTCTCTAAGGTGCTCCTAAAAATATTCATGTAGTAACATCAAAGTAGTAACTTTTTTCCTTTTCAAACTGCAGGTTCAAGAGGCCTGATCTGGATCCTTCCATACATTTAAAATGCAAAGATATGTAGTTCTAGTTTAGGCCTACATTGACCACCAGGGCATTGATTTTTTAAAAAATAGGTCAATTTAAATAAATAAATAAAATAAAATAAAAAGGCTCACATTTCTTTTCTCTCAACAGATTCAAGGGACAATCTTCCCAGCTCCTACATTTGACCCTGTTATGGATGCCCAGGTTCTCGGGGGAGCTCTCCAAGGAATGGGTATGCAAATATGTTAACTAACATTCAGAAGCAATCCTTTATTCTGAAATGTCTTTAGATTTAATGGATGTACAGATACTAGCACCAAAAGCCAGTGGGAGGGGAGGGCAGAGAAGAAATGTTATATATCAGATTATCTAGATCCATTTGAATCTGGTTTCAGGCCCAGGTCTGGCACCAAAACAGCCTTGGTTGACCTGATTGATATCTCTGCTAGGAGAGAGAGATGGGGAGTGTGACCCTACTGGTTCTCTTTGACAACTCAGTAGCTTTTGACACCATTGGCCATGGTGTTCTTCTGGAGTTTTGCAGGGAGGTAGGATTTGGAGACACTGTGGGTTGCTACCAGAAAATACTAGGATATTGTCACTCAACTCAATGACTTTTGAGTTGTAGGGTTCCACAAGGGTTCAATCTGTCTCCTGTGCTATCTAATATCTATATGAAACCATTGGGAGCTGCCATCTAGATAGTTGGAGCATGGCAACCTCAGTCTACTGATAACATGCAGCTCTATCTTTCCATTCCATCGGAATCAGGAGATGATGTGACAATGTTGGACAGGTGACTTGGAAGCAGTGATGGACTAGAGAAGGGGCAGTTGACTAAGACCAAATCCTGATAAGATGGGTGTCCTGTTCTGTGTGTGTGTGTGAAGGGTTTCCTGATCTGGAAATAGTATTTTTTACTTTTTGGGATGTTATAACTTTGGTTTTTAGATGTTTAGGTTTTAGCTATTTTGTTGTTGATGTGGTTGTAGCCCTGGGGTCCTTTGGGAAGAAAGGTAGGAGATGATACAGATACAGATACAGTCTAGCATTATGATTGAGGGGAATTAGAGTATATTCAGCAGACAAAAAATACTGTGGAAACTTTTCAAGAAAATAAAGGACAATGCTTTTTTTTCACTCACTGCTTTATAGAAAAATAAGTCTTAATTATTTTCAGAAGTTTTTTCAAAAAAAACAAAAAAACAACAGCTTTAACAAGGAGAAAACAAAGGCTTTCTAGGCTCCTGTCTCGCTATTCTCAACTCTCCAGATCATTAGTGGTAGGCAAGCTGTCTTCTAGGAAAATGTGCCTGTCCATAATGATCTTGTCTTATCGATAAGCTACTGAAACTCCTGAAAAAGTTCTGACATCCTCCAGGATTGCCCAGAACAGTTTTTAAATCACTGCTTTTAAGTTATCATTTTAGTACTAAACCCCAATCATAAGCCAGAAACCATACACATTCTTCTTCTCTTTTTAGAATTGGGTTCCCAAAGCACAGAGCATTACTCAGAGGCTACTGTGAAGGAAACAGAAAATAAAAGAGCTCCTGTATTTATTATACAATCCCCTTGCACACATATATATGTAGTTTCAATCAGTAATCCAATTGTAAGTAGCCATAAAAACTGGAGCTCAGTAACATTAAAATAAAGATTTAAACAGTATCTGAAGGATGTAAACACAAGGGTCAGATATAAATCTTTACGCAATGACGAGCTCTTGTTCCATGAAAGCCATTATCCATTCTCTTGATGTGCTCATGTCCATTGCCCTTGAGAGATATGGCAATGCATCTGATAATGCTCACTATTTGTCAGTGGCACACCAGCAAGTCACAGGCACATAAGTACTTTAAATACCACTGGGGATTGTAAATGCCAATGGGATATTCATTTGTTGATATTTTTTCTGCAGGAAATGCAATTAACACAGTGGAATAAAGCACAGCAACCACTGCCCAGTGCCAATAACACTGGCATGATAAACAAGTAACTGCTCCCTAATCTAATAATTATATTTTCTTTCTCTTAAAGATTGTGATAAAGACGTTCTAATTAATATTCTAACGCAGCGCTGCAATGCTCAGAGACTCATGATTGCCGAGGCTTACAGGAACATGTATGGCAGGGTAGGTTTTGATCATTTTGTTCACAACTATAGTTTTCAGTCTCCTGTTCCTATCACTGTTACTGATTTTATATATATTTTTCTGGTGTATCCAGAAGTACTGCCATCTCATTTGTTGGCTACATGTGAATGAAGAACTATTTGCTTCATGGCCATCATAGGAACCTCAGGTCTGTGGGCTAATAAAGTTCTTATTCCATTTCTCCATCACTTTGACCGTGTCCTGTTTTTGATCCAGCATTAGACTTACCTTCATGGGTCATGTCTACTGGGATGAAGTCTATATGCCAGAATCTAAAAAGCACCAGTTTAGGTGAAACAGAGTTCTTGTAGTGGTTATATTGTCAGACTAAGACCTGGGAGAGACAAGTGTTCAAGTTCCCTTTCAGCAGTGAAGCTCAGTGGATGACTTTGGGCCAGTCACTGCCTCTCAGCCTAACCTACCTCACACGGTTATTGTGGGTATTAAATGAGGAAGGGAACCATGCATTTCACCTTTGAACTCTTTGAGCATCGTGGATTTTTAAAAATGGAGATATAAATGCAAGAATAAGAATAATGGAATCTCTTCTCTCCCCCCCCCCTTTTTGAACAAAATGTGCATACAAACATACACCTTATGCTATTTCAACCTTTTTTTTTTTACAACTTTACAAAAATCTTCTCATGCAATATGGGGTGCTACTGCTCAAGAAACACTACTGCAAACCACCTTTGAGTTGCAGATCTCTTTGACCCCAAGAATGAGCATGTGGAGGTCATTAGGGCATGTGAAGAGCTCTGCTGGATCAGGCCAGTGGACCATCTAGTCCAGCATCCTGTTTTCACAATGGCCAACCAGATACTGATGGGAAGCACACAAGCAGAACCTAAGCAGAACAATATCCTCCCCAGCTACAGTTCTCAGCAACTGGTATTCAGAATCTTACTGCCTCCAACAGTAGAAGCAGAGTACAGCAGTCTTGGATAGTAGATATTCATAGCCTTAACCTCCATAAATGTGTCCAATTCGCTTAAAAAACCATCCAAGTTGGTGGCCACCAGTATCTGTTGCGGAGGTGAATTCCATATTTCAACTATGTGCTGTGTGAAGACGTACTAGTTTTTGTCTGTCCTGAAATCCAAGGTCCAAGACTTAGTGGATGGCAGCATGGCGGGAGGTCCTTGCAAACTCTTTCTGAAGGAGCTAATTGGGTGTGTTGAGGCATAATGCTAAACTATGGCTTGGCATTATGTGAATGAGTTTTGGACATGTCCAAACACTTCTGGTTAGCGTTAACCTTGGTTTAAGGAAACGTGTCATAAAACCCTGCTTTGTTTCCCTAAACCAGTAAGAACAGTTCCATGTCTGAATTAGATCATGTGATTTATCTAGGGCTGGGTTGGACTGTGGGCAGCCATGGTGTTTTAGCCCAGGAAATGTTCTTTTTAAATGAAATCCTCCAAAAAAGGGTTTACTCTCACCTAAAACAGATTGTCTGGGCCTCTTCATCCTTAATGTAACAATCACATTTGCTAGTAAATATCCTTAAATGGGAGGTGTGGAAACTTAAAGGAAAAGCCTTTTCTTCATAATGTTTCTGATGGTTCTATAGTACCTAATATTCTGTGCAGATATTACCTCAGAGGACAGCCAAAGATCACCAAAGTGGAGGACGGGAAATGCCACATGAATTAGCCTGCCATCATAGGGCCATTTCTGTGGCTGATATTTGGCTGATATATGACAATTTTTGTGAGCCATTTCTAGAAGGGCTATAAAGCAGGCTATAAGTATCCTAAATAAATGTGTGTGTGCATGGCAAATGTGATTGTTGGATAAAATTTGGTGCAACCCAGAACCTTTATCCAAGTATCAGCTGTTGTATCAGGTATCAGGACTGGGAAAATCCTGATGCCACACTACACCCACCTATGAGATGATCTCATAGTCTTTATGTGCAGGGGAAAAGGAGTGCACTGTATGACTGCATCAAGGAACCAGGATCACTGTCCTGTCCGCTGACTGATATCCACTGTTCATGTAAGACACCCTTGAGCCAACAAAGGCTGACACAGCTCAGAACAGTTGCAGAGAAGCTAAAAGAACTATAAGGCTGTTGCTTTCAGTTCTAAGATCATTAATGAGGAAGTTGAAAATGCTGGCATTGAAATGAATTGCAAATTGCAAAATGAATTTTAAAAAAGCAAAAACAGATGCAAGTTGAAGCACATAGTTCCACTGAGACACATATTTCCATTAAAACATCCAAACTGGTTCTCTCATTTAGACCTAAGCACAAACTTCTCTGAGATGCCTTCTTACAATTACCCTATGCTTATTTCTCATAACCGAGATAATTAGAAAATGTTAATAATGACAATTCAGAGATAGTTGTCTTGTCTTATTTTTCACTGCTCTTCTCCATTTACCCTAGTTCTAATTGCAGGGGGTAATTTTTAATTAGTCTCCATTTGTATTATTAATCAATTCCTACAGGCATGCTGTCAGCAGCAAATGTCTTAATGAATTAATTTCTATTCCACATGTGATTTAGTGGCTGTCAAATGTATCTAATGTGCATTCAGCAAAGATTACATATTGTTTCTTCATCATAAATTCATTTTTAATTTGTATGTCTCTTTCCTCATTGCTGCTCTGCCTGCTATGTTAATTATATTCACTGGGCCTGTGGTTACCTTTAATTATTTGCCTTCTGAGAGCAGCTTTTGCATTAGCCGTGCTATATTTCATTTATAGTTTATATTACCCCTTTATTGCTAGATCCCTTGGTAATGGAAGTAATCATACACAATTCACAAAGAAACACTTAAAGCCAAGTTGCACTGGAGGACACATCCCCTTGTGTTTTGATTCAGTCAATCAAAATCTAGACCTTGAATTGGTGATCAAAGCAAAATAAAGGCTGGTAAATTGAAGGAAAGACAATATGCTCCAACCCAGTAAATATGATTCATCTATGGATGGAGGCTGAGTGTGGATTCAGCTGCTGAAAAAAGTACTATACATGCAGAGAATGGTAAACAGGGTGAAATTTTGTTGTTGTTTAGTCATTTAGTCGTGTCCGACTCCTCGTGAGCCCATGGACCAAATTACAAAATTAGAAATCCCATATCTGGTATCAGAGAATTGTGTACATAGTGAGCCCTTCTAGAGTTGTACTACACCAGGGGTGTGGGTGTCTGCCTCCTTTAACAGGTGGTCATCGCACCAGCACCAAGCAGGGTGTGAGGAACAAACCGTCCAACAGGTGAGAGGCACTGATATAGTTGATCATGCCAATTTTTTGTACAATATACACAGCTACACATGAAGTAATTTTAATGGGGGCTTGAGCATTCTGAGAATAGTGCTAAAACACACACACACAAATTCCATACCCTCCAAGCATCCTGATTTTCCAGGACCAGGCCTCTCATTACAGAAGCCATTCAGGTTTCTGATTTGATCCTGAAATATTCCTTTTTTCATTTTTCCTCCACATCTCAGAGAACAATTAAAAGTGGTGCATGTAGGTACAAAAATGGAGTCCTGTTTACACTGAAAAGAAAAACCTTGCACTAGATGAAGGAAACGGTGAAGGCCTTCCTATAATTTTGAAGGAAAAGGTCACCAATCCACTTTAAATTCTGTAATTGCAATGCTTCAGCAGCCAACCATTTCTTAGGAAACATGGGGGGTATTGAATCCTTTATTTACAAGTGGAGTTGATTTGCAAATGGAGCCTGACACTGTCTACTCAGAAGGAAGCCTTACTGTATTCAGTGGAGCTTACCCCCAGGTAACTGGGTGAAGACTGGGCAGCTTTCACTGCAATCCAAAGCATTTTTACTCGGAACGAAGTTCAAAAGGATTTACTCTCTGGTATGTTCCTGATCATTCTCACAGTTTCCGTTGTTGTTGAGGGTAAGTGGTTTTCTACTTGGTATGTTCAGTGTGACAAAGCTGCAGAACGCCTCCTCACTATTACTAAGATTGTACAGTACACATGATTATTTCATCACTCATATACAGTAAATGAATTTGCACTGAGAAATGCAGGATGTGCAGGATAACTAAAGATCACTTTCTTTTCCCAAGGATTTACTACTGGACCTGAAAGAAACTCTCTCGGGTCATTTCAAGGAAGTTATGGTTGGCCTGATGTATCCGCCTGCATCATATGATGCCCATGAACTCTGGCATGCTATGAAGGTACTTGCTGAACCCTTGTAGACATTTTTATATAGTTTATTTATTGAGATTTGGCTACAGACCATAAGGTTAGAGTTTTATTATTGAATCTGGAGTGAATATATCAATATTAAGTCCAGGTTACCTAGCAGCAGGGGTGGACTTTGGTCTTTCAGATTTTAGCAGTGCCCTATCTGAAATTCAAGGGCCTCTATCTCTTGCCTTCTCTTCTGCTCCATTGACTATGTCACAGTTGTCACACCCTAAGACGCCCTCTAGGCTTGGCACCTAGTGTAGCAGACCCAGCTGAGCTGCCTCTGATAGCAAACCACCAAGCTGATCACTAAGATCTTCCAAGGAGACCCTGCTTGTCATTCCACAACCCGCAGATTGTCTCTTAATGGTAATGTGAAAGATCTTTTTGATGAAAACCCCCAATCTCTAGAATGCCCTCCCTAGCATAAGACAGAGATAGTAATTACTAGGGCTGGGCAATATATCGTTATATCACCCCAAACCACTTTGAAGTTCACATTGTGATAATTGTTTCATAATATTTGAGCTGGCAACGTAGTGTGAATCACAATGTGTGTAAGGGCTAGGCAATATCTGGTTTTCAACATCACAATAACTCAATAGCTAAACATTGCAATGTTATCAGCAGCTAAACCTCACAATATCACCAGCTAAATATTGCAGTCTACCACAATGTCTGAAATAAAGATGGAACTATACAGAGGTGAACAGGACAATATCCTGGCAACTGCTACAACTTGGAGGTCTATCCTGGCAACTGATACTATTTAGGGGTCTTTTTACCTAGCTCTTATATACTTTTATTGAATAGTATTGTTTGTACTTTTTATGTAAACTGCTTAGAGATTATTTATATATTAAGTAGTATAAGCATTTTATAAATAAATAAAATGGGAGAAAATATGTACATGATAGCTGGGAATTCCACAGATTTTAGGTATATATTTAATCATTTAATTTGACTAAAAAGCATGGAACAAACTTGTATATCACTATAAACAAGGACCATGAACCAGAACAAAAGCAGCTGATTGTTCATCACAAATTAATTTTTATGGCCAACATGTGGAACTAATAGCTACTATTGTCCTGCCATTATCTCCAATTCTGCACACAAACATACCCATTGCAACTGTCAATGGTGAAGCTATTTCTACATGGACTCAAACCTTGTTCCCATAATGGTTTGCCTGAGCATGAAATAGCCACATTGCCTGGTCCCCTGCATATTTATTCAGAATTTCAGTGAGATGACTCATTCTCAGATAAGTGCACCTGGGGTTCCAGTCTTAGCATAGCAGCATGCTACCAAGCTTCATGTGTGCAACTGGGACAATACACAGTAACAAAGCAGAGCGCACTATCACTGCTTCACAAGGCTGATCTTCTTCCATACTTGCTGCAGAGAGACTTCTTCAGCCCAAATTTAATCCATCTGAACTGGCGAAGCAGGGAGAAAGCACTCTACTTCATCAACCCAATCTAGATTGCTTTCTTCCTCAGTGATCACCTCAAGGCAATTATGGAGGAAGCAGAACAGGACAGATTAAGGAGATGGCAAGTCAGTGAGATGAAAAAGGGTGTCAAAGGGAGAGTGCCATGGACCAGATTCAGAGACCTGGAAGTCTGGATTGGACCTATGGGCTGCAGGTTCCAGATACCTTTTTTTTACAGTTTCATAAGGGCACCGTAATACTGGCACACTTCATGTGGAGCTAAAATATCGCTAATATTGGTGCAGCTTATCTCATTTTCCACCTTGTTTTATTGAAGGAATAAAAGGTAAATGTAAAGGTACCCCTGCCCGTACAGGCCAGTCGTGACCGACTCTGGGGTTGCGCGCCCATCTCGCTTAAGAGGCCGAGGGCCAGCGCTATCTGGAGACACTTCCGGGTCACGTGGCTAGCGTGACGAAGCTGCTCTGGCGAGCCTGCACCAGCGCAGCACACGGAAACGCCGTTTACCTTCCCGCTATAAAGCGGTACCTATTTATCCACTTGCACTTAGGGGTGCTTTCGAACTGCTAGGTGGGCAGGAGCTGGGACCGAAAGACGGGAGCTCACCCCGCTGCGGGGATTCAAAGGAATAGCAATGCTTAAATTCAAAATGTCACAGGCTTAGGCAGTCCAATGCTCAGTGACCAATGCACTGCTATAAAAGTAATGAGATTTTTCAAATCACTGCTTCTCAGGAAAACAATAACTTGAGGTAAAACATGGCATGCTGTATTTATTCTAAATAAATGGATTTGTAACCACTGTTTATACTAGCAATGTTTTTTTTCTGCTTTGACCTAGGGGGCTGGCACAGAGGAGAATTGCCTCATTGACATATTAGCCTCGAGATCAAATGGAGAGATCTTCCAGATGAAGGAGGCCTACCTAATGCGTAATAATCCCCATTGTTTCCTGCAAAAATATGCAGTTGCAGCTGCAAACTAGAAGAGGCTAAATACCTAATTATATTACAAGCCTACATGCTTCCTGCTACTTTTGGCATTGGTTTCCCTGCAGAATCCTGGGAATTGTACTTTGACGAGTTGCTGACAGGATTCCACACATACACACACACCAGAAAAACTACAGTCATTGTTATTCTTAAACTACTTTGAGGCTGCAATCCTATATATACTTACTTGGGAGTAAGCCTCAGTGAATACAGTTGGTCTTACATCCAAGCAAACACCATAGGATTAAGCAGTCATCCTGTAGCACGTGTAAGCTTTAAATATGCCACTATTATCCAAACCAACCAGTTCTTCCTTGGTTTAAAAAACTAGGTGTTTGGAGAGGGGGTGGCTTTCGTAGGAAACAAAGTGCAACAGCGATACCTTTCTTACTCTGTCCCTTAATTAAGTTGTGTTTTAGAAATAAAATGCACAGCTCTACTTTATTTCTCTGAAAATTTATATGCAGTAAAATGAGGGTTCTGATAACCATTGGGCATGATTGTGAGCCAGTGTGGTGTAGTGGTTAAGAGCGGTAGACTTGTAATCTGGGGAACTGGGTTCGCTTCCCTGCTCCTCCACATGCAACTGCTGGGTGACCTTGGGCCAGTCACACTTCTCTGAAGTCTCTCAGCCCCACTCACCTCACAGAGTGTTTGTTGTGGGGGAGGAAGGGAAAGGAGAATGTTAGCCGCTTTGAGACTCCTTCGGGTAGTGATAAAGCGGGGATATCAAATCCAAACTTTTCTTCAACTCCATGTTTAATACTAAGCATAACTAAAACAACACGATTATTCTGTGGCCACAAGGAGCTTTTTGTTATCCTATTAATTTCCCTCACTGAAGATGTGGACCAGACCATGAATCATTTGTTAAGTAAAAAGGTGGCATTATTAGGTCATTAGAGCAGGATCTTAATACTATTCCACACTGGAACAAAAAACAATATTAAAAATTGCATAAAATTTGGTTATAATTAATTCATATACATTATATGAATATATTTTTGTATCTTTGAGTTCCTATGATTACTTTGTAGAATGTCTGCTAATCAGGATGTAGCCTGTAGAGAACCAGTATTTCCCATTAATAAAATGAAGATATTATGCTTCACACAGTGTCATTTTAGGGACACTTTTTGCAGTTGCTGTTTGAGAATGTACTTTGCTTACTATGCTAAGTCTCTTCTGCAGCATAGTTTTCATGATAATTATTATTTACCAGCTTGGTGTAGAATATTCACACCCTTCCAATCCATCTCCTGTTCCCAATATCCTTATATTAGAGACAAATTAATTTCCTCCAAGTTGTGCAGCTCAGTGGGTTTCCACATTGGCTTGCTTGCCAAGAAACCTTCTATCCCTCCAACAGAACCTCTGTGCACCAAAGGATTCAATGAAATGGTCCATAGTGCACAGATAGCTCACAAGAGCCTGGTCATCATTTCACACAAATTACCATATTTTTTGCTCTATAAGACTCACTTTGTCTCTCCTAAAAAGTAAGGGGAAATGTGTGTGCGTCTTATGGAGCGAATGCAGGCTGCGCAGCTATCACAGAAGCCACAACAGCAAGAGGGATTGCTGCTTTCACTGCGCAGCGATCCCTCTTGCTGTTCTGGCTTCTGGGATTCAGAATATTATTTTTCTTGTTTTCCTCCTCCAAAAACTAGGTGTGTCTTGTGGTCTGGTGCGTCTTATAGAGCGAAAAATACGGTAATTGTGCATGCACACAGGCGCGCACACATACACCCTGCAGATGCACCTTGCATGGGGTAATTGTACAAGTTGTTTCTCAGCGAAGCGAAGCTGCCATTACTGCTCTTCTCGCAGCAGCATTGCTTTTATTCTTGAATTCTTTGCCCTAGTGAAATTATTTACCTTTTCAGTGCTAAGCACCTTGTGTCCCAGCTACAGCCTAGCCAGTAGAGAATTCTTTAGCCTTTTGAAAGGCGTTGATTGGACATCTTTTGACATGTGAAATATCAGCTTTTACTCATACGTAGTTGAAATGCATTTATTGTGTTCTTCCTAGAATATGACAGTGACCTTCTTCAAGATATTGATTCTGAGACCTCTGGACACTTTAGGGATACACTTATGAACCTTGCTCAGGTATAGTTTGCATAATTATTTGAAGAATTGCATGGTTAAAAAGGCAAAAATATTTGTGTTGTCCTGTGTTGATTGGAATTCTTAAAATGAACTTTTGTAGAATGAATAGGGGAGAATTCCTTCTGAATTTTCATCTACAACTTATTTTTTATTTATTTAGAAGATTTCTATCCTAATGATCCTCAAGGTGGCATACACTGTCTCTGTAATACACACTTCTTTGGCCACATGAAATCTCTTGCTTCTAATTGCGGAAGCAGAACTCACCACTCACCTTATTTCAAATGGTATATTCACAAGGTATCTGTGGTCCAGTTCACACTGATGCCATCCCATTCCCTCTGTAATTTCCTGATTCACAGTAAGCCAAAGTCTGACATTGCATCTGAATCAGTAAACTATGGTTTGCACTTGACCTCCAGATACAAAATGGAAGTTATGCTTTCAATATATACTCCAGTTCTGGCTTGAAAGGCAAGCACTAGCCAGATCTTCTGAATTTGGATGAGAAACTATGGCTTGTACTAAGTAGGGGGCAGAAATCAGAGTGCATGAGGGGTGCAGGGGGGGGATGTAACACTAAAGCTTCATGTAACACTAAAACATGGTTTGCATGTCATAGGTGGGTGTTTAATCAGATGTGCTGTTGTCTGTAAAATGAAAATGAAAGATAGGGTGGACAGTGTTTAAAATAACCAGGTTTAGGGGATGGTAAGAGTGCATATATGAGTGCATGTATCCATGGTTCAATATTGAAAGCTGTGTGCAGTGCCCTCATCTGAGTAGCTACAACTAGCTCCATGTCAAATTAAAGCGATAAATGGGCTTCCAGGGCAAGGGCTGTAGCACACTACCATAATCACCACAAATTCTCACTTCAAGTTATTTATTTCCAGGGAACGAGACAAGAAGGGTATGCAGATCCTGTTATGGCTGCTCAGGATGCTATGGTATCCAACAATTTTCAAAATTAGTTTTAAAAGTTGTTTGATGTAATCACCTCCCGCTCACTGTTCTTCTAATGATCTAGGTCATATGGGAAGCCTGCCAGCAAAAAACTGGAGAACACAAGAACATGCTGCAGATGATTCTGTGCAACAAGAGCTACCAGCAGTTGTGGATGGGTAATTCCTTTTCATCACGGCTTCACTATGTCAATATGTAACAGAAAGAGTCATACAGCACTTGACATGCCCAAACGCTAGTATTCCCATAAATCAGCTAACTTAATTCAAACGGATTGCATTTGAAGGCCAATTAATACATATGAATGCATATTTCACTGAGGACAAGGCTATTGAAGGCTGCCAGCCATGATGGCTATGTTCTAGCTCCATCGTTGAATTGGGCTTTGCCTCTGAACGCCAGTCATGCACAAGTCCTGTTTGCAGGCTTTGGAAGGAATCTGGTTGGCCATTGTGAGAACAAGCTGGTGGTCTAGATGGGCCTTTGGCCTGATCCAGCAAAGGTTTCCTTATTTTCTTATGAAGCAGCTTCTCCCTTCCCCCCATGCCCAAACACATCTTCCGATATGTGGGCTGACCTAGATGGACCACAATGCAAAATGGGTCCATTGCACAAGTTGCACACAATTTTTTGCTGTGCCAAACTGATATCCATGTACAGAAGGAACCTATTTGAAACAGCACTATTGTGTAAAATAGCCAGAGAATAGCACTAGAATCTATCATACTGATGTTCTCACCTTGGCCAAATAAGGCACAAGTGACAATGGCTACTATAGTTGTTACATACGGCATATATGTGTAGTTGTTGGCATCCATCTGTCTCGGGAGACAGTGGAGGCGTGTGCCTTTCAGGGTTAAGTCAAATTGTTGGAAGGCTGCAGTGCTGCTGTGCCTGTACAGACTGATACAGAAGAGACATGTTTTGTTGCAACGGGGGCAGATGAAGGCCATTATAATTCTTTTCTCAGTTTAAGCAGTGGTGATTGTCAAAGCACATTCCTTGGCAAAGAGGCCAATATTTTTTAAAAATTATTGAATACTGTATTAGATCTTTATTTTAAAATCTTCAAACTATCAGTGAACTGGAGCACTAATATTCCAATTCATTTATTAAAATTAACTGAGAAAAAACTAACTCCTCACCAGCCATATATTTTTTTAAGTTTTCCAGGAATTTCAGAATATCTCTGGACAAGATATAGTAGATGCCATTAATCAATGTTATGATGGATACTTTCAGGAACTACTGGTTGCAATAGGTAACAAAATATTTATAAATTTTACTACGCTATGATATTACTTTTATGTTTTAATATCCTTTATATCATCACTTTCTTAAAGTGACACATTTTGAATATATGCAATACATTACCAAATATACAAAAATGAAAAAAATGAAATGCAATCTGGGAAAAGCACTATGTTCATTTAAAATAACACTGCAATAAGCTCTCCAACCTACCAGCTACTATTCGCCTGGAGAAAATTGCTGCTCACTCTGAATGAGCAGCTAATTGTATTTCTGTTTTATTGCTGTTGCTACAGATTTCCTGCACCACGTTCAGAAAGTCTAGATCTTCACTCAGTAAAACTATTGACAATGGTTAAAGCTTTTTAGATTCCAGTTTAAATACAGCTTTTCTATGGAATTCGTCTTCTTGACATCTGAAGAGACCATTTCGAACTGTAAAATATTTAATGAAATAGATGGCACAAAGACAATTAATTGCCTGCAGCCTTTGAAACTTCTAGTGAGTAATTATGTTGATAGCCCCACTAGAAGATTGGAAAACAAAACATTTTAAGGCCAACACTGCTCATGATGTTGGAGTGTCATAGAGCTAACTATAAACTATGGGATTTGAAGTCACTTCAGATATCAGTGTTCATTCTGTTTGTATCTTCCATTCGAACCCATTCACCACCAACTGTCAGAAAAACATATTCCACAAAAGGTGGAAAGAAATGGATGGGCTCATACCACCCGAGACACAACTAATGATTATTAATATCAAATTTGTTTCAATTTTTAAGTTTGTAACATTGTTGTCTGATTTCCCCCCTCAGTTCTGTGTATCAGAGACAAAGCTTCCTATTTTGCATATAGACTTTACAATGCAATTCACGTGAGTATTTGCGTAATTTGAGAAGCACAATTTTGCTATTATTTTGTTTGTATGTGGCCCCATTCTCCTCTAAAGGAGTTGTAATCCTCAGTTTTAAAGTGCTGCTTCCTAGCTTTAGGACTTTCTCATAATCATAATCATGTCAATCACAAATCCCAAACAATCCACTTGATGTAGTAACAAATGCAAATGCAACCCAACAACACTTTTCCAAAAATGGTTCGGGATACAAATCACTCCCAGGTTTACAACCTAATGCTAAATGTTTCTACTCAGAAATAAGTTTGGTGGGACATAGGTGGCATCCACACCATACACTTATGAACATTAATGGCACTTCAACAGTAATGACTTTCCCCAAAGAATACTTAGGATTGTAATCTTAAACCCTGTTTAGTTACATCTGGGAGCAGGTGGCACTGTGATCTAAACCACTGAGCCTCTTGGGCTTGTTGATCGGAAGGTCAGCGGTTCAAATCCGCAAGACGGGGTGAGCTCCCGTTGCTCTATCCCAGCTTCTGCCAACCTACTGTAGCAGTTCAAAAGCACACCAGTGCAAGTAGATAAATAGGTACCACTGGGACGGGAAGGTTAACAGCATTTCCATGTGCTCTTCCAAGCACTCATCACGGTGTCCTGTTGACCCAGAAGCAGTTTAGTCATGCTGGCCACATGACCCAGAAAGCTGTCTGTGGACAAACGCCAGCTGCCTCAGCCTGAAAGTGAGATGAGTGCCGCAACCCCATAGTCACCTTTGACTGGACTTAACCATCCAGAGGTCCTTTACCTTTTTACTTTTTACATCTGGGAATATGGGACTGTACAGTTAACCAACCCTCACTGAAGTGCAGTTCTTTCCAGCATTCCACATGCTCAGGGTAAAAACATGAAGTGGGGAACCTTCTCGGTTCATACATCTTAGAAGCCTGAAAGAACCTGCCACAGATTCTTTCTCTGAATAAGTGAGAAGGTAGAAGGAACCAGGTGACAACAGGGGCATTGCTAAAGGCAGAGTTTTAGCCCTTCACATGAGTAATGGCTAAAGGCGCCTTAAGGGCCATGCTATTTAAACAAGGCAACATTGGTAGGGATGGAAGAGCTGGTGTCAAAAAGTGACTGCATGAGAAATTCTCCATAGCCAATAGAAGAATGAGATTCTACTCTAAACTGCCCTCCCAGTGGACAAATGCCAGTGTGAGAAACTGGTGAACTCTCCACCAGAGATTTTTAAGCAGAGGTTGAATGGCCACCTGTCAGAGATTCTTTAGTTGTGATTCCTGCGTTGCAGCGGTTGGACTCAATGACCCTTGGGGTCCCTTCCAACGCTACAATTCTGTGATTCTGTATGCATTTTCAACTGAAAACAAATCTTTACCATCAGTCGAAACGGCACTATTCAGTGTGGACTGACACTCCCTCTGGTGTACAAACCTGAAATTACAATTGAGGAGGTGTCATCATGCAATAAATCGTCTGCTCTGTGGTTTGAAAAATAACCTGGACGCTGTCAGATGCACTATTTTCTATATAAACTTCATTTGCATTCAGAACAGCTAAAGTGCCAGCATGTGGCAACAGGATAAGCCCCTATACACACCAAAGAACCCTAAATACTGCATATTTCATTGGCCAGTTAGCACTTAACTCCTGACTGGGCCTTGTTGCAGGAAAGTGAGCCCATCATTTCAAAAAGCTCTTACTTCCAAATAGTGTCCATTTTAATTTCTGAATAGACATCGCAAGGAACTTTCCCTTTCTTTTGAGAGTTGATCAGTGAGGCTCAGAAGAGTTGCTTCTTGAGATTTCAAGGAGCAAGGTGGTAACACCAGCCGATCAACTCAATTTACCTGTTTTATTTTTAAACATCTATTCAGTTTAATTTCCTGAGAATAAGCATTGCTTCCTCAAGTAATTATTGAGGAATTTGCACAAGAACCTTTTGGGAGAAGGACTGACCACGAAGTATAGTTTGTCCCTCTTTCTCCCAGAGGACAGCTGTATAGTAAAGAGACACACTTGGGGACAAAGTCAGTCCATGGGGCAGCTGCATGTACAGTACTTTGTGTTCACGTATAAAGCAAGACTTTTTTGGGTGTTTTTACCACGAAAAGAAGTGTGTAGGTGAAGGAAGGTAAACCTTGTTCCTTCCCTCACTTGAACTCACTGTCATCATGAGCAATCTTCTCCCTGACTCACTCACTTCCAGTATGGGATGGAAGAAAATTGCTTGAAAAAATAGAACATACAGGTGGAGAAAATGAACTGTTTCATCCCCTCACACAGTATCATGGGAGGAGGAAATTTACACCACTTTATATGTTAACAGTGAGGCCTCTATATTTTTTCAATTATTATTATTTTTATTTATTTATTCATACATACATACATACATACCCCACACACTCTGGGTGGCTCCCAACTGAATATTTAAAACATGATACAGCATTAAACATTAAAAACTTTCCTAAACAAATTCCCCAAATAAATGCTCAAGGTGGATTACAATATACCACACACACATTTATCCTCACAAATACCCTTTGTAATAGGTTATAATAAGAGACAGTGACTTGCTTCATGGCCAGATTCCTCGTGCCTTCCTGAGATCTATGGGCCACAGATGCCGAAAGACATTTTAAAATGCCGACAAGGCAGCAATTTACATATATTTCCGAATTCAAAGTTGCTGTTCTCCTCTCCTCCAGTTTACTGCTCAAGTTAGATCTTCAAGTGAGCTGTTAAAATTAACATCTGCACACCCCCTGCAAAGGATGGGCAGTAAAAGTACAATGGTGAGAAGTTACAGCTGTATCCCAATTAAAGTAAATTGCAGAGTAAGTCTGACTCATACACTCCCATTCTTGAGAGACTTCTCAGATCTCTGCTATAGCATCGTTTAAAGTGCTTAGCCCATGCATTAGAATGTGGAGTAATGAGGAGTCAACTGGAGCCTATAAAGTATTTTTCAGGCGTAGTCCTTGATGGGCAGGAGAGGACCAGTGACACAGATTTTGAATGATTTTCTCAGTTCATAAATGTACCTGCAATTCATGTACCGGTATCCAATAGTCACATTAGCACAGAAATTCTGTGTTCATATGCTCAATGGTGCAGCAAATAAATGTCATTTTGGACCATATTAAAAAGAACTTGCAAATGCATATACACTAGCCAACTGCAATTTCAGAGGTATCTGACACAATATAACTGTGCATACATTAGTATATTACAAAGGTTTCCCTGTAAAAAATTAACAGTGTGCAAGATTTTTCTAAGCTTTTCATCATAAAAATCAAATCTACAAATAGTTATTTTGTTCCCTTATCACTGCTTCCTCTTGGGGGAAAAAGCCCCTTCATAGAAAATGGCAAATTTATCTTGCCATATAGGAAAGACATACTGGCCAGCTAAGTGCAGTTCAGAATACTGTGTCCTCTAGATGTCACCATTGTTCCATAAACCTCATGTTTTTCAGGTCAAGTATCTGGGTACTCCTTATATGGGCTGGCCAATAAAGCAAGATGTGTGCCGCAACTCCAGAGTTGGCCACGACTGGACCTAATGTTCAGGGTTCCCTTTACCTTTACCTTTTATGCAGAGTGCAGCACAGTCTGTACAGTAAAAATGTATTACTCTCAATATTTCTCACAACTGTATTCCATGACCATTCATCCTAATTTATCATCTGAGACAAAAAGTTAACCTGTTTCAATGCTATATGTAAAAAACAGACATCTAAAACAGTCAAATGTCTCCTGTCCCCTTTCAGGAGTTAGGATTCCATAACAAAACAGTTATACGGATACTGGTTGCCAGAAGTGAAATAGACCTGCTGAACATAAGACAACGTTATAAAGAGAGATATGGAAAATCACTGTTCCATGATATCAAAGTAAGTATGTTTGGGTTGACTGTAATAATTTAGACATTAAAATAAAAGACAGCAATCATTTTAGACGTCCATGCGTATCCTCTGATATCAAGAACGCAGAAAGTAATTGCTTCTGAATGAACCAACCAACTTCTTGTTTCTTAACAGATTAAATCCTGTTCCTCTTAACTATTTGCACCATGCTTACAGTTTCTACTAGTAAGATGCACTGTATCTCTGAAAGATGTCCAGTGGTACTGCCCTTGTTCTTACTGTATGTCATACTTGCCCTGATTTTCTTGGAAGCCAAAACAGGCTCACTGTCTGCTTAACTTAATGCAGTTGGTGTCATTTCCATGAATAAAACAAAACACCAAAAACATTGAAAGCAATGTTGTTACTCCAAAGCACAACACAGTGTACCCCTGATTTGTGATATTAAACTATATTTCATCAAAATATATAGTTTCTTCAAAATATAGTTTAATATATTTTATTTTACTCAGTGCAACCAATTTTACACCAGGAGAAATCCAAGAACACACTGCTGGGCTCCCCAAGTGATATTAGAGACTCCACCTTTAGAATGCAACAACTAGTAACTCTTTGACCTTATCCAGTATGTTCAATTAGTTATCTTATTCAAGATCTTAAGTTAGTTGAGGAGCATACAGAAGATTCCCTCAAAGTATATCAGAGACTATGGCCCCAAACTTTGCAATCAGTCCCCAAAAAACCCACTGAATTGCAAATATGAATCATATGCATAGCAAAGCTTTTTGGCACAGAAACTATGAGAGAGACAAGAAGTAGTTAAATGATAATGATCCCTGGCAAAAACGATGAAGTTCCAATTATGCATAGTGTTTATTCATGTACCCATGCCACTTTTCAGACAAACAGAGCAAATACAACGTACCAGGACGGGCTAAGAATCTGTCCTAGAATGTTGTGACACACCGTAGATTGTGGGGGTTTTTGTGGGTCTGCCTTCAGATTGTGGTGTTTGTTGTATTAGGTGGAGAAGGCGAATTCACAACCTGGCCTTCCTTCCAAGGCCCAAATATAAACCAACCGCAAATAAACAACAATGGTTGGTCTATCCTTCAGGATGGCCAAGCCAAAACAATGGAGGCAGGAGGCAGGGATGAAATACGTAAGACTGGTTGCAAGATGGAATCATGCCCACTCAAGGCACTTCCAGGTGACCTGTTTATTACGTTTGTTTGCAGAAATTAGATGTTGGCTATTTGATGAGCTCTTAGTCTGACTTGTTTGTTGGGAGGTTATGTCTAAGAAAGTGTTGTCCCCCAATTTCTGGAGTACTTTCCCATCAATTTCCATATCACAGAAGTCCAATCTTTTGAGGAAGCAGATTTGTTGCATAAGTCCTGGCAATGAACTACAATTGCACAGCATGAATTAGCTGGTATGAGATTGATTCCAAACCCAAAATAACCAGTCTGGAAACACCCTCCCATGTTGCTACTGCACTTCCTCAACCTGCATGAGACACTGCTAGGCCAAACAGGAGTTTCACTGAGAAAGAACAGGCACAGCAGCAACTGAAGATCACCTCTGTCTTTTGCTTCTCTGTCCTGCAAGTGTATGAAGACTATCCTCAAACTCCATTCCTCTTGGTTATATATCTGCCCTACATATGCCAAGTTCAGAAACTCCTATCACCAGCTCTGCCCTTTAAAAAGTGATTAAGTTCTTGCAGAAAGCAACAGGGTTGCTGTTGCTGATTTTTTAAAAAAAATGTGTAATATTTAATGAATATTTATTTATCTTGCAGCATTTTTCCTCCGGACATTATGAGAGTGCTTTACTTGCCATCTGTGCAGGTGATGCTGAAGATTATTAGAAGGAAGAAAACTATGTTAAAAACGAAAAAGTTTAGGGATGGAAATGCTTTCAAGAGATTCAAGCTGTTCTCATTATTTCTGTGTACTAATATACTTCCCAGTGTGATCAGTTCATTGCCTATTCTTTTCTAAATTTGTTTCAAACAAATAGAGATTTTCACGTACCAGATTTTTTAAAAGAATGAATACTTCGCTATTAATATATTGCATTTTACAAACTTACTTCAAAGTAGACTTCTAATAAAATCCATGTGATTCCTTTCCATCCAAATGTGTTTCATACTGTTAAGTACGTCCCAGTCTCCAAGCCATGAGAAATCTCAGGGATTGCAGCATATAACTTGGGTTTGGTTTCTTTGGAATGAAGGTTACTCGAGGCTCAAGCATTAATACTCCCACAAATCCTGCTCTCCCACATTCATTTTTTAGGGAGGCTCTTCAGTGGCATGGCTCTGGATCAAGTATAGGGAGCAAGTCAGGCATCTTTTTTTTGCCCCAATCCCAAAACAGACTGTCCTTTGTTCTTTTTCAGACACAAACTTCCTCTCCTGCTTACCTTCCAGGAGGGTCTACACTCTACAGCCATTTGTTTCTGTGCACCCCTTTGCCCTAATTTACATTACAAAGCATACTTATGAAGCAACGGGAGAGATTATGGGCAACAGACATTAAATTCACAGCATGCTATAATCTCAGGGAAAACACCACGAAAATGGTACAGTATATAGATGGCATCTTACTCCCAAAAAGCTTGCTAAAATGTACAAAGGGAAAACATCAACCTCTTGTAGATGCAAAAAAGAGGAGGGGTCATACTATCCTATGTGGGAGACATGTGTAAAGGTAAAAGTAAAGGGACCCCTGACCATTAGCTCCAGTCGTGAGTGACTCTGGGGTTGCAGCGTTCATCTTGCTTTATTGGCCAAGGGAGCCGGCGTACAGCTTCGGGGTCATGTGGCCAGCATGACAAAGCCACTTCTGGCAAACCAGAGCAGTGCACGGAAACGCCGTTTACCTTCCCACTGGAGTGGTACCTATTTATCTACTTGCACTTTGATGTGCTTTTGAACTGCTAGGTTGGCAGGAGCAGGGACCGAGCAACAGGAGCTCACCTCGTTGCGGGGATTCGAACCGCCGACCTTATGATCAGCAAGTCCTAGGCTCTGTGGTTTAAGCCATAGCGCCACCCGCGTCCCCTTGGGGACATGTGTAGCCATTGGCAAATACTGGAATGATATTTATAACGAGTTTAAGAAACTGTTTAAAATCACCTTTAAAAAAAACAAACCAGAGATTTTGCTACTTTGTATACTACCACCAGAAATTTAAAAAGATATAAAAACATTGTTTATGTATGGTATAACAGCAGCTAGAACCCTTATAGCAAGGAACTGGAAGAATGAAACACTCCCAGAGATTTCAGATTGGCAGATACTCATGTTAGAATACTACAATTAGCAATACTGACGGGATCAGGTAGAGGAATATCGAAACAAAAAAACTAGAGAATGATAATATTTAAGAATTATGTAAAACTTTATTGTACAAATAACTCCATATTAGCAGAAATTGAGTGATATTTGTAAAGAAAAAGATCAAATGAATGTATACAGAGCAGAAAGAAATAATATTTTACAATGTAAACCTGTGTAAAAAAGAATATTATATCAAACAGTATAATCAGAAGGATGGGAAGGATTGTGCTGATGAGTACTTTTACTATGTAAATAACTTTCTCTCTCTTTTTTTTAATTTGATTTCTTTGTTTCTTATCTTTGTTACTTCTTTAACATTTTTTCTTTATAAATTTTCTATTTTATATAATTTTCTTTTCTTTTCTTTTTTACCTGTTAAGGGATAGTACATAATGTTTGTATAGACGTGCAATTTTTTTAATCAATAAAGAATTGATAGTACAAAGCAGATACTTAACAGAGCAGGCGAGGCTATTGACTTAGCAAGCAAGTTGGTCTGACCATTATGACAGTCCCCTTTTCTGCAATAATCAATCTCACAGCGTTCAGAATCACATGATTGGAAAAGAGAGCCCCCAACACCCATTTAGACTAACTCCAAAGTCATTACATTATCAACAACAGCATGGCAGGACAAATCTATACCTGTTTATTCAATGAGGTGTTCAGTGAGGTTATGTGCAAAGGATATGTGCAAAAGATTACAGCCTAAGAATCACAATGTGTCATTGCTAGACAATTCTTGTTTTGCTTCTCACACATACAAAGATAAACCAGACTTATTAATATTAGGGCAGCAAAATCTTTTTCATCAGTTCACTATATATTGGCAGTATTTATTCTTAATAAGCTCCATAAATTCATGCTTCAACAAAGCCATGATCCTGCTTATATCTCCCAGAATTGTACCACACATTGTATAATTTGGGGCGTTTTCCATATCCTTCCTGAATTCCAGATCAGGAGGGTTGGGGAAACTCAACAAAGGGAGTTTACTTTGTTGGTTGTTTACTTATTTGTTAGGATTTAAAATCCCTAATTCTAAACAAACAGGCAAAAACAAAACCCCAAGAACAAAAACAAGATTTATTTATTTATTTAGCTAGCTAGCTTCCTTTCACCATAAGGTGTCAGAGTACGTTACAATAATTACAACACAAAGTTAAAAACATATAATGTGTCCTAAATATATATCTATATCATCTATATCTATATATCAGCTGTTAAAAGCCATGGTAAAGAGGTGTGTCTTCAATTACCCCTCCCTGTGTTGTCATTTAAAAAATAGTTAGGCATGCTGACTTATTTGACATTTTTCCCCAGCTATTTGAACATACATAGTAGAAAAGCATTTGTAGAACAGATGGAGAAGCTCCCCACTCCCACAAAAGGCATTTTGCAGTAACCTCTGAGGAAGCATAGAACAAGGAGAGAAACTCTATTGGGGAGTTGGAACTTTTGAGAGGGGTCAGAAGACAGTCCTGTCCGCAGTATAAGCTGTCTGGTGCCTTCTGTTAAATAAAAATGCTGTCTCCCTTCACTTTATACTAATTGAGTACTCTAACAAAAACTCTAAAATTGTCCTACATATTATGGGCAAACTGAAAGGCAGGGGGTGGGACAAAACACCCTAATGAAGACTGAACTTGCTAAGTGGCTGTAGACCACAGAAGGTAATGGAAGAGGGGTGTGAGGGAGAGACAGAAGACAAGGGAGAAAGGTGTGCAGTGCCCATGAAGAAGGCATGGCTGGCTGGGACCCTGAATAGGAGTACTCCCCGCAGCCACATTTCGTTGCTGCTCCCTCTTGCATACCAGATCCTTCTAAAATCTTTAAAATTAATTATTCGCATTAAGGCAGCACCCCTAATAAAACAGATATTGCATATCCATTCAACCAATCACTGGTGTCTACTTGATACAACTGTGAACTGTTATCCCTTCCTACAAAGCACCATATTTTTGGTGCAGGCATTATTCCAGTTACACCACTTTCAGTTTCGCCCAGTAGTTCTGACTTAATTGTTCAAAGGCGCACACGACGTTATCATCCTCTTTGTCGCAAAGTTCACGCAAAGAGACACTGGAAAAGAGAAGCAGAAGTAAATTAAATGTTTTTGTGAGAATAAATGTAAATGTTTTTATACACCTTCAACCCTGAAAGCTGCTTTGTTGTATTTTGTAACATTTTTGTGCCTGAGCCCACACGAAACCATCCACCCCCCTGCTAGGCGCAATATTTTGAAAAGTATTCAGGCACCATTCAGCTATCAGTTCTGGCCTTCCTTGATTCCCCCCATGGTGCTTCTTGGTCCTGCTACATGATTGGGCCAGTCTTGTGTTTCTTTATGGTTTACCTGAATTAAGCATCTATCTAAAACAAAAAATACTTTTGTTTTTGTTGCCTCGGAGATCTCACTCTTGATGTTCAAACCATGTTCAAAGTGTTCAAACCATGTTAAGGATGATACAGAAGAGGAGTGGCTGGAAAGCCACCCAGGTCAAATACTGAAAGTTTTTGTCATTTGTGTTCATCACTGCTAGCAAATCCCCATGAACAACATTCACACCTTAGATGTAAAGATGGAAATGGAGGTGACGACACCCACTGGTGTTCATTTACCATGTGAAAACTGGTTGGACTATGATATGTTTGAGTCACCCAGACTAATCTCTACACCCATGGTAACAGTGGAGGCATCATGCGGGTAAATTTGGGGAAGGGGGCACAGAAAGAGCAAAGTATATTTTGTCAGGAAAGTTGTACCTCATGTGTTAAGATCTCAGAAAGATATATAACAGTACAGTGGTACCTCAGGTTAAGTACATAATTCGTTCCAGAGGTCCATTCTTAACCTGAAACTATTCTTAACCTGAAGCACCACTTTAGATAATGGGGCCTCCTGCTGCTGCCGCACCACCAGAGCACGGTTTCTGTTCTCATCCTGAAGCAAAGTTCTTAACCCAAGGTACTATTTCTGGGTTAGCAGAGTCTGTAACCTGAAGCATATGTAACCTGAGGTACCACTGTATATGTTAATGTCAGTAGTCCAGCAAGGGGGGGGAGGGAAGGGCAAGTGCCTTGTTTTGGCCCCTGCCCCCTCTTCTGGTGCCAACCCAGGTATGATAGGCACCAGTCTACTGACCTCTGTTAAATAGTTCTAAAGAACAAGAGTAAACAAGCAAGACTTCATTGCATACCTCAAGAGGTTTTCAACCTTTTTGGGTCCACGGCTCCCTTGACCAACTACATTCTTTCTGTGGAACCCTTGTGGGGCTCAGGAGCCCAGTTATATCACCCCTTACCTGCAGAGCTGGAAACCCCTCACCCCTTTTCAAACATTCTCGCTTGTGGAGTGTTCCCTCAGCCTCTTCCCATCTCCTTGGGAGTCCTCTGGGAAGCAGCAGTTGCCTCCCTGCCCCCAAAGAGAGGTGCCTCCTCCCACTGCCCATAGGGGCCTGGGAAGCACCCCCTGGCCAGCCCTAGAGGCACCATTCACCTGCAGCACTTGTAGCCAGGACTACTGCAACAAGCAGCTCTGCAAGCCTTTGGGAGGCAGAGACGCGAGAAGGCATCAGAAGAGGGAGGGAAAGAAAGAGGGACAGAGGCCTGGTGTTGCCTGCGGCACCTCTGACTATCATTCAAGGCACCCCAGGGTGTCTTGGCACACTGGTTGAAAACCGTTGGCATACCTGATGACTCGAAGAACAAGGCCAAAGTCTCTCAACAAAGTATAGGCTTCTCCTTCATGTATACTAAAATTGGAAGGAAAAGTAGGTTAGCAGAGTTATATATTTCATGTACTTTTCTTGTTCTTGATAGCCTTGCTCTCCAAGAATTAGTCTGATTCTCTTTTAAAGCCATCCAAGTTGGTGGCGATCACTTCCTCCTGTTGCGTGTGAGTTCTACAATTTAGCTATGCAGTGTGTGAAGAAGTATTTTATCTGTCCTGAACCTTCCCACATTCAGCTTCGTTGGATGTCCACGAATTCTAAAGTTATGAGAAAGGGAGAGAAACTTTTCTGTATTCACTTTCTCCATGCCATGCTTAATTTTATAAATATCTACTGTACCATGACACCTCTTACTTGCCGTTTCTCAAAGCATTTCACCCTGAGAGGTTTGTAGGACAGCAACACAAGAAGGGGTCGTTTCTGTGGTGGCTCCCCACTTGTGGAATGCTCTCCCCAGGAAGGTTCGCTTTAGTTACATATCTTTAAGCACCAGGAAAAACATTCCTCTTCTCACAGGCTTTTGGCTAATTGAACCATCTGTGGCCTTTTAAACTTGGGGGCGTGGGTACTGTTCTTGTTTTTACTATGTTATGCATTTTTGTGTTTTTATATGTTAAACCACCCTCAGATGAAGTGTGGTATAGAAATATAATTAATAAATTATGAAAGAAAGAAAGCACGTACCTGTTATCCTGTGCCATTGCTGTCAGAGATCCATGTTTATAGAAGTCGAGCACATATGCATTAAGTGGCATCATTCTGCCCTGATTATCACATATCTTTGAATAGAGGACTGGAATGTTTGCACCATTAATGCCTATTGTGCGCAGTATAACCTGCAGAAACAGTAGAGCAACATTCATTTTTCATACTACTCAGTTACTGACCAACCCCTTTGCCATATAGTAATAAAGCTGATAGAATGATCTCGATACGAGTCCAAGGCAGACCTTTTAACATCACAGTAATCCAAGTTTATGCACCAACTACTGGTGCTGAAGAAACTGAAATTGACCAGTTCTATGAAGAGTTACAACACCTTATAGAAGTGACACCAAAGAAGGATGTTCTTCTCAGTATAGGGGATTGGAATGCTAAAGTAGGGAATCAAGAGATAAAAGGAACAACAGGCAAGTTTGGCCTGGGAGATCAAAACGAAGCAGGGCAATCACAAACACGCTTTTCCAACAACACAAGAGACGACTCTACACATGGACATCACCAGATGGGCAGCATCAAAATCAGATTGATTATATTCTCTGCAGCCAAAGATGGAGAAGCTCTATACAGTCAGCAAAAACAAGACCTGGAGCTGACTGTGGCTCAGATCATCAGCTTCTTATAGCAAAATTCAAGCTTAAACTGAAGAAAGTAGGAAAAACCACTGGGCCGGTAAGATACAATCTAAATCAAATCCCTTATGAATACACAGTGGAAGTGAGGAACAGGTTTAAGGATTTAGATTTGCTGGACAGAGAACCTAAAGAACTATGGATGGAGGCTCGCAACATTATACAAGAGGCAGCAACGAAAACCATCCCAGTGAAAAGGAAATGCAAGAAAGCAAAGTGGCTGTCCAACGAGGCCTTATAAATAGCGGGGGAGAGAAGGCAAGCAAAATGCGAGGGAGATTGTGAAAGATACAGGAAATTGAATGCAGATTTCCAAAAAATAGCAAGGAGAGACAAAAAGGCCTTCTTAAACGAGGAATGCAAAGAAACAGAGGAAAACAGCAGAATGGGAAGAACCAGAGATCTGGTTAGAGATATGAAAGGAACATTTCGTACAAAGATTACCATAATAAAGGACAAAAGTGGTAAGGACCTAACAGAAGCAGAAGACATCAAGAGGAGGTGCCAAGAATACACAGAGGAATTATACCAGAAAGATATGAATTTCTCGTACACCCCAGGTAGTGTGGTTGCTGACCTTGAGCCAGACATCCTGGAGAGTGAAGTCAAATGGGCCTTAGAAAGCACTGCAAATAATAAGGCCAGTGGAAGTGATGGTATTCCAGCTGAACTAACTATTTAAAATTTTAAAAGATGATGCCATTAAGGTGCTACACTCAATATGCCAGCAAGTTTGGAAAACTCAGCAGTGGCCAGAGGATTGGAGATCAGTCTACATCCCAATCCCAAAGAAGGGCAGTGCCAAAGAATGCTCCAACTACCGCACAATTGCACTCATTTCACACGCTAGCAAGGTTATTCTTAAAATTCTACAAGGAAGGCTCAAGCAGTATATGAACCGAGAACTCCCAGAAGTGCAAACTGGATTTAGAAGAGGCAGAGGAACCAGAGACCAAATTGCAAACATGCGCTGGATTATGGAGAAAGCTAGAGAGTTCCAGAAAGACATCTACTTCTGCTTCATTGACTATGCAAAAGCCTTTGACTGTGTTGACCACAGCAAACTATGGCAAGCTCTTAAAGAAATGGGAGTGCCTGATCACCTCATCTGTCTCCTGAGAAATCTCTACGTGGGGCAAGAAGCTACAGTTAGAACTGGATATGGAACAACTGATTGGTTCAAAATTGGAAAGGAGTACGGCAAGGCTGTATATTGTCTCCCTGCTTATTTAACTTATATGCAGAATTCATCATGCGAAAGGCTGGGCTGGATGAATCCCTAGCCGGAATTAAGATTGCCGGAAGAAATATCAACGACCTCAGATATGCAGATGACACAACCTTGATGGCAGAAAGTGAGGAGGAATTAAAGAACTTTTTATTGAGGGTGAAAGAGGAGAGTGCAAAATATGGTCTGAAGCTCAACATCAAAAAAACGAAGATCATGGCCACTGGTCCCATCACCTCCTGGCAAATAGAAGGGGAAGAAATGGAGGCAGTGAGAGATTTTACTTTCTTGGGCTCCATGATCACTGCAGATGGTGACAGCAGCCACGAAATTAAAAGACGCCTGCTTCTTGGGAGAAAAGCAATGACAAACCTAGACAGCATCTTAAAAAGTAGAGACATCACCTTGCCAACAAAGGTCCGTATAGTAAAAGCTATGGTTTTCCCAGTAGTAATGTATGGAAGTGAGAGCTGGACCATAAAGAAGGCTGATCGCCGAAGAATTGATGCTTTTGAATTATGGTGCTGGAGGAGACTCTTGAGAGTTCCATGGACTGCAAGAAGATCAAACGCATCCATTCTTAAGGAAATTAGCCCTGAGTGCTCACTGGAAGGACAGGTCGTGAAGCTGAGGCTCCAATACTTTGGCCACCTCATGAGAAGAGAAGACTCCCTGGAAAAGATCCTGATGTTGAGAAAGATGGAGGGCACAAGGAGAAGGGGACAACAGAGGATGAGATGGTTGGATAGTGTTCTTGAAGCTACCAGTATGAGTCTGACCAAACTGTGGGAGGCAGTGGAAGACAGGAGTGCCTGGCGTGCTCTGGTCCATGGGGTCACGAAGAGTCGGACACGACTAAACAACTAAACAACAACAACAATAAAGCTGCCCTGAACCTGGATGAGATCCCAAGAACAGGTTTCATGTGCTTAAGGGGGAAATGGTTGCATTTAAGGCTACATCCGCAGTATGCACTTAAAGCACTATGAGACCACATTAACTGCCATTGTGGTTCAAAAGAATCCTGAGAATTGTAGCTTGTTAAGAGAGATGAAAGTTGCTAGGAGACCCCTATTCCTCTCACAGACCTACAATTCCTGTGGTGGTTTAACAATCAATTTCCTGTTCTTGGGCAGCTCTGGGAATTGTATATGAAGTCATTTTGTGCCTTTAGAAAACAGGGGACAAGCAAGCACAAAATAATCTAACGTCCATGAACTTATTTTCATACAGTATTTCTATTTTGGTGCTGCTGTGTAATGCCAGGTCAATGATTCACAAGACCGCTGCCATTCATGACTTGATCGTGGACGATGGAATTGACCTGGCATGTGTAACAGAGACTTGGTTGGACATGGCCGATGTGCCTGTTCTTGCTGTTGCTTGCTGCCACATTTCACACAGCAACCCATGTCATATGGGGGGGGGGGTTTGCAGTGATCTTTAGGAAGTCATTAGCTTGTGCCAGGTGTCCTAATTGTGAAGACCCAGTTTTCTGAGTGTATGTTCTGGAAGCTGGGCAATAGGGGAAGTACAGGATTCCTTTGAGTGTACTAACCTCCCCGCTGCACCAAGGATTCCTTGCTTGAGCTGCTTCAGGTCATGGTAGATGTTAACATGCATGCCAACACAACCTTACCAGGGGCTGCTCAAGACCTCATGGAAAGCATGGCCTCCATGGGACTGGGCCTGAATAAGTTTGGCCCAACCCAGACATGGCTTAGATCAGGTGTTGACCTCAATGGACATCGATGATCTGACATTAAGTAAAAGTAAAACAAAAGATCACAACTAGACTTCTCTGTGACCCTTCACCTTCACAGGGAGGTGGGACTGATTCAGATGGTCTGTCCCTGCCACTTAATGGTTTCCAAAGAGTGGTAGGGGATGTTTTGTCCCATGTTGATGGCCTCTCAGCTGATTCCCTGGTGGTCTGCTGGAAGGCAGAGTTAACCAGGACTATTGACTGTCTGGCTCCAAAGTGTCCTCTCCTGTCTACCAACTCCATCTGGTATGCCAGCTGAGACCCTACCTGCCACAGACTGTCTCGCCAGAGTATTGCATGATCTGGTTATCTCCCGCACAATTCAAAGTTTTGGTGCTGACCTTTAAAGCCCTATATGGCCTCGGCCCAGTATACCTGAAGGAACGTCTCCACCCCCATCACTCAGCCTGGACATTGAGATCCAGCACCGAGGGCCTTCTGGCGGTTCCCTCATTGCGAGAAGTGAGGTTACAGGGAACCAGTCTTAGGGCCTTCTTGGTAGTGGTGCCCACCCTCTGGAACGCCCTCCCATCATTTTTTTATATGCGCTGTAAGCCGCCCAGAGTGGCTGAGGAAACCCAGCCAGATGGGTGGTGTGTAAATAATGAATTTAGTAGTAGTAGTAGTAGTAGTAGTATATGCTTTTGACATCTTTCATCAAACCTCCAGTTTTATACTTTTTCCCACTTACATTGTTGACAGAGCCTTTGTGCAGCAAATCAAATTCTGTATTTCCAGACAGGCACACAAACGGTGAAACTGCTGTCCTTCCTTCATCGCAGCTCATTAAGTGAGATGCAAGCGGTGAGTCAGATGGTTTTTTACTTGAAAAATCTAACAAAATGATTAAAAATGTGAATTTATCAATGGGCGCACAACTCTATTATAATTGGATAATAGAGGAATGGACATAAATATCAAAAACAGATATTTATACTTTATATATACTTGATGACTGAAGCCCTCAGATGTCTCATTAGATGTGACCATATATCCTTGTGCTCTTTTTTGTCCCTACTGAATCTAAGCCAAAATATATGCAATTGAATCAATCACATATTCGCCCACTGCCTACCCATGCCTCCATTCCTACCTTTCTTTTGTCCAATCTACCTCCAGCATGCCATCTTCAAACTGTACTCCCTGCAACCCGCCACAGGTTGCCTATCTAAGCCCATGTAGACTCCTCTGGGATCACAAGGCTGCTCAACCAGTGGACCTTTGATTCCTAACTGATAGGCTTCAAAACTGCAGAGTTTGTATTTCAATGTAATATAAACAATGCCTGCTTACCAAGTTCTGAAAGTGGAAGTTTATATTCTTGCTGCATATCAGCCATGGTGGAAACTATCTGCAGAAACTGTCCAAAATTCTCTTTTATTTTGGAGTTGTACTCATGCAAAGCAGCAGCAAAATCTTCAGGGAGATCCTCAAGAAACACCTAGAGACAACAGAATAGTTGCTTGAGAGATAAATAATAATCGTCAAGCCTCATTTAAAGCTTTTAATAAGAAAAAACGTGGGTTTTTTTAAATAGGACCACAGAATACTATATCTAGATCACCAAGAGGGCTCTAGTGACTTTGGCTGTATTGCTGCAGAATTTATCTCATAATCCAATCTATGTCACAGAATTAGAGTACTGTGCAATACAAAAGGTGCTTACATGTATCTTTATACCTTACTTCCATAGTATAAACTTAATTTATCATTCAATAAGTTGTCCATATAGAATCAATAAAAATGCAAGGGAGGAGAGAAGCTTCCAAAGAGAATTAAACAGCATGTGGATTCTTCTGCTCACCTTTGATAAGTAGTTACTGGGGTTTCTTTAAATCACATCATTATCTCCATCTTTGGCATCACCCGCTCATCTTTGTACCTTCTGAACAAAAGTGTCCAATGTCCTTTCCCACATTTTCAGTGGCAAATAAACAAGCTTTTGATCTTACCTTTGACTGGTAAAATGTCCGTCTAGAATTAAGAACAGCAGCTGGTATCCGCCTTCTTCCAAAAAGATGTGCCAATACTAGCACTAGCTTTTCCATCACATCCTGAGAGAAAGCATGTGGTCCTGTTTGGTACAGAAATCCACATTATTGCAAATTAATCCTTCGGGATTGCACTCTTAATGCTTATTTGCAGCTGTGGCTTTACCTGCTCACAGGTGTGGGGGAGATGGGTGGAAACAGCCTCCTGGTCAAATTAGGATCTCTGGTGGTTTGATCCATGAGCTGAAGGTTCTTCACCCTTCATCTATTAGTTACACTTATGAACACTGACATGACAAGGCCTTCCTCACTCCCCCAACCTAGAGTAGAAGTGGTCTCCAAAACAGGAGTAAGAATGGAGTAAATCACTCTGCCCATTCAAAAGCAAAGCGGGGAAGGAAGCAATTGGTGCTCTTTCTCTGTGCCCATGTAAAAACATACCTTTCTTGCTTCGTTGACACAGCTTATGGAATAAGCCTTTCACAAGAAAATCAACTAGTACAATATTGGAAGGTTCATGATAATGCAAATGAGTCACAAGTCCAGCAAATCCTGTAGTATTGCCTTTCTGATCCACATATCCCTAAAGAAAGAAAACACTGTATGTATTCAGATGGATTTCCACCCTAACTCATGAGACAAACTGCAAAATACATTCTTATTTTAATCATGGTGTAAGTTTGGGAGCTGAAAACAGAAACTCTCTCATGTTTGTGCAGGATAACCATAAAGCGACCAAATGTTGTACAATAAAACAGACTAGCTAAATGCTTTAAATATTACTGTGGTCATAGAAGATTAATTTAAGAGGTGGGCCTCAATTTGTTCCAGAGCACATTCACACACTGTTTTGAATACCGAGTACGGAGTACTGTTTATAAATCTGGGCCAGAATGAAAACTTCTAACTTTTTTCAGGAATTTTGGTGGGAGGGGGGGTTGACCCATTAAACTTGGCAGGCATATATTTCAAGGAGCAGGGTTGAATCATTTTGATGTGGGACATTTTTTCCTATTTTTGAACAAGGGAAAATATAGTTGTTGGTGGAGGCACAGCAATGCTTGAGCTCTTGGAAGCCACCATTTTTCCATTCCCAAGAGAGTTTGGAATGATACTGCATTGTGTTAGTTCAGGTGAATTATTGGGGAGAAAATGGCTGTCAGCTCCTGGTGGTATCTGAGAGGTGGATAAATACTCTGCTACCACAGTCATGGGCAGGAACAAAGCTACATTTTCCCCTGAAAGGGAACATACAACACATCTGAACATTGATAAAGCATTACACACCCACATAGTTTTATCACCTTCAGGATGGTGAAGTAATCATTTTTCAGCTCTACAAAAACAAAGTCATGACCCACTTGATTAAATAAGAAGACTTGGAAACTTACCTCCTTCACGAGAAACTGTAATGAAAACAAAAAATACAACTTTAACATCTTGAGGGCCCTTGGTTGTTTGAAGGCTAGAAGTGAATGCTTCAGTATCGACAGGACCTTTGGGAAGGGAAAATATATTAATACATTTCCATTGCAGCTGGCTGGTTGAAAGGTTTGAGAGTAAGATGTTAGAAAACTGGCACTGAGCTTAACATCGATTCTTGGCATACCAGAGTATGGTCAAAGGAATTGCCTGAGAAATTAACGTGTCAGGCCAGAGCAGTAAAGGGCAACCACAATCCCTATTCCTTTTGTAACATACAGCAAATGTTTATTGAATGCATACAGTAAATTGTTCAGACTGTGGCAGGCATCTACCCAACACTCATGGGAAAATGTGGCCCGACCTTTTAGAGTAATCAACTAAAACTTTATTACATAGCATGACATTACATTGGGACAAGGTATTTGTTGTTTACTACTGTAAAAATAGTTTTCTAAAAATGTATCTTCATACCATGAAAAATAAACAAAAACCTTGAGCAAACTAAGTTTGTTCTTGGTATAAGCTTTTGTGTGCATGCACACTTCTTCAGGTATCTGAAGAAGCGTGCATGCACATGAAAGCTTATGTCAGATGTGCGTGCAGCAGCCAGGCCCTGGGACCCATAGGACTTTGCAGGACTGGGGCCCTTCCTAAGTTTGTTCTGAAGAGGCAAGGTGCGGCCGATTGGTAACTCACAGCACCTGGTGGCAAGAGCCGGGAAGGGATATAAGGTCAGCATTTCCCTTCGGCCCTTTGCCACAGCAACACGTTCCCCGCCCTGATGCGTTTGGCTCCTTGACTCCTTGCTTATTGATCCTCGGACCCCTGATTTTGTGACTCCTTGCTTCTTGATCCTCGGACCCTTGGCTTCTTGACTCCTGGCTCTCTGACCCTCTGACTCTTGGCTTCCTGACTCCTGGCTTCTGGACTCCTGTTCCTGCTCCCACCCCGCCATCTTGCCCCCGGTCCTGACGTCCCCAGCCGGGACTTCGATCACCCACGAACCAGACCGTGACAGCTTATACCAAGAACAAACTCAGTTGGTCTCCAAGGTGCCACTGGACAATTTATATACATATATATATTTCGACTGTGTCAGACCAACACGGCTACCTATCTGAATCTAAAACCTTGAGCATTAGAATTTAGTGTTTTTCTTTAACTTGCAGAATGAGTTTTGAAAATGTGTAACAAAATGCACTGGTTAGAACATTGTCAGGAAATTAGTTGATAAATTTAGGCTGCATTTCGTAACACTTTCCTAGGTATTTACTCTTACTGAAGTCACTGGGAGTTATTTCCAAGTAGACACATTTAGGAACACCTTGTTAAATTAAGCTAGGAAGGAGTCATACATTGTTTTTCAGCGCAATCCTCTGTCTATCAGAAGTAAAACCCAATGTGTTCAGTGCCATTGGGTGGCTATAGGATTGCATCCTTCATTAGAGAAGGATTGCTTCCAAGGATTACCTTGGCTTTGGCATCCACTTGATCATCTGCTTTTGAAGCCAACAGCAGGAGTCTCAGTATCAGAGAAATACTCAAAGGAAACTGTCCTCGAAGTTCAGGTACATTAGATTTAATGAGCTTCTGTATTTTAGGCAAAGGAATGTCATAGAAAAAGACATCACCCAAAAAGTCTTGACCTCGTCGCCCAGCACGTCCAGACATCTATGAAAAAGCAATCAAAGTCAGAAATCACCCAAGTAAATAATCAAGCAAAATTTGAAATCAAAGCATTTAAGACTGTAGCAGAGAAGCTATCTATACTGAAGGACAAACATGCTCTTTTTTTCTTTATCAAATAGATAGAGGGATGGGGAGAGAAGAGGCAAAGTCATTCCTAGCAAATCCCAGGCCTTTATACTTGTGGCTATCAATTTCCCTTCAGTGCTGTGTCTGTGGGGACAGGAGTGAAACAAACTTAATTCACTTTACCTGCAAGAGCTAAAGTCTAAATTTCCTAAGTGTCCTCCATATCCAATACACCTGAGACTAAATTACAGATGACCTTAGTCATGCAAGTCTGCTCTTAGATGTAGTGTTGTTTTTAACAAAAAGCCAGCACGGGAGGCCTGATTTGGATCAGAACTGCAACATGGGGACATGGGCAGTGGTGGTGAGTACCCACTGAGAGGGGTAGGGGCAGGGAATAAGGAAACCAGCAGTAAGTGCAGCCAGAGCCAATGATAAACCGAGCCAATTCAGTGCTACTTATTGTTGAGTTCCGTAAACGTAGCACTGAGACTAAACATCCTTCCATATTGTTCTGTGTGTTTGTGGGTCATTGATACAATAATAATGCATTAGTTGTGGATTCATGCTGGACTGTCCAACCCATCCCACTCTCCAAAAACAGCCATGGACTTTTGACTAGTCCTAAAGATTAATCTCATTACCTGCCTATAGTGCAGAGCATCCAAATATACAGAATTCTGTACAAAAACAACAGATTTACATGGCATGTTGATTCCCAAAGCCAAGGTTCCTGTGGCTGTCACCACCTAAAAGAAGAAACAACATTCAGTGGCAGTGCAAGTAAGTAAGTCCCATTCAGCTTAATGAGATTTGTTCCCAGGTATTTGGGTGTAAGAGTGCTGCCTTAATTGTTTTAAAAGATGATAGTTAACATTGACTATCAATGTTAATACCCTAATAATCCTTATCCATGCAGCACAATGCAGAGCTACATAAAAGGTTTTTTTGTGGGTGTGGGAGAGATGAATAAAAAAGCATACTGAAAAATACTGGCAGAATCTGAACTCCAGTTACTAGGACTTGCTAATATTTAGTTAGATTCAGTTTCTAGTCCCTTGTATATATTTTCCTAATCAAGTGCGATCAAGAAAGCATCACTGTGATCTAGGGTATCGAGCATGTTATTTTGGAAAAAGCTCAACTTGTTTTTCATTTATCATGGCCCCCTAAGACCCATGGCAATATTAATGGGAACTGACCAAGGACACGTCTGCACTCTATGCCATGATCATACAAGTTGGCCATAAAACCACGGAGGCTGGAGGAAGAGCAGAATCTCTTCAAAGCACCCAAAATATTAAGCGCTTTCCTTCTACAAAACCACCTCCACCCATCAGCCTGAAATTTAACATCGGATAATGTCAGTATTACCATGAAAGAATGAAGACCAAGTATATAACTTGTACAGAGCAACATCAAAATTAGCAGGCCAGTTATTAAATATAAAGCTGATCATCCCTTTAAAGAAATCAACAATTGTAAATGAGGCCTAAGTGGTGGGAAGGAGAAAAGGTAAGTTATGCCAGTCAATTCCCTGCCTCCCATTCAGGTGTCACTCATTCCTTTTTCTGCCAGTCCCCTACACTTCAGTAGGGTAGCTATTGTAGCTAGTTTAACAAGGGAAGAATATTAGGATCAACACGCGATCCATGTAAAACAGTGCTGGATTAAGCCCTGTGGAGGCTCCTGGGCAATTGAAATCTCGGGGGGGGGGGGCCTCGCAAATTATCCACCTAATACTTTTTAAAAAAAATTTACCAACCATTTTAATAAACCCATTTTTTACACAATACTATTTTGATCCATTGTCACGGGGTCCCTAAATAGCATGGGGCCCATAGGTTAGTGTCTACTCTGCCTGTTAAGTAATCTGACACTGCTTACAATCAAGTTTATTTGATGTTAATGGTCAGGAAAAGGTTTAAATAAACCTAAGATAAATAACTTTGAAGCATACAGACATAGTAGGTGATTGGCAGTATTAACAAGGCATGTATACACATAGATTACATATATACAAACCTGCAGATATCCCTTTCTGAAAAGCATCTCCACCATTTGCTTCCCCTTGGCGTCCACAGCAGAATGATGATACCCAATGCCTCTTAGTGCCAAGCCTTGCAGTTCTATTTTCTTTCTCGAGTATCTTAATCGATCAAATATCTTGATCAAAGTCTAGTGGAAGGAAAGTCTTAATATGTAAGAACAGTAGATGTTTCAAAGCAGCTCATCATTTCTACATGATTGCATAAGTGTAAATTGACTTTAACTGAACACATGTTATAAAACCTTTGCCTATGTAATTTTACATTTTCTAATCATTAATTTGGAGAGAATTTCATAATATCAAATATACTTTGGACATACACAAATATGAACATAGCGGTCTATGTTACAGCACTTGATTTTACATGTCTAATTTTTTCATGAAGATCGAAGTCATTCTTATTTTAATACTGGAAATTAAAGGGCTTTAAGCTCACCTCCTCATCAACAGCATGTTCATTTGCATAGGTGCAGTCGGAAGGAGTTTCATAAATCTTCTCCAGTTGCTTCCTTAGGCTATCAAGCTCAGCTTCCCAAACTAATTGTTTGCCATAGTTACGGACTTTAGTGTCACTGCACAAAAGTACAGATAAATTACCAAACAATTTTTCAACATTTCCCTGACATTGTCATATGTACTCTTTTTCCAGCATACATCCTCTTTTTCATGGGTAGAGTCATCATAGCGATCCATACTTAAAAGTAGAAGTTGGCAAATGCGTCTTTTTTTCTCTTCAGAATCTGGCAACCCTAATATGTGTATGTGCGTGTACAAAAGTGAATGAGACACACAGACAAATGTAGAACTCATTTGTATGTGACACTAGTCTTCTTCACATTTCATGGTAAGTCACGGTTCCTTTGGTTTTTGGGTTTTTTTTCAGAAGGAAACCATGATCTCAGGTTTGGACATGATGCTAAGCAAGGCTTCTTGCTACTCACACTAGAGAAGACATGAAGAGACAGTAACTGGACAGCAAGCACTAGCACGCTGCTGGTTCATGTCTTGTTAATTCATGCCAAGCTACTAACTATGGCTTATAGTAGGGGTAATCTATGTGCTGCTCTCCAGATATTGTTCAACCCTAGCCAGCATGGCTGATAGTCAGGGGTGATGGAAGCTGCAGTCCATCATTCACAACTAAAGGACTTCCTCTGGCTTACCCTGCTGTGCAAAAAAAAAGGTCACTTGAAATCCAATAGACTAGTTCACATTTACATTTCAGGCAACAGGAAGTGGAGAGGTGACGCAGCACTGATGTTGGGACTACAGGGCTACATTGGTGAGGGTTGACTCTACTGGTGCCTAATTCTATTGGTGCTTCAACAAAGCCCTGATTTCACTCCCGCCTGACCCCTCACCATCCTGGTAAGTGGCAATGACTCCACAACCATCTCAGTGTTATATTCTTCTTAGAGGAATGACATTTACACTCTGCTCATAGAAGCACATGGGATTCAAGGTCATCATGTGATTGCAGTAGGGCTGGCTGAGAAGCCAATGGATCCCAGGCTGCCCTGCCTCTCCCTGTCCTTGGAACATCCTGTTTTGAAGCTTTCTGCTGGCTGCCAGCAGCAGGGATCATACCAGCTGCATGGGCACCTGCACACTGGGTGAATGGGAGGGGAGATCTGTGGTACCAGAGTGGTGCTACTATCACTCTGCAGGTGGCAGCTGGTGGGCGGGATCCCTCTTGCTAATCTAACTTCACTTCTTCTCCAGCCTGGGGCAAAGGGGATTGAAATTGCTCTGCCAGACACCCAACACAATGTGTACAGTACATACAAATAGTTTCAAATACTTGGTCTGCTCCTTTTTCAGATGTTTTTTCTTTTTAGATTTAAAAAAATATTTGCTCTTGTTAACTTTTCGTGTAGTTATCTCCTAAGGAGCTGCATACTCTTTCAGTCCGATGTTGTGGTCTTTTAATGAGTGCTCACACCTTCCTTTGTGGGCGCCCTTTGTGGGACTGAGCACAGCACCTTGGGCCACGTGGGACCCACCAGCTGGTTGGGCTGGCCCGCCTCCCTGTCTTAGTCCTTGGAGGTTCCCGCCAAACCTGGTTAGCCAATCAGCCCTGCAGGGAGGCGGGGCCAGTTGCTTAAATAGGAGGCAGAGCCAGCAGCAACCATGTGGTTGGCTCTAGAGCTTCAGGGAGGGGAACATTTCCAGAATCGTCGTGGGACAGAACAATGAGTATGTTGGGCCCCATCCTCGTCTCTTCCCTCATCCTTTTAGTTTAATTTCCCCTCATCTCCTTAATTTAGCCAGGAGCCGCGCCGCCTTGGGTGGCCTTCTCTCCCCTCCCCCCACCATCCTTCACTGCTTGATCCACATAGGGACTCAGCAGCATCACCCAGTTCCTCTATTGGGGAGGGCACAATGGGCAGGGGGGTGCGGGGCCACCTTGAGGGGCCTCCACTTTGCTCCCAGTGGGTTTTTTTTTGCTTTTTGACAATGGTGGGGGTGGGGGGTTGAATGCAGGAAAGGGCAGTTGGTGAAATCATGAAACTATTATTTCAACATGAAACATTGAAATCTTATGAAAATATGAAAATATGGAAACAGAAACTCAATTATTAAATGCTTTCTGTATCTTATCTGCCTTTTAAAAAAGAGATATTTGCCCAATGATATGGAAAGGACGAGCTTACCTTTGACCGATCACAGCTGAAAAGCAGAGAGATGCCACCTGCAAATTGGTGGATGTTGCTTGCCACAATTACGAAATTATTATCAAACTTAGTTCAAGGAGGCAAGGTAATAAAAGGGGTTAATAATCCTTTTGAAAATGGGGCTCTGTCTTAATTTGTTTTATAAAGATAACAATTCTATCTAAAATGAGTATAATTATTTGATGTGATGTATTCAAACACAGCTTTTTATGCGATAAAAGTAAATTTTGGAAAAAGAAAAAAAGGTTTATAGCACTTACTCCTTTTGCGCCTGTCAGGGTTTCTGGGAGAGAGGAGGAGATGACAGAGGAGACGGAGAGCGAGTGGGAGGAGGGGCAGAAGGATGAGGAAGAAGATGACGGAATTCTGAGGGAATCCACGAGTCTGAGCAGCGAGTCAGAGGATTCTCAAAAGGGGGTTACCTTAATCAAGCAAAAGGGAGGAGAAGGGAGAAGCGGAGAGGAGCCCAGTGGAAGACAGACGCAGCAAGAGGCGTCTCAGCCGGAACGGAGTAAAGGGGGTGGAGTCGTCAGCCTCTCGGAGGGAGCAGGATTAGGAGAGAACAGAGAAAGGGGGTTGGAGCAAGGTGTTCAGCCGGAAAGGGTGGAGAGCAGAACAAGGGGTGGTGTAGCGGTCGAAAGAAAGGTCAGCAGCAACGTACGCGCGCCAAGTTCAAACGTAGAGGCGCGCGGAAGTGGAGAGAGCTCAGGGGAGGAGCCCGGCCCTAAAGCCAGAAGGAGGGGGGAAGAGGCGGCAGAGGATTCAGCCTCAGGCGAGTCACGGAGAGAGGGAACCCAGGGGGGCAGGAAGACCCTGCGGAAAAGAAAGGAGAGGAAGAGGTGGTCTAGAGCCAGGCTATTAAGTTGGTGTGGAAGAGGGGAGGAGTCAGAGGGGACTTCAGCGGTCTAACGTGACAGACGTACGGCCACGATGCTGAACTGTACGAGAAGCAGAAATCTTCAATAAACTTTTCCTGTAAATAAACTGCAACGGAGTGAGGTCTCTTGTGAGCTGGGACCCGTCCTGGGTGGCCGTGACAGTAAGTCCCCTCTCAGAAAGCAAAAAATTTTTTTTGCGAAGCTCACGAACGGGAGCAGCCATGAGCGCTGAGGAGCAGCTGGTTGCACTGCGGGATCAGGTTACCGCTCTCACATCGGCAGTCATTGCTTCGCAGAAGAAGAATGACGACTTGGAGAAGACGTGCCAGGATTTGCAGGCAAGGTGGGAACACGCGGACAGGGCGGGGGCCCCAGGTTCCAGAGCGGAGGGCATTGCGCTTGGACGGAGGGGGGGTGCCCTGGTTCCGCATTTTAATGGCAACTTGCAAGACTATCCCAATTTCAGAGCGGACGTCGTATATGCACTGCATTTACTCCGTCACGATTTTAAAGATGAGGAGGAGAAAGTGGGGTTCATTGTTTCGCACCTGCATGGGGAGGCCAGGGCTTGGCTACGCAATCTGTGGCGCGAAGATGGACCGGCCCGTCGCAATTCAACTGCGTTCATCAAAGCGATGGATTCTTGTTTTCAATCCTCTGTGGATGTGGACATTGCGCGCCGTCAAATGCACGGGCTGAGGCAGGGGAAAGCGACTGTGCGCCAATACCACTCTAAATTTTTTGCATTGCTCACCGCCTTAGATTGGCCAAAGGACAGTAAGCCGGTCAGAGATCTTTTTTGGGAGGGATTGAGCCCCCCCATCAAGGATGAGATCGCTAGGGGGGACAGACCCCAGACCCTAGAAGACGTGGTGCAACGGGCTTTAGCTATTGGAATTCGACATGAGGGACGTCCGTGGCACGAGGAGGACGGGCCCCAAGCGCGTGCGCAAGCGAGGACTCTCCCTTTTGTGCACAGGGATTTCAGCCGTGCGCACCCCTCGCCAATGGGGAAGGACAGCGTGGAGCCAATGGAGATTGGTGGTGCTAGGGCTCAGAAGCCATCCCAGAGCCCTGTCCCTGGTGCAGCCAAAGCGAAGCCTCCTAGAGGAACCAGGAAGTGTTACATCTGTGACAGTGCGCACCATATGGCGAAAGAGTGCCCCCAGAGGCTCCAGAAGCACACTGCAGCACTGGCAACTGTAACAGCAGAGGTGCAACCAGGGGAGCAGCTTCAGGGAAATGACAGTGCCTGGCTGGAAGCAGAGCTACTGGGGCTCAGCCAGGCGGATCTGTAGACAAGCCCCCAGCATCACTGCAGAGCGTGGACCCTTTGCCTCCCAGACCGGCAGTTCTGCTCACAGCAACACTCCAGTTGCCTGATGGGAGACTCCTCGAGGTTCCAATAACGATCGATTCGGGAAGCAACGCCGACTTCGTGGGACTGCAGTTCGTTAAGCAGCACAACATGGCGCTCCTGCCTGCAACGACGCCTCTAAACGTGGTCACGGTAGACGGCAGGAAGTTGCTGGGGGGGCAAGTGGTGCAGCAAACCCCTCCCATGATGATGCAGATTGGCAACCATCGAGAACTTATTAGTTTCAATGTCACCCACTTATCGGACACACCCATCGTGTTAGGCATGAGTTGGCTGGAGAGGCACAGTCCCGCGGTTGCGTGGTACCAGCGGCAGATCACCTTTTGTTCATCGTATTGTGCTCAGCATTGCTTTCAGACCGATCAAGGAGGAGAAGCCGAGCAGCAGTTGCATCTGGGTATGGTGCAAACAGTGCCTCACAAGTACCAGGACTTCTTGGAGGTTTTCTGTGAGAAGGAAGCTGACAAGTTGCCGCCTCACAGACCTTACGACTGCGCGATTGATTTAGTGCCAGGGGCGCAACTGCCTGCTGCCAAGCTGTACTCCATGTCGGAAGACGAGATGCAAGAGCTTCGGGAGTTCATAGACCATAACCTCAAGCGAGGTTTCATCCAGGAATCTAAAGCAGCGGGTGGCAGCCCTGTGTTCTTTGTGAAGAAGAAAAACACGCCCCAAAAAAGGCTTATAGTGGATTACAGGTTCATAAACAGCTTGACTAAGCCCAAAGCTTTCCCCATGCCCAAGATTGACGACCTTTTAGCGACCGTCAGGAGGGGCAAGATTTTCACCAAGCTGGACCTACGTGGAGCTTACAATCTCATCCGCATCCGGAAAGGAGATGAGTGGAAGACCGCCATGTTCACCCCTCTGGGCACATACGAATACAGAGTCATGCCTTTCGGTCTCCAAAATGGCAGCCACGTTTTTCAAGCATTTATGCACCACGTGCTAGCAGGTCTCCTCTACAAGAAGTGTGTCTGCTTTCTCGACGATATCCTGATTTTCTCGGAATCGCCGGAGGATCACGATAAGGACGTGAGGGAGGTCCTGCAGAGGCTGAAGGACCACAGGCTGTACGCCAAGTTGGAGAAATGCCAGTTTGATGTCAGAGAGGTTGATTTCCTTGGCTACAAGTTGTCCGACGAGGGACTGGCCATGGACAGGGCTAAGGTTCAAGCGCTGTTGGACTGGAAAAGCCCTCGAAATCGGAAAGAGGTCCAGAGGTTCATCGGCTTTGCCAATTTTTACCGCAAGTTTATTAAAGGTTTTGCGAACGCGACGGCGGCTATCACTGACACCCTCAGTTCCAAGAAGAAGAAGTTCGTCTGGACCGAACAAGCGGAGCGGTCCTTCCGGACGCTTAAAGGTCTTTTCGCCTCCGAAGAGCAGCTGCTCCACGTGAATCCCGGCAGACCCATGCGGGTAGAGACCGATGCGTCAGACAGAGCGGTTGGGGCCGTTCTTTTGCAAGAGGATTCACAAGGCAACTGGAGACCGGGTGCGTTCTACTCCCGGAAGCTCAGCAAGACGGAGCGCAATTATACCATCTGGGACAGGGAGTTGTTGGCCATTCATGCAGCTTTCAAAGCGTGGCGACACTTCTTAATAGGAGCCAAGCACACGGTGCAAGTCCGCACGGATCACAAGAACTTAGAGTATTGGCGGACGGCTAAGTTACAGACCCAGCGACACATGCGCTGGGCGGAGTTCTTTGCGGATTTCGACTTCAAAATAGAATACATCCCAGGAGACTCCAATGTTATTGCAGACGCGCTGTCCCGAAAGCCGCAATACTTGGAGGAAGCAGCTCCAATCGCAGCAAAGCACATTTTCGCACCGCAGGCGTGGACGTGCGCTACCATCGCAGTCGACCTGGACGCGGTGCGACGCGCGTTGCAAAGGGATCAGTTTGCACAGTCCAAGATGGAGGAGCTACGCGGAGGGTCGCGAGACAACGATGAGTTCCAATTGCAAGATGGACTTTTGACTCGTAAGGGTGCCCTTTACGTGCCCACCGACGATCTTCGAGCCAAGGTTCTGCAACAATTGCATGACGCCCCTAGTGCAGGCCATTTCGGCAAAGAGAAGACGATGGAGTTGGTGGCTAGAGACTTTTGGTGGCCCCAGATGAGAGGAGAGGTGGCGGACTACGTCGCCAGGTGTGATATCTGCCAGAGGTCCAAACCAGTGCACCAGAAGCAGGCGGGATTGCTAGAACCGCTAGAGACACCGCAGCAACCGTGGGAGAGGGTAGCGTTGGACTTTGTTACGGACCTGCCCAGCTCCAGAGGTAAGACGGCGGTGTTAGTGGTGGTGGACTTGTTCACCAAGATGGCGCATTTCATCCCTTGTGCCAAGGTGGCGACGGCAGAACAGACCGCAAAGCTCTTCATCGATCACGTCTTCAGGGTGCATGGACTTCCGCAGTCCGTCTTGTCCGACAGGGGGCGCCAGTTTGTTTCCACTTTCTGGCGAAAGCTTCTGGGCATCTTGCACGTCAAAATCAACCTGACATCGGCGAGACATCCACAAACCAACGGTCAAGCGGAGAGGGTCAACGCGATCATGCAGCAGTACCTGCGGTGCTACGCCAACCAGCGACCTGCGGCGTGGGTGGACTATCTGCCGATGGCTGAATTCGCCTACAACAACACGAAACACGCATCCACCGGGGTGACGCCTTTCTTCGCGAACAATGGCCGTCATCCCAGAACCTTCCCGAGATTTGCGGCACCAGGAGGGGGGGGGCCTCAAGATGCCGACCAGTTTGCAGCGGAGTTGCAAGAGGTGCACGAGGAGCTGCGGAGACATTTGGAGCTGGCAAAACAGGCGTATAAGGTGCAGGCCGATAAGCACAGGAGGGCGGGAGAGGACATCCAGATTGGGGACTGGGTGTGGTTAGCAGCCCACGCGATGCCGGCCAGGTCATTGGCCAAGAAGAAGTTAGGACACAGGCAGCTAGGGCCATATCAAGTTGAGGCTAAGGTCAATCCGGTGGCTTTTCGTCTAGCCCTTCCGGAGGGTTCCAGGGTGCACCCGGTCTTTCATAGGTCGGTGCTCACTCCCTACAAAACCCCACACAGGTTTCAAGAGTCAGGAGCACTCCCAGAGCCACGTAGGAGGGCGCCTGAGGGGGGGGAATCGCCAAGACCAGAACCTCTTAACGAGGTCACAGAGATACTGGACTCGAGATGGGGGGAGGAGGGAGTTGAATATTTTCTAGCCAGGGAAGGCACTCCGGCCTCTGCCAATAGCTGGGTGCCGGGTTACGCGTTGGACGAACCCCTGTTGAAGGAGGAGTTCCATGCACTTTTTCCGCACAAGCCCATGCCCGAGGAGTATTTTGATGATTGGCTTTTCACGCCCACTTTGTCAGACAGCACGTTCGAGGGTTTCTCCTCACCCGAGGGCCATACGCCCGAAACAAGCCCGACCAGGGATCCGAGACTGGGGGGGGAGGAGACAGGCCCTTGTTGGTGGGTGGATCAGCCAAGGGAGGCATGGAGTCAGAGATGGATGGTAGGTCCTTGGCAGGCAGCGCCAGGAGAAGCAGTGATGGAGGAAGAGACTGTGAGGTCTGTGGGTGGGGAACCCGAGTTCGAACACACATATACGGAGATGACAGAGGAGAACGTTGAAGTGGACAACTTGTATCCTGAACCGACCCCGGAAGAACCACGTTTTCCTCAACCTGCACCCGGCGAGCGGGAGGGGGGAAGGGGGGGCTTCGAGGGGGGGATGGATGTCAGGGTTTCTGGGAGAGAGGAGGAGATGACAGAGGAGACGGAGAGCGAGTGGGAGGAGGGGCAGAAGGATGAGGAAGAAGATGACGGAATTCTGAGGGAATCCACGAGTCTGAGCAGCGAGTCAGAGGATTCTCAAAAGGGGGTTACCTTAATCAAGCAAAAGGGAGGAGAAGGGAGAAGCGGAGAGGAGCCCAGTGGAAGACAGACGCAGCAAGAGGCGTCTCAGCCGGAACGGAGTAAAGGGGGTGGAGTCGTCAGCCTCTCGGAGGGAGCAGGATTAGGAGAGAACAGAGAAAGGGGGTTGGAGCAAGGTGTTCAGCCGGAAAGGGTGGAGAGCAGAACAAGGGGTGGTGTAGCGGTCGAAAGAAAGGTCAGCAGCAACGTACGCGCGCCAAGTTCAAACGTAGAGGCGCGCGGAAGTGGAGAGAGCTCAGGGGAGGAGCCCGGCCCTAAAGCCAGAAGGAGGGGGGAAGAGGCGGCAGAGGATTCAGCCTCAGGCGAGTCACGGAGAGAGGGAACCCAGGGGGGCAGGAAGACCCTGCGGAAAAGAAAGGAGAGGAAGAGGTGGTCTAGAGCCAGGCTATTAAGTTGGTGTGGAAGAGGGGAGGAGTCAGAGGGGACTTCAGCGGTCTAACGTGACAGACGTACGGCCACGATGCTGAACTGTACGAGAAGCAGAAATCTTCAATAAACTTTTCCTGTAAATAAACTGCAACGGAGTGAGGTCTCTTGTGAGCTGGGACCCGTCCTGGGTGGCCGTGACAGCGCCATTAAATATTTTTCTCTCTTTTTACATTTTTTTGTTAGCCATTCTTCTTTTCCAGAAGCTCGGATGGGCTTTTTACTTTGCTTCTCTTTTAAGAATTCGCAGACATTGTGAGCCAAACGTTCCACTTCTTTAATATTGAATCTTTAAAAAGAGGTGTTCCAACTACGGTTATTTGCTGCTAATCAGATCCCTTACCATAAGATTATATACACGACTATTCCGAAATAAGTCCCAGCGAGTTGAATGGGGCATTTACCCACATAAGTGGGAATAGGATTGGAGTCTTATATTGTATTTTCTCCCAAAAAGCCTCAATAGGCTAGAATATGTTTAGGTAAGCTTTAGTAGCTTGTAGCTTCCATAGCTCTACTGTGAATAAGTAATGCCTATGAACTTGCATGCAAATGAATACCTATTAATAATTAGGGCTGTTACTAGATTCAAAAATAAAATCTCACCTTTATCATTTAGTGAATTAACTACAGGTTCTAAATTTTCATGTGCATAAAATCCAGAGGGAGAATGCTGCTTGGGAACTTGCTACTGTGTGAGTGGGGTGGGTGGGTGTTTTGGATCAGGTTAGCTATATTGATTTGTATGCTGTTGGTGGATTATTGTCGTTGTCTTGTTGGGCTGTGTATGTGATAAAGGGGAGCCATACCAGGGTAAAAGCGTCTTCTTCTGTTTGTCCCTGTGTCAGTTTCAGTTTATTGGTTAATTTTTCTAGTAGGGCTGTTTCCCATACTATTTGGTACCATTGGTCCATGCTTACTCCTGACAGGTCTCTCCAGTGTCTGGTTATGGTGTTTCTGGCTTCTGAAAGTAAGTGGGTTATGAGTTCTTTGTGGTGTAAATGGGCATTGTTGTCTTGGAGCTTCTGAATTACTTTATTGGGCTGCAGTGGGCTCTTTGATTTGCACACGCTTTTCAACACTGGAGTTGCTGTTGCTTCCCGGGATGAGGCAGGGAGGCCGCGAGGTCAGAGCTGTGTTGGTGCACAAGCTGGCACAGCACTCCTGCAGGTCCCCCCACCTATCCCTGACCTCACTGCCTCCCTTATCATTCCAGTAAGTGGCAGCACTACAGCTCTGACGATACTGCCAACAAGATACCACCTACAGTGCTGGCTGCCCCGGGGAAAGGGTAGAAACTGTGAAGGTAACCAAGCCATTAGCACAACATGCTTACCAGGTTTTGGGGTGAAGAGGCACACTTCTTTGGTTTCTGTCTTTATCCCACCCAACAGGTGCCTACAAGCATTCTGTTTGATCCTCTACTGTTTGTATGGACACGCTGCTCGTCCCCAACTCTGACACTGCTTAGGGTGTACAGTGGTACTTCAGGTTAAGTACTTAATTCGTTCCAGAGGTCTGTACTTAACCTGAAACTGTTCTTAACCTGAAGCACCACTTTAGCCTCCTGCTGCCGCCGCGCTGCCACAGCACAATTTCTGTTCTCATCCTGAAGCAAAGTTCTTAACCCGAGGTACTATTTCTGGCTTAGCAGAGTCTGTAACCTGAAGCATATGTAACCCGAGGTACCACTGTATACATCTTATTTGTGTGTAGCCTCTGTGTGGAAGGCCCAATTGGTGAATGTGTGGCATGTGTTATCCCACTCCACACTCAGTGCAAGACTATTTACATATTTGCATCATCTAGGCAAGGCCAATGTTGAGCTGATTAGTGGACCCAGATAAACGCATTCAGGAGGATTTCCATTCACTGTAGATACGCTCTTTCCTATGCTAACAAATTCAAAATGCAGTGATTGGCAAAGGCAGACAAGGAAAGTGATTATAAATAATCCTCTAAAAAAAATAATCAGTTACAAAACTGCTTCTGCTGAAACAGCATTTTAAAGAGACTTTATAATAGTCTGTATCTTAGAGGGAAGAACTTTCATTATGAAGATTAAAATAATTGCTGCCTGACCAATAGTCGTTTTTGTTTATTGTTGTTCCCTGCCCCAATTCCGAATTCGAATTATCCACTTCATTTGTTATGTGTCAATTACCTATACAAGACAGACATATATACCTCCATTGTCTTACTTACAGGAAAAATAGTGCAGGCAATTTATCCATCTTTTTTAGCTTGTCAACAAAATGAGGAAAGTGTTTTCTCATCGCAGTTTCAGAAGAAAAAGTAGATTGAGGTTTGAGCAGCTGCAGCACTCTGTTTGCCTAGGGGTTAAAAGGGGTAACAGCAATGAAAAAAATTCCTTTCCATTTCTGGATGAATTTTTTTGGGTAAGCAGAAATAAATAATGGCACAAGAAAGTACAGAACAAGGTTAACAGTGTTTCAATTTGAGTTCTATTATTCTCTGCACCATTTTTTATTTTTTGAATAATGATCTTTGCTTAGCTGCAGTTTCCCAATGCTTTCTAAAGTGCAAAACTAAAACTGGGGTGGCAGTCTCCACCATTCCTCCTCTGCCCAGTCCAACTTCCTGACACAGCCAAGTAATAGACTGAAAATATTAGAGAATATCTAAGGCCTTTAGAAAATAAAAAGAAGGATGATGCACAGGTAGAGAGATGGAAATAATAAATACCTCCTTACTGCAACCATGTTTAATCCACATTTCTAATTCTTCTTTCAACTGTTTCTCATAAGTTCTTGCATCAGCCTTTGTGATGACCATTTTGTCCTTAAAAAACTGCTCAGGCTCCAGTTCCTTGATATCAAAGATCAAGGGGGAAATAGTGACCACAACTGTGTTCTCAAATAAGTAAAATAGTATCTTCTTTTTTTATATAGGTAACAATTGCTCTGTATATTTGAAGATAAATAATATATCTGTAAATAGCATGTACTTACATCCCCCCTTGGCCAGTCTGTCCTTGCCTTTACCATAATGTCATACAATATGACAGCTTCTCGAGGAGAAAGAGAAAGGTCCAAGGGAAAGCCGTACCTCTCAATCTGCAATGCCAAATAAATAAGCAAGCACTGAGTAGCATGTTACAAATTTCAGTGGTTATGCTGTTTCTTCCATAATATCCCAATGTAATCTTAAACTTACATGATCCACAGTTAATGCAGCATAGGGATGATAGTGATGGATAGTGAAGTCATCATTGTCCAGGGAACATACATACTTTTCTAAATCATTGTATCTCTCTTCATATACCACTGAAAGCAGAATAATCTGAAATAAGTGATCTGGTAATATTTAGGTTATAAAGCCCAACACAAGCCGCTTTAAACTTCACGGTCAACCTGATGTGGATTTTTTAAACTCATTCAAGATTTAAGAAGACAAACAGAAAAAAGTAATCTCTCTACTATTGTAAAAGTTTTGATTTTGGGTACATACCTAACTTAACTTTGTATGATGTTTTCTGTGTTCTGACACTCTGCTTCACTTTAACTCCTTTCTTAACAGAAGTGGAACGGCTAGAATTCCGCGCTATTACAGCTTCAGTATGTTGCCAGTATCTTTTTACTGACTGTAGCCATCTGTTAGGACGGAGGAGAAGAATTACATTCCCAGTATAAACACAAGTCTTTGGGCTCTATCTATCTCAGTGGCAGCCCACGCAGAGCCACAGAGCTGCCTTGCTGACAACAGATGAAGATGATTAGGTTGACATGCCAAAATGGCTTCTAAGCAGTTTATAAGTATAAAATCAATCAAATCCATGCACAATTAAAATACACGATAAAATAATTCCACCATGCATCAAAAACATCCATAGTTAAAATATGCAATTAAACAAACCAATTTAAAAGCATATCAATTAAAGTTTTTTTTTTAAAAAAGTTTCAGTAATTAGATCAGAAAGTTCTAAGTTCAAGGAAATGATTTCCTAAACAAATGTGTTATCCAGAGCAAGCAGAATGCCTGTACTCATGGAACATCTCGTATTTCAGCAGGGAGGGCATTACACACCATTGCTGCTAATGAAAAAGTAAGCCATGTCGGTGGATTAGGTATCATTTGATGTTCCTCTCCACGATTCTTACATGTATGTAACTAGCCCATGAGAGTTAATGTAGCATTGCACTTAAGATAGTGAGATGTGTTCATGAAAGAGCTCGATTCAGATCTCACCTTGGCTGCAAGTTTGCAAGCTGTTCCTTGAAAAACACATTTTTTCAGGTTTGGTTTACTGTCTGAATAGCACTGTACTACCTCACAGAATGATGGGACGCGTGTGGCGCTGTGGGTTAACCCACAGAGCCTAGAATCAGAAGGTCAGCGGTTCGAATTCCTGCAACAGGGTGAACTCCCATTGCTCGGTCCCTGCTCCTCCCAACCTAGCAGTTCGAAAGCACGTCAAAGTGCAAGTAGATAAATAGGTGCCGCTCTGGCGGGAAGGTAAACGGTGTTTCCGTGCACTGCTCTGGTTCACCAGAAGTGGCTTAGTCATGCTGGCCACATGACCCGGAAGCTGTACACCGGCTCCCTCAGCCAATAAAGCAAGAAGAGTGCCGCAACCCCAGAATCAAGTCACGACTGGACCTAATGGTCAGGGGTCCCTTTACCTTTACTTACCTCATAGAACTGCCTTAAGGTTTACTAAGAAGTAGTTAGAACATTTGAAAACATTCTCTATAAATGCTAAACATTATTACCGTACTTGTGCTTATTCATTGATTTGTCAAAAAAGTATAAATCCAGAGGTTCCACATTATCCTTGACATATGGAGACCTGCAAGCTTTCACACGATGATCTGCACAGTAAGCTGCAGTTTTAGACACAGCCCTAATCTAGTTGATACAACACTTTCAAAGTATGTTTCATTCAGAATTTTCACCCATCTTACTCAGCAAGACGTTTGGGGTTGCTTATGGTTGCAGAGAGAGCCAAAAATGGACATCGAATCATAACCAGAAGATGTTCCCAAACTTCTGCTCCAATTTCACCTCCAAGACAATGGACCTGAAGAAGAAAAAAATAGGCCTAATATATTAATGTTATGTAATGTGGACATGTTTTTATTCTTTTTAGTACAGAATAGTTGTATGGCATGCTTCCAAAATATCACACAGATACACTGCATTCCTCTAAAGCACCACATTCAGGTTTAGGGTGACTGTACACCACGTTTATCCATCCCCACACCTATGTACCCAACACGTGTAACAGCAAATGGCAACTGCCAATTTATACAAAATAATATAAAGGAATATGCTCATCTGTTCATACAATACAGGCTAACTCTGTTCCTGATGGCAATTTAGTCCTTTTGAAGCCACATCAGAGTGCAGCCCATTTCCTTTCACCCACAGAGCCGTAGTCCTATCTGCAGAGTAGTACCTCCTCAATTGTAAATCTTCAAAGCTGCATCTTGTGCTCTTGGTTGAGGTCAGTGATCCTGCTGGTGTAACTGCATTGTCCTGATCTTGTCAGACCCCCACTCTGGTCAGCAGCAGTGTTACTGGTGTCTAACTCCTCTCTGCCACACAAGCCATGGGTTCTTGGTCATGCTAGAGCATAGCATGACAGGCCTTTCTGTCAAAGGCTATAGATACTTCATTAATTCTGCCAAAACGAATGCATACCTACCTCATCAAATATAACATATCGTATCTTCTTGGCCCATTCTTGACGATGAGGTGACAGAAGAAGGATTTCTAAACACTGAGGGACTGTTACCAGTATCTGAAACAAAACATTGATGGACTTTTAGAAACATCCCTGCTAATAACAGGTTTAAAGCAACATGAACACTTTTGGAAAAGCAACTAAGTACCAGTGATATCGATATGACTAGATTTTTTGATGAAAAGAACAGTGTAGAAGCATAGTTATTTCTAGAAAAAGAATGCTCAGTTGATGTTCTGTCAACCTAAATCCTCTGACAGAAGCATATTGCCACATACATCAGTGTAACAAGGCTTCCAACATTACCTAAGGTCAACAGCCCTATTATCTGGTCAACAATATTGTGCCAATCCTTTATATAATCCTCAATGAATATAGTGGGACTGGGTGATGAGTATATGTGGACAGGATTGCACTGCAACCCTATGGCAGTGATGGGCAATCTGGTACCCCCCAAATGTTGTTGGACTACAATGTCCATCATCCCTGACCATTGGCCATGCTGTCTGATGGAAACAATGACTTGTGCTTCGAGCCCCAAAACCCATCCCCCATGGAAATAAAGACACAGTGGAGAAAGAATTTAGTTTAAATGTTAATGGGCAAATTTTGGCCACAACTTTATTGAAATACACAAATGTTACTGGTATTGGTTTAGGCATTGGTATCAAACTATATCTGGCTCCTGCCCCACCCTGCAGGAAGCCTCCGAAGGGTAAACAGCCAGCAGGGGGAGCTCCATCAATTTATATAGACTGGTGCTCACCCCTGGGGGTCCTGGCATGGCCCTAGCCCCTCTCCGGGCTTCGGACGAGATCCAGACCCCCGGATTCCTTTAACGGAATACCCTATTCATTGGAGGGGCAGGTGATGGCCGCACCTCCCCTCCCCACATCCCCCTCAACCAATGCCTAACCGCCACACGAGCCAATCGCTCGCCGCCAATACCGTCACTCCCACAACCAATCTAATAAACTGTTTTCAATTCCAGCAAGCCATACATCACTACTGCCATCCGACAGGTGCACGCCATCCACCATAAACAGGGCCGCATTTCTGAAAATAGCATCTGGGTGGGAATCAGCCTGCCATCCAGAGCAAGCATCTTCCATGCTGCAGCATGATTGCACTGCAACCCTATGGCAGTGATGGGCAAGCTGGTACCCTCCAAATGTTGTTGGACTACAATGTCCATCATCCCAGTCCATTGGCCATGCTGTCTGATGGAAACAATGACTTACCATGTATAATTATTTGTCTGTGTAATGAAAATTAATTTTCCTAATTCAGCATTGGATGGCTGAGAGATACTGAAAGGAAGGCCTGCTGCCTGCTGCAAGGCCCATTTCCACCTGGCCTAGGGGGAGGGACCTACACTCACCCTGAACAGCTGAAAGAGGCTCCTGCGACATTGGTGGAACAACTCTTCAGTTGGGGCAACTGGCTAAAATGCTTTAAAATGTTTTAAACAGTTCTAATTTTGCTTCCTTCATTTTTGTTGGGCTGGTGTTGGTTAAATGTTTAGTTGGGGTTGTTGTTGGTGGTGGTGGTGGTTTTTATTGATTTATTAGTTGCATGTATAGGATATCTTGTTTTTTAATGTTTGAGATTTTGTTGTGTTTCATATGTTGTAAGCCGCCCAGAGTGGCTGGGAAAAGCCAGCCAGATGGGCAGGATATAAATTAATAATAATAATATATGACATTAATAATTGTGAGGGTATTATATAATAACTGCTTTTAAATGCTTATTTTAAATGGCAGTATTTTAACTTTTAACCCAATGCTCCTTTAGAAGGCTAGGATATAAATTTAATAAATAAATACATTTGTAATAAGGAAAACCTTGCCTTTGCAAATACTGATAGAGCATTGCCTTTTTATCCAATTATAGTTTCCTTCTCATCTACTTTCCTTTTTATTTATTTCCCCATTCAACTGTTTTACAAACACTTCCCAGGAGCTTTAACCTAACTAAAAGCATTAGCTGAATAAGTGCCTTGGCTAGCAAAATCAGTAATAGCCACATATGACTTACCTGGCTATTCAAGGCATCATGACGATATTCTCGAGTGAAAACACCACATAAGGCAATACCAGATGGAAGTGCTTTATCAAATCGATTAAAAATGGTTGCAGACACTTGATTAACGAGAGCCTAAAAGCAGCACATTGGGAAGGCAAGGTAAGATGCAGTTTATCAAAGGAAGACTTCATAACACACTTCTCTCTGTGAGAACATTCAATGCATCAGGAGTAGTCTGCTCATTTCTTTGGTAAAGACTAGACCAATCCCATTTTGAGTACAGGCGTACCTTGGATCCTGAACACCCGGTAACTCGGATGTTTTGGCTCCCAAACACCGCAAACCCGGAAGTGATTGTTCCGGTTTGCAAACGTTCTTTTGGAACCCGAATGTCCGACTGGGCTTCAGTGGCTTCTGATTGGCTGATTGGGTTTTGGAAGTCGAATGAACTTCTGGAACAGATTTCGTTCGACTGCCAAGGTACGACTGTATCCTCATAAACAGAAGCAGGTTATATATTATTAGATATAAATAAACAATGCACATTGTTTCTGTTAATTAAAATAGTATCCTGCCCTTCCTCCCAAAGGAGCCTAGGGCAGCAAACAACTGTTATATACAGAAAAAAATACAGCCAAATCTTTAAACTATTAACTGCAATTTAACTTAAAGATGAGCGCAATCCTTTACTTGCTACACTTTCACCAGCTGAGTAGCATTAGGAAGAAGTGGAAGGAGGCTCCTGTCAAAAATACACAGGGATAAATTCCTGTACGCATTGTGAAAGGGCTCCAGAGCCTAAGTTGTTCCACTGGTAGAATTGTACCCACATAAAGGCATAGAGTTTTGGATAAAAAATGGGCATCATGGGGAAGAGAACAGCCTCCCTGATTCTTAATCACCCTCATTGTTTAGACACAGCTACAAACATGTTGGAAACCTATACAGGATCGTGACCTGGCATGGGTAATCTGCGTCTCATTTATTCAAAAATTAAGATGACTTCTCCCAATTCCTGCCACATTTTTATGCACCCCTTGGGATGGATTGGATACAACCATGGTGCATTTCTCTTCTCTTTGAAATGTGACCATAGGTTAAGCCTGTAACTCTTAGCTGCATGGATCAGCTTACAGCATGTATGCTAGGGCTTTTAAAGCTTCAGCTTCCTGTTCATTGTAGGGGTGCCGGGGTTCTATATAAGGAAAATGAAGGAAAGTGAGGAAGCAGAGTTTTCAACCTGCATTTGGTGTTTTTGATCCTTATATTTGATCCCTCTATGACCAGAACCCAAACAATGACATGTTTTATTGCAGATTGTGTGTATGACACATACTTTCTGTGAAGAAGTTGAAAGCTATTACCTACCTTTGTAGGAGCAACATACACAACCACACTTTCATCACTGTCTCTCAAGATTTTCTCCATGCAATAGTAAGAGGCATATGTTTTTCCTGATGATGTCGGAGCAACAATTACTGCAGATTCATTATTATCGACAATGTCAAGAAGTTCTCTCTATAAATAAACAGTGGTGTGAATGCTTGTCAATGATTATCTTGTTCATATAATTGACTTCCATGAATATTTAGCAGCTTCACTTTAATATATAAACGTGTCTGGATAAAGACATAAACATATGCCAAAGCTGCACAGATAAATGTCCATAACACAAAATATCTGTTGCTGTGCCTGCACAATATTACGCCAGAAACAAAGGCATAGGTGAGGGATGGGAAATTTGTGGACCTCGATTTCTTCTTGAACTACACTACACTGGAATTGATGGTAGTTGTAGTCCAACAACCTCCAGAAGACGACATGTACAGATGTCTCAGCCCCATATACCTGAAGGAGCATCTCCACTCCCAAAGTTCATCCCTGAGATCCAGCTCTGAGGGCCTTCTGGCGGTTCCTTCAATGTGAGGTTACAGGGAACCAGGCAGAGGGCCTTCTCAGTAGTGGCACCCGTCCTGTGGAACACCCTCCCATCAATGTCTAGTAAATAAACAATGGTTTGACTTTTAGAAGATATATGAAATAGCTAAGTTTTTTTTAAAAATGTTTGATGTTTTATTGTGTTTTTAATATTTTGTTGGGAGCTGCCCAGAGTGGCAGGAGAAACCTAGTCAGATAGGTGGCATATAAATAACAAAATGGTGATGTTGTTGTTGATGTTTTCTTACACCAGCAAACTTTATGGTATGTTTTCCCCAGTAGGTCAAATAACAACTTGGGGGAGGGGTGGATGGATGGATGAAAGTGTACATATTCATCCGCCGCACCAGCTGCTAAAAAGGCAACACCTTACATATACTTCCTCTACAAAAACAGGAAAATTAACTTCACAGTATGTTAATAATACCTGCCATGAATCTGGAATGAAGTGTTGCACTCTGGGATCAGGATCTTTTCTTTCTTCTCGCATAAGATAGTGGCCCATGTACTGTAGCTGAAACCGAGAGGACCCCATGCCAACAGCATATTTTGCATGCTTTTCCTTAAGTTCCTTTCTCTCATGTTCAGATACCTACAAGCATTTAGATATTTCAGTTTGGCAGCATGTTTTAAAATGACTGGGCTTTCCCCCCAAGAGCAAATAGTATGAATCAAGTAGAAATAGTGTATCTAATTAAATATATATTAGCATAAAGTGAGCTAACACACAGTTCACTTCCTATAAGGTCACTGTAACAGCTGTGGCTCAAACAAGTATTTATACAGTTTCAATCCAGGAAAGCTGCAGCCTATATTTTACAAATAGGGCAACTTGCTCAAGAAAATCTAAGTGAAGTACCTTTACGTTTGCATGCAAGTGTTCCATAATTACACAGTTACCTTGATATATTTTAAAGATGCTGCCAAGTTGTCAAATCCAAAGTACCAGAGGCATTTTGCAATCTGGTGGAAATCTGTCTCCTTCAATAAATCCTTATGGTCATAATTTTCAATCAGTGAGTGGATTCTTCTCATCACTTCAGCTGCTATATTAAATTTTTTCTCAGTTTCACCTTGAGAAGTAAAAAAGCAAACTCACTAAAATTCACCAGACATGATGATCAAAGCCATTCATTAGTTATAATTTGTAAGGCAATTCATCTGAGTAATCAGGTGATAAATGGCACGTTTCTCCCAGGTTTTTCTAAAAAGTAATCATTTTGGAAGAACCCCATGTTCATGGAACCCATGTCATGTGGGAAACCTATCAGATGTAGAAGGAACCTAGAAACCAGAGGTTTGATCTTGCCTGTAGTTCTCCAGTAGTGAGAGGAGCCATGTGTTACTGTTTTTCTTCACATGCTAGCCTGAAACCTAGCACAAAAGCAAGCTCCCTTGTAAACTCTATTCTAAATTAAGTGCTGCAGTCAGGCCTCCTTTCAAATCTGCCCCACCTCATCCATATTATTATTATTATTATTATTATTATTATTATTATTATTATTAAAATTTGTATACCGCCCTTTATCCGTAGATCTCTATGTTTAATACCTATTTGGGCTTTTGAGACATCACAGCAGCCAATTTAGGGTAGACCTTGTAGAAATCACTGGCCTGTATCCACATTTGCCTGATCTCATGAGCACCAAGCTGCGTAGAGGACAGAGGTACAGATGCAACCCTACCTCAGTCTCTCTCTTCCCTGACTAAATATTTTATGGGGAAAGTCTGCACAGGGATTTCTGCACCTGCTCATCTGACCTGGAGTAGAATTGTGCGGTAGAATTGAGTTCTACTTGCAGTCCTATGAAAATCTTCTCCGAGCAATATGGGGAAGGTAAAATAATAATTAAAAAAAAAAAAGTTTAATGGGAAATTGATTCCTTGGGTTTGGAAGTAGTGATTGTGTTTGGAAGTAGTGGTTATACACAGAGCAACCAAAATGAACTTCCCGTGCACAAAGGGAAGGGAAATCCACCTAATATGGGAAATCTGAGCTTTCAGATATCTCATGATCTAAATATATCAGGCTTTGAGAAAGGCCTCAGAATTAGATTGACACAAAGAGAAAAGAGTTTATCATTCCCTCACACACACATATCTATCTATATGTCTGACCAGTGTTGCCAAAAGCAATAGCCACTTCATATTATTATTATTATTATTATTATTATTATTATTATTATTATTATCCACCCTCATACCTGCTGCTTTGCAATGTTCTGTCCACAAACCAAAGCAAACATTCAGTGCTGCCATTTCAGCACTACATTTCACAGGTGCACTTTGACATTTTCCCAGAAAGACTTCTAGATTCTTAATTCCAGAGGCCATATTTTCTTTAATGTTGTTTTCAATAGTCACTGAAAGGGCACTCCAGCGACGCTCTTCTTTTCTCTCTTCTTCAGCTCTTTTCCTTTTCTGGTTCTCCTCAATAATAATTTCTGCTTTTGTCTTCTGTGGACAAAAGGAGTTAACGGCAAATCAATAACTCTCATTACATTTCAGCTCTTGGTAGGATCCCAGTTCCATAATGTGTTTATGCATGCAGGTAATTCTCCTCCCACCACCCACCCCCAAGAAATGCAACAGAGTGGAGGGAAATAGGCTGTATGCAGAGACCCTCCAAACCCTTGGATCCAGCAGATGTTAAAATATAAGCCAGGCTAGCTTCCTGTTGAGGTGATTATGTGGGTGACGAGGCATAAAGAAAAACAAAGGAAAGAGAGCTCTGGCTCTTACTTGGACTTTCTTGCTTTTTGTAGCATAAGGAGAAGCCTTCTTTGGAGTATCTGGCTGAGGAGCAATTTTCTTCGAAATTGTGCCTTCTAGGGATTCCCCATAAAATCGTTGAAAGGTTTGCAGTTTTTGATTCTGTCGCAAGGCCCATGGGTCTTTCTTTTCTCCTTCAAGACACACAAATGCATCACAGTGCCCCTTAACATCACCATCTTCCCTAAATGGCACTTCAGTGATCAGAAACCAGACTTCAAGGAGATGCCCACCTCCTTTGTGACTCTAAGCCACTGTCTCCTTACTCCAATTACTCTTTAATTCATTGTCTATGTTTTCCTGTCTAGCTGCTTTTCCTAATAGATGGGTCAGGGCAGCTACACACATTTTCCCAATTCTACTCCCTGAAGGCAAGAAAGGAGTAGCACCCACTACTGCAATGCCATTTTCAGTTTGGCACAGAAAAGCAGGAATGTCTCTGCTCACAACTAGAACTAGATTCTGCATGGCTAGAGTCAATTCTACTGGGCACTGGAATACATGGGATGTAGCATCATCTGGAACACATCACCAGTGAGGAACCCATCTTTAGTTATCAGAAATTTGTTGGCTGGTAAAACAAAGTGATAGGCCAGACTGCAGAATCCACAGCAACAACATAACCACAGTGATTACATAGGATCGTGATGGTTGGGCACACGGAAGGTTCTCTCCTTCAGAAACATGGAATTTTCACTTTGGAACTATATACTTAACTCTATAAGGCAAAACTTTAACATTAAAGAGTAGACACCCAGATGATTTTTCCTATGCACGTTCATGTCTATTTTCTTAAGAGTAGCCATTTCTTGGACAACTTAAGTGTGAGTACAGTGGAAGCTCAGATGTTGAACTTAATGCATTCCAGAAGCCCGTCCAGCTTCCGAAACATTCAAAAACCGAGGCTCAATGGGGCAGTCAGAAAGCCCCATTGAGAAAAAAGAGAAACGTGCCTCAGAAGTGTTCAGCTTCCGAGGCACGTTAAAAAATGGAGGCATTTACTTCTGGTTTGTCAGAGTTCAGGAGCTGAAACGTTCAGCTTCCGAGGCATTCGACTTCCGAGGTTCCACTGTACTGTAGTTGTCCGGGGACTTGGTTGCTGCAGTTTTCTTGTATTTACCCCAAAATCCTTCACTTGTCCTGTCATAATCATCACTGAGTGGCTTTCCGGAATGCCAGTGCAGGAGTTCATCGAATTCCTTTTGTTTTTTAAGTGAGGCAACAACAGGATCATCACTAAGAAATAAAAATATTGCATATGTGGCATTTTCAGTAATAATTAAATAATAAAAAACATTCATTGTGTAGATATTCTCTCTATCAAAGCCAGATCCCTATGTATTTCAGGGATAGGGAGCCTTCGGCATGGAAAACCGAATGTGGCCCTCCAGAACTTCCTATTTGGCCCTTTGGTCCTCCCTTTTACCAGGCCAAATTCCTTGGTATATGAGCATTGTTAAATAAAGATATGTCCATTCTTGAATATCCAAGAAACTAAAAGTGATACATACGTTTTTAAAAATGGCAGTTCAGTTAAAATATTCCCAGCAAATTCATCCACTATGGTATTCATCACAGGTATAAGTCCAGGTTTAGGAAACATCCTCTTCGATTCCTTGTCTTTACCAAAAATAAAATCATTGTTGTTGAGAAGATTACTACAGCAAGAAGTGAAAAGTATGAGTTCAAGTAATACTGTGTGTATATGTGTATGTGTGTGTATGTACGTAATAGTGTGTGTGTGTGTGTGTGTACACACGTACACACGTACATACACACACATATATATAGAGAGAGAGAAGTACTGGAAACATTTTCCTATAATATAAACATGCACTGCTGTAGGAAGGTAAAATAAAATACAAAATTGCAAGAAATACAATCATAAATGCAAACTCTGACTGGTCCCTAGTATGTGGGTAAAAAAGAAAACGAATACACCACTCACTGCATTATTATGGGAAATCATATTTATCAATGTTTACAATAATTATTGCATGCCAAAATTATAATAATGACTGCATTGTTATATAAAGCTTTACTTATAATATTATCAACATCCCTCATTATGTAATATATAGAATTAGAATTATATTATGTGGTAATCCTAAGAGTTGGAAGAGACCAAACCCTGCTGATTTAGGAAACCTGAGGTTACAGCATCCTTTGATAGGTGGCCATTCAGAGTCTGCTTTAAAAGCTAAACGAATCCCAGAAAGTTGTTACCTTTCCCAGATAAACATTTTTCCTCAATAAATGTTGTAGAAGTTCTTCGTAGAGGAAAAGGTGCTCCAAAATCACATGTTCCAGAGAGTTCTGTGATATGTTTCCACAAAAGTTCATAGTCCCTATTCAATTTTGCTCCTGTATCCAAATCAAACCCTAGTTTAAAAAATGATAAGAAAATTAGCAGTTCAAAGCAATGTGTGTTTGGAAATATAACCTTTATTCCAAAATTACGTGATCCTCTTTTCTTCCACACACCACCTTTAAGATATTTTTTTAAAGACTCAAAAGCTTTCTTTGTCCCAATCCCCACCCACTATTTGTGTCTTGCCCAACACAGAGAAGAATTTTGAAAATTTGTGTCTCATCTTCTGATTGCTTTCTCAGACAGGCTCTATGGCTTGGCCTACTGATAGCCAATGGCAGAAATCCCTGTCTAGTATATACTCTACAGTCCCTAAGATGCCAGCCACCCACCAAAGCAGGAGGACAGAGCAACAACACCTCAGCAACTTATTATTTAACATTTTTATTGCATTTATATCCTGATTTCTTCCTAAGATCTTAAGGCAGTTTGCATGACATCTCCATTTTTATACGTTGAAAAATTGTGAATGACCCAAGGTCATCCACTAAGAAACAAGAGGAAGTCATTTGCTGGTCCAACCCAGGAGAAAAATGCACTTGATTGGCCCCGGTTGGGGCATAGGCGTGCACAGCATATTTCATTAGGGTGTGCACCCAAGGATTTGATTTGATTTCAAGGAAAGAAAAAGGAAGAGGAATGACAATACCAACAAATAAGGACAAGGAAGAGGAAACGAGGCAAAAACAACCAGAAGAGTGGTGAAGACACCAAAAAAGGAGATTTTTTTTCTTGCAGAGGAAAACACTCATGCCAAGTTGACTAAAGGCAAGGCAGATCAACGGAGCCAAGGGCAGGATGGCTCCTCTTCTCCATACATGCGTGCCACAAAGCATCCCCTCTCCCCAATAGGCCTCTCTCCAAAAAAAGTGACAACCAGAGTTCAGAGGGAGGCAGGGCCATGAGACAGAAGCAGACACAGGCAGAAGAAAAAGGATGGAATAGAGGTACAACTTCTGCTGCTGCTGCTGCTGGAGTCAATCACCCACCACTGCTTCTAGAGACAAATGCAGGCCAAAGATGCAGATTCATTCCAGCCTTTCTAATCTCCCTGCATCTCTTTCTGTCTACTTCCCTTGATCCCCGATTTTTTAAAACATTCTGGTGTGCCTGGGCATACCCCCTGCACATGCCTACAGTTAAGGGTTTAGGCATAACATTAAACTGAGGTTAATAAAAAAATGGAAATGAAAGCTTCTGATCTCCTCCTTGTGGTTGCACCAGAGCATGACCCCAAGGCTTGCTGCCCTGTATTCCCATCACTTTTCCTGCTATCTAAACTGGTCCAATATGAAAATTCTGTGATTTAGTGTTCCCCAAAGAAGAGATCCTATCAAAGTATCGTATATTTCGCCCTATAGGACAAACTTTTTCCCCTCCAAAAATGAAGGGGAAATGTGGGTGCGTCCTATGGGGCGAATACAGGCTTTTGCTGAAGCCTGAAGATCAAGAGACTCTCGCTCTCCAGGCTTCAGGAAGCTCTGCGCGACCTTCCGGAGCCCAGCGCCAAGCCGCCAGCCTCCGGAAGGTCGCGCAGAGCTGCCTGCCCTCCCGGGGTCCACGCAGCTCTGTGTGACCCTCCGGAGCCCGGCGCCAAGCCGCGCCGACCTCCGGAGGGTCGCGCAGAGCTGCCTGCCCTCCCAGGCTCCGCGCAGCTCTACATTCCGAAGACTCGGGTGCGCTGAAGAGCACGCCCGGGCTTCGCACAGCTGTCCGCAAGCCTGGAGAGACCGGCAAGGCTCCCTAGGCTTGCAGATAGCAGGTTGTTCTGGGGACTGGGGTCGGGGGAAGCTCGGGCTTCCCCCGCGCCAGCCCCGTGCCTGGGGGGGAAATAATTTTTTTTTCTTTATTTCCCCCCCCCCAAAAAAAACTAGGTGCGTCCTATAGGGCGGTGCGTCCTATGGAGTGAAAAATACGGTAAATATTTGTTCTCTTCAATTGCCTACACAACTGTCAATCTCCCATGACACTGTACTCATTGGGAAACATAAAAGATGAAAACCCTGTCTCCTGGACAAAAGAAGAGATCTGTGAGATAAGGCTTCACCTATCTCAATGACAGTCTGCAACTCAATGAAGGCCTTGCTTTCATCATGAAAACTCTGGGCCTAAAAATATAATAACTGGTGTGAATGGAGTACCTGGGCCTTTTTCCAGTCCATAATAAAATGCAATGTTCTTCAACAGGAGATCATCACTTAAATCAGGCAGTGTAGAGAAATCCACGTTCTTCAAGGCCTGAGTTGCAAGGCATTGAAGAACATGAAATTCACAAAGTTTATACTGAAAGGAGAAAAGAAAAAATCTCAGTAAACTGCACAACATAGGGTTTGTTCCATTTATTCAAATGGCGTCAATGCACAATATGGAAAGAAAACATTTTCAATTGATCAGTATTTAACTCTCCAGCCTAACTGTACACTATGAGGGGTAAAACTATTGCGTTAGAGGAGTTCTTTTTCTGGAACACCTAAATTTATTTTTCATGGCTACAGGTGTCTAAATATTATAAAACTTGTCAAAGGCCCCATTCTCCCTTTCTAAGAAAACTTGTCCAAAGACAGAAGGACCGATGGTAATTCAAGTCTTGGTAGCTGGGAACAAGGAGAGTCATGATAGGCAAAGCACCATGCTAAGATAAACTGTGCATCTACATTTATGCATCTCTCCACAATGACTTGCTCTACAAACTAAAACAAGTGGGAGCTTTCCTCACACCTACTGCAAATAGCAAAGGGCCCAATGTGAATCAAGACCACAGCAGTGACAGCAGTTTCTCATATATTTGCTAACTGCATGGTTGGCATCTATTCCAGCACCCCAGCTGTTATGGCACATGAATACCCAGGATTATTCCCAAACTTAAATGTCTCAATTCATAAACATAAAGCACTTGCAAATAGCATTCAAAGTGTGATACAAAATGCCCATAAAAATGAGCAGTGAGTTCATAAATTGGTCCTAAGCTGCATCATTAGAAAACATCTTTTAAAAACATACATGATCATCAACAGCCATAAAGGATTGGGGCATTGCATAGCCAGCCAGATCTTGGCTAGATGACAATGATCTGGCAGTAAGAGAGGCCTTCTACATGAAAGTGGGACGCGAGTGGCTGTGGGTTAAACCACAGAGCCTAGGACTTGCCGATCAGAAGGTCGGCGGTTCGAATCCCCTTGACGGGGTGAGCTCCCGTTGCTCGGTCCCTGCTCCTGCCAACCTAGCGGTTCGAAAGCACGCCAAACTGCAAGTAGATAAATAGGTACCGCTCCGGCGGGAAGGTAAACGGCGTTTCCATGTGCTGCTCTGGTTCACCAGAAGTGGCTTTGTCATGCTGGCCACATGACCCGGAAGCTGCCTGCGGACAAACGCCAGCTCCATCGGCCAATAAAGCGAGATGAACGCTGCAACCCCAGAGTCGGTCACGACTGGACCTCACTGTCAGGGGTCCCTTCACCTTTTACATGAAGGTGGGGAGGGAGAGGCATGAGCAAAGTTGCCAGGTTTCCTCTCCCACGCCATTCAGCCTAAGGGCAGTCTGAGGCCTTCATTTGCCCTCATAGATGATGCCATATACCCAAATTTGATTGGCTACATTTTCTCTCTTTGCCCTTCCAACCATTTGACATACACACTGAAAAACTGGCTACAGAAAAGCACTTTCTTAAGAATGTTCCACAAATCCAGCAACTGGCTTTAGTTCTTACCTGATTAATAAAATAATAAAAGGTGGTCAACGCTTTACTGTAATAATATATTGGAAGTAGTCATTGCAGCACCTACCTGTTGCATAAATCTCAAAGTTTCCTCATTCCAGCAGGCATTGATGAATCTCACCCGCGATCGTTGAGAAAGGGGCAAATGATGTAGGAATACCACACTGAGGCAATACATCCGTAGAAGGTCTCCAACATCTTCCAGGGTTAACACTGTTTTCTCATCCAAACTCTTCTTCTTCTTCTTCTCATTCTTTTTGAGAAGCAAAAACAAACAGGTTTTTTTTAAAAAAAGAAATACACCCTACAAATCAAATTCCTCTGGTTTCCCATTTTTCAGCAATCAGTTTGTAAATATAAACCTGTCAAATTACATCAAGAATCTCCTAATTTAAAAAAATTAATTTACCGTTAGTCTGTTTTGGTGCTTGTACCTGGAAGTAACAAACATCAAGCCAGAGGCTTAAAACCCTGTCAAATGGGCAACTTTATTTATAGTATTGTTAATCCAAACTTTACCACGTTTTAATTGTTATGGTACTGATATTCTGCATAAGAATTACTGTCACAATAATTCTATCATGTATCTTAAATCAAATTATATGATGATACCCATAAACAATCAGGGTAATGATGTAATATTTCAAATGTCGTGGGGGTCATCAAAAGCCACTGAAAAAACTCTTGGGTGGTGACAGCAGCTCCACGCATGTTCAGCAACTGCTGAATGTGGATAAACCCAATTGCACAGAGTATTCTCATGCTAGCACCATGTACTCCTTGTAACGGTTGGTAATGGCACTGGAGCTCAAAGGCTGAATGTGGAAAAGTCATAATTGAGGTACTGCCAAAAGTAGGAAAGAGGACCAAAACAACAACAACAACTCAAGTGCATACAGGAATATTAATTGCAAAAATGTACTACTGTTCAAATGAAAGTATTTTTTTTAATAATTTCTTTAAGCATAGCCAATGTTAGCCTGTTGCAGCAAAAACAATAGAAACATCACCAATTTAATGATGGCATAAAGCTTTTGTGAACATAGTCCATTAAATACATGCCAGTTTGGGATTATTTTTCATAGATCTAATGAAATGGACTGTGATCTATGAAAGTTTATGCCATATTGAATGTGCTACTCTTTGTTGTAATGTATTTGAGTACATAGCAGGTTCTCACCCATTTTGCAGAGCTAGTTGGTCTTTCTAGTACTTGCATGTGTGTTTCCAGGACTAGTGAGCAGGTGATGATGCAGACAACATACCGAAGATCTTTTATTTCCTTCTGGAATTGGGCAAATTTTCTATAAGCCTGACATTTCAGAACATACAATGAAAGATGGAAATGTTAGTAAGTATTTTTGTCTTTAAAATCTAACTCAGAAAAGGATTCTATTTTTTTAAGAGAAATACACTTAGAAGCTTGAATGACTTCATGTGTGAATACACTGTTATGATTCAATATTATCTCTCCTGCTTAAATGAAATCCTACAAAAGTATATTGAACTACAAACAGTTTTGCTTATTGATGATCCATATATACTGATGAGCGTTTGGGTTCATTCATTTCCATGTCCCTTTTTACGGCCTCGGTCCTGTATACCTGAAGGAGCGTCTCCACCCCCAGACAGCCCGGACACTGAGGTCCAGCGCCAAGGGCCTTCTGGCGGTTCCCTCACTGCGAGAAGTGAGGTTACAGGGAACCAGGCAGAAGGCCTTCTCAGTAGTGGTGCCTGCCCTGTGGAACGCCCTCCCAGCAGATGTCAAGGCAATAAAAAACTATTTTACTTTTAAAAGATTACTGAAGGCGGCCCTGTTTAGGGAAGTTTTTAATGTCTGACACTGTATTGTTTTTAATATTCAGTTGGAAGCCGCCCAGAGTAGCTGGGGAAACCCAGCCAGATGGGCGGGGTATAATTGTTGTTGTTGTTGTTATATTGATGAACATAGTACAGTATATTTATGATAAAGAAAGCTTACAGGATACAGGTTTTGGTTTTACCCTTGACTATGTCTGTTTCTCCACATCCTTTCTGGAGTTTCAAGTCTAGTCCTGCATGTGTTACAAAGATGTACATCTGTAGCACTATTTGAGTAATTCCAGCTGCGTGAAGGGGTACAGCCTCCTCCTAAACTTACCCCGACAAACGTTTTACATGTCTAGGCTCCACACAAAGGGGTCTAATTTGCATGGGGAGCTGCTCTTGCATGGGGAGTAGAAGAGGGTTCCTGCTCCAGACCTTCTGCACATGGGAGTTGGCAGGGACACAGCTGAAAGCATGGTCTCACTCTCCATCTGCTCCCATGCACTTGGAATCACATGTGGGAGAACGTTTAAACATGGTTTGCATTTGAAACATTTTCTGCTACTTATTTTGAACGCTTCCCTATAAGCAGGGAGAAGAACACAGAAAAGGGTCATTCTCCTTTCCTTCTTTTCTTACAATTTTCTTGGTGGACTTGACTGTTTTAAATATCGTATTTTCAAAAAATTTCAGCAAATTAGAAATACAATGATGACGATGATAACAATGGGAGAACCAATTCGTAAGCAATGAAAAAACCTATTACCTTTCCTGCCAAAGCATCCAGATTTCGACATCCACAAAGAAAACCGCATACTTTTGTACCAGATTCCTTCCAGTACTTAACCAGTGATTGACAGTAACGTTCAAGGTTCTTTTCATGCTTAAAAGAAGAAAAAATCATGAGCATAAATTGTGCTGCATAATCCAGCCCACATTAGCACTCCTAAATCACACTGATTTCCCACTAGGATAAAGTCTTTTGTTAATTATTGCCCTTAATCATTCCATACTTGTGTGTAGAGCATTCCCAGGATTAATTTAGAGAAGGGAGTCACACATTTGGACCCTGCAGCTACCAGAAGAGAAAGCCCAAGGCACAAGATGTGTAGCAATGCTGTGTGATCAGGGCATCAACGTAATTGAGTGGATCAACCGCTTGGAACCCCTATGCTTAAGTAGGACCCCACACTTTGCACTTTCAATTCAGACAAGTAGAGGCAATGTGTAGTTGTTTAAGAAAGAAGATGCAAGGTTGGGAGTGGGGTTAAAAACATGACCCTGCCCCAAAGTGATCATAGCAATGCCTTACATGTGAGGAACACGTGAATAGGGTTGCTATAATCAACACATCATGACCACATGAGTAAAGGGCTGCCTGTGACTTTGCACCTGCCCATTCAGCTCCACCCAGGACCTGTGTGCCAGGCAAAGGTCTGAAGAGAAAGACAGCTGTATTCTCGTAGGCTCCTTCAATATGGCTGAAGGCACAGCAAAGGTCTCCTGAATGCCTGAAGGTGACTACATGGGTATACATTGATTTTATAAGGTTCAATTGACTGCTCTATATAAATCAGGAAATAGACTTTGAAAGCTGCTACTCTTTGTATAATTTGTTGTTGTTGTTGTTGTTGTTTAGTCGTTTAGTCGTGTCCGACTCTTCGTGACCCCATGGACCAGAGCACGCCAGGCACTCCTGTCTTCCACAGCCTCCCGCAGTTTGGTCAGACTCATGTTTGTAGCTTCGAGAACAGTGTCCAACCATCTCGTCCTCTGTCGTCCCCTTCTCCTTGTGCCCTCCATCTTTCCCAACATCAGGGTCTTTTCCAGGGAGTCTTCTCTTCTCATGAGGTGGCCAAAGTATTGGAGCCTCAGCTTCAGGATCTGTCCTTCCAGTGAGCACTCAGGGCTGATTTCCTTCAGAATGGATAGGTTTGATCTTCTTGCAGTCCATGGGACTCTCAAGAGTCTCCTCCAGCACCATAATTCAAAAGCATCAATTCTTCGGCGATCAGCCTTCTTTATGGTCCAGCTCTCACTTTCATACATTACTACTGGGAAAACCATGGCTTTGTATGTAGTTCTAAGCAAAAAGGTCCCAACCATTTTTCTTAAGATGATGCACGTACAGGCGGTGACCATTTCGCACTGGGCTTCTGTTCCTGGCGCCCGCACACCTCACCCTGTTCTGCCCTCCAAAAGAACCCACGTGTCAGCAAACACACGTCAATTGGACATGCCCAAAATGGTTGCCGCTGTTATTCCATTGTGGGCATGAGAGAATGCCTGTTTAAGAGCAGGGCTTGCTATATTCAGTTTTTATATATAATTGCACATTTTAAGAAAAAAGGGTTGGGCTCCTTTTGCTTAGTACTATTGTTTGACTCATATGCTAATTTAATCAATTACTCAATAAATTAAATAAGATTATTATATCAGATGACAACCCTAATTAATAATCATGACAAACAAGATAAAATTGTGGAAATCTGTTTTATGCTAATTATACTATCTTAGTAATTTATCCTCGTTGTATGTATTCTTGACTATTTTACTGGATAATTATTTTCTGATTCTGCCCATTCAAATTGCATGGCACACATTCATTAAGACAGGACTTTTAGAAAATGCAATCTGTACTTCATCATAAGTGGGGAACAGCTGGTTCCCTTGGCAAATCCAATGTTCCCTTTGGAGAAGAGTCATGGCTCAATGGCAGAGAATCTGGCTTACATGCAAAAGGTCCCAGGTGTAATCCCGGGCATCTCCAGGTAATGCTGGAAGAGACCATGATCTGAAAACCTGAGGAGTCACCGTCTCTCAGCAGAGACAACACTGAACTCGATGGGCCATTGGTCTGACTTAGTATAGGACAGTTTCCTATGTTCTACATTCACCATGGTGTTCTGAAGATGGGAATGGAGCAGTGTTTCCCAACCTTGTGCCTCCAGCTGTTTTTGAACTACAATTCCCATCATCCCTGACCACTTGTCTTGCTAGCTAGGGATGATGGGAGTTGTAGGCCAAAAACATCTGGAGGCACAAGGTTGGGAAACACTGGAATGGAGAGAGCATTTGGTCCCTGCCATTGTCTGATGGTGCATCCAACTTGCTGAAGCTAAGCTGGTTTGGAGAGCACCTGGGAACCTCATGTTTACTGCCTTGAGCTCCATGACTAAAGAAAGAGGATATACAGTGGTACCTCTAGTTAGGAACTTAATTTGTTCTGGAGGTCCATTCTTAATCTGAAACTGTTCTTAACTAGAGGCGTGCTTTCGCTACTGGGGCCTCTTGCTGCTGCTGCACCGCCGGCACATGATTTCTGTTCTCATCCTGGAGCAAAGTTCTCTTCCAGGTTAGCGGAGTTTGTAACCTGAAGCATTTGTAACCAGAGGCATTTGTAACCAGAGGCATTTGTAACTTGAGGTACCACTGTATACTAAAGCAAATAAATAAGCAGATTGGAGGAGCGCATTAGGCAGAATTTTCCAGTGTTAGCCATCATAGACAAATTCTAAGTGCCTGATATTCTTTTATTTTCCTACATAAAACATTAAAAGCCTAGTAAAGTTCACAACATAGTAGCAACCTCAAGGATAACAATGCGCTCTTCACATGACATGTTCATGTACTCATTTGTTTCCAATGATGACACTTACTGAATTGGGAAATGCATACTACTAGGAGGGACGTTTGGTTTAATCACTTTTAATTATGGTTGCATATTTTTATATAGTATTTGTTTTATATGTAAGTTACCTCTGGGAATATGACAATGCATAAAGTAGCAGTTCAAATTATGTTTTTGTTCAAGGATTCCCCCCCCCCCCTGGTTTTCCCTTAAATTATGAATAAGAGCAAAGTCAAGGAAAACATTACCTAATGTTAAAGTTGCAAATACTACCCTGTTTTGATCCTTACCCCTAAAAATGATAGTTGTGTGTGATCACACAGGAAATGCCTCAGGGTTGTAGCTGATGAAGCCAAGGATTGCTGTGCCACGCAAGAGGCAGCACTAGACCTATCATTAGATAGAGTGAAGCTGCCACCTCAGGCCACTTCTTTAGGGCGTCAACAAAGAGCAGCCAATTGTTAGTTGTTGTCTTTTTACTGCCAGAAAGGGGGAGCTGTGATTTCAGGATAGCCTGTCTCAGGTGCCAGCTTGGGGTACCATGCATTTTGACTTGGGCAGGGGGGAAGGACACCATTTTCTGCCTCATCTCAGGAAGTAAGATGTCTTGGACCAAACCTGTTCCCTTTCCTTCACTGAAGGGAACTCACTCTATTATTTACCTGTTTAAAATGCGTCTGATATTTGAACAGACTATTGATGTGGTATCCATAAACTCTGATTGCATCTGATTCTTGGCCTGAAGTAAGCACAATGTTGACTCTCTTTGACAAAGTATGCAAAATAAATACATGGAGGAAATTGGTGTGCAGTTGATCCAACCCTTCATCAGCGACTATTAAGAAATATGGATAGTTGTCTTGCAGAAATTGCTGCCAACTACTCTCTAAGCAGTTCGAAAATTCAGTATGTATAGGAATTTCAGTGTTCTTTCTCAGATGGATGAGCAATGCATTACGCAAAGAAAGGAAATCAGGATTTCTGAAATACATATGTTCTACATCCTGTAAGGGGAAAAAAACAATATATATGAAATACCTCTCAATGTATTACAGTAATCGAGACACAGAACATTCAAAAGAGTATGGCATTTCTTAAGAGTTACGTTAAGGCTGCAATCCTGTTTTAACATACACATGGAACTCACTAAAATCTATTCTGTTAAATGCCACATATATATGGGCTTGTGGTTATCACTGAATGGAAGAATGAAATATTATTGACTAAGGAACTGGGCTTCTACACATGAAGAGACTCCCAGTGCCTTCTACCTGGCACAGACAACACACCAGACCCAAACAGACAGGTAGGTAATGGGATGTTCAGCTGTAGCTCCAGAGCCTGCCATGTTAAGAGTCTTCACTCCTCAGTGATAGTGGCGCATGGGAGAGTGAGTCAGGGACTAACTTAAATCACCTTCATTAATTTCAGTGGGCAGAATGTGAGTAAAACCTAGCTGAATACTAAGCATTACGTTAAGTTATGTGCCTTTCTTGCACAGAAAAACAGAGCAAGTGGTGGAAAATGGGGGTCCCCACCCACTTTTGGCTCTGGTCTGACCTGCCACTGCCTCCACTTCCACCACCACTTCCACACACCACACCTTAAGAGATTCAGAGGAATGCAGCTCTTGACATAGAGATGGCTCCCCTGTCCTAGTGGCCTGTCCATGGTCCTGAAATCTTTGCAGTTTAGGCTCTGAAATTACTGTATTCTGCATTGTTTTTATCCTTCACTAACCATCACTGATCAAGGTATTGTTTGTGGATTGGACTCTGGCTGTCAATGGATTTTGCCTCCCTCGGGCTGGACAACTAAAGCCAAAACAATTACATTTTCACAGTATTGCTTTTTGATTTTGTTTTTGCTCTACTATTAATTGAGATACTTTTTGTGCTTGATCAGAATAGAAGAAAAAGCTGGTCAGGTTGGTCACTTCAACCTAGTGAGCCAGATTTGTCCCACAAGTTGGCTAAGCCTGTTTGAAGGTTTTTTATCATGTTCAAAGCCAGGTAAGCAAGTTGAATGGAATAAAACAGCTTCTTTCTCACAATTGCTACATCTTTGCATTCTCTTCTTGTGACTGAAACACCTGTGGTCAAGTTAAACAAATACCAGAAGAGTGAACACATTTTTTCCTCCAATGAAGAAAACCACTGTACATAGTAAAAGCACATTTTACTTGTTACCTTGAAGAAAACAATGAAATATTTTGCTTGTTACCTTGAAGAAAACAATGAAATATTTTGCTCCTTTGCTTGTTAAATCCAGGAGAAAGCGCTCAACTAGGTAGAAAAAGTGCAAGTTTTGTCCACGCTGCAATGTTAGTTCTCTTGCACAAGTGATGAATAATGAATCACCATCAATCAGAAAAAACTCTGACTCTACATAGTCATTCAACAAGCTGACATATCTGGATTAAAGACATAAACAAACAATGCAATTTAACAGTAGTTTTTTAAAAAATGCCATATTGATACACATACACACACTAGGTCCTTTTGGTGAAGGGAAGGTAGTATCGTCATCATAAAAAACCCAGATACCTTCTTTCTAAACCACTGATACATAAGCTAACTGAATAGTGGCTTGTAGTCATAGTGATTCCAATATTCCATTAGTTTAAGAATCAGATCTTCAGAAATCCTGTTCCTGATTACACAGCCCGTTTGGGCTGACAGACACCAGCATCCAATAGAAAGCTTGGGATGACCTAGTCTAAAATGACCTCAGGGTGTTCTGGGCTACAGCTTAAGATCAAGAAATGTATTTTCAATTACTACATACTATTTCCCTTCCCAAGACTGCCCAGGTCCTCTTTCATACCTAACAGCAGCTAAGCTAATGAAAGCAGGGAAGGGGGGGGCACCTCCATTGTGACACTACAGGACAGGAGACTAGCTTATCATACATACTCAGCTTTTGGTATTTCATCCATAAGTAAACAAGTAATTTGTTCTATGCATCTCTGTAGCACTGGAAAAAGAAAAATGCAGACAGATCTTAGATTTATCACATACATTAGCCAATTTCCCACCAAGATCCTAAATAGCCGAAGAGGAAAACTGTGTAAGAAGCTATGTTGTAAAGCGACTTCTTTTCCAAGTTTCAGAACAATTTTATAAGATCCTGGTCTTGTCCTGGATGTCAGTAAGCAAAACCCCTATCCATCCTGAAGACCTCATCATTATGAGGCAGTGTGGTGTAGCAGTTACGAGTGTTGGACTAGGACTGGGCATTTGGATAACGTGTGAAGAGACACTGCACATGTACCAAGTTATATGTAGTGCTGCTCCACAATGTGAGAGGAAACCCTGTCTCAATGATATGCACTCCACCTACCCAGTGTTACCCTACAATGAAATAGGATCCTGGAAAAGGCATCAAACAAAACTACTCCAAAGAATATGAACACAAATTAAAAAACCGTATAATTACTTGCCTGGATTTTGGAAATCGTACAAACATGGTTCACTGGGAACTTTTGCCAAGGATGCTTGTTTAGGTTGGCTGAATGTGGAAAGAGAGGTTTCATCTCCTATGGAACTTGCTTCAGAAGCCATGGTGGGTTTTGACATATGAATCGGTCCAGCTTTGGAAACTTGGTATACTTACATCTGGCCCATTATTCTTCCATACACCTTGGAATTACCAAGCACACAGAGATATCATTCTACTATTTAAAAAACATTTTCATAGCTGAAAATGCATCTGAAAATACATTGACACTAATTTATGGCTGCTCAGCCCATATGACCCTATGATTCCCCCATTCAAGCCCCCCCAAAAAATCAGCATTCAGCAAAACTATTGCAAAATCACCAAAATCAAGACCTTCTTAAACCAACTGCTCAATGTTTTCAGTGGAGGGGTTACATTAAGTAATATGTTTGAATATGTAAGTGTATGTCTAGAGACAATGGATAAAACCAACACCATTAGATGTACTGCTGTATAAATGTTTAATGGTTATTGTATTTGTTTAAAAACCGATAAAAAAATTTTTAACCTATTGTAAAATTGGTAAGATGCTTCAGAAATGTAAACACCAGCGTTATCTTTGCAACAGTCCCTCCTCATTCTCAGCAGTTCTCTGTTTTACAAAACGAAGCAATAATACATTTCGCTCCAGAGGTCAGGAAATAGATGACTTTTGCATAATTATGAAGCTATCATGGGAAGTACTCAGTAGATATGCTTTTCCTGCTACATACTTGTAACAGTATGTTAGAGCATTTTCCTTCTGAACAAATATGAATGGGGGGCAATACCATCCACTAATGGATGATAGCCAGATGGCTATGATCAGAGGCAGAATGCCACTGGTTCCTAGTTTCTGACAAACACAAATAGGGAGAGCACTTTTGTACTCAGGTCTGATAAAGAGCAAAGTGTACCAAAGAACTTTGTACCTAGTTAGATAAAAATGTTGCAGCAACAATCAATCACTTTTATGAAAAACGTAAGTTGGGCCACATAAAATGCCTTCAGTTTGAAGTCCCCAAAATTAGCTTAGCTATGTTTATGACTATTTTAAAACTCAACTTAAAACATTCTCTCCAGAAAAGGCCTTATGTTAAGAAATGTCAGGAGCTACATGGAAGCTCATTAATTTTTAGTATGCCCTTAAGTACTGCAAACTGTCTTCTTGAGTCTGATAAAACCCACATTCACCAAAAATCTTACTGTTAACTTCACACTCTGCCCCCCCCCACCCCACCCCCTTTCCAGAAAAAGTATCCACTGGTGTCTGGAATTGTGAGGGGAGAGCGGACAAGGGGTGAAAAGAAGAGTTAAATATATTCCCTGCCATGATAGCCTTTTCCCCTGCACGCTACTTTTTATAATGCAAAGGAAAAGATTTAGGGACCCATATATTTCCCCCCATAGAAGGCATGTGATTTTGAACAACGGCCATGGAAAGGTTTAAGCATGACCACACTCTTTTCTATGAGCTCCCACTCATAGAATTCAGTCTTACAAGTCTCCTACAAGTGTGAGAGATTCCAGGCTGCACAGCCAGGCACTATGTGCAACTCGGCCCTTATAATGTGTTCATTTCTTTCTATAAAGCCCTTCATCAAATCAGATTCTAGGGACTGGAACCCATAGGAGGTGCCAGGAGCACTGCCGAATTTATGTATAAGCTAAACAAGCTATAGCTTAGGGCCCCACTCTCTTGGGGGGGGCAGGCATTTAAAGGGGGGAACTGGATGTACATTTCCAAAATATAAGATAAAAATAAAAAAATTAAACCTACATACAGCAACAGTGTTTGGTGTTGTGTAGACTCTTATGATGTAAGTAATGGGCCCCGCCTGCTAGCCTGCTCCCTAAAATATCACTGGATTGCTAATTTCTATATACAGGATGCCTACATTCTGCATGGACTGGTTGCACGGCAACATGAAGCTGCAGACTATAAATTTCATGTTATAACAGGTTTCTAGAGGCTAGATTATGAGTCTTTGTAAATCGTGTTTCTAAAGGAACTTTTGTTATTGCCAAAAGCCAATGTGTTTGCATTATTAAGTTTGTTATGAATTAAAAAATCATTTTAAGTTAGAGCTTAATAATTATTTCACTATTAATATACTTCTTCTTAATTGTATTTCAGTTCAACAGTTCTTGGATAAAATACATATTTTGCTATGTGCAAATGGCTTTAGATACCTATTAGTCCATAAATTACCATATAGCATATATTCAACACACAAAAAACAGCGACAATTTGTTGTTGACAAAGGACAGCTGGACATATAAAGGGCCCCATTACCTTCAGTACCTTAGGGCCTCATCAAACCTAAATCCAGCCCTGGCCAGGAGGTGGGAATGGGCAGGGGGCAAGCGCCCTCAAACACCCAGTCCACTTGCCTCACTATTTCTGAACTCCTGAATACCATATGCTCTTATTTTTCGTTCTTGCCCACTTTGACCCGTATGTGCCCCACCCCATGCCCCCCCCGGTGATAGTCTGACTCTGCAAATTTGGGGGAGGCTATCAGTGAGTAAGGGACGCAGGTGGTGCTGTGGGTTAAACCACAGAGCCTAGGACTTGCCGATCAGAAGGTCGGCGGTTCGAATCCCCGTGACGGAGTGAGCTCCCGTTGCTCGGTCCCAGTTCCTGCCAACCTAGCAGTTCGAAAGCACATCAAAGTGCAAGTAGATAAATAGGTACTGCTCCAGCGGGAAAGTAAACAGCGTTTCCGTGCGCTGCTCTGGTTCGCCAGAAGGGGCTTAGTCATGCTGGCCACATGACCCGGAAGCTGTACGCCAGCTCCCTCGGCCAGTAAAGCGAGATGAGCGCAGCAACCCCAGAGTCTGACACGACTGGACCTAATGGTCAGGGGTCCCTTTACCTTTATCAGTGAGTAACCAGCAATCTTATTTTCAGTTCCTTTGGTGGCTGAAACAGATCTATTGTGTGGATCTGATCCTAAATATATATCCTAAGCAGATGAGTGTAGATCACAAAGATCTGGTGTCCACCCGCTTCCAATCCATTTCGAAGTTCACCCTGACACTAGCTTTCAGCCTTGCAGGGTTCAAGCCAGCCTGAAAAATTAGAGCCTCCCTGACTGGAAGAGCCCTGTTCCCCATCGCCATGAAGGGAAGCAGGTAGCTCGCTCTGTTATTCTGTGAACTAGGCCAGGCGCTCTGCACATGCTCAAAGACACAACCACCCTCCTATGCTGCCTAAGCAATAGCAATGTCGTTCTGCGCAAAGCTCCAGGGCGCAAACTCTTGTCTAGCTTTCACATTAAGCATGGGGACCTTGTCCACTGATGCTCAAGCCTCCTTTCGTGCCTCCCCTTTCCAAATACCCCGACAAACGCGCACACGCAACACACACCCTTCCACCGAAAACCTCCCGCCCCCTTTTACTTCTTTTCTGCGCAGTAGAAATGGAGATGAGCGCACGCCTCTTCTCTCCTCCGCGACGCGCGCCTGGTCTGGAAGATGCGCGCTCGGGGACGCGGCGAGTTCCGTTTACGTATCGCGAAGTCAGCGGCGCTGTCCAACCAGGAAAGCAGAAGCGCCAGCTGTTCCTTTGAGTTTCGTTTTCGTTTCCTGCTTTCCGCGATTAAGTTTCGATTCTGGCGGAGCCTATATTTAGAACCTCTCCTGGATCAGATTGTTAAACGGCACAGGCCACGCCCCAGATAAGACGCAACAAGGTTAAAACGATCGCTGTTTCCTTATGGTACTAGAAATACAATGAAAGGCGGGGTAAGGATTGAGTCAGCTGTGCACAGGCTAAAACCACCTTGACCGTGACATTTGTGTAAGTTATTTCCACGTCACTAGAGATTGAGGACCTTGCGTTTTACAGCGCCTTTGCAGATTAGGCACTATAAAGCCTAACCACATTCGACGCTGTGTATAGAGGCAGGATCAGTCTCTCCGAAAAGAGGCTTGAATGTGGCAGTGGGCTTAATTCCTCCCCATGCGTTCACAGGGCATAGCTGTAAGAGGGTCCCAGAGCCACTTTTTATTGCACATTCGTGAAGTTTTGTGGTGCAGGAAGAGTCGCATGCTATCGGGCCTTCAATATTGCTTGTGCCTTCAAAAATGTTTCGGGGGCGGTCACACTGCTTCACTGATCAGCGCGTTCCGCTGATGAAATCCTGTGCCCTTTTTTATACCGCAAATATGGTTTGTTTTTTGTCCTGATTTTGTTGCGTCGTCCAGCCAGTAATAATGTGGTTACCATTGGGGATGCATCGCAGAACAACTAATAAAGCAGAACAAATCCATCACTAATGCACTTTTGTTGTGATAGGAGCGTATTGCAGAACCCACCTGCAGTAAAAAAAACAAAACAAAAACGGTCTGGAACAGCCCTATGTGGAAAGGGTTACAATTATTGTGGAAAGGTGTTTTTGGTTTTTTTTCAATAATTGACCTAAACTGTTTTTTTGTGTATCTTGACCATTTTGTGATCTGCAGTCTTGCAGGGTGTGTGTCGTCCAGCTCTCTTGATTCTGTGGTCTATGACATCAAACACTCCCAAAACAGACTTCCAAAATGCTTCTGAGTTCTCCAGGTTTCAGAGCCAAAGGATAACAGCATAGGCTGGATCTGAGCAGGAAACAGGAATTAGATCAATCTCATTCATGATAAAAAATTCATTATTTCTAACGTTCTGGTTGCTCCAGAGTCCTGTGATGACTGATTCAGCTGCGCGAGGAGGTAACTTTACCAAGCGGGGCGGGGTGTTGTGTTGGATCCGCATTTAAGTTCCCATTCTCAGCAAACAGTCCTAAACCGTAGTTCATATGCACTCGCCAGCTAAGTGGTTATGGTTTTCGTATTTGTATTGGTTAAAAAAAAAATGTAAAAAAGGAGGCAGGCTCCAGGGGGCGCTAGTGCGCTGCTGCTTCTTCAACGGCGGGGATTAGAAACGGGGGGAGTTTTCGCCGGAAGCTGCCTGAGTAATTAATCCGACATGTGCACGCGGGAGTCACGTGGAAGAAAGTGGGGGGGGGGCTTCCTTCTGAGTAGCTCTTAATTCTAAGCTATCCAAATTGCGGGAAAACTGGAAACCTGAAGCAGCTTGCTATATAAGAGGCGGGAAAGGGAAGGGGAGTCACGGCGAGGCATCCCTGACAGAAAGCGCATGAGGAAGAAAGAGGTTTCCATGGAGCACCAGCGGTTTCCGCAGCAAGCTGTCAGAAAAGGGGAATTGCGAGGCGTTGCAGGGACTCCAGGGAAAGTGAAGGGGGTCCTTTAGTCCAACCCCTTCCGAGAGACGGGAGGACGCTCTTTCCACACGTTCACCTGCATTCACACCACACGTAGACCGCAAAGCACGCACGTCGGAATTCACATTATCCCGAAATATTTCGGAAGAAAATGGTGTCAAGCAAAAAAAAAAAAAAAAGTGAAGGGAAAAGGAACAGCTTAGTGAAATCCACCGTTAGGCAGGGGGACAGAGCTGAGGAGCTCTTGCAGGCAGTAAACACCTGCTGCTGCTGCTGCTGCTGCATTTGAGCTTTTCTTGCAAATACATCGTTAACCCAAGTCTCAGTTCAAAGGAAACAGTTGTCTTAATTAAGCACACAAGTAATAATATGGGCTTGCTCACCTTACTCTGTACAATTTTAAAAGATGGGCCGTTTCAAGACTTCCGGGCATTAGCAAAGGAATGCATATAAGCATCACTGGGAATCTAATGCATGAAGGGCTCTGGTTCAATGGTGGAGAGGAGACCATATTTTGCAGGCAGAAGGTCCCAGGTTCAGTCCCTGGCATCTCCAGGTAGGGTATGTTTGTTTATAAATATATAGAGAGAGACCACTATTTATATAAAAAACAATTATATGTAAAACAATATGAAAATGTGAGCATATAAAACTGTTGTGGCAATGTGTGTTCTTTATTGATTGCATCAGTGTGATAGAAACGTTTTCAGCAAGCATTTAAAAGTTAGAACAGAAAGCACCTGCTGAATGTCTATTGGCGGCGGATTCCATAAGGCACCTTCCGGTGTTCCTCTGGCTGCACAAAAGTTAGCCCCATTGAGCTGCAGTCCTTATACTCACCTGGGAATAAATCCAATTGAACTCAGATGGGTTTGCTTCTGAGCAGACATGTATAGGGTTGCACTGTTATATTTTCAGCTTGTAAAAAGTTCATATGTACTGCCGTTACAAACACTCTTTCTGCTGCAGTGAGGTTTTCTGTCCATTTTCATTGTCATCACCACCTCAGGGAAAGAGAAGTACCGTAATTTGCCTTTGACCTGACACCATAAGGGATCCTCCACAACCGCTTTATTCAGCATTCATCCTGATTTGATTACACAAACCTTAACTTACTTCGTGGTTAGACTATACAACTTTTAGAATACATCTGAAGGCAGCCCTGTATAGGGAAGTTTTTAATATTTTATGTTTTATTACAATATTATATCTGTTGAAAGCTGCCCAGAGTGACTGGAGCAACCCAATTTGCTGGGTGAGGTACAAATAAAACAACAACAACAATGTCCTGCCATTACTGAGCATTCATTTTGATTTCTTTATGGGGCATCCATCCTTCATTCATATTTATTTCCTTGCTGGAAACATCTTCCTGTTGTCTTGTTCACCTCACAACTTTTCAATGCTTTTACTGGCACTTGCCAAACCACCAAAAAAATGTTGGTTTGTACAGTAGGGCAGGAGAATGCTTTAAATCCAATTTAACTGTGCGAACTCAAACTTCCAGTATGCATTTGGAATCCTTCCCGCAAAATACTGACGGTCTGGAGGCACTCTCAGTCATTATCATCGTAACTGAAATGACATATAAGGAGGCCTGGAAGCCTTCTGCCATCACCTTCTGGAGCACCTGTCTATTAGCCAATCAAATAAGAAAGGGGGGGGAGCCCGAGGACTCTCCAACTCTGTGGAAATTCTTTCCAAAAATAGTCCTGAGTCGCCAAGTGCCTTCCAGACATTTCCCTCAGCGTTTGCGCACTCTCTTGCTCCCATCCTCGCCTTGCGCCAGAGTTCCCTTTATCTGTTTGTTTCTGTGGCATTTTATCAGTCAGACGCTATGCGGGTTAAAGGCTGGTTAAATATTGAGTACTTTGGCACATCCCCACAGCAGAAATTGCTCCCTTGTTTCCCCACAGAGCGCAGCCCACATCCGTTTACACTGTCTTCTTTGTTTAGCGTGCACACACACACACACAGCTTCTGCCATCGGTATGCAGCTGTCCGCATTTGTCTAATGCCAACTGCCTTTCATACTTGCAAGGTAGAAATCCTGATAGGCAGGCTCACTGACACACACAAGTGGTTGGTAGGAAGAAAATGAAATCACTTATCGTCTTCCTTCTTCATAATAGGGAAATTCGAGGAAGTGTCTTTTCAAGTAGTCACCCCATTCCGTAATAAACTCGCACGAGATAAAACTCCCTTTCAGATTTAATCACATAGTAAACCGCATTTGGAACAAATGTTAGGGCTTGCACCCCGCCTTCGTTATTCCCACCTCACAAGTCACTGTTGCTATAAAGAAATACGGGTTATCAGGGTGATCCTATTAGACAAAATGAGGTGCTCCCTGCCATTCCTTCTGAGCCTGTCATCTGTTGTGTGTGGCACATGGCCTTTCTTGCCTGGTGTCCTGGGGCAAGGGCAGAGGGTTAAAAATGCTGTCCTATCCCCAAAGCTGAAGTGAGAGTCAACTGCCAGCCAATCGGTTTCCGTTCATAGAAGTGGGGTACCGCCTTGTTCTTCCTCTCTGGGAGCAAAATGTTTGGGGCAGGTCCTGTTTCAAATCAAGGGAATTCATTTCCAACACATCATATATTTAAAGTAACCCTTGCTCCTCAAAGAATCCTGGGACTTGTAGTTTATAACCCTAATACAGCTATAGTTCCCAGCACCCTGCAAAAAACTACAGTTCCCAGGATTGTGGGTGAGGTGTGTGCTTTAAATATGCTTAAAATGTACGGTACACGAGCAAAGTGGAACTTAGGAAACTTCCATATACCGAGTCAGACCATTAGTTCATCTAGCACAGTCTACACAGAGACTGGGAGTAGTTCTCTAGGATTTCAGACAGAGGCCTTCCCAGCTCTATGTGGAGATGTATTCAGTCTGAGATCTCTTGCATGCAAAGCATAGTAATGCTGTACAGACATCAACATTTCCAAGAAAGTTGAAGCTATGATTTCCCAGATGTATTTAATGCTTCCAGTAGAAAATGGGCAAATCCTAGATCCATGCAGAAAGGGATATGAGACCCCCGGGTGTAGGGCGGGATATAAATTCAATAAATAAATAAATAAAATATATATGCAAACACGTTGCTGCAGCCTCTTTTGCCGGCACAGGCACATAATGAAGGGAGGGCCTCAGGAGTGACACAGGAGACTGCTGTTGGGTTGAATTAGGCCACTACATTTTTGATTACAGGAAAAAGTACGATGGAAAAAGTACAGGAAAAAGTACGGGACGACGATGAGGAATGAGGCCAGGGAAAGGCTGGCACTGCAGCAAAAGGCAGCTGAACACGCCCCCACCGTGGCACCTGGTTGGGTGGCCACTGGGGGGGGTGAGTGCCAGCCAGGTGAGCTGGAGGCAGGGGGCAATGCCCCCTGCTGGGCGGTGCTCGGGCTCCCGCCCACAACCACTCCCCTCTCTTTCAGGGAGGAGAGTCTTTACAGGAAAAAGTAGGTTTGGCTACGGCATTGGGCTTGCCTGCTACCTCAGTGTTTTATTGTGGGGGCGGGGGATGCAGGGGTATACATACCCCTAAATATTTTGTGAATCTAAGTTTGGCCTCATTGAGGGGGCTGTATTTCAATATGAGTAGGAAAATGAGAGTACCCCTAAACTTTTTTTTTTAATAGAAAAAAAGCACTGTATCTGGTAGAAACCAGGTGGGGTCAAATCTGTGCTAGGGAGTCATCCCCAACATAGATTGGATGCCACGACCCCACACAGGCCACCATTGGGACAGGTGTGTTGGCTCATTGGTCCACCAGTGGACTCCTGGACAGAACCACCTTTCCTGGATCCCTCTAACAGGGTACCCCAGTGACTAAGGATGCAGCCCCATGCCTAATCTGCCAAAGTTGTGATGGTTGCTACAAGGTAGGCGAAAACCTACAAGCTGGCCAATTTGCTTGCAGGAGAAAATTCCTCCCTGGCCCCCAAAATACATCCACTGAATTAACCATAACAAGGTCCATAAGCAATGTGCCCACTTCCCCACGCTGAACAGGCCGCTGAAGACTGGGTGGGTGGAAAATCCCATGATGATCGGCCAAGAGGACAGCCGACACCTGACCATCCTCTTAAATAGGATAGGGATGGACTGCTTGCAGCCCCAAGACCCAGCCTCTGATTGGCTGAGTGGGCACTGCCCGCCCTTACCTGAGGGTCCAACATGGCCTGAGGTGAGCAGTGCCAGCCACCCCTCCCCTGGCCTCACCTGGAAAGATGGCAGCCTCCCTGAACCCACCACGCCATGCAGCAACGGCCGCCCACCCAGAGTTCCAGGTGAGCAGATATTATCCTGTGCAGTGCACATTATCATTTCCCAAAACATATATTGCCATTCCTGAATCAGGCAAACTACTTATTTTCACCGGCATGTTAGCACTTTGTACATGTGGTCTTTAGTGAGCTATGGCACACACCAGCAATTTTTTTTCACAAAACCAGAGTTGAAGCAAGCAATGAAAGAATTCTGTCATGTGCTGGTTTCTCTTTGATGCATATGCATTAAACCATGCCATCCTAGATTGTTGTGTTTTCCCCAAAGACATAATGTGTCTTTCCTCCACGCATAGAGCATGAGACTATTGATCTCAAGGTCATAGGTTCAACCCCTACATTGGGCAAAAGATTCCTGCATTGCAGAAGGCTGGACTAGATTACCCTCGTGGTCCCTTCCAACTCTATGGTTTTATTATTCTCTCCACTCCAAAGTTGAACCATTGGAAAAGATTGATTATGAATTTTTTTATTTTAAAAGGTTGAATAAAATGTTGAAGAGATGGTGCTCATCAAACACTTATTCTCTTAAAATGCTTTATGAAGAGCGTAATAGGAAGAGGTTCTTTTAATGCAAGATTCTGTATGGTATCAAATCATTACAATTCCTGTATACTTGAGGGCAAGCAGTACTGTACATCTCTCAAATGCAAGAGCAACATGTTTGTCTGCTTCCAAGAGATGCTTCCATTTTCATAAGGAAGAAGGATTCTGTGTCTTCCTTGCTTTTGGGTTTCCTCTTTTAATGAACAGTAGATGTTTTAATTTAGTACACTTGTAATTGTTGCATGAACAAACCATATTTTAAAACTTAATATATCAAATATTATAATTGTATGGGCAAACCTAGTTATACATAATATATTTGATGTTCCTGGAGTAATAATGTCCTGTTTTCCAAGTTCCCCCCAAAATTAACACCCTCCCCTGGCAAAAAAAGAGCAGGTTTTTCCCATGACTTCAAGATTTCCATCTTTAATTACAAATCCCTACACAGCAGCCTGGCCTTGGCAACTGTGAGCTTGCTCACCGTCTTTTCCTCTGTTCCAGGGATTGGAGAAAGTTTTCCCCATAGTGATGATGAGGACTGGCAGCTTACTCTGTTTTTAAAATGAAATCTAATCTCTGTGGAATGTTCTCAGTGTGCTGAGTATGAACACATGTCGGATTCACTTGTGGCTTATAGTCTTTTAGAGTCTATCAGAAAATAAACCCTAAATTGAATCTCACAGAGCCAGAAAATGTTGACTTGAAAAATTAGGACTGTCATCTTTTCTATCTCTGATATGAAATGTTTTTGGTTGGGGGTTTTTTTTAGGTGACAGTAACTCCCCACAGCTCTGGAATATACTGCATATAGGTACACAAAGCTTTGACTGATGGAGAATCCAAAAGAGTCACCCTCTGCTCTTAACACTATTTTGCTATGAGGGACTTTTGCATAGCCTTCCATGGTATCACTTTCACCTCCCTGTCCAGGAAGTTCCTTGGATTTCATTGGCAAAGGAACTTTATAGCTCAGCTGTAGTTCGTGCTTCTTCACCTTATATCTAAATCCTGCAAGCTCCACTTTGCTTTTTAACTGTCAAGGGATATTAAATCATTAGAGGAATAAATCCTAATTCCATACATGAGCCATCTGGGCTCTCATGGAAACCCACTAATGGTAAAGCCATTTTCCAGCACTGCAGCCACGTGCCCATAAATTTTATTTTGCCTTTGTGCCCCCACCCCCAGTGTGGCCTTAGATTAAGCATATTCACATTGAAGGTGCTGCAATATTTACACCAACTTGACAGGAATAAGTGCAAATTTGGCAGAGCTATACAATGTAACAGATTTCTTCGGTCCCTGTTATATATGTACAGTAGTTTACAAATGTCGTTGACTGTTATTTTTCCCACCCCCTTTTTTTGAAGGAAACTTCTTTGACCAAGATGCTTAGGAAAGAGATAGAGCAATCTGCTGTATCAGCTATATGTAGGCTATATGCTTGCACTGTGTTGACCAGTCTCTGTTTTGAATGTAAAATCTTCATCTTTCTTGCTGTAATTGCATTAAGTTACAAATTTATGGATTTCAGACTTGAGTATGTATCTAAACCACTGAGCTTATTTGATCACCCAAGTGTGCCTTCCTCCAGTACTGTCTCACTGTTAAAATTCTGAAGTGTCCTAAGCTACGTTGAACAAGTGACAACGGGGCAGGGGGGGGGAGAGAGAGAGAGAGAGAGAGAGAGAGAGAGAGAGAGAGAGAGAGAGAGAGAGAAAGATCACAGGGAAAATGAGAAGGAATGACAGCAAGGGTATGTCTAACTACATGGTAACTGTACACTGATTCTGTACTAGTTTAAGCCTCATGGCTTCTACTACAAAAAATCCAGGAATGGTAGCTTGATGTGGCTCCTTAGAATTTGGTGTTGGAGATCTGCAAGCCACACTCACAGAACGGCAATTCCCAGGGTTATATAGGAAGCAGTGCTGTATCAAAACTGTCCTCCAAGTTCTTAGAAGTTCTCTTCCTCTGCGGAAAAGTCCATTTTCTGCCTCATTCTCAGGGGACTTTAGAATCAGCTCTGAAGACACTGTGTTAGATGACTGCCTAAACACATGGTTTCTGCATTTCTTTCCTTTTGATATTAGCATTGTGGTTTGGAACTTCATTGTACAACATGGAATATGTGTTTTTCTTTCGTATGTTCTGTTTGCATATTTGTTTATGTTCCTGGTTGTTGCCTGCTAAACAAATATAAAAAGCAATAAAAATAGCTAAGAATAATTACTTTTGAATTTCTTTAGAAATTTTGAGATGGCCTTATGTTTGTGGATTTTCTTTCCAATAAACAAATCTCTACAGCCTCCCTACTTCCTGAACTGAAAAGGCCCCATGGGAAGTGTTTCCTAGTAATATATTTCCAAGGGCTTTAAGTGAAGCATGAGCATCTGGGAAAGCTACATACCATATTTTTCGCTCTATAAGACTCACTTTTTCCCTCCTAAAAAGTAAGGGGAAATGTTTGTGCGTCTTATGGAGTGAATGCAGGCTGCACAGCTATCCCAGAAGCCAGAACAGCAAGAGGGATTGCTGCATTCACTGCGCAGCAATCCCTCTTGCTGTTCTGGCTTCTGAGATTCAGATTTTTTTTTTCTTGTTTTCCTCCTCCAAAAACTAGGTGTGTCTTGTGGTCTGGTGCGTCTTATAGAGCGAAAAATACGGTACATACCCCTGAGGAGATGATTTGTAGAATGAAAGGAGGCATATTCACAAACACGACTTGGCTACTTCAAAAGTAAGAATGACCACCAAAAAGAAACCCTGCAGCCCTCCCATGAGAAGTTTGCCCCTTTCTTTCCTCCCTTTTCTTTCCTCCCCGTTGATGATTTACTGATGCAATTTTCTTTCTCATTAATTGATGGAGAATAGTTAGAAGAAAGATGATATTTTTGGCACAGCACTGCGAGGAAGTTGCCTTCTAGCAGGTCCCAGTTATTTGTCCATCTGTCTTCTGCTTAGACTGGCACTGGCTTTCCAGGGTTCGAGGCAGGGGTCTTTCACATCATCTGCTACCTGATCTTAGAGGCTGGAGGCTAAAAATGTCAGGGATTTAATTATGTGAAGCATGTAGTCTACCACTGAGCTATGGTGATTCCCTCAGGTTTCCTGGGGGGAAGGAATGATGCTTAAACAACTATGTGTCTAGTACAGAAATATAAATTTAGAGGAAGACAGAGGTAAGGACAAAAAAGAGCCAAGGATGCTCTATTTGTTAGGATAGTGCTCTAAAGTTTTAAACTTCAAGTGTTTTCTGTTGAAAGTCGCTTTGGGGCACTTTTTTTGACCAAAAGTTAACTCATCAATAATTTTGTAAATAAAGTAACAGTGCAATCCTATACAAGTAGTTTAATGGGACTTACTCTCTCTGTTCTAGCCATCATTGCCAAACAAAGAACTCAAAAGCCCACTCAGGCTTTTGCCAAAGGCTTTAATGTGTAAATTTGATTGTTACATAGGCAAGGGACAGGTTACATTTTTTAAATTTATTTTTCAGATTGAAGCCATTTTGACCAGGTCTGTACTTAAAAAGTTGGAACTGAATATGGAACAACTGATGGGTTCAAAATTGGGAAAGGAGTACGACAAGGCTGTATATTGTCTCCCTGCTTATTAAACTTATATGCAGAATACATCATGCGAAAATGAATCCCAAATCGGAATAACGATTGCCGGAAGAAATATCAACAACCTCAGATATGCAAATGTCACAACTTTGATGGCAGAAAGCGAGGAGCAATTAAAGAACCTCTTAATGAGAGTGAAAGAGGAGAGTGCAAAATATGGTCTGAAGCTCAACATCAAAAAAGCTAAGATCATGGCCACTGGTCCCATCACCTCCTGGCAAATAGAAGGGGAAGAAATGGAGAAAGTGAGAGATTTTACTTTCTTGGGTTCCATGAACACTGCAGATGGTGACAGCAGTCACAAAATTAAAAGATACCTGCTTCTTGGGAGAAAAGTGATGACAAACCTAGACAGCATCTTAAAAAGCAGAGATACCACCTTACTGAAAAAGCTCCATATAGTTAAAGCTATAGTTTTCCCAGTAGTGATGTATGGAAGTGAGAGCTGGACCATAAAGAAGGGTGATTGCCAAAGAATTGATGCTTTTGAATTATGGTACTGGAGGAGACTCTTGAGAGTCCCATGGACTGCAAGAAAATCAAACCTATCCATTCTGAAGGAAATCAGCCCTCAGTGCTCACTGGAAGGACAGATCCTGAAGCTTCAGCTCCAATACTTTGGCCAGCTCATGAGAAGAGAAGACTCCCTGGAAAAGACCCTGATGCTGGGAAAGATTGAGGGCACAAGGAGAAGGGGATGACAGAGGATGAGATGGTTGGACAGTGTTCTCAAAGCTACTAACATGAGTTTGACCAAGCTGTGGGAGGCAGTGGAGACAGGAGAGACTGGCATGCTCTTGTCCATGGGGTCACAAAGAGTCGGACACGACTAAACAACCAAACAAAACAAAGTATTTATAAAACGGGAAGTACAAGACCCTGGCTTAGCACTGGTGTCATCTATTAATCCCCACCTCACAATTTTACCAGTTAAAGCAACCTTTCTCAGATGCATGGGCTAGGGGGCATGTTTTTGGTAATATATAGGCAGCAGCCATTTTACACATGATCTGGAAGTGGCCCAGAAATGTGGCAGGGCAGAACAGAGTGGAGCAAGATTATGCACGCTGCACAGATGCGCACGAGAATCAGAAACAAAACCCCCATACAAAATGGTCTCCACCTGTACATACATATGTAATTTTCTTTGTATTCCACCTTTCCATAGTTAAAACCATGCTCAATGCAGCTGACATGAAGAAATACATAATTACAAACATAACAAAAGTGGTCATAAACAATACATAAAACATTAAAAAACACACAAGCAAATTAAACAATTTCAACATAAATCTTAATAAGATCTAAAATGTAGATGCAAAAAATAATAATATCAAAAGCAGCAACAACGTCCCCCAGCAAAAGTGCCTAAATAATACCCCAGCTCAAGAGTCTGTTTAGCAGTCTCAGCTTTTGTAGCTGCAGTTAGCACCCAGGCCAGGTGCAAGGCAGGGAGCAGGTCTTCCAGGTCTCTGTCCTCTTCAGCAGCCTCAGTTTTCATAGGCTTTGGTTTTGACAATGATGTTTGCACTAAGTGGTATAAATTAATATTCATTTCCACTTCCCCTACCCCCAAGAAAAGTTTGAAGACTGCTGCTAGAATGTAAAATGCAAATGTGGTAGCACAGCCAGCACACATTGCATCATTTCCCCCCAAAAAAGGTTAAAAATCATTTTGCTGACAAACTAAGAAAAATAAGCATCATTCATTCCTAAGCACCTATCTCAGGGGTCAGCAAACGTTTTCAGCAGGGGGCTGGTCCACTGTCCCTCAGACCTTGTGGGGGGCTCGACTATATATTGAAGAAGAAAATTGAACGAATTCCTATGCCCCACAAATAACCCAGAGATGCATTTTAAATAAAAGCACACATTCTACTCACGTAAAAACACGCTGATTCCTGGACTGTCTGTGGGCTGGATTTAGAAGGTGATTGGGTCGGATCCAGCCCCCGGGCCTTAGTTTGCCTACCCATGACCTATCTGAATACTGTGTGTGTAAGCATTGCAACAGGACAATCTGATAGCAAAAAAGTATTGGACTAATTTACACCTAGTTACCAAAAGCATGCTTTGAAGTAAAGCAGAAAACTTTTCTATGGAAATTTATTTTGTATCAGTCAACCCCTACAGAATTCTTCAGGCTAGCTGTTACAAAGTTATGGGGGAAAACTTCCAGCATTGGTATAAAGAACAATACTAGACTGCTTTTTGTAATCTCCAACAACTCCTTGGATATATAAGTATGAAGCACACACAGACGTTGCTCGTTCATCTTGCCCAATGTTCGTTCTGCTGGAATTCCAGATAGTGGCTGTCCTGCTGAAACATGAGTTCAGTTACCAAATATAGATGAGTGGGTAGGAATTACATAGTCAGAGAAGACAGATGTAACTCAGAGGCCACAGTCACCTCGATACTGTGGACCAAGCAATCCTGAATGAATAGCTAAAGCAACTTCCAGCTTTCTTAGACAAAAGGAGGAAGAGCTTCCATGCTTGAAATTTATTCTATATGAAATTCTTCACACTGACTTAAGGTTTGTAAGATCCTTTTGGATTCTTTATTAAATTCTGCTTAATTTTGTCCATGTATGAATGTTATATTTCATTCGCTACATATAAAGAGATTTCATTGACTGTTGCCAAGCTTTCTGGTTGCATAATGTTTTTGAAAGCATTTGATTTTAATTTTTAAAGAAACTACCGGTAATTATAGACATAATTAATTGCCTGTGTTTTTGTCCTGTGCATTTCCTGATTGCACTAGAAAATCAGATCGTGAACATTATTTTTAACAGGGCTAAACATATTCTAATTTATATTCATTATATGAATTATCAGTGCCTTTCAAACAATAACTTATAATGTTTAAATAAGCATATTTATAACTGATGGTGTAAAGTTTCTGTGATTTTTTTCTATTGCTGTTTGTAGAATATCACATTTAGGCCTGAGAAAATTGTTTTAAAAAATCAAGAAATGCATGAAATAACAGGCTAGCTACATGTACTTTTCATCTTTTTTTCCAAACTGTACAGTACATTGTTTTACCATCACCAATAAGCTCATTAGAGAGATGAGGAAAGCATTTATAAATATGCTGCTGTCTAATCAGAAGAGTCTAGAAATAGCTCATAGCCTAGTTCTAATTATGATCATGTATGCTATTTGATAGGGTTCAAGTGTTATTTTAACTAGAATAGATATGACTTAAAGAAGCAGAGTCCTGGCAAAGGAAAAGTGGATTTCCTGGATAACATTGCAGAGCTATACATTCTGGCCATGATGCAGCATTGAATGAAGCGCTTAATCTCACCGAAATAAATTGGGTAGGTTGGCAAACCTTTATTCAAAGCACGCAGACTTGAAGGCTCACTGTTAGAGATGTGAAGCCTTTTTACAGGCAATCAAAATAAATGGACAAAAGTTCAGAAGAGCCAAATAATTGTGGTGCCCTGTAGGGAACTTGGCATTTTGTTCACAAACGAAGAAATGTTGCACCTTCTAGTAATCTAGTTACATTGCCAGGTGCCAACATATTTGCTTAGGTATCTATTTTAGGCACTTGCGATCAGATTAGCTGGCTGTTCTGGATGTGAATTTTTATCCTTTCTTTGTGTATGGACTATCTGAGAATGAATGGGTAAGACACATTTTTGCAGTAGATTGCAAAATGGACATAAACCAATTCCAGTGGGTCTGGAGCACCCCTAACTTCCCCATTGTTGAATGCATTGTCCCACAAGGAATTTGCCCCATTGCGTTCACTTTTCTGTGCCCACAAAGAACATTCTTCACTGTTGAATGGAATGGGAGCTGTCACTGCTTGCATGCACTGGGGCCTTGCAAAGATCTTGCTCACTTGCCACTATGATGGAAAAACTAATGCCAGAAGGATGACAAGCATCATATTTAATAAAAATTTGAAAAATTATGCACATTTATTAAAAGTTATACATGGTATATATTTCTTATTTAAAATTGGGGGGGGGGTGTTTCTTATTAAAAAAATAGAGGAGAATTAAAAACATTTAAAATAAAAGCTTTGGGCATGATCTAGCCAGTGTGGTGTAGTGGTTAAGAGCGGTAGATCTAATCTGGTGAACCGGGTTTGCGTCTCTGCTCCTCCACATGCAGCTGCTGGGTGACCTTGGGCCAGTCACACTTCTCTGAAGTCTCTCAGCCTCACTCACCTCACAGAGTGTTTGTTGTGGAGGAGGAAGGGAAATGAGAATGTTAGCCGCTTTGAGACTCCTTCGGGTAGTGATAAATCGGGTTATCAAATCCAAACTCCTCCTCCTCTTCTTCTTCCACCAAAGTTAACTGCTCATGTATCCCATTGATCTTAATTACAGAGTTACAGGTGAGCTGGGCTCCATACAGTTAAGTTAAACTCACTCCTACAATGCCAACACATTGAGTGTGGACATTTGAACAGAGGAAGCCTCACTATCAGATATGTGCACGGAGATCTATGTAAGCAGGTTTCCCTCTTCAGAGTACAGACATGAGTGTTTAATACATGGATGTTAGAAGGCAGGGCTATTCACAATATCAGGGATGGGGCCAGTGGTCTGGGGCAACTTTCCTTTAATTGCATGGCAGCCACGTCAGGCATATGCCACATGACAAGGGCTAAAATATATTCCACTGAAATCTATGGGACTTCAAAGGACTTGCCTTTGGCTGGATCATTTCCTTAATAAGCATATGAAACATATAATTTCCAAGTTTAGCCCTGATTTTCTGGCACTTATCCAGAAGCCTTGACAGCTGATCCCCTGGACCAATGGTTCCCAACCTTTTTGGTACGGTGACAAGTTATTTTATTGGGCCTTAGGTCTTTGGCAGCCATTTTAACTGCAAGATTGCCTATTATATAACAATTGTTTGAGGCATCCAATAAAAAAATGAACAAACACGCATATTAATGTGGAATTTGTTGAAATGTTTTTAGTATTTACCATGTTATTCACCGTTTTGTATGCAGAATGGTGTGCATCTGCCTACAGAATATTGCTTCCTAAACTAAACTAAATTATTCTAAAAACATATGGTTGCAAAAGCCATATTAATGAATATTTTAAATAGTTTTATTCATAATAAAGTCTATTTTGTCAAGTGTCAGTAGATACCTCGGCTTACATTTTGTCAACAAGTAGATCAAAGCGGGGATTGATATTTGTCAGATATAGTATGAAAGAATTACTGAAACAGAAGGTAAATATATTATTTCTTATTTTAACTAAGCATATCACCCTAGCTTAACTATTAACTTATCCTGGCAGGAGATCCATCAACAGTATGACACAAGGTGCTCATCTAGTAATTTCGTTGTCCCCGAGAGGGGGCAATGACAATAAATATATTAGTAGTAGTAGTAGTAGTAGTAGTAGTAGTAGTAGTAAGCTGTTTTGAGTGGCTATTACAGCTCACCTCTGTTGTGCAGGCTCTGTTGTGTGGCAAGATGTCACCAGATTTGCTTCCAGCTATCAGACAGCTTTTCCCAAGTGGTAAAAGTCTCAAGCCTTTCTGTTGTTTAGCTACAGTGGTACCTCGGGTTAATTTGTTCTGTTTTGTTTTTTTTATAATAATTTTTAATGATTTTCAAAACAGACAACAAACAAAACAAAACAAAAAAACAAACACACCTCAAAAGACAAATACATACAAATAAAATTTGACTTCCCCATACCTCCCTTTCACTGCATCCTTATTTTACCATTTTTTAGCAACCCTTCAATCAATTCTAATTAACTCTCTTTAGATTTTCTTAACATTATCATTTACAGCTGTAGTTCTCTGTTTCTTACCCCTTAACATCTTATCAGTCCACAATTTTACAACAATTTTTAAGATATACTTTAAATTTTCCCCAATCCTCCTCCACTGTCTCTTTCCTCTGGTCGCGGATTCTGCCAGTCATCTCTGCCAGTCCCATAAATTCAGTCACCTTCGTCTGCCATTCTTCCAGAGTAGGTAGTTCTTGCATCTTCCAATACTTTGCCAACAGGATTCTTGCTGCTGTAGTTGCATACATAAAGAATGTCCTATCCTTCTTTGGTACCAATTGGCCGACCATGCCCAAGAGAAAAGCCTCCGGTTTCTTTGCAAATGTCCACTTTAGGACTTTCTTAATTTCATTATAGATCATTTCCCAGTAGGCCTTAATCTTTGGGCAGGTCCACCAAAGGTGATAGAAAGTTCCTTCAGATTCCTTACATTTCCAGCAATTATTATTGGGCAAATGATAGATCTTTGCAAGCTTGACTGGGGTCATGTACCACCTGTAGATCATTTTCATTATGTTCTCTTTCAAGGCACTACATGCCGTAAACTTAATACCGGTGGTCCATAACTGTTCCCAGTCAGCGAACATAATATCATGACCGATGTCCTGTGCCCATTTAATCATAGCTGATTTCACCGTTTCATCCTGTGTGTTCCATTTCAGCAGCAAATTATACATTCTGGACAGATTATAGTATTGGGTTCAACAATTCTGTTTCTAACTTTGACCTCTCCTTCTGAAAACCTAGTTTCCTGTCTTGCTTAAATGTCTCATTTATCTGACGGTAATGTAGCCAATCTCGAACTTTATGCTTTAGCTTCTCATAACTTTGAAGTTTTAACTTTTCACCATCTTGTTCTAAAATTTCACAATATTTTGGCCAATTAGAGTCCATATTAAGTTTTTTCACTGCCTTAGCTTCCATTGGTGACAACCACCTGGAGGTTTTACTTTCCAGCAAATCTTTATATCGGTTCCAAACGTTATACAATGCTTTCCTAACAATATGGTTTTTAAAACCTTTATATACCTTTGCCTTGTCATACCATAAATATGCGTGCCAGCCAAAATTATTGTCGTACCCTTCCAGATCCAAAATGTCTGTATCCTCAAGAAGTAGCCATTGCTTCAACCAGCAGAATGCTGCTGATTCATAGTAGAGTCTTAAGTCCGGCAGGGCAAAGCCCCCTCTATCTTTTGCGTCAGTTAAAATCTTAAATTTTATTCTGGGCTTTTTGCCCTGCCAGACAAATTTAGATATATCTTTCTGCCACTTTTTGAAACAGTCCATCTTGTCCAGAATCTGCAACGTCTGAAACAAAAACAACATTCTCGGCAATATATTCATCTTGATAACAGCAATTCGGCCTAACAAGGAAAGTCTCAGCCTAGACCATATATCTAGATCCTTCTTTACTTCTGACCAACATTTTTCATAATTATCTTTAAATAAATTCACATTCTTAGATGTTAGGTTCACCCCCAGATATTTGACTTTTTTCTCGGGTTAATTTGTTCTGGAGGTCCGTTCCTAACCTGAAACTGTTCTGAACCTGAAGCACCACTTTAGCTAACGGGGCCTCCTGCTGCCGCCGCACTGCCGGAGCATGATTTCTCTTCTCATCCTGAAGCAAAGTTCTTAACCCGAGGTACTATTTCTGGGTTAGCGGAGTCTGTAACCTGAAGCATATGTAACCCGAGGTACCACTGTACAAGCATTATAATATACCACAAGCTGTAAGAGGTATTCATCATACCAGTTAAGGATTAAAAGCAAAAATATTGTTTTGGTTTACTTATAAAGCCTGCAACCCATTTGCTTAAGGTTTGTGACCCACTTGCAGGTCATAAAATATAGAGTTAAAGAGTTGGAAGGGTTGTCTAGTCCAAACCTCTGCAATGCAGGAATCACAGCTTAAGAATCCCTGACAGATGGCCATCCAACCTCTGCTTAAAAGCCTCAAATGAAGGAGCAGCCACCACCTTCTAAAGTAGTCTATTCCACTGTCAAATAGCTCATGGGCAACAGGTTAGGATAAGTTCTAGTCCAGGCTTCCTCAAACTCGGCCCTCCAGATGTTTTTGGCCTACAACTCCCATGATCCCTAGCTAGCAGGACCAGTGGTCAGGGATGATGGGACTTGTAGTCCCAAAACATCTGGAGGGCCGAGTTTGAGGTAGCCTGTTCTAGTCAGACATCAGTGTGCACACTGATGAGTTAGCTCCCATCCATGAAGGCTTCCACATTCACTTCTTCAGTATCAGGGGCAGGTGAGTGTCCACAAAGCGATACATAATGCTCATACCCATTCAAAATAAATGGGGAAGCCCTTGCATGTGTTGAAACTCTGTCGGTATTCATCCTCCCTCATGGGCTCTGTATTAAATTGGAAATGTATGTTTAATCTCTCACATTCTTTTCCAAAGTTCTTAAACTGTGGTTCGGACAACTGTGTTCAGATTTAAAGCTTTTTAAGGTTACCAGACGTCCCCACTTCCTGGGGACAGTCTCCAGATTTACAAATCAGTCCCCATACAAAATCAATTGAAGTTGAAAAGTGTCCCTGGATTCATTGAAAAATATCTGGTAACCTTATTTTTGGGTAACTCATGGTTGCATGTAGTTTGTTACAGAAATTGAATTAAAAGGGAAGCAGAGAGCCCAGAATAAAAATGCAGATTCATTGCCTGAGAGATTCAGGTGCTAAAATCACATGGCAAAGAGCTCAGCTTCCTAATAGTTTTCTTTTCTGCTTGGTTACACAGTGATATGGCACTGAGAAAGAGAAGAGATATTAAGAGATGCCCAGGCTAGTCCAAGGATTCAAGCACTCTGCCAATCAGTTAACAGTTTCATGCAAGATAAGCCCCAGAGGAGCTGCTAAATGTAACAGGAGCTTACACAAGTCAATGTAAAATACATCCGATTTCATCTCATGACTGTCAGCCAGGTCATACATCTCTTACAGAAGAAAAGTGGTATGGCATATGGTGATACGCAGCTTTGAAAAACGAAGTGGAAGAATAAGTGCTGTCTTGCTAAACCAGCTTGGTTCGTCACTAGGCTGGCTGTTATTTTAGATCTAAACACCTGCCTTCAAACAGAAATGCCGTTATGCATTCATTTAGCTTTTGGTCTACCCACATTTCCAGACAAAATTCTTCCTTTTCCTTTGCAAAGCCCTGAATGCTTTTAATATACTTCTAAAATATATAACAATGTGTGTCGAACATAGCTTTTCTCTCTTTTTCTAGTCCTTGAGAAGTGGAAAAAATGTATTATTGGTGTATTTTATGTGTTTATAGATAGAAACAGAGAATTGTAGAGTTGCAAGGGACCCTAAAGGTCATCTAATCCAACTCCCTGCAAATACAGAAATCTCAAGTAAATCATACATGACAGATGCTCATCCAATCTCTGCTTAAAATATATGTTAGAATTGATTTAATACTTGTCAACAGCTTTGAAGCCACTTTGGTAATGAAACAGTATATACCGGTACATTAATTGATAACAACAACAATAATAATTAATTTCTGATCTTTCCTCATACCATTCAAAATTCTACAAACTGCTATTATGCCCCCCTGAGCTGTTTCTTCTAAACTAAAATGACCATGAATTATAAGTGCAACCTGCTAATTGGTTTAACCACTAGATTAATCTGTTGAAAGGTGCATGAGACTCTACAATTAGGTATATTGAGGCAGCTGCCTCATGTGACAAATGGTAGGATGTGTGGCAACAGCAGGCCTACTACTGTTCCTCCTGAGTGCCTTGAGACCTTGAGAGCCAGTGTGGTGTAGTGGTTAAGAGCGGTAGATTCGTAATCTGGGGAACCGGGTTCACGTCTCCACTCCTCCACATGCAGCTGCTGGGTGACCTTGGGCTAGTCACACTTCTCTGAAGTCTCGCAGCCCCACTCACCTCACAGAGTGTTTGTTGTGGGGGAGGAAGGGAAAGGAAAATGTTAGCCACTTTGAGACTCCTTTGGGTAGTGATAAAGTGGGATATCAAATCCAAACTCCTCTTCTTCTATGAATGTTTACTCTAAGACCCACTACAGGGAATAATGCCTTGTATGTGTCTTTAGGATTGCAGCCTTTGGGTATGAATATCAATAGGGCCAATTTTAATCAGTGAGGAAATTTTTTAATGAATGGCTGTGCAAGTCAAGAACAAATACATTTAAGTTGTTGTGATGTAATGTGATAGGGAATTCAAAAGAAAAGATTAAAGATGGCCGATATTTGTTCCTGGTAGATTGTTGTTTAATTATAAATTATCTCATACTTTCCTCAGTACCTGAAAAGATACTTTTATTGAGGTTTTTGTGACATGTAAATTTATTTAAATTTGGTTAACTCAGGAATGGGCAACCTACAGCTCTCCAGGTGTTGTTGGACTCCAATTCCCATCAGTCCCAGCCAACATAGCCAAGGATCATGAATTATGGGAGTTGTTGTTGAGCAGTGTATGGAGAGCCCCAAGTTCCCTTTCCCTACTTTAAAGGATTTAATGTTCTAAAAGAGAAATCGGTGGACAGCCTTCTGGAGGCTTTGTGCAGTTGCTGTTATGATTCACAATAGCCTCCTCCTAGAGAAGATTTTGAACATTGTTCACAAAATACTTGATTTCTTGGAATTATTTATTTATTTATTTATTTATTTATTTATTTTGCTGCATTGAAATTTCCAAGCTTTGGGCAAAACATTCAGGACCCATAGTTACAATTGCATAGAACAGGCATAGGCAAACTCGGCCCTCCAGATGTTTTGGGACTACAATTCCCATCATCCCTGACCACTGGTCCTGTTAGCTAGGGATAATGGGAGTTGTAGGCCAAAAACATCTGGAGGGCCAAGTTTGCCTATGCCGGCACAGAACAACTACAGGGACCCTGGCATTGTAGTAGTCAAATACATTGTACCTTTAAATTATAATTTCACCTAGGTCCATATGGGCCGTAAGGGTTTCAGCGATTTTCCAGTTTTCTCTCTGGTTTTGGAGCTAATAATATGTGAATGAAAAAGAGTAGTTAGGTGACAAAAAGTATGCGTCCTTACCAAAACAGAATTTATTCTCTTCCAGCATGCAGGACAGAAGCTGTGAGCAAGCTGTTCCAACGCCTTTATTGATGGAGGCATATTCTGCAGAGAAGACCACACATGTGGGAAACCATGAAAACACATCTGAGGATTCCTCATCTTATGAACTCTTTTATGATTCCCTATCAGACATACCAGATGGGGAACTTTCCAATGAGCTATCTGCCTTTCTTAGTGACGAAGAAATAAGCAAAAGCCTGGAACTTGCTCACACATCTATTGTGAATTCTGTAAAGGAGGATGGGAACGCAAACCAGGAGTTCACATATTACTTCAACACTTCTCCAAAATCACTAGATAATGCCTCTTCCATTGAGATCAATGGGGATAGTCAAAACACTTCCAATAGGACTCAGGTGACCAGCCCAAACTCACTACTGATTTCAGCTCAAACTCTCCCAGACCAGAACATGTATTCTCAGGAAGCAAACAACATTCACAATGTTACTGGGAAACCATCCAGCATATCTTCCCTGCTGCCTGCAAGACCCAGCTTCATTCGGAGCCTAAAAAATGCTGAAAGGTGTGGTCCAAGCATGCAAAAGCTGAGCCCCAAATCCAAACCAATTTCTGCAGGTGATGTCCCCTTCAAGAATAAGATGTGTGACAAAGCGGCTACTTTAATTGAAGAACTCTCTTCCATCTTTCGTGAAGCAGCCAAGACAAGAGTCAGGAGCCCTGACGGAAACTCCTCTTCGCCAGATAGTGGGTATCTTTCTCCTAAAAACAAGCAACCAACCATGCCTAATTCTATAAGGAATCCAACCCCTGACAAAACATGCCCAGAGATCACACCTGCGAATGAGGTGCCTGAAGACACTCATACTGGAGAGTCTGTGCTCCAAAGGAAAGAAGACTGCAAGGCCAGTGAGAATGCTTCCCTGTACCAGGTCACAAAAGAGATACACAGTCAACCTTCACCCCCTCGATTTACCCAGAAACTCAGGAGTCAAGAAGTTGCAGAAGGAAGGAAGGTCCTGCTTGAGTGCAGAGTCGCTGGAAACCCAACACCTCATGTCAGGTAAGACTGGTATTTCAATCCCAACATCTCCTGGGATGGCCATTCTGTTCCTCATATATGACTAACAACTGCTGTATCTCCACACGATAATCTCTATTTAAAAACGAAGGGTTTTGAAAAAGAAATCTTCAGATTTTGATCTTAATGGGAATGTATTGCTAAGGACCAGCAAAATAATCTCATAATCTGTTCCTATATATTTGAATCACATATATACTAGGAGTGTTTAGCAACCACAAGATCTGCATTCTATCTGTCTCAATAGTGTTTGGAAGCACTTACACCCTGCTTCCACAGCCAACTCAGAGGAAAACGATGACCCACGTGAATAACATCTCTGTTTGTTTATTTCAACACCCCTCCCCACAAATCACTGTGATTGGAATGGCCTCGGAAAATAATTCATTCTGAGCAAGGCTTGTTATTCTATATTTCTATGCTTAATAATTCTGTCTTTAGTAGTGCTTTCCACCAATTTAGCTGATACAGACATCAAAGGTTTGTAGTTTCCTGGATCCTCCATATCCTCCTTTTTTTTAAATGCAGCATGGATGACAGGAAGCAGTAATTTAGATTATCATCCATACAATATATTAATTATACAACATCTGGTAGTTGCATCTCATCCCCTTCCTGCAAACAGCCAAAGACTTAAGGGTGCACAGATTTCCAACTTTTCCATAGAGATGCAAAGAACCCGGGCTCTCCTCCAAGGTGCATGACATCTTAAATTAAAAACAATAGGAATGGGGTACCTAATCATGCATTAGTATTTGAATTCACATAACCTGAAGTCAGTGCAATACTGCCATGCAGGAAGTAGGTTTTTTTGGGGGGGGGGTTAAAGGATTTAAGTGTATTGTAAAAGTGCCTCCTAAACTCAGTAAAATGATTTTGATTTGCTGATTTCCAGTGCATAAACACAAGTAAAATGTGTGACCTAACAGCTATGTAGGGAATGCCTTCTTAACCTTAACATATCAGTTTCCTTTGCATATCAAATGTGTTCCTTAAAAGAGTGTGAGGTCAATAGAGTTGTCATTCATTCACATTTTGGCAAGCTTATGTTCTTACAGTTATGGTAATTACTTTCACATGCAGCCAGTGCTTTTCCATTCTCCCTCTCCTCCATGTCCCTTAATTCCATGTGAACCTTACAGTGGTTGGGTTCAGATAAACTGTGGTATGTAGTGATGGGAATGGAGGGCTCCTATGTGTGACACATACCACACTAGGTATCCATGTCAAGTGGAAGGGAACAGGCCACCTTCAAAGAAAGAGTTCCTCATGAGCTCCTTTCTTCCCTTGGCTGCTTCCGAATATGACAATAAACTATTGTTTATCATGACAGGGTTGAATCCAGCTTCCCTTATGGCTTATGCACTGCTCCTCATCCCTCTTCTCCAAAACTGACTAATCTTAACTAAAGTGTTTAAAAAAGGAAGGGGGGGGGCAATTTTAGGCCAAGCCTGTCTCAAGCTAGTTTTTTCTCAACAAGCCATGATTAAGATCAACCTTAGTTTAAAGTTAGGGTGCCATGCTGAACTGTGGTTAATTGAAATTGGAAGTGAAAGCTTCCATTCCAGACTTACAGCTGCGCTGGAGAAAGAGATGGCAAAAGGAGCGTATAAGCCTGGACAGAGGCTTGGTTAGGAACAAAGGAAGCTGCCTTAGACCACTGGATCCATCTAGCTCGGTACTGACTGGCAGCAGCTCTTCAGTGTTTCAGGCAGGAGTCTCTCCCAACCCTACCTGGAGATACCTGGGGATCACACCTGGGACCTTCTGCATGCAAAGCAGATGCTCTGACCACTGAGCTACGGCCCTTCCTCATCTCATTGGCTCATTCCTCTCATGATAATGTCTGACTATAGCCAATCTGTAGATGCAAATTTCAGTTCTCAACTTTGTGTAAAACACCCCCCCACCACCAAACATTCCAATATTAAAATCTAGCAATCCCGTTCCTATGATTAAGTATTATTTCATACACTCCTCAGGATCACACATTTATTGGAATAGCACGAGCTTTTGTATGGTGAATGGATAAGGGCACCCTATCCTGTTATTCAGAGACAGAAGAATATGCTGCTGTTGCTGGACTAAAGATTGTAAGAGTATAAAAATGTATTGGAACACACTTTGTCCAATTTGAGAAACGCTATTATTCTCTCCATCTTCATAAGCAAAACATATCAAATCTCATTTAGATGTCCATTTATTTTGTTTGCTTGCTTGCTTGCAAAACTTTAGCTCAGGAGGAGCTGGTAGAGAATCATGGCTGAAATCTTGGAAAATTGTTGCCAGTCAGTGTAGGCAATTTTAAGCTAGAAAGACCAATGGTGTGACTCAGTACAGGTGACTCAGCAGCTTCCTATGTTCTTATGTTAATGTCCACCATAGCCCCAAATGCTGTTACACCCTCAGCTTATCAAGCCAATTTCTAAATATATAGTTTTCCCAGTTTTAGCCTGGTGTCTTTCCCCTGTGGTCTGTCCTCTCAGAACCCCATCATGTGCTTCAGAAAGCCAAAATCTATTTATACTTCCATCCTAACCATCCTTCTGGAATATATCTGGGCAGATTTTTTCCTTTCACTGGCCAGATAGATGGGAAAACCATCTGCGTCCCCATATCTTCTGGCCTTGCTCTGAAGTGCCCAGTTGGTGGTGCCCATGATGAATAAGCTTAATGAGCCTGTGCAACTTTTCCAGGTGGGCACCAGGCAAACATCAGAACCCCCTGGATGCCAGAGCAGGTCAGCAAATAGGCCTCTCATGTTGCGCACAATTATTTCTGTGGAACAGTGGGAGCAAGTTCTCCCTCAGCACTAAGCAACACTAGCTCCGATTCTGCTTCAGTAACCTGAGAACTAGGCAGCAGGAATGAAGGAGAGAGGAAGTTGTGCTTCCAGCTTTGCTAGAAAGAGGAAAATCACCTCTGATCCTTCAAATACCCAGGTATATGTTTAGGGCTAAGGAAGGAGCACATATCACCAAAGGAAAAAATGTTTTTATTTTTGAAAAATATCTTATATCTTATATACAAATAGTGAGCTCCTTTTCACAGTGTGGATCTCTATGCAGCCAAATGGCACCATCCACACAGAAAGGCCAGAGTCTTGTTATGTGAGCTATATGTTGAAAGCAAAGCAGCAAGCTGGGAAGCCAGAGAGTCAGAGCCATGCCCAATTTTTGCTTGAATCCAAGGCTGCGGCTATGGGTGAACCCTTCCATCATAGGCTCAGGTTGTATATATGTGTAAATAAACCATATATCATAAAGACACCACAGTTTCTGCTGCTCCTCATTCTAAAGGAAACCCAACCCTGGGTAAGTGCCTGAACCCTGTGGAGAAGCTGCACCTCTCAGAGACTGGGGTGGTATGCAACAGTATTCAAGGTGCATTTGTGAGAAAACTGTCAAACTTGAACTCGCCCTAAGGCAGAACATGCAAAAAGTGAAAGCGCATACTTCTGCACATTGATACTCTGCAGTGGTACCTCAGGTTAAGTACTTAATTCGTTCTGGAGGTCCGTTCTTAACCTGAAACTGTTCTTAATCTGAAGCACCACTTTAGCTAATGGAGCCTCCTACTGCTGCTGCGCCGCCAGAGCACGATTTCTGTTCTTATCCTGAAGCCAAGTTCTTAACCTGAAGCACTATTTCTGGGTTAGCAGAGTCTGTAACCTGAAGCATATGTAACCTGAAGCGTATGTAACCTGAAATACCACTGTATTGTATTTCTTCCAAAACTTGCCCACATGACTGTACTTTTAATGCTCATTCGAAACATATTTTCTCCCTTCAAAGAATTCTGGGCAATGTAGTTTACTCCTCAGAGTTACAATTCCGAGCAACCCTTATAACAAATTGCAGTGCCCAGAATTTGATTTGAATGTACTTTAAAGGTATAATGTGTATGCAGCCCAAGCATCAAGAAAAATGTTGTTTGTGTGCAGGCTGTGTTTCTTTCAGAGTGGCTGCTTACAGTGAATATGGTTAATTGCTATTTTTTGTTGGTGAGGCATCTGTCACTGAACCTAGGGACACTGAATTCTTTGATTTGTAAAGTATTCATAAACAGCCACTGCCTCTTGTTTTATCCCAAGAAGCCTCATTTTATCTTTTTTCAAATCAGCACAATTCTTACCTCCTTGTTTCACTAAAAACAGTTTACACTGTCAGTTTAAGTTTGCAGTTGTACACGTACATCCCTGAAAATTGTCCCTACTAAACACAGAGGGGTTTACTAATTAGTAGAGTAGCATAGGACTGTGCTGTAAGTGTAAATGCTTCAGCTTTTCGTGTAACATTTTAAGGTATTGCACTATCCATAATGAGAATAAAGTTCTATGGATGTTGGATAGTTGTTAAATTGCTGCCCATTAATTTTACTCTGCTGCATTATGTTAAGCTACATATTCTTCCCCTGTCCATAACAAGGACTGTTTATTTTAACTATACAAAGTGATGGGAAGTGGGAAAACCTGGAAGGCTACTAGATAGATTTTGACAGCTGTGCAATTATTTACAGTGTTGTTACATTTCTTCAACTGAAGATGTCACTCTATCTCAAGTGAGGCAAAGGAAGGGGAGTACTTTAACTGTTCCTTTTTTAGTGAGTAACACCAGAGGGCAGAACATTGCATTTTTACATGTACAATCAGCTACTCACAGAGTTCATGCTGAACAGCAAACTTTGTGCTATTATTCAGATCACATTTTAGGAAATCCACCTTAGACCACCTTAGATTATTGATTTAAAGACTTAACGGGCTGTGGATATATATATTTGTCTAATTCAGTTTTCATTTATATTTTTAAATAATATTATTTTAATGCATTTTATGCAGCTTGGCAGTTTTGAAAGTTTAAAATATTCACTTGTTCAAGTGATATTGTTCAGAAATGTAGTGGAGGGTTTTTTTTAACACCCTCCCTCCACAGCTTCCAGTAAATTCTGCATTGTTAAGTTTAAAAAAAACCCTTTCTCCACCCACCAGACTGAAGAAAAAGCAGCTATAGTTGTTATAATATATTCAATAGCAACAGATGGTGGTGCTGTAAGACAGGAACTAATTGGGTTGTATCCAGACTAAGTTAGGTGTACTTATGTCCCACTGACAACCATTAAAAAAGTTACCCCCATTGATTTAAATGGAGTGCAACCGAAATAGTTTGTATCCAGCCTACTGTTTCTTCAGATTTTAGAACTGAATTTGAGGATGGAGAATGTACAGTGATTGCAATCTACTGCCACACTCATAAGTCATAGCCTAAATGTCCACATCAATTGACCCATACCAAAGCCATGTTTCAAAATGTTTATTAAAAATCCTTTACAGCTCCTTAAAAACTCTTCTGCATGCTCTTGCACACAATAACCTTGGTCAGCTATGCTTGCAGAAGCCACATTCGTTCTGAAAGATGAAATATTCTATAATTTTACTTTTTGTAACCATCTGGTCTGGGACTAGTCACTGTCCAGATGGAAGATCATCTGGGAGTCCTAATACATCATCTTGAGTTCCATGAAAGAAAAGCAGGATATACATGAAATAAAATAAATAATAGATTTCTATTTTTTAAAAAAATTAGCTGAATTTGATTTTAAAGGAGATATTGTCAGAATCAAACTAGATGTAACACTGTTCATGCAGTTAGCAATTGCATGGATATTTTTTCAGAGTAAACAGCAGGCACAGAGGGATCCAATTCTGACTGGGACTGAAACCGG